>NC_053048.1:34528754-35778754 GCF_003473485.1 Medicago truncatula
GAGGGGGGACTAGGCCAAAACCCTCAGAAAAAGAAATAAAAAACAAAGACATACAAAAAAGAAACAATAGAACGGCCACCTACGGATATCTAAACCAAGGTAAACCACACAGGTCCGCAAAAAAATCCTGCTGAAATTCTGATGGTAAAGCTGACAACCACACTTCCTCAACAACTGAGTGACCCAAGTTTGCTAATCTGTCAGCACATGTGTTGCCTTCTCGGAAAATATGAGAGGAAATAACCTGAACACTAAGAGTGCGGGCATTATGCCACCGGTTCTGAAGAAGGATGGGCACTAGCGATATATTTTTGAAAACCTGAAGCGCCCTGGAAGAGTCACTTTCCAACCAATTGTTTGTCCAACCATGTTGGGACGCAAATTCCAAAGCAAGAATGTAACTAGACACCTCTGCATCGAAAACCGAGCACCTACCTAAGTTATAGGTAAAGGCTCCCAAGAACGTACCTAAATGATCATGAAACAAACCACCACACACGCCATGATGATCAATAACGGATCCATCCATGTTTACCTTCACCCAAGGCGTCGTAGGGGCCTTCCAACACACCGACACAACCTCTTTGATCAACCTGCGATGATGGGAACCCTGAACAAATCAAGAAGAGGAGCATGATCTACAGCAATACACTTACCGGTAGATAACCCACCACTCAAGCCTATCACCTTGGTGGCAGTAGAATTCCCAAAGCGCATCAGTTATTGGGGGACTTTTTGTGGAAAGGATATGTACAAGAGCATCAACCCTGATGAGGCTGTTGCTTTTGGAGCAGCTGTGCAGGCTGCTTTGTTGAGTGATGACATTAAGAATGTTCCAAACTTAGTGTTGATCGATGTAACGCCCGTTTCGAATTATTTAATTGAGTCTAGAGTTATTTTAGATGAGTTTATATTATATTTATATAATATATACATGATTTATGCGATTTATATGATTGAGGTGGTTTTTATGATTTTTATGAGGAGTTGTGACTTATTTTATTGTTTAATAAAATAAGATTTGAAAATAAAATAAATATTGAGTTTAGGGGCTGTTTTGATATTTTAGAGAGTTTTGGGGGAGAAAGAGAGATAAGATAAGATAATTGGAGGAGGTATAAATAGGGAAACCTAGTTTTAGAAAAACATTGTACGTACGATCAGTTTTTGGAAAAAGGAAAAAAAAAGCCAAGAGAATGGAGAAGACCTAGAGGGGTTGCGATTTTCATCATACAAGGTAAGGGTGAGACTAACTTTGCAATCTTATTAAGTCTATGAATCAATGGTTATATTTAGCATGAATTAGGATGAGTTTAAGAGCAATCGTAAATTAGGTCAAATTGAGTGAATTGATGATTAAACGGTGAAAAGTTGTTAGATTGATGTAGAAACTGTTCCTAGACCTTAGATAATGTGTAGGATGAATTCTGGAATCAATGTTAGGCTTAAAACCATGAGAAAAGGTGAATTTTCGTAAAAACTGCACTTCTGCCCGAGCCTACATTCATCGCTCGCCCTCGCGAACGATGATCCTCGCCTCGCGAGTGATGAAGTTCATCGCTCGCCACGCGAACCATTTTCCCTCGCCTCGCGAGTTGCACGTTGCAGCTCGCCATAGCGAACAGATGAACTCGCCTAGCGAGCTAGACCAGAGAGCATGCAAGATTTCGTATTTTTGACTTTTGAGTTGAACCTTAGATGCTTTTGAGTGCCTGAACATGTCTAATTATGATTAGGAAAGAATTTAGGATGAGATTGAACCTGGAATTAAACTTATGGGATTTTGACCTGAACTCGCCACGGCAAGCAGAGGCTCTCGCCTCGCGAGTGACCCAAAAACAGAGTGACTTGTTAGATTTTGCGACCTTTGTTGCACGAGTTGTCGAGAGTTGAACCCTTGGGTAGGATTAAGACTTAATAATGAGATTAACTATAATCTGTGAAGCTGAATAAGATATGTTGTTGTTGATTATGATGTGTGATAATGTTTATGCATTACTTGAAGAATGTTTGTATACATAAGATGTTGATGAATTGAATTTGATATAATTATGTCATACTGTTGTACACTGCCTATGTTGCTGTTTATTATTTAACTAAGCTGCATGAATCGGTCTAAGATGTTGAAGATGATGATGTTCCAAATTATTGGACTAGTATAAGAGGTTGCCGAATTAAGTTGTTTAAGAGGTCGAGTCCATGCATTAGCATTCATAGTTGGGGGCTTGATGCCCTGAAGCTTTGTACTCACCATGTTGGAGCATTAGCTCAAAATTAGCGATGGGGGCTTGATGCCCCGTATTGGTACCACATGCATATAAGAGGTCTAAGTTGCATAGTTGCATTTGTCGAGTCGATGATGATAAAATGATTAAGTTGAGATTATTATGAAGTGATTTGTGATATATTATTATCAATGTTGATTAATAAGATGTTTTATGTTGTTAAATATAATTGTTGAATTATATGCTTAATATTATTGTTTTGTGAAATCTCAACCCTTCTGCTTGGAAATGTTGCTCTTCGTATGAGTAACTTGCAGGTAATCCAGAGTAGGTTGTTGTTTGTGCTGTCGTGAGTGGCATTGTCTCACTGAGTCTTTAGGTTGCTCTGATACGTAACGGGAGGGGATCTTTAGTGACTATTTCTCTTTCCTTTACGTACATGATATGTTTTGACGTTACTTAACTGAACTTATGATGTGTTTTGATGAGGCCTGCGTGCCAAGACAATTTACGAAGTTGAATTTAATTCCGCTGCTTTATGTTGAAGTTTATGCTGCAGGATAAATTATTATTTATCTATTTTTGAGATTTTAAGAAGTGTGATATCCCGTTATATGTTGTTTACTCTGATTATATGTTTAAAATTTTTAAGCTGGAAAAACGGGGCGTTACAATCGATGTTACTCCACTGTCTTTAGGTTGGAGGCTAGAGCATAATCAAATGGGTGTAGTTATTCCTAGGAATACTACTATACCTGTCAAGACGACAAAAGTTTTTTATACAAGTGAAGATAACCAATCCTCTGCCTTGATCAGTGTTTATGAGGGGGAGAGAACTAAGGCCAGTGACAACAATCGGCTTGGCTCTTTTACTCTCTCTGGATTCCCTCCTGCCCTTCGCGGCCATCCTTTTGATGTATGTTTTACAATTGATGGAAACGGTACATTGACAGTTGCTGCCAAGGAAGTATCCACTGGCAGTACAAATGAGATTATAATTACTAATTACAAAGAAAGGCTATCAACAGAAGAAATTAAAAAGTTGATTCAAGAAGCTGAGAACCACCGTGATGAAGATGAGAAATTCCTACAAATGGCTCAACTGAAAAATGCATTGGATAGCTGCATTTATAAAATCGAAACTGCTTTAAAGAAGCAGAATGCTAACTTGAAGCTCTCCACACAAGAGAACAGGAAGATGAATGTTGCAATTAGAATGGCAAAAAATTTGCTTGATGAGAATGACCTTCATGAAGTAGATGTTCTTGAGGATCATTTGGAGGATCTTGAAAGTATGTTTGAAGACATTATAGATAAGATTGGTTAGTAATAGTATCTTTTTTTCTTCCAATAACATTTTAGGTGTTCTCTTGCTGTTTTGTGCGCAAATGAATGAAAACCTTTGCATAAAGCTATAGTACTTTGTGTTTGATAAAACACTACTGATGCCAGGGAAGGTTGCTCTCTTTTTTATCAATACTCACTCTTTTGTTGGATGAAATCAATGTGAAATAAAAGAGAGCGAGTGTTTGAGACGAAAGAAAATTGTTTTTTGCACTCCTTATGTCCTTCTAACTAAAACCAAAGCATATAAGTTTTTAGTTTTCACTGTGTCATTTCTTGATAAATGTAGCTGGTCTTATAACTAAAACATTGATAGAAAATAATACTTGCAAATCTCATGATAAAACAAATCAGTACGTACATTCTATATTAAGAAAGGAAAGGGAAATCAGGGTTAGTGATAGTCACTAAAAGATGACTCCATGATTCATTGGCAAAGCGCTTGAGTGAATGTACATGCTCACGTTTGTTTCCGTGGTAGGAATGGTAGTAAATGTACAAGCTACGGCAAAGTGGAATGGTAAATGCACGTCTGCAAAAGCTAAACCAAACACACTCATAAATTCAAAGTGATTTCAATAAGAAAAATAGTTTGTTTTTTAGTATTGATATATACAAGCCAAATATAATTTATACAAAATGGAAGAATGGAAGGCAAGCGGGGCAACAAGTTACAATGCTAATCCTTTTTGGATGAGAAAATCAATCATCTTAACAACACATTACACACAAACACATAGGATGTTTTGTAATGTCTGTTACATATAAATTGCAGTCGAGTCTAGCAGTCGCCTAAAGAACAATTGATCTAGTGATGGCAGCCCACTTTGAGTAGCTTTGTGTTTAACATATGATTCAACTAGGCATGGCAACAAAACTCATATCCGTGGTTACCCGCCCGAACCAAACCCAATTTGACGGTTTTTCCCCGTTTTGATTGGGTTTGGGTATGGGTTTTCCCCGATTTCAAAACACGGGTATGGGACGGGTAACGGGTGTATAGGTACCCATCCCGAACCCATACCCAAACCCGTCCCGAATGTAGAAAATTACTTTACGATGATATGTCATGTTATTTTGTTTGATAATTGTCGTGTTATAAAAACTTTCATTGATATTTAAAGGAGCAACTAAATCAATCGATCTAACAAATGTTAAATGAGCATATTGTTGGATAATGCATTAGAACATTTCTATAGGAGTTGCAAAAAAACTTTTATTTTTATTAAAAAAAATTATTCAATGCGGGGACGGGGATGGGGCGGAGATACCCAAACCCGTTGGGGACGGGGATGGGGTTCAATTTCTCATCCCCGTTGGGTATGGATAGGTAACGGGTAAGTGTATGAGAATTGGGTATGGAGACGGGGAATGTAAAACTCGTCCCCATCTCGTCCCATTGTCATGCCTAGATTCAACCATAAAAACTAATTTGACATGTTTTTGTAAAATTAATTTCCGTTAAAAGTAAATTACACGTAAAATAATTTATTTTTTGTACGTTAACCTAAAAGCGTGTTAAGCAATTTAATTGGAGATTGGAATGTTAAATTTGTTCAAAGACAAAAGCTTCAATTTGTAGCTTCAAATTAGAATCAATCTAAACAAAATCAATTCTAATCAAGAATCTCCAAACATATTAAAATTTGATATTTGAGATATATATAATTAAGAATAAGATTCTCCATGAAAGAACAACTTGTGCCCAAATTTCAATATTGAAAGAAGGACGAGGGATATCAGCAGAACTGGATATGCGGAAGTCCATTACTGAGTAACATGGTTTCATCACCAAATCTCAACTTGAAAGAATGAAAAATAATGAAGGTAACTTCAATAAAGAGAGAGACTTCTAACATGTATACATAAAAGAAATTTAGGTACGGGTCTATTTGGAAAACCATATATTTGAGCTCATAGTTTATAGGTTATGTATTGTAAGCTCATTTAATATATTGTTTAACATATTGATTAAATGAAAATTGACACTTCATGTGCTATTTTTAGTACTTTGGTAAAATTAAATGAACCTATTGTTAAACTAAATAAATAAATAAATAGATGAATAAAAGCTCGTTTATTTCGCAAAAACATTTTCTAAAATTTGTGTTGATGTTAATTGTAACAGGATGATATACTGTTGTCACGAACAATTTTGTGCATTTTTTAAAAACAATGAGCAACACGAATTATTTTTGTTATTTTCACAAATACATCATCTCTAACTATTATTTCATCTTTTCTTCTTAGTTTTCTTCTAAAGTCTCACGCACATACAACTATGAAGTCTCATATTCTAACTCGGATTAATGTGTCAAGTTTAATATATTGATATTATCAGTTAAGTTTTACGCGTCTAAAATCTTCTTATTATCTGGAGAAAAGAAGGAGTGTGGGTGGCGCTGTTAATTACTCAGGTAGCGCTAGTTTTAATGTTATGATTGATGATAATTGTTTTATCGACTTACCGCTCAAGGGGCGGAGGTTCTCTTGGTATCGAGGGGATGGGAGGTCGATGAGTCGAATTGATAGGTTTTTGTTGTCAGAAAGTTGGTGTGTGGTGTGGCCTAATTGTATTCAGATGGCTTTGTCGCGAGGATTGTCAGATCATTGTCCTATTCAGCTGTGTATTGATATTGCTAATTGGGGACCTAAACCGGTGCGTATGTTAAAATGTTGGGAGAATTTCACATACTATAATTCTTTTGTCCGCGAAATTTGGAGTTCCTATCATTTGGAAGGTTGGGGTGGTTATGTTTTGAGAGAAAAATTAAAGCTCATCAAACTCGCCTTAAAGGAGTGGCACAGACGTCATTCTCAGAATTTACCGGCTAGAATTACCTTGTTGAAGGATCGCATTGAGGCTTTTGAGGTGAAGGCCGAGACTTCAGCTTTGTTGGAGGAGGAGATCGAAGATATGCATAGGTTTTCAGAGGAGTTATTTTCGTTATCTCGGATTAATTCAAGTATTTGTTGGCAACAGTCGCGGTTACAATGGTTACGTGAAGGAGATGCAAACTCTAAGTTCTTTCACAACGTAATGTCTAATAGAAGTCGTCGGAATGCTATTCCTTTTATTCTGGTGGATGGTGTATTATTTGACGGGGTAGAGAATGTTCGGGCAACTGTGTATAATCATTTTTCTTCTCACTTTCAAGCTCGGTGTGTCAATCGGCCTAGTATGGATGGCTTGCATTTTCGTTCTTGAAATATTCGTGAAGGGGTAGATTTGATCAAACCTTTTTCTTTGGAGGAGGTCAAGAAAGCAGTGTGGGATTGTGATAGCTTTAAAAGTCCGGGTCCTGACGGAATTTCTTTTGGGTTTGTAAAGGAGTTTTTGGATGTGTTGAAATGTGATGTGATGCGGTTTTTGGTGGAATTTCATAGAAACAGTAAATTGGCAAAAGGAATAAATAGTACGTTTATTGCTCTTATTCCAAAGGTTGATAGTCCTCAAGGTCTCAATGATTTTCGGCCTATTTCGTTGGTTAATTGCATGTATAAAAAAATTTCAAATATTCTTGCAAATAGACTTTGTTCCGTAATTGGCTCTGTTATTTCTGATGTTCAGTCGGCTTTTATTAAAGGTCGTCAGATTCTTGATGGGATTTTGGTGGCGAATGAGGTTGTAGATGATGCTCGTAAACGGAAAAAGGATTTATTACTCTTTAAGGTTGATTTTGAGAAAGCTTATGATTCTGTCGATTAGAATTACTTGGAAGAAGTCATGGTGAAAATGGGTTTTCCAACTCTTTGGCGAAAGTGGATTAAGAAATGTGTTGGGACGGCTACAGCATCGGTGTTAGTAAATGGGTCTCCCACATATGAGTTCTCCTTACATAGGGGTTTGAGGCAAGGGGATCCTCTTTCGCCCTTTTTGTTTCTTCTGGCGGCGGAAGGGTTTCATGTGCTTATGGAGGCTCTGGTTGTAAATAATTTATTTAATGGTTATAAGGTGGGCAGCCATGAAATGGTGGGGGTGACGCATCTCCAATTTGCGGACGACACTATTATTTTATGTGATAAATCTTGGGCGAATATTAGAGCTTTGCGTGCTATCTTATTACTATTTCAAGAACTCTCTGGTCTTAAGGTGAATTTCTCTAAGAGTCTTTTTGTGGGGGTTAATGTTCATGGTTCATGGTTAGCGGAAGCGGCAACGGTGTTGAATTGCAACGCTGGTTCCATACCCTTTTTGTATCTTGGTTTGCCTATTGGAGGGAATGCTAGTCGGATGGTGTTTTGGAAGCCTCTCATTAACCGTATTAATTCTAGATTGTCGAGTTGGAAGTCGAAACACTTGTCTTTGGGTGGTCGCTTGGTTTTACTCAAGTCTGTCCTATCGTCTCTGCCTGTTTATGCTCTTTCTTTTTTTAAGGCTCCGTCAGGTATTGTCTCCTCTATTGAATCTATTTTGAATAATTTTTTTTTTTGGGGGGGGGGGGGGGGGGGGAGTGCAGACCATAGGAAAATTATATGGGTTGATTGGAATTCTGTTTGTCGGAGTCAGGAGGTTGGTGGTTTGGAGGTAAGGAGAATAAAAGAATTTAATTTAGCTTTATTAGGGAAGTGGTGTTGGAGGGTGTTGACGGAGAGAGATAGTTTGTGGTTTAGGGTGTTAGCGGTGCGGAACAGGGTTGAGGGCGGTCATTTGTGTAGTGGAGGGCGCAATGAGTCAATGTGGTGGCGGAATATAGTGGCTTTGCATTCAGAGGGTTGGTTTCAGAATCATGTGAGTCGTAGTTTGGGTGATGGTTCCAGTGTTTTGTTTTGGACGGATGTTTAGGTGGGAGAGTTGTCGCTTCGGGATAGGTTTAGTAGGCTGTATGATTTGTCGGTTTTGAAGGGGGGAGTCGGTCGCTACGATGAGAGCGTTAGGTTGGGAGGAGGAGGGTGAGGCTTGGAGGTGGAGGAGAAGGTTGTGGGCTTGGGAGGAAGAGTTGGTAGAGGAGCTTAGGCTTTTACTTCAAAATGTTTCTTTTCAGGTTCACAGAAAGGATGGTTGGAAGTGGAGTGCGGATTCTACGTCTTGTTATACAGTTCAAAGTGCAATCAAAACTCTCATCGCGCAGGTTCATATTGATCATTCAGTGATGTCGACTTCTTTGTGGCATAAGGATGTCCCCTTGAAGGTGGTGCTTTTTGTGTGGCGTCTATTTCGTGATCGGTTGTCGACTAAGGACAATTTACATAGGCGTCATGCTTTAGGCGTTGATGCTCAATTTTGTGTTGGTGGGATGTGGATCTGTTGAACCATCTAATCATTTATTTTTACATTGTAATATTTTTGGATCGGTTTTGAATTACATTTTCCAATGGATTGGAATAGCTACGGTGATGCCTTAAGATGTAACATGTCATTTTAAGCAGTTCACTCTTTTAGGCGTTGTCTCTAAGTCGAGGCAATCTATTCTTCAGGTGATATGGTTTGCGACTTTGTGGGAAATTTGGAAGGAAAGGAATAATAGAATTTTTAATTCTAAGGATAGCTCTATTATGCAGGTGGTGGATAGGATTAAGTTGTTAACATTCAAGTGGTTGAAGGTGAAGTATGCTACCCTTCCCTTTAACTATCATGGTTGGTGGCTTAGCTCATTCACTATTCTAGGCATAGGGTAATGGTTGTGTTGTAACGGGCGCTGTTATGTGGTGTTGGTTTTTTCTCTTGTCTGTACTTTAATTTTGTATTGACTTTGAGGTTTTTATTCCTTGGCACACCTTGTGCTAGGAAGACCTTAGTTGTGGTAATATAATTCATTTTAGTTTCTTAAAAAAAAAAAAAAAGTTATACGTATTTTCCCCTCAAAAAGATGAAGTTGTATTTTAAAAAAAAAAAAAAAATAGAAAATATTTTTTACAAAACTAACGGGCTAAAATTTTCAATTCCAAATTCCTTTTTTCAAGCAACTAGGATTGGTGAGTGAAGGGTTTGGATAGTATACATGAGGTCTTAGATTCAAAGCTAATTGCTTCCATTTTATAATAAAAATTCACCTTTATTCAAAAAATAATAAAAATTCACCTTTTTTATTTTCAAAAAAGAAATTAAAGTCTGACATTACTTTCTCTTTTTATTCACTCTTCTAATTTTCTTTGACAAGTTTAGCATCAAATTTGGTATGGAGTTTGTAACCAAAACATTATTGATTTTGAATTGATAAAAATTTAACATGAATAATTTTAAGGTGGCATTTCACATGGGAAAGGTTAATCATTTCCCACCATGAGAAAGTTGATTCAATGATTAGATTAAGTGAAGAACATATTCTTATCATGCTCTCTCAACACTAGATTTTTCTTCACACTATCTTCCAACAATTTAAAAATTTTGAAAATTAATTTTCAGAAATTAAAAAAATCGAAAAAAATTCAGATAATTTTTTTTAAAATTCTGTAATTCATTTATTGAATGTTAGAATTTTTTTTTTTGAAAAAATGAAAAAAAAATTCCAGAATTTTATTTTCTTAGAAAAATAAAAAACTTTAATTTCAAAATATTTTTTTTAGGATTTTTATTATGAAATTAAAAAATATATTCTTTTTAGAAAAATAAAAACTTATCTTAGTTTCCAAAATTTTATTTTTATTGAAATAAAAAAAAATTCTAACATTCAATAAATGAATTACAGAATTTAAAAAAAAATTATCTGAATTTTTTTATATTTTTTTGATTTTTTTAATTTCTGAAAATTAATTTTCAGAATTTTTAAATTGTTGGTAGTTAGTGTGAAGAAAAATCTAGTGTTGAGAGAACATGTTAAGAATATGTTCTTCACTTAATCCAACTTTTCCATGGTGGGAAATGATTAACCTTTCCCATGTGAACACACACCTAATTTCAATTCGAACTCAAATTTCAGAAATACAACTTTATATGGTTTCGCTGTTTTTGATGAATCGTTGGGAATTCCGTAGAGCCAAGATAGACCAATTTTCAAAGTTATGATGGTGAGAAAGGACAAGAAAGCCGTGACATCTAGTTTGAGAGAGACGGGTGTGGAGAGTTTTATAGAAATGCTAAAGAGTATTTAAAACTAAAATAATTAAATATTGTCTTAGAGGAATCAAGCATGAAGAATGCGGTATAATTAGGGGTGGGTATGGTTCGGTTAATCTAAAAAATCGAACCGAACCGAAATTTTGAAATGGTTTGAAAAAACTAAACCAAACCGTTTTAAGTATGGAGCTAACCAAAGTTATGGTTCAGTTAACCGTTTTCTTATCTATGAATCGAACCGAACCAAAACCAATATTTTGAACCGAAATGTATTTTTTTTATCCTTTTGTGAATATTTAATTGTGTTTTTTATCCAAAATGCAAAATATTTTTTTATTTACTTTTTTTTAAGAATATAATTTTTTTATTAATATTATTATTACACAAACACAGTAAAATAATAAGTTTAAGGCAAAATATATTAAGAAATAAGAATTACAGTATGAAAATTATTATCGATTATTTTATAAAGATATGAAGTAATAATAATATAGATTAAATTAATGTAATATATAAGATTAAACACGGTAAAAAAATATGTATTAATATTTACTTTCGCGGTTCGATTTAGTTTGCTTCGGATTTGAAAAAATGATCCGATCCAATCCAAGTCAAAAAAATCAACATAAGAGCACATAAATCACAAGAGCACGTCTTTTGGTAAATTTCAAAAAATGCAATAAAAGTATATCTTTTGTACAATTGACATCAACATAAGAGCACATAAATCATAAGAGTTTAATCCTTAAGTAACAATAAAATCAACTTCAGTTTGAAGTATAAAGATGCACAATAATTCCTTAGTTACTCTCAATAGATCATACTTGCATAAGTTAATAGAGTCAACATCCTTCCAAAGAAAACTATTACAATGGCAAAACAAAATAAAGCTAAATGTTTATAATAGCAGACATCTTCTCTCAACAAGTAGCTAATAACTTCAACTTTGAAGTCCAAATTGATCTCTGACTTTATGAATTATGTTTGATCATTCATATGGTATTGGCCCTGCAAAACAAAAAGACATGAATTGAAGTGAATTGGCTTAGAAAGGGATTCAAGACATTTGACAGTAACTAATACTATACATTTGCATTCAGATTAAACAATTATGTGCCAGATAAATGAGTCTCTATATCCTGAATTGTAATTGAACACAGACTAATCAACCTATGGTTTTAAAATTACATGAGTTTCTTTTCTATCAACTAGGATAATCTCATTGTTAGTCATGGCAAACTAACCATTGCTGAAACAATTCAATAGTTGTGAACATGAAAATCTTGTTAGCTGCCTCTGTGAAGTGAAAAAATTCAAGTGAAAAAATCTCTACTGGAACAATTCAATGATCCTCCCACTTCAAGTGATCACTTTCTATAACATGTCATATCTAACCATTGCTATAACATGCCATATGGAAAATTGCTGCACCAAGTTTGTCAATTCTCTTAAATCCATCCAAATCTGACAAGTTCTTGGAAATTGCCAATAACTCAACAGAAAAAAATTGTACATGTGAACATGAAAACTGTGTAAGCCAAATTCACTTTCTCTTTGTAAGCAAGATAATCAACAACTTTCTAAATTCTTCATTTTCCACAGATCGGAATGGGAGCTCGGCACACACAAAAGTTCTCACTAATTGCGGTCCGCATGCCTCTTGATCAAATTTGGAATAGCTTGGAGAAGAAACAACTTGACCCTTTTTAACGATTTTTCTCCTTTTCCTTGATTGGGTCCCTTGGGTGTCATCAGAGTTATACTTAGCGCATCTTCCTAGATGATTCCACATACCACTTGTCCCACTAATCACAATGAGCTGAGGGCAATAATTGCATTTAGCCTTTTTCTTTCCATTTTCCCCTATGTCAGGTACCTCTTTGAAATGTTCCCACACACTAGACCGCTTGTTAATAGTGTTACCAGTAGATTGAACATCATGTTCAGCATTAGATTCAAATTCATTTGATAGTTCATTCAACGCATTGAGGTTTGTATCTTGTGGCACTGTGAAGTCTAAGATATTATCTGACATCTGTGCAACAAGAAAATGGAATAGATCAGAATGTGACATAAATAATGAAGAATCGCAACAACAGTGCAGTAGTAACAGTAACAAAATGCAGAAAATACGCTGCAACAGAATGTGACAGAAATAATGAAGAAACGGATAAACAGATGCAGCAATGCAATAAAAAATTTATGCACATAAGACAAAGAACTTAGTAATATCCTTTAGTTTTTAAACACCAGCTTAATATATCAAGATAATAGTGAGAGTAAGACTACAAGTACTCATCACTTTGCACAATGATACTAAGACAAGATTGACAAAGAAATCCATATAAGTTATCTTAGTAATGTAAACAAGCTAAGAAGCCAAGCCATCACACAAAATATTCACACAATCTATTATTATAAACTGACAAGGATCTATAGCAACATACTTGCTGTTTCTTAACAGTTATACTAATATATTCTATCTAGGCTCTAGAGCCAACGAATGTGCATGCAAAACTTGTGCCTTGTTTTGTCCATAATGAGAACAACGGCAAATGCATGAGGAAGAACAAAACCAATGAATTGAAGTGATATCCCTAGACCCTAGTGCAGAAAATTACCAAAGGCTTTAAATCTGACCCTGTCATAGCTTTGATTTCCTCCAAACTTTACCATTCAATCAAGATGTTACTCTAATAACAGTCAATTACATCTCAAGATGTTACCATTCTTCTTAGTCAAGTTCATTTTAAAATTTCAGAAACTACAAAGTGGGAATCTCAAAAATTGATCAGACAATGTTCACAAATTCATCTGATAGTAGATTGAACATCATGTTCAGCATTAGATTCAAGTTCACCTGATAGTTCATTCGACACATGATCTTCAATGCCTCACAAAGATACCAATGCCTCACACAACCAGTACCTAGACAAACATCCATTTCCTTTAAATTCCAAGTTATAAATCCACAAAAATGGAAGCTTCTGATACATGCATGATCTTCAATGCCTCACAAAGAGACCAATCATTTTATAATTAAGTGTTATTCACCTGTTTCCTTTAAATTCGGTTTATGTGAGTTGTGACAAAGGACCTGAGTCAAAATGAATTTTTGTGTGATAAGATTAATTGAATTGTATGTTTCAGTTCGGTTTGGTACATACGGTTAACTGAGTTTTGATAATGGTTCGGTTCAGTAATGAACTGTCTTCAAAATAGCGGTTCAGTTCAACATCCAATATAAAGGTTCGGTTAATTTTAGTATGGATCGGTTCGGTTAACCGGTTCATTTTGGTTTTTGGTTAATTTTGCCAACCCCTAGGTATAATCCAGTCCAATTGGTTTATGATAGAGACAACAATTTCTATGGCTACAAATTTAGCATTTCAAATCAACAGTTTCATTATTTTTGGACTTTTATTTAGAGCAACAAGATGTCAATTTTGAAAAGCATCAATCAAGATGTAGTAACAGATAATAACATATGTCTCCTCATACAAATGAAAAGACAAGAAACCAAAAAAGGACACATCATAGTTGCCAAACATAACTGAAGTAAAAGAATATTATTCTTTTTTTGACCAAAAAGTATTCTAAATTTGTAGTATTTGATTGACAATGCTAATCTGATTCTTATTCAGCACAACTAAAGTTCAAAACAAAATAACTGCATTCAAAATTAGTATATTGTTCTGTCAACCGCAGACTAATACAGCCGTTTCATACGAACAAAAGTCCACAAACAAGTGTGGAGGAATGAAAAAGTTCAAAATTATTTAAACACTGCTGAAAATTGTAAAAAACTCATTATCTATTTGTTTCTCATTTATCAAACTACTTCTATGAGAGTTGTCTCATAGTCACTTGGAGCCTCAAATCCATGAAGATTCATCACAGTTGCAGCTACGTTGGCCAAACCACCGGTGGGAACATCGTTGCGGAATCTGACACCAGGAGTCAATCCAGGACCTCCAATGGCAATTGGCACCTTAACAAACATAGAAAAATAAAAGATTTTTAGAACCAAATTTGAGCTTGTTGTCTGTATAATAATGACTACGTATGTACTAGTATATGTTAAGAAAAGACCCCGAACTGAATGCATAGTCGGAACTAATTATATATTAGGTAGTAAAACTTACTGGCTCAAGAGTATGAGAAGTAAGAATCTGGACTTTTCCATCCTTTAGCAGAGGTTTTCCAGCCTTGTCCCTCTTGACCATATCTTCTGCATTCCCATGGTCAGCAGTGACTACATAAATTCCACCCACTTGCTCAATTGCGTCAAGAATCATCTGCAATTACATTTATAAATACACAGTATTATTACAAGGAGTATAGCCTTCACTTACAAGGCAATAACACATAATGAAAGGATTGTGCTATATATTTAAACACAGCACTGCTTTTTACTCTTAATTTCATAACATAATATAATGACAACGAAAAATTTCAAATTTTCAGCTAGAGCTCAAAAAACATAACAAAAGATATATTTCCAGAAAATTTCAAAAATTAAGTTCGTACCTTTACAGCTTTGTCGGCTGCCTTACAAGCCACAACTGTTGCTTCAATGTCACCTGTATGCCCCACCATGTCACCATTTGGTATGTTGACACGTATCTACACAACAGAAAAAAAATAAGATAGTTAACTAAAAGTTTATCATTAGACAATCAATCTAAAAACCACCCAATAATCCATTTACTTACCTGATCAAATTTACCGCTAAGAATTGCATCCCTTGCCTTCTCGCCAATCTCCAAAGCCTTCATTAATGGCTGCTCATTGAATGTTATGCCAGAGTCACTTGGAATCTCAACATATTCCTCCAGTTTCTCATCAAAATATCCAGACCGGTTCCCATTCCAGAAAAATGTGACATGACCAAACTTAACAGTCTCACTGTTGAAGAAGAAATACATTAGTGACTTTGATAACTATCATTTAAAAGCAATCATTTTAGATAATGCAAAGCGCCCAAGGTAAAAACTACAGTCAAGATAGTAGTTAACATAAAGGATATGATGAAATTTTATGATTACAAAATTTTCACCATCAACTATAGAATGATCATTTAGCAAGATAAGTGATTCGCATGAAACTATTACATATCAAGAGAAAACCAACAGATTAAATAGGTTATAACTCACCTGCAAGCAAAAGTGCGAACACCATTTTTGACTAAATATTCACCAGAAGTCCTGTCGATCTCTGGTGGAGAAACAAGGTAATGTTTTGGAAGCTTCAATTCACCGTCATATTCGAGCATACCAGCATAACGGATTTTAGGTACACGTACTCTATCGAAGTTGTCAAATTTTTCATATTCAAGAGCCTTAGCAAGCATAGTCATACGATCTGCCCGGAAGTTAAATGTAACAACAGCATCTCCGTCGACTATAGGACCAACAGATTTTCCACTCTCATCAACAATAACAAAAGGAGGCAGATACTGGTCATTGGCCTTTGGTGCTGCCCTCAATGTCTTGATGGCTTCAAGAGCATTTGTGAACTTATGAGGTGCTTCGCCAAGAACTTGAGCATCCCATCCACGTTTCACAACACCCCAGTCATTCTGCAAGTTGTTTTGAAATCATTTATATTATTCATATCTAACATATATGTACACACATCTACAAATATTTAAAGTCAACAAAATTTATTTGGTGTAAATATAAGAAATATGAATACAAAACAAAACCACAAAAAGGAAATCTAATAACTCAAATGTTTTCATAACTAAGATAGATAAATGAGATTACACAACCATTCTACCATAACTTGAATCCTTCAGTTAAAACAGTCATGATTTCATAGGCAGAAAAATTATTATCTTTCCTTTTATCAAACTTCCGAGCCAATATGGTAATACAACAAAAAATCACACATTTTCAATAAACAGGATAAAATTGGCCAGTGTATTAAGACTAATGGCAACACAAAAATCAGTAAAACAAAGAAACTAGGTAAGTTTGAATGATGTAAGTACAAATATTAGAAGATTAAACACTAAGCTTGATGCAGAGCTGAACTTAAGAACCTAATCAGACACCATATAGTAAACTACGTTTAATTTACAAAAAATATTTACAACTTCCGTTAACTATTCTTTCTTTTTAAAAAGAAATTAAAACTGACCGGTATACATATAAACAGAAAAGAAAAAGAGTGTCGAATTTGTTAACATTTTAAATGAAATGGTGGATAATTGATATGCAATACCTCATAACGATCCATTGTGACATTCATGCGACCTCCACCTGAAGCAATCTGTGCATCAATACCTTTCTCACGCAATTTTGCAAGATCATTTTCAAGGGTTTCCACAAAACCCACACTTGAGCCATCCAAAACATCACGACCATCAGTAAGAATATGGAGACGGACTCTCTTAACACCTCGCTCACTAGCTCCTTTAAGCAACAACTGTACAAAAATAGATTGTTAGAACAAAGAAGGCACAAATTATGCAAACATAAAGATACAGAAGTTTGAAAAACATCAAATCACCTGCACTTGATCAAGTCTGGAGTGAACTCCACCATCACTTAGCAGTCCAATGAGATGTAATGTGCCGGTTTCAAAACTTTCCTTTATGTAATTGAAACCATCTCCTTCGAAAATCTTTCCAGTTTCTAGAGCAATGTCAACAAGCTTTGCACTACAATAAACAAACACAAACCAGTACATCCCAATCATCACATGTGCTACGAACATTATAGTACAGAAGAATTAGTGCAAAAATTTCAGGATGTTAAGTGCGCAAGACCCAATCCTAATGTTTGGAAAGAATCACCCTAACATAAGAATGTGCGTCCTTAGGAAAACTGACATGCATAGTAAGGCGAAGCCACAAACAAGTTGACTATTCATTTGAATCCTAAAACTAAACCAGGCATGATCGAATTGCAAATTTGTGACATCAAAAAATAGGCGCAGCGCAATCCATGACATCAAAAAATAGGCGCAGCAAATCCATGACAAAAAAAAATAGGCGCAGCAAATCCAAATGTTTGAAAGAAACAAAATTGGTTCACATTTTCCAATATTGTACATCAAGAAACACCACACCAGTTACATAATTTATGACGCATCGAAGACCAAGTACTTACCAAGACATAGGTGAATAAATAAATAAAAAAACATTTTTTCAAAAGGAAAAGACAACATAGCTGTTGTTGATTATAGCGTTGCATCCTAAAACTAAATTAGTCATGAAAATGAGCAATTAGCTTATCATATAATATAATTTCAGGCAGTTTAGATAGGCTTATTTGAGCTTATCCACTGGCATAAGTTTTGTGAGACTATTTGAGAGAACTTATGAAAACAGCTTGAGAAAATTTTCAAAAACTTTTTTCAGCTTATGTTCATAAGTTCTCTAATATAGTTTATTAAAACAACTTATAGCATATACAAATAAAATTTATCTTTAGCTGTAAAACAAGCTTATCCATTATCATGATAAGCACTTGTGCTATAAGCTACAAATAAGTTGTTTATCCAAACAGGCCCTTTATTTAGTATACGATTACTACTACTGCTACTAACTAGTATCACTAGCAAAATACACACGGAACCAAACCAAATAGATCGAAATCATAAGCTATTTAAATTTACCCTTGAGCAAATATACGACCGGCACCAAGCGCGTTATGACCAACTTCACTGTTACCCATATCATCCTCAGTTGGAAGTCCTACTGCTTTACCATGAGCCCTCACCAATCTCCAATGTTCAGGAGCACCCTACAACATAACAAAACAATATAACTTTAAACAAAAACCCAGAGCAGCAATAGATCTAACTATATTCAATCCGAAAGAGATGATTATACCTGTTTAAGGGAATCCATGGTAGGTGTTTCAGCGTTGTGAATACAATTGTATTCATTAGCATTAGCTTCACCCCAACCATCCAAAACAATAACAGCAACTGTCTTTCCCTTTGGTAGCTTAGGATGATCCGGTAATTTCCATGAAAAATCAGTGCTTCCCATCTTTCTTTATATCAGATTCTGATTCAATCACAAAACCATAAATCAACAACAAATTTCACATGTGATTATGTATGGTGATGATATCTATGCATGCTATTAAATTAAACAAGTTGATTTGGATCTTAAATCTGAGATTAGATAAAATAAATCTGAGACAAATCATGGTAGAAAGTAGAAGAAACATACCTAACTAACGATTTTTTATTGTGTGAGAGGCGCGACTAACTGTTTGCACAAATGTCACAGAGGTAACCTAACACAGACCAAAACCTTAACCTGTTGAATTGTGTTGTGTTTGGTTTGGTTGGTTCGTTGGATATAAATACCGTTTTTTGGGTTGTTTATTGGACACGATATTTTATTTTTTTTATTATTCTTTTTTTTGAGATATTTTTATGAAAATTTATAAAAGGAATGAAGCTACTAGAATCGTGAGTCACGAGACGGAGAAAAAAAGGGAAATGCGAGTCACGTAATTTTCTTTTTTTAATCATTTTAATTTTAAAAAGGATTTAAACTATATATTTGATGTCTCACTCATATATTCGTCAGAAAGAAGAAGAAAAAGTCACTCATATAGTTTGTTATTTTTTTCTTAAAAATAATTAAAATTTGTAAAAGATGTATGGTAACAAAATAAATAAAATATGAATTAAGATATATTATTATTATTAACTTAGTAATTTCTTTTTTTTTTTTACTCGAGTTGGATTGTGCTACAAGTCTTTTTTACTATATAGTTTGTGCTACAAGTTTTTTGTTTTTGGAATGTAGATGTCGATATAAATACAAGAATGAATATTCGAATATGCTATAATGCTATTGTTACCCATCGTGACATGTAAATATTCCTAATATCTCATACCTCTCTTTTTTCTTTAAAAAACTAGAAGGATGACAAACGATGTGATGCTCTCATTCATGCGCCTTGCACAGTACGAAATAAAAAATTGCATTCCATATTACAAATATATTTTTTTGAAGACTTTTTCCTATTTATTATTGGATTTAGTTAAATATATTTTGTGCTGGTCTTATTTGCTAACCATCAAATTTTAATATAGACAACCCAAGTCAACAGTGAGCTATAGGAGTTGATTCATGTTGTTTGATTCATGCTGTTTGACTTTTTTCTATTAATAAAATATCACTTGAAAAAATTCAATGACATACGAACAATAAACATATTTCTCATTCAACTATTCAATCCTAAATGGATACAAATATTGATGCAAATTATTTAAATATCGTCACTTAAATATAAATGTTAGCCTTTCAAATTCAGTGAAAAAACTATATACTATTTATGTTTGTGTTGAATGTGATGAATTTTGTTTTGATTAGAAATGAAGTGTATGCATATTAATGTTTTGGTAAAAAGAATAAAATGAATATGATGAATTTTTATTGTTAAATTGAGAGTGAAATGAAAGTGATGAACTTTTATTGTTAAATTTTAAGTAATTAAAAAAAAAGTTTTGCATTACAAAAATCCATTAAAAAATTGACATTCACATATATTTGTAAATATCCGCGTATAACTTAAAATATGTAGCTTATCTGCTTAGCAGATACGCGCACAAATTTGGGACAAACGGGCAAACACGGATATCATAGTACTCTTTTCATAAATACTCATTTACATCTTATGCATTTCTTCGTTCTGCAGGGACTGTTCTGAATTTTTCTGATATCTTTTTCATTTTTTAGCTATATCAGTCTGATTTTGAGCTGGTTTGGTGCCATCAGTTTGTTGGTTCGGTGGCAAATTTGTATCTCAACTGGCAGCTGCATCTTTGCTTATTCTTTCATTTGGTAGTGTGTTGTAATTGTGGCTCACTAGCAGATCTCTTGCCTATGTGATTTGGTTTTTCTTTCTGTTCTTAATGTGTATGCCACCACATTTCAAATTCTTGTATACTCTCTTTTGATCTATTCTTAGCACTCCTTGTGCATAGCATAGATCCTTTTAATTTAATTTTGCCTATTCAAAAAAAAAATAGAATGTTGGATGAGACGGCGGAGACTCAACTAAAAGGGTTATTTCACAAGAGTAGTGATAATTGAACAACTCTTTTGGGACAACCTTATTGTTCTCTCTTCTCATTGGCCAAAAACAACAAAGAGATAAAAAGGAAGAGAGAGAATAAGAAGATAATGTGAGTATGAGAGATAAAGTTGTACAAAAATGGTTGTACAAATATCATTTCTCATTTCACAAAGTGGTTTTACACCATTTAGCAACTAGACACTTGTTGTTTTCACATCCAGTGATAGTTAACTACTGATTTTCTAGTTATAAGTCAGCGGTAGTTAACTATCGTTCGGTTGTTTTCGGTCATTTTCATATGTTTCTAGGAAACAATGGAGGGTCCCTTTAGTTTGGATTAGTGAACGTTTGGGTCCAACTTGGTCCAGTTTTTTTTGAAAGTTGCTTTTCTGAAATCAAAAGTCTCCTAAAAACACAAGTAAAATATTTAAATGCCCTCAGCGGTAGTTAACTACCGTTGAAGACCCGGCAGCAGTTAACTACCGCTGAATTCCTACATTCAATTTACAGACTTACGCTCACACCCAATTATTTTCTCACTTAGGCTATGTTTGGTAAAAATAGCGGATAGCTAATAGCTTATAGCGGATAACTGATAGCGGGTAGCTTATAGTTGATAGTTTTTAGCTGATGACTTATGACTTATAGCTTATAAGTTAATTAAACCGTATGGTAAAATTAGCGGTTCAACTAACTGATAAATGTAAAATGACCAAAAGAATATTCTTAATTATCATAAAATTAATATCAATTAACATTTTTAATTTGTTTTGAAAAGTACTTTAAATTTATTAATTTAATATATCCTTCATATTATATATTAAATTTATTTTTATTTTTTTTATGTCAAAGATTTATTTTCATTTAAGTGTTTATACTTTATAAAACAATTAAACATAACAATATACAGTTATCAAAATGCATAATAATAATAATAATAATAATAATAAGGGAACCCCTAATATGGACCTTATTTATAAGGGTCCACGGGTGAACCCATCCTTTTGATCAGCAATTGAAGGTTAAGACATTTTTGGCAAATCTTCTCTCTCCTTGACACCTTACCCCTCTCTCTCAAATTGGAAAATGAGTTTTCCCACGTTGTTCCTTTGTGACTTAAGTGTCAAAGCATCAAAAATGCTTTGGCCTTTGAATTTTGCTTCTGCTTCTTTTAGATTTAGAGATTAGCATCATTTTAATAGGTTTTCATTCTCCACTCTCTAGAATTTAGAACCCCAACAAGCTTCAACAACAACAACAATAAATTGGTTTTATCAAAATAAAATAAAAGTTAACCACAATAACTTGGTTTTCAGTTAGGAGGTTCACATTGGTGGTGCAAGTGTTAATGGGTTATACTGTCCTAACTCAGTTTCAAAATATTAATTTAAAAGGGTAAAGATTGTGGTGATTGATACTAATGGATCGTGTTCTTCTCCAATTCAGCGTTTTGTCCAAATAATATTATGAATTGAAGGGTTATCGTTTTCATCATATCATTTGCAAAATGGTCTTTCAAATCTTTATTCTTTCCACAATTATGGGCCATGGTTGTTGCTGTTGAAGGTTGGGTTGTATTTTTTTTTTAAGGTTGGGTTGTATTTTGATTGTTGAAGAAAGATGAAAGAAGTTTTTGTTATTAAGTAGTTTTTATTTTCCTTATAACAAACGGTGAAGGTTGGTGACTGGTTAGAGCAAATCATTCTTTGAGGTTCACGGATGGTCCTTATAATTTGGGATTCATATTAGGGGTACCCTAATAATAATAATAATAATAATAATATCTTCTTGAAAAAAATTACGATTTTTTTTTAGAGAAGAAGGGACTATACTAAATTACTATATGCATGATAAATGGACGTAAAATAATTGTACTTAGTTCAAAATGACGAAAGGGATGTTTTCATTAAAATTAAAATGTAAACATAACTGAAGGTCTGTTCCGTGAAAAAAAGAAAGAAACTGAAGGTGTAAAGGAAAAAAAAATGAAAGGCAAGTGTTTGTCACGGAGGTATAGGTTTTTTTTTTATTTATTTAAGAAACTAAGCGAAATATATTAAAGAAATAACTCAAGCACAAGGCGTGCCTAAGCTAACTGATAAGTATTGTTACAATACAGAATGGCTATAAACAGCCTAAAAGAAACCAGACATTACAAAACAGTCTCTAAACAAACTAAAGAGTTTTTCCTCCAAAAGGAATAGTCAAAATCGAACATGATGTAATTCGCTTTCAACCACCAATACGTTTGGATTTTAATCCTTTCAAGAAGAGCTTCTAGATGATCAATGTGATGCTGAAAAATTATCCTGTTTCGGTCTTTCCAAATGACAAAATCCAAATAATAGTAAAACTTGTCCTAGAGTTCTTTGAGAAACCTCCAAAAGCACAAAATTGATTAGCATGAGAATGTAAATTACCATGTAGAACCGTAACAATACCAAGCCACTGTGAGATCAAAAGTCAAAGCCGTCCATAATGATCACAATGAAAAAACAAATGGTCCATATCCTCTTCCTTACCACACAAGGTCGCACATGCCACAAGGGTCGGATCAATAACATTCCTTCTGCGCAAATTATCCTTTGTAGCAAGTCTATTCAGAAAGAGACGCCAAACAAATATGTTAACCTTTAACATAACCGCTTTTAGCCATAAAAACAGAGTTAGCCAGCCGCCCCACCGGAGGGATAGTAGTATTTTCCGTAAGAAAACAAAGGGATTGTAGCACTTATTACGGAGCAATATTATAATTAAGGCTAAAGTGCACTTTTCGCCCCCTATGTTTCAAAATGTTGCGATTTTGACCCCCTATTAAAAAAATGACAATTTTGGCCTCCTTCATCCCAAAATTGCTGAGAAGACGCCATGTGTCCCAAAAAAGGGGCCATAATCGCAACTTTTTGTAAAGATAAGGGGTCAAAAAGCATATTTCCCTTATGTTAGGAGGTCAAAAGAGCATATTTCCCTAAACATAGGGGGTCACTTTTGCCATTTTTTTTAATAGGGCTCCAAAATCGCAACATTTTGAAACTTAGAGGGCGAAAAGTGAAGTTTAACCTATAATTTATTATAATGGGTAAAAATGGAATTTAGATAAAATAATAAGGGTAATAATGGAAGAAAAAACAATAAGCTATAAACTCAAACGCTACTTGGAATAACGTCCGAAAAATAGCTTATAAGCTCGTGAAATAAGTTATAAGCGGGTGGTGAAAGACCATTACTAAACAGGACTTTTTTTGTCAAACGAGCTTATAAGCTATAAGCTCGTTATGTGGTCTTACCAAATAGACCCTTAAATCCTTCTGATTTCTCCACATTATTGATTGTCTCCATAAGTGTAAACCCTTTTTCCTCTATAAGATTTTTTAATTTTTCTTTTACAGAACAAATCATGTATGACATGCATCTCTTCCAAGATGAAAATAAAAAGATGATTTTTCTTTTACTCAACCAAGATGAAAATAACAAGTCTGGATGTATCTCTTCCCCTTTTCGTTCTTTTGATTTGTAATTTAAAGAAAAGATGAATCTCTTCCCTCTCTTTTGATCTGTATCAAAGAAAAGAAATTACTGAAATTGATGAAAAAATTGATTACTAAAGAAATTCAAGAAACTTTAAATTTTTTAATTTGATAGAAACAAAATGGATTTATAACAAAACAACAACATGTATGCAGCGGAGGGACTCTAAGAAAGGGTGGAGCTTCAATTTACTGTTTTCATTTGTCTCCAACTCAATTGAAAGAGAGGTTCAAAGATTGTTTTTTATTCAAAACAGCATTTGCTACGAAGTTGTAAGTCTGTTAAATTAAAGAAAGGAATCCAGTTGTTGTAGTTAACGACCGTTGAGGCCTTAACGTAATTTACTTGTGTCAATGTGAAGTTATCAATGTCAAAAAAGCAATTTTTGTTTTTTTTACCATTAGATTGTAACTCCCATCATATCTTATTGGGTCTTGTTAACGAGTGCTCCCGGAGCACTCTTTAAACATCCATATTTAGTAATTATTCTTTTAAAAGTCAACTATTACAATTTTCATTCAATAAATAATTTTTCATTAAATACTTACTATGTAAAAGTGTTTAAAGTTAACATTTCCCTATCTTTATTATAGTCCATTCACACAAAATAAAACTCATCAACTCCTTAATTTAGCATCTCCTTCTTCATCAACAACCAAGTCATTAATACCATCTTCTAGTATGTCATATAGTTCTTCATCTAAACCCATGACATGACTGTAGAAGTTGGTTTTCCACCAGAAAAATTCTTCCGGATCTCCATTAAACTTAGGAACTTTTCCATAGTCAGATTTCTTGTTGCTACCATAGTCATATGGAATAGCACTGCTTCTTGTTGTACTGGATTCAGATTCAACAAACATGTTTTTCTCGGATCTTTCTCTGTTACACTGTTAAGTGTTTGACAACAGACCAAGGCTCTAGATACCAATTGAAGGTGAAAAAAACACAAGAGGCGGGGGGGGGGGGGGGGGTTGAATTGTGTTTTGTTTTTCTTCTTTTTCTCCTAACTAAAGATGCAGTTCAGAAGCAGATAGAATTCTACTTCTGAAGAGATGTTCATACCTAAATGCAGCGGATAAAACAGAGAGAAAGAGAGAAGAAAGACACAAGCAATTTATACAGGTTCCTTCCACAAACCAGAAGTCAGTCATGTCCCCCTTGCACTTCCAAGGGGAGTTCACTATGTAATATCTGATTACAAATGCTCACTACTAAACTTAGTAAGAGACTTCAAATTGCTCAAGCACAACTGCAAGAGACTTCCTATGCTCCTGAACACAATCAAGAGACTTCTATTGCTCAAGCACAACTGCAAGAGACTTTTAAATTCAAACAGAATTACAAAGAAAAATGTTTGAGGTTGAACACTTGATATACAATCAGTGGTGTTCACAATACAAATCAGATACAGACTCTAAAGACTCTAGAATTCCTAAGATATAAGCTTTGTTAAGAAATTCTAAGTGAACTTTGAAGTGGAGAACAATTTCAACAGAGTTTTGGCTTAGCTGATGCGTAGTATTGTTCTTGTGAAACTCTGAGTCTTCACTCCTTTATATAGAGGTGTGAAAGAGACGTTGAAATGTCATCACATTCAAAATAGAGTCGTTTGAAGCTTTTTGATCAATCACCAATGATCCTTTGCCTGATATGGTTATTGTCCTATGAAGGATCAATTTCAAATGTGTTCCCAATGTGAATAAACATTATTGCAGGTAGAGCTGTTTTTCTTGTCTTGTAGCAGAGACAAAAACAGAGTAGTGGAGGTAGTGGTTGTACACTTCGTACAAACGTACTATGTCAACGCTTCTTTGAAGAATAAGCATCCAATGCATTTCAAAATAGCCGTTGCCATACTATTCCAGACTTCTGCAATTTCTAGGTGAATTTGAATCCTTGAAACAACTTTTGAAGCTTTAAGTTGCATTTCCTGATGAACTGCAGCTTCTGGTGATTCACAGCTTCTGATGAACTTGCTTCTGATGACGTCATTACTTCAGGAGCACTTCACACTTCAGGAGCAGTTTTCTTCAGACGCTTTAAGCTTCCCTTTTTGTTGATGTACTTGCTCTTTATTTGTTCTTCCAAGACCAATTTAAGATATCGAATTTTTGTCTATAGTCATGTACACTTGAACAAATATTAGCATATCCAATTGACAATTTATAATACTTTGTTATCATCAAAACTCTTAAGGATTATTATTGCTAAACATATTTTGTTCCAACATATGGTGTATTTGTTTATATCTTGGAAATCTTTGGAATTAAGGGTGTTTTACATTTGGGTGTCTGTAGAAAAAGCAACGGTTGGCGGAATATAAATGGCGCCAAGGCCCAATCCAAAAGTAGCAGCGACCCTCCAGGCAATGACAGTGTTTATGGTGTTTGGGATTTCAGCAACTATGTGCTAATTGTGTTGTATATCAATCAAAACTTGAAGTAAAACAAATGTCATTTGTGGCTATACAACTTTATTTAACAACAAGGTGCTGTCATGGTTTTTTGGTGTTGACATATATGTAGTTAGGTGTTGTAATCAATATTAACTTTATTGGTTCATTTTGTTCAAACTTGAGTTCAATTGATACTATATTTGACTCTATACATTTTATTCTACTTTGTTGGTGTAATTTTTAATATTAAACCTTTACACAGTATATCCCTTTCATAACCCTTGATAGAATTTTACAGCCGATTTTCCAACTAAAGTATAATAAAATTACATCAGACACCTTATGCTCCACTAGTGTCATTTGAGATGAACATTTAGTACAAAAGAAAACTAAGTAGAATTGGGGTTGTCATTGTAGGTTTTGATGTAAGACGATACAATAAAATAGTGTTACTACCAGGAAAGGTAGAAGTTAGTGATATGATCAAACATGATTGCAAAACATGACCTATTCTTGGGTGTAAACTTGCTTAGTGAACCACTAAATCTCAATTTCATTTAGAGTTTTCTCAACAATGTGTTTAAAAATTAATAAAATTTATTGTGCCTATGCTTGTTCATACTGCTTTTGGATTATGTGTTCATGTTAGAATTAACTGTAACCCCTTCCGAATACTCTTACTCCTTGTCTATTGTATAGATGAACAAATATGAACTCATATGATATTAAGAAATTACTTTCTGAACCATGATTGTGTACTGGTATGGACCACAAAGGCGTATAAAGATGAACAAATATGAACAGATCAATATTTCTTTAAACTAATGAAGGAATTTTTCGTTATTTTATTTTTCTACTCGTTAATTTCATCTATTAATGTAGTCTTTATTCTTATGAAATTATCATATCATATTATAGGCACTTGTTGAAGCTTTTCAAAGGTAGCAGGATAATTATATGAATACTTGAATAATTATATGGATCAGGCTTCGCAAGAAAATCCCCGAAATACGGGGAGAGGAGGAAATGGGAGCAAAAGATCATCGAGAGGGAGATCAAGATCAAATTTATCCGAATATTATGATAATTAGTTTTTTTTTTCTTAGTTTTCTAGATTGTACCAATATTATTAAAATATTTATGATTTTGTATGAAAATTATTTATGTATTGTATAAATATTATAATGATATGTGGTTTAATTAATTTATCTTATTAAATAAAAAAAAAATTATTTCTTTAATTTATTTGTGTTTATTTAATTTTATTTCTCTAATTAAAATCAAAAGGTGGGAAGGGATAATAAAAAAAGGGTGAAGTACATTACTGGCGGAAATTTCCGTCAATAATGCAGATTTGATTAACATTACTGGGGGGATAAATCCGTCAGTAATAATATGACAAATCTGATACTGCATTACTGAGGGATTATTCCCTCGGTAATTACTGGCGGAACAATCCCTCAGTAATTACTGAGGGAATAATCCATCAGTAATGCTTTGTCAGAACTACCTTTCTATTACTGAGGGCAAATTCCGTCAGTAACATTACTGACGCCAGTATTATTGAGGGATGTTTTTCGTCGCCAAATCCACCAGTAATGTCTATTACTGAGGGATTTCTTTCATTACTGAGGAATTAATTCCGCCAATAATAACCAAAATTCTTGTAGTGTTCAGTTCTGACCACCGGCCAACGTGCGTGAGTTAACTCGCGCATAGGTCAGTGGTGCGTGGCTTAAGTCACGCAGAGGTTATATGGTGCGCAAGTTAAGCCACGCAGCGTGACTTAACTTGCGCAAGGACATTTTTGGCATGGCTGCAGGACGCGAGCAAAATGTGCTGGTGAAGAGCAGCATTATGAAAAAAAAGAAAAAAAAAAATGGTCCAAGTTGGACCCAAACTTTCACTAGTCCAAATTAAAATTACCCATGAGAAAAGCAATTGTCTACCGACTAATGGTGTGTAATTGGCTGAGCTTGATCAAACGCAGAATGGGTTCAATTTTACTCATCTCATGTTTCTAAAATATCACACGTTATTTCTAAAAATTGCTCTTTTTTTAATAAATTATGTAGCAGTGGAAAAAGAAGCTTCCATTTGTTTATGTAAATGGTTTTTATTGTGACAAAAGTTGGACCCAGAAAAGATGAGTTGGCCTAATAAATTTGAGTCAAAAAGCAATTTGATCCAATACAAAAATTTGCTGTCATGAGATGGACAAATTCGTGATAAACTCGGTCAACCCTAACAATATTTTAATGAGTAGTTTTACTTTAGTTTTCATATAATATATATATAGAGAGAGAAAGAGGGTAAGTGATATTAGTCTGCTTAATGAAAAAACCAATATGAATAATATACTGATTGTAATTGACTACTTATTAGCTGAGAAAACAATATCCGGTCAAAAGAAAAAAGGTGAGAAAGAAATAAACAAAATTTTCTTGTTCATATTCTATGAGTAAACATCTGGTTGATACTTGATGCTAATTAGATTGAATGTGTGGTTTTGCTTGGAGTATGAATTTGTTGTTGCATTTGATCATCATTATGTGAACATAATAGCATCTTAATAGCAACTAGGTGGACCATGAATTTATACGTTGCCCATGGTTATCTGGTTTAGCTGTTTTCGTTTCTCTTTGTTAGTTTGTTTTTAATGTCTTCATCTTGTGTACCAAAAGAGCCCATAGTTATTTATTATATAGTTTTTTTTTCTTTTTTTCGCACCGGTTTTCGACCCACTAAAGGTGGACGACTAATGCGACTCATGCGTAGAGGCATGTGCACTGGCCAAGTGTTATTCCCCCTGGGAATCGAATCCGGTATTCCCCAGATACGTCTTGGAAGGAGCTACTTGCCACTGGAGCCCAAACAACTTGGTTATATTATATATAGATTTAGTTGCCGGTGGTAATCACCATACTGGATTCAATCAAACTTTACAAGTTATCAATTTAACTCTCTTTTTTTTTGAGGAAAAGAGAGTTAATTTTCTACACTAGTATAGTTTTAGAATTAAGCTATAAAATCAATGTATTTCTACACTATAGTAGTCAGTTTTTTCCTCCAAAAAAAAAGAGTTAAATTGATAACTTGTAAAGTTTAATTGAATTCAGCATTCTAAAATCACCACCATGCTATAGTTATTTAAAACTAGTTTAGGACTTTAGAACTTGCTGGATTCTAAAATCTCCTGCAGTGCCCCGTGGTAAATTATTATCCTGAACCAAAGTCCTAAACATGTTCCAAGAGATGTTTTTGTTTCATGATTTTGGTAGCCATAAAAACTTGTAAAATGTCGTTGTTGTTGATGGCGTTGATATGAAACTTTCACGTTGATAAAAAAATTGTAAAAAAAAATAAAAAATCAGCTAAGATAGATAGATTTGAATTTAAACATTAAAAAGAATTGAGTTTTTCTTTTTAAGAATTGAGTTATGTCTGAAAAATTGTTAGAGAAAAAAGTAGTTAAATGTTGATCAACTTTAAAGTTGTCTTTATATAATGGTATGGACTTTCTCAATCCACTTCATTTATTTCCTTTTCAAATTCATATATATATGGTTTGCTACAATAGATCCGCCTTTTTTCATGAAGGTCTATTTTAGCAAGGTGCACCTCAAAACCTTCCCCCAAAAAACAACACCCAACCGCCCCAGGAAAAACAACAAGCTGTCAGGCAAACGCCGAGCAAGGGCGACCAGCCAAAACCCCCCACACAACCACCGCCCCACACCCACAACACCACACACCCTATCGATACCAACACAGGATAGGTTGCACCTCCCGCTCGTAAAAGGAGTAGAGGCACGCAGAACTCTTGGCCTGGAACCATTTCCAAGTAGAGAACTTCACCTGATTCATAATCGACTCGACAGTCGGAGTCCCTTCAGCAAAGATAACATCTTTGCGGGAGTTCCAGACAGTCCACACAGCAACAAGCCAAACTAGCAACAAACCTAGACCAACTCTCTTACTTGACCCCAACTCAATGAAACCCTCAAAATGACTTAAAATACTGGAATTGGGACCAAAGTCCAACCCAACCACCTAGTTATGGAATATCAGATAGGAACAACAACAACACACCTGGAAAAAAAGGTGTTCCATCGACTCCTCTACAACCCCACATAAAGCACACACAACACTCCCCAGGTCCACTATGATACCTCTCCTAAAAAGATTAAGGCGGTTAGATAGCCTATTTTAGAGAAGTTTCCAAGCAAAAGTAGCCACCTTGTTAGGAGCTTTAGACTTCCACACCCTGGATAAAACATGGACCAAATTATGATTAGGGAAGCTCCCTTCAAAAGACCACGCGAGAGATGAGCATAAGCCGACTTAACCGAGTAAACCTCGGAAGTATCCAGGTTCGAGGACCAAGCATCCGAGGAGTCCAGAGAAACCTTACCATCCACCGCTAGCAACATCTCTCCCAACAAAATAACCTCCTCCGCCGACAGCCTCATCTTCCACCTTAAAACCCACTCCCCCTATCTCCCACCCAATACCCCATATCTACAACCCTCTCACCCCACTGGTCTGAAACCTGAAAGAGCTGAGGAAACCTATCCAGCAGATACGAGCCTTCAACCCACGGGTCTAACAAAAAAGAAGTTGTTGTGTCGTTTCCCACTTCAAAATCACACCTTTAGCAAACCAATCCGACTACAAACCCTCCTTAGTACCCAACAGGGACACATCCTTCCACCACAAAGAGAACCTTTGAAGATCGCCCAACATCCCTCCTAAGTGGGGAGCAGGAAACATGCCACCATATCTGGCTCTAATAATCTCTCTCCAGAACTCTGATCCATGATACAACATCCTCCATCTCCACTTACCAAGGAGAGCTAGGTTCATAAGTCTGAGATCCTTCACACCAAGGCCCCCGACCCTTTTAGGCTTACACACAAAGTTTCAATTAACCCAAGATTTTTTTTTACCAACCTTACCCCCACAAAAACGTCCTTTGGAGAGAAACCACCTTTCTCCACACCTTTTTAGGCATCTTCATAAAACTTAGGAAGAACATCGGAATTGCACTTAACACCGAATCGAGAAGAGTAACCCGACCACCTAAACTCACAAATATATTACCTCATGAGTCCAGTCTCCTAGACAAAGTATCAATGAGGGGTAGCCAGATACACTTATGTCTAGGATTCGCCCCTACAAGAAGACCAAGATATTTAAAAGGCAATTGTCCCACAATACAATGGAGAAACCGCACCGCCACACCCAAAAACTCACTACTAACATTGATCCTAAAAACATTGCTCTTGGAAAAATTTATCTTTAACCCTGACGCAAGCTCAAAGCACCTCAGGATAGTTTTGAGGGACCACAGATTTTTCATAGTAGGTTCCCTTAAGAAAAGAGTATCATCAACATACTGTAGAGGAGAAACCGAGAGGCCAGAGTTCCCTATCTTAAAGCCAGAGTACAGATTTCTATCCTCGACACTCTTAATAGCACCACTTAGACCCTCGACAACCAAGAGAAACAAGAAATGAGCTAACGAGTCCCCCTGCTTCAACCCTCTATGAATATTGACCTCCTATGTTGGACTACCATTAAACAGGACAAAGAGATTACTACAGAGAACACAAGCTCTAATCCAGCTACACCATCTAGCCCCAAAACACATTCTCCTCATCATATAATCTAGAAAACTCTAGCTGGCCGAGTCATAGGCCTTTTCAAAATCAACTTTGAAAATCAGGCACTCTCTCCTAGATTTTCTAGCTAAATCAATGATCTCATTAACTGCCACCACCCCATCCACTAGCTGCCACCCTTTAATGAAGGTTGATTGGTTCGCTGAGATTAACTGATCCATCACTTTGGCCAATCTCCCTACCAACACCTTAGCAATCAATTTATAGAGGGGTCCCAAGAGAGATATAGGTTTGAAGTCCCCCATAGATTGAGGAGAGTCCACTTTGGGGGTGAATGATATTGTTGAAGCAGAAACGTGTTGTTCTTGATGTGATTTTTTTTTAAAGTTTTTCTGGAATCTTTTTGTGTTACGTTATGAATGTTGATGAATTTGATATCAAGAGGAAGAAGAGTGGAAGGATGATCAAGAAAAATGTATTATGGTCAATTCACATTTGTCTGGTCAAGTGAGGAATATTTTCGTCATCACAATCATCTTTTTTCGAGTCAACAGGTAATTGTCCTATTCAGCCTTGTCACGTCAGCGAAAACGTGACATGTCAACAATTAATTGGGTTCAAGGATCAAAAGTCAAGTGATTAATATTTGCATGGCAAAATTTAGAGGATTAGCAAATTCACGGACGAAAACTCAAGTGACACCTATTTACAGGGACTAAGCATATAAATAAGCCAAAAAACTTTGTATTGTTAATTTGGTCTAACATGAGTTAGTTAGTCTAAGAATGTCTTCGGTTCGGCGTCAAGTTAGTTAGTGAAAGTTATTTATTATAGCTTCTCTTTTTTCATACTCCCTCCGTATCAAAATATAAGCAAAATTCACTTTTTAGGTTCATTCATCATTAAATGAATGAACCTAAAAAGTGAATTTTGCTTATATTTTGATACGGAGGGAGTAGCTAGTATCTATTGAGACGTGTGTTTGCAACATACACAATCAAACCGAGCATGTCATAGTTATGTTTGATTTTAGTTTCTCACATACCCTCTCTACTTAAAGTATTCTTATTTGAGACGCTTTGACCATTAAATATGACACTTCTCTTGATCGAGATTCAAACATTGGTTCATCACGTTGTAGAAGTCAAACCTCTTTTTCTAAACTTAACCTCTATTGGTATGGTTAACCTAATTAAACTTATTCAATAATTTTTTTTCTTTCAAAAAAAAATTAGAACTTATGTCGGTCCAAAATACAACTATGAACATACTATTGTGAAGAAAAAAAAAATAGACAATCATAGTTTATTACAGACTTGCTACGCTAGCATCATCCATTATGGCAGTAGGTCTTTGTTTTAGAGATGATGCTGGTCAATTCTTACATGCTCCAATAGTTTGGTCTCCTTGCAAAGTTTTAGTACTTGAGGCAGAAGATATATTGGTATCTCAGTCACTAAAAATATCAGTGGACAGTGGTGGAGGCTATCAATTTATTTTTATTTTTTTCTGATAAAAATATCTCAATTTAAGACTAATACTTTAAAGCTCTCTGACATTTACAAATCTATTTATTACTAGTATTAAAGAACCAGTGGAACTGGGGAAATAATTACTCAATGTCCATTTTACATACATATTCTGATTTTAAAGCTGTATTATTTAGGAGCAAGTCAATAAGTTAGATTTCTCATCATCTAACTAAAGCATCCTTGTCTTATATTAGTTCCCACGGTATCTTTAATTTACCAGTGTACCTCTGGTCCTTAATAATAAATAAGTTGATCACATGTTGCTTCTATTCATAAAATAAGGCATAGTTTAAAGACGTCCTATCTAGCTAATATATACCGCCAAAAGGTAAAACTAATTTACGAGCGCACAACTACGATCCACAACGTCAAAAAAAAAAAAAAAAAACTACGATCCAAAAAAATTATTATTATTTAACACTTTTCTTTAATGTAGTATTTAAGTTAAGTTGCAAAATAATAGTGGAAGTCACGTGCAACACGTAGACTTTATAAAAAAAACTTTTATCATTTTTCTTTAACTTTTCGTTTTCCATTTATGCGTAAAGAACTCGAATATAAACATCCTCTTTATTGTTAACCAGTACTTCCATCTCTAATTATAAGCATCTTTTAGTAAAAAAAGTGTATGTATACGTTATCTTTCGAATTAATATTATTGGTTTGTTTTAAAATAGAAAAAGTAAACTAGATAAATTTATACATAAAAGATGATTTAATTATAATTACACAAAAAATATACACATTAATTCTACCACAATTTTTAATACTTCATCAAGTCTTATACATAAAAGACAATTGAGTTAATAAAAATTGATGTATTTGAATCAAATATATCTGTTGGCTAAACTTATATTTTAAGTCAAACTAGACGCTACTATTTTTGGCTTTAGGTTTTTCAGCACATTTTTTCGAAAAAAAATCTTTAACAAGTGTTTTTCCCGAAAAAAAGTGTTTCTTTTATGAATTTTTTTTTTTTGAGGGAGTTTCTTTTATGAACTTAGCAGGCGCTCTTAGAACATGTGTCAAAAAGACCATTACCATTTACTAAAAAAAACCATTATCAGATTATATAAAATTAATTTTGAGTTACTAAATTTTTACACCAACAACTAATCACATGCCACTCTTTGCATGCCTTTTGAGTTAGATTTAATTAATATTAAATGAACATCATTATCCAACAATTATAGTTCATTGATAGCGAAAATTTTACAATGTTAAACCGTTAGTGCAATTGTGCAAATGAATAATTTCACCATTCCCTTTAAAAAATGAATAGTTTCACTTTAAGGTGAATAACACGTAAATTCGAGTTCAAACTCTATGCATGTATACATAATATAATATTGGGTTAATGGTGCTTTGCCCTCTGTAATATAGGTCATTTTTTGTTTTCCCTCCTGTAATTTTTTTTTTTTTTTATTTATCTCTTGTAATTTTATTTTTTTAGGAATACCCCCTAATAGGTCATAAAAAAAACGACTTAATTTTTTTTTTTTGCAGAATTTTTTTGTTTTTTTATGACCTATTAGGAGGGTATTCAAAAAAAAATAAATTTACAGGGGGTAAATCAAAAAAATTATTTTACAGGGGAAAAACAAAAAATAACCTATATTACAGGGGGGTAAAACACCATTAACCCTACAATATTCATACCAGTTAAGATATGTTCATGCAGACTTGTAAATTATATCTTATTAATTTTAATAGGCCCATTTTCGATTAACGTATTTTTGAGTTTATGCAAAACAATAAGCTTTTTTGTATCAGACATAAGTTGTCGATGTAGTTTATGAAAAAACTATTTATGAAAATACAACTTTTGTTATTAAACACATATGAGTTGACTTTTTTTTTTTGGACAGAGTTGACTTAAAAACTTATTTATTTGTATAAATTATTTTTGATGAGTTTAAAAGTAAGTCTATTCAAACAAACATGGTGTATAGATAATGATATTTGTATAACTGATTACCTTTTTAACAACATTCTTCTTCTTCTCCCTTTTAACTTGTCAAAAACACTTGATCCAAATAATGAAGGGAAAAAAGTCGTAAATTTTTTTAAAAAAAAATACATGTATTAATTGCAATTTAAATCTTACTATTTCCATATCATATATACGTTCGATCAGATATTTAATAGTTGTTATGAACAATGCATAATATACGTAAGGTTTTGAGTTTTGCCCTCTTTTGTACCAAAATATATATATATGTAAGGTTCGGAGTTCGAAATGGTTGAAATAACACCGTCAAAATTTAAAATAAAGAGACCAATTTCGCAAAGTAGTTAAATATACTACTACCTCCGTCCCTAATTATAAGGTCCTTTTGAAAAAATAACGTGAATTAAGATAGTTGATATTTGTATTAAATATGTTTGTAGTTACTATTGTTTTTACAATTTTATCCTTTAAGAAAGAGGGTTGGCTTATGTTTTCAACATTCTATTTATTGCTGATTGAAGAAAAAAATATATAATAAATAGAGACATGTATGTAAAAAAATAATTAATGTAGTTAGAAATATAAAAGGTGTCTTATAAAAAATAAAACTTAGGGTGTTATAATTAGGGACGGAGGTATTACATATTAAAGTGGAGTGAGTGAGCTGAAAAGAATTACTGGAAAAGAAAGAAGAAAAAGGCAAAGAAGTGAGTAAAGAAAGAATGAAAATCTGTGATCCTCGTGCATACCAACAACATCATCCCCTCCACTTCAACCACTCCTCCTCCGACGTCGTTTCATCCTCTTCCTCCTCTTGAATGAATGGGCAACTGCGGTACTAGAGAAGAATCCGCCGTCGTTTCCAATGCTCAAGGTCTCAGATCTATCTACTCCTTCATCAAATTCAAACTCAAATTCAAATTCAACTCAAATTCATTCCAATTTCATCACTGTAACTAACTCTAACTAACTCACATTGTTTTCTGTTACACAGTTCAGCATCTACCTGCCGGAGCTAGAAACCAAACCTCCCTTTCCGGCACCGGCGAGAGGAAAAACAGCAGTCTACGTCATCATCTAACCGATTCTGCATCAGATCTAAGCGAGACTTGTTCAACGCCGCGGTGGAACAACGCGAACAATAACAATACGCTTTTATACACTCATGTTATAGCTTTCACGCTCTATGAGCTTGAAACTATAACGAAGAGTTTTCGTGCTGATTATATTCTTGGTGAAGGAGGGTTTGGTACTGTTTATAAAGGCTACATTGATGAGAATGTTAGAGTTGGACTTAAATCGCTTCCGGTTGCGGTTAAAGTTTTGAATAAAGAAGGTCTTCAAGGACATAGAGAGTGGCTTGTAAGTTTTAGTGATTTTGTGAAGTTTTGTTGTTGTGATTTTTGTGAATTTTTTTGTTGAATTTTCGTTTGTTTGGTGTAGACGGAGGTGAATTTTCTTGGGCAGTTAAGGCATCCGAATCTTGTCAAGTTGATTGGTTATTGCTGTGAAGATGATCATAGGCTGCTTGTTTATGAGTTTATGTTTCGAGGGAGTTTGGAGAATCATTTATTCCGAAGTATGCTTGATTTTCTTTTGTTTTGTTTAATGATTTTTGAGAATTTGTTGGGAATTGAATTGAATGGATTTGGATCTGAGTGATGAGGATTTTGTAGCAGTGTTGTCAAATAGTGGTATAATGTAGCGGAATTTCAACAAAAAACTATTGTCAAATTATTGCTATATTAGCACTGCAGTGTAGTGGAATTTGAACAAACTACACTGATTCTTAGGTGATTGACTTCCAGGGAGAGTAATGTATTAATGAATGACCAGTTGAGTTGAAATGTATTGTAAATGGTGTTGTTTTCATGAGTGTTTTAGTTGTTCATGTTAGATTTGAAGGTAGTGTTTCATGAGATAGAATAAGATTTTCTCCTTAAGTGGACTTTAGGTTGCATTTGTTCTATATGGGTTAAACATGCTATTAATTGATTATGCATGACAATGCTTATGAAGTTTCTAATTCAAGTGATTTGCGTGTTTTTTTTCTAATCTAGATATGATCATTGTTGTTGTACTAGTTAAGTAACTAACAGTTTTTCTAGTTTTTTAATGTGTTTTTCAAATTTCAACTCATTGATATGAACTTTTCTGAGGTTTCCAGAAGCAACTGTTCCTTTAACATGGGCTACAAGAATGATGATTGCACTTGGTGCTGCAAAAGGACTTGCTTTTCTCCATAATGCTGAAAGGCCAGTAATTTATCGTGACTTCAAGACGTCTAATATATTGTTGGACTCTGTAAGTTTCTGGTATATTGAAGTTTAGAGCTGTGAAACGAAGTATTTTTTTTATATTTCTTTTACTTACTTTGTGTTGCTTTTGGCTCTACAGGACTATACAGCCAAGCTTTCTGATTTTGGGTTGGCTAAAGCAGGGCCTCAAGGCGATGAAACCCATGTATCCACCCGAGTCATGGGTACATACGGCTATGCTGCCCCAGAATATGTAATGACTGGTATGATCTCAGTGTTCCAAACATGCTCAATTTGTAAATAAATGAAAAAAATTGTCTGAAATCATGGATACCTTGAAGTTGGTCTTATTCATTGTGTGTTGTGATTTGAGATGGAGGCTAATGCATCTTAATAATCATGAAGTAATTCATATAATACGAGACTGACTGACAGTTCATAGACTGTAATAAGATTGATTAAATTTCTAGTATCAAATGTTTCTATCTCTTTACAGGCCAATCCCATTTTTTGTTTCCCGACCTTTAATCTTGCAATTTGTTTTGTTAACATGACTAAAAGAATTCTTAAAATAAAATATGATTTCCTCAAATTTAATTTTCAAATCAATTTCCTGTTCCATGGTCTTTCCTAGTGTATGTTTTGTGCTAAACAATAAGCATTTTTACACTGTACTGTCACATAGTTTACAGTTCAAGCTGGATATGTTTGTTTACATGTACCCATTAAGCATGTCGGATAACATAGTTATTATGGCTTTCATGGTGCATGTGCTCTCTTGTGCATATGTTTTAGTATGAATGGTATGCACATCTAAATTTGGCATATTTGAAATTGGTCAGGTCACCTAACAGCTAGGAGTGATGTATATAGCTTCGGGGTTGTTCTTTTGGAGCTTTTAACAGGAAGGAAGTCCGTTGACAAAACCAGACCGGGTAAGGAACAAAGTTTGGTAGATTGGGCACGTCCAAAGCTCAATGATAAGCGAAAGCTCCTACAAATAATCGATCCAAGATTGGAAAATCAATATTCAGTGAGGGCAGCACAGAAAGCATGTAGTCTGGCTTACTACTGTTTGAGTCAAAATCCCAAAGCAAGGCCGCTAATGAGTGATGTAGTCGAGACATTAGAACCCTTACAAAGTTCTAGTGTTGGTGCAGACGAAGTCTCATTATCAGGATCAAATAGTGGGAGTAGCGGTCCTTTTGCTATGAATAAAATCTCTGACTACCGGATGCGTCACAAGTTTTCAAACAACGTTGGTCCAGGTGCAACTTGTCGGTCTCCAAACCCAAATTGCTCACCAGGTGGTGCTCCTGCAGCATTACGGGTCAGATGATAATTTCATGCTATGAATCTCCATCTGGTGTGCTACTTGTCAAAAAATAGTATTTTCTGTTAAAAATGCGGGTTTCACCCTTGTAGTTGTTGCTTTGTAAATGATATATTATGGTGACAAGAAGCCCTAGTTGATGATTTTTGTATCAATGTTTGGTATTCTGTTAATTTTGGTGGGAATTATTGTTTGCTGAAATTTCTGTGTAGTTGTAATCATGGTGGCATCAGAACTAATATGGTTCCACACAAAAGGTGCATAAGCCTGAAAGTCTATTGGTTTTTTTGATTGTTAGGTAGACTGGGTGTGCAAGAGTCTTGTACTCTTGTCATGTTTTAACAATCTTATACCCATTTAGATTGACTGAATTATGCTCTGCTTTTTTCAAGTGTCTATCTGTTTTTTAAATATTGAAGGATCCTTTTTAAGTTTTGTACAGTTTTTTTTCCACTTTGAAATAGCCAAAACAATTGATTTGTGTCAAAAGAATAATGTTTCTTTTTTAAGAATTATTTCTTCAACATCACCATATTGGAGATCTCTCATAATAATTTGTCATTAAACACTGTTTGACGGTACAAACAATGATTTATAACAGTTTTAATGTCTTTTTTCCATAGGCACGGCAACAGTTTTAATGCTCGTGAGTAATAGAATTACAAATTTAATATAATCTCAAAGGTCAATAAATGGTCTACATACAACACTGAATCACTTTGATAAAAGATTTATGCTAGACCAACACTTTAAAATCGGGTCAAGATCTTCTCAATTTCTCAAAGTAATGAAGATCCCATTTTTTTAGATAGACACAAGTAGAATATTGAAAATATTTTAAAAAGTGAGTCTCACTTGTATCTCTCATAAATTGAGCTATCCATTTCTTTGAGAAACGAAAACGATCTCAACTTGAAATATCAACGATCAATGTCTGAAGCTCATTGCTATCAATATTTTCGAGTAAAACAGTGACCTAATAGATGTTGATTCAATAAGAAAAATGAAAATGAGTTTAATCAAGGCACTCATTCGTACTTAGCTTTATTAGCTACCATTCAAATCACCGTCTCACTCAGTAGTACAAAGATAAACTTCTACTTCTAACAGAATACTGAGTTGCCATTAGAGTAATCATACAATTTTTAAATGTTGATCCCACAATAATGTGCATCCTTGTAAAATTTGTCATCAAACAATAACATTTAATCAGACCGACGAATGTAATTTTCGAAAAAGCAATAATACACTAGCATGATATACTAAAAAAATAGTAGAAATAACAATAATACTAATATGGATAGTGACAATCTTGTTTGACTTGAAGCATAAGCTGATCATTTTTGTTCACTAGTATGATCTATCACTCAAACTAAATGATAATAGCTAAGATAGCAACAATTTTTATCTGATAAAACTTACATATTCATAAGGTTAAAATCAGTTTAATAAATTATAAATCAGAGGCGCGAACCACGAGGCCCAACTCGTGCTCATGGCTGAACAAAACTGTCATCTTCTCCACAAACAAAAATATAAAAACAACTAAAAAGACATAGATAAGATAGATAAATATGGAGTGTGTGAAATCCTGGTGGTGACCCCCCAATGTTTATGTCTCCAAATGAAAGACATGAATCAGTCTCCAGACACGTGAGTCTTGCTCTCATAGTATTTTTTCTCACTTTCACCCTTCTTCTCATTGCGTTTCTGCATGCAAACAAAGAGTAAAAAGCAAGAAACAAAGTGTGAGACAATAACAAAGAGACAAAATTGCAGACACACACATGTGTTCATGATGAAAATGAGAAATTCTAGACATGTATTTCCAAGCTTCATGCACATGGTGCAAAGGAGGTGCAACCTAATGGGGAGTAATGAGCCTAAGATCTTGCAAAAAGGTCTTTTTGGTTGGAGAAAACAATTTCAATATTCATTTTCTAATTTTTAAATCAAATTTGTTTAAGAGAAAATGGGCCATGCACAGTCAGTGTAATTTTTTTTACACCGACAACCAATCACAGCTCGCCAACACAACAACTGCTTTTATTTAAAAACTGTCAAACGTGATGTCGCAAATTGAAGAGTTGTGATTGGATGTTAGAGTGCATATATATTAATCTCACTTTTTTTAAAAAAAAAAGTAAAATAAAAACAAAATAGTAGTTTTGTAATTAGGAATTAAAACAGAAAAGATTTTATAAGAACATATACCAAATCTCTCTAGGAAAAAAGTACAATGGTTGAAAAGGTAAACATAATGTGTGCCAAGGAAAGTGAGGACATAACATTCCCAATAAAGATGAAAACCACACTCCACAAGGGAAAACTCTTGGTCTTGGTAATTGTGAAAGTGATATACTATCACACCACCTTCCATTTAATATGAACACTTCATAGTTGAAAGTGATATACTAACTACAACACCTACTAACACTTCACACAAATCAAAATCTATGTGAAAAAAGAAGCATTTTACATGAAACCAGCAACACACGGGAACAAGCAGGAAAGAGGGACAGTTGACATTGCAAATATAAAAAATAATTGATCCAGCTCCTCTATAGTATCAACCATTGATGAAGAAATCAACAATTTAAATTATATCTACATGCATAACTAATTATGAATGTGATGAAATATTAACCATTGATTTTCTGACTTTTCTAACTACTCACTTCGAATGAGCCAAATCCAAAAATAATATATATTAGCATAGAAAGAAACATTCTTGTTTAGTTTCCAGCCTATACATTCTTACCACAAGCACACAGCATATAATATCATAGTCATATTTATACAGAAAGTGGGAAAAAAGACTACTAATAGGATTCCAACTCCAGTCGCAACAATCTCTTAATCAACTGCTCCATCATCATCTCCAAGCAAATTAGCCAACTGCCTCATTATCAAGTTGAAGCAAGTTGGCTAACCGTAGTTAACTAAATGTATTAGCACAATTTAGCGGAGATGATGAAGAAGAGTCAAACCTTATCCCACTAGATGGATTTAGCTACATATATATTGATGTTATTGAGCTCTAACCTAACTTTTCACTAAAAACATTTAAATTAAAATCTTCTTTACGAAGATCAACTGCTTCAGTCTTCCATCATTCTATTCAATCCTACTCTATCACTTTTCTCACAAACGCCTCAATAAGTGCCACTCCAACATCTTGATGACAAATCTCACACAAGGTACTTATAAAAAAGAGGAATGCTAGCAACACTCACTTTTGAGCACTCTCTCTAACACTCACCCTCTCATTGGATAAAATCAATGTATGTCCCACCACTTTGTGTGGGTTCAATTTTTAAAGTGTAGACCCACAATGATTTAAACCAATAAGAGAGTGAGTGTTAGAGAGAGTGCTCAAAAGAGAGTGTTGCTAGCATTCCTCTATAAAAAATCTCAATTAAGAAAAGAAGCAGAGTCTTCAACATTAAAACGAGATATATAGAGCTCTTTGAGTGAAAATGTGTTGGCTTGGCACATAAGAATTTTAATTTTATTAGAATTATAATAACTAGTTAATTCAAACAAGAGCAATGATATTTCAAACACAGAATTTCGACACTGTATAGTCAACACCGTATGAAATACATGTCTATTTAGTGTTTCTGGGTCCTGGGGTTAGAGAAAAAATGATTAAAAAAGCCAAAATTGTATCAAATATGGTGTCTGTGTTTGAAAAACATTTGTAAATTCAAAATGATTATGATAAAAACTATGTTAACATTCTAAAAGTATCAGAGACAGTGACAAGCTCGAGAATCCAACGGTATGAACAAACCAAACAAAAATGAAAAGGTATGATTGTACCTGGTATGCCTCGTGATTTGATACAATCCTCCTAATTATTGTAGTGGTTGTTATATCTAAAGGACTATCTAAAATTTGGAAGATGCCCAGGCTAATGGGAACGGCATATGGATTTGATTGTTCCTGTACGAAAATTAATGTCAATAACAATTAATAAGGAAGAAAATCTCTAAATGCAGAACAAAATTAACACCCTCTAGCATGAAAAGCACTAATCATAAATACATCAAATTTACCTTCTGAAAATCAGTATTCTCTGCAGTTGTTCCATGAACAACTAATGAGATGTTAAATGTCGTGATCTGCATTCAAATAATTTAAACTATGAGTAACATCAGAACAATCCACGACTCAACAATTCATTAATAGAAGAATTCAAAGCAGCTTGTTTGAGAGGAACATGTTCCAATTGAATCAACCAGTAAAAAAGGGCAACCCGGTGTACCAAAGCTCCCGCATACGCAGGGTCCGGGAAGGGGTCCCACCATTTGGTGTATTGTACGCAGCCTTCCCGTGACCTTCTAGTCACATGAATCAACCAGTAAATTGTCACAAAATCTTATTGGCACTTAAGAAAAACCAGTTTTCGCTACATTTCTTAACAGCAACAATCTATCCAACTATTTGGGGTCAGGTACATTGCTGCATTGATCACTTAAAAAATAATCTAATTTAAGAATTCTAAAACCGGAACAACTTAAAAGAGTGGTTTCATGTGATAATTCTTATGTAATTTAAAGATTTAGAATATCAAAATAACCTTTGCTTTAATTAGTAATATTTCCATTACATATCATAACAAATAATATTAATAAAAGCTCAAAAATGTTTATAGCAATCGAAAAGAAACATCATATACAAATAACATAAAAAATAAACAAGCAAAAATTAGACTGACCATATCCTTAGACACTTCCCATGGTGCACCAATTATAACCTCATCCACATAGCGACATGCTAACACACTTAGACTTCTTTCATGAAGACTCATGATGGGACGATGCAATCCCCTAGTTGCACTGCAAAGCAAAAAAAAAAAAAAAAAATCAAACGTTGTCACCTTGTGCACTATATAAACATTAACAATTATAGATAGATGCTCATATTATGGTAAATAGAGTTTGTGTTAATTTTAAGAAGTTTCTTGTCCATCACTCTTAAGTTGTGTATTTCAACAGAAGCTTTCTTAAGCACGTTCAACAACTGTGAAATCCTATTCTTCTCAGTACTATTTCCCCCCGGTTTATAGGATTAAGAGTGATATATCTCATGCTTCCATAATTACGATACAAGTTATCTTTTTCTGTGTTTCTTATTTTATATTAGAGTTTGTGTTGATTCTAAGAAGTTTGATATGGTAAAAAATGGTCAATTGTGTTACTTTAATATTGATGCATGTGGTGTGTGTGTTCACATAGCCAGTACAACACTGTCCAACAATAATTCCATCGCAGATTTTTGACATGCTTCCATACACTTTTGATAACAACGATACCAAGTACAATATATTATATTTCAACATAAAAGGTAGGAAAAGGCATAGATGTAAACGTTTGCAACCTGACTGTCTGGTCCGTGTGTATTCCAACAAGAAGAAAATCTCCACGATCCCTGGCAAGCCTCAAGATCTATATCAAATTAAGAACAGTTAATAAAAGGTATAATATCCAGCTACACATCCATTTAAACAAATCTGATGGTAGCAGAAGCATGGAGGCAAAAATAAATATGACACTCTAGTACAATAAGGAAAAATAAAAGGCTTTCGAAGAGTTTCTTTTAAAAGAAAAGGTATTTTTTTTCTTCATAGAATTATTTGGAACTAAAGCTCTAAGTCAAAGACCTATAGGTTAGCACCAGCAATAAATAATTGGGTCTTATTTGGATATGGTCACGCAGGCTCAAGAGCTGTTGCGATCTGATTTCCATTCCTCTCCAACAGGGATGCTTGAGTAACCCTGAAGTCCTTGTGAAGAACGGCATCTATCAAAGGACAGCACATTAATTGAAGCTCCCAGAAATGTACGGTCTAGAGAGTATAAGATGTTCACATCAGGCAACTAAAATATGCAATGTTATAGCAACCTACAGTTGCACCTTGGCTTACCCTCCTTTCAAACTCATCTGATAACCAAAACAGTTTATTTTCTATTGCCAGAGATAACAATCTGGCAAATGGCAACAGACTATTGAATAAGAACGCGATTGGTTAGCTTATATTCTACTCTCACTACAGACCTAGCATTTGAGAAACAAGGTGCATGTTTGGATTAGCTTACTTTGCATCAAAACAGCTTACTGTCATCATGTTAACGAGAGAACTTTGGACCAAAATATAATACTTTTAGGTAATGATCGGACAGAACAAAAATACTATAGGATATGCTATGAATTATTAAGCAATTATACTATAAAGTATGCAAGCAATACCTCTACATGTCCAGCATGAAAGAGATCAAAAGCGCCATCTATGTATACAATCCGCGCATCAGGTCCTGGACTCTGGAACAGCAAGCATGTGTAGATTATCACGTGATATGAAGAAATTACTGAAATACACATAATTCTAATTTGGAGAAAAATGTCACACCATCTCTAAGTAGCAAGAAATCAATATATTTGTGTATGCAATGGAGAGAAATAAATCAACCATGAAAGTTCAATCACAGGTGTAAAAAAAGGAGACTGGCTAGATAAGTCATTCATGTCTCACAGCAAGCAAATCTTGCAACTGTGTAATTCTTTTTACGGTTTTTCATGAATGTTACTGCTTTAACAATTACAGTAAGTGATCATAACAAGTTCAGATCAACCCAAGAACCCAGAGAAAAGATATACCCAAGAAATGAATTTCCGGATGGTTAAGTATGTTGCATTGATTACTTTTGTAAATCACACATCCCCCATTCAGATGTTTTCCTAATTCTCATAATCAGATCTGATGCATACACCATAGGTAACTAAAAGGAAATGCGCAATAGTTACATGATTCACTTTCCCAAACCCTATGCCATATATGTTTGAGTAAAGTGATCCTTTTTCGAAATGTCTTGTGCCTTGGAGTTGGAGCCAGTAGAAGCAAGTTGCTTAATCCTATTACAAATCAGCAGCTTAGCCAATGAAACATACCTAAGAAATGAATTTTCAGAGGTTTGAGTAAGCTGCATTCATCGCGAGGTTTATAATTGTATCCATTCTGCTGTTCTCCAAATTTCTATAACCTGATTCCATACTGTATTAGTTAACTATACTTTATTGTCATCCTTTCAAAACAAACTCTACCTGTATACCTTGGCACTTGGTTAAACCTTGAATCGTTCCCTTCACTACCCACCAACAATATACAATCAACACCTATTATCATTTGCTACCAACTTAATTCCCCACATCAATCCCTAGCAATATGGCTAAATATGGGGAGGGTTGAGTAGCTCAACTGGTTTGAGCAAGGGTTAAAAGGATAAAATACTAACATTTGCCAATTCAAAAAAAAACATAGCTAAATTTTTCTATTTCCTAAGGCCAAGGCTTCTCTCTGTCAGCTTAGTTTCTAGCAACATGATCTTGCTCTAAGACTCAAGTCCCTATAAATAACAAGTTCATAAAACAAGCCGGACGAAATCTTCTCACGTGATACAATTGACAAGGGCATAAGACATAATGAACTTGTCAATGGTAAATGCCCAAATAACCATCCAATTGACCAATATCATGATGTGAAACATACACAATTCAAGCATCACAAAGATTAAAGGATGCAAAGCAAGCATAATTTAGGTAAAGAAGTCAGTAACAAGCTTATATGCGGTCGTAAATCAGAATGAAGATTTTACATACACATACCCTCCCGTTTGAGAACTGAACAATTCTACGAGATGTAGGCAGAAAATGAGATACACGAGTTCCACTAGCAACAACACCACCATCTTCAAACTTCTGCTGACCCCGGCCATTGCTGAACTGTCTTTGTAAAGAAGAATGATTATGAGTGTCGGCAATATTCCTTTCTCTTACACAGAGAAGCATTCGACCTGCACATGAAAATTTTGTATAACATTAGTTATACACTTTTTAATGTATTCTGAAGCAACTCTATCATAGCAAAGCACCTCTATGCAATAATTTATGAAAACTCCATACAACAACGACAAACAAAGCTGAATAGCACAAATACCAAATAATGAAATGTTACTTCATTTGAAAGTAAGCATAGCATGATAAGTGATAACACTACTAACCCACAATATCAGTGCTGGAAACTCCTTCCGTGCGCTTAATCTGTTTATAGCGGCCAGCCTTTTTGGCATGAGCATAAGCATCAGTTCCATCAGGAAGAACACAAGGATCGTCCCCATGAATAATGTAATCTATATTATACTCATCGAAAAGCTTCTTCATGAATTCCTCAGTAATGGCATATGGAGCTTCAGGAATAACCTCATCAACCCATTTCACAGCATTCACCATAATCAACCTGTCACACACATCGCCATAATCAACATCTCAGAAATACCAAACAAACAAATCAAAATAACCACATCAAAATCACAAAATAAAACAAATATACCAATTCAGAAATGAGTTCAACTTTGATACACTCACTATCAGGGTAAAATGTGTTATACTGTCAGCAAATCACAATCAATCATATGTTACGCTTACAATATACAACAACAACAACAACCAAGCCTTATCGCACTAAGTAGGGTCGGCTACATGAATCAAATTATGCCATAATGTTCTATCATAAAACATATTTCGGTCCAGCTCATTAATCTCTAAATCTTTCTTAATAGTTTTTCTAGGACTTCCTCTATCTCTAGTGATCTGAATATCCTCCATCTGATCTACTCTCCTAAGTACAAAATCTACAGATCTTTCTACATGTTCAAACCACCTAAGCCTATTTTCCACCATCTATTCTACTATAGGTGTTACCTCAACTCTCTCTAATATTGTCGTTTCTAATCCTATCACATCTATAGTTGAAGGATAAACTTTTCATTTCGTATCGCATAAAACACATGAGGTTTTTCTTTGTTTCAACCACTGAGCTTAAATTCGATGATTTGCATCTGCTTCTACGATTAAATCCATCATAAATTCATTTAAACAAATACCATACATGCCATGTAAGTACAATCAATTTAAAAGATGAAAAGCACATCAAAACTATATAAATAATACAATTTATTAATTAAAAAAAAAAACAGCTTTTTATCCAAAAACAGAAATGATTAATTAAATATAAGAAACAACAAAAAAGAAAGAAATAAAAAATTGAACCTTTCATGTAAAGGGGTAACAGGAGGACCCTTATTAGCAATAATTTCATCATCACTAACAACACCAACAATCAATTGATCACCAAGAGCACGAGCTTGACGCAAAGCATTACAATGGCCATAATGCATCATATCAAAACAACCATCCATATAAACACGAATCGGTTTTTTATTCCTTCTTCTACCATTTTTTCCCCACAACCCAAATGGCCCAGAAGATGAATAAAAACCTAATACTGATACACCAACGATTATAACTCCGACCACCCACTTCACCGCCGCATAAGATTCAACACTACTAGTGATACCCCCCATTTTGTTCATTCACCGATGAGTTTTCTTCCTCATTCGAAGGGAATAAACGTGAGAAATATTCGGTTTTGTTTGGATTGGATGCTGAATTGAATTGATGAATGAAGGAATAAGAAAAAGGAAAAGGAGAATTTTTATTTCCTTTTCAGGTTATTATTGTTGAGTGAAAAAAAATAGAAATGGACCATAGATACAGACATCGTTGTTGAGACATCCAGACCACACAGGCAGCCCATCGTTTTTTCTATGTAGTAGTCTGTCTCACATGTCGGCCCAAAAAAGCATTGTTGTTGATTTTTTTTTTTATACATGTAAAAAACTTTGTTTTCAATTTGAATTTACTGAGTGTTTTTAACCTAGTGATTCGACTCAGGTGGTCAATGAGTTTTACTAAATCATGAATTGTTCAAGAGTTGGATAATTTTTGGTGTGACTTTATGATCGAACTATTGATTATTAAAGCACAATTTTCCCTAAGGAATCAGATGGTTAACACAAAAAATGTTTCTTTCATATTTTTTTAGGTGGATAGACGAAATAATAATAGTCATCGAAAACTCACACACAACTGAAGGAATTGAGGCTTCATAGCGTCCAGGGCCGGCCCATAGCCCGTCGAGGCTGGGCGACGACACCGGGCCTCCAATTTTTTGGGGCTCAATTTTTTTTTTTTATATGTAAGCCACGAAAATAATGGTTATATATCTATTAAAAGCGAACTAATTTAATATGTATAGCTTGCTTTAGTGGTGTGGCCACTTTTTGATGAGTGTAAGGTCATGTGTTCAAGACCCACAAAAGTGTGATTTTTAATATTTTTTTTTTAAATAACTTATTTATTTTTTTGGGGCCCAGATTTTTTTTTTTTGCATCCCTTATAAAATTAAAACCGGGCCTATGAATTTGTTAAGACGGCCCTGATAGCGTCTAACCTAACAATTTAGACGTATTTGACCGTTGTGCTAGAATTTGTGGACAAAAATGTTTCTTTTCTAACAAGGAAATGTTGACAAGTTAGTGATGATGTTAGTTTTCAGTGGTCAAATATTAGACCTCTTTCTTTAAATTTGTTGATGCCTTTTACCTCACAAACCGAACTACCTACTCGAGTGTGTGTTGTGTTTCATTATATGTGTTTGCTTAAACATCTTAGTTCAACATATGTTCATTTCCTTTCAAAAACATATGTTTATAAGTTATTTGTCAGAGGGTTGTTGGTAATCTGTTTGAGTTGGCGGTCGGTTAATTTATCATTCCTTAAGAGATGGGTTTGATCTTTATAGGCTCGTCTATGGTTTTATAAGATCATTGCGGCCCTTTACATATCACTTTCTTTTGCAATTTGGTTTTATACCCCCACATTGAGTTTGCCGAGTTGTATTTATGGTATGTATTCGTCTACAACGCATTTGGGTTTATTAATTTACTAGATTTTTGTCAAGTTGTATTTTTATACCATTTTTTGTTAATTCTTGTTGTAATACCCTTTTATGACAAATTATATAGTTTCTGGGTCATGTGTATGCCTCAAGGTTTTTTGTACTTCTTTTGAATTTAATATATTTTCCTTTGCTTAAAAAATTGATAGTTAAATTTTAGTAGTTAAAGTTTGGTAGTTCTTTTCATAATTTGTCATGAAAAGTTTGTTAAAACCATCTGAAAAATGAGAGAAGTAACACTTTGGTGGATGATGGTAATTGTTTGGGCTAGACTCTAATATGGACACTCGTACTAAGCAATGTATGATCACATTTGTTTTCTTTTGAAACCTTGAAGACGGCAAAGATAAGTAGATAACAACTCGGTTGTCTAACTCAAAAACAACATGCTTAAAACCATTATTATGAACAAGTTAGAACACAATAAGCACTTGCAGAACACAATAAGCACTTGCTTCTGGGCATGGCAATAATACCCGTATCCGTGGGAAACCGACTATACCAACCCCAATTTGATGGGTTTTTCTCGCTTTGATTGGGTTTGGGTATGGGTTTGGGTTTTCCCTTATTTCAAAACATGGGTATGGGACGGGTAACGGGGTTATATGCACCAACCCCGAACTCATACCCATACCCGTCCCGAATATAAAAAATTATTTTTTTTAACTCCTTTTTATATATAAATACAAACACAATCCTAGATCATTTCACTCCGGTCCAAACGACAAATGTCATTGTCAGACGACACTTTCATGGGTTCTCTCTCAAACACTCATTGAGGTTCAACCAAGTGCAACACGCCTCAAGCAACTTATGACACATGAACGTATATTATAGATAAGTTCAAATAGGTTCTTTCATTGTTTTATAAAAATAAAAAATAAAAAAATTAGTTCTTGTTATGATATGTATCTCTTGTTGTAAATTAATTTAATATAATTGGATACGAAGAGAGAAAATGATAAATAAAAAAAAGGTGCATAATTGTTTGGGATACAAATATTTTTGTGAAGGCTTTTATCTAATTTCGTCTACATAATTAAAGTCGATTCCCAAGTCACAACCTATTGTGGAGACTTACAAGTTCAAACTATTTTTCTTCTCAAGAATCATCTTCTCCCCTTCTTTCTTATTGTTCACAGTTAATTTATGAAAACATCACAAACCAGGGTTTGCCCTATCGAAGTTGAGTTTTGATACCACTTGCTGAGTATATGCATGAGCAACGAAAACAAAAACTAACTAATGAATAGGACTACCTAGTATAGTGGACATTTATTTTCACCTTTAATCTAAAGGGAGCTTCTACGGTACACCTCGCAAATTGAGGTGTACCGATACTCCGCTTTATAAATTTATAAATTAATGATCATTTTATGAAATAAATTGTTATTTGTTGTTATTTATATTTCAGAAAACACCATCTCATGAGAAAAAAACACTATTTCATTGTTTATATGAATTATATTAAATTTTTAACATTTTCTCATAAAAAATAATCAATATTCTTCATTATGAGCAATAAAAATTCAAAAAAAGTAAATTTTATTTCATCGATGCTTTCGGTAAATAAGATTTAATTATTATAATTGTCAATGATAAAATAATTATTTTTTCTTCAAAAAACAATCAATTTAATTATTAATTTAATGTTTGGTGTACCGGTACACTCAAAATGTTAGGTGTACCATAGAATTTGCCTAATCTAAATGCATTTGGATATAAAATTTGTCTCTCTTGTATACTATTTGTTTAACTTATTCTTAATATATTCCTCGATCCCTTAACTTATTTTATTTTCTTAATTTGATTCCTTAATTATAAAATGTTTCAATTTGGTCCCATAAATTATTTGTCATCTACTATTTTAATCATTTCCCTTAATTTTTTAATGTATATTATTCTTGATATCATTTTAACCACTTGATTGCAGGTCTATAATATTTAAAGAGTGAACCATCGACACTTGATTTTAACAGTTCTCTTCATCTTCTTTTTCCCTTTGTTCTTCACCTTCATCATCATAATACCTTCATCAAAAACCCAAAAGAAGAAAAGAACACAAAATTAATTCACTTCAACCCAAATTCATAACCCCCTTTTTTATTCATCACTTCCAAATCCTTAACCTCACTTCCAAATCTTTCTTTCCCCTATTTCCACTTTAAAATCCATTAATCACTTTAAAATCTTTCAAACAAAAAAAAACAGCAACCACAACAACATAAGAAAAAAAAATTCAAACATACCCAGAAATATAAATTATCATCATCATCAGCAACAACAACTACAACACATCAACAACAACACAGATTCAACAACAAGCAAAGCAAATTCAACCCTTTTTTGCTTCCTTTCATCATCATCATCATGAATTAAAAAAAAAAAAGAGAAAAGAAGAAGAAATGAGGAACAGAGAGAGAGAGAAAGTTGTTGTTCTTCCTCGATTCCAAATTCAATTTCACATTTTAATAAATAACTGATTTTGCTCTTTGGTTTGATTTAAAACATTTAAAAATTAGATTTAGGATGTTGAGAGTTTGGAGGTGAAAGTGGAACTTGGAAAGGTAGAGGTGTTGTTGTTTGGACTTAAGCGAAGGGATTGTTGGATTGGGTTGAAGTTGTGGTTATGGTGGCGGTGGATGTCACTAGTGATGTTACGGAGAAAGAAGAAGAAAGGTTGTGTAGCGTCTGTTTCTCAGTGTGAGAGATAGAGCAGATAAGTGGGATTGAAGAGTGACAAAGAAGAAATGGGTAAGATGTACTGTTATTTATTTTCTGAATTATGTATGAAGGCGATGAATATTAATGAACATCATGATGAACAAGAAGATGGGGGATGAAAATAAAAATTAATTAAAAAATATATAATTTGAGAGAAATTATATATTTAATTTACACATAGAATGAAGGAGGAAGGAGAAACAAAAGAGAGATTCAGTTTTTTTAATTTTTATTTGAAGAGAAATCCATGATTTTTTATTAATTCTATTTATTTTTGTAGAAAAAATTATGAGTTTTAATTTTTTTTTTCTGGGAATGTTTGAAATTTGTTATGAATGTATGAAGATTGGGATGAATATGAAGAAGAGAAGGAGGAAAAAAGATGAATAAAGGTAAAAAAGATAGGTGTTGATGGTGCACCATTAGGATTAGTAGACACTCATCATCATAGGTCTCCATTAAAAAATAAATAAAAAAATCAAACCGTTAAAAAAAGATTCAATAAGATCTATGGTGGGTCGTCTATAAAGTTGGTTCACCTTAGATATTTAAGGTTAAAAACTAACGGATAAGACCAAAATAGTAAACGACAAAAGATTTATGGGATCAAATTGAGATATTTTATAGTTAAAGGACCAAACTAAGAAAATAAAATAAGTTAAGGGACTGAGGAATGTATTAAGCCGACTAATTATTAATTACTTGTATTCAACCAATCACCCGCAAGATTGAGTATCTCATATTACAAAGGAGCATGTCACCAACTCAACATTTTCGTGACTTTCAATTTCAAAGACCCAATACACTTTAATCAATTTCAACTTGTTGACAAACATAATTTGATTATATATGATAGATATCACTTGCTATGTCCCATAGACAAGAAATAATGTAATTACACGATCAACAAGTGTCCTTACAAATCAATTGGATTAAATAATTTTTTTATAACTTTTTTTAATGTTCTTTTTACATTTGATGTGCTAGCTTAGTGGTAAAAGATTAGTTAGCTTTATAACATTAAGATATAAAAATTCAAAACACTTCAAAGACAAATGTAAAATATTATTAACGTCACTTTAATTAATAAAAAAATTCTCGTTTCCGAATTCTTTTAAAGAAAAAAAATAAAAGAATTCTATATAATCCAAATGCACATGCAAGATGGGTAGTCCCTTCCTACCATATATTTTGTGGATTCACAAGAGATAATTTAAATCCTCTTATCATTTACTTTTTTTAGTCAAAAGGAAAATATATAAAATAAAACGAAAGAGATATAAAGGGGGTATTGGACCTAACCCAGGTACAACTCAAAAGGGAATACAACGATATAAATTAGACCTAGTGGATCCACCCTATTCTATCTTTAAAAAACTTCATTGATCACGGGCGCAATCCAGCAAACCCGCGTACGGGAGCGAAACCAAGTTACAAAAAATATTAAAATTAAACATTTGCAAAAAGTCAGGGTTCAATTTCAGCGAATGGATCAACCGACAACACGGTAAAAAATCTAAGTGCCGACAGCTCCCTAAATCAAGCAGCAAGCATAAAGGCTCTCGAGAGCACAAAGTACCAGAGTGTAGGCGTACAAGACGACTTGAAACCTGCAAACTTCAACAAATTTGAAAATATCAGAGAGTCGAAGTAGTCAGGCCACCAAACACAGCAGGTTTCAAACATACGTGTAAGAACTCAGATCGAGGGATGAGTCCAATATGTTAGTAACCAGACCCTTTCGGGTTTTAACATAAACATACCCTTTCGGGTTTTTGAAACCGAACCACAAAAACGTCAAGAGTCTTCAGCCACCCAATCTTTGATCGCAAACTTCAGGAACATAAACAAAAAACGTACCAGACGCCGCTAACAAACATCCAGTCATACACAAACACTGTTACACCACCACCACCACCACCACCGACAACCCACCAGCAAAAACAAAACAGAAACAAAGACCGTCCGTTAAAAACAGAAAGGCGGTGTTCTAATCTAATATCCGGAAAAAACACAAAACCTCCGGCAAGCCCAACTGAAACCACAAACCGAGACCAACATGAAACATAGCCAAAATCTTCGAACCAACAGATCAACGTAAATTGATTCTTGATTGCTACATTTTAATGTTGTTATTTTACACAAACTTGATAAAGTTGACTCACACTATATATTACTGAAATTTATAATTTAATAAAATCTTTTATTTTAATCATTAAAATACTTTTTTTTATACTTATTTTAGTTCACATGAACATTTTCTCTCGAGGTGGTCCTTGTAATGTTTTTTATTTATTCTTCATTAACTTGTTTTTAGTCCTTATGTACACATAAACATATGTTTTCTCCAACATATAATATAATTTTTTTTTTTTTCATTTGAGTTTCTATCACATAACAAAGAAAAATTATATTATCAAGACTAACACAAACAATGAGGATTAATCAACAGGTTAGTCCAGCAGAAAATGCTAGTCTTCTGCAATGTGAAGAACTAATAATCAAATTACAACTCAAAGAGGTGTTCATATTTAAAGATCAATGATGCCTTAAATATGATTAACTCCCGTTCCTATCGAAATTCAAGTAACAAGGAGGGTTAAAATGAAAATAGGGTTGATCCTGAGACTTTTGGTGTCTAGACAAATTAAAAGAATGGTTCCCTAACTATAACATTTGAAGTGATTTTCTCCATGAATTATTTGTTTCGAAATCATCAATAATATATAATATTTATAATCAATACTCTTTAAAAAATCATTTTGCCCCTTCAAAAAAAAAAAAATCATTTTGCATAATGTGACTTTTTGGATTTGTGATCCAACACCCCAAGCAAAGAGATTAAAGAGAGTTAAAAAGATTAAATGGTGTTAAAGAGACCAAGAGACTACAAGATTGAAATTATTTTGGGTACTTTTTTTTAATACTTTTAATTCAATTAGTTCATATGATCGATATTAATTTTTTTTATGTGAATGGTTTATATTATTTTTTGTTACTGTATTTTTTTTCCTAAAAAGTGTTTATGTTTAAATTTTTTTCCTTTTTGCAAATTACAGTGGTCATGTTTTAACTTTTGAAAGTTGGACAGAAATTTTAAGATTTGATCTTATCCCTCAAAACCGAGATGTAAGAAAAACATATCAAGTATTGTTTAAATTAGAGATCAAACAAGGATACTACTTATTGATAAATTTTCTTATAATTTAAAAAAATGTAGTGTAACAAATTTTAATTAAAGAAGGGATTAAAGAGCAGTAATATATCATTAAATTAAAGAATTAAAAAATATATCATTAAATTTCAATTAAAAGATTAAATTTTGAATATTATATAAATCATCACAATTCATTTTTTCTAATTTTCATGTACTACATATGACTCTTGGATTCATGTGTATCAATCACCAAGAACATCATCAACCAACTACATGCATGACACCATAATATATTTTAAAAAAGGATTATTTATCTTTAATTTTTCATGTATTAAATATGATTTTTGGAGTCGTACGTGTGATGAGATATGCCTGTCAATTTAATTTTAAGTGAGAGGTTAGTGTAAATTAAGTTTACGTGTATGTATATAAAAGGGATTAGTGTAGTTTACGTATGTAGGTTAATGTAAATTAAGTTTACGTATGTTCAATTTAGGTTAGTGTAAATTCAGTTTACTTACGTTCAATCTAGGTTAATGTAAATTAAGTCTACTTACGTTCAATCTAGATTAATGTAAATTAAGTTTACTTACGTTCAATCTAGGTTAATGTAAATTAAGTTTACTTATGTTCAATCTAGGTTAATGTAAATTCAGTTTACTTACGTTCAATCTAGGTTAATGTAAATTCAGTTTACTTACGTTCAATCTAGATTAATGTAAATTAAGTTTACTTACGTTCAATCTAAGTTAATGTAAATTAAATTTACTTATATTCAATCTAGGTTAATGTAAATTCAGTTTACTTACGTTCAATCTAGGTTAATGTAAATTAAATTTGTAAATTAAGTTTACTTACGTTCAATCTAGGTTAATGTAAATTAAGTTTACTTATGTTCAAGTTAGGTTAAAGTAAATTAAGTTTACTTATGTTCAATTTACGTTAATGTAAATTTAGTTAATTTGAAATTTTTATTTTAGTTAAAGGGTATTAGTCATTCTGGAGTGTAATTTGTTTTTTTTTTGTGTGACTAGCACCGGTTCTTATTATTACTAGCTACGGGCAGTAAATGCTACTCTATCCGCATATTTTTATTGCATTTATTTGTATTTATAATTTATGTTGTTTTTAAATTTAAATTTGAAAAATAGAAGGTTGTTAAGATAAAATTTGTAGCAAAAAATTGTTGAACTAAAAGATAGTAAGTTTTCAAATTTCCTATAGTTTAGACATAATTTTAAAATTCAGAATAGAATTGGATTGGCAAGGGTAATTTTGTCCAGAGAATGATTTGACAAAAAGTAGTTAATAGTTAATCAACTTTGGAGATGCTCTTCTTAAAAGAAAAAACTTTGGAGATCTTTTTCTATAAAGATGCTTTATTCGTCTCAAAATAATTGTCTCTTTAGTATTTTTTTTAGTTTTAAAATAATTGTCACTTAAACTATAAATACAATATTTATTATTATTTTTCTATTATTATATTTCAGCCAACTACTATATTCCACTAACTACAATTAATACGAGTATTTTGGTAAATGATACTAAAATTTGTCAAAACAATATACAGAAAATACTAGAGACAACAACGGTATAAAAATAACCATAACTAGACTTTCCACCCGTGCTGCCGCACGGGTCATATATATTGTAGATGTAGTAGACAAAAACAAATCTCAATGCATATCAAAGAGAATAAAACATGTGGTCCCAAATATATGCAGATGTTGGAATTCGAACCTCATACACCACACTTATTCACCTTAAAAATATTAATTTTTACCAATCGTGTCTTACTTCATTCTTTTGTTAAAATTCTATGTCAATGTTATATTATTGGTATGTTACTTCATCTTTTTTTTTTTTTTTGACAAAATGTTACTTCATTATTTTGTAAAAATTATATGTTAATGTTATATTATGTACCTAAAAATAGCTCATTCTTAACCTCAACATGTAAAATGTTTTATTTAAATAATTTTCCTTTTATCGAATGACATTTAGCGTAAATGATACCCTTTAACTGTTTGTTGAAATGTTTCTTCCACCTGTTTGTAGTATTAACAAAAAAAAATGTTGCTATAATCTTTCAAAACCCTTTTATTCCAATATGGCGATTTGTTTTGTTGAAGAAATAGGGGAAATAAAGCGATGCTGATTTGCTTTGTTCATGAAAATAGGAGATTAGGTGTGAGCATTAGGGTTAAAACAGTAAAATTATCCAATAGGGTTTAGGTTAAAATTAGGGCTTACAGATTAACTTTAATATATAAGAAGATATATAAGAAGATAAGAAGATATATATAAGAAGGGAATTTAGCATCAGGGTTAAAATAGTAAATTTATGCAATAGGTTTAGATTAAAATTAAGGCTAAAATATGCTTCTGTGTTAACTTTAATATATAAGAAGATGTATTAAGAAATTGAGAAGGGGGAAAATTCAATAAGGTTAAACAAAGGAATTTAGCATCAGGGTTAAAATAGTAAATTTATGCAATATGTTTAGGTTAAAATTAGGGCTAAAATATGCTTATGTGTTAACTTTAAAATATAAGAAGATATTCAAATGTATTCTTTTCCTAATCGATACAGTGTGGATATTAAAATAAAAAAACTACAAAAAATGGAAATAGAGAAACATGTATCAAAACACTACAAATCACTTGAGAAGACTCAGAAGTTGTTTAAAAATTCACACACCCATCAAATCAAATCAGTTGTGAATACCTCAAAAACTGTTTAAGAAGTCGGGGATCCACTGAATCTAACAGTTGATCATATTAAAATCAGAAGACTGCAAAAATAGAAATAGAGAAACATGTATCAAAACACTACAAATCAGTTGACAAAACTCAAAAGTTGTTTAAGAATTCACACACCCATCGAATCAAGTTAGTTAAGAATACCTCAGAAATTGTTTAAGAAGTCAAGTATCCACTGGATTTGATTATTGATCATATTTCTTCGAGTATTCATTATTATTAGTAAAAATATTTAAAAATCAAATAATCATTCTTTGAGCGGTTAATGATACTAAATTTACCTTTGAAATCAATACAAGTAATTATTTGTTTAAAAATCTTGCATAAATCTTAGACAACTATTATTTTAAGACATATGGAGTATATATTATTGTTGTTGTAAAGACGGACACTAATCTATCTGTTTTCCGCGCTGAATAGCAATATGAACGATCAAATTGTAAAATATAGTTAAGTGAATGTTAAAATTGGAAGGAAAAAAATGCTAAACCAAAACATTATATTTTTAAAAAAAATTTAGACCAAATTACTCCACACGTCATCTATCTTATTTATTTGTAACAGTTGAGTTTTGAAGAAGAAGAGGAATATAAAGGGAAGAGGAATATAAAGTTGTGACATAAGAGAAAATATGTCATACAATTGTACAATAAATTAAACAAGGGTTTTTTGAGATCTCAAGAATATTTTAGTAATTTAGTTAATTTATTTGAGACACACACAAGGATGTTTTCGTAATTTACTTAATTTATTAACGGATATGGATACCCATGGGAACGGGTATCATCAAATCCGTGTCCATATTCAACAAATAATGAGTAGTCAAATACCCATGTATTATACATGTAAATACTTGTTTAGGTACCTGCCCCGGTGCCCGTGACAAATTTTTCACGCGGGTACCTGTAGGCATGAGTGTTTTTGCCACCCCTACAATCATACAGCCTTCTCATATAATGGCTAACACCGCGATTCAATTTGTGCTTGCATGGACTATGTAGAGGCGTCGTCGTTCGTGTGCACTCATGATCCATCTTTCATTTGGTTTTCCTTGACACTTAAGGAGGTGACCATCGATAAGTGATACACGATGATTCAACTGGCTAGAGGGAAATTTTTTTTATTTTACAGTTGCAATTTATCTGGTTGAATAATCGTTATTTCCCTTAAGTAAGGAGTTGTATCCTTTTGCACAATTTCAAGGCCGGCAGATGAAACACAACATGGATCTTAGTTGTTGAAGGTATATGTAACTGATACGCAATAGAAGAAGCCTTGTTCATGATCTCAAATGGACCAAAGTAGTGCGTAACCAATTTTTTTTTCTCTTTCGTAAAGGCACTGAGTGTTGGCGGTATTTCTTCAATAATTTTACTCGTAAAGGAGCTGAGTGTTGGCGGTATTTTTTACTCACAAAATGACAAAAAAACATGGCTTTCTTCTCTCTCACTTACCGTGAGAATCCGTTAAATATATGGACATTATTGTTAAAGTATTGATTTGTAGTCAAGTTTTATCGTGAAGAGGTATAACACTAAACCATAGAGACTGTTATGTAAGTAGATTGATGGTCATATCTCATGAGTAAGTCTTCATATATGTATAAATATTAAGAGTAATTTTTATATTAAATTGACTAGTCATGAGAATACTAGTGTATTATGTGTAAGTGTCATAAGCTATGTTCATAGTGAAAGTGTCATAAGTTATGTTCATATGTTGATAGTGTCCGCAAACATTTTTTCCTTTTAGCCCTCAAACATTTTGTCAAATTATTTTTTGGCTGTCTTTGGCAACACAAATAAGCTAGCTTCTAAATTCCTTTCAAAAAAAAAAAAAAACAGCTTATAAATTATTGGACCAACTTATAAGCTTGTTTTGATAGAATAAGATGTATTTGGTAAAAAGTTTTTCCCACTAGCTTATAGCATTTTTTGAGAAGTTATTTCAAGTAGCTTTCAAGCTTATAACTGGTAGCTTTTTATATTTTCTTCCAATTTTAACCATGTTAATTTAATTTAATTATTTTTTAATGAAACAACTACCAATATTGTTCATATTTAATAACTGCTTTTAAAAAAAAAAACCGCCACTTTTTTTTTAAGGAACGCTAGCTTTATATATTTTTTAAAAGAAATCATTTATATTTTGGTATAATTATCCTACTGTATATTGTAAAATTTTATATATTCTTGCTCACATTTTTTTCCACCTTCCTCTTATTTTTGGATTCATAAAAGCAGAGATCAAAATTGCCAGTTAATTTTTTTTAGAGATTTAAAAGTCGAAGAATTTTTTTACATTGACAAAAAACATATATAACCATAAATTAAAATATTAAAAAATAAATACATTAGAAAACTAGTTTTTCAGCTATAAACTACCAGTTAGCTTATAGCTTATTTTTACCAAACACACTCTTTGTGTGAATGCGATCAACTCATCATTTTATATTAATTCAAGTAGTTTTCAGTAATTAAACACAACTATTATTTTAAATTACTTTTCATCGCTACATAATCAAACACACAATTATTATTTTTTGATATAGCAAGCACACACTTATTTAATACGTCTTAATTAAAAGAAAAAGACTCATGAAAGAAGAGGTTTAAGAAACAAATGGCAAGGAAACAAAATACCACCAAGAAGAAGTGATAAAATAGAATTATTTGCATTTGATAGGAAAAAGACGAAAGAGTTAGTAGAAAAGTGAAAATGGCTCATAGCTAATGCCAAAAAACATGCTGCAAGCAACTTAGCTTTAAAAGCAAAGACAAAACATGTATCTCATCAATCTATGTATCATGAACTTTCTCACTTATTTTGTACTAGATGATGCTACTTGTAAGAGGAGGCTCCACCACTTTAGATATGATATCTGGGGAAAGGATAGGGAGAAAGGAAATATATGGGAGTGATGTTCCCCTGTGGGTTGAATCCCATATTGGGAATTTGTTACCAATCAATTCAAACATGAAAATAGCAATGATGTTTGCATAATGTATGGTATGAGAAAAAAAGTCTACAGTTTTCCATTGAAATGATTATCACATAATGTGATTTTAAAATTAATAAATTTTATTTTATAAAATTAAGTTCATTTCAATTACCTATAATTGATTGTTCTAAGTGATAAAAAAATTTCAACTCTTAAACAAGCGATAGTGTTTGATACTAATTTTTACGTACGGAGAAAATTTGATTTTGAAAAGGAAGAACTTATCTTGTGCACGTAACAAATTTTTCGATAGAGTGTACTCACCACTAAATAACGGAGGAAATCTTACTCTTTTTTTTTGTCAGGTAGCCTAGTGGCTAAAATTCACCTTATAAGATGAATAAGTGGGGTGTCCGAGATTCTTACCCCGGCCCCTGCATATAATAATGCATTGTCCTACCAACTGAGTGCTCACGGGACTGTATCTATAATATGATTCCAAAAGATTTATTTAAATTAATTTTGAATCAAAGTGATATATGTTATAGTTTTGCCCGATAATTAAGTTTGGTAAATGAGATACTCAGAGCATCTCCAATGGTACTCTTAATAAGAAGTAACTTCCCTTCACGTAGATACATATTCACTTCATTTTTAATTTTAATATCTAACGAGCACTTATTCACTCCAATCAAACAACTCTTAAAAAATCACTTCATTTCTAATATTGAATTCATGCATTAATTTTTTATTCGAATAAGATGAAAGAAGTTGAATAATGAATACAATGGAACCACATTTATACAAGAGCCAGAGATATACAAGCCTTGCATCTTAATAGCAATCCTTCTTATTTATTATTCAATGGAAGTAGCTAATAAGATCTACATATTATTAGGCAAAACATCTCCCATTCAAGATGCTCTTAAGTGTATGTTTTGATTGCACTTTTAGAGGAGACAAACTTCATTCTAGAGTTATAAAATTGGTTTTCACATGTTTAATTGCTTTTAAATATGATTGATTTTGTCCCTAAAGTTTATTTTGATTCAAAACTAGAATTCAAAGTTTATATTCTTAAATTTATTTTTAGACTTCAATTTTACTTATTTGTAGAAAAACTCACTTTACATAAATATATGCAATTACTAATTTTACCTTGGTCAAATTGTGATTTACTTTTTTTGAAGAAAAAATAAATCTTTTTTTTTTTGGTGATTTACCTTGCATATATTAAGCATTGTTTCTATCAACTGAGTTAAGTTTACGATCACAGAAAAAGTAAATCTCTTTAATTAACAATACTAATTTTTCTTTTTCCCAATTTTTTGAAAAAGGAATAAAAAGTCATTCCAAAATTAACAAAGACGTTAATATATGCACAGAAACACATTTTTCACACCCATCACCCGTATATTCCAAACTACTTTTTTGAAGTTATGGTTTAACTTTTATTTTTTATTTTTTTCTCAAAAAAAACTTTTTTTTTTCTTTCTAAAGTAAGTTATCATTAACCAGTCTTTATTTATTTATTTATTTATTTTTTTACGGAAAACCAGTTCATATCCCTACAAATTTTTAATAGGAAAACAAACTTTGAATTTGAATGCGGTCGACAACTTGGTTATTTTGTTAAATTGTAAAAACTAGTTTGTCAATAAGTGATATAATTTAGAGACTAATTTCACGGTATAGATGATATAATTCAATGACTAGTTTGACTAGCAACATTTATTCTTATCGTGTAGCTTTTATGGCTCTCTAAGATATGATGTGCGGTCCTGGCTTGGTATGTCATGATCGGATCCTCATAATATTTTTGAATATTTATATCAGTTTACTCAATTCAAGTGGTTCGCGTGTAAGACGCTCCTTTTTGCAGCTATTACTTTGTGCTTGGATTATATAGAATATGATCGTAATAATAGACTATTCAAAAATGTAGAAACTTCCATAGATCAATTTTTAGATAAAGTAAAACACTATTCTTTATGGTGGATTAAAGCCGGTAACATCAACTTTGTTTATGGCTTTAGTTCATGGTGGTCAAACTCATTGTTGTGTTTGGACATTGGCTAATCGTTTTTTGTAATAATGACAGGTTGTAATTATTAGGGGCCTTCTTAGTACACCTTATGCTTTGGAGACTTCATATCCGTCGGTGAAAATGTCGATCCAATACCGTATAACTCCATTAAATTAAATATGTACGAAAACTGTACAAAAAAAAATTATTTATCATGACTCGTGACATTACTCTGCGGAGATATCTGAATCTTTTCAAGTGTCTGTTTCCAAGAGATAGTGAAATTTTTGTATGATCCGTATAGTTCAGCCCATTGCTACGTAGCAATTCCAACCACTAATCAAAATGTGTGTATCATTTCACTTTCACATGAGCTAAAATTTAATTTAGAGGTGTATAATCCATTTTGGTATTTTTAGGGTGTGTTTAAGAAGAATTGATATACTGACTTTTGAATTGTTTCTAACTTTCTAATTTTAAACGTGTTTTTTAGTTGTCCTACTCTTTTTTAAGTGAATAAATCTTATTTTACATTTATTATTCAACCCACTTTTACATAAGTTTATTCAAATAAAAATGACTTCAAACTCACTCACTTTTAACTAAAAGCGAATTTACAAAATGCATTCGTTCAAAATTAATTTTTATGTTGGTATGATAAGTTTGAGTAAAAAGGTCATCATTCAATGATAACTTAGAAGTTGAGCAATAAGTGAGAAGACTTGTATCCATGCCTTAAAATTTTAGATAAAAATGTAATGTCCAATTTAAAATAAATGTGATGGTTACTAGAGCTACTCTCATGCATGCATGACTCTGTTTTGTCACCGCATTATAAAACACATAGTAAAGGTATATATAATTTGGTACCCATAAAGGTATGAAATATCACAATAGCATGCTTATGAGTTCTCTTAATAAAACAAAATACTATCATATTAAATGTGTACCTCTTCAGCCATATTATCATCCCTCTCTTCTATTATTAACTCGTACATTTTTGTGTCATCACTGAAGCGGTACACATTTGGCAGCAAGAAATATCACATGCTTCCTAAACACCTAATAATATCTCTTAAATTTTGATTAAAGGAACATAGGGATGCTACAAAGGATTATAATATGCAAATCAAAAGGCCATCAACAGGGACTAAGCTAGTGCAAGTCATGAGATACAGATCAGACGACTCACATTTTAACTTTGGTAAATCAATCTCAACCATCCAATCTTCATCCATGAGATATAAATCAGACGACTCACATTATAACTTTGGTAAATCAATTTCAACCGTCCGATCTTCATCAACCATCAAAATCATTACTACATGACCAGTGACTGCGGGGAATCTATTTTCATTCCTAACTAAGCAGAGATTAGATTCCCTGCAGTAACTATGTCATGGAGGTACTGAGTCGTTCGATATTAAATCAATGACGAGATTGATTAGTTCCATCAGTTATGATGTGGTATGATATTGTTGGTATGAAAGGGAGGTCTCCAAGCAGAAGCAGTAAGCAAACAAAGATCTTTCCAACCAAGTTTAAGGATACCATTATCCTCAACCAAAGTATACCCTTCAGAAGGGAACATGCCAAGAAGAAGACTAGCTTGTGTAGCTGCATTACCAGCCAAAGAGATACCTCTAAAACCACACTGTTGAAGCTTTTCTCTCCAATTATGAAACTTTATCTCACCACTCCTTGATGGTCCACCAACTGCAAGTACGTTACGAATCTCTCTTGATAATAGTTGCTGCTCCACCACATGTCTCTCTTCACTCTCTTCTCCATAGCTTGAACCAAGAGAATCAAATAATGCTGAGTAGTAATGTATTGCTTCCACAAACCTTCCCAAGAATGAGCCTGCATTGCTCAAGTCTTGTTCCACTACTGTTACCACTTTAGGTGCCAACCTACATATAACAAAAAGATAAATGATTTTTTGACGATGTCCTTGTATTTTTTAAATGTGCGTAACTGGTAAAAGATAAAAAGTAAGAGAGACAAAGATAGATAAACACATAACCAGAATAACAATCCCATGCAAATCCAATGTTGAATTAGAAACTATAGAGATATTAATGCCATGTTTGTAAATTGTGATAACAATCATACATGAGAGCTATGTCCTTAAAAACTTACTATAAACATCATCTTAATAACAAATAGTTATTTTTGTTTCTATCTATTAATTTACACAAAGACATAATCATAGCTTCCAATTTTACCTTTAGAAGAGAAAAAAGGTAGACATAAAGTGAGCACTATAGTCTATAAAGGTAATAAAAAGCATAAAGTTTTGGGAAATCTTTCATGAAAAAGTGCTATTTTTCTATATCAGCTACCACTAAATCATGTAGATTATATATACAAAACCAACAAGAAATGGAAAAGAGTAACAATAACAAACTATAACAACATTTCATGCAGAGTATATGCACCTAAACTTTTATTACCATTACCAACCTTTGCAAGAGCCATAAAGTGTTTGTATCTGAACCAGTAACATCATATAGAGAATGTTGCAACCAATGAACAGCAACAGCTTCTGATTTACTAACATTAAGCTTCTCAACATCAATATTTCCAACTTTCTCAGCAACAGGAAAGAACTCAAAAGGAAGACCAAGTTTAGATGCAAAATCAGACAAACGTTTACCAGTAGCTTCAAGGGTTTCCATGGAAGTACCTAATCCAGTGAGTCTCACATAAGGAGGTCCACCTGGTCTTGAAGCAAGGATATGAAAAAGACCAGGCCATTGTAAACCTTGCATGATATCAAGATCTATGATGTGAACTCTTTCTTCTCTATCAAAAGCTTCTTGTATAGCTTGGTTAGCAGTGAAATGAGAGAATTTCACAAATGGACTAATACCATTGAAGACTTGAAAAGCTGAAGCAACTTTTTGATTATGTAGTGTGTGTGGTGGAAGTGTTGCATAGATTCCTAAACATGAACTCACTAGTCTTGCTGAAATTGCTTCTGAGAAATAAGCTGCTACTCTTTGTGCCGAGGTCCCGAAAGGCGTAGAAAGCTGCGAAATTTCGAGTAACATCTTATTTGCTTGTTCAAGATTCTCTGCTGATACTGCTTCTGCACATTGAAGAAGTAATGTTAGAAGGTGTAAACCTTCTTCATCTTTCTTCTTCTGTTCTTTAATCTCCTCTTTCTTTTTTCTTGTTATTGCTAACTCAGCAGAAGTTGGTGGTGGTGGTGTTGTTGCAGGTACAAGATCTTCTTGATGCTCTTGATGTTGTTGATGTTGATGTTGATCTTGTTGTGTTGATTGTGGTTGTGAAGGTAAAGTAACCAAAGGGTTATTGTTGTTATTGATTTGTGGCACACCCCAATTAGGAAACATGTTTTGATTTTGATTCAAAAGAGTTGATGAATCAGAAAAATGTGGAACAATGTCATCAACACGGTTCATGAGTTTGACTGAGGAATTAACATTAGAAGCAGGTAAAACATTAACATTAGAAACACTTTGTTGTTCAGTGTTGTTTCTTTTTCTCTCAGGAACAACACTTGGAGCAGTTTCTGTAAGAAGACGTAACCTATGTTCAAGAACAAGAGCAAGGTTTGGATTACAAGGATATATAATCTCTCTAACATTGTTGATAAGTTGAGGAATAGAAACACTGTTTGAAGTATGAATAAGATCCTTCAAAATACCATCAATCCAGTTTGTTGTAGCTGATGTTTCGTCCATCATAGAAGGTGTAGAAGAGTTAACAACATCAACAATATTAGTAGCAGAACTTATGTTACTGTTACTGTTTCTGTTGCTGGTTCTGTTGGGTTGGTTTTGAGATGGAAAAAGTGGTAAACCAGAAAAACCACAAATATTAGGAACATGGTTTTGTTCCTCAACAAGTGGTTGTTGAAAATGAGCGTAGTTTGAGGTTGAGGAATTGTTGAGATTGTTGGAAGAAGAAGGTAGCAACATAGTGGAGTAGTTGGTTGTGACGGTCACAGTGGGGTAATTTTGAACAGCAACGTTATCTCGTGACAAAGCAACATTACTATGATGACTACTATTGTTTATATTATTAGTATTATAATGAAAGTTATTATTATTAGCATTATTATTTGTACCTGCGGCTAGTGTTGTTGTTGTTGTTGTTGTAACACCTTTTTCTGTGGAAGAAGGTAAAGAACAATTCAATGAGGAAATGTTGTTGTTGTTTCTACGAGAAAATCTATTGTTGTTGTTGTGGACTTGAAGTTGAAGTTCCATTTCAGAAGCCATTCTTTTTCTAAGCACTTTTCTATCAGAATGAGGTTGTTGTTGTTGTGGCATGTTGGTGTTGCTGTTGTGTAGAGTGTGTAAATCTTCACTACTGATATTGCTGGAGTTTGAAGCACTATTGTTGTTGGTTTCATCAGTAGTAGCACCATTGAACAAAGCACAAGCAGCCATATTGATAGAAAGCAAGATGAATATTTGGTTGGGTTGGGTTGGGTTGAAAATGAATGTGTAAAGTACTAGTACAAGTGCATTAATAGTATGAAATAATTAAGGGGGGGGCATATAGTAGTACTATACTAGAAGAAATGTTGGTTTAAGAGGCAAATACATACATGTGTGTAGTGTTGTTGGTTCCAAAGTTACAAGGAGATAACGTTGTGAAGATTGGGACAGTAGCTAAAGGATTCTCTTCTCATAGGAGTAGTAATTGAGTTTGATTCTCTCTCTCTCTCTAGCAACACGGTTCTCTATGCCTTTAGGCTTTTGGATGTTTCTGATAAATCTCTCTCTCTTGCATGGGAGGGTGCAAAACAAAGAAAAAGGGAGTGTGTCTTGGGTAGAAGAACATGAATCAAAACTGCTCACGGCGGCTAGTTATTCGTCTTTGTGCACTTTGTTTTATTTTATTTATTTATATTTTGCTAACCATATTATTATTATTATTATTTTGTCCAACCACATGCATTAGTGCCATGCCATATAGTACAACCCAATTTTTATTTTTATTTTTATCAAAAACATGCTGCTCAATTCTTCATTTTCATGATCCTAAGAAAACTTGATACTCCATAATATCTTCATGTTTTGTCTAACATGAACAGATAAATAATTTTGCATAATTTATATATATATATATATATATATATATATATGTTATTTTCACTATTAAATAAATAATTCGTATTCTATCTATGGTGAAGTTTATTGATCCAAAAGATGAAAACTAACGTATGCAAGTTGTAAAACTTGTCTCATTTATGAAATATGTTTTTTTACACAAAATTTAACATTAACTTATCATGTTTGCACTTTTCTTTTTTGAGTGTGTGTTAATCTTCCAATTTTTACGATAGGAAAGTTTTAGTGATTGAGTTCGATTGAAAGATAGGTAAAATTTGGTCAAAAATTGTTCTACGCTATTCATAAATTAAATTTAGATTCTTTTGAACGGTTCATCTTAGATAGAGTAAATCTATTCGGTTTATGACTTTTATATTATTTTGTATCTCTTTCCTTGAATATATCATACACATTTATTCATATAAGATGTGAGAATACAACTTCAAAATAGAATGTGACTACTCAAAAGTGAGAAATTCACATTAAAGTGCAAAGTGAATTTAAAAAAAAAAAAACAAAAAGAATCAGGGTTCTGCTAACCATTACCATCAAAGCAATGATTAAGGAAATTATATATAGAAAATTTGTGTTAAAAATATAAGTTTTGACTTTTGATTTTTTGGTAACAAAAGGGAAAAAAAACAGAGAAGCTAAAATAGACCCATACTAGGGTCGAACAAACTCAACACCTATTGCAGCTGCTAAGAGGACACATGCCATATCAGGAGGGGCTTCATTCAAAATAACAAGGCTACTATCACTGAGAGCACCCTTTTTAACTAGAAAATCAGCTGCAGCGTTACCCTCACGCAATGTATGTCGTAAACTAACCATCCAATCTCTACGAAGAAGCTCTTTAATAGTCATGATTAAATTTAATTCTTATAAATTACTACAAACATTGTCTGCCATCGTATGTTTATACGATTGTCAATATTTTTTTTGGTCTTAGATGAAGTGGTAATTCATTGAAATTAAACTCATACACAACTGTGAGATCTTAGGTTCGAACTCAAGGTCACGACGTCCGACCTTGCAATTTCAGCATTTACCAGTTGAGTTAGGACTTCTAGACATACGATTGTCAATTTGATTAAAATGTTATCTTTCTTATCTAATCAAGTTAACAATTGTTTTCCTTAAAAAAAAAAAAAGTTAACAATTGTTTTAGATGTATTTTTATTTTTATACGTTGTTAAAAAACTGTCACATTTTTTTTTTTAAAAGAAAATTTGTCACATTTTGATTATTCAGAAATGACTGTTCTGGCTTAAAAATAACACTGATCTATCTTGGTTTCGTTGTCTTCCTTGCCAGTAAATACTGCTTTTTTATCTGCACAATAAAATTAAATACTCCACCCATTGTCAGAGTCTTTTTCTGAGAAATAATGTCCAAAAGTACTTCTTCAGGGGTTCACCGATTTCCACTTTTAAAATACACCTAGAGTTAAATTTCTGTTGTTAACCATTTTTGCTTTTTTTCTATAATGATTTCCAAATTAATTTTTCTAGAACAAATTATTTAGATTTTCATATAATATTTTCTCGGACCTCGACTAAAAACACATTAACTCAAACAATATTTTATTCGGTGTTGGCCTTTTGTGTGTCAAAATTATATCTCTTCAATTTTCGATAGTTACAGTTTTTTTTAGAAGCAGTGGACATTGTTAAAAATGCAATTAATCATATGATAATGATTATATGGAAATCTTGATGTGCTTGTAACCCACTTTTGAAACAAAATTACTTGAAAAAATTCTTTAACATTTGTCGGAAGGAAATTAAAAACGAAAGTTTTAAAGTGAAAATAACACATTTTACGTTTTTGAGGAGTTGACAGCACAAATTCCAATACAATACTTATTATATTTGATTCTTTAACTAGTGTCTTGGGGGTACCAGTTAACATTTCTCTAAAACAAATTACTCATGCTAGTATTTCTTGAATAAATAATACTCCATCCATCCTACATTAGATGACCTAGTTGAGTCCAACACATGTACCAATGTATATGTTTTATTTTTGATATCTTCAATTATCTACTAAAAAAAGTTTTGAAGATTTAATATTTTAAAAATATTCATCGAAACGAATCCAACAATATCTCACATAATAACATTATTTATTTCTGTGAATTAATAGAAAAATATAGTTAAAATATGTTAAATCAATGTATATTATGGAATAGATAATCTATTGAAGTTCCCATGGAGCACCATCATATGATAATGCTTAAATTGAAAATATGGAAACAATGACACTTGAAAATTGGCATTATTATGTCTATTAGTACACTACTATTATTTGTGGAATTATTATTAGAAAAAGAATTATTGAGCAATAAAAAATGACATAAAAAAGGGATAGATATGGAGGGAGGGAGTGTCACTATAAACGAGGAGGGAGAAGGAAGGAGCTGTCAAACCTCAGTTCCAAAAAATGTGAATCGTAGTGTTTGACATTTTGCTTTCAACTACGGCATCACCAATCAGCTTTTTCCTCTTGACTTCATTCAATCAGATTATTTTTTTAATTGATTTTATTGCTTAGTATTTGGTGCCATTAACATATTTTGTCAAACCAACCACTGCAACGGACACATTACGGAAAAGGTGGCAGCAAAATCAATGCCTAAAAGGTACTGGTACTACGTGTGAACTGTGAATAGCCCTTAGCTACTTGCTTGGCTTGCTGTAACTTTTTGAATTTTCTCTCTATACCATGTTTGCAGTTATAAAATTGCTATTTTATACAATTTTTTTTTAATTACCATAATATTAATACGATGATTTAATCTACTATTAACATTTAATTAAAGAGTTTCATATTGAATAAAAGATGGTCCGACAATGAGTTTATAAATGAAAGCAATCATCACGTTTTAAATCGATTTTGTGAAGCTGTGTTAGCTCAACCACAATTTATAAGATAATATCAAAGTCTCTCCAAGATCTTGTTGGATCACCTACTATCAGATTTTTACAATCGAACCATCCACCATTTATATCCATGCATCGAACCGTGTAATGTTGAGCGTGAGGTAGTGTGTTAAAGGATGGATTCTAGGGTGAGGATCCAATTAAGTCCCTCACTAATGGACCACAAAAAAAACACTGTTGAATTAAATACATGCTTCAGATTTATTCAAATTAAAAATAGGAACATATACAACTATTCACATTCAATCTTATCCTTTAATGGTTTTCCCCAATGTCTGTTGTATAATTCTCCGTCCATAACCAGTAGAGTGAACTATGACATTAGAGTGATTACAAATGCTTCAGAGTTCATAAAATTAAATCATTCACTGATTTGGACTGAAAAGGGGATTATTGCCGTTTGTTGAAGAAGAAAATTATTTAATTTTAGGATTCATAACTTAGACTCAATTTCATGGTTTGAGTGTGATATGATTTGAGCGAAGAGTCGTATCATGGAAGAAGAATTATAATATAGGGTGAAACCATGAAAATACACCATCAATAAAATCTCTACAAGCACCAATCTAACTCCTTTAAAATTGCTTGAACAAACTTCTAATCAACCAACTATAATACAGAACTGAAGAATTACAAGCCACAAAAGCAACAAGAATGCATCGCAAATTTTAATTGTATTTTTATTCCTTCTTGATGCAAAATTTCATGTTATACGAACTCTCAATCAATTACTTATTTTTCTCCCATATATGAGAGCGCTTGCGTGACTGAAGATTTAATGGGATTGCAATTAACAGATTTGTTGAAGAAAAAGAAAAAATTAGTTAATTTTAGGGTTCATAACTTGATTCACATATTGGATGGTTTGAGTGTAAGAGTGGTAACTGATTATAGAGGAAGAATCAGAACACGATTTGTAACTACACTAGAATCATTTTAGGATAGGATTGAATGTGAGTAGTTGTACATATTTTCACTATTGCTTTTAATAAATATGAACCATCTATTTAATCTATTGGTATTTTTTTTCGTGATCCACCGGTGAGGGACCTAATTGGACCCTCATCCTAAAATTCACCGTGTTAAAGAGTCCACAATATACATATAAATTATAAATTTTATTGTTTAACATGTGGTTTATTTTTATTATTTCTTCAAGTCACATCAATGGATATAAATAACCTATTTTTATTTCATATTGAAATAAGATGTTAATCATGTTCAAATAACATTACTCTAGTTAGTTGCATGATGATCTAACATATCTTGATAGTTTGATCTCAAACTGATGGATGTGATCATTTATTTATAATAAATTTTACTATGTAGTCGAAATTGTTTACTGTATTAAACTGTGTGAAGCTGGTTACTGTACACAATCTGGCTCGAAAATTGTTGTTCACATATGTTATAGGGCTGAGAAACACCAGTAAAATATCAAAATACCCCCTCTGTAGTTAACTGTCGAGGAAAAATAAAATCGATTGCATTTAACTTCCGAGGAAAACCTCGGCAGTTAACTACAGAGGAAAATGAAAACCCAGAATTATCATCATCATCTTCTTCGTTGTGCAGAGAGAGATTTGTTGATGGTGGTAGTGATATTATATCCCCATAATTCACCATTAATTTGAATGGTAATGAAGTTTTCATTCACCATAAATTTGTACATAAAGAAGTTTTCCAACGTAAATTCACCATAAATCAATGTTTTGATTCACCAGTAAAACAAAAATCACTTTGAGGTGAGGGTGAGTGCTGCGTGAATTTACATTTTTGTTTTGATTCACCGGTAAGACTTTGTGCAGAGAGAGATTTGATTAAAGAATTTTAATTGTGAATTTATATTAGTTTTTCTGAATTTTTTGGTCTTTTTTTATATGAAGAAGAGGAGGAGGAAGAAGAGGGTTTTCCTGAAGTTTGAAAGTTTGTTCTTATGTGAAACTCATAACAGGAAGAAGAAGAAGATGATGATGATAATTCTGGGTTTTCATTTCCTCGGTAGTTAACTGCAGTTGGTTTTATTTTTTTTCGACAGTTAACTGCAGAAATGATATTTTGATATTTTACTGGTGTTTTTCAACCCTATAACATGTGTGAACAGCAATTTTCATCTGGCCCCTATTATTACCGTTGTTTTAAGAATATCTTGTTTTACATGTGCCCCGTTTTGCGTTTACCATGCTACATAACATCTTCTGTATTTTGAGTAACTCCTTTCGTATGTTAGTGAAACTTCTAATGATGAGTTCAGTGGTCCACAGTAAAATTCCATATAATAATTTATTTACCAAATAATTTTTTCATCTATAAGAAATTATAATGCTAGAAAAAACTTTCAACTTTTCACATAAAATTTCACTGAAGAGAGAAATAGTGTTCAAGGTGATGATTTTATGTGTCGTGATTCCTGTCCTAACGAAAACAAACAGAGACATGAGTCCACAAATATTAAAATATAAAGAATGTCTTTTGCACATGACTAGTAGATGGAATGCATTGCATTGAAATTGAACAAATTATTTTGGAGATCAATTCAAACTGTTTTTCAACAGTGACGAATATCAAACTCGTGATCTCTCCCTTTCAGTTTCAATAAATCTCCATCCAAATCCAACTATACAGTGAATAATAATTATTGATGTAGCAAAAATTTAGCCAAAGTATAGTTAATTTGCTCTATTGTGATTCCATATTTTTTCAAACGATGAAGACTAAGAAAAGAACCATGTACTCCAGTTGTGGATTTCTTAACCTCTTTAGTAGAGCATTAAGTACGGTTGTTTGAGTTTTTGTTATTGAATTGCAATATGTCTAACAATGGCGCCCCAAGTTCAGATATCAACTTCCTCATTTGCAACCTCATCTGTTAACAATGTTATTGATGCGCAACCTTCACACGAACGTGCTTCCTTTATCATCGCTCACAGTTAGTAGCTTTATAAACATGGAGTGTGATTTTAAACATCATCATCCAATTCTACTAAGTTTTGACTAGGCCTTAGATCCTCGAGACACATGGACTTTATTTCAGTAGATTTGAGAAGACAAAAAAAATCAGTTTTCCCAACTCGACTATCATAGTCTTCGTTTAACATTCTATCGGCTGAGAGGTTCCTTGTTTAAACCTTAATTGCCTATCTCGATGTGAGCTAATAGCATAATTATTTTTAAGACCATGTTGATTTAACCCAATTCATGAATATGTGTTAAAAAGAATAATCAAAAGAGGGTGTTGCTAACGGTACTATTATACAAATTCGGATGTTATTAGACAATTGTATCTACCCCTTAATTAATATTCCCTCCGTCTCACAATAATTGTCTTTTTATTCATTTTTCTTTTTCTCAAAATAATTGTCACTTTAGAATATTAATGCAACATTTATTATTTTTTTCCCCATTATAATACTCTTATTGATTGAACTTCATCCAACTTAACTAATGCACTAACTACAATTAATAAGAGTGTTTTAATAAATGATACTAATTTTACCATTAAAATCAACATAATTAATCATTTTCTTAATAACTGTGCATCAACCTTAAACAACTATTATTTAGAGATCAACTATTATTTAGAGATGGAGGGAGTAGGTCCTTGAAATGTATACCAAGTTTTTAAAATAATAAAAAATTAAAGTCGGGTGGCTTCAAAGGAACTCTATCTTTGACTAACAAATAAATTAACGCACCGATTCTCTCTTTTGAAAACCTATGGCCTATCATGACATTTTATACTATTGCACAATCCATTGATTAGATTAGACTTTAGAGTAAATTCTTGGACTTTCTCCGGAAAAATTAAAACAAATATGCTAGGAGTAGTTTTGAAAAATATCAACATTTCATCTTAGTTACTAACATGAAAATTGTCAGATATCAAAATTTCATCATATGGTGTGTTGGATCTGCGTTTGGAGATTATGTTTTAATCTTACAAATTGGACCTCTAATTAAAAGAAGCACAAAAAACTCAAAAGAGTTGATTTTTATTTAAATTGTAAATAAATATTAAAAAAAATTAAATAACATCAACAATAAAAATAGGCATGTCTTTCGAATTATATGTCTTTGAAGAAATATTGGATCGATATTCAACTCAAGAGAAATTTAGTATCATCCAAAACATTATAAAAACAGTTTCTCCCTATCCTTACTTTTCATGTCTTGCTAAGTTAATTGTTACAATAGTATTAAGTTCCAATGATGTTTAGTGAGTGCAAATCTAGCTATATGTCTAGCAACTAGATCTACTGATGAAATTATTTCAAATCCCTTAGATAAAAAAGTCTTTGTCAAACACTTTATAAATTAAAAGTTCAGTTTTAGAGTTTAACATCGGAAAAATATTAACAGAAATAACTCATTGATACAATGAAATAAATATTACATACAACATAACTAGTCAAGATCAAGAGATTACATTAAATCATACTTAGTTATACCTAATCTAAACAGAGAAGGAAATTGGCTACAAAGAGATGAGAAAAAGATGAAACTGTATCAATGCCTTCATAATCCAAGTCTTGAATGCTTCCACCAATTTGATACTTATCGACTACTTTGTGCTCACTCTCCACTAACTGAATTAGGCGTCTCATATTCAACTCACATACTTTGGGTTCACTCTCTACACTTACCACCAACTACTTTGCCATGAACCAAAACTTAATTGGAGCACCTGTAGCATTGGTTTCCATGCAGGACCATATCTGAGGCAGGGCACCTAGGCCCAAAAAATAAGTATAGAGTATAGCCCTAAAATATTTATATAAAAAAGTGGAAGGTATAATTTTACTTTATAAAAAAATGAAATGAAGACTTTGAATCTAGTATAAATATTGCCAAAAGTCTTGAATTTGATATGAGTATAGGCTGCCATTTAGCTTGGACTCATGAAGTTTTGGTCTAAGATGGACCAATTTTTTTTTAACCTTTAGATTGAATCAACAACCAATTCTTATCATGGTCCATCTATATCAAATACAACCCATCAATACATAATAAAATGTAAATGACATAAAATAACATTCGTAATTCATAATAAAATGTAAATCAATTAATATTTAAGATATTTAATAATTTAAATTAATCAATTTAATATATATTTTACATATTAATAAATTAATTTTTTAATTTTAGGTCAAAATACTTAATTAATTTCTTTTGATTAAATTATATTTTTAATTGATTCATTTCAATTTTTATATTTCATTTCAATTAAATAAATTATTTTTAGTTTTTTTATAATATTTCAGTTTTAAGATTTATTTTACGTGTATCAAATTTTTTTCATTAATATTTAAGTATACAATTTTATTTTAAAAACAAAACAAAAAATAAGAAACCCATAAGATTAAAAACAAAAATATTAAAGAAAGAACAACAACAACAATTCAAAAAGAAGTTATTTAATAACATAAGCAACAACAATTAGATTTTTTTTTGTAAAAAAAAAAACCAATTGAATACTTATTTAATTCATGTTACTTATTTTTTTAAGAAATTTAATTCATCTCCCTTCAAAACAAAATAAATTAATTCATATATTACTTAAAAACTCGATCAATACAAAGTGCCGTAATAAAAATACTACTTGTATTGCTAAATGAAAAAAAAAAAATGTGACAAAAAAAAAAAGTAGAGAGATTAAATGAGAGTTATAGAGAAGATGGGTGAGATTTGGTGTTTATAAACCATGATAAAATTTGGTGGGTTCTTATGATCTAATGGTACAAAAATTGGTCCATCATGAACCAATATTTTTATAGGTTCATTTAATACTTGACCTGGGTATAGAGCCGACACTTCCAACAAAACGTCATAGCTTTAGAAAAAGACAATATGGATGAGAATGATAATGATGAACAAATACAATCTCCCGAGAATTTTTTTAGAGTCAATCTTTTTTTGGTGGTTGTTGATATGACAATAATTTCATTGAAAAATAGATTTAAGTAATTAGAAGTATTTGAAAGTATTGTTGGATTTTATTTGATGCAAGAACCTTGAAATCATTGGATAATGATGAATTAAATTAAATTAAATTAAATTGCATAAATTTTAAGGCTGTGTTTTCTCAGAAGAATTTCTTGGATGTTGATGCAAATAGTCTTTTTCTGTATTGAAAGTATTGCAAATATCTTTATCAAATGTGTTGATGTCCGCCGCTAAAATTCTTCCGTTTGTCAAATATTTCAATTGCTTATTGAATTCTCTTAATTATGTCGATAATTGTTGCATGTGTAGTAAGAAGTTTTTCGAAGTTAAAATTGAAAAACTTAGCATCTAGAAACATATGAGAAAACATATTGATACATACACAATTTTTAGTGACTTTACATCTAGAAATGCTTGTACGGTCTAATTCGGTTGGAGGTTCACATAAGTCATCAAAATCTCAGAAACGGACTATCTCCTTACGTTTGACCCCACTTAAAGTCTCATGTAAATAAATAGAATGGTCCCTATTTGACAATTGAGAAAAGTCTAATTTTGTGAGAAAAGTCTAATTTTGTGAAAATAGTATCCGTAGACTTGAAGTTAACTCAAACCACCTTACCACCGCTTCATGACCAATAGATTTACCCCCAACCTGGCCTCTATACTAGTAACATTGTCTCTGTTATGAGGATGAAGTGTTTTTTTATAAGGTGTATGAAGATCATGTGAGCTTACAAAGAGATGGTGAGAAAAGTTAGAGAGTTGAAAACTCGAGTTAGTTATACTGTGCACAAGTAAAATAGTGTTTCACTATGTACTAGTTCTTTTTTCTATCATTGAATTAATAAGTCTAACTATATCTCATTTGATTTAATAGAGACTTACTGATTCAATGGTAAAAATAATTTGTTCATGATACAACACTTACATTATTTGTGAGAAACTTTTGATTGTGGGAAAAGAATACAAGAACAAGATAATTAGTGCAACATAGCAATGTTTTTTTTCTCTTCATAATTTAATGGTTGTATTATCTTAGGGTTTGGTGACCACTAATGGGTTCAACTCTTCATGAAGAGAGTTCCCATTTCAACGAATTACCAGAGTAATTTTGTCTTCATTTGTTTTTCAGAAATGATCCAAAAAAGTGTTCTTGATTTTTTTCTGCAATGCTTCTTACTAATTTACAAGTTGTCTACCAAATTCTAGTATTTCTTAATTGTGCAAAATACATCAATCAAAAGTTATTTCACAAACTCGTGATTTGTTATATTATATTTTTAATATCTACTTTTTAACTAATCATTAGTCGTTGTTTGCTTTAGAAGAGTCAGATTTCATCCAATATTACACCAAATCTAGATTCTTAATAATACATTCAAATTTTGACTTGTATTATAAAATATAAATAGTATTACATGACTCAAGTGAATACATTGGAATATTTGTAAACTAAGACCACCTCTAAGGTGGATGACAGAGGTCAAATATTAGTACAACAAATAATGAACGCATATACATTAGGTTAATGTAAAGCATTGCCAGAGGACAAAATTGTTTTTGTTTTGTTTTGTTTATATAGCTGTTGGATAACAATTTGTCATCAAACAAGAACAAACTTTGCTCAAATTATAAATCCAAAGAACTAGAAGGAATCATTCTACTTGTTTCTCAGCTATGAATAATTTACACCATGAAGCATAATTAAATCTTGAAACAAACAATTTCACTGTTTTTATATATGAGTCATACTGCCTTTGCTCATGTATAACTCTTCGTACTGCCCACCAATTACACAGTGGGAAAAACCTCAATCAACATCAATTAGCTATCTTGAAAAGTGTGAGGGTACTCAATTTCGCTTTAGCCGGAAATGCAGTGAAGTTTCCAGGTTCCTTATTGACTGATTAATTTTATAACAGATGTGTTAATCTCATCAACCCTATCTCTTCTTCCACAAAACCGCATCAAAAAATTATATCGAAAAATTGAGCACCCGTAGCACAGGCATCTTCTTGTTGCTTCTTAAAAGCTCTCCAATAATTTTCTATGAATTTACATTGCACTCACTCAAGAGCTGATCCTCTTTGTTCAGATACTTCTTCCAATAGCTCTTGTAATTTGGAATTCCCAGATCAAGCCAAGGTTTCATTTTCCCATTGTAGTGTAGTACTGGAGCTGATTTAATGGAGTTGGAATCAATTTTGTAATCATGACCCAATCCAGACCGCACCCACGACTCATTGAGTGGATATATTTTATTCTCAAACGCGAGCAAGCTTGCAGGCCATGCTGCAGCAGTAGTGGATCCTTTTTGTACGCTCAACTACATATGGACATAAATAACACCATAACAGGTAAATAACACGGAATACCCAACAAACTACATCATGCAATTGTTAAAGACAAAATAATTCTTTAGGTAATTTCAAATTTGCTATGCTAATCAAGCAGAATATGACCCAGCTGTATGTCAAGACTACTTCTGACCCTTCACAAAAAAATCCCTAATAAGTAAAGGAAAAACAACATAAAGAAACCGACAGAAAATTCCTATACACATCTCTGTTGCTACTATTTCTAACTAGTGTTAAATCAGGCTGGCCTTGTGCATTTGGACCAGAATTTAATTCAGATCAATAAATTGTTAGTCAAGCTTTCAATCCTATCTGGGCTGTGTTCCTTTTTTTATTCTTAAAACTGGAGTTTAATATAATTTCCAAATAATTTATTCAACTAATTTGTATTTAAAGATTTAAAGATAAAAGACATAGATGCTTGTTTTAAAATGACATTTCATTTCATTTCACTTCAAAACAAGAGACTATGACTCCATTGGATTTGCAAATTAATTTCAAATTTTCATCTTTAATTTAAAAAATACCACCTTTTTTATCTTCAAAGTGATGCAAGAAACAGTGAAAACAACATAAAAAATGTTCACAGTTTTGTATACATACATGACAATGAAAACAGAAAACAAAATGAAAACAAGTTTGTCCTTTTTAATTACGAATGAAAACATAAATAGTTTTAAAACAAGCAGTCCCTTGATAATTCTAGTAAATTTAACTATTCTCTGAAGACCAGGCTATGTGGGGCCATCCCAAATTGGGCCGGGGCAATTTTTAAGAGGATTGCTCTTTAGGCACCTAGCAATTGCTCACAGGCACCCAGTCACCTACTGAACGGCAATTAAACACCGTTCGCTGCAAAACGGTAATTAATTGCCATTCGGCACCTTTTAAATCACTTTTTAAATCGGTTTAACCGAATTAAAAAGCTCCCCAAACGGTAGTTTTTTTTTTTTTTGAAGAAGCTAAACTAACCTCTCCAAACGGTAGTTAATTGCCGTTAGGGGGTATTTTGGATTATTTGAGGTGCCGGTGAGCAATTGCTACATGCCTAAAGAGAAAATTTCAGTTTTTAATTCTGTTAGCCTAGTACATTCATTTTGTTGGGTTTTTCAGACCAATGCATTGAGCTCAGCCCAATTTGACTCCTCTACTACTACCACAGCTATATTTAACAATATTACTTCCAGTACTGCTATATCCAATAATAGTATTTTCCAAAATTATCATAACGCAGATCTAGGGATTTTAGCCACTAACCTCTTTTATCAACCTTTTATAAGTTTGAGTAAGACCAAACTCTCTCCACCTCACTAGGTCAATTATGTTCAACCCCGACATCCAAGCACAGGAATTATGGCTGAAACCTTTCTCACCTAAATAACCTTTCAATTGACCTAGCCTTACTGAGCAGAATTGCACAGCACCATTGACTTTTTCTCCCATGTCTAGGTTCCAAAGGGATGACAAGTCTCGCTGAATAACAACATCATCGTCCAGAACAACAACTTTCTTCAATTTGCTGAATATATCAGGAAGTAAATAGTGTGAATGAGAAAAAATTGAAATGTATTCCGTTCTAAACTGGCCCATGGATGGATTATCATAACTGCGAAATGAAACACGAAACTCTTCAGGCAAGGACAGTTGTAATGAATTGTCTTTTAGGCTATCCATCTCAAGATGCTCAACATTTAACACTTGAACAGCAGCTTCCCCATAATTGTTCCTCTTGAACCAAAGCTTCATTGCATAATAATTTTGACCATCAGACAACACATGAAAAACCTGATTCCGACTTACCTGAAATATTGAGCAGCAACAAGTGAAATTATTAAAATAGTCGCTAAAATTCAACCTCTATGAATTCACTGGTGTATGATTAGAAGCAAAGCATACTTTTGCATGAGTTACAGTTGAGTTAATAACCACTGATGCTGCAAGCACATTATTAGAGAAAATAACATAATGGTGCAATGAAGAATCTTCAAATTTTTCTGAATCTGCCTCTTCTTCATCATGTGATGATTTGAAATATTCAACAGTTAGTTTCAGTGCCAGGCAGTGAAAACTCTTTGGCATTGTCAGAACATTAAGTTTATATAGGAATGCACTCTGTTTCCTGTGGAAATCAGCTTCATCCTCAGTCAGATCATATAATTGTCTAAATTTCTTATCAACATTGTCGCAAACCACGGGGACTGATTTAGCTCTGGCTATTGCAACATCCATCCTCTCTGATTTGGTCTCAACCCTATAAAATGATTTTGAATACCTTGTAAAATTTTTTGTAAACTTAAGCAACTCAAATGAGAAAAGTGCTTTTGCACGAGGGGACATGCTAAGAGATGTAATAAAAAAACATTCATGGGCTAACATCTAATGAATCCTAAGCTTTTGATAGTTGGTTCATGAATCATGACATGCCTGAAAGTCAAGGTTCACAGAACAACGGCATTGGGTTTGAGGTTAATCAACAGAAAGGACATTATATACCCCGAGATAGAACAAAGTTGAGATGAGAAAGAAAGATAACGCCATGCTTTGCAGTATAACCTATTAGCCCAAAAAATTGTCTAGGGAACCATAAATGGTTCTAAAATAATATACCCAAGTAAATAGAAATTAAATACAAATATATAGAAGCAAATAAAAATATTAAGGGTCACTTTAGTTGTTTTAGGAAATAAACTAATTAAACTACATTAAGGACTCAACTGTCTGAAAGCATAACAAACATTTGAATCCAAGAAAATTAACAACCCAGATCTGCAAGCTTAATAAGAAAACTGTTAATCAACATTTTTTACAAGACTATTTGATTGAAGATGAACTTAAGTTGACGAAAAAATTATCAGATACCAATAACTTCTCAAGTAGAAAGCAACTTAAACATCTAAGCTGGGGGGAAAAGAAAAAATCAAATTATATCAGCTTACAGTGGTGGAAGATCAGCATCTGTAGAAGATTCACTAAGCACATGCTCCAGCTCTTGTATACTCTGTTTTAGTTGGCGAGACAGTTTGTCTTGTGCAGGGAGTTTTGCAATGCTAGGATAATAAGCTCTAGCCACAAATAGTTGGTCTTTCAACTTCTTAACCATGGCGTCTTTCATAACTTCTTTATGTTCTTGTTGCCACAGACAGTAACTACCATATGTGAGCTCACACGACGTTCCAGTTTCATCAGCAGAACTTGTCTTAGGGTGGGTGACTTGTTCAGTGCGACCATGTTTAGGATTATGAACTTTAGGAGTCTGTTATAGAACTTAAATTAGTTCAAATAGCTACATGAACAATAATATATAAAATAACTTTTAAAGGCTGCTGGATAGTACAAAGCTATATAACTTGTATTATAACACTGAGAGACTGTGAGTTTGATTTGGTTGTTTATACACCTCTGATTTTCCGCGACCCGGTTAACTATTTGAATGGAGCGTTAGAGTTTCCTTTTTATGTTAGTACTTAGTCTGCTGTGAATGTTATAGGAGATTATACTAGTTATACAAGATTCTGCCTACTAAATTTTTATCCCACCAAAAAAAAAAAAATCTGCCCTCTAAGATTAATGGTATATATGAGTCTCTCAGTCTCAGTCAATGGCTTAAATTGAACTATTCTGAGCAATTATGTGTTCAATAAATGACAATAATATATTCGTACATTAGTAGTTGGAGGTGATTGCAGGGCAGCGTTAGGTGGCAGCGGCGGCGGCGTCTTGACACCTGAAAATTAATTAAAATTTAAAACAGGAAAAAAGGAAATGATTTTCAAGAAGCTATTGGGGAATATGATATTGAACCGGTAGAAGCACACCTCTATGTTTTTCTTCATTGGTATTTACGATCCCATTCTTGTCTCCTTTAGAATAATTCTTCAGAACATCCTGACATGCAAAATTATTATTGATAAAATGATAATCAGTAGTTAGCCACAACACAACCCATAGAAGATGCATTTACACCCCAATCCCACAACTTGTCAATCTGGAACAAGGAATTTGTAAGATTTAAAACCTGGTGCAGACAAGTTCGCCAATTTTTGCAATATAAAGAGGCCACTTTGACGTGGAACAATTTATTTGAGGATTTTCGTCAATAATGGATGTGTCTTACTTTGAAATAATTTCTAAGGGTTAGGAACAAAGGCTTTACCAAAAACAAAGAGACAGATATTTTGCGCCATTGGAAATGTGCAGTTTATGCAGTCCTTGGGAGCGTTTGGTTAGTTAAGATAGGATTACCTTGATACCTCTCAAGTCTCAACTAGGGGATGGGAATGGGTACATGGCATTCTTCTAATGTTTGTTTAAAAATAGCTTCGATTTCGAACAAACTTTGAGATTGACATTTGGGAAGGTTTTGATGTATTGTTTATTTATATTTATATTCCACTGTTCTCTTATGTTTCTTTCTTTTTCTGTTCTGGAGGAATCTTTGTTTTGCCCAAATTTTTCAAACATATTTTTGTTGTAATAAAAACCAAAAAACTAGGCAGTTCACAAGGCTGGGGTCTTAAGGTTGACATGAAACCCAAAAACCTTACAATGATGACAATTACAAAATCATGATCAACATCAAGTTTTCCCTTCGATTATGTTAGGCAAGAATTAAAAGACAAGATAATCGATTATCCGTTATTTATATAAATATTTTCTCATACAAACTTCTAAAAAAAGAAGTATAAAATTAACCACCAGAGTATTATGCAGAGAACCTTGGGAAGAGTTGGTTCAAACTTAGTGATCAGTTCCTTCACATGACTTGTTTTATCTCCCTGCGGAAGAAATTTACAAAAAATAAGACATTATTTAAGGCTTTGGAAGGGGTAAGATTTCCGTTTTTGAATGTTTGGTTCATACACCAACCATGTGTTTTGTTTAAACTTTATACTGATAACCTAGTAAAAGGATTAATTGTTTACCCATTTTCTATGCTTTGAGAATGCCCATCAGTGTTTGTGCATGCTAATTGAAAATTAGAAAAGTATTCACACGTTTGACGATTTAAAAATTGACATTTTACGGGACTCTTGACTACAACTAAAACAGTGAGGCTACTGTGACACAGTATCCCGCAGAAGATTGCTAGAAGAAAAGGAAGGCTTATTTAAAATAGCTTGGGACTAAACCACCGTACCTCAGACTTATCCTCTTTATGGCGAACATCATGCCTATTGTATTCAATAATATTTGGACTCTGATTTGGAAAATGACACAAGAGAAAGTGAGGGGAAAAATGACAAACTCAACATGATAATTCTACATTAAGCTAGAAAACTTGTCACAAGTTCACATATACAATTGAATTGAATGCTTACCGAAGGAGTATTTCTCTGTTCATATATATATCCTGCATAAACATAACAACAAATGGCAACAAACTGAGAAAAAAAAACAATTTACAAAAAACACATAAATAAAGTGCAATGCTATTTAGCGCGAACACTATCATCACAACACAAACACATCACCAAACAATAAAAACCAATCATAACAGTATTTGGCAGAATACAGGGAAGTTGCTCAATGAAAACGTAACTAGAAACAATGCCTAAATCAATGCAAGTTTCGTGCAAAATTCCATCAGTACAAATAGTGCTTTTCCTAAATAAATAAAGTTAGCAGAGTATATTTTGTGACTGAAAGAAATTCAACTCAAAGATGGCATTTCATTACTACTACTACTACTACTACTACTACTTATAAATACGCGTATAAATACATAACCAAGCAATTGTGCTCAAGTGGTTTATGAGCTCCACCAAAGAACATTTGTTCAGGAGAACTTGAGTTCGATTCATAGGTGGAACAATTGTAAGACTTACTTACCTCTTGGCCGAACTGGATTACCAGGGCCCCTTTCCACAGAAACCCAAAGGTCAACACCAAAAAAATAATACAAAGCAAGAGAGACAAAAGTTTTGTAGCATGAACACTTTGGATAGCAAGTGTGTCTGATGTCTAACACGTGTCTATGTCCGAAACCAGCACATGTGATTACATTCAATTGTGTCTTTCCTTAAATCACTATTGTTGTCGACGTGTTAATTTCATGCCCGTGTCCGTATACTGTCAATGCTTCTACAAAAGTATTGAATTCTACTATTCTACATTTCTACTATATATACACTACAAACTCAATTATAAATAAATTTATTTACATTAATAAATAAAGAAATAAAACAGAAAAAACACATTTATCACATAATTAATCCACAATTGATCAAACGTACAAATGTGCATTGAACTATCCTGAATTAAATTAAAAAGAGGAACGATTTGTAATTCGCATTGATAACACAGATCTTCTAGAAGCATCAAAATTAAACGAATCAAACTAAAACTACAATCAGCTTAAAACAAAAAAACTCAATTAACATTGGATCTAAACGCTAAAATGAAAATTTATGTGGATCTGAATTGTTTGGAGAATGTAATGAAAATGAAGAATTGGAATGATATAGATCTCAGTGAAAAAGAGCGAGATCAAGTACCAGAAGTGTGAAAACTGTTGTGGAGACCGAGAAGGAAGACGAGAGGAACGAGCATGGAGAGAATGACGAGACCGAGAACTGCAATGATGAGACCTCTCCACCGTCGTTTCGCCGGGACGCCGTACGATGATTGAACCGCGCCCAAACCACCGCTCTTCATCGTCGCTTTCTTCAATCTCTTCCTTTCTCTTTCTCTTTTTTATCACTCGCTTTTTCTACTTGTTTGTGTTTTGTGCTTTTTCTGTTTTTTGTTTTTTTTTGGTTTGATTGGAGATAATAAAAATATTTAATAACTGGTTTTTGAAAATAATAAAAAATTGTATGTATAAATCAATCAACCGCTGAGTGAGGAGGAAGTTAGTTTGGGTTGATCTGCCAACAATGGAAATAATATTGGATCTGGTCTGGTGGTACAAATGCATTATTTTTTAAACTTGGAAACTTACCTGTAAAAACCAACCATGGGATTAAATTCAAATTAAAACACTATTCTATTATAAAAAATTTAAAGTAGGAAACTTACCTGTAAAAATTCTAAAATAGAGATATACATTTATTATTACAGAAAGAATTGGGATACACGTTTCTCTCAATGTTTATATTTTTTTCTATGTTGAGTTCGAACTAATTTATTTAGAGATTATTTTGTATGTCCAGTTTAGTTCAGTTGGTAATGCAAGGTCTGGGGTTCAAACATTGACCATCACAAAAAAAAAAAAAAAAATTGTATGTACTGTCATGTTGTTTTTTTTTTTACCGTGCTGAATATCACAATTCATTCTTTGTATGTATTTTAAGATAATTATGATTAAATTTAAATATTTTAAGTGATTTGAATCCTTAAACAAATATGATTTGATGATTATGATTGACTCCGTGTAATTTTTTTTACAAATGTTATCGATCTATAAGAAGTTTTGCTTATACATTATCAACCTTGTGGGATGACTGAAAAAATGAATATGGATGACAGTGCCGGCAAAAAAAACCTCACATGTCTTTCATTCTTCAATTTCTTTTCGTGACATGATGATGGGTTAACGACAAGATCTATTTGTTGACAATCTTGCTAACATTCAATACGAGGGAGGCAATCCGGCTAAGCGTATGTGTGATTTCCCGTTTGCAACACACAAAAGCACGTTTACACGTTTTCCGATATATTTTTACCGTGATTTTCAGAAGCTCTAAATACTAGCTTCTACGCTAATGTGATTTTTTGCCATAGTTTTTTTTATCAAACTCCGTTTTACAAAAGTTGTATCAAACAAACACTAAGTCCTTTTTTTTTTTAGTAACAAACACTAAGTCCTTGAAAATATGTGCTTGTTGTCAAATGTTTTGATATAAGAGGCTTGGCTTCCACACCATGAAAGCTTATCGGGTTATTTGGTCTTCAGCGATTTTAATTATTTGGGTTTTGTTCACTAATGTACTCTGTTGGGCTATTAGAATATTAAAGTTAGTTACAATTAACTTAGTTCTATTTTTGTTTAGTGTTGATCTTTTTCTAAGCTCTATATAAAGAGTAAAGTGTAATCATTTTCATTATCTTTTGTTAAGGAATCAATATAAAATCTGCTAAATTATCCGCTCTATCATATTTGATCTACGAGATGAATCTTCGTCTCTTTGATTACTAGGATTTCTAATAAGAATTTTGAAACATCAAGGTGAATATAATCTATAAATATATATTGGAATATTATTGAATTGAAATTAAAGTCCAATCTTAGCATCACAGTTGAAAAACTCTGCCTACATTCTATGAAGGGTTGCAAAGGATCCACCAAATCATATTCTCAAAAGTTGGACTATGAAAAAATTACACCTTCCAACATCACAATACAATGTCCCTGCGATGGCACTATACTGATAGTACAAACCCCTAAGATGAAAAACACAACATCCCAATACTGCTATTATTGGACCCTTCATTTGTTCTATGCTCCCTAGCTCTGTCTATGATTCTATGTTGGTGCATTTCCTTTTTCGTGAACACAACTATAATTTTGTTTGGGGTTAGTAGCACTAAATGTGAATGGATGTCTCATTTGACATGAGGGTCCATTGAAATCTCAATCATCCATTGAAAGTTAAAAAGAGAACAATAGTTTAACAAAAAGTAAATTTTAATTGTTGAGATTGAAACACGTGAGAAAACATGAGGGAAAAAATTGAGAATCCTTTCATACAATAAATGTTCCTCATCTATCCCACACGATCTTTTTAATGTTGTGTATCATGTTAATATTATCCGGTCAATATAAAAAAATTCCAAAAAATATGAATCGTGATATATAATTTAATAGGGTTTGCCATAATTTCATTTTTTTTAAAGATATTTAACATTCACACATTTCGTCTAGAAAAAACATTTACATTTATAATTACAAAATCCTAAAATAAAATATAAAAAAATAAGGATAAGAAAAAAGAGAATACACTTACTTTTCTATTTTTTGGTGCAAGTAAAAAAAAAATGGGGGCTATAAAAAAAATAAATTTGGGTAGCATTTTTGTTTTTCAATTTTTGACCACATAATGTACTCGGTATTATTGCCCACACACCACCATATTATTTGCAGAAGTCAAAAGCTCTTTCTATGTGGTCCCTCTTTCAACTGCCATATTTATGCAATGCAAACAAACAGACCCGTATTGCATTAAGTTTTCTCATATAATGAAAACAAATTTCAGTTCAAAAACACAACAGGCAGAGTCCCCTCTCTTTTTAACTTCTTTGCTGTTCAACTTTTGTCTAATATAGCTTTAATTTTCATCAAATTCACATGGTATCATAAATTAAACCTTTTTATTTCTTTTTTCATATCTACACCACATGATTTCTGTAAAATGAAAACAAAAATCCATAAATCAGCTTTGTCTCATACTCACTATGATGTAGCAATGGAGGAAATTAGAGCCTATAAATTGAGAACAAATATCAAAGAAATGAAGGGACACATAGGAGACAAAAAACAAAAGAGTAAGAAAAGGTAGAAAGTAGAAACTAAAGACCGAAGCCAAATACATTACGACCCCCATTTTTTTATAATCATCAACCAACCAACACAAACCCTCCATAGTTCAACCGTTCATAATTTCAACTCATAAGTCATAACAACAGAAAAACATATAAACAGAGAAAGAGGTGTCGTAAATGAGAGAACTAATTTTTTTATCTTGTCATATTAACAGGGGGAAACCTCGCTAACCCTCATAGCTCTTGTTATGTCTTCCCTTTAGTTCTTTCTATTTGTTTCTTCCATTTTATCGTTTCTTAACCATCCCTACCCCGTGGATTTTCTAGTTAATTAATATTGTTGGGCTCAAGTTTATTACTTTATCCGTTTTAAAATGGGTGTCGTTTTAGTTAAAAAAAAATTGTTTTAAAATGAATGTCACTTTCAGTTTTCAATGCAATAATAACTTTTTATCTTCAATTGTATCATTTAATTAATACTACGTTAAACTACTTCCAAAGTATTATTTTTTCTTTAATGAAAAACAAATCAATAGTTAATTAAGCTAATTTGGTAAAATTGTTATGACTTTTGACTACTTTATTCAATTCCTTAATCTGTGTGCAGTTGGCTAAAGCGACACTCATTTTGAAACGGATGGAGTACTTGTTAGGATTAATTGTAACTTAGTCTTCTCATCTAATCAATTTATGGATTTCGGTTTAAATCCGCGATTTTGGTCCCTTGTTTTCTTAAATTTTTTTAATTGAAAACATCATTTAAATTAGGCATAACCTTAGATGATGTGGCACAAAACTTTGGACACACATGGATGCCACGTTAGATTAAAAGAGTTGTATTAAAAAGTGGATACATCAAAAGGAAAAACATCATAATTCAACATGATGTTTTGGGTGGTTTTCTTGTATTATCATGGGTTGTAAATTTGGGATTGCTGTTTGTTTTGGTGGCAAAGTAATGTTTGGTTGTTTTTTAGATTGTGAGTTAGGGTTCATAGATGTTTGAAGAAGAGATAAGAAATGGTTAAGATTATGTTTATACGTGTTGATGGGGATTCCTACTAAATGATTTTATGAAATGTTTTTTTTTAATAATTGATTATAAAATTTAAAAATAGCAGTATTATTTTAAGTTTAATATGACATGGCATCAATGTGTGTACAAAGTTTAGTGCATGTTAACGTTATTTAAGATTATGTCAATTATAATGTTTAATTCAATTTAAAAAAAATAAAAAAAATCAAAGGACCCAAATTGTAGATTTAAAAAGGACCAAAATCTAGAAATTGATTAAATGGAGGGACCGAAATTGCAATTAAATCTACTTTATATTATTTTTTCTATAGGTTCCCTCTAACAAAGATAACCATATCTAAAACGTGTATCATAAACTATACAATTTTTATGTTTACTCCTTAGATTTGTTTTAGCTCTCACAGAATTTATTTATATCGAAATTTGCTCTCTAACATTAGCTCGTGATTACTTAAGCTTTTTCTATTCAATAATAAATTCTATGATTTAGCACAATAATGCTTGAATGAGATTATAAATCTTTTCAAATATAACTAAAGATTTAAATTCGAATTTATCATTAGAATGTAACTATGTTCGATCTTTTGAGAGAGAGCTTTCACTCATTGCTGTTGTACTAACTCGAGATATTAGTTTCAGTTGTGTGCATAGTGGTTATCGCAGTACAAAGGTTTTTATTCCATTTTGTTGTTGTGAATCGCGGGTTACTATGTGAAGTGTTTTTTATGCTCTTCATAAAGCAAATTAATGATCAATACAAGAAAATGGATTAATGATCCCACATTGTATCTACTCTTTTTCAGCTAACTCTAGCTTTAGAGTTTGATAAATCTTAAATCATTTTTGTTGTTTTTCCTTTTAAGTCAGTATTTATTGTGGTTAAAAACAAAGGAAATTTGCTACTCTTCCTCCTTACCACTTAATGGTGGACCATGAGCTTGATTGATTAGGTCACTTTGACAGAATAGTTAATAATCATGATAAATGCCCACACCATGTAAGGTATTTATGCTTAATATTGTTGATTTAGTACTGGTGTACAATAGTAGTGAACCCACCGACGGTCCCAATAGGAAGTTGTCATGGTTTGTAGGGGTTGGTCAGAAGGAATGGATTTCTTTCTCTTCAGATTTTCCAGGTGGTATGATGGAGTCTGGCTTGATGTGGATTTTCTTTAGGTACAACCTAGTTGGTTGGAGATGTTTTTATTCCGGCTAAGAGTGACAAAATTGGGAACCAATTTGGCTTAGTTAGGTTTAGGGGTGTGAGAGATGTTGCTGAACTCCTTAGAATGTCATATGAGATTTGCATTTTGGATTTTAAATTGAGATTCAATTTAAAATATATAGCTAGGTTTGACATATTCTCTCCCAAAACACAATTCCCCTTTTTAGTTGGTTGAAGGAAAATAATTGATTCAAATAATTATACAAAAACTCTCTCTTCAGCAAACAATGAGTTCCACGATTAAAATAAGAAAGATAGTACATAAAAGTTAGTTTCACCATCTCAAATTCATGTGATTTTTGCACCTATTAAAGTACATATTTCAGACCTATTTAATGACTCTTTTTAATTTACTATTATTGAAGTCAATAAATCTTTAGTAGATGATTTTATTTACAAATTATAAATCAATTGAGGTGTAAGCATGAGAATTAATTAAAAATCTTTTTACTTTACTACCATTGTGGATGCTGTTAGAGCATCTACATTAGTAGTAAACTAAAAAGAGTCTTTAAATGGATCTCACGTGTATATGTCATTTGTTTATAATTTTTAAATAAAAATACATATTAACGATTCAGTGACTCTGATAATATTAAACTAAAAAGAATATTTAAATAGGCTCGATAAGATATACTTTAACATGTAAATTTACAAAATAAATAAAAAGAAATTGAAAAAAGAAAGAATCGCTTGAACTTGAGATGGTGTGACCAACTTTTAACTACTTTTTTCTTCTTATTTTAATCGTGAGATCCTAGTTGCTAAAGAGGGAGTCCTTATATAATTGCCGGTAACTAATATGTACCTACTTTTTTCTTTCTCCAATGAAGGTCCTTAATAGTTTGAAGTCCTTGTTAAGTAAATGACTCCCTATTGGAGATGCTTTTAGGAATAATATATTTGATTTTCATGTTCAAGAAGTAGGCATCGGTTTATGTTCCTACATCTGACAACAATATCAAATTTGATGGGTCTATTTGGATGAACAACTTATTTGCAGGTTATATAGCTCAAACTCTTACATCGATAAACAGTTATATATAAATTTACATAAACCATTTTTATAAGTGGGGGAGCGGGGGTGAGATCTTAGTGTGGATCAGGCTAGTGATGTGGGAGATTGTTGGAAATAAAGTGTGAGTGATTATGTCCGACATCGGCTGAAAATTGAGGAATCGTTGGATATATAAGAAAGGAGACTCATATACCTAAAGCCTTAAGGTTTTGGATGTAGATGTGGTGTCAAGTCTCTTAGTGGTCCTAGACATTCAGCTCATTGCCGCTCCTGGTGTTCCCCATACTCTCCAATAAGATGGTATAAAAGCCTCTTCAAGATCCACTAGGCCAACTGCTATCATGTTTTCACTATGGGGTCACCCGCCTTTTTTTTTGAATGGCAATATATATATAAAAAAGAAACAAAAGTTAACAATAAAGTATACGCAAGAAGGACATCACCCGCCGTTTATGTCCACAAATTAAAGTCGAATAGTGTTGGTCGTGAGGGGGTGTGTTAAGCGGCCCACATTTGATAGGAGATGAGTTGAAAATGTGTTTATAAATAGGGGCAATACTCACCTCATAAGCCGATTTTGTGGGATTGTGTTATGCCCAAACAAAATTTTTAAGATGTTAAATTATTTTTCTATATGATATAAATTGTTTTTATAAATTACTATGGAGAACTTAGAAAATAAACCAAAAAAATATTGTGAAAATTATCATAAGTGTCATAAGTTCTCTTTCTTTATTAAAAAATAAAAATACAATCAGGAGAGAGAGTGAGAATAAGAGAGATAAAAAAGTTAGGAGAGGGAAGGAAAGAAAACTGAAGGAGAAGATCCAACTTGACGAATTTCACAATAAGTACACTTCTCAATGTCACATCACATCATATTATTTGTGCTTTGTTTTATAAGTGTGTAGATCCGAAATTATGTGTTGGAAGTACTAAAAAAAAATTATTAAAAATTGATATTTTAATTTTTTTAAACAATATTTTAAAAATATTTATTGAGATAAATTCAATGACATCTTATATACTATAATTTGTCTTTATGAATCATTGCACGTAATCAAACTAATTACTCATTTTGAGACGGAGGAAGTAATATATATAGTTTGTTTTAAGAAATATATTTGTAGTTAAATGCAACAAAAGGGTTAATACTGTTTTTGATACTTGTAATATTGAGCAATTCAAGTTTTGGTCCTTATTAAAAAAAAAGTTTAGATTATGTCCTTATAATATTTGATTCTTCCACTTGTGTCATTTTAACATGTCGACAGAATCTACACAAATGTCATGTTCACTATGTAATTCTCTTATGTTTTATGATCAGTAATTATTTAAATAAAATAAGTTATTATTAAAAATAGATTAAATATCGAACACTTAACTCTTCAACCCAAAAAAAAAATCATAAAATCTTCATCTTTCCCCCTTCCTCCATATTTCATTTCTTCTGACCATCTTTGTCGAGATTTTACAGAGATAGAAAACACACCACGTACAATCAAAACCATCAAAAAATATTCTTCAACCCATAATATTCATTCCACAAATCTTCACATCTTTATTCTAAACCAAACAAGCTTTAAACTCATAAAAACTCTTAGTTCAATTTATGAAAAACCATACTTCTGAAAAACCAAACCCTATTCCCTTTCAGAAAAAAACCGAATTCTGGATGAATCTAAAAAACATAGAGAACGAAACTAAAACCCAGATCATAACTTGAATCTGAATACAATTGAAGGTTGAAGGGAAGTTGGAGAACGTCTAACCTCAAGACAACACAACAAAAATCGGAAACATAATAGAATGAAAATACAAAACCACAAGGAGCAGAAGTGAACAACGCAAACTAAACCTCTGACACAGAATGGTAAATATCTGAGACTGAGCGAATAGATCTAGAAACTAATAAATAGAACGCGGTTCTTAACCGAGCAAAAGATTGTGATGCCGACGACGGCCAAAACAAAATGTTACAATTGAAAGTCATGTAAATATAACTCTTGAAATAACATTGATATGTTGGGTGCTAGTTCAAACCCGCAACTTCTTACTCCCTCCTTCGATTTTTATTGTCACTTTAGCATTTTTTCTACTCCTTCCGTTTTAAAATATAAGCAAATTTTATTTTTTAGGTTCATTCAATTAATGATGTATGTGGTTCATAATATGGATCACATACATCATTAATTCAATGAACCTAAAAAGTAAAATTTGCTTATATTTTGAAACGGAGGGAGTATGTCTCAAACTAATTGCCACTTTAGAATATTTAGTATAGTTGTTTATTTTTTTTAACTAACCTACCCTTATTTGTTGACTTTCATTTCATTTTACTACTTCACCGACTACAATTAATTGTCGCTTTTGGAGAACAATTTTGTTTCACATTACTTGTCACTTTCAAGTTTCATTGCAACATTAATTATTGGCTTGTCAATAATACCCTTACTTATTTATTGTAGAAAGAAATAATAGAATGAAGTGGCGGTGCTGGGGGAGGATGGTTTCAGGAGTGTGTGTCTAAGAAAGTGGGGGACGGGACCGACACTTTGTTTTGGTTTGACCGTTGGTTGGGGGCAGTTCCTTTGTGTGTTCGCTTTCGTAGACTGTTTGAGTTATATGAAAACAAATCTATCACGGTGGCAGATATGTTTTCTTTGGGTGTGGCGGAAGGGGGTGAGGCCTGGCAGTGGAGGCGGAGATTGTGGGCGTGGGAGGAGGAGTTGTTAGAGGAGTGTAAGACTTTACTGTTTGATGTTTCTTTGAATGTTAATATTTCAGATCTTTGGGTGTGGCTTCCTGACCATTCAGATGGTTTCTCGGTTATAGGAGCGTATCATGAGCTGACAACTATACAGTTATCTCTGGTGGACTCTACGGCAGAGATGATTTGGCATAGGCAGGTTCCATTGAAAGTCTCAATTTTTTCTTGGAGGCTACTTCGTGATCGTTTGCCAACCAAATCTAATTTGGTCTATAGAGGTGTTATTTCTTTAGAAGATGTTTTGTGCATTGCTGGTTGTGGTACTTCAGAATCGACGCAACACTTGTTTTTATCTTGTTCTAACTTTGCTTCTTTATGGCCAATGGTTTGCGATTGGATCGACTTTTCTGGAGTAGACTCTAATGTTTTGTCTGATCATTTTGTCTAGTTTGTTCATTCAACAGGTTGTAGTAAGGCTACGCAGTCTTTTCTTCAGCTCATTTGGCTTCTTTGTGCTTGGGTATTATGGACTGAACGTAATAATAGGCTGTTCAATAATTCTATTACTCCTATGCCTAGGTTGTTGGACAAAGTAAAATACTTGTCTTTAGCTTGGTTGAAAGCTAAAAAAGCTATATTTTCGTTTGGTACTGATAGGTGGTGGTCAAGCCCTTTTCAATGTTTGGGTATTGGCTAATTGGTTGTTCGTGTTGTTCAAACTATCATACACTTTGTTTCTTGAGGAGTTTCAGTAGCACATCTTGTGCTATTGAGATTCTTGTGTTTTTGGTTATATAATTCCATTTTTGATTGTTCAAAAAAAAAATAGAATGAAATAATAAATGGTTAAAGGTATTATAGAAAAAACACACATAATCTCATTAAAAATAAAAAAATTTATTGATTTTTTGGAATGTGTAAATTCCTTAAAAGGGAGAAGTATTGTAAAACGGAAGGAGTATAAATTATACTCCCTCCGTTTCAAAATAAGCAAATTTTACTTTTTAGATTCATTCAATTAATGATGTATATGATCCATATTATAAACCACATACATCATTAATTGAATGAACTTAAAAAGTAAAATTTGCTTATATTTTGAAACGGAGGGAGTACATGAAATCAACCTAATTAATTATTTTCTCAATAATTGCATAGAGTCCTAAAAAGACAATTAAAATGACATGGAATGAGTAATATTTACTGTGAATTTCAGGGCTAAACTTCATTAAAAAAGATACAAATCATTATATTTTGAGGGATACAAGTAAATTAATATTAAATAAATCGTTAGCATATTATCCTGACTTTTTTTAGAGGAGCATATTGTCCTGACTTTTAAGTTTTAGAGGAGCATATCCTTCTGTCCTGACTTTTAAGTCATAAAAGTCCATGTTGTCCATTTTTTATTTATCGATTTTCTTTTGAAAGGGAAAGTCCCTAGTTGTGGGTGGCGGCTTCAACTTTGGTTGGCCTTATAATCCATTTTATTTCATATATGTTGAGATCCATTCTTCATTTGCACTAAAAAAAATCCATTGAAGTAGATCTAACTTATTTATTTTTTTGAAGGAAGAAGTAGATCTAACTTCTAAAGTAAATTAAAACAATAACTTTTAAATTATCAGGGTAAGGAATTCATGAATTATATACTAAATCGGTTCCACTCAACTAATTTTTTCCTATGTCAAAATTAACTATCATATGTGTTGAATTCATTTTTGTTGTTGCTTAACAAAATTGTCTCAAAGATTGTACCAAAATGATTGTTAAAATATCACTACTCATAATAATATTCAACATGTGACACTTGGTCATGTACGGCGTTTTCAATTTCTTAATTTTCAATGATTAAGATGTTAGCATAATGTCAAGAGCTAAAAGCATAGAGAAAATAAATGTACTTATTTTTTCTTGGATGTAACCTACCAACTCAAGTTTTTTTTTGAAGTACCTACCACTTCAAGTTAAAACTCTTATGAATTAATGTACCGAATTAACATCGGTGACGTTTATTCAGCAAAAATGTTTGACTCAAAAGAGTCCAATAATGATGCAATGGCCAAAGCAACCAACCAATATTATATTGTGAGTGTATATCTTATATGTATATGTATAAATAAGTTAATAGTAGAAGTTAAGGACAACACAAAGAAAAGGAAACAAACACTATCAATCACAGAAAAAGAGTGTCCAAATGGCTGAAGGAAAAGGAAGAGTTTGTGTGACTGGAGGTACAGGTTTTCTTGGTTCATGGATTATCAAGAGTCTTCTTGAAAATGGATACTCTGTCAATACCACTATTAGAGCTGATCCAGGTGAATTACTCTTTTTTATTATAATATTTTCACAAAAGAAATGTGTATTTAATTAACTATATTGTGTGTTTGATTTGTGGAATATTGGAAGAATCAAAACTATTTTTTGTTTAACTTGACCAGGTTTTACTCTATTTGTGAATGGTTTATTAGTCTTGATTTAGGTTTTTACTCCTTATAGTTGTTTCTATATCTGTCATATATATTTGAGTTTACGGTAAATTTAGCTAAAATCACCACGTGTCACAGTAATTGTGGTAAAAACTTCTTTGGAATATCAAAGAAATTACACTGCCATTATAATTTTGTCAAATTTATTGTAATTCTAAACATACTCACGGAACAACTTGTGCTAATTGATTCATTTCGCATATAAAGGAAAAGTGATAAAATATGTAACTTTGGTGTTAGGCCAAAAAATTTATCGCTCTAGAACATTTTCTGCCTCTCAAGCTAAATTTCAGTCGTTGAATTAATCTAACTTTAGAGAGCGTTGTATCTCTATGTTAGACGAATCCAGCAACCAATTTTATGCTAGAGAGAGAAACTGCAAAGGATTCAGTTTTGTATCAGATTTTCTAAAAAGTGAATAAACATAGTTCACTTTGTTTCAAACTCAATTTAAAAAAAAAATCAACTTTTCAAAATCATCATTTAATTCAAAATCATTTTATATACACTAGTCCAACAAATGCTTATAATTTCCCTGTTTTCTTTACATTAACAGAACGTAAGAGGGATGTTAGATTCCTGACAAATCTACCCGGTGCATCCGAAAAGCTACATTTCTTCAACGCCGATCTAAGCAACCCAGACAGTTTCGCTGCAGCAATCGAAGGCTGTGTCGGGATATTCCACACCGCTTCGCCAATTGACTTCGCTGTGAGTGAACCAGAAGAAATAGTGACAAAAAGAACAGTCGACGGCGCATTAGGCATTTTAAAAGCATGTGTGAATTCAAAGACAGTGAAGAGATTTATATACACTTCAAGTGGTTCTGCTGTTTCATTCAATGGAAAAGACAAAGATGTGTTGGATGAGAGTGATTGGAGTGATGTTGATTTGCTTAGAAGTGTTAAACCATTTGGTTGGAATTATGCTGTTTCTAAGACATTGGCTGAGAAAGCTGTTCTTGAATTTGGTGAACAAAATGGAATTGATGTTGTTACTTTGATTCTTCCTTTTATTGTTGGTCGTTTTGTTTGCCCTAAGCTTCCTGATTCTATCGAGAAAGCTCTTGTTTTGGTATTAGGTATGAATTTTGCACCTTATTCTACTCATGTTTCTTTCACTTTTTTACTTGTTCGTAAATTATGACCTATGAAGCACGGATACGGACACCGGACACGACACGGACACTGACACGCCGACACCACTAATAATTTGAGAAAATTACATAATTCAGTGTAATTACAAGTGTCGGTGTCGTGTCACGCCTAACTCGAGGAGTGTCCGTGCTTCATAGATTATGACTGATTTGAGTTTACTCAAGTCATAATATGATACCGTCATTTCGATCATGAGATCGTCGATAAAGATCGGACGAGTCACATTTCAACTTCGATAAATCAATTTAAAACCTAAACTCAGAATATGAACGTTTACCCAACGACTCGAATCTCATGGCTATAGTAATTGTTTCATATTTTGACATCATGTGGACTCTAATTTGATTTTGAACTGCATATTTATGCTCAATACTTTATTATCAATACCTAAGTGAAAAGAAATTGATGTGCAGGGAAAAAAGAACAAATTGGTGTGACACGTTTCCACATGGTACATGTTGATGATGTAGCTAGAGCACATATATATCTACTTGAGAATTCTGTTCCAGGAGGTAGATACAATTGCTCACCATTCATTGTACCTATTGAAGAGATGTCTCAACTTCTTTCAGCCAAATATCCAGAATATCAAATACTAACAGTAGATGAGTTGAAGGAAATTAAAGGTGCAAGGTTACCAGATTTAAACACGAAGAAACTCGTGGACGCTGGTTTCGAATTTAAGTACACTATCGAAGATATGTTCGACGATGCAATTCAATGTTGCAAGGAGAAAGGCTATCTATAAGCATGTGTTGGAAAATTTCATGTTGTAATCTATTTTAGTCATGAAAGTTGAGAAAATAATAATGTGCCTAAGATCAATGACGGCTAATGAGATGTACAAGTTTATGCATTGAGTTGTTTGTGATGAATCAACTAATGAAATAATCAGTTTATTTTCTGAATACTAAGCCCTTTAATATACAAAAGTTCAAGTTATTACTCGTGAAAATCAAATTAAAGTTAATTTTGTAATTGAATTGCCACGATGAATAAATCTAGAAGCCTTAAAATTCATACAACAAAAACTATAAATAGATTAACATGAGCGAAGGACGAGCCATAGCAAAAATAAAACAAATCCTCTCACATGTGGCATTTACTGAGTCAAATATATGTAATGTTTAGGGTTCAAACTCCGATCACCACAAAAAAAATTAAATATGACATTTTACGTTGGTAGTTCCAAATGGCAGTACTTATCTTGAAGATAATTTTTTTTGATTATAACTTTTTCTTAAAGTACTTATCTTTCAAATGTAAACAATTTGGAATAGACCAACTCTTGCATATTTATTGAAAGAACTCATTAAATTGATCTGTTAAACATCAAACTATCATGTATTTTTAGATTGGTGGAGTAGGCCTCTTTATGTCTTCAAAGTGTTTGATGTAGTTTCTTTGTAATGAATTTTGCTTATAAAAATAAAAGTTACCTAGACACCAAATTTAATATGTTGGAATACATATTTAAAGAAATATTTCCTCAAAAAAAATAAAAAATTAAAGAAATATTTTTCATGTATGGATCGGTCCCTTACTATGTGTGAATTTCGTCGCTCCGCTCTTGAAAAAAATAAATGGTTTTAGATTAAACTTGCGTGGTATGAGCGGTAAGCGGCTCAAATCTTGACTTATGACTCATGTACATAAAAAAAAAAAATGATCATTTAGAACTTAGAAGAGATAGCTCCTATAAACACTACTTAGAAATCAGTTTCTGCATCTACATGCAAAGATAACTGGTTAACAAAAGCAACCTAAAGTTTGAGACATAGATGCATTTTACATATGATTTTTTTTTTGTTAGAAGACAGTGTCTTTTAGCAATTCACATCTTAAGATATGATTATCAATTTTTTAGTTATAATTTGTTAAAAGACACCTTCATAAAAATTAGTTGGTGTGTTTTAACAAATAGCTATAGAATAACTTGCTAAAAGACACCTCCATAAAGAGTGTCTTCTAGCAAAACTCTTTACATGTATATGAAATTCTTAGTTTAGAAGAAATATTTATCAATCCTCCATTGACAAACAAGTCTACACAAAATAAAATAATTTAGCTATTAAACTCTCTTAAAAATAAAAATAAAATAAAAACTTTGGGCTATACGCCCGATCATAAACTAATCACACAAATTTGCTCTCCTTATCATGTCCGTCAAAAGATCACCTTAATAAAGTTAATTAATTTAGCTATTAGTCATTTTTTTGTTTGTTACAACCATTAGTCAATTCAATATATATAAAAGGATTGCAAAATTGACTATTTAATTTTGTGATAAAATTTGGGACAATCTTTTTTTTACTGAACAATAACAATAGAGAGAGAAAATGTGACATAGAAATTAAGAAAACAATAACAATATGAGAGAAAGTTGTCCCAAAATGGTTCAGTTCACTTTTACTCCATCCGTTTCAAAATGAGTGTCACTTTAACCAATTGCACACATATTAATGAATTGAATAAAGTAGTCAAATGTCATAGCAATTTTACTAAATTATCCTAATCAACTATTGATTTGTTTTTCATTAAAGAAAAAATCATCCTTTGGAAGTAGTGTAGCATAATATTAATTGAAGGGTACAATTGAAAAGAAAAAGTTATTATTGCATTGAAAACTGAAAGTGACATTCATTTTAAGACAATTTTTTTTTTGCTAAAACGACACTCATTTTGAAACGGAGGGAGTAAGTTTTAACCCTAGTTATTATCCTATATTTTTTTATTAATTAATCAAGTTTTTTCTTATTTTTAAAAGTTAAAACAAATTATAAATAAAAATTAGGAGGCTTTGGTAGCTCAATTAATTTTAACTAAGTGTTAAAAGAGTTTGAGATCCAGTTCAAATTGGGGAGATTTTAACTAAGTGTTAAAAGAGTTTGAGATCCAGTTCAAATTGGGGAGAAAGAGAAAAATATTTATCTAACAACTAATTGTCAAAAAAAAAAACGTTGAAGAGTTCATCTTACAAGGGTGGGATAACTCCTTTTTGAAGGAGAGATTATTCTCTTCAATTACATGCAGAGGATATTCGATTCACACAATGGTTTAACTGGTGCTCTAATGGTCATGGGAAGAGCCATTGTATCCAGCAAATATCCTGAACAGTTTAATAACGGCATGGAAAACTTGGTGCAATAAGTCGCATATATACTTCCCCTAGAAAAAGTCGCACACATACTTCCATGCATTTGCTAAACAACTAGAAGAACAACGGACTCAGAGAGAGAACAAGTCGTTGATACAAACTTCTCTTGGGGAGATTTAATATTTAATGCACTATAAGATTGAAAATCAAGTCCTCTCTTGCTTTGAATTTTCATTTCAATGGTTTTAGTATCTCTATTCAAAGATTTGGTTCTTGACTATTAGCAAAATAAACAAAAAATTGGTTGACTCATTCATATATATATATATATATATATATATATATGAGTTAGGATCCGTTGACACCAGGTGTCAACGAATTCGTTGACACCAAATCTCAACCTTCAATTGAATTTGATCCTACGATTGAAATTAATTCACTCAAAACACTACCATGTTGTCCTCTCTCTGGATATGTTTCTTGCTTCTTTCAGAAATTTCACTTTGCCCTAGTGCCTCTGTTTTCAACGGTGAAGAATTGGCTTCCCCTCTCATGACATATTCCTTTTAATACAATTTTGCTCTCTTTGATTTGTGCTCTCTCTATTACTCTTTTCATGTCCTTGCTCATATAAACATTTTATTGGTATAATATACAACATAAACGTTACTGTTTCTATTTCATGGATTATGGGATCTAGTTTTATTTTGATTATTAATTTTGCAGATGCCGCAGATTCAGATTTTTGCAATTATGGAACAATTAAAATATTGGCTTCAATTGGGCCTATAAAATCAATTTGTGGTTTACGATAGAAAACCCATTAAATTTTGTATAGAAAACCCTTTATATTGAATTGAATTGGATTGCCAGCCAATCTCAGTGTGCAGATGAATCATGAATCACTATAATTGTTGTGTCTGAATAAAGAGGCAATTGTAAAATTGATATTAGAGAGAAGACACATGCTTCAATGGAATTTCTAAAGGAAGCAAGCAACACATATATCAGGAGAGAGGGTACACGATGGGACTTTAAGTGAATTAATTTCAACCTTATGATCAAACTAAATTGAAGGTTGAGATTTGGTGTCAACGAATCCTAAATATATATATATATATGCATGTTCAAGGTCTCAAAATTAATCTTGAAGAAAAAAGGTGTCTAAGGTAGAGGAAAGCTAACAACACTCACTTTTTAACACTCTCTCTAACACTCACTCTTGTATTGGATGAAATCAAGTTATGTCCTACCATTTTGTGTGAGTTCAAATTTCAAAGTGTAGACCCACAATGATTTAAACTAATAAGAGAGTGAGTATTAGAGAGAGTGTTCAAAAGAGAGTGTTGCTAGCATTTCTCGTCTAAATAATATAGAAATAGATAAGTCATACTGAATTTGCAAGTTTTTTTTAACAAAGTAAAGTTAATTCATTTCATTCAAATTTAATGGATACATATTAAACGATACAAATTTATGGTGAGATAAGGATGCCCTAACAATTGTTTGGTTGCTTTTGAACATGCGACACTACATACAAAGTCGTTTCTATTAAGTAAGAAACTTCTACATTAAGATACAAGGCAGTGGCGGAGCCACTCATGGGCCAGGGTGGGCCACGGCCCACCCCAACCCTAAAACAAATAATTTTTTATAGGTATATTACACATATTAAAATATTAAGTTATATTATATATAAGATGTTGCGCTATAATTCATAGTTGTATAGCGTGCTCCAGTGGTTAGGCATATGTCAAATAAGCCTACTTGATTCAGGTTCAACTCCTGCTTCGATCTTTTTAGTTTCTTATGCGTTTTTTTTTAAATTTATCAACAAAAAACAAACCCTCATCAGGGTTCGAACCGGCGCATGCGGGTAGACAAAAATAACTACTTGCCATCATGGCAATAATCTTCAAACCATAAGTTTTGCTTTAAAGTCGTATATATATGAAAAGAATTGGCCCAACTTGAGTATTATTTCTAGCTTCGCCACTGATACAAGGTCATCAAACTCGTTAAAAGGGGAATTGTTGGTGGTGAGACCATCAAATAAAGTTCTGGAATCATTTTCAAACAAAACAACATGCATTTCATTTGATATGACCGCTTTGATAGTTTCCAGTAAGCCTAAAGTTCCGGCTTCTAGAACGGTTGCAGTAGAGAGAGAATAATCAGATTACCTAACAAAAATAAGTTTGTAGAGTCTCAAAAACACATATTGTATCCTATGATATGATTTTGTTGAAAGAAGATGTGTCCACATTACATTTGATTGTTCTTGTCGATGACTAGGTCCAAAAATTATATTTGAAAGGTGCTTTTGCTCGTTGCTTACAATTTCATTCATCAATATCGTTTACTCGGGTGATTATTGCGATGGGAGAGGTGTCAGTGCCATCCCATAGTTTAGCGTTGTGGCTATTCCATAAGCTCTAGAGTCATTGCTGCTAATAGTTACTTCTGAGTTCACAACTCGTCAAATAAATCAAAAAGCATCGAAATAGAATTGTTAGCATCAAGAAAGATTGTCTGAATAGTGTCATGAAGGCCAAACAATTTCCAAGAACTAGTAGCCTTGGAGCACAATTTCCAAGAACTAGTAGCCTTTGAGCAAACAAAAAAAGGTTCGTGTTTGCGTTTCAGTGAGGAGATCACAAGAAACACAAGAGTCATCACAAGGAATGCCATGATTGAGGAGTTTGACACATGTAGGCAAGCATTGATGAGCGAGGCGCCAAATAAAGACATGATGTAGTATCAAAAGTAAGTATTTTTGTGTATTGTTTCCACAGAGACTAGCGCGATATTCAAGCCGTTCAATAATCGTTATCGTTCTAAACATATAGTTCAAATGATTGATTGATTAAAAATTAATCTAAATTGGAATATAACAATAAGATTGAGACGAGGTCGGGCAATTTACGCCTGGGGTTAGAGTCGTTGACCAAGCATTAAATAATGCACTCTTATGATTACCTAAATGGATGCTACCTTTACTCGATATTATCACATATCGTTCAACAACATCATTCGTGTCTAAATGATGTCATGATTTCTAATGGATCATTTAAACAATACAAAAGGTTTGAGTTCCAATATTCAAAGTGATTCTCAGAACCTAAATTCCATGTCTAGAATTAAAGTTTTGTTAGATTATTATTCTAACCCTAGATTCAAAAGCATCTTTCAACATAATTTCAAATCAAAGATATAACATTAAACACAAGAATAAAATCAACATCAAGTAAAATATTGCTATAATCATATATTTAAGTATCGAAAAGAGTACATATTAACTTGATCAAGTATCTCTTACCCCAAAGGATAGATTTAGCTACTTACTTTCATAGTAGCCTTGCAAAAATGGAAGAAAAGATGAAGATTCATGATGTTTAAACAAATCTTGGAAAGAATCCACTTCTAACACTCTTGCTTCATGTTTCTCTCTAGAAATGCCCCCTATCTCTCTAAAAATCGGAAAAATATCAAAAAGAATGAAGAAGATCCCCCAAAAATGAGAGAAAAACTATTTATATGGTTGAAGCTGTCATCGCACGCTTAAGCGTGTGGCTGGAAAATCTTATGTTGGCCATTGAGTAGCTGCCACGTGTGCCTTATCCACTGCAGATGAATGACTACGCTTAAGCCTAATGGAAGCATACTGGAAGCTTGGGAGGGCTCTGGCTACTGGAACTTTCACGCTTTAGCGTGCGGGAGGACGCTTAAGCGTGCAAACTTTGGTTCATGAGCTTCTTTCTTGATCCTTGCTTGTATTTTCCTGCACAAAAAGGGCTGAGTAAGGCATACAAAGAATAAATGACATTAATGCACATAATTGAAGCTTTTTCATCAATAACTTGTAAAACAAATCACCAAAATTCCTAAACTAACACATGAATTATATCACTTTTGAGCACTTATCAAACTCTCCCCAATTTGGCTTTTTGCTTTTCCTCAAACAAATCATTTAAAAAGGAAACTTACAAGGCTTTGGACACGATTTTTAGCACAGTGCCAAACAGTTCAAACATTTTAAAAATTTCTCAGGTGGTGATTCAAATATAAATGTGCGGGCAAGCATGAAGTCTTCCATTAATCTAACCACAAACTATGAATGTGAAACAAGTCCTAAGCACAAAATTTACCTGAAACAGTTCAAGCCACAACATGATTATCTATGAACCACACCTAAGACACTTCTTTGTAAGTAGATAAAACAAAGTAAAAACAATGAGTGAGGGGTAATGTACACACATCCAACAATCAATCTAACATTCTGATTAAGTTATGTGTCCATCCAAATACATCTCAAAAAGCACAAAAAGCATGGATCCAAAGGTCTTTCTTAAGGTTATAACTTGGTCGGGCTACAAAAGAAATGACATACGCGGGATAATTGAAATCAAAAGGCCTATCACAGAGGAACATTCCTTGTATCAACAATTAAAACCCATAACCTTCTCTACCAATCATTACAAACCCTTGGTGATCAACAATCTATCCAAATAACCTTGACAACTTATTCTATTTTTTATTTTTCTTTCTTTTTCTTTTTTTTTTCTTTTTCAAATTTACAAACTTTGATACTTCTAAAATATATACAATTTAATGTTGTCATGTAACTTTAACAATTCACCATGATACTTGACATAAAATACTTCCCTTTCTCCCCAACTTAAACACAACAAAACTCTAATTGAATGTTCCCCTATCCTAAGGCAAGGGACAGAGTACGAGAAGGTTAAGGGTTCAACAAAGTGAAAATATCAAAGTCCTACAGTGAGTCAAACATGAACTGGATTTTGAAAAATTTCGGGCAATTTCAAAGAGCACTGTGCTTATGAATATTGACAGTTCATGTTTGAGGACTTGATTCATTTGGCTCAGATTGGGGTGTCAAATACTCACGGGTAGGCTTTATGTGGTCAAGTGTTTCAACTCGATTTCAAAAATGCCTTGATCCTTTCCTTGCTTACACACAATTCAAAACAATTATCAGATTTAACATAACAAAAACAAGTTAGACAATGATTATCGGTCTCTAGCATATAATACAACAATTTGAAGCTATCTCACTTTAGGCTAAGTACTAAGTGGTTCAAGAGTAAACATGTTTATGAGAAGAACTAGATGAGATAGATTTTGTGCAAAGTACTAGTTTCAAATTTTAGTGAATACCTAGAAAAACAGGAAACCAATACCTTGACTTTACGCTTTCTCACAACTCATATCATTATCACACACCTGAGTTTTTCTCAATTTTCGGCTCTTTCGAGCACTTTGCAAGTTGAGGTTCATGAGCAATCTCATTTTGAAACACAAGAGCAAGAGTGAAACAAAAAATTTAACTTCCAAAACATTCGAAAGCTTTGATCAAGTCTTTAAACAACGGTACTTAAAACACACATTAACTAAATTTCATAAATAAAGCATGAAAACTTATAAAATTGGGTTGCCTCCCAACAAGCACTTGTTTAATGTCGTTAGCTCGACACCTGTTTTATTAGGGTGGTTGAAATGAGACGGACAAGACATCATCCTTTTTACTCCTTCGCTTTGGGAGGAATTCCATGAACTTGAAGTACAGCTGATGTGGAGTCCATACCCTCCCTAGATCTTGTTTGCTGAACAAGGCACATATTTCGTCTATTACACGGTCAATTTCTGCCTTGCTCACCTTCTTCCCCTTTTGTTCACATAATTCTTCCTTGCTAAGTAACCATTCCATCTGAAACAGATATAACTAACAAGAATTTTTTTTCTTTGCATACCAAAGAGGGGTAAGTGCAAGCAACTTATACGATATCAAAGAAAAATATTTACAGCTTATATACAAAATCTTAAAACAATACAAATTGTCGCTTTGCTTAAAATATCTAAACGCCAGTCCCCGGCAGCGGCGCCATTTTTGATGTAGTATCAAAAGTAAGTATTTTTGTGTATCGTCTCTAGAGGGACTAGCGCGATATTCAAGCCGTTCAACAATCGTTATCGTTCTAAACTTATAGTTCAAATGATTGATTGATTAAAAACTAATCTAAATTGGAATATAGCAATAAAATTGAGACGAGGCCGGGCAATTCACGCTTGGGGTTAGAGTCATTGACCAAGCATTAAATAATGCACTCTTATGATTACCTAAATGGATTCTAGCTTTACTCGATATTATCACATATTCCTCAACAACATCATTCGTGTCCAAATGATGTCGTGATTTCTAATGAATCATTTAAATGTCAATTTCCCAAACTATTAAACAATCCAATAGTCGATTGCATCGTTATATTGTCGATTTCCCAAACTATTAAATGATACAAAAGCTTTGAGTTCCAATATTCAAAGTGATTATCAGAACCTAAATTCCATGTCTACAATTAAAGTTTTGCTAGATTATTATTCTAACCCTAGATTCAAAAGCATCTTTCAACATCTTTTCAAATCAAAGATATAACATTAAACACAAGAATAAAATCAACATCAAGTAAAATATTGCTAGAATCATATATTTAAGTATCAAAAAGAGTACATATTAACTTGATCAAGTATCTCTAACCCCAAAGGATAGATTTAGCTACTTACTTTCATAGTAGCCTTGCGAAAATGGAAGAAAAGATGAAGATTCATGACAAGACAAGATTCATGATGTCTCAACAAATTTTGGAAAGAATCCACTTCTAACACTCTTGCTTCATGTTTCTCTCTCTCTCTAAAAATGCCCCCCCTCTCTCTCTCTCTAAAAATCGTAAAAATATCAAAAAGAATGAAGAAGGTCCCACAAAAATGAGAGAAAAGTTATTTATATGGCTGAAGCTGTCAGCGCACGCTTAAGCGTGCGGGAGGACGCTTAAGCGTGCGACTGCAAAATCTTCAGCTAGCCATTGAGAAACTGCCACGTGTGCCTTATCCACTGCAGATGAAGGACTACGCTTAAGCGTGCTGGAAGAGTGGAAGGGCTTTGGCTACTGGAACTTTCACGCTTAAGCGTGCGGGAGGACGCTTAAGCATGCAGACTTTGGTTCATGAGCTTTTTTCTTGATCCTGGCTTGTATTTTCCTGCACAAAAAGGGCTGAGTAAGGCATACAAAGCATAAATGGCATTAATGCACATAATTGAAGCTTTTCCATCAATAACTTGTAAAACAAAGCACCAAAATGCCTAAACTAACACATGAATTAGATCATTTTTGAGCACTAATCAAGACACAAACTCGAGGCGGAATTTTCATGCTCCATGTGCAATTCCAGTGGGCGTCCCCACATACAAAAGTGGAGTGAATCATCAAATTCGTCCTTGAATTTTTACGGATCAGCTAAATTCATCCCTCAATTTTACGAAATATCAACTTAATTTCTGAATTTGTCAGACGTCCATCAAAGAGGTCCCTCCGTCCAAGTGCTCCGTTAGTCATGCTGATGTGTCGTGCTGCATGTTGTGTTGTCTTGTACACTTGGCAACAAGGAAGCCATGTGTTCAAGGACCAATTTGATGGAAGCCGAAAAATTTCAGTTTTCATTTTTCAATTTAATTTTTTCTGCTTTTCCCATTTTACTCATGTATTACCCATACCTCCTTCCTCACTTTTCAGTCAGAAACATTAAAAACGTCCTTGACCCTTCTGCTTCCCGCTTAAACCTTCCCATTCTCACCTCTCCAAAATCATCATCATCTCCGACGATCCTCTAATTTTTTAAGTTGTTGTGTTCGTCTGTGGTAAAAGGTAACACATTTCCTCTAATTTATGAAGTCATTGTTCTGTTTCTATACACTCGTTCAAATCGCTAACTACTTTTCCCTGGCATGCATGTGTGTTCAGATCTGTCTTTCTTTTAACTATGCATTGGATTATGAAGCTCAACTCAAGCACTCACATTGTATGATACGAGTTGAAATTAGTTTCTTTATTTTTAACTTCTTTGTTAACATCTATAAGCTTAAAAAAACATGTTTTTATCTGAAGAATCATAAATTTATTTTAATCAAGAAGCTTGTATATGCTAAAAGCTAATTCAAATAGATCGTCAGTACCTGCTAAGAACGACCTCTAAGGGCTAATTTGAAATCAGATCACAAGTACTAAAGAGGCAGAGGCAATACTTCAGTTTCAATTTGTGTCTTCTGACTTTATTATTTAATTTTGTATACATATGCTTTAAGGATTAATTTAATATCTGATTAAACAATTCAGGAATTTATTTGATGGATTTTTAATACAAAGCAGAGATCTATTTGATAGATAGAGAAATAATTCAGGGACTAATTTGATGGTAATATTATTGGCAAATTCTATGGTACACCTAACAATTTGAGTATATTGGTACACCAAATCTTTAAAATTAATAGTTAAATGAGTTATTTTTTGTAGGAAAAAATATTTTCTATCACCTATAATTATAATAACTAAATCTTATTTACTCAAAACTCCAACACAATAAAATTTGATTTTTCTGAATTTCTATTACTCATAATAGAGAATTTTGATTATTTACTAAAAACACCTATTTTCTTTTACAAAAAATGATAGTTAATTTATAAAATTTGTAAGCGAGAGTACCGGTACACCTTAATTTGCGGGTGTACCATAGAAGTTCCCAATATTATTATATAAAAGTTACATTTCTTAATCATCTTCAACCTCTTTTCATTAGAACTTTACCCATGCCTAGAATAATACAATACCATGTTAAAAACCTCAAACAAGCAAATTATGACCACAAACTTAATCAACATAAGCTCACTTCCTACACGCTCAACTTTGAATTGGGGAAGAGAAAATTAGGGTTTCAAATTTTTTGAATTGGGGAAGAACTGAACCACTTATTATTATTGGAAGAAATTTTGGAGTGTAGATTGCAGATTGTGTAATTAGAGTTCCAATTTATATATTTGAAAGAAAAAAAAAAGCCGTTGGAAAAGAAAAGAACCGTTGATGAAGAAAACTAAAATATTTTATGCAAATCAAATTAATTTGGTCCTTTCAAATGTTTATTATTATCGGACTGCAAGAATGAGATCCGAACAAATCTAATAAGTGGATTTAAACGTGTAAGAGCCAACAAACATGACTTTCAATATACACCGATCAAGGGGCAAGCGTGAATAGAGTAAAAAGAATTTGCTAGGCTTTCTCAATCAATTATTGTTTTTTAATTAAGGGACAAAAACGTGATTAAGTCTTAAAAAAATAAAAATTATTCATCAATAAATTGGTAATTAATTGTCACATCATTACAAATATATTTGATGTTAATCTTAATTGTTTATAAAGTCACATGTAAAATTATTCGCGATTAATTAGTGTTTTGAAAATTATATAAGTTCATATTAAACTCATATTAAAACTCTTAGGTATAATTTACCTTTTATTTGGATATCACAAGAATCGAGAGATTAGCTTTTGCTATTGTGGCGGTCATTCGCCGTTTACACCAAAAAGAATATTAAATTTATTTCATCAAATTTTCTCAGTTTTTTTTGGTAAGGTAATCTATTGGCTAGAATTCACCTTATAAGGTGAATAAGGGGGTGTCCGGATTTCGAACCCCGGCCCTTGCATATAATAATACATTGTCCTACCTAACGCGACCTAAAATTTTCAAAGTTATTGAATTAAAAAAATGAATCAATAATAGGAAGTACACAGAAATACCATATCACCACATTTATTTGACAGCACCATAAATTCAACATTCAGAACAGTATTTTTATCCCCAGTTTCTCCAATTAAAATGTTAAGTTAGGAACGTGTAATCCGCAAGGAGAAATATTGAAATATTATAGTATTTGGAAGAATTAGTATGCCCACAGAAAAGTAACAACCAAGAACTTTAGATGCATGCATGCGTGTATATATATATATATATATGTGTGTGTGACCATCAACATTCATACAGAAGCAACAAAAATAAAAGTGAAGTGTGAAAAAATATTTTGCAAGAGTGTGTTAATGGAAGAAGGGAAAGGAAGAGTTTGTGTGACTGGAGGTACAGGGTTTATTGGTTCATGGATTATTAAGAGACTCCTTGAAGATGGTTACACTGTTAATACCACTGTTAGATCTAATCCAGGTATCCCTTTTTGAAAGTAACAAAAACAACTATAAACTACATCAATTCATTGTTAAATTACATTTTTATATCCACTGTTACATTTTTAATTAAAAAGAAATGAAAAAAAATCAATTTCATTTAAATTACATTATTAATTTTTCTTATTTTAAAGTATCTCTATTGAATTAAGCTGTACTTCATATTTTTAAATTAACTCTTCTGCTAGAAAAAGTTAACAAAATATAAAAATAGAAAAAATTGTCACTATTTTTTTTTAGCTAACAATTTAAAAGACCAAACTTAGAAACCAATTTTTTTTTTTTTTTTGTCTCTAATTTCCTTTGATAACACAACTTTCCCTCTTCAAATATCGATTCGTAACTTATTATAACTTAATATACACGTCTATCTATTTTTCTCGATAAAAATAATGGAAGAAATACAACTTTATTCAATCATCTAAAAAAGAGTAGTTATTTGATTGGGTAGAGAGAGCAAGATTAGTTATTCGATTTTTTTTAAGCTAAAAATTTTGTGAGACCAAAATTTGGTATCTCCTTTATATATAATTAGCGAAAAGATGGACACTCTTCGATGGTTAAAATTTACATTGCTTCAACCAAATTATGTGGTCTCATGAATTTAATGGGATGTGAATTTTTGGGTTAGAAAGTGTGTGTCAATCTCTTACTTAACTAGAAACCAAATTATATGTCATTTTTGTTTGTTTTTACTATTATTATTTTCTTCATCATGTAATGATATTGATACATATGTGACCAAAATTATGTAAACAGCAGGCCAAAAGAAAGATGTTAGCTACCTCACAAATCTTCCAAATGCATCTCAAAACCTACAAATTTTCAACGCTGATCTTTGCAACCCAGAAAGTTTCGATGCAGCAATTGAAGGGTGCATTGGAATATTCCACACAGCTACTCCAATTGATTTTGAAGAGAACGAACGGGAGGAAATAGTGACAAAAAGAACCATTGATGGAGCATTAGGAATTCTAAAAGCATGCAAAAATTCAAAGACAGTGAAAAGAGTTATTTACACTTCAAGTGCTTCTGCTGTGTATATGCAAGACAAAGAAGAAGATGTAATGGATGAAAGTTATTGGAGTGATGTGAATATTCTTAGAAATTTGAAGCCTTTTGCTTGGTCATATGCTGTTTCTAAAACCCTAGCTGAGAAAGCTGTTCTTGAATTTGGAGAACAACATGGTTTGGATATTGTAACTCTTGTACCAAGTTTTGTTGTTGGACCCTTTATTTGCCCTAAGCTTCCTGGCTCTATCTTTAGTTCACTAGCTTTCTTATTTGGTAAGTGAAGTTTCTTATAATCTCTTGATTTTGTTTGCAGTAAAAAATACATCAAATTAAGTTAGCACATCTTTATACTTTGTTTGTTTTGTCTTCTAATTTCTTCACCAAATGAAATTTTGAATACAAATTTAAAATGTCAACCATGTGATTTTAATCCAACGGTCAAGATGTGCTTACTGTAAGGACCGGAGGTTATATTGTGACCGCATCTAATTCAAATCCGTCTTTTTAACATTCATTGCTTTGAAATTGATTTTAGTTGGTCAAACTATTGATAGTAAAAACATAAAGTTTTGTTTATATTTAGATATCGTTTTACAAATAGAATATTTTTTCCAAAGGCAACTAGTACTACATTTTATTTTATTAATGGTTTTTTTTTTCTTTCTAAGCTGCTCTTCCAAGAATTGTTTTTAATTTATGCAACACCCAATAAATACTTGTCATATGACATGAGTAAATTTGTATGTGGTGTAAAAATTACTTTACTGATGAAAAAAAATACTATATTACTTGTGGCTAACTTTCATTTGTGTTGGATAAATTATCCAAAATTCTTTGAAAAGCAACATATACACCTCACATTTATTAGTATATATCTTTATCAACACTATCGTTATGACATATGCTCACTTGCTTGTTTTTTTTTTTTTACAAAAAATAATTTAAATTATAAAATTTTCTAGAAAAAGTTTAAAGAAAAGTAAAATTGGAAGAAGAAAAAAAGTTACACAAAAACTTGATGTCATGTGTAGATGTTTTTCTTTTTAAAAATCATTTGTTTGAATAAAAAGTGATAAATATAATAATTTAAATGAATGACAAAATGGAAAGAAAACAACTATGTCAAAATTTTCTCTTCAAAAACTATGTCAAAATTTGATATCTCCTTTATTTACATGATTTTGAATGTTTCAACCACTGTATGTTGATGATTAAAACCTCGTGAAAATGGATGTTCTTTCTATAGACTTTTTACTTTTGTTAATTGATCAACAACAACATGGTTAATTTTTAGTTATATAGTAGTAAAATGTCAACTTAAACAATGAGAATAATAGTAGTATATTTTCTCCCCTAAAAAAATAGTAGTATATTTTCCAAGTCCAGTAAAAAAAAAAAGTTGTATATTTAGTCAAAAACATTCCTAGAAATGATTATATTTTTTTGGTCAAGTCCCATAAAAGATTTTTAAATTATTAATGAAAATTAACAAGTGGAAGTTGTTGCATGCAGGTGATATTGACAATAATCCATTGGCAGCCTCTCGTCTCCATATGGTGCATGTTGATGATGTGGCAAGAGCACATATATTCTTACTTGAACATCCTAATCCAAAAGGAAGATATAATTGTTCACCATTCCTTGCAACTATTGATGAAATAGTTCACATTGTTTCTTCCAAGTACCCTAAATTTCAAATACCAACATCCAAGTGAGTTCTACATATTAATTATTTATCTTTATCCATGTAAATAACTTAACTAAATTTATGCAATCTTTCTTTCATTGTAACTAATATTTTTCAATGTATTTTCTTCTTCTAGAGAGCTTATGGGAGTTAAAGGTCCTAAGCTTCCACATTTAACCTCAAAGAAACTCATGGATGATGGATTCAAGTTCAAGTATAGCCTTGAGGAAATGTTTGAGGACGCAATTGAATGTTGCAAGGAAAACGGTTATCTTTGAATCATGAAGTTAACAAGATTATTTATAGTATTAATAAATCGCTAGATCTTCCACCTGTGCTATCGCACGGGTCATATATAGTTCACAATATCACTTGAAAATAGATTACAATTAGTGGTTGTGATATGTTATGAAGACTGTGTAAAAAACTCTTGTCTTTATATTAATCTGTTTTATTAAATAACTTTTTTCCTGTCTGTTTTTCTCAAAATGAGCGTATCTCAATCTGTATTTTTCATTGCAATTCAAAACATAAAGAATATTGTATAAACCTTTCACCCAATTGAATAGTAAGTACATTTCATTTCAGATATATTACATACATATAATGGTAATGATATGTCTAAAATGAAAGCACGGGACATATATAGTATGCACTCAAATGAAAGCAATCTAAATCGGCCACACAAAGTAATGCTCCTTGAAAAAATCACGACAACCAAGCAAAGAACATTCAAACGGTAGTTGATACCTTAAAATTAAATTGATCAAAATGGCCAAAATAGACTCAAAACCCCAATATTTACTTATGTCAACAATAACATCAGATAATTTTTACTTACAATTCAAAACAAACTGATACAGATGCAATCAACATACATTTGTAGCATACTGCAGAATATGAGATCCACAATTTTACAAAGACCGTAATTGATAGATTAACAAATTGTCTCTTTGTTGTTCAATTTCACATTTCTACAAAATTTTCTTCTATTCAATTTAAAATAACTACCAACAGGGGCACATTTATTTAATTAAGTATAGAAAAATCAAAGATACATGTAGTCTTAAATTGATATGGAATGAGCCATGCTTGGTCCAACTGAGTTGTTCAAAATCCATAGAATATAATCTTATATAAATCTATGAAACTGACAACAACATATAATCTTTCTAACAGAGAAAAAAACTGAAGACTTTTCAAAAAAATATTGTAGAAGAAAGTGAGTGATTATTAATTAACCTTTATCAGTTGACTTACACAAATAAAATTACAATCAATAAATAGTTCCAAACTTATACTTATAAATTTAGCATGCAATTGACAGCCCCAAGCAGTTCTTCAATGATCATGTACTATGTCTTAAATTTGCTTCCTTGAAATGCTGCTCACAACAACTAATCCACTAAGGTTCATAACAGATTTTTGTAAGGATTACATATAGTTTTGAGACTACATAAAGACATTACTTTTTTTTTTAGCCAAAACACTTGAAGACAGAGGAAAAGAGAAGAAAATAAAACCGATATGTTGCAGCTGGAACACAGAGACAAATCAGAACGTAGGGAGGAAAAAACTCCGCTACGTAGCAGGTGCAGTACCAAAACACCGCGGCTGCATTACATTAGTCCATATGCTGAAAACCAGCTCTAAACTATGTCGAAAATTACCTTGAACCAGCTCTGAATAGTTAAGCACAAACATCTGAATATGAAAATAAAGAAACAAATATTCTATAAGCATATATTTTGGAGTTATGCTAACTAAGGCTAATGCATAATTTAACAAAAATAGGTTGATACTCAATAAGAAGAATGAAATAGAGGAAATGAAGCAAGAAATAGATGAAAAAACTAACAAAGTAGTAGAAAAACAGAAAGTTTAAAGAGCAAAGATTTAGAAATAGTTGACATAAAGTTTAAAGAGAAAAGATTTAGAAACTTTACATAAAATTTTGCACACCTCGGTATCAATCTCACGTAGTCGTGAGATAATTCGAGGATGTAACCTACGGCTGAGGCGTTACCGGTGACTTCACCAAACATGTTACTACAGGAAAAAGATAAGCATATAATGAGTAATTTTACCCATTAGACTCCAACTCTACTATAATCAATTCGTAATACTCTGTATTCCATACAGGCTTCCACCGTTATCATTGAACCAATATACCTGTACATAAAGCAAGAAACAAAGTGCTTTATAAGATCTTTTTTTAAGAATCTTTATTAAGCAGAATTTATGGACCTAAATTTTGCACCAGCCCTAGAAGGCAAATCACCTCCAATATTTCTTGAGTACATTGCAGAGGCGGCTATTTGTTAAGCAACACAATTATTAGTAGATTGACAACTTGCCTAACTACTCAAATTCACATGTTTAAAAAGAAACATATACTTCATAGTCTATTGAAAATTCACATGAAGAGATTATATAAAGTCTTTAGTGGTCATTTTGTGTCTGAAGCTAACCAACATATACATATATTATCTTGGCTTGTTCAAAAAAAAATAAAAATCATATTCAGATATTATCAAAGGACAATTCATTTGGCTCAATGCTTGAGTTAGTTCAACCTCTATTCCATTAAGTTTTACAACAGAACTCAAATATCCAAGGTTCTCGAAATTCCTTTCCACTTATGTTGTACAACTAACTAAATGACCATCAACATCCCTTACAATCAATAAAGAAGAAATTCTAGCCTTCAACATACAACCAACCAAAACAGTTCCACAGTTTCAACAATCAAACAACTTATGCCATACGGAACAATATGAAGCCTACTATTTTTAAGGGAATGTCAATCATCTAAAAATATAGTTGGTTAATGTTTTAGTAATTACAAAAGTTAATGTTTGTATCAAATTCCCTCTTGCTGTCATCAAGCTCACATAGCCAATTCCCATGAAATCTATCAAACTTAACCTAAAGTCAAATTGAGACAGAAAAATGCATTTTCATTGGTATGTACATGTGCTCTTAGCTACTTTCTAACTGGCACCTCAGCGAGCAATGTCACAAACGCAAAAATCTGAATAATAATAATTCAATAATAACTACCCACAAAAATCTTCATTTTTACTTTACCTCCAGAATTTGTGTTTAAGTATGTGATTTGTCCTTTTCTTTGTATAGACCGCGTCATTTAGTAATTGATGGCATATGGGAAGTATTCTTTACAATGGCCGTTCTGCTTCACTCTGTAGTTCTTGCAATTGAATCCTGCAAGAGTAAGTAATTGAATTTCATAATCTATTCCACACAAAGATTGAAAGAATAAGGAGAGGAAAATACAAAACTAACTTGATGAGTAGCTTCCAATTCTTTAATTTGTTGATAAAGAGAAAAAAATTAAGAAAAGCATCTCAACTGTGGGATTAAAATTAATTATTGAGAGGAACTATTTTATTTTGCCATTAAAGTGTCTAATAACAATAAATTTCTCCTGCTTTCTAAGGACTATCTCCGAGTTGTTAAACTATACTATTTTGTGTGAAATATAATCACATGTAACTTGAAATATGTTGAAAGATCTGTTTCAAAGTTGTCAAATTTCAATACAGCTACATGCTACATGTGTTAGAGAAATTAATGGCAAAAGCAATTTACTACTATGTTATGTATCCTCCTCTGCCAGTTTCTTTTCCTCTAATGCTGCTAAAAATGGAGCAAAAGAAGAACATCCTTGTAACAGACAATCACTCTATGACAGTTTCTGTTGCAATCTGTATATTACTTCAATGCCTAAATCACAAAGAAAATAAAAGAATTCATTCAAGAATGTAAAAGGAGTGGAGACAATTTTAAAGCCTAATTCTAAAACAACATTTGAAACCCAAAAAGAACATGAAAGGTAAGTCTCAATAGAATAATGTAGTTGTAAACATTGAAAACGATAAGAGGTTTCAGACATGAGTTTTTCTGCATAGGTGAGAACCAATGAAGCTTCCGGCGCAGAAGGTGCTGGTAGAGTCGACGACGACAAGGGTGTCGCCGTAACGGAGAGCACTGGTGAAGGGGAGTGATAAGAGGAGAAAGACAGTGGTGACATTTTGGGGTAAATGAGAGGAAGAAGATGATAGAAAAGGGAGAGGACATAAACCTTTTCATTTGAGAAAACCAAACCATGGGAAACTGGAATACATTCAATAACATTTTGGAAATCCAATAGTTGAGGGCGTGTGAATTACAGTAACAGCCGTTTTATTTCTGCCTTGATTACAGTCAGGACGGCAGAGATATTAGGAGCGGTATCATTGTCTTGTGAATTGTAAGTTGTGGCAAAGAATATGTGGGGCCAACACAGATGAATCTAACGGCTATAACAGTTTGGAGCCAAAACCATAAGAATTAGGGTTGGCACAAATTGTTAACAATGTTATTTATATATTAGAAATAAGTATGATATGATATGTCGTTAGACATGGCGACAATTCAATGAATGAGGAATGGTTTGACATGTCTACAATCTTTCATTAACAGTAATATGGTCCACTTCAATTTTGAACTCCTAGTCCAATATATGATGGGGGTGCACTTCAGTGCCATAGTAATATGGTGACATTGTGACATAGAACTAATCAGATTTTGACACATGTCAAGGCTTTTTAAAATAATAAAAAAACAGAAAAATCAAGTTTAAATCAAATAAAACAAAACGATAGAGAAAAACGTAGAATACGAACGATTGCCGCTCTTTCTTCTTGCCACTTCAAAGCAGCAGCGGTGACACTCACCTCAACTAGTTTTCACGCGTCCGCCTCCGATGACCACCTCCGCCGCGCCGTCGCTTGATGGTCTGGCATCGTAAGGTTCATTTCTTTCTTCCTTATCTTTTTTTCTTTCTTCATCTTTTGAATAGTTATGTGTGCTCGCGATTTTCGGATGTCAAACCATTAATTGATTTGAATCGTCAACCTTTGAACTCTCGATTTTTATTCTTGGGAAGGGAAAAAATGAGTAAAAACCCTTATCGAGACTTTGGATTCGGGGGTTGGTTACGCGAAGGGAAGGTGCTAGCATCCTAAGCGTCTATGGTATTCCATAGGAACCTCTTACCTAGATTATTTTGTGCTAAACTACTTGTTTATTTGAAAAATTATTGCCTAATGTCTAAGTGAAAGAATGGAGGGAGAAGAAGTATGTTTTTGGTTATTTTTATTTGATTTGGAAGGACGAGTCCTCTGCCTACGTACCCTTTTTGGGAAAGGGATCAAAACCGACGTAGTTCCACTCAAAAATTTCTTTGGTGGGTTAGGTTGATTTTAAGATTTTTTTGAAAATGGTTTTAAGAAGAGAAAGAGGCCTCAAGGCATGAGATAAAAGAAATGAGTGAGGTTGATTGATTTTAAATTTTAAAAATGATTGAAGTTGAATTAAAATTGATTAAAAATTTGATTAAGAAAATAAAGGGAAAATGTTGCTAAGAAAAAATATTTTTTGAATTTGACATATTTGATTTTTTTTGTGAAAAATGATTTTTCTAAACTAACGGTGAAAACTAACGTAACGTCGTAAAAAACTAACGGAAAGCGGTAAATAAAATGTGGTAGTGTCGGTGCATGTGTCGGTGCTTGTGTTACCTACATTATTACATCAATTCCTAAATACAACCCTAAGGCCTTTATGCCAAAATAAAATGCAAGAAATAAAATTACATCAATTCCCTATTTATACATACTAAGTCAATGACAAAATAAAATGATGAGAAAATTGAATATGCATGCTATGATTCAAAACAAAAATTAAATAGTTAGTAATCACAAGAAATATTATGATGAATGAGACATAAGAAATAATAAGCAAGAATTAAGATAATAAAAAATTTAAGATCATCATATGAGAAATAAAAAAAACAAATTAAAAGGAAAAAATAGGATGGATTTTTAACAATGATAGAAAATTAAAAATAGTGAGAAAAACATTTTTTGGAATTTTTTCTGAACATAAAAATGTCAAAAAGAATAAAAAACAACATTTAAAAAGTAAAAATAATAACAAATAAAAATAATAAACAAATGGCTCAGCAGGATTAATTCTGGACCATTGGATTAGTCCAGAGGTCCAGATCTGAATCCCAAGATCTCATCACAGCCATAGGATCTAAGATCCAACAGTTGGATAAAAAAGAACATGGAACACTGCAAGCAAAGGACATGCGTGTGATTTAACAGAATCATCCCTGACCGTTAGATTAAAAATCAAACAGTCTAGATCTGAAGGTGTACTAAAGAACACCATAAATTGCACATTCATGACCGTTAGATTAAAAAAAAAGACAGGATCTAAAGGTTTAGAAAGAAAGGAGAAAGGAATCAAATGGACCGGTCCGGTTCAGATGAACCAGACCGGTCTGCACATGTTTATAAAAGCATAGGGACCGGTTTTTTCCTCATTTTTCTCCTTCCTCCCTCTCTCTAAAAACATTTGCTCTCCCTTCTCTCTAGAAAAAAAAATGCAGCGCCTCCCTCCTCTCTCTTCTCCGGCGGACAACAATTTTCCGGCGCGGTGGCCGGTGGTGGCACCACCGCGCCGGAGTTTCAAAACTCACCCTTTTCAAAATTTTTTTACATATTTGGAATTCCTTTTTCTTCCTCTATTCAAATCCGGACTAAGATTTTCAAAACAAACCACACACAAACCTAGATCTAGAGTGCAAGATTCAAAGAAAAAAAGAGCAAAAAGTTACCTCTACTCTCTTTCTTGGTTCGTTTGGTTGCTCTCTCCCTTGTTCCGGTTTGTTTTGCTTCTTTTGGCTTGTGTTGTGTTGCTCCGGTCCGTTTCGTGTTGTGTTGCTCCGGTTTTGGCTGTGTTGATGGTGATTTGTGGTTGTATGGGTTTGATTTGAGATTTTGTTTAAGTTTTGTGTTGCTGGATTTTGATGAATCTATGAATATTCTTCATGAGTTCATGTTATTTTCTTTGTAATTTTTAGTGTTTGATCTGAAAAAGGGTTGGAAAAGTAGAAAATGAGTGTTTGTGAATTGCTGCTGATTTTTTGACGTGAACAGTGACTTCTGGCCCATTTCCCAATGATTGACAGTGTTTTTATAGTGACAAACTAGGGTTGGCTCTGGTACAAACCAATGACCAAAATGCCCCTGCAGCTGAGACTTGGAGAAAAAGATTTGACCAAAAAGATAAATAAATAAATAAAAAAAACAAAATGAATAAAACAAATAAAAAAAAAAAGAATAAAAAGAAAAGAGAAAGAAAGAGGTCACGTGAGTGACTTCTGTTTGTTTTTTTTTTCTAAAAAAATAAAAATAAAAAAGAATAATAATAATAAACAACTTAGCCTAAAAAAGAAAATAAAAAGTCCCTTCGGAATCTGACATGAGGTACTTCAAAGTATCCTCCCTGCCGAAATTTTGGTTAAAATGATTAAAAAGACACGCCTTTTAAAATGCGATTAGCCATTTTAAAATGACTTGCCTGTTATGACTAAAAGGATTATAAAATGCGTTTATAAAAATGCAAATGGAGTGATTTTAAATGTTGTAGAAAATGCAAGCGAGGACTTAAATGCAAGATGAAAGTTTTTTTTAAATGATTAATGACGAAAACACGAGTTTTAAAAGGTAAAAAAACGAATAAAAGAGAATCTGAACTATTAAAAAATGTGGACAAAAAAGATTTCAAATGGTCCAAATTTGGGGTATGACAGATGCCCCTATTTAAGTTTCTTCGTCACGAAGGGTTTAAAAGGGGACCTTTTAAACCAAAGGGTCGAGGAGACTTAAATATATAAAAAACGCCAATTTTGGACCGTTTGAAATGCCAGGGATGTGATGCTGATGAATGTGATAATATGACTGAATATAATGTAAGCATGAAGGTAAAGATGATGCAAAGACTGACTAGGAGACAAATGGATAGGTATCACTGGGGAAGGAAATGATAGGTAAGTATAAATGACATTGTTTCAAGGCGAAAGTAAAGACATGATTGGCCGACGAGTGGCGAACGTAAAGGCGTGATTTGCCGACGAGTGGCGAAAGTAAAGACATGATTGGCCGACAAGTGGCGAAAGTAAAGACATGATTTAGCCGACAAGTGGCGAAAGTAAAGACATGATTGGCCGATAAGTGGCGAAAGTAAAGACATGATTTAGCCGACGAGTGGCGAAAGTAAAGACATGATTGGCCGACAAGTGGCGAAAGTAAAGACATGATTGGCCGACAAGTGGCGAAAGTAAAGGCGTGATTTGCCGACGAGTGGCGAAAGTAAAGACATGATTGGCCGACAAGTGGCGAAAGTAAAGACATGATTTAGCCGACAAGTGGCGAAAGTAAAGACATGATTGGCCGATAAGTGGCGAAAGTAAAGACATGATTTAGCCGACGAGTGGCGAAAGTAAAGACATGATTGGCCGACAAGTGGCGAAAGTAAAGACATGATTGGCCGACAAGTGGCGAAAGTAAAGACATGATTGGCCGACAAGTGGCGAAAGTAAAGACATGATTGAGCCGACAAGTGGCGAAAGTAAAGACATGATTGGCCGACAAGTGGCGAAAGTAAAGACATGATTTAGCCGACAAGTGGCGAAAGTAAAGACATAATTTAGCCGACAAGTGGCGAAAGTAAAGACATGATTAAGCCGACAAGTGGCGAAAGTAAAGACATGATTAGCCGACAAGTGGCGAAAGTAAAGACATGATTTAGCCGACAAGTGGCGAAAGTAAAGACATGATTTAGCCGACAAGTGGCGAAAGTAAAGACATGATTTAGCCGACAAGTGGCGAAAGTAAGGACATGATTGGCCGACAAGTGGCGAAAGTAAGGACAAGACAGACCGATAGGATTTGCTAACATTATGGGATAGCAAACACACGGTAAAAAATAAAGGCAAGACAGACCATTAGCATTTTCTAAAAGCAAAGCCTCCGGTGAAAGTAAAGACAATGTAAAGCTTGGTACCAGGGGAGCGACTTGATAAAGATAAAGTTGAGGGGAACAAGGAATTCGTCTGAAGACAATGGGGAATTGTATAGACTGATTACTGGTGAGACCTGCCCCTTTGGAACATGTTTGATTTGATGATATTTTGGAGTTAGACACGTTGGGGATGATATCTGAGGATAGTGAAGCATAATATTGGGTAAAAAATGCAACTATGTATGAATGATATTTATATGCGTGCTATGTATGCATGAATCAATAAACATGTATGAGATTTGTATAACAATGTAATGGTAAGATTGGTTGAGACCAGATTGGGCATGTCCACAAGGAGAATAGTCCGGCATCACTGTGCGAACACTCGAAACTTTCATTGGGGATAAAGTCACTGGAGATGCAATCAAGCCACTGCTGGGGTAAGACCCAATGGTCAAAAGCTGGGGTAGAAGCCGCCATTCCACAAACACAACGTCGTACTGTCCTGTCTGAATAGTCATTGCTTTTTGTATATATTTTTGAAATCCTTAATTTTTGCCTGGATCGTCCTTTCGGATTTTGGATCCACCGGGGAGGTATTTTTTTTTGTGCCCCTAATTTTTGTCTGGACCGCCCTTTCGGGTTTTTGATCCCCCAGTGCGCTCAATTTTTTTTTTTATATTTTTTTTTATTTTGCAATGACTACTGCTCCTTCGTTGAACCTGCTAGTTTCGGACCAACTGTTGACACATACTTCTGTATTTTCAAACTGTTCGATGGAGAACATGTCGTTTGGAATACTGAGGAAGCGAGGTAAAGTGGATTTCCAAACTGTTCAATGAAGAACGTGCCATTTGAAATATTGTGGATTGGTGACATCTCTGGATCAGCCACACTAGTGATGACGCTTTTAATGAGATACAATTGGAATAAGACATTGGATGGTAATGCAATTTATGTATAAATGATATTTGTATGCATGTTAGATGTGCATGAATGTTATATGCATGTATATGTATATGAATGAATGTATGAATATACGCATGAAACTTGTAGGACCGTATGACTGTATCTAACAGGTGAAACTGACAAACAAGACTGGATAGGTAAGATAGGAGGTTGAATGACATCGCAGTACAAACACTCAGCAATCTTCATTGGAAATAAAATCACTGGCGAAGAAGGGAAAATGCCCCATACTCAAACCGCTTGAAGGGATAATGACCCATTAATCAAACCACAAGCAGAAGTTGCCATTAATCAACCCACATGCAGAAATCGCCTTCAATCAAACCACTAGAGAGGTACCAATCCATGTTTTGGCAGAAGTCGCCATACATCAAGCCATAGGCAGAAGTTGCCATTTGTAAGCCAATACCGAGTGCATTCTTCGATTTGACCCTCTTGCACTGTGATGTCTCTGTCTTTGTTTTTTTATTTTTCATTTCATTTTTTTTTTATATTTTTTGAATCCCTAACTTTTGCCTGGACCGCCCTTTCGGGTTTTCAATCCACCGGGAATATATTCTTTATGTTTGTATGCCCCTAATTTTTGCCTGGACCGCCCTTTCGGGTTTTCAGTCCACCGGGACGCTCATTTTTTGCTTAAGCCGCCCTTTCGGGTTTTCGACTTAATGAGTTTTTTTTTTTTTTTTTTTTTTTTTTTTTTTTTTTGACAGAGGTCATCTCTCAGCTTTTGGTCATGCCAACCTTGCAGAGTTTAACTGTCCTTGAGACGGATGTTGATGTATGTTTCACCCACTCATAAATTCAAAGAAGATGTACTTGTTGTTTATGCTTTTCAGAAGACATGATAAAAGTTTTTTTTTTTTTTTTTTAAAAGATTTTTTGAATTTTTTTGCTTTAGGTATTAACATCAAAAATAGAAGAAAAATTCGCAAACAGAATAAATAAGAATTTTAAATAAAAGGGCACAAGCTCAAGTTAATGTAAATGGAATGGTGGCCTGCCAAAGGCGTGGTTCCACAGATTTTAAAAGTTTGGAAAAAATGGTAATTATATGGAAAAGGTACGTTGAACACGATAACCACTGTTTCCTCTACCAATTTTGAATTCCACTGTTTTGAGTCTTTGATTTGCAGACGCTTCAGATCGGATACCCTTTAACGGCTAAGATGCCCCAGATGAATCATATCTGATTTGATGCAATTACCTTGCCATGAGTCGGAGGTCTTTTGACGGCTGAAATGCCCCATATGAGTCATGTCCGACCAGCTGCAGTTACTTTGTCATGATCCTTAACTTTTGCATAGATCGCCCTTGCGGGTTTCAACCTATCAGGATAATCAATTTTTTTTATATGTCTCTAACTTTTGCATGGACCGCCCTTTTGGGTTTTCAGTCCATCGAGACGCTCTTTTTTGCCTAAGCCGCCCTTTCAGGTTTGTGACTTATCGAGCTTTTTCATTTTAACAAAGTATTTCTTGACTGCATCGGTATTCACAGGACATACAAGTTTAACCTCATGCTTTGTATTAGGCATTCATTGCTCCTGGAGCTTGTTTAAATCAGATAGCATAACTTTTGAGCACAAGGCCACTCTCTTGAAATTCAAGGGGACGAGCCTTCTCTTGTTGAAAACATGCTTTTGATACAATTGTTCACGCCATACGGCAATAACACTTTTAACTTCAATCAAGCTTAGCTTTCATTGGAACTCCCGTTGACGGGACTTTGACCTTCATGTGAGGCATTGCCTTTATGTTGTATACTGAGGGATGGAGGGTGGGTTGCCCCTGCTGAAGTGTTCACTTGAAGTACAATATCCTTGCAAGGAAAATGGTGGCATCTCGTGCCAGTCTTTGTACATGAAAGTCCTCTTCTAGACAATCTCTTTTGATATTTGCAGCTTCGACGGCCAAGATGCCCCAGTAGGCGAGAAATCTCAGTGGAAGCTTCTTCATCATCCTCTTATTCAGCCTCGGATACAAGGAACTCAAGGTCGAGAGGGAGTATATGATTAAAGTGTTCAACGGGTTTATTAATGCATGATTTGATTATTGATATAAACATTATGATTATGCAAATATGTGGAAATGATTTAAAGAAAAAGATTCTTTTTTGTTTTTGTTTTTTGTATTACCATTTTTCCAGAAAAAGCACAAAAATAAAACAAAGTCGGGATCAAGCGACCTTTTCATTAATGATGAAAATACGAAAAGCAAAAAGCCCTAAACAAGTTCACTTCCGTCTCGGGTGGGACGAAAGGATTAAAAAAAACATAAAGCAATAAACAAACATATTAATTGAACAAGAGAGTAGTAGAAATAAACATCAACAAATACCAAATTGCAAATAAACACTCCACATGCCACCACCAGGTCCAAAGATCCGACAGAGGATTAACTTGCACATTCAGATCCAAACTCTTCGAAAGGTATGAGATCATCTTCAATCAGTTTCTGGACCGCAATCTTCAAAGAAAAACAGCGCTCAACATCATGACCTTGTGCCCCTTGATGGAAAACACAAAAGAGATCAGGTCTCCATCGAGCCGGCAATATCTTCGGTATCGGAGGAGGTGGCCTGGTTTGGACAAGGTTCCTCTCAAGCAAATAGGGAAGCAACTTTGCATATTTAATTGGAATTGGATCAAATTTTATTTTTGGAGCCTGTAGTCGAGGTTGTTGTTGATATTGTTGAAATTGGGACTGATAACCCAGATCTTGGACCGCGTTCATGATGGGCATAACAGCGGAAACAGATAGAGGAGCCAGATATTGTTGTTGGCTTGGTTGAAACTGGGGTTGATAGCCCGGATCTTGAACATTGGTGATGGGTGTAACAGCAGCAACAGAGTGAGAAGCCAGATGTTGTTTTTCCTTCAAAGGATAGTACTGCTTAGTGTCATGATCTGGTGCCCCTTGATGGAAGGCACAATTGCGGTCAGGACGATACCCGGGAGGCAGCGTATTTGGCACATGAGGAGGTGACAAGGTTTGAACAAGGTTCGTCTTCAGCAAAGTGGGAAGCAAATCCGCATATTTCACAGGAAACGGGTCACACTGCGATGCTTTTTGGGCCTGATTTTGAGGTATAAGCGGTTGAGGAGACTGATTTTGAGGGATAAACCGCTGAGAACCCTGTTGTCGAGACCGTTTCATGCATATTGGCTGACATAGTGCCTGAGGCCTTTGTTGGACAAGCGGTGGATCCTTTGTAGCCATCAATGAAGATACAAGGCTAGTTAACTTCTCTACCTCAGCCCGAAGTGTTGTTACTTCTCCACGAAGCTCGTGGACCTCTTGCTCAAGTTGATCCAACTTTTGTGTTTGCACGAGTGTCTGCATATGTGAGCCGAACTTGGATGAAGACATCTGACCACTTTACTAATGAATTGACCTTTTTATGGAGAAGACACAGTGTGAGATACAGACTAGAAACTATGAATGCAAAATGATGCATGATATGCTTATGCAAAAATAGATTTTTTTTTTTTTTTTTTTTGAAGGACTTGTTAAAGTGAAATGTAAACATGGCAGAGGAACATTGTTTCATTTGAAAATTGTCAAGATATTTACAATAGGTTTCTTTTTCAAAAGGTAAGAACGAAACCAAGGAAAAAGTTCTTTAACATAAGCTAAAAGCTTAGTTAAGATTTTGGAAGTTGTATTTCTTGGTGTTCATTCTTACAAGGTCCATATCCGTGATGTTTACAAAAACTTGTCTAAGTCCTTCAAAAAATTTTTTTGATGGAAAAGGTTGTTTATGAATGAATGCATGTATGCATGGTTATGCTAAGTGGATAGAATACATGGTGAGGGTAAGTTCCACAACGTTGGAGTCAATGGTAACAACGCCATTTGGTAAGGACTATGGTTTAAAACGTACCTGTATCACGGGTTCTACCAAGTTCCCAAAGTCTTTAACCACTTCCGAATATTTATCGGGTGACAGGAGTACTCCCATTCCAATTATATTCGTCGGAAAGTCTCGTTTGGGTGTAGTATCGCGTATCAACTAATTCAAGAGTACTCTCGATTAGCCACCGCACTACGTTCCTAAAAGGCCAAGATGGGTTAAAGGTGACTAAAGGTTCTCAACTTCAAAGGTCACTTGAAAATAGCATGCCAAACATGAGTACTCACGTTGACAACATATACTTCCAAGATCCCTCCGTTGAGTGGGGTTATCACATGTGCCAATACCGAAGAGTACTCTTGGCATGACACTATGATTATACCGCCGTCCTATCTTAAGTTTCCCTCAAGCTCGGGTGTAGAGCTTATCTCACCACTCACGTAATAAAGTAAACATGTAAGCAAAATATTTACAAAACACAAACAAATAATAAAGCACAAAATAAAGAAAGTAAGGTGGGTTTAACCCGCGTAGGATCTACGTCCCCAGTGAAGTCGCCATTTCTGTGCTCGCGATTTTCGGATGTCAAACCATTAATTGATTTGAATCGTCAACCTTTGAACTCTCGATTTTTATTCTTGGGAAGGGAAAAAATGAGTAAAAACCCTTATCGAGACTTTGGATTCGGGGGTTGGTTACGCGAAGGGAAGGTGCTAGCATCCTAAGCGTCTATGGTATTCCATAGGAACCTCTTACCTAGATTATTTTGTGCTAAACTACTTGTTTATTTGAAAAATTATTGCCTAATGTCTAAGTGAAAGAATGGAGGGAGAAGAAGTATGTTTTTGGTTATTTTTATTTGATTTGGAAGGACGAGTCCTCTGCCTACGTACCCTTTTTGGGAAAGGGATCAAAACCGACGTAGTTCCACTCAAAAATTTCTTTGGTGGGTTAGGTTGATTTTAAGATTTTTTTGAAAATGGTTTTAAGAAGAGAAAGAGGCCTCAAGGCATGAGATAAAAGAAATGAGTGAGGTTGATTGATTTTAAATTTTAAAAATGATTGAAGTTGAATTAAAATTGATTAAAAATTTGATTAAGAAAATAAAGGGAAAATGTTGCTAAGAAAAAATATTTTTTGAATTTGACATATTTGATTTTTTTTGTGAAAAATGATTTTTCTAAACTAACGGTGAAAACTAACGTAACGTCGTAAAAAACTAACGGAAAGCGGTAAATAAAATGTGGTAGTGTCGGTGCATGTGTCGGTGCTTGTGTTACCTACATTATTACATCAATTCCTAAATACAACCCTAAGGCCTTTATGCCAAAATAAAATGCAAGAAATAAAATTACATCAATTCCCTATTTATACATACTAAGTCAATGACAAAATAAAATGATGAGAAAATTGAATATGCATGCTATGATTCAAAACAAAAATTAAATAGTTAGTAATCACAAGAAATATTATGATGAATGAGACATAAGAAATAATAAGCAAGAATTAAGATAATAAAAAATTTAAGATCATCATATGAGAAATAAAAAAAACAAATTAAAAGGAAAAAATAGGATGGATTTTTAACAATGATAGAAAATTAAAAATAGTGAGAAAAACATTTTTTGGAATTTTTTCTGAACATAAAAATGTCAAAAAGAATAAAAAACAACATTTAAAAAGTAAAAATAATAACAAATAAAAATAATAAACAAATGGCTCAGCAGGATTAATTCTGGACCATTGGATTAGTCCAGAGGTCCAGATCTGAATCCCAAGATCTCATCACAGCCATAGGATCTAAGATCCAACAGTTGGATAAAAAAGAACATGGAACACTGCAAGCAAAGGACATGCGTGTGATTTAACAGAATCATCCCTGACCGTTAGATTAAAAATCAAACAGTCTAGATCTGAAGGTGTACTAAAGAACACCATAAATTGCACATTCATGACCGTTAGATTAAAAAAAAAGACAGGATCTAAAGGTTTAGAAAGAAAGGAGAAAGGAATCAAATGGACCGGTCCGGTTCAGATGAACCAGACCGGTCTGCACATGTTTATAAAAGCATAGGGACCGGTTTTTTCCTCATTTTTCTCCTTCCTCCCTCTCTCTAAAAACATTTGCTCTCCCTTCTCTCTAGAAAAAAAAATGCAGCGCCTCCCTCCTCTCTCTTCTCCGGCGGACAACAATTTTCCGGCGCGGTGGCCGGTGGTGGCACCACCGCGCCGGAGTTTCAAAACTCACCCTTTTCAAAATTTTTTTACATATTTGGAATTCCTTTTTCTTCCTCTATTCAAATCCGGACTAAGATTTTCAAAACAAACCACACACAAACCTAGATCTAGAGTGCAAGATTCAAAGAAAAAAAGAGCAAAAAGTTACCTCTACTCTCTTTCTTGGTTCGTTTGGTTGCTCTCTCCCTTGTTCCGGTTTGTTTTGCTTCTTTTGGCTTGTGTTGTGTTGCTTCCGGTCCGTTTCGTGTTGTGTTGCTCCGGTTTTGGCTTGTGTTGTGTTGCTCCGGTCCGTTTCGTGTTGTGTTGCTCCGGTTTTGGCTGTGTTGATGGTGATTTGTGGTTGTATGGGTTTGATTTGAGATTTTGTTTAAGTTTTGTGTTGCTGGATTTTGATGAATCTATGAATATTCTTCATGAGTTCATGTTATTTTCTTTGTAATTTTTAGTGTTTGATCTGAAAAAGGGTTGGAAAAGTAGAAAATGAGTGTTTGTGAATTGCTGCTGATTTTTTGACGTGAACAGTGACTTCTGGCCCATTTCCCAATGATTGACAGTGTTTTTATAGTGACAAACTAGGGTTGGCTCTGGTACAAACCAATGACCAAAATGCCCCTGCAGCTGAGACTTGGAGAAAAAGATTTGACCAAAAAGATAAATAAATAAATAAAAAAAACAAAATGAATAAAACAAATAAAAAAAAAAAGAATAAAAAGAAAAGAGAAAGAAAGAGGTCACGTGAGTGACTTCTGTTTGTTTTTTTTTTCTAAAAAAATAAAAATAAAAAAGAATAATAATAATAAACAACTTAGCCTAAAAAAGAAAATAAAAAGTCCCTTCGGAATCTGACATGAGGTACTTCAAAGTATCCTCCCTGCCGAAATTTTGGTTAAAATGATTAAAAAGACACGCCTTTTAAAATGCGATTAGCCATTTTAAAATGACTTGCCTGTTATGACTAAAAGGATTATAAAATGCGTTTATAAAAATGCAAATGGAGTGATTTTAAATGTTGTAGAAAATGCAAGCGAGGACTTAAATGCAAGATGAAAGTTTTTTTTTAAATGATTAATGACGAAAACACGAGTTTTAAAAGGTAAAAAAACGAATAAAAGAGAATCTGAACTATTAAAAAATGTGGACAAAAAAGATTTCAAATGGTCCAAATTTGGGGTATGACATTATGGTAATGAGAACAAACAAAAACCAAAATCAAAATTAAAATAAGGAATAGCTACACTTGATTAGGGGAAGAAAACAAACCTTTTGAACCAATTTCAATTCTGTAGGATTAGATTTTAAGAAATTTAGGGTTTTATTTTAGGATTGAAGTAAACCCATTGCAAGGGGTAAATATGCTCTGTTTTTTAGGAGCAATACATATGCTCTGTTTAATAGCCAAACATTAGTTGAATTAGGTACATTCATTTGGATGTATTGTTAACCTGTTTAGTGACACTCCTTGTTCTTACCTCTTTTATTTACTTGTCAGGTACCTTCATTTGGGTATTTGACATGGCTTCTTCAAATGATGATTGGAAGCCAAGACTTGGAATAGAATTTGACACTAGAGAAGAGGCTGAACAGTTTTATCTTGCTTATGGTTTACGTGAGGGCTTCAGAGTTAGAGTACGCTTTACAAACAGGAAGAAAGACGGTAGTGTATCGTCATGTAGGTTTGTTTGTTGTAAGGAAGGAATACGGAAGAAAGAGGATAAATGTGCATATGAAGGAAAAATTCGGAGAGGAGAGACTAGAACGAAATGCTTAGCAAGAATTACACTTTCAAGTAAAAATGGAAAGTTGGTTATCAATGAGTTTGTAGAAAACCATAACCATGATCTACTAAATCGAGAGACAACCACATGCTTCGATCACATAGAAAGATAACTGAAGTACAAGCATATGGGATTGATATGGCCGATGACTCTGGATTAAGGCAGAAGAAAGTGTATCAACTTATGAGCACACATGCAGGGCATAGCGCTAATGTTGGATTTACAGAGGTGGATGTAAGAAACTATATCACTACAAAAAGACAAAGAAGTGCTCCTCCAAGTAAACACGCTCAATCTAGCCGTGTCCCACCTCAAAGAAGTTCACAGGTATATAAGTCGATACATAGATTACTTGTTTTAGTTTTACATGTACTTTCACTATTTTAATGTTGCACGATCATTTTAGGTTAGAGAATTAACAACTAATATGGTCAATGGAGTATCTTGTTCCGCGCCTCCAACTTATGAGCCCCCGCTAGCACGTGAGAATATGTTTGTTAGTTACACAACTATGTTGATGGTAATTTCATATTTTTTTTCATAAGGAACTATTCTTATACTAATTATTTTTCATCACACAATCATGATTCTAATTATTTTTTGTTATTAATGTAGGCACCTTTTGATGATACAAATATTGGAGCATTACTTTGACCTTCGATCTCAATCGAAAGAAACGGAGCTGGTTATTTTTTGAAAATTATTATGTGCAGTTAGTTTGCATCTACAGGGTTGTATTTTGGTTGGAATATACTGTCAAAATATTTTTATGTAATGTTTGTTTAGATCTACAGTGTTGTATTCTGGTTAGAATACACTGTCAATTTAAACAGACGCTGTCAAATGTGATTACGCAATGAATCACACTGTCAATATATTATGTACTCTTAGTTTCAATTTAGTGAATTGTGTGTATGCTTTGGTCATAGCATTAATTGTAAAATGCAGTTATAAAAGTGGATTGATGTAACAAAGTAGTGTAAACTAGTTAGTAATTTTGCACTAACAATTCAAATCCTTTATATACATCAATTAATTGTGCAATACCCCTGCATCACAACCCAAAAATGCCAGAAAAGAATTTAAAAACCACCCAAAAACCGGAAGGCAGCTGCTGCACCAACAAATACAACAGTGCAACACCCTCCAAACAGCAGAACCCAGACAACATAATTGACAGCAAAAGCCCAAAATCTGCAGACTCGTGGCACTACCGAACCTGTCAGCACCACAAAACTCTGCTGAACCAGAACAGAACAGCAGGAAAACCTGCTAAAACACACAGCTGAACCGAACAGAACAGCAGAAAAACCTGCTACACCCCACACTACTAACGATGGAATTAGCGCACTAAACAATCCCTCGGATTCTACAACCATTCATAAAAAATACACGGCTTTATATTGATGCTGAAAGAAATAATACTTAAGAATATTAAAACTTGAAGTACACAAATTGATGTTCCAACACTTTTCATTCATTGATATGTATAACATAGACAAAAGTAATATATTACATAACATGGACAGTCTTAACACAGACTTCCTAAAAGCCAAATGCTCACTATTAATTTTTCTCTTTTTCCTAAAGATCAAAAGGTTCTCCCTTTGTCAGTTGTCTCTACCATAAAAATAAGCTTACACAAATTTTCCCTAACTAGAAGATTGATTTAGACAATACAATTGATTTTGAACCCATTCATCATAATCTTGTAGCATCTGTTCAAGCGGCGGTGACACCGGAATTTCCACCATAGCGTGCATCATTATGTTTCCAAGACCCTCTAGTGAACAACCCAAATAGGCATCATGGTAAATGAGTGTGTATATCTCAAGTGTGAGATTCAACTTGACACCAAGTTCCAAATTTGATTCAGCATAAGCATCACCCCCATGTCATGTCATATTAGAAAGTTCCAAAGCCATTTGAACCAAGCAAGCAATATTTATCAATTGAGGAAGTTCCAAAGTCATTCGTTCAACTATGTAAGGCTTTTGGTACTAGATGCGGATCATAATCAATATCCTGTAAACAAAAACAAATTAGTGCAAAAAAGAACAGGAAGAGATTTGATCAAATGTATTTTATAGGAACATATGAAGCACGAAACAAACATCGGAAACGACATAACCATGTCGATACCGAAAATAATTTTAAAAAATGACATAATTCAATGTAATTATTTGTCGGGATCGTGTGTCCGACACCGACATCCATCACAGAGACACACCACACCTAATACTTCTTAGCACATAATTTATTGCATAACAATATCTAGAAGCTAATCAATCTAAACATGACTCAAACAACAAACTGAAAAGCAATTTTCCAATTTAGGTGTGGTAAGAGCAATTGGAAAACATGGAAAGAATAGGAAGAAGGAGAATATGTGTGTCGAGGAAGGGGATTTTCCAATTTTAAGAATGAACATGTAAAACCGTTGAAGAAGATGACTTCCCCTGAAGAAAAGATTATACGAATATAGAGCTATAGATCCGGCACGGTGGTTGGCAATGATTGAGCGACAGAGGATGAAAGTGATCGACGAAGAAATTGCTCCTTTCACGGAACTAAATGGACCAATGAAAAGCTCTATGCAAGAGGATGAAGAATATAGTCTTATTTATTTTCCTGATTAGATATGGCGGTCGGAATATGGTGGGTGGTGATGAGTGCGAAGGGGGAAGGAAATGAAAGGAATTGTTCAGTGTTTGTGCAAATAAAACGATTTATTTTTGTCTCAGTTTTTCTGTTTTTTTATTATTTTAAAAAGCCTTGACACGTGTCAAAATTTGATTGGTTCTATGTCACAATGTCACCATATTACTATGGCACTGAAGTGCTATGTCATTTAAATTCACATAATTAAGTTAATAATTATTATCCCATTATTTTTTTTTACCCACCAAGAGAAACATGGTAGAGTCCAAAAAAAAGAAAAGAATAATAAAATGAGGGAAATAGGAAATTTGAAATTGATTCAATGAAATTGATTGATTATAACGTGTAGAATGCACTTTATATAGTCATTCTATGGTAACTAATATAACCAACAAGCAACTAAGTATAATTAACTAACTAGTAAATATTTTAATCAGTAATAACAAATCTCTAACTGCATCTAACAGTCCCTTGCAAGTTGGAAGTGTAGCTAGATTAACATTTTCAAACTTGAGAAGAACAATAAAATTAGGGTGAGGCTGTGATGTATGGAAATATTTTCAACGGACATATGTACTCGCATCTTTAATTAGTAATTTAGGCACATATGCACAGCTCAATTGTATCAAGGCAGTTAAAAGCCATACCAACAATAGAAGCTCACTTTGATTTCTACAGGCCATTTTCTTATCCATGTCTTTCCTTCCTATTTGTTAAATAGGCTTGAATCTCATCCCAAAATTTGTCTAAAAGATAAAGGTACTCAAACATATTTATACAATCAAGAACCTGAAAACCTAACCCGGGAAACTTCAACACTATTCACAATCAAATTGGCCGAACTATTCTAACAGAGCATTGCTATATATCCCGAGAGAATGTGTACCGAGTGGATCGTGAAACAACACTTAGCCAATAAACTTGCTTGTTGGCCGGAAAATATGGGAGGTATAATGGGGCAAATATTTTTTTTTGGATGATAAATGGAGTAGCTATGGTGAAATTTTCGTTGGATTTCTTTCGTTATTCTAACACAAATGTAACACCTCAGGCTTAGCTAGGTATGGAAATTTACATAAACAGTTTAAATAATTCTTTACATATTTCTTCTAGGCATATAATCCTTTAAAATGCAAACTACGTATATAAAGATGTGATTCTCATGAATCACCGTATACCATTAAGAGTATTTCATTGGTAATTTATACCTAAAACTCCAAATCAAGACTTGTATACTCTCTCGATAGAAAAACAAAATCAATGTCATTTAGAATTAGATGATGTGACTTTATGGCTGATGATATAAAATAACTGAAAACAAATCAAATACCATTTTCCACCTAGAGGAGCAAGTAATGAATCACCACATCACACCATTAATTAAGTGTATTTCGTTGTTGGGAAGTATCTCATCTGTGAGATAGTCTTTGAGTGTTCCTTCACCTGCATCAGATGTAGCATATATCTTAGACAGATTCATACATATTTTTTCGTAGAAGGTATTGCATAATGATGAAAATACAAATCCTAATAGTTAGTTTACTCATTTCCTTGTTGTACAAGTAACAGATACTAGGGTTTTATATTTTACTGAATGTATATTTTAGGTTACCATGCCCTGAGATTCTTGTATATATACACATTGTAATCATTCTATCATCAATGAGAATTCACATTTATTCATTCTTTCTTGTTTCCTAATAAAAGGCATTAATGTGATGGATATCAAAAGTATACATTTTCCTCAAATACTGTTTCCTAAAAAAATACACCGAACTTTGGTTGAAAGATGTGCACATATTTACTGTTTCCTATGATGAAGAAAAAAACACAAATGTTAAAACATCAAAGCATTGCATGTATAATTAAACCTAAGTTTTTAGATCAATCTAGTGTGGTTTGAGTAGTAAGCGACTCAAACTAAGCTAAACATAGTTAGAAGTTTTATCTTTGACTTATGTTTATAGAAATACCATCCCCCACTTTTATTTAATACTTGCCACAGTAACATCTTTTAAAAAAAACAAAATTGACTAGAATTAGTTCAACTTCTAGAACAGTTATTTTATCCCTCCACCTCCAATTAAATTTTTAATTTAGGAACGTGCAATCGGCAAGGAGAAATATGGCCACAGAAATACAAACTGATGGAGAAGAAGATAAATTTACTTAACCAAAAATAAAATAAAATATAAATTTACTCTATTTGATTCAACACAACATGTACACAAATTGATGTTACAATTATAGGCCAAATAATTATAAAATACTTGATCACTAAGAAACTTAACATGAAAGCATTCATACGGTCCACTCATTTTCTTTCTTGATCTCTAGACTAATTAGACAAAACAACAAATTGATGTGGTCCATAAGCAACTTGCTTAGTGTATGTACAGGTCTTGTGCTTGTCAATTCTTCCACTGATAGCTTGCTTTAATTTCCAGCAATCAACAACATTAAATGTGACCTTCAACATTCATACAGAAGCAACAAAAATAAAAGTGAAGTGTGAAAATATATTTTGCAAGAGAGTGTGGTGATGGAAAAAGGGAAAGGAAGAGTTTGTGTAACTGGAGGTACTGGGTTTATTGGTTCATGGATTATCAAGAGACTTCTTGAAGATGGTTACACTGTTAACACCACCGTTAGATCAAATCCAGGTAACCCCTTTTTGAAAGAAAAAAATCTATAAAAACATTTGAACTACTTTTATGAATTAACAAAGAAAACAAAAATATAGTAAAAAATAGAATAAAATAATAATTAATTTTGTTTTTAGTCATTCTAAAATTTTGTTTTAGATAAAAATTAATTGTGTAAACATCTAATATAATGGTTTGAATCTTGAACATCTATTCTAATCATAACTTTTATCGTTGTCGCTCAACTCATCATCTAAATTGTCTAATTTCGACACGATGATGATTAGTGAATGTATATTGTATTTTTTATACAAACTTTTATAATATATTGTTGTGAATTCAAACAAATAAATCACATCAATAAAACTTATATGTTTGGAGCAAAGGAATTAGTATAATCAATGAATAAAGTAGTCTTAAGCAACGATAACAACAAACAAACTTATATCTAAGTGTGAAGCAATAACACAAACATATTTAAAGAAACAAAGATAAGATGTACCAAAAAAAAAGAAACAAAGATAAGAAAGAAGAGAAAGAAAACTACACATCGATATTGTTTATCCAGTTCAGTCCAATAAGACATACTCTGGGGAGAAAGCAACTCTCTGATCCAATATGATAGAGTGACACAAATAGGTTATAAGAAATTAACTTACAAGCTTACAAGTCACCCACACTCACAATGAATCCTTAGAGAAAATACTAAATGAAGGTTTTTACAAATATTTCTCATCCCAAGAAAAAACTCTCACCAAAGACACCCAGTCCTAAAGTTCTCTCCTTTGATTTTCCGAGTCTCTCTCTTGAAGCTCCCTAAAAAAATGAAGAATTGAAGCCTTATATAGGACCTAAAATATCCTGAGAATCGTTCAACGATTGGCACCCATCATGCCACGATTTGTTGTTGGTACACCAATACAGTACTAACTTTATTCCGTTAATCGTGCCACAATTTCATGCATAGGTGACACAATATTTCCAATAGCAAACTCCGAGGAAAAGAACCAAAATCTTGCCACAATCTCATGCTTACGGTGCCACAATTTTTCTAGAACTTCAACATCCAGTTTTGAGCCAAATTTCAACATATATAATCTCGCCCCCACCATTCAAATTTTTTGGATCCGTTCCTGGTCAAACACATAATCTCATCCCTATATTCTTAGGTTGTTTTGTCAACCTCTCAACTAAAATTCAAATCACGTGCGAATTTTGTATAGTTGTTGTTATTAATATTATTGTTTTCCATGAAACGATAGATATGTAAGCGAAATTATGCAAATTGCAGGGCAAAAGAAAGATGTTAGCTTCCTCACAGATCTTCCAAATGCATCTCAAAAGCTACAAATTTTCAATGCTGATCTTAGCAACCCTGAAAGTTTCAATGCAGCAATTGAAGGGTGCATTGGAGTATTCCACACAGCTACTCCAGTTGATTTTGAACTGAAAGAACCAGAGGAAATTGTGATAAAAAGAACCATTGATGGGGCATTAGGAATTCTAAAAGCATGCAAAAATTCAAAGACAGTGAAAAGAGTTGTTTACACCTCAAGTGCTTCTGCTGTGTGCATGCAAAACAAAGAAGTAGAGGTAATGGATGAAAGTTATTGGAGTGATGTGAATAATCTTAGAACTTTGAAACCTTTTGCTTGGTCATATGCTGTTTCTAAAACCCTAGCTGAGAAAGCTGTTCTTGAATTTGGAGAACAACATGGTTTGGATATTGTGACTCTTCTACCCACTTTTGTTGTTGGACCTTTCATTTGTCCTAAGCTACCTAGTTCTGTCCATAGTTCACTAGCTTTCTTATTTGGTAAGTGAAGTTTCTTCTTACCAAGTTTCCCATTGGTTCTTGGATTATTGTGAAAGTATTTTCTTGATTGTTTTATTTCTTAAATTTATAAAAATTAACAAAGGAATTTTCATGCAGGTGGTATTAACAAGAATCCATTGATGCTTGTATCTCGTACTGGTATGGTGCATGTTGATGATGTGGCTAGAGCACATATATTTTTACTTGAACATCCTAATCCAAAAGGGAGATATAATTGTTCACCATTCATTGCAAATATTGAAGAAATAGTTGACCTTGTTTCTTCCAAGTACCCTGAACTTCAAATGCCAACATCCAAGTGAGTTTTACATGTTAGTCCATGCGTTTCATTTGTTTCTTGTAAATTATATGTCACTTTGCAATATCAATGAATCATTAATATTTATTTCTCTATTATGCCACTTACTATTTATTACTTTTTTTTTTCAATTCTTTTAATTTATGTTTTTCATTCCATTAATAAAAGATTTTTTTTAAAATAACTCACAATTACTCTTTTCTATAAGACATTACCTTACATTAATTCTTCATCATGCGTATTTGCAAGAATGAAATATAAAGTGGAACGGAGAAAGTAATTCGTTGTTCTTCTCCATAATAACTTGACTAAATTTATGTGATCTTTATTTCGTTGTTACTAATATTATTCAGTTGTTTTCATCTTCTAGAGAGCTTATGGGAGTTAAAGGTCCTAAGTTTCCACATTTAACCTCAAAGAAACTCATGGATGATGGATTCAAGTTCAAATATAGCCTTGAGGAAATGTTTGAGGACGCAATTGAATGTTGCAAGGAAAAGGGTTATCTTTGAACCATATATGAAGTTAACATGATGATTGATAAGTACTTTTTAAGACCTTTAAATAGTAATTTTTTTTTAAAAAAATATATGTAATCAATGCATCGGATTGAAATATTTAACTTTTATGTAAAAATATCTTCTTTTGGAATGTTTAAAGAGTGTCTCAGGACACTCGTTAACATGACCCATTAATAAATTATATGTCGTTTGACATGAACTTCAACCTCAATAGATGGACATTTTTTTGCATTAAACGCATAATCACATATACATTGTCCGAGCTAATCACCATTTCAACAAGTAGATCTGTGAAGTTGATTCACACGGTTCCGTGAGCATAGTTCAATGGACATGCATGACATTGTATTATGTATGTAGAAGTGGGGGTTCAAACTCATGATTCTCTCATTGAAGGTGAATTCTAGCTTCTAAGCTATTTGAAAAAAAAATCAAACTAAACAAGCTAATTAATAAAACTCTATAAAAAAATTTAATAAAACCACATGTGATTATCTTTAAATATCAAAGGGATGCTTGATATCTTGTACTTGGTCAATTTGAAAATCTCATAATCATATGCTCTTCGTCAGCAGGAAATCAAAACTATCTGAATGGAAGTGTAAAAATTTATCTTTGGGAGGTAGGTTGATCCTGCTTAAGTCCGTTTTGTCTTTTATTCCGGTTTATTTTCTTTCTTTTTTCAAAGCTCCCTCAAGTATTATTTCTACATTTGATTCTTTATTTACTATTTTTTTTTTGGGGGGGGGGGGGGGGGGGGGGGGGGCGGGGGGAGTGGAGGATGAGGTTATTTGCGTGGGATGAGGTTTTGGTGGGGGAGTGTGTGGAGAGACTGTATGTTCTTGTTTTGCAGGTTGGCATGGCTGATAGGTGGGTGTGGAAACTTCACCATTCCAACAAATACATCTTGCAATCTACGTATTCTTACTTAACAGCGGTTGATACTAATATTACTGAGGATTTTCATCATTTTTTGTGGCATAAAGCGGTTCCGTTAAAGGTTAATATTTTTGTATGGCGTCTCTTTCTGAATAGACTTGCTACAAAGGATAATCTACGGAAGAAAATATTCTGGATGTTTCACTGGTATCTTGTGCGGCTTCATGTGGGGCTGTAGAGAACAAAGACCATTTGTTTTTTAAGTGTGATCACTAGTCGTTTGTGGCTTCTGATATCCCATTGGCTTGATATCGATACAGTTCTGTTGAGGAAAAATCCCTAATTAATTTTAAAGATAATAAACTTTAAATGATTAAGGATTAAATGGACTTTGATTAATTCCTTGGTATTTAACTTGTGCTCTTGAGTGTTTTTACTAAGATAGGAACAAGGTTTGAATCATACCAAGATGCATAAAATCAAAGGACATTGAATCCATGAACTAATTCTGAAGTTCAGAAAGTTAGTTCAGAATGTTGATCAGAGAGTTGATCAGAACATTTTGATGATAGTCCAGAAGGTTGTTCATAAGCAACCCAGATTCATCAAGAACGTGAAGAACATGCAAGTACACTTGACATGAATAAAAGGTCCAGGAAAGTACATCTGCATGGATCTATCAACAAATAAAGGCATGGATAAGGAACTATGTCAAAAGGATCTTTAATGTTCATCCAAGCCTATGAACATTAAAGTACTAGGAATATTCCAATGAGAATATTATCCTAGATGATGCATTCACTGCACTTCAGTTGTGTCTTACTATTAGGTTTGATTACATTAAAAGTTAAGTCTTACAAATCAACCTAAAGTAAGAACAAATGGAACATTCTAAGATCAGAATGTTCACTTCTGCACATGCTTCCAGCCATGAACAGTGTAGTTGGTGGAAAGATGGAAAAGCTAGCAAAAGGAGATCTTGCATCAGAGATAACGTGTACTCTGATATGAATCAAGCAAATCTCCTTGAAGCATGGGCCTGAAGATTGCAGATCCACTATCCTCTCACTCCTGCACCAAATCCAAGACAGATTTGAATCAACTTTATCCTACTTTTTCAAGCAACTTTTGATGCATATGGAGAAGTAACTTTTGAAGGATAAAACTTGAACAAATCTCATGTCACGTATTGGATGGATCCAGAAACTCATCAGACATTCATCCTTGATGAACCCAGATGAAGAACATCATGAATATCAAACATTCTGATGGTCAAAATGTTCAGCTCAGCACATGCTTACTTTATGAACAGTACAGTAGGTGAAAAGCAAAAAACAAAAGCAAAGCAAATCTGTCTTGTTCAACAAGAGATAGACACGTATGGGAGTTGGTACAGTACAAGGACCACACATTCCCTCAAAGCATGGGCATGAAGATGCAGAATCCCACTAGATCTTTCCTGCACCGGTCCCAAGGCATCTGGGGAAGGAACATTCTGATGTATGTGAAAAAGCCCATACCTTGATTGTTGCCCAGAAATTCATATGAACAGCATATGACACGCCTAGAAATTCATGTGTTCATTCATACATGATGAACCCAGATGAAGATCATCATGAACACAACAACATTCTGATGTTCATCAGATATCAGAATGTTTGCCCAGAATTTCAAGTTAAAGCTTGTGGGACCCAGGACACATGGCATAACACCATTGGACACCCTACAACGGCTATATGAGCCCAAAGACTCTATAAATAGATATCAAGGTCGTAGCAAAACTTGCACCATTGCAAAGCATACAAGAAAACAACAAAGATTGTTTGAAGCTCTTGCAAATTGAAATTGATCAATCTCTAAGGCTTTTGTTTCCTTAGTGCACATCAATACTCTTTGTTATCTCTTTTAAAGATAACTTCTTCTTCATCCTCTGTTTGTTTATCAAACATTCAAACTCCACACAAATTGCAAAGCGTACAAGAAAACAACTTGATTTTGTTTGAAGCTCTTGCAATCTGAAATTGATCAATCTCTAAGGCTTTCGTTTACTTAGTGCAAATCAATACTCTCTGATAACTTCTTCTTCTTCCTCTTTTGTTTGATTCACAAACATTCAACCTCCATACAAATTGTAACAAAGTCTCATCTAGCTTTAGAGGTACTAAAGTGTTAGTTTGAGCAAAGGTTGTAAAAGTCTAAGTGGGTAACTTAGCAAGAAGAAAAACAAATCTCATATAGCTTTAGGGGTACTAAAGTGTTAGTTTGAGCTGAGTTTGTAAAAGTCTAAGTGGTTAACTTAGCAACAAGGTGCAAGCCTGCTGAGGCTTAGAGAATACAGTTGTTGTAATTGTTCAGGTGAACAAGGATTGTAAGGTGCAGGATTTGAGAGGTTATCTCAAGCATCATAGTGGAAACTCTCACGAGATTGTGAGGAGTGGACTAACGCACATTGGGTGAACCACTATAAATTTCTGTGTGTTCTTTCTCTCTTCCCTATACTCTTTAATTACAGTATACACAACACACACTTACACATTTACTTTATTAAACTATTTGTGTGTATGAACTTCAGAACGTTCTGAAGTCAGAATATTAACTTAACTATTCCAAGTAAACTACTTGAGAATCACTTTTAAGTTTCAGGTTAATTTTTAAAGGGTCACAATTCAAACCCCCCCTTCCTTGTGACTATTTTATCTACTTCAAGTTCTTCATGGCGATTTATATACTCATTCAAATCAGTTTTGTGCTCTTGGAGGGTTCTCAAAAAATTCAAGGACAACCTTCTCTATTATTTGGATTTCGGTCTTATTTGTTATCTAGAAAAATCGTAACAATAGAATTTTTAATAATCATTTTGATCAGCTTACAGGACTTCTGGAAAAGGTTAAACTCCAAACATATTGGTGGTTGAAAACGAACTACGTTACGTTCGACTTTGACTATCCCTTTTGGAAGCAAAATCATTTACGTTGTTTTCAAACTGCTATGTGATTTCGTTTTTTGTTTCTTTGGCTGTTGGTAACCTGACTGTATTGTACATACACTTTTAACAGTTACTCTAACACGCATTGTGTTTGAGGGGCTGTTTGTTTGTTTATTTAATATAATTCGCTTCCTTTATTAAAAAAAAATCAAAGCATTGCATGTATAATTAAACCTAAGTTTTTAGATCAAACTAGTGCTGTTTGAGTGGTAAGCGACTCAATCTAAGCTAAACATGCGGTTAGAAGTTTTATCTTGCCTTATGTTTATGAGTTACTTAGGAGATACAACTTTCTTTCCTTTTTTTAGATGTAAGTTATTCAATACCAACATTTCAACAGTGGTACATAGAAATACCATGCATCCCCCACTTTTATTTGATACTTGACAGTAACATCTTTAAAAAAAAAATATCTGACAGTAGCATTAGTTCAACTTCTAGAACAGTTATTTTATCCTTCCATCTCCAATTAAATTTTTAATTTAGGAATCTGCAATCAGCAAGGAGAAATTAAATATGTCCATAGAAAATTGTCAATCAATGATATCAGTGGGTGGGGCATTAGAAATATTACAAAGCTGATTCACTGAACACAAACAGATAGAGAGGAAGATAAATTTTACAATCACGTACATCAAGAGGCTTTTATAGGCCAAATAATTATAAAATACTTCATCACTAAGAAGAAACTCATCATGAAAGCATTCATACAGTCCACTCATTTCCTTTAATTTCTTCATGTCTAGACTAATTAATTAGACAAAACAACAAACTTGATGTGGTCCATAAGTAACTTGTGCTTGTCAATTCTTCCACTGATAGCTTGATTTAATTTCCAACAATAAAAAACATTAGATATGTTTATATATACATTTCAATGTGACCATCAACCTTCATACAAAACTAACAAAAGTAAAAGTGAAGTGTGGAAATATTTGCAAGAAGAGTGAGGTAAGCTAGTAATGGAAGAGGGAAAAGGAAGAGTTTGTGTGACTGGAGGTACAGGGTTTATTGGTTCATGGATTATTAAGAGACTCCTTGAAGATGGTTACACTGTTAATACCACTGTTAGAGCTGATCCAGGTAACCCTTTTTTAAAGTAGAAAAAACTATAAACTAATGAACTACATATTGTTATTGGATTTTAATGATATTATTTAATTTTTATATTGTTTAGTATCTCATTTGAATTAGAATTAAGTTGTACATCGTATTATTAAATTCATTTTTCTTCAATTTTTATTAAAAAAAAAAGGCTTAAATATGTATTTGATCCTTGCAATTAGGGGTCGTTTAGAAATTGATCCCTGTAATCGCTAATCCTGGCAATTTACCCCTGCATTGTTTAATCATTTAAAATTTCGTCCCTCTCCCCACTTAATCACTGCCACGCCACATGAAATTCCAATTTTACCCCTGAGTTTTCAATTCTTTCTTCAATATTTTGTCCTCTTCTTAAGGGCAAAATTGGAATTTCATGTTTGGCAGTGATTGCCACGTCATCAAATTAGTGACGTGGCAGTGATTAAGTTGGTCAAAGGACTAAATTTTAAATGATTAATGATTGCAAGGCTAGTTTGCAAGGATTAGCGAATACAGGGACCAATTTTTAAACGACCCCTAATTGCAAGGATCAAATACATATTTAAACAAAAAAAAAAATATCTTCTTCAATTAAAAAAAGTTAAATTACCCGAAAAAAATAGAGATAAAAAAAATATGCCACTAAAAGACATTTGAATTACTTTTTTGAATTAACCAAGATAAAAAAATAGAGTCAAAATGTATAATATAATAAGACTTAAATAAGTTTTTGGTCTTTATAGATATAGATTTTTTTAAAAAATTTATATATCATATTTTTTTTGGTCTAGTAAAAATGTATAATACAATAAGACTAAATTTTTCTTCATCTTTTAAATGTTTTCGGTCAATATTTTTTATCTTTCTTTTAATAAACTCATAAGTATCCTTCAAAATTCTGAATTATTTTTTGCAGTCAAGTTTAGTAAATTATAAAAATTTCTCTTGCAAAAATTTAGAATTTTTAAACAAAAGATAAATTAAATATAAATTTTTAAACATGAACGGTAGACACGGGTTAACTCAAAAATAGATAAAAAAAAATGTTATTAGAAAACTTTTTTTCTGAAGGAATTGTTAGAAAACATTTGAATGGCTATTGTTTGAGAAAAAAATGAGGGATTAAAAATGAAACATATTTATAGGAATTTATTTAACTCTAATAATAAAAAGTATTTTTTTATATATTTAAATAAACTGATATGACAAGTTTAAATAAAAAATTGTATGTAATCCAGTCTTTTTAGATGAACACAGTGATACCCTTAAAGTTTGGTTGGATAACGTACTCATAATCTAATTATACAATGTCATGTCATTTTTTGTATTAATTTATTTTTAAATGAGTTGTGCATTTGGGGTAGGGACGGATACCCAACCAAATTTCAATGTTTCTAAGAATTCTGCGTCTTTTAAGCCATATTTCTGAAAAATACTTAGGTTTTTTTTTTTTTTTTGTCGAGGTTTGAACCCTAGACCTTGCATATTTTATGCATTGTTCATACCAACTGAGTTAAGCTCACGAGGACAATACTTAGATTTTGAATTTGAATGAAAGACTAATCTAACTCTAGTCTGATTTAGACAAAGATAATAGACCCTATCATTTGGACAAACATATTCTCATTCAATATATTTTTTAAGAAATATTCTCATCCCTATACTATTTATGAAGCACAAACTCCGACATAGACATCTGACATAGACACATTGACACCACTAATGTAAATAGCATAGGATTTTTTTTTTTTGAATGGCAAAATATATTATTTATATATATCGGGGATTAAATCCAAAGTATTACACCAATAAGAAAAATAAAAGCCCCCAAAACACCCGGCGAGAAATCAACAACACAACAAACCCCAAACCCCAAAGATAAAAAAAGCAGCTGACAATGATTTGATGCTACAATCGATCAGACACAACCACCACTCAACTTCCGGTAAGACGGAGGAGCCCACCAACAAAGCCTAAAAGAACCTGCGTCAGAAAACTAGCTCCCGATCTCGAATCAAAAGTGATCGGTCCACCAGACTCCCGACACAAATCATAAAGACACCCCTCAACTCACGAACCACCAGAGCAAACACCATAACCTATCCAAAAACTCGGCCCACCATAATCCAGATGCCAAATTCACAAGACAGAAACAGTGGAATAGTAGCACAAATCGATCTAGCTCGAAACAGATTCAAACCAAAACAAGCCACAAAATCAAACATCACAAGCACCGCCACGAACACCGATTCAGCACCACCCTCTGGACCACTGTACCTATATATTATTAATTTATATTATTAATTTATTTATAAAAGATATAAACTAAGAATCAAAATACATACATATGCATTTAACTTGAGCAATTTATTTCATTAAATAAAGTTCTATAACAAGATACAATAGCAATTGATCTTTATTTATCCATCTACCATCGAAAAATTTAAAAATGCATTTGTAATAAACTTTAATGTCTATAAACCCTCCTTGATAAATATTTCTCACACATCTTTAACTCTTGAATCTACTGTGTGGAAGCAGAGGAAAAAAAAACCCAGATATTTATCTAAGTTGTCCAACAGACCTCATATAAGTGTTATATAGGTATCAGACACCGGTCCAAAAAGTGTTGAAGTAAAGAAGAAAACAACTTATTTATGACACTTGTTTGACACATGTCGTACGAGTGTCATATGCTGTTGGGCACCGCGACATGTCTAATCCTAAAGGTGTTCGTGCTCCATAGACCATATATTCTTAGGTTGTTTAATCAAGTGTGAATTTTGGTTATTTGTTGTTATTAATAATATTTATGTTATCCATGTAATGAATCTAACGATATCTATGTAAGCGAAATTATGTATATAGCAGGGCAAAACAAAGATGTTAGCTTCCTCACCAATCTTCCAAATGCAACCCAAAAGTTAAATATTTTCAATGCTGATCTTAGCAACCCAAAGAGTTTTAATGCAGCAATTGAAGGGTGCATTGGAGTATTCCACACAGCTACTCCAATTGATTTTGAACTGGAAGAACCTGAGGAAATAGTGACAAAAAGAACCATTGATGGAGCATTAGGAATTCTAAAAGCATGCAAAAATTCAAAGACATTGAAAAGAGTTATTTACACCTCTAGTGCTTCTGCTGTGTATACGCAAGATAAAGAAGAAGATACAATGGATGAAAGTTATTGGAGTGATGTGAATATTCTTAGAACTTTGAAGCCATTTGCTTGGTCATATGGTGTTTCTAAGACACTAGCTGAGAAAGCTGTTCTTGAATTTGGAGAACAACATGGGTTGGATATTGTGACTCTTGTACCACCTTTTGTTGTAGGACCTTTCATTTGTCCTAAGCTACCTGGCTCGGTTCATAGTTTACTAGCTTTCTTATTTGGTAAGTGAAGTTTCTTCTTACTAAGTTTCCCATTGGTTCTTGGATTATTGTGAAAGTATTTTCTTGATTGTTTTATTTTTTAAGGCCAAATATCACGTTTGGTCCTTTTAGTTTGACAGAATTCTCAAGTTAGTGTTTTAAGTTTCAAAAATTTGAAATAGATCATTTTAATTTGACAGAATTCTCAAGTTAATCCTTTAAGTTTCAAAAGTATCAAATAAGTAATTTTAGTTGATAAACTATTTCACTGTTACCCCTGCTGTCAGTTAATAATTAATTGATGTTGATGTTGCCGTTAAGTTGTTGACTTTGATCAAAATGCTTCCTATTAAAAGCTTCAGGGTGTCAAAATGTTACGTTTAATGGTCACAAATATCATTTTAGCACTATAAATGTCGTTTAATAGTGCTAGAAAGGCTTTCGTTGTTGTAAATAGCTGCATTTCTAGCACTATAAATGATCATATGTGACCATTAAACGTAGCGTTTTGACACCTGAACCTTTTAAAAGGCAACATTTTGATCCAAGTCAACAACTTAACGACTAAATTAGCATCAGTTAAACGAATTATATTGACAACAGGAGTAACGGTGAAATAGTTTATCAACTAAAAGGATCTATTTAAAACTTTTGAAACTTAAAGGACTAACTTAAAAAATATGTCATACTAAAAAGACCAAAAATGATATTTAACCATTTCTTAAATAGACGAAACTTAACAAAAGGAAGTTGCATTCAGGTGATATTGACAAGCATTCCTTATTGCTTGTATCTCGTACCGGTATGGTGCATGTTGATGATGTGGCTAGGGCACATATATTCTTACTTGAACATCCTAACCCAAAAGGGAGATATAATTGTTCACCATTCATTGCAACTATTGATGAAATAGCTGACCTTGTTTCTTCCAAGTACCCTGAACTTCAAATGCCAACATCCAAGTGAGTTGTCCTTCTCCATGTTAATAACTTACTAAAATATTATGTGATATTTCTTTTAATGTTAGTATGTTACTTATACTATTCAATTTGTGTTCATCTTCTAGAGAGCTTATCGGAGTTAAAGGTTCTAAGCTTCCGCAATTAACCTCAAAGAAACTCATGGACGCTGGATTCAAGTTTAAATATAGTCTTGAGAAAATGTTTGAGGATGCAGTTGAATGTTGCAAGGAAAAGGGTTATCTTTGAATCATATGAAGTTAACAGGATGATTGATAGTAATTAATAAATCATATGTCGTTTGACATGTACTTCAATCTCTATAGATGGACTTATTTGCATTAAACACATTGTCCGAGTTAATCACCATTTGAACATATAGATTTGTGAAGTTGATTCACACGGTTCCGTAAGCATAGCCCTGTGTTGGCATGCATGACATTGTATTATGTATGTAGAAGGGGTTCAAACTCATGATTCTCCACTTTAAGGTGAATTTAGCCTCTAAACTACTTGGAAAAAAAATCCAACTAAACAAGCAAATAAATAAAACCCTAAAAAAAAAAAAAAAAACGCCTGTGATTATCTTTAAATATCAAAGGGATGCATGGTGTCTTGTACTTGGTCAATTTGAAAATCTCAATAATATGCTCTTCATCACCAGGAAATCAAAATATATGGATTATATTCACAACGACGTACAATTGGTTATTATATGTAGGAAAATGTTAACCGCTCCTCTTAAGGTACTAGTTAAGGAATCAAATATGGTCGTATTTGCATTGAAAGTTGTATAGTTAATGCATTAAAAGCTTAAAAAATAACATTTTTTTAGTTAAAATTTTCTCTTTTGGCTTCCTTAACCAGTGCCCCAGAGACACTAGTTAACAAGACCCTATTCATAATATTAATGATTTGACAATAAATAAATGAATATTTTCTCAAAGTTTATCTTTGCACCAGGGATATTTTTTTTAGTGGGGGAAACTTCACATTTTCTTTAAGTTCTTTTCTTTTTTCACTCATTAAGAAGGGATAGTTTTATGTTATTTTTGACCTAGAATCACTTATCTACATCTTTTTTTTCCTTTCTTTCAATCTAAATAATAGATTTTCACATATATCAAAACTTCTTTTATTTTTTTTTTGTTATTTCGTCGTCTGAGTGCGGCATTGTGTTGTTCGTCATCTTGTGCAACATTGTTTTATTTTGCATCTTGTTGCAGTGTTCGTTTGATTCATATTGAAAGATCAACTTTCAATTATAAATTAAGTCAATGATTTGGGCGTGAACGTTGCAGATAAGTATTCCAATCACTTAAATTTTATCCTATTATTTGTAGACATTTCGTCCTTCTATTGGTTAATAAGAAGATGTGTCCATCTTAATGTGTTAATTACAAAATATGAGTCTGTTTGAAGTTAACCATTATTAGCTAGAGATAATTTATATAGGAAATAACAAAATTTATTATTTTCCTATTTAATTTTATTGTTTTTTTTACATATATACAATTGTTCATTTTAAAAAATCTTTATGTTAAGTAAAACTAATACATATTTTTAAAAATAAAATACAAAATATTTGAACAAAGTACTAGGGCTTTTCTACAAAATGTTCGGAATTCTTTCTCAACTCAACATCTAGAATCTATATTTCTTTTTATTTCTCACAGTTTCCCTCTATTTGATATAATCTTATTGGATGTGTTCAAACAAACAGTAAATATAAATATTACTTCTGTTCAAAAAAATATATAAATATTACTTTCTTTGGGCGAGAATTCGTATCTTAATTCAGAAACCTCTACCTCGGCTGATATAATATGATAAAATAATAATACCGGTCACAGATCAATTCGGCTGCTATCTAAAATCCTCTTCCTCATTTTTTTTTGTCAAATAGCTTAATAGTTAGAAAGCTCCAGATGAATAAGTGTGATCTGGAGTTCGAACTCCAACCTCTACATATTATAATACATCGTTCCTGTCAATCGAATTAGACTCGTGGAGACACTTTTTATCAATTTTTCACTGGGTTATAGCTATTTAAGATTGTACATGTGACGTTCGGTCGGAAAAATAAATACTTAAAGTTTAAAAGAACATACCCATAGAAAAGTCCTATGTAATTTTGTCTATTGAAATTATGAGAGTACATTTGAAAGTCAATTAATGACAGATTTAATATTGAATTTTTGTGTGTGGAGTCAAAATAGTACAATTTTAGAATAAATAATGAATGATATAGTCTTGCACGAAAAAGGTATATAAAAGAAGGATATATGTGTGTGTAGTGTACACTAATAATCAGGAAGAACCGGTAAAATTAGAAGTAGAAGGAAAAGAAAAAAAAAATTAAGCAAACCACGAAGGAAGAGTGTGATAATGGAAGAAGGGAAAGGAAGAGTTTGTTTAACAATAATGTGCCTAAGATCAATGATGGCTAATGAGATGTACAAGTTTATGCATTAAGTTATTTGTGATGAATCAACTAATGAAATAATCAGTTTATTTTTCTGAATAATAACCCCTTTAATATACAAAAGTTCAAGTTATTACTTGCTCAAAAAAAAAAAGAGTTATTACTTGTAAAAATCAAATTGAAGTTAATTTTGCAATTGAATTGCCACGATGAATAAATATAGACTTAAATGTAATTTTGACCTCTCAAGTTTCGCAAATGTGCCTTGGAAGAGTTTGCCGTCCATTTGAGTTACACAAAGTTCAATGGATTAATCTCTGCGGTTGTGCGCACCAAAGATACCAAATGAAAAAAACAAAATTTAATACTTGACAAAAAAACTAAACTATAATGGGATTGCGCGCCAAAAAAATAATGCAATTATTATTTGGAAATAAATAGATATAATAAAGAAGCAATAGAAAAATGCCACGTAAGTTTAACTCGGTTGGTAGTTTCATATATAAACTCTTTGTTAGATAACTTACATGATAAAAAAATTCACAAGATTTTGTTTTTTTTTTTTTGGTACCTAGAAGAGATGGCAAAGTCATCATAAACTCAAACACACAAAAATGGAGGTACCAGAGTTCGAATCCCGATCATGACGTCCAGTCTAACAATTTCGGCGTATTTGCGAGTTGAGCTAAAACTTATGAAACAAAAACTGATAAGATATTTAATATGTTGGAACACATATTCAAATAAATGTTTTTCATGTCTGAGTTTCGCCGCTCCGCTCCCTGGAAAGAAAAAAAAGAAAAAGGTTTTAGATTAAACTTGCATGGTCTGAGGGGTAAGGGGCTCAAATCTTGATTTACGGCTCATGTACATAATAATCATTTAACAATATGAAAGAAAATTAAATGGCTCAGTTCTCTTTTAATTTTAGTCCTAGTTTTTATTATCCTATATTTTTATTAATTAATCAAGGTTTTTCTTATTTTTAAAAGTTAAAACAAATTATAAATAGAAATTAGGAGGCTTTGGTAGCTCAATTAGTTTTAAGTGTTAAAGGAGTTTGAGATCCGGTTCAAATCTCGGAGAAAGAGAAAAATATTTATCTAAGAGCTAATTCTAATATTGAATGGTTTAATTATGGGAAGGGAGAACTCATATTCGACACGAGAGATTAGTCTCTTCAACTGCGTGTAGAAGATACTCGGTTCACACAACGGTTCATCCCGTGCTCTAATGGTTATGGGAAGAGCCGTTGTATCAGCAAATAACGTGGACAGTTTAATAACGGCATGGAAAACTTGGTGCAATAAGTCGCACATATACTTCCATGCCTTTGCTGAACAATTAGAAGAACAACGGATTCAGAGAGAGAACAAGTCGTTGATACAAACTTTTCTTGGGGAGATTTAATATTTAATACCCTATTTGATTGAAAATCAAGTTCTCTCTTGCTTTGAATTTTCATTTCAATGGTTTTAGTATCTCTTTATTCAAAGATTTGGTTCTGACTATTATTAGCAAAAGAAACAAAAAAATTGGCTCTGACTCATGCAAATATATATGTATGGTCAAGGTCCCCGAATTAATCTTGGAAAAAGAAAAAGGTCTTCTAAGTAATATAGAAACAGAAAAGTCATACTGAATTTGCAAGTTTTTTTTAGGGTTAATGGTGCTTTACTCCCCTGTAATTAGGTCATTTTTTATTTACCCCCTGTAAAATATATTTTTTTTGGAATACCCCCCTAAAAGGGCATAAAAAAAATGACTTTATTTTTTTAAAAAAAAAATATTTTACAGGGGGAAAACAAAAAATGACCTATATTACAGGGGGTAAAGCACCATTAACCCTTTTTTTTATAGCAAAGTATAGTTAATTCATTTTTTTTTTAATTTAATAGATACAAATTAAACGACACAAATTTATGGTGAGATAAGGATGCTCAAACAATTGTTTGGTTGCTTCCGAACATACGACACTACGCACAAAGTCGTTTCTATTAAGTAAGAAACTTTTACATTGAGATACAAGATCAATAAAACTTCATTCCATTTGGAGCATTGTTAAGTGGAGCATTGTTGGTGGCGAGAGCATCAAATAAAGTTTTGGAATCAGTTTCAAACAAAACAACATGCATTCCATTTGATATGACCACTTTAAAAGTTTTCAGTAAGCCTAAAGTTTCGGCTTCTAGAACGGTTGTAGTAGAGAAAGAATAATCTAATTTACCTAACAAAAATAAGTTTGTAGAGTCTCAAAAACACAAATCTTACCCCATGATAGAATATGGTTGAAAGAAGATGTGTCCACAATACATTTGATTGTGCCTGTCGATGGCTTGGTCTAAGAATTACATTTGAAATATACTTTTGCTCGTTGCATACAATTTCATTCATTAAGAGTATCCTTTGCTCGGGTAACTATTGTGATGGGAGAGTTGTCAGTGTCATCCCATGGTTTAGTGATGTGACTCTTCCATAAACTCCGTATAATGTCATCCATAGTTTAGTGTGTTGTCACTCTTCCATAAACTTCATATAGTGTCGTCCCATAGTTTAGTGTTGTGGCTCTTCCAAAAAACGTTGAAATAAAATTGTTAGCATTAAGGAAGATCGTCATAATAGTGTCATGAAGGCCAAACAATTCCCAAGAACTAGTAGCCTTTGAGCAAACAAAAAAGGTATATATTTGTATGTTAGTGAGGAGATCACAAGAAACACAAGAGTCATCACAAGGAATGCCATGATTGAGGAGGTTGACATGTTTAGGCAAGCATTGATGAGCGAGACGCCAAATAATGGCACGAACTCGGGGCGGAATTTGCATGCTCCCCATATGCAATTCCAGTGGGCTTCCCCATAGATGGAAGTGGCTGCAAGAATGAGATCCGAACAAAATGTGATAAGAGGCATCAAACATGGCTTTCCATATACACCGAGTTCGAATAGAGTGAAAAAAAAATTGCTAGGCTTTCTTAGTGATATGCACCGTTAACATAAATTTTTGTATTTTATCAATCAATTTTTTTTTATCTAAGGGAAAAAAACGTGATTAAGCCTTAAAAAAAATAAAATTTATTCGTCAATCAATTTTTTTTGAAGGATAAAATTTATTCGTCAATCAATTGTTAAATTTAACCTTATTGTTTAAAAAGTCACATCCCCTGAAAAAAATCACATGTAAAATTATTTGTGATTAATTAGTGTTTTAAAAATTATATATGTTCATATTAAACTCACATTAAGGTCTTGGGTTTGAATTTAACATTAGGTATGCAATAGTGTTAAAACTTTTGGTGATAATTTACGGTCTATTTGAGTACTACTCGCGGTTTGCATCGAAAAAATTATTAAACCCATATATAAAATTTTCAAAGTTATCGAATTAAAAAAATGAAATCAATAATAGGAAGTACACAGAAATACCATATCACCACATTTATTTGACAGCGCCATAAATTCAACATCTAGAACAGTTTTTCTATCCAATTAAAATGTTAAGCTAGGAACGTGTCAGCAAGGAGAAATATTGAAATATTATAGTATTTGGAAGAATTAATATGCCTAAGAAAAGTAACAAGATGCGTGTATATATATAGATGTATATGTGACAATCAACATTCATACAGAACGAACAAAAATAAAAGTGAAGTGTGAAAAAATATTTTGCAGGAGTGTGTTAATGGAAGAAGGGAAAGGAAGAGTTTGTGTGACTGGAGGTACAGGGTTTCTTGGTTCATGGATTATTAAGAGACTTCTTGAAGATGGTTACACTGTTAATGCCACTGTTAGAGATGATCCAGGTCAGGAATAAGCCTTTCTATTTTGAAAATCTTAGGACTTCATTTCCTTATAAACAAATTAAAGGCTAAATTACACCAAAAAGTCTTTTAAGTTATTTAATTATAATAACAAGTTAGTCCTTTAAGTATTTTTCATACCACTTAGGTCATTTAAGTACTTTTCATACCACTTAGGTCCTTTAAGTTGTTTAATTGTAACTTTAAAACAACAAATAACTTACATTTTTAAGATATGAAATCCCCCTTATTCCCTGTCCCTCTCTCTAAGTTTTCCGCTCTGCCCTCTCTCTAACTTTTTCAAACCGACTTCCTTCTTCTACCTCCCCAACCAATTCAAATAATTGAGTTGCAATGTAGCTCTCCTGTTTAGTGGTGCGACGAGTGACTTTCGTCCTCCACATCACCATTTTGCCATCCTTTCCAACAGTCGGTTATTAATGTGTGACTTTGGCCTCTTTTGATGTGGATTGGTTTCAAAAACCTGAAAGGGTATGACTCTGCTAATCTGAAAGGGTCTGGTTATTAACGTATTGAACTCATCCCTCGATCTGAGTTCTTACGATGTCTGTTTGAATCTCGTTGTGTTTGGTGGCCTGACTACTTCGACTCTCTGATGTTTTCAAGTATGTTGAGATCTGCAGGTTTCAAGTTGTCGTGTCTGCATACACTTTGGTTTTTTATGCTCGAAAGAGCTTTTATGCTTGCTGCTTTGTTCAGGGAGCTTGGCACTTAGATTTTGATACCGTGTTGGCGGTCAATCCATTCGCCGTTTTCAAACCCTAACTATTATTGACAAAGGTTTACTTCTCATATTTTTTGTAACATAGTTTTGCGCCCGTACGCGGGTTCGCTAGGTTGCGTCCGTGATTAGTGGATTTTTGTTATGATAGATTAGGGTAGATTCATTAGGTCTGTTTATAACGTTGTATCCCCATTTGGGTTGTACCTGGGACATGTTTAATGTCCCCGATCTTTGCATCTCTCTCTCTTTTTATTTATTTTATTTTCCTTTTGCCTAAAAAAAAAGATATAACATGTTTAGGACCTACTCCCTCCGTTTTAAAATATAAGCAAATTTTACTTTTTAGGTTCATTCAATTATTGATGTATGTGGTCCATATTATAAATCACATACATCATTAATTGAATGAACCTAAAAAGTAAAATTTGCTTATATTTTGAAACGGAGGGAGTAGTTGATATAGAAAAAAACTTAAAGGATCAACTTGTTACATTTAATTAACTTAAAGGACCTAATTGGTACGAAAAAACTTAACGATCAACTTGTTACAATTAAATAATTTAAAGGTTCGCTGGTGTAATTTAGCCTACATTAAATAATAATCAGTCCTTTGAATTTTAAAGAAGTTGATTTTGGTGTTGCAAAATTAAAATAAAAAAAAAAGTTTTCATTTCTGGTGAACTTAGTTTAATTGTTAGTGACATTGCATGATATATACAAGGGTTAGGGTTTGAACCTATGACACCTCATTTATTCTTTATAAAAAGTGAATTTCTAACCGCTAAACTATATGACAAAAAAAAAAAAAAAAATCTTCCTACAATAAAAAGAAAATTTAAAATTCTTCATTACCCCTCTTCAACTCGTTGCCTCAGCCCTCAAAATAACATAGGGGTGTTCATATCATTTTTCATATTCAATTGAATATAAAGTGTAGCAATGGATTCAAAAACCTAAAATAAACAAGTCATTTGGGGTTGATCTAGTGGTTGGCTTGGGATCTTGGAGTTTGCTCCTCCAGAAGTCTTAGGTTTGAGTTCCTAACGTGAAAACATATCTAAACAAAAGTTAGGCATATTGTTGACCAAAAAGGTATAAAACCAACAAACACTGTTTCATGTCGTAATTTATTGAATATGTGGTAAGACCTATACATATAAAAAATAATAACATTAAAGAAAGTGGGGGTGGTATATAGTAAAAATTGAAAATCGTTGAATATGTGGCAAGACTATACATATAAAAAAATAATAACATTAAAGAAAGTTGGGGTGGCATTGGTAAAAAATTAAAAAATAGGTCATCGGTTGAACAACCAAAATAAATAAATTTTTATTAAAAATAATTTAATTATTATTTGATCAAAACCAAAAGCTTATATTTTCAAGACAAAAATTTTATTTTTAGATTTTTTAACCAATACCCTAGATACATCGGTTAACAAAACCCTTAAAATTAAACGTAAACATCGTTTATGATAAAACATTATAATATATAATTTTATCCATCTAGTAGGGTTTGTTGTTGGATAAATCCAACAAACTATAATCTCCTATGTTCGCCCTAAAAAAATATATACCCTCCTATAACGCATCTATATATCACTCATACATGCCCATAATGGGTGCCGGCCAAACAACATATATAAGATTTTTTATTAAAAAATTGATATTCAGGGTCCATTTGGATTAGCTTATTTTAGAGCTTATATAAAACAGCTTATGCAAATAAATAAGTTTTTATGTATTATTTATAATTTTTTTAAGTAGTTTATGAAAAAACCATTTATGAAGATACAAATTTCGTCAGCAAGAGCTTATAAATTAAAATAAAAGCTTATTTATTTGCATAAGCTATTTTTATAAGCTCAAACCAAATGGAGCCTTAGTATTTAACCAAAAAAAAATAGTAATAATATTTTAGAAATTTTTTGAAAATAATTTTTTTGTGTATTTGTTTGTCAATAAAAAAAAAAACTATTTTTTTAAAGAAATTACATAAAATGAGTTTATAAAAAAATTCTAAAAATTGCTTCAAATTTCTAAAAAAAGGCTATTTCAGTCTAATAACAAGTTATTATATGAATGAAATCTCCATCGACAGATGTTTAGTCTAGCAGAAAAGGTTAGATTCTTACAACATGACAAATCAAGGTTCATATATAGAAGGAATATCATGTCTTAATATGTATGAAGTGTTAGTTTAGCGGTAAAAGTTTTACTATCAGTGCTACATTAATTATTGATAATTTTCCTTTCTCCAATATATATTTGACCAACAAGCAATAAAATTGTGTTTCATATGACAGACCGCAAGAAAGATGTTAGCTTCCTCACAAATCTTCCAGGTGCATCTCAAAAGCTAATATTCTTCGGTGCTGATCTAAGTATCCCAGAAAGTTTCAATGCAGCAATTGAAGGGTGTTCAGGCATATTCCACACTGCAAGTCCAATGGATATGGAAATGAACGAATCAGAAGAAACAGTGACAAAAAGAACAATTGATGGAGCATTAGGAATTCTAAAAGCATGCAAAAATTCAAAGACCGTGAAGAGAGTTATTTACACTTCAAGTGCTTCAGCAGTGTATTGGCAAGATAAAGATGACAATGTAATGGATGAGAGTTATTGGAGTGATGAAAATATTCTTAGAGATTTGAAACCATTTGGTTGGTCGTATTCAATTTCTAAAACAATGGCAGAGAAGGTTGTTCTAGAGTTTGGAGAACAACTTGGTTTAGATGTTGTGACTATAATACCAACTTTAGTTGTTGGATCCTTCATTTGTCCTAAGCTTCCTGGATCAATCTATACTTCTCTATCTTTGTTATTTGGTAAGTGTTGCAATTTTTTCTAGTCCTTTTTTTTTTCTTTCTTTCTGACTATTAATAAGGTGGAATTTGAAATCTTTGAGGTTATAAAATCAAGCTTGTGCTGCTAAGTGCTAACGAAATATTAGTGTGGCACAAATGGTATGTTTGGGTCTCTCAACTATTTGGTCCTGAGTTCGATTCATATGTGATGTGTATGAAAAAATATTTGATGGAAAATGTTAGCACCATAGATGAGTTACCACGAGGTAATAAGACTATATATGCAGTTGCGCGTGAAGAATACATTTGGTTTTTAAAAAATAATATTAATACTGTTTACAAAAAAAGTATTGCCATTACCTTGATTTTCCTAATCTAATATGTGGAAATTCACAATGAATACCAATAAATTCAATTTTAGGCATACCTCTAGTTTCATTGTAAAGATGCTAATTAAGAATAGAAAATGGATGTTGTAGGGGACAAGAATCCATTTGGCTTCTCTCATCTCCCTATGGTGCATGTTGATGATATTGCAAGAGCACATATATTTCTGCTTGAGCATCCTAATCCAAAAGGGAGATATAATTGCTCACCATTCATGGCAAATATTGAAGAAATAGCTCAACATATTTCTTCCAAATACCCTGAAATTCATATACCAACACTGGAGTGAGTTCTAATGTCAATATGTCATCCTCCATAAAAAATTCTTTATTAGATTAATGTGTTATTTCCTTTTTTTGCCAAGAGTGCTATTTCCTTTTACTGTAACTAGTATTTATTTATTTTTTCACAGGGAGCTTAAGGATATTAAAGGTGACAAGCTCCCACATTTAACCTCAAAAAAACTCATGGATGCTGGATTCGAGTTCAAACACAGCCTTGAGGAAATGTTGGACGATACAATTCAGTGTTGCAAGGACAAGGCTTATCTTTGATTAGAAAAAATAAAAGGGTTATATGAGTTATCAAAGTTTTTTTAGCTTGTTTTGGTGTCTTCTCCGTCAAACCTAGGATTGATTGGTGGTGGAATCCGAATGAGTGTGGGAATTTGGCTCAATTGTGGTGATGAGAAGTTGAAGTGTTGTTTGTGGTGTTGAGAAGGTGAGGTATTGTTGTTAGGGGTTTGAGCGGGTGTGATGATTTTCTTGAGTGGCTTTGGTGTGAGTAGCGGGTGATAGGTGTTTGAATTTTGTTTATGTGGCCATTCATGAGGGAGTGTAAGGTTTTGGCTCACATTTTGGTTTATGTTGGTTGCATAGGAGTTTAACTTGGTTTTCGTGTTGATTTTGTTTTGGAGGTTTGTTTTTTATTGGTGTTTATGATGTACGGTGTATGCATTTCCTTTTGGATGTTCCCCTTATATTGCGCTCTTTACTTTATAGTTTATGTTTTATCGATTCATGTTCGTCTTGTGCATAGACTTAATTATTAATAAATTTTACCATTAAAAAAAATTACACAACTTTTTAGGTGGATTCTAGGGTGAGGGAGCAATTAAGTCCCTCACCGGTGGACCATGTCTAACAACCATTAGATTAAATGAGTCCACAGTTTTTATCATACACCTTCATGCACTTGATCTCTTTTATTTCTTCTCCTTTCCTCTTTGATTTGTTTAGTGTTGCCTTCCTTGTTTTCATCTATCACCTTCTCAAATCTCATTGTCGTTCATTCCATCATGCACAACTTTTCCATAATAATACAGTTCTTTTGAATTTATGAATTATCTTTCAAAAATTAAATGTATCGTTCTCCCTCAACATGTTGTTCTATAACTTAATCATTCTATAAATATTTGATTCATAAGTCATACCCTTTTTTTTTTATTTCACGGAAAACTTATACCTTTTTATTCTTCTTAATTTCACATGTAAAATAAATTAAAATCTAAAGCTCTAAACTTTTTTTCAGGCAAAAAATTAAAAGTTTTTAAATTGATACGGTGACTGAATTTTCTTTTAACCTCTGATTGTCTGCAAAAGCAAGGATTGTGTTTTTAACCCAGGCAACAGTTGTGGAAATAACCTCACTCTAGAGCCAAGATTTTACCGGTGAGAGAAGAAGATATTTGTGATCCAGTGTAGATAATATACAATAAGATGTGTGTAATTTGATTAATCTGACGTTGGTCCACCGGTGAGGGACTTAATAGCTCCATCACCCTAGAATCCACCAGCTTTTTAATATAAATTTACTACTTTTGATACTTTAAAGCAATGCACTAAAGACACTCGTTAGCATTCTCCATATGTGTGTGAAGCAGGGAGAGGAAGGCGACCGTCCTAGGCCAAAAATTAACTTTAAAAATGACTTGACAATTATTGTTGATCTAAGGACGCATAATAGGAGGGCATAACCCAAAATGGGTCTTAAATTTGAAAAGTGCTCTTCTTCCTTTGGTTTTTGCTCATTCCCACTCCGATTTTCTCTAAATAACCCTAGTGTGAGTTAACTCACGCTCGGTACCTAGCGTGAGTTAACTTGCATTGATACCAGCGTGAGTTAACTCACGGTTATTATATAGCAGACAATATCTTGTTTCTTCCATTTCACAACATTCAATCTCTAAAATTCTCTCAAATCATCCAACACCAAATTTTGTCGAATTCAAATCAGCCACCACTACAATAAAAAGGTAAGTTTTCATAATCCATTGACATTTTATGTTTATACGTTACATTTTTGCTCTTTAATTAGAAATGTTTTAGTTTTAGGGTTTATGTAAATTTTGATTTTTTTGGTATGAAATGATTAAATGTGTACATGTAAATGCTATGAATTCTTGTTAGACTAGATTTAAGTTCATTAAAAGTTTAGATGTTTGCATGTTTAAGTTTTAGTTTTTGCACTCCAAGTGTTTGATGAAATGTTTGAATAAAATTTTCATTGATTATTTTTAATTTTTTATGGTGTAGATCTGAAGCAATGGACATTTATCCAGTAGATCTGAACATGATGTTAGCTGCAATCTGCTTCAACGGTGGAAATCCCAAATCTGTTTAGGGTTCAGGTCAATGTCACGTTACTAGATCTGAATGACCAACTAGATCAAATCAACCGACAACTCAACCACATAGACACAAAGAGGGTGGACGACATTGGGTATCGAAGTCCATCCTGACAGATTGCAGTTCATCCTGATGATGCTCACAAACGATGACGACGTGAGGATCATGTTCTCGATATTTGGTCAGCACATCATGTTCTCGACGATCGAGTTTGATGTTTTGTTGCTGAGATCTTCTGAAGATACTCTCAAGAGTTTGCTTTGGCCAGATGAAGATGTTTAGGTTGTATTAAAATGTTGTGTCATTATTTTATTGGATTTTAGCTTAATTCTTGTTAGTTTGCCAAAGAAGTTTGCATTGATGTGTTAAAGGTTTGCAAGTCTCTTTGAAAACTCGAAAGAATGGAGAGAACACGTGTTGTATTCTCTCGAAAAAAAACTATATAGGTTCTCACATCGAATTCCTTCAAATAAGAATATGGTGTCGAGAGTGGATGCATTTCCAAGATGTTGTTTTGAGCTTGATCATGTTTCTCTCACTGCTAGAAAAAAGACATTTAACTTCCATGAATTTAATTTAATCAATGCCAATATTTTCGGAAAACTTCCATGAATTTAATTTAAATCCAACATCATGATGATACAACATCATTAAGGAGAATGCAATGTAATGCAGCGCTTTGTTTATTGCCCGATTTGAAGAGATGGATTAGAACTAAATAAATTTGTAGTATTCTATTAGTTTGGAATTGATTCTGCGTACTTATGTATTTTTAGTTATGATTTATTTTGGAAATGAATGAATTGATGATTCTAGGATATGCTTACCATTGAGCAAATGAATGTTTTTAAAAAATGTAGTGAATGATTGGGAATTAAAAAACTAAGATAATGTATTGTGAATGAATGAATATGGTAAATGAATGTAGTGATAACCGATGATGGATGTTGTAAAAAATGCACGTTTAAAGGCTTAAATTTTGTTATGTTAGCCTGTCTAAAACCGGCGCATGTTAACTCACGCTAGAAATTAGCGCATATTAACTCACGCTGGATAACAACGCAAGTTAACTAACATTGAGTACCGAGCGTGAGTTAAGTCACGCTAGGGTTATTAAGAGAAAATCGGGGTGGGACTGTTTGTTGTTTTCCGCCTTCGGTTTCATAATTTTTTTGCCATATTTGTGGTTTTCTTATCCCCTCCGAATTTTTTTTAATTCTAGAGTTGATTTAAACTAATATTAATATTATTTAACTGAAAATATTAACTGAGAGTAAGCTAGAATTATCCATGCATTTTGTGTATAAAAAAGAACATCATATAGTATAAAACCTTAAATTATAATACATCATATAGTATAAATTTGAAAGCCCGTGATGCATGAGTGAGTTAAGCCCATGTTACATGACGACACTGATCTTTCTGTTCAAAGGGCATGCATGCATTAGCAAATGATGACAAACAGTATTCAACATCAATTATCATAGTTGGATTGCTTCGCCTCCTCTTATGACCAAAAGGAAGGGAAAGTAGAATAAAAGACAGGTTGATTCAAAACAAAACAAAACAAAAAGGATGTGACTCACGTTATTTACATTTTAATGAATCCAAATAAATGCATGGTTAAATTCACTTCTTATAAATCGTTTTTAAGAAAATATTTTCGTCATCTATAAGTAGCATTATTAGTCATCTCTTAAAAAATATAAACATTTTTAGGAAAATAATTCACGTATGCATAAATCGAACACCTAATCACATACTTATATGAGGCCCAAATCTCTTACTACATGACCAATCCATTGTTGGTGATATTATTGTCTTTTTTATTGTTTATCATCTATTTATTTGTTTTCTTTCCAATTCGGTAAGATTAACTTTTAGAGTGAAACCCTATTTTAGTCCATGTAAACCCAACTTAGCTAAAAAAATGAAAAGAAATAGTGTTAAAAAAAAAAACCAATACGACTTAATTTTTATCTCTTTATAATATATTTTTACTCTCTTGATTTTTCTTTTTAAGTACACTTATGTTATTTTACAATACAAATATTTATTTTTATCCTCATATTTTTTATTTTCTCTCGTACCAAACTACTATTCATCTTATTATCTATTTATTTTCAATTTTATCATTCCTATATATTTCTTCACCAAACCAAACAAACCGTAAAAAAGATATGAACTAAGTTGTCCAAGTTTATTTTTCTCATAGACTAAAAGTATTTTTTTTCTAGAAGACTAAATTGAGTCTTTTTCAAAGACTAAGGTTAATAAGAAGATGTGTTATTTTAATTTGTTAATTAGAATATGTGAGTCGTTTGAAGTGAACCATTATTAGCTAGAGGTGATGCATCTTAGGAAATAACAAAATTTATTCTTTTCGTATTTTTCATTTTTTTAATATTTATATAATTGTTCATTTAAAAGATCTTTATGTTAAGAAGTAAAATTAATATAAATTTTTAAAAATATAAATACAAAATATTTTAACAAAGTACCTAGGGCTTAATTTCTTGCTCTCAACATCTAGAATATATATCTTTTTTTATTTCTCATAGATTCTCTCTATTTGTATAATCTTATGGGAAGTGTGTCAACACAACACTAAATATAAATATAACTTTTGGCTATAAATCGTATCTTAGTTCACAACTTTAAGTCTAACTTATTTCACTTGACTGAGCTTCGGCTGCTATCTAAGATCTATCTTTTTATCAATTTTTCTTTTGGTCATAGCTATTTAAGATTGTGACGTTCGGTCGGAAAAATAAATTCTTGAAGTTTAAAAGAACGTGCCAATAGAAAAGTCCTCTGAATTTTTGTCTGTGGAAATTTTGAGAGTACATTTGAAAATAAATTCATGAGAGTACTCATGAACGTGCCAATATTGAATGTTTGTGTGTAGTCATAATAGTACCATTTTAGAATAAATAATTAATAATGTAGTCTTGCACGAAAAAGTTAACCGACTGTATATAAAAGAGGGATATGTGAGTAGTGTACACTAAAAATATTTTGCAAGAGAGTGTAGTAATGGAAGAAGGGAAAGGAAGAGTTTGTGTGACTGGAGGTACAGGGTTTCTTGGTTCATGGATTATTAAGAGACTCCTTGAAGATGGTTACACCGTTAATGCCACTGTTAGAGATGATCCAGGTCAGTAATAAGTTTGTTTTTTTTGTCAAGTAGTCTAGTGGCAAAAACTCGTTCATCTTAAATGCAGAGAAGTGAACTGTCTGTGATTCGAATCCAACTCTTGTATATATTTTATAATGTCTCTACTAGATCTCTATAATTCATTTCCTTATGAATAAATTAAATAATAACGAGTCCTTTGAATTTTCATTTTCTCTCATGTACTTATAAAAAAGTTGTTTTTCGTGTTGCAAAATTAAAATTCTTCCTGCAATAAAAAGAAAAATTAAAATTCTTCCTTTCTCCTCTTTAACTCATTGCCTCAGCCTTCAAAGTAGTGTAGGCGTTTTCATATTCAATTTAATACAAAATGCAACAATGGATTCAAAAATTCAAAAAAGAAAACAAGTCAAAAATCGAAAAAAAAAAAATTAACATTTTTTAAAATGGATTGGACTGATTTTGAGTTCCTAAAGTGAAAACATATCCAATCCTAAGGCCAAAAAATCAGGCATATTGTTGACCAAAAATGTATCATGTCCTTTCTATAAATTATAAATCCAACAAATACCGTTCTGTGTTATAGTTCATTGCACGTGTGGTAAAACTAGACATATCAAAAATAATAACATCACATTCCTTCAAAAAAATAATAATAATAACATCACGTAGAGAGTTGGGGTGACATTTTTTTGAGGGAATGGTTGAGGTGACATATATAGTAAAAAATTGAACAAAAAAAATGTGTTTCTGTGATTTTTTTTTTTTTTTTGGTGGCCGAGGTTTTGAAACCCGAACCTCCCATATATTATGCATTGTCCTTACCAACTGAGTTAAGCTCACGAGAAAAGATGATTTAAACATATAGAGAGAAGATATGGAAAAACCTCAAGATAACTATTTAAAAAGATGGAGAAATTAATAGGTTAAGGAGAATTATTTTATTTTATTTTAAAGAAGTTAAGGAGATTTTTTTTTATGAAAGGTTAAAGAGAATGTTAAATAGTGCTTCAGGGATACTGGTTAAACAATCAAAGGAATTAAGTTTTTATTAAAATGATCAAAAATAACAGCTTATATTTTCAAGACAAAATTTTATTTTTAGATTCATTAATCAATGTCTTAGAGGCATCGATTAACAAGACCTGATAAGTTAAACCTTTATGAAGTGCGTTAGTTCAACGGTAAGAGTTTAACCATCAGTGTTACATTAATTATTGATAATTTTCCTTTCTCCAATATATACTTGATCAACAAGCAATATAATCGTGTTTCATATAACAGAGCGCAAGAAAGATGTTAGCTTCCTCACAAATCTTCCAGGTGCATCCCAAAAGCTAAAATTCTTCAGTGCTGATCTAAGTATCCCAGAAAGTTTCAATGCAGCAATTGAAGGATGCATTGGAATATTCCACACTGCTACTCCAATTGATTTGGAAATGAATGAATCAGAAGAATAAATATAGAAGTTAATTTTGCAATTGAATTGCCACGATGAATAAATATAGACTTAAATGTAATTTTGACCTCTCAAGTTTCGCAAATGTGCCTTGGAAGAGTTTGCCGTCCATTTGAGTTACACAAAGTTCAATGGATTAATCTCTGCGGTTGTGCGCACCAAAGATACCAAATGAAAAAAACAAAATTTAATACTTGACAAAAAAACTAAACTATAATGGGATTGCGCGCCAAAAAAATAATGCAATTATTATTTGGAAATAAATAGATATAATAAAGAAGCAATAGAAAAATGCCACGTAAGTTTAACTCGGTTGGTAGTTTCATATATAAACTCTTTGTTAGATAACTTACATGATAAAAAAATTCACAAGATTTTGTTTTTTTTTTTTTGGTACCTAGAAGAGATGGCAAAGTCATCATAAACTCAAACACACAAAAATGGAGGTACCAGAGTTCGAATCCCGATCATGACGTCCAGTCTAACAATTTCGGCGTATTTGCGAGTTGAGCTAAAACTTATGAAACAAAAACTGATAAGATATTTAATATGTTGGAACACATATTCAAATAAATGTTTTTCATGTCTGAGTTTCGCCGCTCCGCTCCCTGGAAAGAAAAAAAAGAAAAAGGTTTTAGATTAAACTTGCATGGTCTGAGGGGTAAGGGGCTCAAATCTTGATTTACGGCTCATGTACATAATAATCATTTAACAATATGAAAGAAAATTAAATGGCTCAGTTCTCTTTTAATTTTAGTCCTAGTTTTTATTATCCTATATTTTTATTAATTAATCAAGGTTTTTCTTATTTTTAAAAGTTAAAACAAATTATAAATAGAAATTAGGAGGCTTTGGTAGCTCAATTAGTTTTAAGTGTTAAAGGAGTTTGAGATCCGGTTCAAATCTCGGAGAAAGAGAAAAATATTTATCTAAGAGCTAATTCTAATATTGAATGGTTTAATTATGGGAAGGGAGAACTCATATTCGACACGAGAGATTAGTCTCTTCAACTGCGTGTAGAAGATACTCGGTTCACACAACGGTTCATCCCGTGCTCTAATGGTTATGGGAAGAGCCGTTGTATCAGCAAATAACGTGGACAGTTTAATAACGGCATGGAAAACTTGGTGCAATAAGTCGCACATATACTTCCATGCCTTTGCTGAACAATTAGAAGAACAACGGATTCAGAGAGAGAACAAGTCGTTGATACAAACTTTTCTTGGGGAGATTTAATATTTAATACCCTATTTGATTGAAAATCAAGTTCTCTCTTGCTTTGAATTTTCATTTCAATGGTTTTAGTATCTCTTTATTCAAAGATTTGGTTCTGACTATTATTAGCAAAAGAAACAAAAAAATTGGCTCTGACTCATGCAAATATATATGTATGGTCAAGGTCCCCGAATTAATCTTGGAAAAAGAAAAAGGTCTTCTAAGTAATATAGAAACAGAAAAGTCATACTGAATTTGCAAGTTTTTTTTAGGGTTAATGGTGCTTTACTCCCCTGTAATTAGGTCATTTTTTATTTACCCCCTGTAAAATATATTTTTTTTGGAATACCCCCCTAAAAGGGCATAAAAAAAATGACTTTATTTTTTTAAAAAAAAATATTTTACAGGGGGAAAACAAAAAATGACCTATATTACAGGGGGTAAAGCACCATTAACCCTTTTTTTTATAGCAAAGTATAGTTAATTCATTTTTTTTTTAATTTAATAGATACAAATTAAACGACACAAATTTATGGTGAGATAAGGATGCTCAAACAATTGTTTGGTTGCTTCCGAACATACGACACTACGCACAAAGTCGTTTCTATTAAGTAAGAAACTTTTACATTGAGATACAAGATCAATAAAACTTCATTCCATTTGGAGCATTGTTAAGTGGAGCATTGTTGGTGGCGAGAGCATCAAATAAAGTTTTGGAATCAGTTTCAAACAAAACAACATGCATTCCATTTGATATGACCACTTTAAAAGTTTTCAGTAAGCCTAAAGTTTCGGCTTCTAGAACGGTTGTAGTAGAGAAAGAATAATCTAATTTACCTAACAAAAATAAGTTTGTAGAGTCTCAAAAACACAAATCTTACCCCATGATAGAATATGGTTGAAAGAAGATGTGTCCACAATACATTTGATTGTGCCTGTCGATGGCTTGGTCTAAGAATTACATTTGAAATATACTTTTGCTCGTTGCATACAATTTCATTCATTAAGAGTATCCTTTGCTCGGGTAACTATTGTGATGGGAGAGTTGTCAGTGTCATCCCATGGTTTAGTGATGTGACTCTTCCATAAACTCCGTATAATGTCATCCATAGTTTAGTGTGTTGTCACTCTTCCATAAACTTCATATAGTGTCGTCCCATAGTTTAGTGTTGTGGCTCTTCCAAAAAACGTTGAAATAAAATTGTTAGCATTAAGGAAGATCGTCATAATAGTGTCATGAAGGCCAAACAATTCCCAAGAACTAGTAGCCTTTGAGCAAACAAAAAAGGTATATATTTGTATGTTAGTGAGGAGATCACAAGAAACACAAGAGTCATCACAAGGAATGCCATGATTGAGGAGGTTGACATGTTTAGGCAAGCATTGATGAGCGAGACGCCAAATAATGGCACGAACTCGGGGCGGAATTTGCATGCTCCCCATATGCAATTCCAGTGGGCTTCCCCATAGATGGAAGTGGCTGCAAGAATGAGATCCGAACAAAATGTGATAAGAGGCATCAAACATGGCTTTCCATATACACCGAGTTCGAATAGAGTGAAAAAAAAATTGCTAGGCTTTCTTAGTGATATGCACCGTTAACATAAATTTTTGTATTTTATCAATCAATTTTTTTTTATCTAAGGGAAAAAAACGTGATTAAGCCTTAAAAAAAATAAAATTTATTCGTCAATCAATTTTTTTTGAAGGATAAAATTTATTCGTCAATCAATTGTTAAATTTAACCTTATTGTTTAAAAAGTCACATCCCCTGAAAAAAATCACATGTAAAATTATTTGTGATTAATTAGTGTTTTAAAAATTATATATGTTCATATTAAACTCACATTAAGGTCTTGGGTTTGAATTTAACATTAGGTATGCAATAGTGTTAAAACTTTTGGTGATAATTTACGGTCTATTTGAGTACTACTCGCGGTTTGCATCGAAAAAATTATTAAACCCATATATAAAATTTTCAAAGTTATCGAATTAAAAAAATGAAATCAATAATAGGAAGTACACAGAAATACCATATCACCACATTTATTTGACAGCGCCATAAATTCAACATCTAGAACAGTTTTTCTATCCAATTAAAATGTTAAGCTAGGAACGTGTCAGCAAGGAGAAATATTGAAATATTATAGTATTTGGAAGAATTAATATGCCTAAGAAAAGTAACAAGATGCGTGTATATATATAGATGTATATGTGACAATCAACATTCATACAGAACGAACAAAAATAAAAGTGAAGTGTGAAAAAATATTTTGCAGGAGTGTGTTAATGGAAGAAGGGAAAGGAAGAGTTTGTGTGACTGGAGGTACAGGGTTTCTTGGTTCATGGATTATTAAGAGACTTCTTGAAGATGGTTACACTGTTAATGCCACTGTTAGAGATGATCCAGGTCAGGAATAAGCCTTTCTATTTTGAAAATCTTAGGACTTCATTTCCTTATAAACAAATTAAAGGCTAAATTACACCAAAAAGTCTTTTAAGTTATTTAATTATAATAACAAGTTAGTCCTTTAAGTATTTTTCATACCACTTAGGTCATTTAAGTACTTTTCATACCACTTAGGTCCTTTAAGTTGTTTAATTGTAACTTTAAAACAACAAATAACTTACATTTTTAAGATATGAAATCCCCCTTATTCCCTGTCCCTCTCTCTAAGTTTTCCGCTCTGCCCTCTCTCTAACTTTTTCAAACCGACTTCCTTCTTCTACCTCCCCAACCAATTCAAATAATTGAGTTGCAATGTAGCTCTCCTGTTTAGTGGTGCGACGAGTGACTTTCGTCCTCCACATCACCATTTTGCCATCCTTTCCAACAGTCGGTTATTAATGTGTGACTTTGGCCTCTTTTGATGTGGATTGGTTTCAAAAACCTGAAAGGGTATGACTCTGCTAATCTGAAAGGGTCTGGTTATTAACGTATTGAACTCATCCCTCGATCTGAGTTCTTACGATGTCTGTTTGAATCTCGTTGTGTTTGGTGGCCTGACTACTTCGACTCTCTGATGTTTTCAAGTATGTTGAGATCTGCAGGTTTCAAGTTGTCGTGTCTGCATACACTTTGGTTTTTTATGCTCGAAAGAGCTTTTATGCTTGCTGCTTTGTTCAGGGAGCTTGGCACTTAGATTTTGATACCGTGTTGGCGGTCAATCCATTCGCCGTTTTCAAACCCTAACTATTATTGACAAAGGTTTACTTCTCATATTTTTTGTAACATAGTTTTGCGCCCGTACGCGGGTTCGCTAGGTTGCGTCCGTGATTAGTGGATTTTTGTTATGATAGATTAGGGTAGATTCATTAGGTCTGTTTATAACGTTGTATCCCCATTTGGGTTGTACCTGGGACATGTTTAATGTCCCCGATCTTTGCATCTCTCTCTCTTTTTATTTATTTTATTTTCCTTTTGCCTAAAAAAAAAGATATAACATGTTTAGGACCTACTCCCTCCGTTTTAAAATATAAGCAAATTTTACTTTTTAGGTTCATTCAATTATTGATGTATGTGGTCCATATTATAAATCACATACATCATTAATTGAATGAACCTAAAAAGTAAAATTTGCTTATATTTTGAAACGGAGGGAGTAGTTGATATAGAAAAAAACTTAAAGGATCAACTTGTTACATTTAATTAACTTAAAGGACCTAATTGGTACGAAAAAACTTAACGATCAACTTGTTACAATTAAATAATTTAAAGGTTCGCTGGTGTAATTTAGCCTACATTAAATAATAATCAGTCCTTTGAATTTTAAAGAAGTTGATTTTGGTGTTGCAAAATTAAAATAAAAAAAAAAGTTTTCATTTCTGGTGAACTTAGTTTAATTGTTAGTGACATTGCATGATATATACAAGGGTTAGGGTTTGAACCTATGACACCTCATTTATTCTTTATAAAAAGTGAATTTCTAACCGCTAAACTATATGACAAAAAAAAAAAAAAAATCTTCCTACAATAAAAAGAAAATTTAAAATTCTTCATTACCCCTCTTCAACTCGTTGCCTCAGCCCTCAAAATAACATAGGGGTGTTCATATCATTTTTCATATTCAATTGAATATAAAGTGTAGCAATGGATTCAAAAACCTAAAATAAACAAGTCATTTGGGGTTGATCTAGTGGTTGGCTTGGGATCTTGGAGTTTGCTCCTCCAGAAGTCTTAGGTTTGAGTTCCTAACGTGAAAACATATCTAAACAAAAGTTAGGCATATTGTTGACCAAAAAGGTATAAAACCAACAAACACTGTTTCATGTCGTAATTTATTGAATATGTGGTAAGACCTATACATATAAAAAATAATAACATTAAAGAAAGTGGGGGTGGTATATAGTAAAAATTGAAAATCGTTGAATATGTGGCAAGACTATACATATAAAAAAATAATAACATTAAAGAAAGTTGGGGTGGCATTGGTAAAAAATTAAAAAATAGGTCATCGGTTGAACAACCAAAATAAATAAATTTTTATTAAAAATAATTTAATTATTATTTGATCAAAACCAAAAGCTTATATTTTCAAGACAAAAATTTTATTTTTAGATTTTTTAACCAATACCCTAGATACATCGGTTAACAAAACCCTTAAAATTAAACGTAAACATCGTTTATGATAAAACATTATAATATATAATTTTATCCATCTAGTAGGGTTTGTTGTTGGATAAATCCAACAAACTATAATCTCCTATGTTCGCCCTAAAAAAATATATACCCTCCTATAACGCATCTATATATCACTCATACATGCCCATAATGGGTGCCGGCCAAACAACATATATAAGATTTTTTATTAAAAAATTGATATTCAGGGTCCATTTGGATTAGCTTATTTTAGAGCTTATATAAAACAGCTTATGCAAATAAATAAGTTTTTATGTATTATTTATAATTTTTTTAAGTAGTTTATGAAAAAACCATTTATGAAGATACAAATTTCGTCAGCAAGAGCTTATAAATTAAAATAAAAGCTTATTTATTTGCATAAGCTATTTTTATAAGCTCAAACCAAATGGAGCCTTAGTATTTAACCAAAAAAAAATAGTAATAATATTTTAGAAATTTTTTGAAAATAATTTTTTTGTGTATTTGTTTGTCAATAAAAAAAAAAACTATTTTTTTAAAGAAATTACATAAAATGAGTTTATAAAAAAATTCTAAAAATTGCTTCAAATTTCTAAAAAAAGGCTATTTCAGTCTAATAACAAGTTATTATATGAATGAAATCTCCATCGACAGATGTTTAGTCTAGCAGAAAAGGTTAGATTCTTACAACATGACAAATCAAGGTTCATATATAGAAGGAATATCATGTCTTAATATGTATGAAGTGTTAGTTTAGCGGTAAAAGTTTTACTATCAGTGCTACATTAATTATTGATAATTTTCCTTTCTCCAATATATATTTGACCAACAAGCAATAAAATTGTGTTTCATATGACAGACCGCAAGAAAGATGTTAGCTTCCTCACAAATCTTCCAGGTGCATCTCAAAAGCTAATATTCTTCGGTGCTGATCTAAGTATCCCAGAAAGTTTCAATGCAGCAATTGAAGGGTGTTCAGGCATATTCCACACTGCAAGTCCAATGGATATGGAAATGAACGAATCAGAAGAAACAGTGACAAAAAGAACAATTGATGGAGCATTAGGAATTCTAAAAGCATGCAAAAATTCAAAGACCGTGAAGAGAGTTATTTACACTTCAAGTGCTTCAGCAGTGTATTGGCAAGATAAAGATGACAATGTAATGGATGAGAGTTATTGGAGTGATGAAAATATTCTTAGAGATTTGAAACCATTTGGTTGGTCGTATTCAATTTCTAAAACAATGGCAGAGAAGGTTGTTCTAGAGTTTGGAGAACAACTTGGTTTAGATGTTGTGACTATAATACCAACTTTAGTTGTTGGATCCTTCATTTGTCCTAAGCTTCCTGGATCAATCTATACTTCTCTATCTTTGTTATTTGGTAAGTGTTGCAATTTTTTCTAGTCCTTTTTTTTTTCTTTCTTTCTGACTATTAATAAGGTGGAATTTGAAATCTTTGAGGTTATAAAATCAAGCTTGTGCTGCTAAGTGCTAACGAAATATTAGTGTGGCACAAATGGTATGTTTGGGTCTCTCAACTATTTGGTCCTGAGTTCGATTCATATGTGATGTGTATGAAAAAATATTTGATGGAAAATGTTAGCACCATAGATGAGTTACCACGAGGTAATAAGACTATATATGCAGTTGCGCGTGAAGAATACATTTGGTTTTTAAAAAATAATATTAATACTGTTTACAAAAAAAGTATTGCCATTACCTTGATTTTCCTAATCTAATATGTGGAAATTCACAATGAATACCAATAAATTCAATTTTAGGCATACCTCTAGTTTCATTGTAAAGATGCTAATTAAGAATAGAAAATGGATGTTGTAGGGGACAAGAATCCATTTGGCTTCTCTCATCTCCCTATGGTGCATGTTGATGATATTGCAAGAGCACATATATTTCTGCTTGAGCATCCTAATCCAAAAGGGAGATATAATTGCTCACCATTCATGGCAAATATTGAAGAAATAGCTCAACATATTTCTTCCAAATACCCTGAAATTCATATACCAACACTGGAGTGAGTTCTAATGTCAATATGTCATCCTCCATAAAAAATTCTTTATTAGATTAATGTGTTATTTCCTTTTTTTGCCAAGAGTGCTATTTCCTTTTACTGTAACTAGTATTTATTTATTTTTTCACAGGGAGCTTAAGGATATTAAAGGTGACAAGCTCCCACATTTAACCTCAAAAAAACTCATGGATGCTGGATTCGAGTTCAAACACAGCCTTGAGGAAATGTTGGACGATACAATTCAGTGTTGCAAGGACAAGGCTTATCTTTGATTAGAAAAAATAAAAGGGTTATATGAGTTATCAAAGTTTTTTTAGCTTGTTTTGGTGTCTTCTCCGTCAAACCTAGGATTGATTGGTGGTGGAATCCGAATGAGTGTGGGAATTTGGCTCAATTGTGGTGATGAGAAGTTGAAGTGTTGTTTGTGGTGTTGAGAAGGTGAGGTATTGTTGTTAGGGGTTTGAGCGGGTGTGATGATTTTCTTGAGTGGCTTTGGTGTGAGTAGCGGGTGATAGGTGTTTGAATTTTGTTTATGTGGCCATTCATGAGGGAGTGTAAGGTTTTGGCTCACATTTTGGTTTATGTTGGTTGCATAGGAGTTTAACTTGGTTTTCGTGTTGATTTTGTTTTGGAGGTTTGTTTTTTATTGGTGTTTATGATGTACGGTGTATGCATTTCCTTTTGGATGTTCCCCTTATATTGCGCTCTTTACTTTATAGTTTATGTTTTATCGATTCATGTTCGTCTTGTGCATAGACTTAATTATTAATAAATTTTACCATTAAAAAAAATTACACAACTTTTTAGGTGGATTCTAGGGTGAGGGAGCAATTAAGTCCCTCACCGGTGGACCATGTCTAACAACCATTAGATTAAATGAGTCCACAGTTTTTATCATACACCTTCATGCACTTGATCTCTTTTATTTCTTCTCCTTTCCTCTTTGATTTGTTTAGTGTTGCCTTCCTTGTTTTCATCTATCACCTTCTCAAATCTCATTGTCGTTCATTCCATCATGCACAACTTTTCCATAATAATACAGTTCTTTTGAATTTATGAATTATCTTTCAAAAATTAAATGTATCGTTCTCCCTCAACATGTTGTTCTATAACTTAATCATTCTATAAATATTTGATTCATAAGTCATACCCTTTTTTTTTTATTTCACGGAAAACTTATACCTTTTTATTCTTCTTAATTTCACATGTAAAATAAATTAAAATCTAAAGCTCTAAACTTTTTTTCAGGCAAAAAATTAAAAGTTTTTAAATTGATACGGTGACTGAATTTTCTTTTAACCTCTGATTGTCTGCAAAAGCAAGGATTGTGTTTTTAACCCAGGCAACAGTTGTGGAAATAACCTCACTCTAGAGCCAAGATTTTACCGGTGAGAGAAGAAGATATTTGTGATCCAGTGTAGATAATATACAATAAGATGTGTGTAATTTGATTAATCTGACGTTGGTCCACCGGTGAGGGACTTAATAGCTCCATCACCCTAGAATCCACCAGCTTTTTAATATAAATTTACTACTTTTGATACTTTAAAGCAATGCACTAAAGACACTCGTTAGCATTCTCCATATGTGTGTGAAGCAGGGAGAGGAAGGCGACCGTCCTAGGCCAAAAATTAACTTTAAAAATGACTTGACAATTATTGTTGATCTAAGGACGCATAATAGGAGGGCATAACCCAAAATGGGTCTTAAATTTGAAAAGTGCTCTTCTTCCTTTGGTTTTTGCTCATTCCCACTCCGATTTTCTCTAAATAACCCTAGTGTGAGTTAACTCACGCTCGGTACCTAGCGTGAGTTAACTTGCATTGATACCAGCGTGAGTTAACTCACGGTTATTATATAGCAGACAATATCTTGTTTCTTCCATTTCACAACATTCAATCTCTAAAATTCTCTCAAATCATCCAACACCAAATTTTGTCGAATTCAAATCAGCCACCACTACAATAAAAAGGTAAGTTTTCATAATCCATTGACATTTTATGTTTATACGTTACATTTTTGCTCTTTAATTAGAAATGTTTTAGTTTTAGGGTTTATGTAAATTTTGATTTTTTTGGTATGAAATGATTAAATGTGTACATGTAAATGCTATGAATTCTTGTTAGACTAGATTTAAGTTCATTAAAAGTTTAGATGTTTGCATGTTTAAGTTTTAGTTTTTGCACTCCAAGTGTTTGATGAAATGTTTGAATAAAATTTTCATTGATTATTTTTAATTTTTTATGGTGTAGATCTGAAGCAATGGACATTTATCCAGTAGATCTGAACATGATGTTAGCTGCAATCTGCTTCAACGGTGGAAATCCCAAATCTGTTTAGGGTTCAGGTCAATGTCACGTTACTAGATCTGAATGACCAACTAGATCAAATCAACCGACAACTCAACCACATAGACACAAAGAGGGTGGACGACATTGGGTATCGAAGTCCATCCTGACAGATTGCAGTTCATCCTGATGATGCTCACAAACGATGACGACGTGAGGATCATGTTCTCGATATTTGGTCAGCACATCATGTTCTCGACGATCGAGTTTGATGTTTTGTTGCTGAGATCTTCTGAAGATACTCTCAAGAGTTTGCTTTGGCCAGATGAAGATGTTTAGGTTGTATTAAAATGTTGTGTCATTATTTTATTGGATTTTAGCTTAATTCTTGTTAGTTTGCCAAAGAAGTTTGCATTGATGTGTTAAAGGTTTGCAAGTCTCTTTGAAAACTCGAAAGAATGGAGAGAACACGTGTTGTATTCTCTCGAAAAAAAACTATATAGGTTCTCACATCGAATTCCTTCAAATAAGAATATGGTGTCGAGAGTGGATGCATTTCCAAGATGTTGTTTTGAGCTTGATCATGTTTCTCTCACTGCTAGAAAAAAGACATTTAACTTCCATGAATTTAATTTAATCAATGCCAATATTTTCGGAAAACTTCCATGAATTTAATTTAAATCCAACATCATGATGATACAACATCATTAAGGAGAATGCAATGTAATGCAGCGCTTTGTTTATTGCCCGATTTGAAGAGATGGATTAGAACTAAATAAATTTGTAGTATTCTATTAGTTTGGAATTGATTCTGCGTACTTATGTATTTTTAGTTATGATTTATTTTGGAAATGAATGAATTGATGATTCTAGGATATGCTTACCATTGAGCAAATGAATGTTTTTAAAAAATGTAGTGAATGATTGGGAATTAAAAAACTAAGATAATGTATTGTGAATGAATGAATATGGTAAATGAATGTAGTGATAACCGATGATGGATGTTGTAAAAAATGCACGTTTAAAGGCTTAAATTTTGTTATGTTAGCCTGTCTAAAACCGGCGCATGTTAACTCACGCTAGAAATTAGCGCATATTAACTCACGCTGGATAACAACGCAAGTTAACTAACATTGAGTACCGAGCGTGAGTTAAGTCACGCTAGGGTTATTAAGAGAAAATCGGGGTGGGACTGTTTGTTGTTTTCCGCCTTCGGTTTCATAATTTTTTTGCCATATTTGTGGTTTTCTTATCCCCTCCGAATTTTTTTTAATTCTAGAGTTGATTTAAACTAATATTAATATTATTTAACTGAAAATATTAACTGAGAGTAAGCTAGAATTATCCATGCATTTTGTGTATAAAAAAGAACATCATATAGTATAAAACCTTAAATTATAATACATCATATAGTATAAATTTGAAAGCCCGTGATGCATGAGTGAGTTAAGCCCATGTTACATGACGACACTGATCTTTCTGTTCAAAGGGCATGCATGCATTAGCAAATGATGACAAACAGTATTCAACATCAATTATCATAGTTGGATTGCTTCGCCTCCTCTTATGACCAAAAGGAAGGGAAAGTAGAATAAAAGACAGGTTGATTCAAAACAAAACAAAACAAAAAGGATGTGACTCACGTTATTTACATTTTAATGAATCCAAATAAATGCATGGTTAAATTCACTTCTTATAAATCGTTTTTAAGAAAATATTTTCGTCATCTATAAGTAGCATTATTAGTCATCTCTTAAAAAATATAAACATTTTTAGGAAAATAATTCACGTATGCATAAATCGAACACCTAATCACATACTTATATGAGGCCCAAATCTCTTACTACATGACCAATCCATTGTTGGTGATATTATTGTCTTTTTTATTGTTTATCATCTATTTATTTGTTTTCTTTCCAATTCGGTAAGATTAACTTTTAGAGTGAAACCCTATTTTAGTCCATGTAAACCCAACTTAGCTAAAAAAATGAAAAGAAATAGTGTTAAAAAAAAAAACCAATACGACTTAATTTTTATCTCTTTATAATATATTTTTACTCTCTTGATTTTTCTTTTTAAGTACACTTATGTTATTTTACAATACAAATATTTATTTTTATCCTCATATTTTTTATTTTCTCTCGTACCAAACTACTATTCATCTTATTATCTATTTATTTTCAATTTTATCATTCCTATATATTTCTTCACCAAACCAAACAAACCGTAAAAAAGATATGAACTAAGTTGTCCAAGTTTATTTTTCTCATAGACTAAAAGTATTTTTTTTCTAGAAGACTAAATTGAGTCTTTTTCAAAGACTAAGGTTAATAAGAAGATGTGTTATTTTAATTTGTTAATTAGAATATGTGAGTCGTTTGAAGTGAACCATTATTAGCTAGAGGTGATGCATCTTAGGAAATAACAAAATTTATTCTTTTCGTATTTTTCATTTTTTTAATATTTATATAATTGTTCATTTAAAAGATCTTTATGTTAAGAAGTAAAATTAATATAAATTTTTAAAAATATAAATACAAAATATTTTAACAAAGTACCTAGGGCTTAATTTCTTGCTCTCAACATCTAGAATATATATCTTTTTTTATTTCTCATAGATTCTCTCTATTTGTATAATCTTATGGGAAGTGTGTCAACACAACACTAAATATAAATATAACTTTTGGCTATAAATCGTATCTTAGTTCACAACTTTAAGTCTAACTTATTTCACTTGACTGAGCTTCGGCTGCTATCTAAGATCTATCTTTTTATCAATTTTTCTTTTGGTCATAGCTATTTAAGATTGTGACGTTCGGTCGGAAAAATAAATTCTTGAAGTTTAAAAGAACGTGCCAATAGAAAAGTCCTCTGAATTTTTGTCTGTGGAAATTTTGAGAGTACATTTGAAAATAAATTCATGAGAGTACTCATGAACGTGCCAATATTGAATGTTTGTGTGTAGTCATAATAGTACCATTTTAGAATAAATAATTAATAATGTAGTCTTGCACGAAAAAGTTAACCGACTGTATATAAAAGAGGGATATGTGAGTAGTGTACACTAAAAATATTTTGCAAGAGAGTGTAGTAATGGAAGAAGGGAAAGGAAGAGTTTGTGTGACTGGAGGTACAGGGTTTCTTGGTTCATGGATTATTAAGAGACTCCTTGAAGATGGTTACACCGTTAATGCCACTGTTAGAGATGATCCAGGTCAGTAATAAGTTTGTTTTTTTTGTCAAGTAGTCTAGTGGCAAAAACTCGTTCATCTTAAATGCAGAGAAGTGAACTGTCTGTGATTCGAATCCAACTCTTGTATATATTTTATAATGTCTCTACTAGATCTCTATAATTCATTTCCTTATGAATAAATTAAATAATAACGAGTCCTTTGAATTTTCATTTTCTCTCATGTACTTATAAAAAAGTTGTTTTTCGTGTTGCAAAATTAAAATTCTTCCTGCAATAAAAAGAAAAATTAAAATTCTTCCTTTCTCCTCTTTAACTCATTGCCTCAGCCTTCAAAGTAGTGTAGGCGTTTTCATATTCAATTTAATACAAAATGCAACAATGGATTCAAAAATTCAAAAAAGAAAACAAGTCAAAAATCGAAAAAAAAAAAATTAACATTTTTTAAAATGGATTGGACTGATTTTGAGTTCCTAAAGTGAAAACATATCCAATCCTAAGGCCAAAAAATCAGGCATATTGTTGACCAAAAATGTATCATGTCCTTTCTATAAATTATAAATCCAACAAATACCGTTCTGTGTTATAGTTCATTGCACGTGTGGTAAAACTAGACATATCAAAAATAATAACATCACATTCCTTCAAAAAAATAATAATAATAACATCACGTAGAGAGTTGGGGTGACATTTTTTTGAGGGAATGGTTGAGGTGACATATATAGTAAAAAATTGAACAAAAAAAATGTGTTTCTGTGATTTTTTTTTTTTTTTTGGTGGCCGAGGTTTTGAAACCCGAACCTCCCATATATTATGCATTGTCCTTACCAACTGAGTTAAGCTCACGAGAAAAGATGATTTAAACATATAGAGAGAAGATATGGAAAAACCTCAAGATAACTATTTAAAAAGATGGAGAAATTAATAGGTTAAGGAGAATTATTTTATTTTATTTTAAAGAAGTTAAGGAGATTTTTTTTTATGAAAGGTTAAAGAGAATGTTAAATAGTGCTTCAGGGATACTGGTTAAACAATCAAAGGAATTAAGTTTTTATTAAAATGATCAAAAATAACAGCTTATATTTTCAAGACAAAATTTTATTTTTAGATTCATTAATCAATGTCTTAGAGGCATCGATTAACAAGACCTGATAAGTTAAACCTTTATGAAGTGCGTTAGTTCAACGGTAAGAGTTTAACCATCAGTGTTACATTAATTATTGATAATTTTCCTTTCTCCAATATATACTTGATCAACAAGCAATATAATCGTGTTTCATATAACAGAGCGCAAGAAAGATGTTAGCTTCCTCACAAATCTTCCAGGTGCATCCCAAAAGCTAAAATTCTTCAGTGCTGATCTAAGTATCCCAGAAAGTTTCAATGCAGCAATTGAAGGATGCATTGGAATATTCCACACTGCTACTCCAATTGATTTGGAAATGAATGAATCAGAAGAAACAGTGACAAAAAGAACAATTGATGGAACATTAGGAATTCTAAAAGCATGCAAAAATTCAAAGACCGTGAAGAGAGTTATTTACACTTCAAGTGCTTCTGCTGTGTATTGGCAAGATAAAGATGATGATGTAATGGATGAGAGTTATTGGAGTGATGAAAATCTTCTTAGAGATTTGAAACCATTTGCTTGGTCATATTCAATTTCTAAAACTATGGCAGAGAAAGCTGTTCTTGAATTTGGAGAACAACATGGTTTAGATGTTGTGACTATAATACCAACTTTTGTTCTTGGACCATTCATTTGTCCCAAGCGCCCTGGCTCAATTTATACCTCTCTGTCTTTGTTATTTGGTAAGTGTTACAATTTTTTCTAGTCCTTTTTTTTTCTTATCATTTGTTGTGGAACTAATGATCATTTTCCAACGGACTCAAATGGGGTTTGAACTCCGTATTTGAGGTTATAAAGTAAAGTTTTTACCACTAAGTTGACATCTAATGCATATTTGTTAACAAGTTGAGTTTCACACTATGAAAAACCATCAAATTAGCTTTGGAAATCAAAGAGAGAGAAGATAAAATTGGTCTTCGATGTTAGTGTATCTAATTGTGTGGATTAGGGATATGTTTGTCAATTAGGTGATTAAGTGATTGTTGAGTATGACTCATTAGTAATGAGAAGTGGGAAGGGTTGAATGAGCGGAGCGAGTGAGACCTGCCCGGACTTGACCGAAACATTTGTTGTGGGGACGACGCCCCCGCGGTACAGTTCAATGATTCTACAGTCTGGACTGAGGTATTTAAATACAAGTTGGATATTGTAAACTCTAATCCTTATACAAATAATACAAACAAATTATAGCTGCTTTGCACTCAAAGAAGTACACACGATTAACCGGATTTCATTATCAAACATCTTGTATGTGTTCTTTATTTGTGTTCATCACTTCTTTACTCTTTTAATTCGACTTGTTGTTGTTATGAATCATGAAATCATAGGGAGAAAGATCATAGATGTAAGCAAGATAGCAAGCATAAGAGTGCTCATGTGGGAGATACTCATAGAAACTCATTGTAGAAATGAATAGATTGATAAAAGATGAATAATGAGTACAATAGAGTAAGCTATTTATAAGGTGGTGTGATACATATGAAAAAATATTTGTTGGAAGAGGTTGGGACCTTAAATGAATTTTAGTTGTTTTGAGGGAATTAATTTATTCAGTTGTACGTGATTTGGTTTTAAAATAAACAAAAATATTAATATTTACCGTTAAAATAAAAAATAAAATAAAAAAGGTATTGTCATTGCCTTGATTTTCCCAATCTAATATGTAGAATTCACAATGGATACCAATAAATTCATTTTTAGGCATACCTATAGTTCCATTGTAAAAATGCTAATTAAGAATAGAAAATCAATGTTGTAGGGGACAATAATCCATTTGGCTTCTCTCGTCTCCATATGGTGCATGTTGATGATATTGCAAGAGCACATATATTTCTGCTTGAGCATCCTAATACAAAAGGGAGATATAATTGTTCACCATTCATTGCAAATATTGAAGAAATAGCTCAACTTATTTCTGCCAAATACCCTGAATTTCGTATACCAACACTAGAGTGAGTTCTAATGTCATACTCCATAAAAATTCTTTATTAGATTAATGTGATATTTGCCTTTACTATAACTAGTATTTATTTATTTTTTTCATAGGGAGCTGAAGGAAATTAAAGGTGACAAGCTTCCACATTTAACCTCAAAAAAACTCATGGATGCTGGATTCGAGTTCAAACACAGCCTTGAGGAAATGTTGGACGATACAATTCAGTGTTGCAAAGAAAAGGGTTATCTTTGATTAGAAAAAAGAACAAGGTTATATGAGATATCAAAGATAATAATTTATACTATTAATAAAGGTGATACATAGAGTCCATTAATATACAAAAGATAACTTAGTAAAAAAAAGAAAGAAGAAAAACATCACAAAATGAGTCAAGACTCTCTCTTGGGAGCCGCCACCAAAACCCTAATTTTTTCACCTTCATCCACTAAAGAGGGGTGATTTAGGGTCAATTTTTGATCCAAAATCACCCCTCTAACTTGTTTTTTCTATTTCCCTTTTATTGAAATAAGTGATTTACACATCTATTTCGTTCCTTTTTTTGTGATTTCGTCGTCTTAATGCGACCTTGTTTTGTTCGTCGTCTTTGTGCGACGTTGTTTGCCTTTCTTGTTTCGTTCAGGTATTTGTTCGGTTCAGATTGTTAGATCAGCTTCGATCCAGTGCAGATCAAATCAATGACTTTGGAGTCGTCAACATTGCAGATCCGGAGACATAGGTATTCTGGAGGCTTAAATATATTCATATGTGTAGGCTTTAGTACTTTGCCGTTTTATGCTATTAACATGGATGTTGTGAGTTTGTTCACAGATTCATCCTTTTTGTTTTTAGCGAATTTTCATTGTATCGATGTACTCTACCAATTTGAATGAATGAATATCTTTTATTTTTATAAAAAAAAAGGTGATACATGATTTTGTTGGTGTAGCCTTTTTCAATATACATAAATTACATTCAAATAGTTTTACTCTTGAATTTATTAACTATGATTTGGTTGTTATAAAAACATTTTTGTTTGATCCCTGGACTTAAATAGCAGACCTTATAGATGTGCTAAAAATTGATATAATTTTTTAAATAAATTTTTTACTTTAGTTTTCTTAACATGTACTCTAGAGACACAAGTTAACATTTTCCTATGCACACGGAAATGTTAATGAGTGTCATATAGGAATTTTTTAAACACTTTAAACAACAAGTTTTTACTCCCTCCGTTCTGCAATGATGACCCATTTGAAAATGTGCAATTTTGATCTAACTTACTTTGACCATATTTTTCTACTAATATACAAAGATAAATAATATCATATAAGATGTTGTTAGATACGTCTCGTTGAATATTTTTAAAATATCAAATTTTCATAATTTTTTCTACTACTTCCGTCCCTAATTATAAGGCCCTTTTGAAAAAATAACGGGAATTAAGATAGTGGATATTTGTATTAAATATGTTTGTAATTACTATTGTTTTTACAATTTTATCCTTTAAGAAAGAGGGTTGGCTTATGTTTTCAACATTCTATTTATTGCTAATTGAAGAAAAAGGTGTATAATAAATAGGGGCATGTATGTAAAGAAATAATTAATGTAGTTGGAAATATAAAAGGAATCTTATAAAAAGGGACTAAATAATTCTCAAAAGGGTCTTATAATTAGGGACGGAAGTAGTAATATATTATTCAAGATATTTAAGCTCAAATTATGCATTGGTATGCGTAATAGAGTTAACTGTGTCATGTATTATGGGACGAAGGGAGTATAATTTTTTTTTTTGCATCCAATATATTGGAAATTGAAGTTTTTTTTTAATAAATAATTTCTTAACTTAGAAAAACACGCCAACTTAATTTATTTATTGAAAATGCTGAAGAGTGTATTCCGGACAATTATTAAGAAAATTAAAATAAACATGTTATCTTGAGAAATAAAGAGAAAGCGTAACATTCAATTTTTTAATGTTTAAAAATTGTTGTTTTCAAAGTAAAGTTTCCACTTTTTGTTTTCTTAATATTGCCTCCGTTGTTGCTTGCTACTACTTCCGTCCCTAAATATAAGATCCTTTTGAGAAATTCTTTTATCTCTTTTTATAAGATTTATTTGGTATTTTCAAGTACATTAATTAATTCTTGATCAATACACCCCTATTTATTTTATATCTTTTTCTTCAATCAACATTAAATATTATATTGAAAACATACATTAACCCTCTTTCTTAACGGATAAAATTATAAAAACAATAGCAATTACAAACAAATTTATTACCACTTTCAATTTTCTTAATTTACGTTATTTTTCCAAAAAGCCTTATAATTAAGGACGGAGGTAATAAATGTCATCGAGCACTTGTTGGAAAGATCTTTTATTTAAAACTTAATTCAACTAATAAGATTTTTTTTTTTTTAAAGTAATAGATAGTTGATAAGATAGTTAATAAAGAGCCAATACGAATAGTGAACAAGTTAACTAATTTGAAATAGTTAGTAATGGATGGTGTATGAAGTTTGAAGTAACCTTACCTGATGAACCTGTTAAAGAGAAAAGGAGAGGTGAGTGAGAGAGAGGAAAGAAAGGACGTGATATGAGTTAGTGAGAGAGTGGAAATGCAAATGAGCTAAAAGGAGAAAGAAGAAAAAACACAAGAAAATCAAAAGCTAAAAAAATAAAATGTGTGAGAGAGTGGAAAGAAAGGATGTGATATGAAATTATTGCTATTGATGTTGAAAGTTTGTTTCTAACAAACTCTCTCAAACACTGTAAGAGTGACTGGCGTTTTTGCATATACGCTTTTTTATCTTTTTTTTCCTTCAACGGAAATAACAATACATAGTTTTCTTACTTTTCACATTTTTTAACTCTTTTTCACAAATCACTAAAACCATATCCAATTTTATCCATGCACAAAGAAACTAGATCTAAAGTTGTTAGCTTTTTTATTCTAGCAAATGCAGATCTGAAAATGAAGTGATAATATATAGTTCTGAAAAGAGTGGTGATGAACCGTTTAGACAGGGAAATTCAAACACAAATTGCAACACCAATACATAATGAATTCCTTCAAATAAAAAATTATGTTGATTGTGGAAGAAAATATTTGGAAATTATGAACATTAAAAGGAAATTGTTTAAGTTCAAAAGTGAAGAAGAAACCACAAAGTTTTTGTTGAAGATTGTTGTTGTAACCTGCATGTTGTTGGCTGTAATTTGTGTTATCACAACAATGAACTTGATATTTAATCATGTTAAGTAATCAAGCATTGTAATGTTTGTATTTGTTTACTTTAGTGTGTTGGTTGTAACCTGCATATTTGAATGTAATGTGTTTTCTTCAATGTAATGTATTGCGTTTTGGTTATAATTAAAGTAATATGTTCATGTTTAATGAGAAGATATTATTATATTGATATTATAGAATAATAAAATGCGATCAAAATAATAACAATCATTAACACATTATCAACATAATTCTTTCATCACAACATAACCATAAAATACCATGTCTTACATATGATTGTTGTTGATTATATGTTTTAACAATAGCACCAAAATAACCCAAATACGATCAAGGTTCTAGTTTCCATGTTTCATTCAAAATAACTAAAATAAGTGGATCATACATACTGATCACATAAACACACGAGAAAAAAAAACATAAAATCATGCCTAAGCTAAGCTAAGATGTATAGTCTTCTTTGGCTGCATCTTTTACCGGGTAAATGTTGTGGGAGCTAATACTTCATTGAGGAGGACTGATGTTCTTGTTGCAACTGTGTTTGGCTTAAATGATGATGTTCCTACATTCTTGGTGTTTGTAGTTTTGAACTTTGCATCCTTAGCAGATTTTTGAGCACGTTGAGTAGTTTACCATGTTACCTTTAAAGCAACATTCAATATGATAACAAAATAAGACAAACATGTGGGGAACTCATCAATTTTTAAAACTTACTGCCAACTCATCAATTTGTTAACGTCTGTTTAACAGAAGAGTTACTGTGAACATATTTTTAAACTTAAATGACTGATATGTTACAAAAAGGCAACAAACCAAGGTTGTCTCCTTAGGTGAGCGGCTCGATGTTGTCTCCCCCACAACAGAAAGGCAACAAACCAAGGTGTGCAATGCTCGGATATGTGTTTTCATTGTGAGGGTTCATTTAAGAATGATTGACATGTTTTCTTTGGTTGCAATAAGGTTGAAGAGTTGTGCACTGAAGATTGTTTGTGGGAGTTCATTTGCTATAAATCGAAAGTTGTAAATAAACAAAATCTACACATGTTTGTTATGACTCTTTGGTGCATTTGGAAGCAAATAAACGAAAAAACTATTGAATGACGCTGAAATATGTCATCGTCTGGCAGTGCAGGTTACACATGACACTTTGTTACAATGTCAGCGTATCCAAAATAGCAAAACGCATGGTGCAATAGCTTTCGATGGGAACATAAACACATTTGAAGATTGCGGTTGTAGCAGTATGATCCGGTAAAGGAAGCCAAATGCGGGTGAAATAAAATGCAACGTGGACGTGACAATTTTCAAGGAGCAGGGTTGTTATAATATCAAGATACATCAAAGAGGTAGAAAAAGCAAGTTCATACCAACCAAGACAACATGGTTTCAAGGACTACCACAACCTCAATACCTCATGGAGTGGAAACTTGAGAATTAAAGGAGGCGATCATTTGACTTGATAAAATGAATTTAATATCGATGTCTATTTAATTTAATTGCAAACAACTGATTGACGATGTCTACATAATAAACTTAATACCAATTATGCATTTGGAGCCATGTTAAAGGTTTGTAAAACTCTTACTTCATTATAAAGCTTTGATAAGTTTCATCAGAATCCGAAGACAAATAAATAAAGTCACTTATTTATTTGCAAGTGCACCATTGTTGTATACTTGTATGTTAATTTCTAAACTCATGATCATATGTCATTGATATTAGGACTATCATTTTTTTGATAGATAGATAAAATGACAAAACCATTATAAACTCATACATACAAGTGGAGGTACCGGAGTTCGAACCCCAATCATGACATCCATCCTAACAATTTCGATATTTTGCCGACTTGTGGATATGCTCCCTCTGGTCCTATTTATAAGAAACAATTTACTTTTTTGATTCATTGAATAGTTGATGTATTTGGTCTATTTCTAGGTCAGATACAACAATTATTTAATGAATCTAAAAAATCAATTTTTTTTATAAATAAGACCGGAGAAAGTATTAAGACTATCATTATTAATGATCATATGTTATCTTGTATTCAGAACAATATTATTTATTATTTGTCTGAATTTTCTTTTTTACCAAATTAAAGATGGAGAGTGTAGCAATATTCCACGTGTACAATCCTGCTCTTTCTTCCATCGTCCACCTCATATAAAACCCCGCCATTTCCATTACCATTTTCACCTAAAACCTTAATCAAATCTCCGATCAGAAGAAAATGGATGAATTGTTCCCCATTGTTGCGTTTTCTCTTCTTCTCGGTGCCATCATTGCTCTTCTCTTCTTCAACACCTATTATCGTAAACGCCAATCCGAAGTCCGATCCATCGCAAATCTCAATCCAAATCCGAATCCCAACCCAATCGTGCCATCTTCAAAACCACTTCCGAACAAAAAATCTAACCCTAAACACCATTCCTCTGATAAGGTAATTTTCATTTTCCAATTTATTCAATTGATTTTGATGTTACTGTGTTTTGTGGATTGTTATGTGCGTGTTTGAGATTTGATTATGCATGGTTGATTATATGTGTTGGTGTTATGGAAATTGAGTAATTTTGTTAGTTTATGAGGGATTGGTTTTAGATTATGAAAGTTTGGTGTTGTATCGAAGTGAAAGAAGCTTGATTTTCATTTTTAGGATGTTTTTGGAAACTGGAAAGTAGTATAGTATTGGTACCTGAGTTTTATGTTTTTGTTCTTTATATTGATGATTTACTGAGAGAGTTGCAGAGAGGAAGATGTTGCATTAGATGTGTGATAAGACTGGACATGATATGATTCGAAATGATAACATTAGAGAAAGAGTTGGGGTAGCACTTATCGTAGAAAAGATGGTGGAAACTTGGCTTAGGTGGTTTGGGCATGTAGAGAGAAGATTTGTAGGTTCTGTAATAAGGAGAGTAGATTAGATGGAGGGAGTTAAATTGCTAGAGGAAAAGGAAGACCTAAAAAACTATAAAAGAAACGGTTAAGAAAGATCTAGAGGTTAATAGAACATTATGAGGTCGTTTGACCCATGTAGCCTACTCCACTTGGTGGGATAAGGCTTGGTTGTTGTTGTTGTCGTCGTCTATATTGATGATTTGTCATGGTGTTTGTGAAGATTGTGTGATTCAGGTTCAAAAACTTAGGGCCGGTCTATTTCGTGAAAACATTGTTCTACTTGTATTTTCATTTATTAAGAGTTGTGGTAGTTTTACTTGATAATAAAGAAAAAAAAAAGACTTTTGAAGTGAGTCTTGTGATGGAGAGAAGATAAAAAGCTAACTATGGATCATGCATTTCAGGAAATAATAAAAATAACTCTTTTTGTCATTTTCATTGTTTCCGGAAATGCAAGACAATTGTTAACAAGTTTCCGGAAATAGCTCTTTTGTCCTTTGTTAACAAGTAAAACTAACACAAATTTTAAAAATGAAATTAAAAAAAGTTTTCATAAAGTAAACGAGCCCAACTTTTCCTTTTAGGATTTTGGTAAATTTTATTTTTGATAGACAAATGTTAGTGGTTAATTTGTTTGGAGAGAGGGAATTTGTGAGTAGCAAGGATCTCCTACATAATATTCTCATTAGATGTCCCAACCTATACAATTGAGCTACTCTTTGAGAGACCTTTTTAGGGTTTTGGTAACATTAATTGGTTATTGGATTTTAATGGAAGAAGCTAACTTACAAGTTGTAATCTCAGGTTTGCATTAGTGTTTGTTCGAGTGCTTCTTCAAGTGTTAACTAGCTATTATTTTGTGGAAATTTAAGTTTATTTCTGATTAATGATAAATTTTCAATTTTGTATTATGCGGGTGGGTGTTGGTGAAGCTTAAGGATTTTAAGTAGTTTCTGTAGGTCTTCACTTTCAAATGCCATTGTGCTTCTTCTTTAAGAAACGCAACACACAACATTTATTGGTTATCAGTAACTTGCTGCGATTATTCTATAGTTTGATTTTTGTTTGGCCTAACCTTTTGTTTTTGGAACATAAGGATCAAATCAAGCGGCATCATCCATTGGATTTGAATACCTTGAAAGGCCATGGTGATGCAGTTACAGGGATATGTTTCTCTCCTGATGGACGAAACTTGGCAACAGGTATTTAAACATATTTGTTCATAAATAATATCTGCAGTTATGTTTATAGATACTACCATCATGATTTCATCAACCGAAGATATATCTAGTAATGTTTATAGTTACTACCGTCTTGATTGCATCAACCTTTTTGTAAATGATCACATATGGCTCTCCCTAAGTTTACTTCACTGTGAGGGTTAGAGTTGTGTTGGTGCTTCATAGCCAATAGGCTTGCAAGAATTATTTGCTAACACAAACCTCTTCCCTTTAATCTGGCCCTCTTACAGTCTCTCTCATGATCCCCCTTGCCATTAGTTTCTTCGTTTGTGTTGCAGAGAATAAAGAGTCTCTCCTTCCCTCGCCCACTTTGATTAATTTTATTGCAAAGTGGACATGTTCTATTTTTGAGTTTAGCAGCATAAGCTCTCCCCCTTCCTCCCCTCCCTACACAAAGCCGATTCACCTTGAACTGGAACATGCATCCAAATTCCAATCTAAGACTGCAGTTCGGAGGGGGTTTGATGAATTTTCTAGCATTGTTTATGATACGACATAGTTAAGCAATGCCTCTGCCTACGGGAAATTATACTGAAGACATCACGGGCTCAGCAGCCACAAAAATAGTTTTATTCCAAAAGTGTAAAAAATGTTCAAGTGAGGAAGAAATACCACTGAAGTTGTGGGAATCGGGAAAACCACTAAAGGCCAGCCAAATGAAATCAGCTGCAAACATAGCATTTCACCCAAAATTTATTTTTATGCCTTGTTGTCACTAAGTAATTAGATTTGTTGATATGTATTTTTCATCTATCATTCTTGTCTCCTAACATTCGCGTAGACTTCTCTGAGTATGGCATAGGACTTCTAGGTGTTTAAATTGTCTTGTTTTTAGTTTTAACCTGTATGAGCATTTGAACATTATTTACAAAACTTTTCTCTTACAATCTTATGAAATATAATATGTGCAAACAGCTTGTGCTGATGGAGTGGTGAGAGTATTCAAGTTGGAGGATGCTTCGAGTAAAAGTTTCAAGTATGTGAATTTCAACAGCCTCTTTATACATATACATATCAACTTAACGTCAATCATATTCTATTTGCTTAAATTTTATTTTCTCAATGACTTTGCAGGTTTCACAGAATTAATTTGCCTCCTGGAGGTCCTCCAACTGCAGTTGCATTTGCTGATGATGCATCCTCCATTGTTGTGTCCTCACACAGTCTCACTGGTTGTTCATTATACATGTATGGTGAAGAGAAACCTAAAGTTTCTGAAGATAAGTCACAAGCAAAGCTCCCTCTACCGGAGATTAAGTGGGAACATCGCCAAGTTCATGATAAAAAAGCAATAATTACTATGTTTGGAGCGTCCGCTACTTATGGCAGTGCTGATGGAAGTGCATTAATTGCATCGTGTTCAGAAGGTATCTTGATGTTATCATCCCACATTAGAACATAAAAGAAAATGTGTTTTGTAGCTGAAACCTTTAGACTATTAGTGGTCAAATATCTAAGGTACAACTTATCAAAATAAAAAATCTAGGGCATAAGGAAAGGGAACATAAATTTAACAGTATACTCTTTGAAACAATTTGTTGACTTTTACCGATACATGCCATTCTTTCTCCTCTAGCTACTTCTAAGTAAAATCCAACCTCCCTTCAGAATTGTTGTATACTTTAAAGGGAGGTTGGATTTTACTTAGAAGTAGCTAGAGGAGAAAGAATGGTTTGTATTGGTAAAAGTCAACAAATTGTTTCAAATAGAGTATACTGTTAAATTTATGTTCCCTTTCCTTATGCCCTAGTTTTTTTATTTTGATAAGCTGTACCTTAGATATTTGACCACTAAATAGTGTAAAGGTTTCAGCTACAAAACACACTTCTGAATTAGATACATAAATTGTGAACTAAATTTTGGTAATTGTATGAGGTTTGTGCCGCTCCCTAAAATAAATGCTCTGTTTTTTACTTTCACTGGGAATTATTTGAGAAAATATGACATCTATTGTTACACCACTACATAATATTCAATATGACTTTCTACAATCTCTGTCCTAACATTGATTCCAAATTCAGGAACAGACATCATTCTTTGGCATGGAAAAACCGGGAAGAGTTTGGGGCATGTGGATACAAATCAACTTAAAAATAACATGGCTACTATATCACCCAATGGACGTTTCATTGCAGCTGCAGCGTTTACTGCAGACGTTAAGGTGACATTTATTTTATAATTCTATTTAATTTATGGGAAATGCTAACAAGTGCCCTTAGGGCAGTCGTTAAGAAGCTCAAAGCAGAAACTTTGTCTTGAAAATTGTGTATTCAATCTATTGAAATATTAAAAAGCAACTTTTCAACATAAAATTTAGCAATTGTTTCCATTTTTAAATCCTTAACAGGAACTTGTTACCCTTAATTTATTTGGACATGCTAATCTATTTAATGTATACGCGCATAGACACACACACAGCTAGTCGCATGCGCATCTAGTATGCAATAGGATGGAGCCTTTAGGCTGACTCTCCCGTCTTTTACTAGCTCAGGTTGTGATCTAGATTTAGTCCTTGTCCTCAACTCAGCAATGCGATTGTGCCACATTAGGTTTTAATACCTATTTGGTTCTAGCCTTGAAAATGTTCTCCTGCATTTATTTATTACAATTCAATTGAAAAAGAAATAAGCAACATGGCAAAGATGCTAACTGATTCATGATATTCTGTTCATGCTTTTGAATATCCAATCACCTCCCTTGTCTAGTTACCTTTTTATGCTTCTCTCTCTCTCTATGCTTATGTGTCATTTTTTATTTTAATTTTATGAATGGTTAATATGCAATCTGGTCCCAAGCAATTTTCTATCTTGGTCGATGAGAAAAATAAATTGAAACTCAAGATGTTGCTTTTTAGTTTTGAAGTAGAAAAACAAGTGAAAAGGAAAAGGCTGGGAATATGAAGAAAAAAAAAGAGATTGAAGTAGAAAAACAAGTGAAAAGGAAAAGGCTGGGAATATGAAGAAAAAAAGAGAGAGAATAAGGGGAAGTGAGACCTTCACACAGGGTCTTTGAAATTTGAAATTGTCCGAGGATGGTAAACAACTGTAGATAGTTGCTTATTGGCATCTGACAGCTTCTAGCCTCACTCCCTCCCAACCCCCCCCCCCCCCAATCCCCATCACACCGTATTCACTCTCGGGTCCAAACCATTTTTGTTTCTATTTCTCAGCATTCTGTTCAAGCCAAACCAATGCACGAGACAATTTCCTCTAATTGGATTCCACAATGAGCTTTGTGTGACAGACAAAAGTACTCCCTAGCGGCTAGTTGTCACTAGATGGTGCCTTGGCATGCCCCTATAAATATGCCTGAATTTTCACATTTCACCGAGAAAGATTATATCTGCATAATACCTGGGAAGGTGGAAAGATAAAAGGGGGTGGTGGGTAAGGGAACAAGGGAGAAAAAGGTTTGCATTAGGGAGGAAGTGACCCTTGACAGAAATGGTTGAGATAGCAGGCCAATAGAATAGATTTTTGCATCTGTTATCGTCTCAATGTATTTATTTCAATCATCTCATCACTTAACGAAATTCCTGAAATGGCGAGGGAGAAAACTAATAATGATAGGAACTCAATACACCTATTCTATTGGAACCGAAACTGAAATAGGTGTATCTGTCTAAAAAGTTATTTATGCCACCAAATTTAGATAATGCTATAAAAGGTTTAACACTATTGAGGACTAATTGGGTTGTAACCTATTTATGCCACCGAAAACTGATTCACTGTTATTTATATGTTCTTCAGTATTGCTTGTTTAATGTCTTTCAGGTCTGGGAGATTGTATATTCAAAGGATGGATCTGTCAAAGAAGTTTCAAATGTTATGCAGCTTAAGGGGCATAAGGTTTAACTTTAACACTACTATTTTTGAGTGATTTTGACTTCTAATTAAGCCTGATTTTGACATGATGAATAGATTTTGGAAGTAAAAAAAAGTTAAATATATTTTCCATCAAATGCATTATATTTTCAATTATGTGGGTTATTTTTTTGACCAAATGTGAGAGGTATATTATATGTTTGTTTTCATGCATTTTATTTTAAAACAGCTAACATTTGCTTTCTTAAACAAAAACATCTTATCTTACCCCTGTACAAAATTGAGGTGGCTTTGCATAAATTGTAAAGTTATACCTGGAGAGAGCTTCACTACCTCTGAAGCACGGACACCTCTGGCATTAGGCGTGTCTTGGTGTCCGACAAGTGTCCCAAAAAAAAATTCTTCTCCGCTTCGACACACTTTAACATTCCTTAGAAACCTCTTGAACACTTCTATGGGAGTTAAAGACGTGTTGAAGTAGTGATGATCAATGATGGGGACGTGGACATTAAATTTGATAGCATTATTTTTAGCTCTTCAGTTAAGTAGTCGGATAAATGGAGGTGAAAAATTGTCATATTTTGGTTAAGAACTTTTTCGTAATGAACCAAGTTGCTTAATTTAGATCTACTCCTATATTTTAATTCTCAATTTAGATTTTTTTTTTTATATAGATAATGTTCATAGTTTGTTCAATTATATTAAATATATATGTATCGGTGTCGGTGTCCTATATTCTTAAAATTAGCAGTGTCGACTTGTCAGGGCTTCATAGTTCACTAACCATCACACTAACTTGGTTATGGGTGTATGAGTTGAGAGAGTAAATAAAAATGATCATGCTAGGGTTTGAATGATCAAATGGTTGCATTTGGAGGTTTTTAAATACAGGAGTTTTTAAAAAAGGGTTTTGGATGAGGGTGTTCGAAGGCACAAAAACTGTTAAGGTTTCAAGCTACTTAGAGAATCTAGGGGCTTCTGACCAAAGTGTGAAGGTTTTTTAGGGGAGTACACAAGTGAAAACATAAAGTTAAGCTTCGTAGGAAGTGTTATAACATGATTGGTCTTAGATAATGTCGAAAAAATGAAGAAGTTCTTTATTCCGTATCTATTGGAATAAAGGTACATAAAGTTACAAATATTATAGGCAGAATAAACTCATAAACCATGGGAAATGCAAGGGAGACGATACTCACGTTTATGAAAATTACTTAACCACGTTTTAGAAAATTATTTAATTTTATGCCAGAATCTTCTTCCATGGAAGCAATATAATTGCTACAATGTTTTGACTGCTTTGACCTTATTATAAATTTCTTCAAGTTCTAAATCAAATGTATTCAGTAGTATGACTAAATTTGTTTACGAACATACTCCTTTCTTCATGAGGTCTTCATTGTAATTTATGATTTGATGTGATCAATGATTTTATTACTTCTCTTTGTTCAGAGTGCTGTGACTTGGTTATGCTTTTCTCCAAACTCTGAGCAAATAATCACTGCATCCAAGGACGGTTCCTTAAGAATATGGAATATCAATGGTAAGCAAAGTTTGAAGATGATTATTTTTCACTCGTCAAATTGGTTTTATTTTCTGTCAAAATCCCATGCCCACCCAGTAACCTGCAGTGCAAAATAGTTTAAATGTCGACAAAATATATAAAATATTGCTAATGAAGAATTCAAAGTTGTACTTCCATGCGATTTTAAAGCTGAAAATGGATTATTTTTTTCCACATTACTTATTTTCGCTGGCCATAGTTCAAGAACCATATGTTATTGGATCGATTAATATGTCCTCTTCCTCGTGGGGTTGAGGCAATGGTTGAAATTCTTATAGAAATGTTCATAATTCATTTGTGCCACCTGAGGGGATAGGTTATTAATTATGTCATTTCCTCTCACTGTACTTGTCCCTGTATCTTGAAGTTCGCTATCATATGGATGAGGATCCAAAGACACTGAAGGTGTTCCCAATTCCTCTTCGTGACTCTGCTGGTACTACACTGCACTATGATCGCCTCAGTATTTCACCTGATGGAAAAATTTTGGCTGCAACCCATGGTTCCACATTGCAGTGGTTAAGTGTCGAGACTGGAAAGGTTTTGGATACAGCCGAAAAAGCCCATGATGGTATGCCCAAGAATCAAATCTTTTTTATTTCCTACCAATTGCAATTAAAAAAAATCAAATAATTTTCCATTTACGACCTTCTACTCATTGATTATTTCCTTCACTTGCAGGTGACATTACAGGCATTGCATGGGGGCCTAAAGCTATTCCTATGGGTAAAGATGCTAATATTTCTCTACTCCATTTTTATTTTAAACAACCAATAAATACATAAGGACAATTTTGAGCCGTGGGTAGGATCAGTTCAAATAAAAGTTGTGCCAAATCTGGTTCATGTAGTTTGTCTTTGCTAAGCAGTGTTAGAAGTTAATAAAAAAATTTGTTGATAATCTTACAGTTAATATAATTTTAAATAAATGTGTTTATATCTCCATCACAATCATGCCTAGAATGTATCACATACAAACCAGCATGTATTTTTTCTGTATTAAACACTGTTGCCTTTTGCAGGAAATGAAAAAGTCTTGGTTTTAGCGACAGCTAGTGGTGACAAGAAAGTGAAATTGTGGGCAGCTCCATCATGAACTACCAGTGCACCATATGCTACTGCTGACAACTAATACATGCTTAAAGAGTGTTGCTTCAAATGTTTTCAACTATGCTCTCTTCTCTTTGTTTCAGTCCTTTCACAAAAACTGCACGGTATCATGGAAAAAGATGAATTATAAATTAGAATGAGCTGAAAACAAGATTAGTCCTTATGTTGCTGCTTTGACCCTGATCTTATCGAATTTTTGTGACTTATGAGTTGTACAAACATAGACGGTGTTGTTGGTTTTGAATTTTGATTGTGCTTGACTTCTAAATAGCTAGAATTAAATGATGTAATCCGAGAATAGTGTATTAGTAACTTTGGAAGAGGAAATATTGGACATGTTGCTAGTTCTTATACAATGTACTTCATTTAAAAACTTTTTTCATATTTATTACTGTACCATGATGAGGGCATTATTCCTTTCAATTTTCAAGACATGAAATGCAAGTGATGGTTGGATAGGCAAATAACCGGAAATCTTGGTTTTAACTACAAATACTTATTTCAGATGACTGGAATTGCAATGAAATTCACTGCATACATGAGTGTTTTATGCTCTAAGCCACCCAGAGAAGCTATTAGTTCTATGATTTTACATATATTGAATTGAATTTTATGAAAAAATTATGCTAAATTTTATATTTGTTTTTGTGAATGATATTTTCTAAAAAATAAATTTTAAAAAACTGAATTTTGTTTTGGTAATGATGTAACCTTATTTTCAAAAAACTAGATATAGCTGTTTGTACAAATTTCTTGAGTTCTACAGTTGAAATTATTTTCTCAAAAGTTGAGCTTTAATTTAATTTTGTACATTATACAAATCGATTAAGTAGCAGAAACGGGGATTTTGGGTGACGCCGCACTATAAACAAAAGTACTTTTTCGGCATGAAAAGGATGTGGAAAATAATTTTAAAAAATAATAAAAAATTTGCAAAAAGTAATCGCCCACCGTGGGGCTCGAACCCACGACCACAAGGTTAAGAGCCTTGCGCTCTACCAACTGAGCTAGACGGGCTTGTTAATATTATTTAAGCTACAATCATTTTATACCTATACAAATCAAATATATGGTGTAATTTTTATAAAACTTGTTAGATATATACGGAGGATTGAAGATAAATAAATAGTCAAAATGAAAAAGGGATACAGCAATGGCCGACAAAGATTATATCATAAACATGCTTTTGTTTTCGGAGTTTCTTAATTTTTGTAAGATTTCTATCAATTTGAGAGTATATAGTGGTAGAAGTGTAAGAGTTTGGTTTAGTTTGACTTTTAGTCAAAAATAACCAAATATACAATGATTTGGTTCAGTTTTAAATGTTTATTAGAAGTGAAATCGAACCAAATTAAACCATGATATTCGGTTTAGTTCAGGTTGGTTGAATTAATCTATTCGCCTGAAAATGCATATTACCATGCGTACTACATACTGAACCACAATCACAACAATCTAATTAGAGGAGAAACAGAACGAATAGTATTAGTATATTTGAATATCGGATCTTGGTTAAGTCTATGTGATAATAAGTAACGAGAGAAAATATTAAAAAGGTGTATTTTCTTGCCTTAGCTAGCAAATATTGCAAAAGAACATTCAGTCCTGTCCTGGCATGAAGCTTATTCTTTGAAAAATAACAAAAGAAATTTGAGTCTCACAAACTTGTGATAAATAAAATGAATATCCGGTTAAGCTTCTCCCATAGAAAGAAGTAAAATTATCCAAGTGCCAATTATTAATTTATTTTTTATGATGGCAAGTGCCAATTATTAGCAAAACTAACTAAATTATTCAACTAAGCAACCATTTATTATGCATGGTAGGTAGTCTAGAGAAATCGTAAAACAGATACAGTAACTTTGGGCAACCATATATTATGAGTGATTATTCAACAAACTAAATTATGCAACTAATCAATCATATATTATGAGGTCCAGTTCCTTGAGAGCATTAAGCAGCTAGTCCACCTTGTAATTTTGGGAGTTGAAAGTGTAAGTAGGGGATATTTTCTCATACATCCTTTTTTTGTATTGGTACCCCTGCAAATATAATATAAGTAATATTGCTGTGTTCATTAGCATTTGGTAAAAACAAATACAGTTATTTTAAGAGAAATGGTATATGTATAATTATTTTTTGACAACTTTCTATCTCCATATTTACATTATGTTTTTATTTTTTCTCTCTATTACATTAGTTTTTGTGTTAATACCTCATTTTCTTTGTAAATTATGATTGTCCCAAAATTATCATTCAAATAGTTGTTCAAATAAAACAACTCTTATTTTAAAGTAAAATAAAATAAATAAATAAAATAGAAGATGATGGCTACCTTTATTGTCCCATAAATGTAATCACAATAGGTAAATACTGAGGCAAAGTTGCCCTGACTTCTTCCACCAACATAATGATGGTAGTCATGGTATGCAGGACCTCCGTAGAATGGTATATACTTTGTAGGACTCCAAGGTAATTCATACCTATAAATATTAACACGTTACAAGATGGCTAAGATTTAGGTCATAAAAAAAGGCTAAGATGTATGAAAATGCTAAATGACAAGTGTTAGTCTTGTTAGTTTTATGTTAACCGTTAGGGTCAGTTTTGTATAAGTGCAATAAGACCTTTGACTCATGTATTTAACTACAACTTAATTATTTGTCACTATAAGTAATATTGAACTTTTTTTCAATTATTTTTAAATGAAAATTGTCAAGATTATAACGAGGCCTCCGAATTATCGGAACTACCGTGCTGATGGTGGGGATTGAATCAACGACACTCCCACCAACATAATGATGGTAGTCATGGTATGCATGACCTCTGTGAAATGGTATATACTTTGTATCGTAAGACTTAGGGATGTGAATAGGTCAGGTCGGCCTACATGGGCCTATGGCCTAGCCTACGATAGGCCAGGCCAGACCATACTTTTTTCTTAAATAGAGAAGGTCTAGGCTTTTTTAGAAGCCTATTTAGCTTAAAAGCCAAGTTATAGACCATTCAAAAAGCCTCTTAGGCCTACTAGGCCGGCCTATTTAAGTAAATATGAATAATATTATTTATTATTATATTATATTTTGTACTTTGAATTAAAATAAAAATTTATTAAGTTTTCCAGTAATTTAAGTTTATTAGTATGCATTAATCTTTTTTATATTTAAATGTATTATTATAAACTAGAATTGAAATATGATACAATATATAGTCAAATTTCCTAAAAACTCATGTTGATTATCAAAAGATTGTTTAATCTGATTCATATAATAATTTGATAGTCAATTTAAACTTAGAACACATTGCTTATTTAAAGATGTTCACATGAAATAGGCTTTTAGCAGACCGTATCAGGCTTTCAGAATGCCAAGCTCAGTTCTAAAATGTAAGCCTATGATAGGCCGCAAGCCAGGCGTAGGCCTTCAAAAATTTGGCAGACCAGACTCAGGCTTTGCAAAGCCTAACTCGGCCTGGCCTATTCCCACCCTAGTAGGATTCCAAGGAAATTCATACCTATACATATTAACATGTTATAAGATGGCTAGGATTTAGGTCATAAAAAAAGGCTAATATTCAGTAATATTACACAATAATAATGAATATATTTATATAGTTAATTACTTGAGAAATGATCAAACTCTTACCCACTATGTGTCTCAATGGCTTCAAGCTGTCGCAAAATGAACCATAACCAATAGGTTGTTATGTGCCCTGGAACTAGTGCTGGTCCAAGAAATGCAGGGAAACCTAGTATCAAAATCTCAGACCAATGGGCATAAGGAGCTGCAAGTGCAATAGGTGTTTTGTATTCATGGTGAACCTTGTGGATGTTATCAAATGCCCATTTGTTATGGAGCATCCTATGGAACCAGTAATTTACATAATCTTCAATAATAACGTAAACTATTAGGTGCCAAAACAACTCCCAGCCAGATGGCAATGGCAAACCTGTTCTAATCCCAAGCCACTGAACAAAATTTATGGTAAAAAACTAATAAATCCGCAGTCAATATTTATAACATTTAATAGTGAAAACCATAAATAAGAGATCAAGGGTTTGTTTTGTGTAATAGGGTAAGAAAGGGATAAGACAACCTATCATATTTTATCATAATCATGGTTAATTTGCCAATTTAACATACTATATATCCTTTAAATCATAGATCACCCACGACCTCCTTATCAAATTTATATTAACGATACATATTCTTTTAAAATTTATATAGTATATTGCCTATTATATCAGTAAGTTATAAAACAATATTAATCGTAGGATCACAGTGGGATCATCCATATTGCCACACACTATATCTTTGCACAAAAGCTTAAGAATATTTCATTTTCCACCCTTATTACCTGGTTCGGATTATGAAATCCGAAATGTTGTAGGATGTTGGAGGGTGTTTTTAACGTGTTTCTATATTATTCGAAGTCTATAATCCAAAATGTTGTTAAGCGTGCGAGAAGCCAGGAGGGTGGAAAAAGGAAAAAAGTTGTTCTTCTCCGATCACATTTTGCTCACTCCCAACTAAACTTCCCAAAATACCCTCACGTGACTTAAGTCACGTAAATATTAAACTCAACGTTGCTTAAGTCACATTAAAATACAACATACAAAACTTAAATCACGTTCAGAACACCGACGTAAGTTAACTCATTTGCTAACAAACATGCAATTTCTTTCTTTGCATATCAACATAAGAGGGTATAGTAGAGAGAGAGAGTACAATTAAGTCTTGGGTGATGATTCTTTGTCCGGTCTCTATCCACGGTTATTTTCTTTTACCCCTCGTGATCCCGTTAGCTCTTTTTTTTTTTTTGGCAAAACAAAATAGAAAACAATAAAATAAAGAGACATAGAAACTGTGACATAAGACCTGATCCAGGTATAACCTAAACGGGAGTACATCGGAAAAAAAAATAAAAAAAATAAATAAATAACAAAGTGGACTAACATGCGCACGGACACGAAACCAAGTTACAAAAAATATAATAAATGAACATTTGCAAAGAATATTTGGGTTTTAAATATGACGAATGAATCGACCGCCAACACGTCACCAAAATTCAAGTGTCAGCAGCTCTCTGAAAACAGTAGCAAGCATAAAAGCTCTTTCGAGTATTAAAGATACCAGAGTGGAGGCAGACACGACATCTTGAAGACGGTACCAGAGTGGAGCCAGAGGCAGACACGATGTCTTGAAGTGTGCATATCTCAATAGACCCGAAACATCAGAAAATCGAAGAGGTGCACCCATCAACCACCGAAAAAGAAAATGGGCCACCAATTGTGCGGAGGTTGAAATTCGTTTCACCATCATCGTCAAATCCTATATCATGGTTAGAAAATATTGGATTTGAGGGAGGAGGAGTAAGGCGGCGAGATTGTTTGTTTACTAGAGAGAGGGGAAGGCAATACGGTCTCATAAGTTTTTAAAATTTATCTGTTAACTAAGGGGGGTGTATTGAATTAGGATTTTAAAAGACTATTTTAATAAAATAAAATAAAAAGTCTTTAAAATTTTAAAAGACTGTGTGAGATTGTATTGATTTTGTGAGATTTTAAAGGATTTATCACACAGACTTTTAAGGATTTCAAAGAATTTTATATGATTTTAAAATTTCAAAGGATTCAATTGTGCATATTTAAAATTATGTCAGCACTTACAAATCTTTTAAAAAAAATATATTGTGTCAGCCATTACAAATCGGTCGAGTTACATGAGTTTACCAAGTGTTAACTCAGTCAAACTCGTTAAACCTTCCAATTTTACCAGAAACCGATTTTACATCAGAGTTAACACGATTTTTGTACATAAAAACGTAAACTCGGTAATCTCAGAGAGTTAACACTCGATTTGCGGAACATTGATTACGACATACTCTCTATCATAATATTCTCAATACAATTTTTTTTTTTATGAGATAGAGAGAGGGAGAGAGGGGGGATGAGAGAGAGAGAGAGAGAGAGAGAGAGAGAGAGAGAGAGAGAGGAGAGAAGAAAGAGATAGTAACTTGTAAAAGAAAAACAATCTCAAGAAATCTCATCTTTTCATGAAAGACTTTTTATTGTTAAAATTACACTACAAAATCCCACAAAATCCATCAAAATCCAATTTATTAAACAATCCTTTGAAATTTGAATAATTTTGAATACCACAAGACTTTTTTTAAGTGATGAAAAGTCTTGATTGAATATCTCAAGACTTTTTTAAAATGACAAAAAGTCTTGATTGAATACCACAAGACTTTTTTAAGTTGCAAAAAATCTTAATTGAATACCACAAAACTTTTTAATAATTAAAAAAGTCTTTTAAAATTCCATAGAATCCTAATCCAACCCCTAAATTTTTATGAAAAAATGATTTATCAATACTCCAATCGAATTATTGATATCTGATAAGAACTATTTAGTAAAATTATTGCAATCATGATAAATCTTTTTCTATCTAATCTTTATAAAAATACTCAAAATGAAATAAAGAGTAAGTTCAATTGTGCTTAATTTTAGCCATGAATAATTCTAGCAAATCCATTTTAATACACTTCTTTTTAACTTTTATTCTCTTATTAGATGAAATACACATGAGTCTGACCACTTTACCGAAAACCTATTTCTAAAGTGGTGTGATCTGTATGTATATTACTTAATAAGATAGCAAATATTAGAAGGAAAAAAAAAAAAGTTAAAGTATTACCATTATTCTTTCAACGATTATAAGATAAAAGTTTAACTTAATGATTGAACTGATTAATTTTGCATTGTCTACAAGAAATATATAAACTAGGATTGCATACCTTAATGGTAGGATAAGAAATGATTTGAAGAGGACCCACTGCAATGATAAATGTCCACATAACATATTTGTAGCACTTGAACATTTCCAATAATGTCTTATTCACCGAAGGTTGAATCTTGTATTTGTTCAACTTTTTGTATCCACTAAGCTCGATCAATACGAATGGAATAGGAGCTATAGAATAAAACAAACACAAGAATAGAGTGTTGTGGCAATGAAGAACAAAATCAGTTTTTTTGGCAGAGTAATTGAACCATAATGTCTCGGCAAAAGTGAGATTTCTTCCAAGTGCATGTTTTGATTCATCAAGGGTTTGGTATGGAAGCATAGTGAGAAAAGTTGGAGGAAAAAGTGGAGGAGTAAGGAGATGACCAAGAGAAATAGAATTTTGGAAGTTTATAAGGAAGGAGAGATGTGTAACTAAGTAAGATTATTTATAGTTGTTTAAAATATGATTTTATATACGAAAATCATTCTTAGACACCCAAATTTTAATCTATTGGTAGGGAAAAAACAAAGAGAGCCCTATATATATATATATATGGATTAATATGTTTTTGGTCCCTATAAATATGTTAACTTTTCGTTTTAGTCCCTCTAAAAAACTTCTTCAAGTTTTAGTCCCTACAAAATTTCACTTTTTGTCCCTTTTTTAAATTAAACTCATATGTAGAATTCATATTTTCTATAATAAAATTTTACAGAAAATTCATAATATTATAAGAATCTCTAAAAAAAAATTAGAATTTTTTAATAAGACATGAATTTTTATATTTTTGACGGTTAAAAATTCGTATTTAATTTGTGTTTTGTTAAAATAAAAAAAAAATTGGGAAAATATTTTAAAATATTCTACACATTTCAGCACAGTTTTATTAAAAAAAAATACAAAAATTAATTTAAAAATAGGGACCAAAAGTAGTGATTGAAAATTTTATAGGGACCAAAAGTATTGATTGAAAATTTTATAAAGACTAAAAGTGGAAGAAAAAATTTAAAAAGACTAAAACGAAAAGTTTATATATTTATAAGGATCAAAAACATATTTAACCATATATATATATATATATTAAGGTAGTGATGTGACAGTAAGATAGAGATAAAGAAAAAAAATGTATAAGAAAATTGAGTTGTATAAATATAAGTGCTCTTTTATATATTATTGTTTAGAGAAATAATATTTGAACATTCATGTTGTGACAACTTTTGCAACAACTTTCTCTCTTATACTCACATTATTTTTTACTTTATCTCTCTATTGCTTTGGTTTTCGTGCAAATACCAACTTTTTCTTTGTAAATTATGGTTGTCCCAAAAGTTGTCAACCAAATGGTTGTTCAATTAACACTCCTCTATTGTTTACTAGTGTTTTTGTTAAACAACAAAACTAGTTTTGATTATTACAAGTAGGATCAAATCAGAAATCTTAGGATATGTTGTGCAATCTTTTTTTAGAAAGTGTATGAATGTTCATCATATTCATAGGTTGCTTTATAAACAAGATAAAGTTGTGTATGAAAATAATTGTCTTTCGATAGAGGAAAAATACAGAAAATGCAAGCAAAAGACTTAAAAGTTTAGAACGCGTAAACTTGAAGAAAAGGTAAATTGCATTGCATTAATGTAAATGTAGTTTCACAAATCAGATTACATACATCTTATATGACTCTTTTCTATAGGTATTTCGAGTGTTAGAATTTTATAAATGATTTGTGACCCTTTTTTCATATGAAAAGCTACTATCTATACATGGAAGAAATAACTTGAAAAAGCTAAAACTGCTACGGGTTACCCTTCCTCGATCAGAAAATTGCATGTCTCCCACATCTTAATAAGAAACTGCTGTTTTTGAATCATGAGTGGTGAAAGTATTGTAAACTTATCTGAATTTACCCCTGATCTGAATTGTCTTTTAATTCTCCACCCTATTTGTTAAGCTCCTGCGATTTCCAAATTTACCCTTCTCTGAATCGTACAATTTGAACGAGATTTCTAATGAGTTGTGTATTTTTTTTTTATTATACATTCGAATTGACCAAACCTGAAGCAATAGGGGACAACAAAAAGTAGAAACCAAACGGAAAATACCATAATAAGAAAATGATGTTGCAATTACTTCACTAATCATATATATTTTCACTGATCATTGCGGAGTTTGTGGCATAATCCTCATCATCGTGTATCTTTTCCATACCACATGGTTTTTTACGGTGTACATCAAGTTTACTATACAAACACATTCTATAAAAATATGTTAATTTTTTTTTTTTGGTTACAATAATATATATATATATGTTAATTAACATGTCTCTCCTTTGAGATATTTTTCCCATTGACTATGATATTTACACGAATGAATTCAGATCACTAAATAAAATTGAAAAACAATAGTAATTATGTTACATGCACGAAATGATTTAGATTCACAAATTCAATGGACATGACTCAATGATTTGGTCGTATAGTCCGTCTTTTAACGGAAAAATATTTTATAGAATCCAAATCCGCTCAATAAACTATTACTCTTTTTTATAGTGTTGTGCAATAAGAAAACTCATTTGTGAAAAGAAAAAAAAAACATTAATTGTTTCCATTGGTGCTAGGTCTACACTTCTTACATGAGTCAGAGAGGTAGAGCATACTCCTTTCAGTTTCAAATGTAAGCAACTTTTCACTTTTTAAGTTCGTCCAACAAATGATGTATGTGATTTGTAATATGGATCACATACATCATTTATTGATTGAAAAATTGTTTACATTTGATACAGGAGAGAGTATGTGATTTCCTTCACCTATTTATGACCCATACATGTCGAGATGGACTTTATGGTGTATGTTTAACTCCTATACGATCAAGATAAATGGTGGTCCAAGACTCAACATTGTTGCCAAGTACTCCATCCGATCACATTTATAAGCAAAAATGTATTTTTTAGGTACATTGAATACATAATGTATCTGGTCTATATATTGACCAAAATGTATTTGGTCTATATATTGACCAAATACATTAAGTATTGAATGAATCTAAAAAGTGTTTTTTTGCTTATAAATGTAACCGGAGGGAGTACTAGTGGTGTAGCAATAACCATACCAGAATTTAATGTGTCTGGATTTATCAATTCATCAGATGTTAAATACTAGAACATGTTTAATGTTGTTTATAATTAGAGACTATTTTAACTAGCAGAGTGCATAATCAAATACTCCCTTCATCCCAATTTTTTTTTTTTTTTTTTTGCAAATTACTAGATGTATTTATTATGTTTTTCCTAAACATATTCATAATTAATACTGCTAACTTGTCTTGAAATATGAAAAGTTAAATTTAATACAAATACAAACAAAAAAACCATTTGGTAATATTAACACACAAATATTGCACTAAGAGATTTTCTTAACAAATGTGAAAAATTCAAAGAGTGTTTACAAACTGGGACGAAGGAAGTATTATTTTAAAATTTTGTTACATTAAGTGACAATTTGCTCAAAAGAATAGTATTGGTTCATTAGTATTGTAAATTAACACATAATAAGACATAAATGTTTTTTTTTAAAGTGACGTATAATAAACTATTGAAGGACTGTTACCAATAAAAAAAATTCCATTCAACCTATAATGTAACATGTTTCGTTATATCCTTTATTAGCCAAAGTTGATATAGGGATCATTTTAACTTGTTTGGTTGGTATTTCTCGCGCCTAAGTTGAAGCAAGAAAGGTGTAGAGGAATCTAAGCCCGTTAAAAGAGGCATTATAAGATCGAGATGTGTGCTTGTCTTGATGTTTATAGTCAGACGTATTCCCCAAGACAAGGGTGTCTACAAGCCACCGACCAAGATGAACATGATTGTCTTGAATAGGCACCAAAGCATAAGAGGGTTTTGATTGCCCAACTCATAATCCCACTCTGTATCCCCTTTTACTTTTTAGGGAACATGTTAAGAACTTAAGGTTTGTATAAATAATATTTATTAATAAAATTTAATTTTTAACTTTTTGAACAATAAATTGACACAATTTTCAAAACAGAATTTTTAGGTTGAGTTTCTTAACATGTCCTTAAAGCACATGTTAACATTTTCTTAGTTTTCTTTAGGGATAAAGTGGGTGCCTATACTTCTTCTGATTTTAAATATAAGAGAGGATTATTTTTTCAAATTCATTGAATAAATGATGTATTTAATTTTTTTTTATGAAATGAGTAATTTATTATTTGAGACACTAGTTAATAGTGAATGACTTCTAAACTAGTTTTTAGCTGATAGCAATTAAATTAATTGATTGCATTTGTAGTGTTTGATAAAATTAGAGGTTGAAGTAGGTTATAAATATAAAATTACATAAAAAGTGTACATTTGATTAATAATTATTATTTCAATTGGTAAAATTAAGATCAAAAGAGATGCAAAAGATTGGCCAAGCAAATTTAGATAGTATGTAGCAGTTAAATTTATTATTGGACACCAACAGAATTAGCTTCCAAATCCACCATCGTGTAGCTAAAATCTTCTAGCTATATTATATACCTTTGTTTTGACTTTTATTTTAACGGTAAAAAAAAGTGGTTTGATGGTTTCAAATTCCAATTTCTTAATCCAAAATTATTTGTTAGGATGAAGGGTGTTTTAGGTAGTTCATGTGTTAATATTTATGATTGTGATTGATCGACCAAGTATCCCCATTTAATCTTAAAAAAAAAAAAAAAAAAAAAATCCCCATTTAAGAGTATAAATCATATTGTGGGGTATAAAGTCAAATTTGTAATCAATTGGTGTATGAGCCTAGTTCATAGTGGTTTATCTCAACAATTTAGGCCCACTTTTATGGGCTCAACAAAAAAAAGCACCGAAAAAAAAAACAAATTTATGAAAAAAAATCGCCGCTGCCGGGGATCGAACCCGGGTCACCCGCGTGACAGGCGGGAATACTTACCACTATACTACAACGACTTCAATGTTTTATGTGTTGTAACATTGAATATTATACTATAGTGTGTGTTTGGATGGAGTTTGCAAGCAAAAAAGCAAGTTTGGGGGATTTCCAAAGCAAAATTGCCATGATTTTTAAAAGCTAGCAATTGGAACTTTTGGGTTAACGTGGGTTGTTGTCGTGCTTTTACTGAAACGTGGGTAGAAAAACTCGGCACCAAACAGGCTAATAGTACAATTACTTTTAAATTCCATCGTGAGTTAATTGAAGAATGAGAATAAAGGCTAGAAATAAAGGCAAGCATATTCTATTATTCTAAATTGAAATTTTCTTCTTCAAACTATGTTGTTAAATAATTATTTATTTATATTTTAACATTTGCTAGGTATACATACAAAATCGATCTAAGCTAAATAACCAGACTAACAACTCTTAAGTTTTAAGTAAACTTTATAAATCCTAAAATATTTCACAGAGGGCTAAGAAAAATATATTTGAGTAGTACGTTGAATTAGACTATGATATATGCTTTGTAAAGAGAATATATGTTATCTATTAAAAAACGTTATTAAAAAAGAAACATAATTTATAATTAACTGAGAAGTCTAACAGAATAGATTAGAACTTTCATAGTATGATAAACTAAAGTTCCAATCTTAGTCGCAAGACTCAACCATACTATTATACTAGTATATGACGGTGTCTTAAATAAGATTACTCATAGTAGATAGAACTATTCAAATTTTCGATGAAAGAGGTGCACATAATTAATATTCAAAAGTGTTTAAATATATATATATATATATATATATATATATATATATATATATATATATATAAAATAAAGCAGAAAAGATTGATAAATATGATCGATTAGCTTATGTGAATCCTCTTTGTCTGTGTGATATTTATATTATTTTTATAAATTTGTGCTCTACCATATGCACAAGAATTGTTTTTCCTGTAAATATGTGTAACAATAAAGTTCAGATCATTGGTTAATAAGCTATTATGGAATAGTAATTCAATTTTTTACTTTTTTTTTACAAAATAGTGATTCAAATTATGTTACCATAAATTAAATGAGCAATGAAGTATATATACATTTTGATTTATGTGAGTATTGAGTATTTCTGCGAGTATTGAGTATTTATTTGGATGAATGGCATGATAGGTCATAGTTAGAGAGAATTATTCTAGTTAAGCCACTTCAAGATTATAGTAATCAATTTCAAATTTTAATGATATTGATTGTAATATTTTATTATATTGATTAAATAATTTTAGTGGTACTTTTATGAATTATTCATTTTTAGAATTTATACTAGAATAAAAAATATAAAAAAAAAAAAAAATGAATAAGTTTCAGTGACACCGCAACCGTAGGTAGATGTCCGTGATGTTTTTAAAGTGGTATCCTTAGAATTACCTACGGTTTTGTCTGTGGTAAAGGTGAAAAACATGCATTGACAGCCATTTGACAATGACAGAAGGATTTAACTACGGCTATTAACTCTATAGTGTTGGATTTCGGCCGTCGCTACAAGTCAAATTTTTTGTTAATTTCTTGTATTGATACAAATAAAGTATGGGTTGAGCCCGGACATATGCCCAAGCTCGCCGGATGGTAAAACCGCCCCTGCCATGAATCAACATGCCATTAGTCACTGAATTCTCGATATGAACTCTACCAGTAATAAACACCAATGGTTATTCCCATGAAGGTAATTATGGCGTCATCTCATCCTTCAAAATAGACATTCCCAGAGACTTAAAAGGGAAGGTACCTAAGTTGAAACCTATAAGGTTAACAATTTGAGCAAATCTGGAATGTGAAATTGTACTTAAATAGATAATTGACTTATTAGCATATTTGATAACTTGACCAAAAGCTAATGCATAAGTTGTGGATAAATGTCTAAGGGACTCAATACAAGAAGAATTTCCCTTTGCAAAAGACCATGATGTCATCTGCATGTAGAGTGTGAGATGGAAATTGTGCATTCTCGATGCCCTTGATAAGATCTAATTTTCCTTCTTTAACAAGTTTGAAAATGTCTCTGCTTAGAACATTTTCTGCAGTACAAAAGAGCAAGGATGATAAAGGGTCATAGTGTCTCACCCCTCATAATGGTTTGCTTCAATATATTAATAGGAGACTTAGTTGAAAATGTTAAACATGTTACCCTTCAAGGAATGGAAATCACTTACGTTGGTGTGAAAATGGATCCTTTTCAGTTTTTTTCTCAATTTTTACCTTTCAACGCTGAATCAATATTTCTCTCTTTTTCTTCTTCTGTCAAATTCTAATACTCTTTTTTTTTTCATGGATCATTTGGACTGACCGTAATCAAAGGTTGTTTAACAATATAGGTAGCTCCATCGATCAGTTGTTGGATAAAGTAAAGCGGTACTCTTTTTGGTGGCTAAAAGCTAACAATGTTGTTTTTGTTTTTGGTTTCCATTTGTGGTGGTCAAGTCCTTTGGCTTGTTACCTGGCTAATTTTTGACATTGCATATTTGTAATTATTTGAGGTCTCCTTGGTACATCTTGTGCTTGAGAGAGCTCATAGTTTGTTAATATGTAAGTTCTATTTTTGATTGTTCATAAAAAAATATTTTTTTTTTTTTATATATTTCAATGGTCTAGACCATTCACATTATTTATTTTTTTCACATTAGAGAATCCTAATATCGTTATTGTACACACACTTTCTAGAAATCAAAGGTAACATTACTTTCCTTCAACAAAATAAAAAGGTAACATTACTTAAACTTTTGCTTTCTTACTCTTTAATTTACATTCAATGAGAATATAAATTTATAGAAAGTTTAGTCAACCTGAGGCATCATCATATATATTTCTCATTCAATACTATATGTATATGAATTTGGGTTTTCTCATTTTCCTTCCTCATTTTCTCTCAGGTTAGGAGATTTGCTCCAAGATTGATAGTTCTCTCCATTTTAGGGTGGAGAAACTATAATTGCTTCGGAATTATCACTGGAATGTATGTAAAATTGAGAAGAAGAATTCATAGTCGACTCTTCTATAGTAGCTTGTTGAGAAAGAGAGCTAGATTTGTATTTTAATAGCAAATATATATTATATAAAATATAAATGGGAGAAATCTATTATAAGAGTTCAAGCATACATACAAATTTGAGTACAACAAGTACTCGGGTCAAACGAAAACAAAAATATAGAAATTCTCCATAGAAAAATAAGAGCAAAAACTAAAACCACAACAGAAACACAAAACTCCTAACATAAATATTCAACGACAGCTGAACAAGAGGAATATCATAGGCGGAACCCCTCGGTCAACTAACTTCTAGACAAATCCACCACAAAATACTTAAGGGTACCAACATGTTTCACAAGTGCCAACATGTTTCACAAGAGAGCTAGAATGATTTGAACTAGCCCATGTTTCACAAGTGTCTAACCTTTTGACCACCTTAAAATTTATTGATGTTGCAAGTTTTTGTTGTTGTGGAAATCGAGCTAATGATGTGTGGCCATATATAGGTGGATTTCATTTTATCTATTCATTTCTCTCTCCGTTTTAAAATAAATGTCACTACACATTAAGAAATAAAATGAAATAATCATTGGATATAACGTTTTTACTAAACTGCCCTTACTTTATAAGAAAAAGACAAAATTAAAGTTGTATTGAAAATTGTGTGAGAGAAAAATTGGAGAGGATAAAGTTGGAAGAAAAAAATTAAAGTTGTATTGAAAATGTAAAGTGACATTCATTTTAAAACAATTTTTTTTACTAAAGTGACACTCATTTTGAAACGGTGGAAGTACTAATTACACAATCTAACCAATAAAATCCTCTTGAAAAAACGAAATTCTAACCCATAAAATAATCTCAACAATACGATATTTTTTTAAACAAATGTTAGTATTATGTTGGAATGAGGATGGAACTTTGTTCTTCTTATCACACAATTCTTTAACGTCTCCACCTCAACCAAAAAATTTAATTTTATAACCCTCAAAATACAGTGTTTTTTTTTTTTTGACAAAAACAAAACGATATTCATTCATTCAAATCGATAGAGTACATCAGATACAAACATCGCTAAAAACGTAAAGGGTGAATCTACGAACAAACTCATAACATCCAAGTTAATAGCATACAACGGCAAAATGTCTAAAAATAATATGATAAAACCTAAATCACCGAAATACCCATGTTTCCGGATCTGCAACGTTGACGTTCAAATCAATGCTTGAATTTATAATTGATTGATATAGATCTTTCAATAAGAACTGAACAAACACCGCGACAAGACGAGAAATCAAAAATAGGGCCGGCTATTTATATATAAAAATACAGTTATTCTATAAAGTAATTATAGAATAAAATGCAAGAAAATCCGTTCAAAATTAATATTAGGAAAATCAGTTTTGATTTGGAGGCCTATTTACTAATAACATGAGCAAAAATATTGGTGAATAGCCACATGTATAACCATAGTTTTAATATATATATTTTTTTGAGAAAAATAATTTTGAAATTTAAATAGTTAAATATATTATTTTTATAATTTTAATATTTTTAAATAGTTAAATATATAATAAAAATTAATTGAGTGGTATTAATTTTGAAAGAGAAGATAACGGCTTCTCTCTCTCCCGTGTACCATATATTTGAAACGGAATTTTTATTTATTTTTTTGTCAAAATTTTAAAAGGAACTTTCAAAAAAAATATTGAGATAAAAAAATTTTGTTTTTAAATGAGTTAAAAGAAAATAGGACGAACTTCTTTAAATTTCGGCCCATTAATAGCCAATAACCCAAATTATAACACTAAAACAAAGAAAATCATAAACCAAATATTCATTTCACCTTCTCATTCTCTCTCTCTCATTCAAGTGTTCTCCACCCGCATTAGAAACCCTAGCCGCTGCCACCCTATTTCTGGCGACTAACAACTCCGACCAGCCTTCTTTTTCCAAATGAAATGCATACTATTGAAGCTCTCTTTCTCCTCTATCTTTCTATCAAATTATATTTGCAAAAGGAGGAATCTTGAAAATTAGTAATTTTGAAATCTGTGTTGTCTAAACTTTCGTTGTTTCTTTGTAAATTTTTACCACGTTTGACCCCATCACTCAATACAAAACTCAAATGTTTCAGGATGCTTTAGAGTTCAGACCATGTTTTTGTCTGCCTATTAACTGAAATTGTCACTATAGCACCTAAATATATGCACAATACTTCTTCTTCTGCATCTACTACATCAATGGAGTGCAATTTTTTCTCAAACTTCATACATGCAACAACAACAACAAAAACAACATAAGAGACACTAAAAGATAAATATCAGATTTGTGTAATTTCTTCTCAACTTTATGCATGCAACAACAAAAACAACACCATAAGTGACTATATGTATCAGATCTGGTTTGGATTTGAGATTTTTTTAATAAATAAGTTTCACAAGTATTGAAACTGTAGATCAATCATTTATTTTTGAAATGTTTAAATTTCTCAAAATATTTTAGTTTTAATCTACAATTTCAGATATTCTCTCAACTGTCTATTTGTTCGTGTTGTTATATATATAATGAAATTACTTTGTTGATAATTTAAACCATTTTTTATCCGTCAAGCCACATAGTTTTGTATTTTTACAGATACATCTTTCTCAATTTATTTTAAGTTGTATGGTTTGAAAAATCATTAGTTTGTTTCTAGATCTGAGAAAAATTTATTAATTTCTTTAAATAACATAAATAATTTTTTTGGATCTAAAAACAAATTAATATACGATATTTCTTTTTTCAAGCCAAAAAGTTGCCATTTTGGTGGAATAAACATATGAACACGACATTTAATATATAATGCTAACTAAACTAAACACCGTGTTCCTCATTAACAATAATTTTTTTTTTATGAAGTGTTATAAAAAACTAATAGTGTTTTTTGTACAATAAATATAATTAGTAGATAATTACAGTCATAGACGCCACTTACTTAAACAAAATTATGTATACGGATTACAAATAAACTTTTTTCTTATGTATTTATCTTCATTTCTTCAAAACAATATTTAATCACACAAAAAATATACTGATCAAACTCTTCACGGTTTTCCTTTATCTTGTATTTAAGCATCTCTTTCTTTGTAGTTTGTTAAAGTGATAAGAACACCATTCAACTTTCCTGCAAAATATAATAGTTTTCAATTTTATTAGCAACATACATGACACTAATTCATCATTTTCAGCAAAAATTTATACAATATGTACTAAATTAATTAATTTGTCTTTTCATTTCCTCACAGTTGTCTCCTTACTTTGTTTGTAGTTTGCTGAAGGACAAAAACTCTATTCAACTTTCTGCAAAAACATATCTAGATCAAAATATGTAGTTAAAGATAAATACAAATAATGAAGATCAGAAGAACAAAGAAGAAATACATATTTTATTTTATTTTTTTGAACAAAGAGGTACATGATAGATTATGAAAAGAGTAAATTACTTACTTGTGTCTCATTTCTTTATTTGTAGTTTGCTGAAGAGATAGTTGAAGATTAAGACAAATAATGAAGATAAGAAAAACAAAAAAGAGGTACATATTAGATAATGAAGAGAGTAAATTTTAGACATCAAATACCCTTGTGGATCTCTGATAATTTTTTTTATTTTGCAGGACTTTCAACTACTTGTTTAGTTGTAAAATGAACAACTTTCAAGTTTCCTGCAAAATAAAATTAAAATAGTAGTTGGAGATTAGAAAGTTTGAAAAGAAGAAAAAGTATTGACATTTGTAGTTTAGGAGAAAGAAGTTGAGAATGACAAATATGAGTGAAAGTGACTTTGAATATATGGTTTCAAAATCTTTGTGTTTTAAAATTTAGGGGGGAGTTTTGAAATTTGAAATATGTGATATGACATGATGTAAGTCATGAATGACATTTTTTTTCATTGAAAAATGGGAAATTTTTAAAAGTAATGGAACTATGGGAATGGGAAAGACAGTTAGATTTCGTCAAGTCATTTGGAGAAAAATGTGTAAAAATTTGAAACCATAAAGTAATATTAATAGTTAGATGACGTCATCAGTTAGAAAAGGTAAATTTTAGATTTAAAAGTAACTAAACTAAAGACTTTGTTCAACTTGCATGATATCATCATAGTTACTCATGCCATCACCTAAACCGGTACTTTTTATTAGTTACAGGACATCATTAAAGTTACTTGAGGTAATTTAGTTCAATAAAATAAATTTATGACATGTTTTACCCCATTGTTAGGACGTGGCAATCAACCATTGTAGGGCATAAATATATTTTCCACAACATCTTCTCTTCTTATATTAAGAGAGATATATATAAAAATCGAAGTCCATCAAAATAAATAAATAAATTACATAGTTATTAGCGGAAATTACATAGTTATAAAAACCGGTACTTTTGTGTATAATAAATATTTTACAATATATTCCCTCAAAAAAATATTTTATAATTTATATAAGTGATTTTCTTAAAAAAAAAAATATAAATAAGTGATGACATGTCACATGGTTAATAATTATTTTGAAATTTATATGAGCGACAACTTGTTTATTATGTTCTATTTTTTTTTTTTAAATTAATTTCAGATAATGGTCATGTATAACTAATTTCCACTGATAACTGTAGACTAATTTATTTATTTTGTTGGACTTCATTTTTTAGATATTGTTAGAAGAAGTAGATGTTAGTAGATTTGTATCAGCGACAATTTCGCCATAATAATAACTATTAAAGTTTTTTTTTAAGTTAACAATAACAACTTGTTTCATGTATAATAAATATTTTATAATATATATATTTATATATCAGTGATGACATGTCACATGATTAATAATTATCTTAAAATTCATATCGGCTAAAACTTGTCTTTTTGTGTTATAATTATTTTGAATTTGTACTCAATGATAACAAATGCTGTATATAATTCTATTATTTTTTTAAGTTAGTTTTTCACTTACGATATGGTTTGAAAAAAAAGGAGAATAATGTTTTTTTGAAGGAAGGAGAATAATGTTTAATAATATATATCAGTGTATCTCTTGTCTCGTGTATAATAATTATTTTATAATATATATCAGCGATGACAAATCATATATTCAATATTCATGTCCTCGTAAGCTTAGCTCAGTTGGTTTGGATAATGCATAATATATCAAGGTTCAGGATTCTAACTCCGACCACTACCAAAATATGTTCAATACTTATTTTAAAATTTATATCAGCATGTCTTGTTTATAATAATTTTTTAAAAATTTTGCGAAGTGACAACTTGTCTCGTTTACAACAATTATTTTAAAATTCTGAAGTGATGAGTTGACCCTTGTATAATATATTTTGTCAATCTTTTTTAAAATTTGTCTCTTAAACTATTTATACATCGTCTGTTACTGCCTCACTTCAAATCCATACACATCACTCTTTTTCTACTACTCTCTTTGGTATGCTGTACATATCAAACGATCAATGTTTTACCGTTATTTTTATGTAACAATGAAATATATTTACCTTATGTTTTTATGAATATAAAAAAAAAATTAAATTTTAATATTCATTAATTAATGTAACAACACGTCTTTAGATCTTGTAAAAAAACACGTCGTTATATATATATATATATATATATATATATATATATGTGTGTGTAAAATAACATTTATTAAATTATATTTTTAGAGGTTAAATAAACTACTACTATTTTTTTAATATTTGATAAAGAAATTATTATTATTATATTTTATATATTTTTTAAAGAATTTATTTATTTTTATTTTTATTATGTTACACTAATTTTGCAATAAAAAAAGTCTATACCCCTTTACCCCTTTCTATCTCGTACAAACCTAGAGTATTTTTTTTTATAATTTTCTTTTTATTTTACTTTTTGTCATTTAAGTTTATTCCACACACACCATATTTATTTTAAAGTTAATTTTCTCTCTCTTCACCAAAGAAATCTGGAAAACTCTCTCATTCTCAAACAAACCCTAGCCTCCTTCAGTGTGTCTCCGGCGGTCGTTACATTGCTCCACCATCTTCATTTTTGAAAATCCATCACCATAAAAAGAGTCCCCTCCATCTTCTCTACAAAACCCATTTAAAAATATCAGGAACGGACAACCTTCGCCGGTGACCACCACGCCGGAGCTTGCAACCACCGTGCCGGGAAAGAGCTTACGTGTTTTCATCCCAATCTGGGTCAGAATTTTTACACAAACACTTAAACCTGGGCTGTTGTCTTCATCAAGGTCAAGTTCTTTACATATTTTGTTTCCATTACATGCAACAACAACAATACAAATATGAAATTGGATGTGATGTTGTATAACTAATGAATATATTTTGTATATTTGCTTTTTTGTTGTTGATATAATTATAAAATTGTGTTAGGACTGTTTTTGTTAAATATACATGATATGAAGGTCAACAACAAATGAAATAATTAATGATATTAGGAAAATGAATTCTTATACCTGCCGTGTTCTTCTTGTTGTCAAAGAGAGAATGAGAGAGCGAATGAGAGATTATTAAATTATGAAAGAGTAGTGAATGACAATATAAGAGTATTTGAAATTTGAAATTGAAAATTTGCCTCAAAAGTCAGTGTCTTTTGTTGGATGATATTGGAGTTGTAATAAAGAGGATGTAGTGAATTAAGAAGCAAATCTCATGCCAATAAATTTAGATATATGGAACAAAAAGGAAGTAGTAATAATCAATAATTAAAGTAGTAATTTAGATATATGTTAGTTTTTTTAAAAAAAAATTGGTCATAAAAGTAGAAGTTGAAAAAAAAACACAATGAGTCCTTATTCCATTACTTCAAATGCACATAGAAACGTATAGGAAAAAACAAAGGGTACTACTACTAGTGACACTTTCATTGCTCCATTTTTTCATAATTCTCCTACTTGATCTAATTCACCACCATTATTACCTCAAGGTCCTCCTCAAGTTGTTGTTATGAGTCCTTGTGCTGCTTGCAAGATTTTGAGGAGAAGATGTACTGTTGATAAGTGTGCTTTGGCATCTTATTTTCCTCCTATACTGATCCTGCCAAGTTTACCATTGCTCATAGAGTTTTTGGTGCTAGCAACATTGAAACTGAAAATGAATAACATTGAAAAACTGAACCTCATTATCTCAATAAACAATATGTAATGAGTGAATCAACCTAGGACTTTTAGCCTCACATTGAAGGTTCACACATAATGTTTGAAAGGAAAAGTGCGTAATGTGAAGATAATTTTCGGCTGCCTGCAACATCCTTATTTATAATCTTAGGGTATTACATAATAAGGATCCGAGTTTGAACAAGTAAATCCCAGCCCATGAAAAAAGCAAGTGGCACAAAACCGTAGTCGACTGCTTTAGATGTCATATTTGTGACCTTCAAGACATCTGAATTAGGTTTTGGGTTCAACATGCAAGTTGTTGCTCTACTTATTATATTTCCAACGAATGCTCGTACACTTCAATCCAATAATCACAACCCAAGTTATGGTCTACAGAGTGACCATAGATCAATATGCAAATAATTTCAAAAATTAGTCAAAGAAATACATCAGAGATTAATTATGACTCACCATTTAGAAACATGCTAACAAGCTGATATTAGGCTCAAACAGATCTCAAAATTTCAAAGTACAAAGCCAGAAAATATGTGCTTAAACGTGCAAATTAATATATTTTCAAAAATCCAAAATTAAGCCGAAAAAAAGCTTATGATAGACAACAATAAATAGTTAGACCTTAAATATTTTGACAGGACAAACTTAAGTCTTGCAAAATCTAACTTGGTGCAACGTATTTCCTCTAATGATGATGGTGTATGTGTTCCTCTTATTTGATCGCAAAACACTTCTTGTGATAATTTTTATTTTTACAAGAGTGATAGTTGGCCTTTAATAAAGTTTAATTATAAAAAGACTTAAATGTACTTTTAGCCCCCTCAATGTTTATAAACTAGCGATTTTGACCCCTAATTTCAAAAATAGCACATTTGCCCCCACTCCCATTTCAGTCCATTTTACAAAAATCAACACATACATAACCATCCACTTAACTAAATCAAACAACATGTAATTTTTTTTATTTTAAAATAAAAAACTAAGCAAACGTCACAATCTTACAAAAACGACCCCAAGTCCTAGAAATAGATTGTTTAAGTTGAAAAAAATCGAGGAAATAATGTGAAGATATTAACCATTAATTTTCACATTACCAATAATCTAAGGTTTAAGATAGATAATATGAAGATTAACAATCAAAATCTCCACATTATTTTCTCAATTTTTTTTTTTCCAACCAAGAGAAGAGAATCTACTACCCCAAATCCCTTTTCCTTATGCGCGCTTTTTATATAATCCTCCCTCAAAAAAAAAAAATATAATCCTCCCCAAGCAAATGTTTCAATCTCGCAACCAATTCTGTTTCGGTTAGTATTCAATTTCACTTCTATTAATAATTTTCTTGCTTCGTTCATCATGCTTCATCAATTTTTGCTTGTGTCACTATCTAGTTTTCAATTTTTTGTTATGGAAATTTCATACATAATTGTGCTTTTATCAAATGTATGTATCTGTTATGTGATGCTTGGTTCCACTTTTTGAGGGGGCAAAATTGATTCTAGAGCTCTAGAATTGATTCACATGTTTGGTTGCTTTCGAGTAGAATTGATTTTGCTTGATTCTACTTGAAGTTCGGATTTGTAGCTTTTGGTTGTAAATGAGTTTTATACACAAATTTAAAATTCAACTCACTTTTACATGAATGTATAGAAACACAATTCATTTTACCTTCAACTCACTTTTAGTCGTAATCTATTTTACAGAATCAATTTACTCAAAACTGTGGTGAAGAAGAATGAGTTGCATGTTAACAACGTTGTCACAAAAGAGAGAGGTTGATTCTATCATCAGAGACACTATTGATAAGGTTCTTGTCCTGCGCTTTGGTCGTGAATCTGATCCTAACTGTCTCCACCTCGATCAAATTGTATGTTTTCCTTTTGTCTCCTTTTTTAATTTATCTTGTTTTATTTTTTGAATTTTATATGATTCACAATTCTAACCCTTTACTTTTCATTTGTGTTGTTGATACAGCTTTCTAAAGCAGCAAGAGAGGTGTCCAAATTCGCAACGGTGGCACTTGTTGATGTTGACTCTCCTGACATTCAAGTTTATGTCAAATATTTTGACATCACTTTGATTCCATCTACACTGTTTTTCTTCAATGCCCATCACATGAAAATGGATTCTGGGTATGATATTGTTACTTCCTTTGTGTTTTTGCTTTTGTTTATTGCTTCCTGCTCTTTTTTTTTTTTGAACAATCGCTTCCTGTTCTGATTTTATGTTCAATTATTTTTAGTTGGTTCTTTAGTTCCGTTATGTTTGTGTAATTGGTAGATATTGTGTTAGATGATTTGCTTATAGTTATGATTCCTATTGAAAAGTATTGCAGGAAACAAAAAATGTACTTCCATATTTTGAAACTTGATGATATTTGTAGTCTGTCTCTTATTTATTAAATTTAAAATTTCCCTTTGGATGTTGATGTTATTCTGTTATATACATGAATTAGTACCAGAATAGATGGTTAGTTTCATTAACTATTTGTTCTACAATGCTTATATGTTCTTATAGTTGAGATTTGAGATCATTTCGTGAAAAGTTGAGGATTTGAAGTTGGCTTATAGAAGGTCTGAAAACTGGAATTGATCCTTCCTCTTCAATTTTTACAGCATTGATCATTATGTATCTGTAAACTTCGATTCATGTGTGTTTAGAGGCGTGAGTGGGCATGTGGGGAAGGAGGGGAGAAGAGAGTTTGTTGGTTAAGAAAGACCTTCCTTTAGTAAATTGTCCTAAAGTCCAAACAAAGTTGTACGAATCAAATGTCATTCAAATAATTTAGGGAGGATATATCTATGTTGAGATGAGTTTGCTCATATTGTGAACTCTCTCAACTAAGCTATCCATTTATGTTTTCTCTTTTTGTTTTAAAGTTAGGAGTTAGGACCTAGTTGCCTCTTATTGTGTATGTGTGTTGTACTACTGCATTCTTTTTAGCTTTTTATCGGTTGTACCTCCTAAACATGTATTTATGGGTGCTTAATTCACCTAATGTTTTAAAATATAGAACCTTTAGACCTTTACTTTTGGTCACTTTTGTCGAGTTAAAATTTGCAGGTAATATTTTAAATTTGTTATCTTTTGAGTGATATAAAAAATTGAGGCATGGAGGACCTCATGATAAAAATTACTATGTGAAATGTTAAAAAATCCCAACATTGGATGAGACAAGGCCTGAAAATGTATTTAAAAGTTGGGGGAGTCCTCACCTTACAACCCAGTTTTGTAATGGTTTAGTTAGGCTCAACCCACATTCTAAGAAGAAACACCACTTAAGCAGGCCTATTATTTTAAGCTAAATGAGTTTGCTCTAAAAGTAAATAGCTACCTTTACACCGGTAAATACAATCTGAACTAATCAATCACTCAAATGTTGGGTAAGTTTGGTTTTTGAAGTGAAGCTTATTCAAATCAAGTATTGGGTCTAATAAATGTTGCAATGTAATGTACGCCTGAGCCTGAGTCTATGAAACTTTTCATTATCTCTATAGTGCAATTAAACCATGTTTACTCAAAAGCTTTAGATGGTGTAAATGCAAACTATTAACTTTTTGTATTTGGTAATCCCCTGTTCTGCAAATGTTGGCTTAGATCTCTATGTTTATCTTATGTTCTGACTTATATCAATGAATTTAGGGAGTCTGCTTTTTTATTTTTTTCTCTTACTTTATTTTATGTAGGACTGCAGATCATACTAAATGGATTGGTGCTTTTCACAAAAAGCAAGACTTCATTGATGTGGTTGAGGTACGTATCCCTGTTTGCTGGATCCATAATGTTATTCGTGTGGATCTTTCATCTTAGTGGCATGATTATCAATTGCTTAAACTACTGATAGCTTTTAATATTAAATTTATAGGTAAAATAGTAATAGATGATGATTATATGAAGATTTACAAGATTATGTAGTCCAAGCGTGAAAGTATGTGCAATAGTCTTATAGATAATATTGTTAAAAAAAAAGAGTCTTATAGATAATAAATTAGCGATAAATCATATCCTAGTCATTCCAAAACAAACAGAATACTTTCAATTACAAAAAAATATTCTAAAACAAAATGATAAATCATATCCTAGTCATTCCACATTGAGAAAATCAGCCTCTATGCCTGGCTCAGATGAGGACAAGTCAACTCAGCAACTTCAAGAAATCCACTATCATCCAAACTCATCTCTAGCGACATCCCATATTTTACTTTCCTCTTGATGATATTGGGGAGTGGTCCTTGATAGAAGTCGAAGGTTACTATGCACATATACTAAAGCTTCCGCTCTATGTGGTGTCATCTTGTTTCTCTTCAAAAATGGATAAATGAATATGTACTTCAATTTCTTTCACAACATGAAGATGGACAAGGTTGTTCAAGTAGCTTAGGTGCATCCTTTTGAAGTAATAGACCTCGAGCACCATGAACCAATCACCATACTTTTGGATCCATCTCATCTTTATCAACTAGAGAATCAAATTGTCAAAACCTTCTCTTCCATCTGAGAAGTTTGCAAACTCTGTTCACTTTCCTTCTTTCATCTACAACATGAAACAATCTTCTGAAACATTTTTCTCTTTCCTCAGTGAGCTCAATGGATAAGTGAAGATACTAATAGAGTCCCTCCACATCAAGCCATTGAGCTTCCTGAGGAAAGAGAAAAATGTTTTAAAAGGTTGTTTCCTGATGTAAATGAAAGGAAAAAAAGTGAACATAGAGTTTGCCAACTTCTCAAATGGAAGAGAAGGATTTGACAATCTTGATGATAGAGATAAGATGGATCCATAAGCATGGTGGTTGGTTCATGGTGCTCGAGTTCCATTAGTTGAAAAGGTTGCACTTAAGCTACTTGCGCAACCTTGTTTATCTTCATCTTGTGAAAGAAATTGGAGCACATATTCATTCTTTGAAGAGAAACAAGATGACACCACATAGAGCGGAAACTTTAGTATATGTGCATGGTAACCTTCGACTTCTATCACGGAACACTCCTCAATTTCATCAAGAAATGTGGGATGCCGCTGGAGATGAGTTTGACTGATAGTGGATTTCTTGTAGTCGTTGACTTGTCTTTAGATGAGCCATGCTGATTTTCTGAATGTGGAGTGACTAGGATATGATTTGATCATTTTGTTGTAGAATATTTTTTCGTAAATGAAAGTACTCAGTTTGTTTTGCTTGATTTATGTCTTCTTTTGGTTGATTGAAGTACTGAGTTTAAATGAACATAAATTTTGCTTCTCATTTTACTCTTTATAAACTGTGCTCATAAATTGCTTTATTTTATTAATATATATAGCAGTGCCCGTGTCCTATGTTTTTTAATTAGCGATGTCCCCGTTTCTGAGTCCGTGCTTCACAGGCATGCGCATACTGCTGAAATATAGATAATCTAGAATAGAACATATAAGATCTTACTATAGCAAAAATTGGTGAAAGAAATTTGATGTATTTGGTCAAAAATTTGGCATACATCAACTTTCTTTTACAAATTTTTGTTTATATTTGAGACTGGAGGCAGTAGATCGTAATATGACGGAATCTTAAGAATAGTTCAAAAGAAAAACAAGACATACCCCCTTACAACTTAAAAGAGTAGAGAGTTCCTTTTATTATTTTTTGGGAGTAGAGTAGAGAGTTCTTTAGCAGCACAAGAAACTCTTTATAATGAGCAAGACTCTCTTCAACACTACAATTAATGTTTGATTCAGAAGTTGATCTAGAAATAGCTACTTCTTTAGCACCAGCTGCCATACAAGCTTCAAAACCATATAAACGTAACCTTCCGCAACTATCGATAAATTCTCAGAAAGCTAATGCAATTACACAACATGATAAGGATTCTTTCTGGGGGGTAGGGGTGAAGGTTACACCAAAACAAGAATGATTTTGTCAAACAAACCCTTGAAGGTTGAATGTTTTCAGGATTGACTCATGTGCCTTCTGGTCCTTTTCGCAACCAGACAATATCAAAAGAAAAACTTCTGGTTAATATATGAATCACATAACATAACAGAAAAATAATGCAATTCAACTATCTAGGCAGAAAGATTAGAAATATCAGAGTTACTTACAGCAAAGGAATGTGCCAAATATTTGGAACATCACAGAGAGTGAGTATGTTTAATAACTGCAGATACATAGTTTGCTTTAAGAACATTATGTAATGCTTATCATAAGCTAAGTGAAACAGTGTTGAGTTATTTTGTGTCAGTTGCTGGGGTTGGTAACTGTTGGTTGGCGGCTTGGATTGTGCGGCATGACCTGAGGAGGGTCGTACCAGAGGGGTTTGCAGTTTCGCGTGACTGCGTGAGAGAGAACTACGGAGAGGGTCTTGTGACGCACCACTGGGAGAAGAGAAGGGCAGTCATGCAGTGGTGGCACTTTGGAAGGCTTCCACCATCAGAGAATTTGAGTGAGTTTAGAAGTTTAGAGAGAAGAGTGTAATGTGAATCTTAGGAATTTAGAGTGGTTTGGGTCTCTTGCATCTGAGGTGCAAAACAAAAACTCCAGGGTGCTCAAAATGAAAAAAATATTGTGGTATGTGCAGTTGCACATCCTCTCACCTACACGTGGGTCCGCTCCCGATTCTTCCACCTCTAAGTATTGGACTTTCATTTATCTAGTCAACCCTCTTTACCGCTGTTTTTATGGAGTTTCTCCACATATGTCCAAATTACCTTCGAAGAGATTCCATAATCTATTCTATGGTGAGAGCCCCTTCATAGTTCATAAATAAAATCATCATGTGTTTGTAAAGTATTTTACTGAGAAAGAGGGTCTTTTTCTGATGGCTAGTTGTAATTTGTAATTCCTGAGAGGACACAAAAAGCACTTCCCATTTCGGTGGGGAAAATGAAGAATGCTGGCTTATTGGCTTGATTTAGCGCAGCCACATGTCCCCCTTTTTAGCATATATTTGGTTAGAACGTGCTTAGTCATTTGTAAATTCCTTCTCAATATTTGATGCTTTCAAGTTTCCTTTGTTTTTCGAGTTTCTGTTCTATTCTTAAATCTTTTATATGGGAGTGCTTAACAAGGATGGACCCGAGTCGCCCTTGTGCTTCATTTCTAATGATTAATTTTTTAGGTACACCATATCTAACAATTATGAATAATAAAGAGTAGTTCTTTGTGTTTTCGACCCAAAAAATCCACTAGAATAGGATAGGAGAAAGTGGTTTGTTCTCTCAACAAATAGACAAAGGGAGTGTTACTCTGTCATTTTACTTGAATATATCAAATTTAAGTTTGTCCACTCCTGGTGTTGATTCCCAAATCCATACTTGATGAATTTTGAGTGCATTTTTCTTTGGCAACACCAAGTTAGTATTCTAGTAGATTTCTTTTGTTTCTGTTATATTATTTTAAGATTTAATTTAAGAAGTTAGATATCTGGAAATGTTTTCTTCCAAGTATTTGTTAAGAATATTGATGAATCTGTTTTTACATTTCGACAGACAATATTTAGAGGAGCAATGAATGGAAAGCTCATTGTGAATTGTCCTCTCCCGCCTGAAAGGATACCAAAATACCAATTACTGTACAAGGATGTCTAGAAATTTATTTAACTCAAACCACCCTCCCCTTTTTTCCTCTTTCCCTTGTAAAAAGTCAAATTATAGTTTTTTTTTTCTTCTGTTTTTCTTTCTCACCTTTTTCTTAGCAGATGCTGACTTATAATAGTAAGACATGTATATGGGATTTTTTACATGTTGGTTCGACCATTAATGAAACAAAAAGCAGATATTCGTCATTTGATTTGAACTCAAGTTGATTAGTATTAGTATTTCATTCATTTATCTCTGCTTTCCTTGTTTTTCAACAAACAAACAAAAAAATAAGAGTAAGTCTTACTTGACCACAACCCAAATCAAAGATTAATTCGGCACGCACTGATGACAATTTTTAAAAGAGTAAACAACTAGACGGTGTGACTAATTTTTTTATTATTCGTATGTGTGCGTCTAAATAGTTTTAATTTGTGGTTTTGTCCAAGTAAATATTTTCGACACGTTCCAATGTATTTTCAACACGTTCCAATGTGGTTTCAACGTGAATATTAAGACGCTACAAATGTAGCATTAAAGTGGACACATTTTTGGTAAGATTGACGTGAAAACAAACACATACTAAGACAATTTGACAACTTGTAAACGTGATATTTTTCCCAATTGAAGTAGACAAACATTGCTTATCAATAGATTTCGATCAAACACAGATTTAATTGCCCCAGTATACTATTTGAGCTCAAAATATATTTTTAACTTGTTAAGTGCTAAATTAAAAGTTTATATCAAAAACATCATTTTTGAAATTTTTACTTTAGGATGTCATTGAGATATATAAGGATTAACTTATTAAGTCGTATCTGTTAAAAATCATTAACCTATATATGTCTTAGTGACAAATCAAGTAGTGTTAGATTTATGGAAGTCTTAGTGACAAATCATTAATCTACTGTCCTGGTCATCTAAAGAAACAGCGCTCAGCAGCTGCTACAAGCACATAACAGCAGCATAGCTGCAGCATCCCATACCTGGCAGTAACAGCCCCCAAAAACACCAACCAAACACTCCATGTTACTTTCAAAATGAGAAAAAAGATTATTGCAAGGATTTAATCATGATTACTTTTCTATGATATTTTGTATTACTTAATCTCAGACAAGATTACCTACTAACTTATTATTTCTAAAACATTCTACTATTGCCAACGCATAAATCCAAAGCCTAGACATATGATGTGTTTTCATCTCTTCATTGTATGTTAGTCATCATACATTGAAAGTATTTTATTTCTATCCTTATCTACACAAGGTGTTTTCTCTTATATCAATACCATGACATCAGAAAGTTTTTCTATATATAACAGTTTGTTCAAATTAATTATTTATAGATTAAGCTTACTTATTTGACACTTAATGTTTAAGCTTTTTAAACAAAAGTCATAGAGACAAGACAACTTTTAACTAGCCAAACCATTAAGTAAAATTCTTGGTAAACCCTTAGAGTTGTGACACGTAAAATCTATATATAGTTCAAGACACCTCATATCTTATAGTGATTTTATAGTTCAATACATACGAGCCACATGCTGATTCATATGTGCTACACACTTAGTAGCAAGTAATTGAGGCTGCAACTAACAATAAGAAAACCAATTAGAAGCAAATGAAAAGGCAAATAAGATAAAATTGGGATGGTAACAACGATCTCAGCAAAGGAAATTACATCAGGGTGCTCAATTACAAACGCATGCTTTGTCATTCTATTTTTATGCTCTTTTAAACTACAAAACAATCATTCAAAGCATTCCACCTTTAGTAAATTCCGAGTTGACAACAACACATTAGTAAACCTAGGAAAAGGAGTTCGTAAGTTCATACATGGTCTGCAAAATAGTTGTATTCCAAGGATCAAGTTCCCGACAAATAACTCAGGAATGACACTTGTAATATTCATCGCATGGACCTTGTTTTACCAAACCATTAATACTCTTCATTAGTGTATAAAAATTAGGAATTAATTTGATATTAAAAAAATGATATCAAAAAATTGAAAACTAGATAGTGACACAAGCAAAAATCGAAGCAAGAAATGAACGAAGCAAGAAAATTATTAATAGAAGTGAAATTGAATACTAACCGATACATAATTGGTTGCGAGATTGAAACATTTGCTTGGGGAGGATTATATTTTTTTTTTTTGAGGGAGGATTATATAAAAAGCGCGCATAAGGAAAAGGGATTTGGGGTAGTAGATTCTCTTCTCTTGGTTGGAAAAAAAAAAATTGAGAAAATAATGTGGAGATTTTGATTGTTAATCTTCATATTATCTATCTTAAACCTTAGATTATTGGTAATGTGAAAATTAATGGTTAATATCTTCACATTATTTCCTCGATTTTTTTCAACTTAAACAATCTATTTCTAGGACTTGGGGTCGTTTTTGTAAGATTGTGACGTTTGCTTAGTTTTTTATTTTAAAATAAAAAAAATTACATGTTGTTTGATTTAGTTAAGTGGATGGTTATGTATGTGTTGATTTTTGTAAAATGGACTGAAATGGGAGTGGGGGCAAATGTGCTATTTTTAAAATTAGGGGTCAAAATCGCTAGTTTATAAACATTGAGGGGGCTAAAAGTACATTTAAGTCTTTTTATAATTAAACTTTATTAAAGGCCAACTATCACTCTTGTAAAAATAAAAATTATCACAAGAAGTGTTTTGCGATCAAATAAGAGGAACACATACACCATCATCATTAGAGGAAATACGTTGCACCAAGTTAGATTTTGCAAGACTTAAGTTTGTCCTGTCAAAATATTTAAGGTCTAACTATTTATTGTTGTCTATCATAAGCTTTTTTTCGGCTTAATTTTGGATTTTTGAAAATATATTAATTTGCACGTTTAAGCACATATTTTCTGGCTTTGTACTTTGAAATTTTGAGATCTGTTTGAGCCTAATATCAGCTTGTTAGCATGTTTCTAAATGGTGAGTCATAATTAATCTCTGATGTATTTCTTTGACTAATTTTTGAAATTATTTGCATATTGATCTATGGTCACTCTGTAGACCATAACTTGGGTTGTGATTATTGGATTGAAGTGTACGAGCATTCGTTGGAAATATAATAAGTAGAGCAACAACTTGCATGTTGAACCCAAAACCTAATTCAGATGTCTTGAAGGTCACAAATATGACATCTAAAGCAGTCGACTACGGTTTTGTGCCACTTGCTTTTTTCATGGGCTGGGATTTACTTGTTCAAACTCGGATCCTTATTATGTAATACCCTAAGATTATAAATAAGGATGTTGCAGGCAGCCGAAAATTATCTTCACATTACGCACTTTTCCTTTCAAACATTATGTGTGAACCTTCAATGTGAGGCTAAAAGTCCTAGGTTGATTCACTCATTACATATTGTTTATTGAGATAATGAGGTTCAGTTTTTCAATGTTATTCATTTTCAGTTTCAATGTTGCTAGCACCAAAAACTCTATGAGCAATGGTAAACTTGGCAGGATCAGTATAGGAGGAAAATAAGATGCCAAAGCACACTTATCAACAGTACATCTTCTCCTCAAAATCTTGCAAGCAGCACAAGGACTCATAACAACAACTTGAGGAGGACCTTGAGGTAATAATGGTGGTGAATTAGATCAAGTAGGAGAATTATGAAAAAATGGAGCAATGAAAGTGTCACTAGTAGTAGTACCCTTTGTTTTTTCCTATACGTTTCTATGTGCATTTGAAGTAATGGAATAAGGACTCATTGTGTTTTTTTTTCAACTTCTACTTTTATGACCATTTTTTTTTAAAAAAAAACTAACATATATCTAAATTACTACTTTAATTATTGATTATTACTACTTCCTTTTTGTTCCATATATCTAAATTTATTGGTATGAGATTTGCTTCTTAATCCACTACATCCTCTTTATTACAACTCCAATATCATCCAACAAAAGGCACTGACTTTTGAGGGAAATGATGAACTCCGCAACTTATTAATAACCCTTTTAAGCATGTCTGCGAGTGCGATCTAGCCAACCAATTAACCGTGCTAACAATGGTTTCACAACACTAATATATTACTCATAATCCCAATTTCATAATCAATCAACCAATTAAACACTAATAGATTCATATAAAAGAATCCAAAATCAAAAAACCCTAATTAAAAAAAAGGAGATTCGTTCATTCAGATTGTTCTGTCGAGTGTTAGAAAACGAACCTGGAAGAAATCTGTCGAGGAAGAAATCTGGAAAGCGTGCGCCACAGAGCTGGAGGAAGAAATCTGTCGAGGAAGAAATCTCAATTTCATAATCAATCAACCAATTAAACACTATTAGATTCATATAAAAGAATCCAAAATCAAAAAACCCTAATTATAAAAAAGGAGATTCGTTCATTCAAATTGTTCTGTCGAGTGTTAGAAAACGAATCTGGAAGAAATCTCTCGAGGAAGATGTCGAGGAAGAAATCTGGAATTTTGATGAAGAATGTGATTATTTTTCAATCATTCCATGTGATTGATCAAAGTAAGTAGTAAAATGTGATTTTGAGGAAGAAATCTGGAATTTTGATGTAAAATGTGATTATTTTGATGAAGTATATGATTAATTTTCAATCACATGGAAAGCGTGTGCAAGTTGGGCCTTTTGATGAAGCTGAATGAATTTTGATGGTGAAGATGCATGAATTGGTCGTGATTGAAAAATATTTACTACTACTGTGCTTATCCAATTTGGATGTAAGTATATAGCAATTGATAGATCATTGTGCCCTAATTCTTAGCATTTTTGCATGACTTATTGGGGTAAATTTTCAAAGCTTTTATGTACTTCATTTCTTAACTCTTAATGCTAGGTGCATTTAGAAACTAAATTTGAGGCTAAAATAATTGAAGCAATATATGAGCAAGTAAATGGTTGTTGTCCTTGACGATGATTTAGATCCGAATGTATTGTAGGATTTGATGCCGAAGAATCGCTAGACCTAATGTTGATGAAGAGAAATTTGAAGTTACGAATTGCTAAATATGAAAGATATTTAGACCAAAATCATACATATGAAAATATAGCATAATTAAACAAGGGTTTTGCTAGAAGTCACATATGAAGGTGTCTTTTAGCAACTCACACCTTAATGTGTGATTTCCACTTTTTAAGTTAGGGAAATGTTAACTAGTTTTAGCAAATGCTCATAGAATAACTTCCTAAAAGATCCTTCATAAAAGGTGTCTTCTAGCAAAACTCATTACACAATATTATTAATATCATAAGTTCATAACTGTGTACCTTGAATAGTTGAGAATAGTTGATTGAGAATAGTTGAAGAATCCATTGAGACTTGAGAGAATTAAAGTTTTTGAGAAATGTTTATGCCGCCTTACTTATCAAGTTTTCTTTGTTTCCGGTGTATCTAATTTAATGGGATAGTTAGATTATATGCTCATTAGGGGAGGCAAGGACCTCTCAAATGAGTTGACTAATAAGAACGGCTCAATCCATCACGCTCTGTTGACATTAAGCCCAATATAAATAACAAGTACAATAACATTAAATATTTAATACCATATATTTCATTTATATTTTAATAATTAATAAAGGTAAATCAAGTTCCGTTAGTTTAACTCAATTAACAGGGACATTGCATAATTTATGCAGGGGCCGGGGTTCGAACTCTGAACACCCCAATTCTCCACATTTAAATGTGTGAGCTCAAGCCACTAGACTGATAGAAAAAAAAGAAAAAAAAAACATGATTTTCTAACTTGCAGTGCTTAACGTGTAATAAATGCCCTTTTTTTTTGAAGTTTCCAAGTCTTATGAATGAGTCAATTAATTAGCTTTTTTCTTAAAAATCATTTTTTCCTCTCTCTCTTCTATTTTTTCTCAAATGCTCTACTGATATATTTTTGAATTATCAAAAATAAAATATATATTAAACACCAAAAGCAACTCCTCTAGCATAAGGTGTGTCAAATGAGTTACTTTAAAAACAATGAGTCATACAAGCAATCAGAAACCAACTATTAAGCGATGCCCAAGCATTGAAAGGGACTTGAACACCACCTATATGTACTAAACCTAAAAACAACATTTTTGACTTTCAACCAGGCTAAAGACATATATTTAACTTTATCTAACAACCTGGGAATAGAAGTTACAATATTGTTGAAGAGTCTGTTATTACGTTCGTTCCATAAAATTCAAACGCACAAAAGCCAAATAAGCTAAAGGAAAGCTCGAGTTGCTTTACCACCACCTGTAAAGTTCACAAACCGAAGAAAAAGATCTAGTAGAACATTGGTGTCACACCTATAATACCCAATTAATGGCGCACAAAAGGCCATAAAGATGAAAAAGCATCGCAAGATAAAAACAAATGTTGTGGCATGAAATATGACCTTCTTCAGTTTTAATCTCCGTAAATTTTCAATTAATTACTCCATGAAATATGATTCATCCCTTTCCCTTAATTTTCGTCAATTTTTCTTTTACCCACTAGTTAAAAATCAGTGTCAAGGAGTATGATTCTTTCCTATCTAGTTTGCAATACTTTATTTCATTTAGAATTTGATTGTAAGGTACTCCATCCGTCCTTAATTATAAGACCCTTTTGAGAATTTTTTTTTACCCCTTTTTATAAGACCCTTTGTTATTTCCAACTACATTAATTATTTCTTTACCTACATGCCCCTATTTATTATACATCTTTTTCTTCAATCAGCAATAAGTAGCATATGGAAAACATAAACTAACTCTCTTTCTTAAGGATAAAATTGTAAAAACAATAGTGATTACAAACAACTTTAATACAAATATCCGCTTTCTTAATTCCCATGATTTTAGCAAAAGGGTCTTATAATTAGGGACGGAGGGAGTATATATTAATTGATGGGAACATGCATGAATCACTATCCAAAATTGAAGATTCAACGTGATGTATGTATAGACTTTGATCTGGTTTGTTTGCAATCACTATAAAAATGAGAGAGAGCCTTTTAGGAAAAAGAGGGAGAGAAAAACAGTTTTCAAGAAAATGTTTAATTAAATGACTCATTTAATAAGACTTATAAAACCCCAAAAATTCATGCATTTATTATTCCTTAAGCTTTGTGCAACCTTGCACATGTTAGAAAAACCCAACAAAATATCTAAAAATAGTATACAACGGCAAAATATTTAAAAAGGATTTTTCTAACATGTGCAAATTTGCACATGTTAAAGATACTAAAGTAGTAAGTTTATATTGGAACTTGTGTATTTTACATTAAATATATATTCTTTTTTATAACAAGTGTGATTTTCAATAAAAAGTTGCTTCTTTTAGTATCCTTAACATGTGCAAATTTGCACATGTTAGAAAAATCCATTTAAAAATAATACTCCCTCCGTTTCAAAATACATGTCCAAGTCAACCACTTCACATATGCCAATGCATAATTTTGACTGTTAATATATTTAATTTTCTAAAGTAAAAAATTATAAAAATTTAATATTTTGAAAATATTTGTCGAGACAAATCAAACAACATCTTACATGCTAATATTTGTATTTATATATTAGTTAAAAAGTATGGTCAAAGTAAGTCAAGTGAATAGTGCACATTGCAAAAATTGGACATGTATTTTGAAACGGAGGGAGTATGATAAAGGTTTAAATATGCAAACCGTCCCTGACTCCCTGTAATTTGAGCGCATTTTGATTTTCGTCCCTGTAGAAAAAATAAAATTAATTACATCCCTGTAAAAAAAATTTTATTTAAATATGTCCCTGACCCCACTTCATTGGTGATTTGGCAAGGTTTTAGGCCACGTGGCAAGTGCTGACTGTGCAACTTATGCCACACGGCGCTCTGTGCAACTGCCATGTGGCCCAAAACCTTGCCAAATCACCAATGAAGTGGGGCCAGAGACATTTTTAAAACAATTTTTTTTTTACAGGGATGTAATTAATTTTCTATTTTTTACAGGGACGAAAATCAAAATGCTTTCAAATTACGAGGGCGGTTTGCATATTTAAGCATATGATAAAACATAAATCACCGAAATATCTATACTTTCGGATCTGCAACATTGACGTCCAAATCATTGCTTGAATTTATAATTGATTGATGTAGATCTTTCAATAGAAACTCCAATTTTTATTTTTTCTGTTACATGACGTAAGTTGATTTAATTTTTTTTTTAAATTTCATTACACTTATGCTTCTAGGGAATGAAATTTACACAGTAGTGCGGTGCCTATATTAAAAACATTGCTACTAACAAAATTCATTATAAATTGCTACTTATGAAAATTCACTATAAATTGAACTTCATTTTACTCCTTCAAGTGCAGTCTGTTCTCTCTCATCCATGGCACTCTCTAGCACCTTTTGCAACTTCAACACTACTCAAACCCTAAGGCAAAACATTGTTGTTTCATGTTTTCCTCAGTTTCATCTCTCTCATAAGCATAAGAATGTCAAGGGTCACCAAATCAAACGAAGGTTCTCACTCATTTCTCTAATTTGTATTCATATCATGCATGTCCATCTCATATTAATTTATATTTTCTCTATCTTTAAGAGAGCTTATATTGAAGAGTGGAGAGTTAGCAACCATTGGTGCCCTCTTCAACTTGAGGTATGTAATTACAATGATACAATATTGATCATAGACTAAATAATCTTTTAGCATATAATATTTGAGTTTTTTTCTATATATTTTTTTTAATATTGTTTCATGTTGTTTATATATGTCCAAAAAAAATATGTGGTGAAGTTTGATTACGTGCTCGTTTTGCTTAGTAGAAGTGATTTCTTGCTCTTCACGGAAAAATTAGACTAAGTTTTTTGTTTGGTTACTAAAATTAGAGTAAGTTTAACTTTAAGAAATTTTGATTTCTGTCTTTTATATTGGAAATAAAAATACATTTAATTAGTTTATTTTTATATTTGGTGCAGTGGTAAAAAGCCAGCATATCTTGGAGTACAGAATAATCCACCATCACTGGCACTGTGTCCATTAACAAAGAACTGCATTTCAACCTCTGAAGATGTCACTAATCTCAATCATTACGCTCCTCCATGGTAAACTTTCTTTTAAACGTTCTTTGAAATTTTTACTAATTAGTTTAGGTTTATTATTTTACACATGGGATTGTCCTAAATTTGCTAAACTTTGTTATTGAAAATTTGGAACGACTGCATTTTATGTGACCTTAATTTTCATCACATTAATATTTTGGTTTGAATTGCTATTAATTGGTAATGGTGCTCATTGAATAATTTACCATGTTTTGAATCTGAATTAGTCATGTGAAGTTGAAAAGGTGCAACGTTAGGGTTGGGTGCTGAGAATTTGTATATCCCTTTAAAAAAATGTGATAAATTCATTCTTTTCCTTGACCAAGATTCATTTTTTGTGTATTCAATTTTCCATATAAATTTAATGCAGTCTCAAAGTTTTATTTTCAACAAGTCTCGAAAGTTGTGTAAAAAAAAAGTCTCGAAAGTTTACACTATAGTAGTAAAAAAAATTCAAAATTTATACTTTATTGAATTATTTACTAGACAGGATACATTAATTACACAATGAATTTAAAAAGTTAATATTTATAGATAATTTTATCAATCTACAGGAACTACAACCCTGAAGGTAGGAAAGATCGTGTAAGCAGAGAAGAAGCAATTGAAGAATTGATAGATGTGGTAATTTTCATCTAAAATCATTAATTTTTCATCTACAATTGTTTCCATCAATCATTTTCACAAAATTTTAACACCATAATGCCGTGACATTTTAATGAGTGTATATTGATTTATAAGAATGTCGCTCCTGATGAATTTTCAAATTAATAAAGTTTAAGAAAAACTATATTTATTTGTGATTTTCCAGATAGAAACAACAATACCACCAGAAAATTTTACACCAAGGATAGTAGACAGGACTGAAGACTATCTTAGGGTGGAGTACCAAAGCCCAATCTTGGGGGTATGTGCGTAATTTAATTCTCTCATAATGAAATTTACCTTATTATTTATAAATTTATGCTAACAAGTATTTTAAGACTTTTGTTGGGTTATAAAGAACCAACTTTAACAATTTTTTTAGTATTCAAACAGTTTGTGGATGATGTTGAGTTCTGGTTTCCACAAGATAAGGACTCAATTGTTGAGTATCGATCAGCAGCAAGGGTTGGGAATTTTGATTTTGATGTGAATAGAAGAAGAATCAAGGTACAATCTCATTGTGACTTATGTGTGTGTCTACAGATCAAGATTGTCTATAGCCTAAGTACATGTTGTAGCTATGTAGTGATCCTCAATCGTTGGAAAAGATCAGACTACTCGTATTTTAATTTCATTAAATCAACTTTAACATATATATTAAAATATAAATCATATGATCGTGATCTAACAATCGAGATTTTTGACTATGTGACAGGCGTTGCGACTAGAGTTGCAAAAGAGAGGATGGGCATCTCAAGACTCAATGACTAGTTAACGATCATTCACATATATACGTTGTATCCCAATACTCAATATGAGCAAGATATTGGAGTGAAATTATTTTTTTGTCTTTGTCATTCATTAGTTAAGATGTTTACAATTTCACCTAAACAGGTTTATTATAGATTCAATTGAAAATAAAATTGGGTATTTTTGGAGATTAATTTCAACTGGTCTGTTTTATTTTCAAGTGGGTTAATGAGGTTCTATGACATCCTTCATAGTTCATATGCTGGAGGTTTGCTTCCAATTCTTCATTCTTTTCCTTTTTCACATGTAATGTGTTTTTCAATTGCCAAGAAATTGTTTAATTTTGCTTTCTTTGCCATTTTCATTCTGACATTTGAAAAAACTTGTTTAATATGTTGTTTTCATAAATCTTTTATATATTGGAAATATTGTGGGGTGAAGTCAATTTACAAAATGGATAAAATTGAAATTTTTATGGTTTATAGGGATAATGCAAGAGTATAGGGTAAAATCTTATGTGTGTAGTGAGATTTTGAACATAAGGGTAGGCTAAAAGTAATGTTTTTTAAAGGGTCAACCCAAAGTGATTATATATGGAACAAAAAGGGGCACTAAAACATGATTAGGAAAAATACGCAAGTGAAAGTACAACTTTTAATGTAATTTTTTGAGAAAGTTTCATGGACCTCCCCTGAAATTTATGTAAATGAAAGAAACATCCCCTTTATTTTTTTCAATATGCACAAACCTCCCTTATTTATTTGATAAATCACGTGTGAGACCCCTTTGCCTAACACCCTTATTGACGACCATTATACTTATTTCTCAATGTAAAGAGGTATGATATTGTTGTTCCTTTTCTGTGTTCCTATTTTCGTTGGTTGCTTAGAAAACTAACAAAAGGAAAATTTGAATTGTTGTTCCTCGACTTGAATTGAATCCTATCCAACAATGTAATTAATTTTCTAAACAGGGGCTGCTGTTAGGTTTAAGATCTTATATAAATCTTGTAATTCTGCTCTTTACCCAACACATTTTACTCATTTTTTACTGAAATTTCTAAAATCTCTCTGTGTGAATTAACTTACGTTAGTTTTAAATCTGCGTGACTTAAGTCACGCTGCGTACTGTTTTAATAGCAAACAGTACCTCATTTCTTCATTTCCCATATAAAATCCTAAAATCTCTCTCAAATAATTCAAATCCGAAATTCCTTCAACTTCAAATCAAACAACACTCCAATAACAAGTAAGTTTTCATAATCAAACACCATTAACCTTTTTATGTTGATATGTTTGAATTTTTCTCTTAAATTAGATTTTTTTTTGTAAGAAATGATACAATGTTACATGTAAATGACTTATATTGTTTAATTGTTTAGATTTTGCATGTTTATGTTGTAGTAATGAGTTTTAGGGTTTATGTATAATTTGCACTTCAAGTGTTTGATTAAATGTTTGAATGGGTTTTTCATTGATTGTTTAATATTTTATGGTGTAGGTTTGAAACAATGACTGATTTGTTCAATGTTTGCATTCGCTTCAACAGTGGGAATCCCCATATGTTCAAGGTTCGGTACATTAATGTCACGTTAAAAGGTCTTAAGGATCAACTAGATGAAATCAACCAAGGTCTCAACCCCGGCGACACAAGGAGGGTGTAATACATTTGGTATGAACATCCAACGTTGGACGACGGAAGAATAACGTTTCATCGGCTAGAATTAAAGAACGACGACGACGCGAGGAGCATGTTCTCGATTTTTTGGCAGCACAACATGTTCCTGTGGATCGATATGTTTGTCACGTTGCTGAGATCGTCTGAAGATATTCTCAAAAGTTTGATTCCGCCAGAACATCGTGATTAGGTAACATCATTATTATGTAGTGTCTTTATTTTGTTGGAATTTAAGTTTAATTCTTGTTAGTTTACTGAAGATGTCGGAATTAAAGTGTAGTATACTTAGGGTAAAGGTTTGCAAGTCTATTTGAAAACTCAAAAGAATAAAGAGAACACAACATGTATTCTGCAAAATCAACTATATAGGTTTTCACATTGAATTCCTTCATATAGGATGAGTGTCACGGAAGGGAATGCACCTCAAAGGGTTCCTTTGAGATTGATCGTGCTCCTCTGTCAATTGAAACTAGTCAGTTGCTAGGGCAGTAAGATTAAACTCAAACCTCCTGGAATGCTTTCATTTATGTCATGACGGGTAGGGATGACAATAGGACCCAGACCCTATGGGCACCCGCAAAAAATACCCGCTATGGGTAGGGTAAAACCCCGCTTTCATAGGTCCGGGTTTGGGTATGGGTAATTATCCGCAAATTTAAATGGATATGGGCACTGTACTACCCAGCCCCGTAACCCGCATATATGTATTTATATAATATGATAAATAATTTATTTATTTTTTGTGCACAATTAATTAATTCATTAATATATTTAACTATTTAAGCCTAACCCTAAAACAGCTTAATGCAACTTAATAAAGACTTTAGTAACAATTTATTATGACTTTAACATGTAACTGCAACTTTTTAACGTATAATTGATGTAAAATATCTATTTTTTCTTTCTTTCTAGGGATATTTTGGATGTTTTTTTATTTGGCTAAATACTACAATTTATACTATTTTATTAGTTGATTTGAAATTTTTTGGATCATAATTTTATTTCAATTGTGGTGTTTTTTATTGTCTTTTCATGGTTAAAGTGCAGGTAATGGGTGCAGGTATGGGCACTTAAGTACCCATAGGGTATGAGGAAAGACATTAAAGTTGTTGTCCACGAGGGTACGAGCTCGAGTACGGGTATTTTTTACAAACGCGGGTATGGGGATGGGTACTATTGTACCCTGCCCATTGGGTACCCATTGCCATCCCTAAATTGACGGGAATGCACCTCTAAGAGGTTTCTTTGAACTAGATCGTGCTCATCTGTCAATTGAATCTTGTCAGTTGGCAGTGCAGTAAGATTCAGCTTAAAGCAACCTCTTGGAATGCATTCATTTTTGTGATGATTCATCTTATATAAGGGAATTCAATGTGAAAACCTATATAGATGATTTTGTAGGATACATGTGTTGTTCTCTTCATTCTTTTGAGTTTTTAAACAAACTTGCAAATTTTTACACTAAATAAGTATATGACACTTCAGTTCTGACGTTTTGCGCAAACTTTCAAGAAATAAATTTAAATCCAACATCAAGATGATACCATATATATTTAGGGATAATGTAATGTAATATAGATTTAATGTAATTGTGTCACTTTGTTAAAATTTATAATACGCAATTTTTATTCGAATTCACGCTAGGTTTATTTAGTCTTGATTCGAATTTATTTATTCAATAAGAAAATTTTATTCGAATTCACGTTGATTTTATTTAGTCTTTATTAGAATTTATTTTTTCAATACGTAATTTTTATTCGAATTTACGATGTGTTTAATTAGTCTTTATTCAGATTTATTTATTTCATATTCGAATTCACTTTATTCGAATTTATTTATTCAATGCGCAATTATAAAATAAATGTAAATATAAACAAAAATAAAGGAATGAAAATAATAGAATATAATCTCATTTTATTAAAATAATGGATACATTTACAATGGAGTAAAACTAAATCTGCAGTAAAAAACCACTAGAAAATCTACCTCCCTGTGGTAAAACTAAATCTAATTCATTTTACCCCAAGAAGGAAGGTTTCTCACCAATCATCTCAAGTTCAAAGTAACCTCTTGAAATCTTCAAAGATGCCTCTTTCTATGAAAGTCAAGGATGAAAAAACAACATTGTTGTTGTAGAAAGAAGAGGAGGGAGGAGAGTGAGGAGGAGAGAATGTGAGAAAGTGTGAGAAATAGTGAAGGTTGGAAGGGTATTTATAGGTTGTTTAGGATAACTAGGTTTTAACTACACTAAATGCAGTTAAAAACGTGTAAAAAAACGTGTAAAATCAATTAAGAAAAGTCAAAAGTCGTTCAAAAAATATGTTCTTGGTGCATGAACCACCGTCCATACTGCGTGAGTTAACATGCGCCACCGGCCAAAAATGCGTGACTTAACTCACGCCACCGTCCAAAGGCGCGTGAGTTAAATCTTGCATCGGAATTTTAGGAATTTCAGTTGGAAATGGTAGTGGGGATTCAGTTTTTCAATTGATTGATTTGAGAGGATGTAAGATTGGTTTTTTGAGAAAAAGGATTAAAGATTGTTGTAGAGGCAACTTCACTTTATATACTTGGAAAAGGATTAAAGAATATTTTGATGATTTTTTTTAATAAAAAACTAAGATTGCTTTTGATGACCTAGTTTCATATACTCGAGTGTTTATTGATTCACGTCTTTGGGTTTTCCATTCAGAGAGTGAGGAATATCATTTCTAGAATAGTGTGTTTAACCTTTTCTCTCTAACGGAATTTGGACGGTTCTAGCGACATGGGAGGTGAATGATTTTTTCGGAAAATTGAGGGGGTGTTTGTTGTATTTACGTTGACCTCAGGGGAGTCAATATAATTATCTCTATTTATTTTATAGTTTTTTATAGCGACATATTGCACTTCTACGTCTATTTTCAATATTTTTGTTTTTTTTTTCTTTCTATTTTTAAAAGTAATTTTATTTATAAAACAAGAGTATTATTAAAAAACAAAAACAAAAAAAATTGGGAGGACAAATGCCAATACCCAATGCAAAAAAAAAGTTTAAATAATAATTAGTTTATGTGAAAAAGTATATTAAAATCATAGGTGTTATTATTAAAACGAACATTAGTTTGTGTGAAATTTTAATTAAATTATAGGTATAAATATTTTTCATTTTCATATTATAACAAAGTAATTAAATATTTATTGCGTCAATTCGTATAGATTAGGAAGAATAGTTTTTATGAAACTTTCATTAAAATTAATTTGATTTTGATTTTTTTTAAGGAATTAATTTGATTTTGATGAAAAAAAACATAGGTATATATAATAAATATTTTGCACTTTTATATTGTAACAAATTAAATTTATCTTTTTGAATAATACCAACAATATAACAAATATAATATCTTTAAAAAAAAGATAACAAATATAATATAAATTCTTATCTTTTTGAATGACACTAACAAAATAAACATTTTTATTGTCAAATTTAAAAGAAGAAAAGTCAGCCTAAAGCAGTCTACTTTTTTAGATGTAGTATAGATAGTAAAATATAAAGGAAATGCATGATTTTTTTATTGGTACAAAGAAATGCATGATTTTTTTTTAGTTGAATTTTTCATTACTACCTTTAAACAAATTTGTTTTTAAGAATATTATAATGTTGGTAGATAGTTTTTTTTTTTTTCTCACAAAAACGAGGTGGTTTCCACAAAAGAAGGAAGTTACAGAAGGAAGGAGGAACGCATGCAGCAGCAGTGGACGTGATGGCGGAAGTGTTGTATTGGATATCAACGTTTGTTCTTATTTTGACCCTTCTTGTTCTCCTTGGTTACCAGGTACGTACATTCATTCATTCTCATCTTTGTTACAATACTAATAATATTTTCACGACAACCCTTTTCTTTTTATTTAGAATTGTATTCATTGATCATGCCCTTTCTTGTTTTTTTGTTGATAAACATGATCATGCAGTCACAAATTCTTGTTCAAGTTGAACGAATCATTTTTTTTTTTTCTGTTTCAATTCTAATTGGTTTTTCTATTTTAATTTTTTCACATCCAGTGTTTTTCAATACAAAAAGAAATGTTTATATAGTTGAATAAGCGATTTAATTGAGGGTATAAGGACATGAAATTTCAATTGGAAAATTAAATAGGCAATTGGATATAATGTCTAGTTTATCAAATGTTTAATTTGCACCAACACTTATGATCTAAGGTGTGTCTGGTGTCCAACAAGTATTAGTGTCTGACACCGCCGTGCCTATGTGGTTTCGGTGCTTCATAGGTACCAATTGCCTATTTAATTTTTCATATTTATACATATTGAAAATTTTCTATGGAAAAGAGTTTTTTAACACTGTTTACTTTAAAATGGTTTTTAGAACAATTTTCTGGAATGAAGGATTTGTATGATTGTGTTTAGTTTCAGCATAGAGAGAGCAACAAGTGATTTGAAGCTAGGATTTGTATAGTTTTTGGCTTCAAGCATGATTTTCACACGCAAATGTATTGTTCAACACTTCAACTCACAAAATGTATCTAAACAGAAACCACTTGACATTCAACTCAATTTCAGTTGAAATCAATTTTACAAAATTAATTAATTCAAAATCAATATTCGTCACCGCATAACCAAACAAACAATGAGTGCTGCATTGGTCTGAATCTCGCTATGTGCATGCTTCATCAGATGTATTAATCATCATTCATCACTATTTCCTTAACTCCTCCATGTCCATATAGTTTGAACTTACGGCCGGAATTTATTTGCTATCTAAGTGCATAAGACCAAATTGCTGCTAACTATTTTTGAATTATTTTTAACATCCCTTGAAAATTTTGATTGCAGCTTATATTGTTGGTGGACTTGGAATTTGATTATATCAATCCATATGATTCAACATCTCGAGTAAACTATGTTATCTTGCCAGAGTTTTTGATAATGGCAATCTTCTGCTTTCTCAATCTAATAGCAGGACATTGGTTTATATTCTTGATAGCTCTCCCTTGCCTGTATTACAATGTGAGCATGTAAGTTTTCTGTTACTTCTTAAACAAGTTTGTGTTCTACTTATCCATTCATGTTAAACTCACAGGTCTTTATTTGTGCTGCCACATAGTGGCTATAGCAGCACAGTTGCATAGCGGAATTTTAACAAACCAGTACTATTCCGCGATATATGATATAATATAAAGTGTTGTCAAATAGCGGTTATGGCAGTGCTATAACATTGTAACATAGTGGAATTTGAACAAACCGCTATTTCCCACAATCTGCGATTGACAATACTGAAATTATTTTATGATATTATAACTATAGAGTTTAGTAAAAAGACAATAGTTATTCTTAAAATTCTTTTACATGAAGGGTGTAGTCTAAATCCAACCCTATGATTTGAGGGATATTCTTGAAAAGACCCTCAAAATTCTAAACATAATTGCGACTCTTAGATTTTAGGTATAACTTAGTCCCATAAAATCGAATTGTAAAGAGAGGATTGCGAAAGCTTTATTTAAGTTGCATCACTAGCCAATACTGGACTTGGACTTTTTCCAATACACCTATTCGTGTCCAAGGCTATTGGGCATTTATTGTAGAAATTGACACCACATTAGGTTTTAGGCCTAACTCATCCCTACAAAATTCGACTTATGAAGTGACAATTGTTTAAGCTTTATAAACTCTTTTAAAGCCTTATCTCTAATCAATGTTACCTTCAATTTTTCAGAATAATGAGGCCCTCAAACACTTCTGAGACATATTTTGATATAGAATATCAGAGTGTAAGAACTATTTGCTTCATTGTAAATAGGTCTTGCAATAATTTTCAATCATAATTCATCTTGTCATATCATAATATTACTCAAAACGCTATGTAAACCTATTTACACTCTTAGTGTATAGTTATTAATTATGCTATACCTATTTTAAAAAAAAGTAATATATGCTATACACAAACACAAGGTCGCAAAACTAGAAAACTATCATCCTCGGTGTCAAAAATTCTCAGTTTGAAATGAGTTGTTAGTACCTATTTACATTATTTTTAGCCTTATTTGACTCGAAAGCTAATATCAGGTACATCAAAAGACAGCACTACACCGATGTAACTGAAATCTATAGTAAGCTGAATTTCGAGAAAAAGAAACGCTTGTTCAAAGTTGCACATCTTATTGTGCTATTTTTCTTTTCCATATTGAGGTATTGTCATTAGAAGTGCATTGTTTTTTGAACTATCATGCATCATTTCAAATGAAAAGTTGGTGACTGTTTTCTCATTTCAATAAATTTTAGCTTGGTTTGGTCCCTTACCGACGACGAAGTGTATTAACCGGTGGCTAACCTTCAAAGCCTGCTGTAAGTTTCCAATACCTGTGTTTGAAGGTTGTGTTATGTTATTCTTTGCATTAATATATCAGCTAATCAAATTCTTGGAATATCGAAGAAGTTACTGCAGGCTGAGACATTCAATACTTTCGCGAGCGAGTTCGTCTTTTGAACCGAATTCAATGGACTAGAACTGTGGTGAGAGTCATGCATGATGAGCTGGGCTTACTAGAAAGTGGAGGTTGAGTAGTTGTGATACATAGGTGAAGTTTTAGATTGTTTCTGTTAGTTGGAGTACTCTAGACATGAAAAAGATGAAGTATTTTTAGATGATAATTATTTAGGTACAATTGGTAGGAAATTTTCTTATATTCCACAAAAATGTGTGTTTGAATTTTGCTAGCAATGTGGGAATATCCATGGCGGATAGTATCCAAGTATATTTGTAAGTGTTCTTTGTGTATTAAAACTTTGAAACCTTACAAGTCTCTAGGATTTAACTCACTTATACTTTTTGTCAATTAAATAATAAGTTTCCAAACAATTTGTGTACATATAATAGGCTATTTTTTTATAAACTCTTCCAAAAATTTAGTATTTATATCATATGATGATAAGATAAATATGTAAATGAAGAAAACTCAAACAAATTATGAATAACATGTGTTAAAACAACACCATTTAAAAAAAATACTGTAAGTGTTAAAACAACAGTTACTACTCAAAAAAAAAAAGAGTGGATTGGTATGCATAAATTTGAGGAACAAAAATGTCAAAATACAAAAACTAGTGGTCCCAACAACGAAAAAGAATATTACTCCTTCTAAAATTAAATATAAACAAAAATGTAATTAGCTATATGAATTAATCTTTTAATTATTACTTTGCTTATATTTTATAATGGAGGGAGTTCAATAAGAACCTAATTGTTCAATTGATTATAAAAGTGTCGGTATGAGTTAACTAACTACTGTTGAAAAATGTCGAGCGTAAATTAATTCCTACTAGATCAAAGAAATGGAAAATTTTGAAAGGGAGAACAGTAATTTTAAATAAAAAATATACAGCAACTAATTATGAGACCTAACACATTAGGATGACTAAGATGTTTTTCATGCCTAACAAACATGTTAACAAAAAGTTATCTTTTTATTCAATGCTTTTAAAGCATGATGCTACGCTACGGCGTTGTTATTGTTCTATAATACTGGCTTTCACTTTTACTTTTTCGAATTATTCATCTCTAAGAATCAATTATTTTGACTAAACTGGCTTTCACTTCAACTTATTCATTCTTACGTTTAAACAAAAACTATCAAGAACCATTGTCCATTACTCACAGAAACTATAAGAACCAAAGCCTCAAGAACAACGAGCTACTAGATTCTAAGAGAGTTGTTATTCATTCCACGGCAACAAACATGATGACTCTAAATTTAGTGGTATCATTAGTAGTTGCCTTGTCTTTTTAGGTCTTTATATGGTAATTCCCGTGTAGAGTTGATTAAGATGTAAACTAAGGGTGTGTTTGGATTGAAGGTTTAGGAGGGGAAGGGAGGGGAGAACTCACTTTTCTTTTTTAAATTACGGACATTATAAAATGATTTTTAGAAAATTGAATTAACAACCTGATAAATGATCATATAATACTTCAAAAACACTTAATTTATTTAAAACAAAAAACATTTTACATTGTTCGTGATTAAAAATAAATAAAAGTGATCCCTCCCCTTCCTTCCTCTCCTAAACCCTCAATCCAAACACACCCTAATGAAATGATTTTTGCATGTTTAGACACACGATTAGTTAGTTTTTAAATTTTTATGTACAACATGCTATTAATGAAATGTTATAAACATTTTGAAGTAAAAAAAAAAGTTCTTGTTTTTTCTTAAAGTAGCTTTCACGTTTTTCATCTTTATTATAAGCAAAATAACTCATTCTTCTCGTATTAACTGTCATTTGAGGTAATGTACGAATCTTTGAAAAAATGTTTATTTTGGTTAATTTACAATATTTTTTTAATGGTAAATATTAGTAGTTAATTGTTAGAATAATTTTTCTTCTCATTCCAACCATTTAGTTGTCTAACATCTTGAAAACTCATCTAAGCTAAATGCAACTATCCAACAAAGTACTTTCTCGGTCTTTATTTATTTATTGGTACAATCCTTGGTCTTTATTATAAGATTCATTTACAAAATTTAAGGATATTAACAAAATTAGTTGTAGCATCAAATTTATCAAAATTGTGAATTATTTTTTAAGAATTAATTTTACATTTAATGATATCATAAGTAACAGAACATTATATCTCTAAATAGAAAATTAAATAGAGGTAATTTTGTAAATAAATTATTAATGCATGTAAAGTTTGAAAAGATGTTAGAACAATGAAATCTCAAACTGAATCTTCTTAAGTTCTTATTTTAATCTTATTATAATAAGAGATAACAAGAGAGTACTCAAGAGTAACTTATGTTGGCAAAATGCATTTAGAAAGGGTGTCAAAGGAAACCACAACTCCACATGGCTTGTCCCTGTCGTGTCATATTGTTTGGTTACCATCTAAATCAAAGAGACATGAAAATGATTTCACGGGGTTTCTTGGATCTTGGTATTTAACACATGCAAATTGTATGCTCCAATATGGCTTATTTTAATGGACACAAGCAACACTTATAAATCATTTTCATACCCTTTATCCAAGTTTATTTTCCTTCATTTTCCAAATTTTTTAATAGAAATGTATAGTACTATGTCCTTTTCAAAATACTAGCATGTGCTCCATTATGATCACTGTTCAATGTTCATCTTTTATTAAAAATAATACCTACCATGAATTAAAATTATAAACAACATTGAATAATATTAAAACATGCAGTTGAGAAACATTGAATCATATTAAAGTTGCAATACCACATTTGCTCCTATATGCCAAACCTATTTCTTTTTCTTTCTAATATGTAATAGTATACACTTTTTTTAGAGGAAATAATATACACATTAAAACATGTAGATTTAGGAAAATATGATGCTATACTAATGAGAAAGAAAAGAAAAAAAAAGATTTCATATGCATCGTCGGCATAAAAATTTCGTACACAGTTAATTTATCATAATCGTTAAATAGTTAAAAACATTATACTTCAATAATAACTACTTGTAAAGTCGTACATATGAATGGTCATGATTTGTCGACGGTGCAAAACTTTTTACACAAAGTGTATCAAAATTAAGCTCGTAAAATTTAAAGATTGAAGCTTGTGACATCAAATTAAGCTTCAACAAATTTAGATTGTAGCAGATATTCATTACATCCAAATTAGCCTACTCATAATACTTGCACATTACAGCATCTACCTACCTTACTAGAGGACTTAATCATGAACTCTACTAGACAAATAAAAATTAAGAAACATAGCTGCAACATACAACATTTAGTCAACTACTTCATCCTAAGGTAATTAGACAATAGATAGCAGGTTTGAAACAATCTACATGACAACACTGGAAACATTAAATAAATAGCTCATCAGTCATGAATGTAGTCAGCAACACCGGAGGATTCGCGATTGCGGGTTGATTATCGTCTTTAATTATCTGGCAAAGATATGTTAATATCAGTTGCAGACTTCATTGAGTCCGGCATGGTGTGCATGTTAACCCAGTTTTCTCGGCGAAAGGCCGAGGGAGAAGTAAGATTTGTGTTTAATGTTCCCGGATTTTGAAGTAGATGTCCACTCATTACATCAATCCTTTCACCATTGGTTGACGGAGGTGCTGAATACACTGCAATAGGTTCGGTAATGGTAGGTGATGCATAGTCAGATTTTGGCTTCTTTATTTTCTGGTCTTGTTGGTTACTTGGCAGAAAACTTCCAACAACCACCTGATAAAATACAGAATATAATGCATTTGTTAGGATAAATAGTTTAATTGAATGCTTATCATATAACTGTTTCGTATAAGCTATAAGTTGTTTTCATAAGCAATCCTGGAGACCTAACGGATAATTGAAAACAACTTATGGACATGTCATTAGTTGTTTCCGTAAATTCTCTCAAACAGGCTCACAAGTTCTTATGCCAGTAGTAGTAAGTTTCAAATAAGTCGATCCAAACAGGCCCCAAATGGATAAATGCGATGTCAAACTTGTTTAACCTTTAAATAAATTGCACATTATACTACACATTGAAGATTACCATGAGTACAATCTTAACAACCAAATCATCCCCCGTTGAAACCCTACCGACAAAAATAAGTGTACATGATTATCTTTAGTACCATAATAAGGATAGGGTGAGAAATATTTACCTGCACAGGAGTGGCAGCTACAAGAAGACCGGCAACTCCACCGCCTACGACACGACCATCAGGGCTTGACAAAGAAACACTCATTCCACCAGACCGGCTTCTTGTTCCTTGGTTGTCGGTAGGCATGAATGATCCGGACAGTGAAAGTATCTCGAAACGACCCTAGGGGATAAAATGAAACATGATATTTTGTATCAATCAAAAGAAAATTCATACCAATAATCAATGGAACTGAAAAACTATGGTTTCCACATGAATGTTGAACTTATACTGAGGTTATACTACAAAGTTACTGTAATTTCTACATGTATGTTGCTCTAAGTTTGTACTTTCAACCGACATTAAAGATGTAAATATAAAAAACTGAAGTTTGAAACTTAAAAGAATGAGCATCACCTCATAGGTCAAAGTTCCGCCAGAAGAATCAGGCTGACGAAGCGTAACATTTGAAATCACGCCACTAGCAGACAGGATGCATATAGCTCGTGGTCCTTGTTGCGAAAAGGATATAACCTTCATTGTAATGTCCTGAAACAATAAAAGAGTGAAGTAAATAATATGACATACTTGTTTCTTCCCAATGAAGAATTAACATTAGATGCATATTTTTAATTTAAAGAATATGTTATCTCTCAAGCGTACCTCACCAGCATTGACAGTAATGATATGCGGCATAAAATTGGTGCCGACCGAGTCACCTTCAGAAGTAACAACAATAGTTATTAAGAGAACTGAGTTGATGTTTAAATTAAGCAATAATGTCCATAAAAAGCAAAGTTGGTAGACAATTTAAACACATAAGTTGTATCTTATGTTTGGTTTAGTTTTTTACTCTGGATAAAATTGCCATGTAACACAGAAAATAATACATACATAGAATACACCTTAAATGTTTGTTCAACACTCTCTTGTTGACACAGATCAACTTTCAAAGAAGGGAAACATCGTCAAATTGAATTGTTTCACTTCACTTTAATACAACAGGATGACTTCTTAAGGTATAAATAAACAAAAATGAGAGCATTTTTCTGCAATTAAATGAAGTGAAAAAGCAAGAAAAATAATTTCGCCAACATGCTATGGTTGGTAACAACAAAGACAAAAACAAAACCATTAAACCATGTCAGTGGCACATAATTTTGACAGCAACATCCCTCGCAGATAGCTCAGTTGGTGAGCTAAGGGACACTGAAAGCGTTTTAAGAAGGATGACCAACGTTCATGATTAGTAACACTAAAGGGTGGTACTTTAAAGCTCTCGCATATGCAGGATTCGGGAAGGGGTCCCACCATTTGGTGTATTGCATGCAACCTTACCCTGTTTTTTTACACGAGACTGTTTCTAGGACTTGAACCCGTGACCTTACAGTCACATGACAACAACTTCACGAGTTGCGCCAGGGTTACCCCTCAGTAACACTAAAACTATCAAATCAAAAATACCTAGAGGATCAGCTCCGGCTTTTTTTGACTGCTTGAACTCCATTCCCTTCGGTTTCCCCTGCTTCCCGGATGAAAATTCATTAGAAAAAGGAGCTGAAGACGAGATTGGCAACGGTGACAATGCCACAGCAGTAACCGACCCGTCTGGCCCATATTTCCTTGGTCTACCTCTTTTCTTCTTAAGTGTTCCTCCATCCATTCCCAGACTCACAGGCGAAACAGTAAGAGCCACATTTCCTGATTCAGGAGCAGTTACATGTTGAGTTGGAGCTTCACTCCTTGGTGCCATATGATAAGTTGATGGAGCTTCTGCTCCTATCACTGTTACTCCAGTGTTGTTTCCTTCTCTCCCCTCCATGCAAATATCAAACTATTCCCTCTTAATACAGTCAAACCAAAATCTGCATGATGCCAAAAACCAATTTAAAATGTACTTAGAAAGCAAATGATACTTTTACGAATAGAAATCGAACTCAGTAATCTGGGATTTACAACACTCGCATACTACGCACGAACCACTTGCGCTAAACTCACGAGGTAAAGCAAATGTCTTAATATATAAAACAAGTCTCATTATTGCATATAAAAATTGAGCACCTTGAACAAGCCCATAAATGTAATAAACCTTCTTGAACATGCTAAAAAGTAGAGAAGAGTAAGTGAAAAACACATCAAAGGGTTTTTGTTTAGCTGAATTATCATAGATCTATTTTTAACTTCATTAAATTAAAAAAAAAAAAACACAAACAACAACAAAGTTGTTTCCTTTCAAGTGTTCAACTTTGAAGCAGTGAAATCATAAATTAATCTTCTAACAAAGGACAAAAATAAAAAATAACCATTAAAAAAATTTAGTGAGATATTTTGTAAATTTATGATATAAAAAACAACTTGGCTAAGAAAATTCTGAAAACATGATTAAAAATAAAAAAATTCAACTAAACATCCATAAAACTTTTGGTTAAACAACTACCTTACTTAAAATAATTCTTAACCTTAAGCTGAAAACAGTGTAAAAGTGATTAAAAAAATCCAAAGCTTTACTATAAACAGAAAAAATAAATCAGTTTCATATCCAGCATTTGCCAAAACTTTCAAAAGACAGAAAGCTGAAACACAAAACTAAAGGAGAGAGAAAAAAAAACATAGTTACACTTGTTTTTGACATACCAAAATCAAACACTGGATATTCTTCAGAGTACAAAGATCATGACATGTCACACACTTCAGCAAGTGTCAAGATATACTTTAAGCTCCTTCCACAACTTAACTAGTTCACTCAAATAAAAAAGTGAAAATCAAATTAAGTACAAAAAAAAAAGTGGAAAAAGGTAAGAAACAGCTGGCCCAGAAATTCAAAACCAACTTACTTACAAATTTCAGAAGTTGAAAAAAATTCTGTTGGCTGGTTGATTTTTCCAAAGCTTCTTGAATTGAAAAATGGGAATTTTTTAATATGAAAAAAGCTGTAAAGTTTAATACTAGTAATATAAATTAATAAATACCACAACAACAATGTTCAAATAATAATAGTCAAGCAGAAAAAACCAAGGGTAATAAAGTAGGTAAATATTTAAGATTTTTTTTTTAATAAAATTGCTAAGCCCAATAAATAGAATTTAGTTAAGAGCAATTTCAGGTCCGTGAGGGCAATTTAATTTTTTAGGTCAATGTCTAATATGGTAAATTTGTTTTTTAAAAAATAATTATATATTATTAGATGGAAAATAAGAGTGGTGACTTTTTCTTTTTCTTTTATCTTTTCTACAATTTTTTTAGTTTTTTCACATAAGAGTTCCAAGGTCAGTGTTAGATGGCCAACCATTCTATGGCAGATGACCTGCTTTTTTCTTTTTCTTTTTTTGATAAAATTATGTCGTTTTTTTTTTTTTTGCTTTTGTTTAAGGCATATTTATCAATTTTTTAAATTATTTTAGTGAAATAAATATAATTATTAAAAAATTGTGTATGTCTTATTTTAATACATTTTTATAGTTTTATCATTATTTATTCAATAAAGAATAAATCAAAATGAAATTTAAAATAATTAAGGAATTATATTATATAGCATATACAGGTAAAATAACAGCAACATGTAATTACAAATTCCAAAATAAAGATCATAGGAAATATATTTCCTATACTATTATATTTTCAGCGTGCTCGATTTTAAAGCTCTATTTTAGACGAAATTCATGTAGTTATCACCACTTTATATAGAATATATTTTTAATATATAGTTTCCATGTAAATTTTACTTAATAAAAGAATGAATATTAGAAAAATATTGTTAAGAGTCTCACATCGGATAAGAGATGACCTGACAATGTGTTTATAAGTAGGGCAATTTTCACTTCACAAGTCGGTTTTGTGGGGTTATGTTAGATCCAACCACGATTTCTAAGATGATATCAGAGCCTCTTCAAGATCTATTGGGCCACCTGCTATCAAGTTTCCGCTATCTGGTCACCCCATCATTTATGTTCACGAACCAAGCCCCCAATAGTGTTGATTGTGAGGAGGGTGTGTTAAGAGTCGCACCTCAGATAGAAGATGGTCTGACAATATGTTTATAAATATCCTCACAATCCGATTTTGTTGGATTGTATTAGACCCAACTACGATTTTTAAGAAATATCGAAAAGAGTGTGTTTATGACATTCCTCTAAGCACAATTTGTAGCCATAAAACGGCTTTAAGAAAATTAAGCTCTCTTTATATTTTTAGGAACTCACCGTAACTAGGATTATTAAATTTAACAAGAGACCTTTAAATAACATTTCTAGTTTTGAGTATTTGAAAGTATATTTTGGCACTGGTTTTAAAACATTTTTTTTTAAAAAGTTGTTTCTTTAAAAAAAAAAACATTTGCTTTATAACTAAAATCTTACATCAGATTTTGAATCTCTTTAAAAATTTGAAGAAAAAAAAAATTTATTGCGTAAATAAATTATTGGTTTTATATTTATTTTTTTATAAGTATGTACATATTAGACATTGTGGTTAGAAAGAAGATTTATATTTATTACTCATTACTATAAATCTGAATAGATACAGTTGCACGTGACAGTGGGGATTGGTCATTGTAGCAGGTAGTCCTCTGTTGGGAAAGACTTGCCTCACCCGTGAAAGATAAAGAAAACCATATTTATTTTAGACGAAAGTAAAGGTTATATTGCCTACAAATATCACATTCTACATCAGCAACAAGAAAAATATTTTGTGTCATTAGTCCCTTCTCTTATAAAACAAAATATATTTTGCGTGATGAAAGTTCAATAATTGAAAACAGAAAACTGTTATAAAAGAAAAAGATTAAAATGAAAAGACAATACACATTTTAGGACTTATAATGGTGGAGTGAAATTTATGATAATTTTGGTTTTCTCTTTTTTGATAGGTAAAAAATAATAGAGAAAAAAGGGAAGAGAGAATAACAAGATAATGTGAGTATGAGAGAGAAAGTTGTAAAAAAATTATTACAAAATGGTTGTACAAATATCATTTCTCGAAATTTATAGGACTTGTAAGATTTGATGGAAATCCAACAAGACAACTGGCCGTGCAAGGAAGTGATAGCAGATTCAATTCCTTTGAGAAATCTTGGCAAGTCTATAGTGGTGACGGATCCTAATTTGTCAAATTTTAATGCAAATGTTATTTACGATATGCAAGTTTTAGGGATTATCAGTGCTCCTAGTGCAGCCAGCAAGCTATGGATTTCTTAAGTGATTCTTGAGTTAATATGTCTCAAAATGAAGGGATTGATGATTTGGCTGATAATCAATTTCGGTTGGTGTTTCCAAGAAAAGAGAAGAAGTCAAAACAGATGATTGAGGCTAGCAAAGGTTCAGGGTTGCTTCTTCAAACTGATCGCCTCGCTAGTTTTTAGGGGATAGCGGTCCCTCTTGCTTTTAGTTCGTTATATCTTTTTTGATCTTTCTTTTATGTTGTTTTTTGGAGGGTTTCAGTTTATGTCCCCCTCTTTTTTTTTTGTAATTTTATCTTTTTATTAATATGATTAGGGTGGTGCAGTAGGAGACACCTCTACTCATAATTTTAGCTTAAAAAAATGGAGACAAATAGAAAGCATGAAACATGCAAAATAATGCCTAATAAAGTATAATTGGGATGTGAGAACATGGATGGTGAGACATAATAATCAGGTGATACAATCTTTTGTATTTGCATTTTTTTTTTTTTGTTACATTTTGTATTTGCATTGTGTAAATTGTACAATAAACTTCTTTTTCTTTGCAATTTATTGCTACACAATGATATTTTAATTTTATTTTTGTGTCTATTAGATCAATTTAGATAGTAATATCACTTTATAATAATTATTTTTGAATGAAAATTATTATTGTTTACGTTGGAGGGGTTTCTGGCTCCGCTTCATCCCATTGTGTTGTGATTTTTAATGATGGGTTTGTTCTCCGAGTTTTTTCGTGGGATTTTAGAGTGTATTGGTGGGTAGTTATTCTGTTTTATTTTATTTTTATCTCTCTTTTTTAAACTCTCAAATGGAATCTAATTAATGCAAAACACATTCTACTCGACACAAGACGTGTCAGGGTACGGTGAGGAAAAGTTACACAATCATCGGAGAAGCACTAACAGTAAATAAAAAGCAAGACAAGAAAAAACAGAGAGTAACCAAAGCCTAAACACATAAGAGGATCAAGCCATCAATTATGATAGACAAAAGTTAAAGTTATCTTGTTCGCTTTCAACCACCGAAATGAGAGAAGCTTAACATGATCCATCAATTGAAATGTTAAGCAAGCTTTGTTATTAAAAATCATGTTATTCCTTTCTTTCCATATAACCCACGTGCACGCAAGCCAAATGATCATCATAATAGAACGTCGAGGTTTAGAAGCACATGCGAGGTATTCAAACCGAAATAACTAGTCTTCAATGTTGTTTGGAGAAATCGAATCAAGATCAAGCCAATTTATCACCGGATACCATAACGACCCAAACAAATTGCAACTTCGTATAAATGAGTTGTTGTTTCCAAGTTTCCACATCCAATAACACAAAGTTGGAAGTGTGCGTTGATAACACTCATGTGACATATTCTACTTTTATCTCTTATGTATAACGGTTTTTCTAGTTTCTTTTGAGATGTTAGAAATACGTGGTTTGTACATTTTTTTTTCTGTTTTTTTTTTGTTAGTTATATATTTTCTTTTGTCATTTAAAAAGAATGGAAGGTGATGTAATACTCTCTACAATGATTTATTTGTAAAAATATTGTTTCAAAATAAATCATTCTTCTAATTCGTAATGCAACATTGTTTTTTTATTTTTTTTAAGGGTATCATCTAGTCTAATCTAATTAATATTATTCAAATTACTCCAAGTCAATACTTTCAGCTATCATATAGTATAGTACTATAATGGTGTTCTTTCAAAAAAAAAAATATATTAAAGAGTCTCACATCAAATAAAAGGTGGTCTAAACATGTGTGTCATAAGTGGAGTAATCTCATACAATCTGTATAATTGTCAAATATTAAGAGTCTCACATCAAATAAAAGGTGGTCTAAACATGTGTGTCATAAGTGGGAGTAATCCTCATTTTACAAATCGATTTTGTAAGGATAGATTTGATCCAATTTTAACAAATAACAAATAAATCAACATGAGTACTTGATTAATGTGATTTAATAAAAAAATAGTAGTACCATTTTATCTCTTTTCTTTATATGTTCTTTTCAATTGTGTGAAATGATTAAATATGTCTATGGTATACTAATGGTTTTCAAATTCAATAAGATATGATTTTGTACTATATAGTGTTACTAGTGTACATTCAGTTCAATCCAATTAAGTTCCAACAAGAACCAAAATCCAAGCCATTGTCCTTCTGCCTAATGTAGGACACACATGAGCCCTAATAGGATTATTAAGCAGTTAAACTTGTCTTAGGTTTCTTTGGCATTTGGTCACCCATCCACATGTTATTGTAGCGCACATGCTCTTTCCAAGTCAAAACCCAACATGATTATAAATTTATAACAATGGACCCAGACACAATTTCAAATTCAGACACAAAATTATTAAGAATGCTTTTATGTAAAGCTATAAGTCTCACATGATAGTGATAAATATTTAGCATTATAATTTTAAGTTGCAAAGTTTGAATTCATTTAATGATGGTTGTAAAATGACAGCTAATATTGTTTTAATTAATAAAAATATTCTCTCCTTAATTCTTTTCAAAAGTTATAAAATCTCACAAACGATAATCACCATCTTTATCTATTTGTTTGTTTATTTTCTCATAATTTTATTTTTTTATATAATTATTTTCTCATAGTTATCAGGGATTTTTTTTTTTATCTATCATCACAAAAATAACCTTATCTTTTTTTGTTGTTGTTGGATTGTTGGCATTTTAAATGTGATCAGGGTTTCATATTGGATGAAAAAATGAATGTTAAACACTATAAAATGAGATGTGACCTATAAATTTAACGTTTTAAGATTTAGAATTAAGATAAGAGAAATGCTAACAAGTACCCTTAGATCACTTATTTAGAAGTTTAAATTGAAAATTTTCTTTTAGAAATTGTGCATTTAAGACATTAAAACAACAAAAAATAATTTTTTCTACCTAAAATTTATCAATTATTTATATTTTTGAATTTTTAACAAATGTCCTTATAACACTTGTTAGCATAACCTTTAAGATAAATATCAAACTCACTTATATGATTGTTCAAAGTTCAATGTAAAACAACCAAATTGTTTGAGCTCCGGTGACAAAGAACTCATTCCAAGTGGTGGGTCGAAAACTGGTGCGAAAGAAAAAAATAAAAATAAAAATTCAAGGTATAAAATCCTTGAACTCTCCCCTCCTCACCACCTAACAAAATCTTCATGGTTATCTTTATTCTTTGAGAAAAGGTCACAATTGACTTATAGATTAAGAAACAATATAATTTTTAGATTAGATCTTTAATTTTGTCTTGAAACCATCAGCTTATCATCTTTTTTTTTATGATCAGAAACATTTTATCTTGAGTGGAATCCAACCCTTAACATTCTTAACATTCTCTCTTTAATTTCCTCATTTCAACCATCAAGTTAATTTTATATCTCTTTATCATTTTCTCCTTTAATCTTTAAATTAGAAAAATATCATCATAAATCACCTCTAAACTATTATCAAGCAAATCCTTCGATTACTTACAAAATTTGAAGCGATGATTTTTTTATAAGAATGTGAAGCAATAATTTATTCAATTTTGCAAGTAATCGAAGGATTTGTTTGATGAAATCTTGCAAAAATTCATTAAAGAGTTTTAAATTTATGAAATTTTACTTTTAAAATGGCTTAAGTATGCTATGTTTATTTTCGTTGTTGCCTACATAAAAGAAAAAAAGTTTCATTGTTGCGATCTGCGTGTACAAAAAAAAAGTTTCTATGTACTAATGATTAAATCATTTGTGGCATATGGAAATATGCATTTTTTAAACAGGGGATGTTCCTCGACCAAAAGGATAGAACTATACAGTCAGCCGGCTATGCTGGAAATAAGAAACGACTTTATACGACAAGAAATCCAGAATTATGATCATGTTAATAAAGCAATAACATTGGGTCACCTAGTCATATTCAAATTATTTAAATTTGTTAGGACATGTTTTTGACAAAACCTTAGGTGATCATGTGTTTTTTTATGGTAAATATTCATTTTGGTTTCTCAAAGTGACACTCATTGTTACAATGATTCTATAATTTTATAGAAAAGAAAAACCTTTCAAATTTCACATTTATTTGTTACCATTACCGGCGAAGCTCGCACAATTTTTACGAAGGGTCAAATATAAAGAAGAAATAAAATATATTTTAAAAAAAAACTTATATATAACTTAATCGATAAGTAAAATAAATTTACAATAATTTTTTCTTATATTTAATGAAACAGCATCGAAGAAAATAAAAGTTAAACAATAGTTTATTAAAAAAAAAAAAAAGATAAACAATAGTTATTTATAAAAGTTGAGCTTTACGAAGTTGTAAGAACTTAAATTTATTCATAATTGACAATAAATTATATATCAATATTTGTGCAATATTTTTTTTTTGACAAGGCAATAGTCGAATGACATAAAAAAAAAAAAAGAATAGAAGACAGTCCAACGGAGTTGGAATGACTTGCAGATTCTAGTCTATGTCAGGTGCTCATATATATATATATATTAGGCTAAAATGCACTTTTGCCCCCTTATGTTTGGCTCTGTAGCAATTTTGGCCCCCGATTAAAAAAAATCATTTTCCAGCCCCCTAACTTCACCCCCTTTTGCAACTTATAGGCCCCTCTAATTTTCACTTGGTCAAAGGCCATTTGTAATTTAAAATAAATAAAAAAACAAAAAAAAGAAATTAGAAATAATTAATAGCCTTATGATTAAAAATTAGTGGTCAAGATTAAAAGTATTCACATGCTCCCTCTCTTAGCTAATTTTCCCTCCTCCATTCATTTTCTCTTACGTTCTCCAAAAGAACAACACCAACAACTCTCTCACACCCTCCTTCATTCTTTGTTTCATGAGACCACTGCAAGTAGAAGGAGTTGGATATTTAGAGGCAACAACAACAAGATTAAGAGATTTTTAACTATCAATCAAGCTTACAGCTTTTACAGTTGATCCAACCAAAACCTGCAATATCTTTCCATAACCTTTTCGCTTCATGTGTATTCCCTAAAACACACCAACCATTAAGAATCACGTTCCACGTCTTTATATCACGACAAAACCCAAACTTATTCAAATTCCTATGAAACAAAGTTTCAGCTTCTTCAATATGCTTGTACCTACACATCCACATCAAAAGAGTCCGAAAAGTTTCCGAATCAAGCTCATTATCCAATCCAAACTCTTCCCTTATGTGGAAAATGTTAATAAGTTCCTCCACTTTATGTGCAGCCACAAACCTACGAATTAAAATGAAAAATGTTTCTTCATTGATAAATTATTTTCTTTGTGACATTTCGTCGAGCACTTGGTGTAACTCTTCAAAACGCTTCATTTTACCAAGAATGTTAATAATCTCATTGTACACTTCACAACTGGGTGTGTAGTTGTTGGTTTTGGTGACCCATTTGAAGAATATAAACGCTGGTTTCCAATCGGACCGATGCCGTTGCAAAAGTTCGAGGACGAGGTTGCTGTCGGGATGGATTCCGGTGAGATTAAGAGCTCGTTCGATTTGTTCTGTGGGTTTATCTCTGCGGAATATTTTTGTGGGGTGAAGAGAAGAGAAGAAGAAATGATTATTAGATTGAAGGAATACAATAACACTTAAATTGAGTCTTTTAATCTTGACCACTGATTTAACCCTAAGGGTATTAATTATTCCTATCATTTTTTCCATTTAAATTTAATTTAATAATAGCCTTTGACTGGGTCAAAATTAGAGGGGGCCTATGAGTTGCAAAAGTGGGCGAAGTTAGGGGGCTGGAAAGTGTTTTTTTTTAATATGAGGCCAAAATTGCTACGGAGTCAAATATAAGGGGCCAAAAGTGCATTTTAGCACCCCTCCAACACGGTAACACCCGCACCCACCATTCGCAGCAACAACAGATAACAGGTACATGACCATTTCTAGCCTAGAAGAAATGTTACGAAGCACATCATGATCTTGAAGGAGCAATACATTTGCGAGCATCATAATCAAACCAGAGATGGATCTGAACAAAACCAAACCCATCTTTTCAGTCATGGTATATGAACTGACCGCCAACACGGACAGATCCACGGACCAACTACCCCTGCAACAACAAAGCACAACAAGCATTACGGCTCTTTCGAGCACAACAAACTCTGACTGTAGTGACGAGAAATCTGAACCACGTCAAGACAAATCAGCACAATGAGTCTTATGATTCAACAAAAGCATGACATGTCCCCTGAAGGCAGCCACATTGTCTTTTTAGAGCTCCGGTAGCATGAACCACCGCCTTTGAGACCAAATCCAGATCAAAAGCCTAGATTTTGAACGAACCATCGCGAATGAGAAACCAAAAGCAGGGCACGTTTGTAGGAACCAAGTCAGAGCCTCGAAACACCACCGTGGGTGGCAGTGACAACAAAGAAACCGACCGGTTTGGTGATGACGCAGCCGCGAGGCTGATCGCATCACCGACAACCGCGGCTACATGGTGGAAGTAGAAGTTGGATTGTGGGGTAAGGCTGAAGGAGCGGCGGTGAAGGAAACTTGTAGAGAGAGGTCAAAGACTGAAGGGGGATGCGGTCAAAAAAATCAAAAATCACTAAAATATGTAGTTGTAGAAGTGAATTGAGTATTGTTGATATTTGTGCAATATCATCTCTCTTTAAACTAACAAAAATGCTACCCCATGGCCATGAAGACAATCGCCCGTAGTTACAATGATTCTATAGTTCTATAGAACGAAAAAAAAAAATTCTGAATTTCACATTTGCTTGTCATAGATATTATATGATATGAAAATTTATATATTCTATATATGAAAATTTATTTTTTCTTTACTACATTAAACTATTAAATTTATGGCCCCCTCCCTGTATGGAGTCATAAGATTCCAAATTTAGTGCCACATAAAGCATCTAATCTTCTATAAACAATGGTGACGCCTTAGTCCTAATTATGGATAAGTGGGACTTTGTTAACAATAGGACTATAATGGCTAACGCAAATATGACCAAAAAGTTTTAATGTTTTTATTTCATATATAGAGACTTCAAAAACAATATGAGTATCATCAATTTGTGAGGCTAAAATGGATGTTTATTTATTTGGTTTGTGGTGTTCTTCTACGTAGAAAATGTGGAAATAGAGTTTTTTTTATTGAGTAGTGTGGAAATAGAGAATTTAGAGTCTTGTTTGAAACAATTTTTGTTTTTCAGTTTTTGAAATATACAAATCATCTTCTTACAATAGTTATCATTTTACATGTTTTAGTTTTAGTCCCCAAAACTAAAAAATTCAAAACAATTTTCAAAACTGTAATTTTAAAAATAGTTTAACAATTTCTTTTTTTTATTTTCAAATTTTTAAAAACTAAAAAACAGTTTTTGGAAAGTGTTTCAAATTTTTGAAAACTAAAAAACAATTTTTAAAAAATAGTTTAGTGTTTTGAATTTTTGTCTTAAAAACATTTCACATGGTAGAAGAACACTAAAAATCTTCCAACTTTTGTCTAACAGATATTATATGATGTATTCACAATCACATTCGCACATAGGACGGGAAGAAAAACAACAATTCTTATGGTCAAAAGTTGGTAGGTGTTTGTTTTGTAGAATTTAATTCAAAACTGACTTCTACTTACTGTAGTAATATTGCTGAAATCAACCAAACTATCTCAATCGAAATGGTTGAAAAATGAATAAATATAATAAATGAATCCTCCTAACAAGTGATTTCAATACTTATTAAATTAAATAATTAAACATTCAAGAAAAATATTAATCTTAAGACCCTATTTGGCATTTGCAACAATAATTTTTTTTTTCAAATAACTTAATGATTAGAAATTCACTTCTTAACATGAATAAGTAAATCCATTTGGGGTTGGCCTAGTGGTTGGCTTGAGATCTTGGAGTTTGCTCCTCCAGATGTCTCAGGTTCGATACCCTCTGGTGTCAATTTCGGTGGGCTAAGTCCATACAAAGTGAGCTTGCTCTGGCTTTAAATGGGCCCCCGCAAGTGGGCGATGAGATTGGTCCCCTCGGATTAGTCGATTCTTGGATCGGATACCGAGTTTTCAAAAAAAAAACATGAATAAGTAGAGAATTTATGGTTCAAACCTCAACTCTTACATATTAAAGTGATTTTGACCGAAATTAAGTTCAATGTTAAATGATTTATGTTCGATACATTCGCATATTAAAGTAAGTAGAAAACTCGGATAAGAAAAGTTAAACAAATAACAGGAATATCTCAATCCAACATCCATGTGACCCAAAAGAACCATCCTTCCACACAATTTTTTGGATTAAGTCGGAAGTATTAATTTGATTAAATAAAAACACTGAATCCCATTACAGTAATAAGAATGTGCTTTAACTTTGGACAAGTTTCAACAAAAAAAAAAAACATGTGCTTAGTGAAGCACCAAACCAGTCTTACTCTTCAAAGAGTCGATAAAGGATAGTATATTGCTATTGCAAAACAGTGATTTTGTCAGCAACCTAGCTGTCTTTGTGTTGATTAAACTTCCTCTCCAAACTACTGAGTCATTGAGCATGAGTCTTCGGTTCAACAAAACCAGCTCTCAGCTCCTCAAATGAATACTCAAATGATTGAGCAATCTTTGCAGCAGCCTTAGAAGTGTCTGGTGTAGCCACAGTCAACATAGGGACAGTCAGAGGAGTGCTTGGAACGGAAGGTCCCATGTTATTTGGGTTCATGTTCTCTTCATCACCAGCAATAAATGGCTTGGAAGGAGGAGTTCCTATTAGCATTTCACTTTTTTGCAGGATTGGTTTTGTTGCAACATTAAGTATTTTCTTAGGCCCTTGAGAATTTTTTATGCTGGCTTTAGATAGGACTGTGGAAGAAACAGGAGAGAGGGGTTTCCTAGTTAATGGTGACTGAATTCCAATTCTCTTTGCACTTTGTGGTGTCTTCTTTGCTGAATGATCATAAACCTTAGAGGTACCCTTTCCTGCATAAGCCACAAATGACACAATGCATATAAATTTTCACCTTAGATTTTTTTTAAAGACATGATACATGTGGAATGAGTTGAATGGCATGCTGTCTTGGTTGTGTTACCTTTTTTGTTAGATTGTTGAATAAGAGTTGATTGCCTTCGATCCTGAAGCATTGCACCACCAACAGAAAATTTTCTGGTATTTGGAACTCCTGTTGAACATCTAGGAGCCTTTATCCCACTTTTACTTGGGCTGGGTTTTGATCCAAAAAGTGTTTCATGCTCTGCCAACAGTTGTCCCTTTAGTCTCTTTTCATCCTAAAATTTATACAAAAACAAGTCAAACTAATTGAATTGTAGACAATGAATTGGAACAAATAAATGTCAAGAAGGGAATTCTAGACCATCTACTACACATTTAGTTGCATACCTTCTGCTTTTGCCTTTCATTCTCTTTCTCCTGCCTTAAGGTGTTGTAGTCTTCAACCATTGAAAGCAGTCGAGTCTTAACACACATCCATGAACAAAAAGGCATAAAAATGTATGAGGCATAACATCTAAGGTGTTGACTTTATGAGAAAAATGTAATACATTATATAGGAGGCCTAATTCATAAAATTTGCACAGATAATTCTGTTAAATTCATCAAATTTGCACAAATGATTCTGTTAAAATTACTCACTCCATCGTACGAAAACTCTACTGCTCTTTCTTCCTCCCATGCTGCAACTTTTAAAGTTAATGCCTCTACCATTCCTGTTGAAATGATATGTATACAAAATAAAATAAAGGTCAAATGAGGACAAAGACCATATAATTCATGAACTATATATAAAATTAAACCTCTCTTGGCGCATCTTACTCATTAGCTAAATCGCTAAATCAATACTGAATATCGCAGTTAACAATATGTAGACAATCATGAATCAATAAGCCAACTTCAACATATCATTTCCAAATCAAGCCTATTGTAATAACATAACCTTGATAGTAATATATTTGAAGAATTATTCTATGTAGAGGGATATTCACCAGGAATTTTGTTTAATAAAACACGCGCCTTCTCAGCTCGTTTCAAGGCAAGATGTGTGCCTCTTCCAGCATTATAACGATTATCATCCTACAAACCAAAATAATCAAAAGAAAAAATTTAAGCATGACAAAAATCAAAGATGGAAATATTCAATTTTGTCAATAACACTAGCGCCTCACCCTGTTGTACTCCTCCAGCCAGCTTTCTTCTTGAATAGCAGCCAACCACTTCTCAACCTTTTCAAGGATTTCTTTCCGGCTGAAAGCTTCTTCTTTTGTCTTTGAAATTTGGTCCTCAATTTGTTCTAACATGTGTTCATGATTTGCAGATTCTGCAGAGTAATTTTCAAACAGGATAAAGAGATACAATGAGGTTCATGGCACACTACGATCAAAATATCGAAGCAGTTTGAAAATATAAATTTTGGTGCAACGGTGCAACCATATGAATAAGAGAAATTTAATTTAGTCATATCTCTTCTGTTCATAACAAATTCAACCAAATCATTATGACCTATGCATTGGTCACTTAAAATTTATCCTTGAAGAACTTCAAGTCAGTAATGTGAAATTGTGATACAACTAACAGGGAATCTTCAAAAACTAATGAAAACTCTTACCAGAGTCAATTGACTCTATTGGATGTCCACTAGGAAAAACTGTTTGTAGAGTCAAATGCGTTTTCCTGCATATTTCCTCTAACTCCATCTTCTTTCTCTGCACAAGTTCTTTCATTTTGGTTGATTTAAATTGCTCAAGCCTTTTAACTTCTCTCTCAACCTGCAAGGAGAATAGCCCATTTAGTTAATCACAAAAACGAAACCAATTTATTTTAGGTGAAATAGAAGAACAGAACCAAGACAATGGGATAGAAACAAACTCACGTAGACGATGTTGTCAATCGATAGTATGTTAGGCTCAGTAATCTCATATTCCAAAGCAGCAATTTTACTGGTCATGTTGTGAAATTTCTGCTGTTCCTCAAGTGGGGTATCCATCAAATTCCACAACTCTAACAGTGAAGTTGCACAACTTTGAAGCTGATACAGCATGAAAATTTAGAAACTCTAGCTGAATAAAACTGGTTTTGTACAAGATGAAAAGTGAGCAAGAATACTGACCTTCTGCATTCTCTGCATTTTAACCTCTCTCAAACTCAGTACTTCAGAAGACAAACTCTTTAATGTAAGGTCACTAACATCTTTTGTAGCAGTAGAAGTCATAGTTGGGCAAATCTCACAAATTTTGTCTTTCACATCCAGACCGAGAACCAAGCATAACGAACTAAGAGAGTCCAGTAGTTCAGATACATGTTTCAGTCGACTGGCCTGCAACAATTTAAGAGAAAAATCTGAGCAATTAACATTTGAAAGGTTTTTTTTGCAAATTTACATTTGAAAATTATTAGTATCTTTCTTAGGGAAAAAGTCATGGGTTTGAAAGAAAATAAAAGATAACTTCATCAACAAATTACACGGGCAATATTCAGGCAACAAATAACATAAGAGTAGAGAATAAAACGACCTTTTCATTTTGAAATTGAAGTAATTGCATCTTCAATTCTTCAAGCTTTTCGAAAGATAAGTTCTTCTCATCTAAGTTTGCATTAACCCCTGCGCTGCCATGGAGCTCACTGGAAATTTTCTGCAACTGATGTAAGATTTCCACAAACTGCTTCTTCCTTTCCATTTTCAACTTGCGCATCTCCTCAAGTTGTGAAATAACAGCTTCACGTTCTTTCTTCAGGCTTCCACAAGACTTAGGCTCAAACTAAGGACACGACAATGGAAGTATGTTAGTTGAAAAATTTCCGCCTCAGCTCTGGCCAAGAGAATGGCTAAATCATAAACTCAAATGTAGAATGCCAACAAGACTTACAAGTGGTGATTGTTCACCAATTGCAGCACAAATGCCAGCAATTTCTTCTTCATAATCAGCAATTTGATGCTGAAGTTGTGCCTTATGCAGTTTAGCTTCATCCACTTTTTTCTTATACAAATCCAGACACATTTGTTCTATTTCGAGCAACATTGCATCCTTATGAGAATCTGATTCTCCGAGTTCATCCCATATTACCTTACATACAACACACAAAAATCAAATCAAAGCAATACAATGTTAGTCCTTTTCCTAAGATTCTCTAGAAGAACCAGCACCACAAATAATGTTTTAACTATTAAGGAACATTAGATGAAACAAAAGAGATTTTCACAACATAGACAACAGAGGGAGAACCTGAAGTTCTTTAAGCAACGATTCACACATTGTTTCTTGATGAGATAACTGACTGCTGCGTTTGCCGAACATCGAAAAATGGTGCTGTAAAACAAAACAAAACAGCCAACATGATAACAGGGAAATGTGAAACATGTGTTCTACTTAAATACAACCAGACATTGAAAGTCACAATTAAACATAGGCTTAAAAGACTAGGAAAAAGAACATAACACTTAACAAAACATAGAACAATAACAATTAACAAGACATCATTGAACAAATCATCATAGAATAATTAACAATCAACAAAACATTATGCATATTCCCTTCGCTCTCCGCAAAAATAATAATAATAATGTGAATCATAGTATGGGAATCACATTGATATTGTATAAATCAATCATAGTTGCACCATAAATAAATGTCTCAAGAAGACACAAAATATCCATTTCTAATCCATGGTGGTGGCATTTATTACCTACATTTCACTGCTTCTCAAGAATAATAACCAATGTCGTTGTTATTTGTTACTCAAGGTTAATATAATTTCAAAACAAAATATCTTGAACCTGAACTCAAATAAGTACTATTTTAACAACCTCAAATAATTTCCCAATGAAACACAGACACAGACTCCAGACACAATACTGACAATAATACTGATACGTCGACACCAATAATAATTTGAAAAAATACTTATATAATTTAAAGCAATCACATGTGTCAGTGACATTTACACCGAACATGCTTTCAATCGGAAGTGTATGTGTATATGATATGCCCATTTCGTCAAGATAAAGAAGACGTAGTCTATCATAACTAGTTCCTGCCAAGAAAAAAAGAGCAGCCCCAATAAATCCATGAGATATTATTTGTAAAATGGCCTCGTTGAGCCCAGTATCACTTATAGAACCAATTCCTAGAATTATGAAACCCATATGAGATACCGAAGAATAAGCTATTCTTGTTTTTAAATTACATTGACCAAAAGATGTTGAAGCGGCATAGATTATTTGAATAGAACCTAATATCATTAACCAGGGGCAAAATATTGAATGAGCGTGGGAAAATAATTCCATATTAATTTGAACCAACCCATATGCTCCCATTTTTAATAAGATTCTGGCTAAAAGCATACAAATGCTGTAATGTGCCTCTCCGTGGGTATCTGGTAACCATGTATGTAAGGGTAAAATCGGCGATTTGATAGCAAAAGCAATAAGAAATGCCGTATATAATATTATTTCTAGCGCCACAGGATATGATTGATTGGTTAATGTTTCAAAATTTAATGTTGGTTCATTAGAACCATATAAACCGATACCCAGAATTCCCATTAATAAAAAAACAGAACCTCCTGCACTGTACAAAATAAACTTTGTGGCTGAATACAAACGTTTCTTTCCCCCACATGGCTAAAAGTAGATAAACGGGAATCAATTCCAATTCCCACATGATGAAAAAAAGTAAAATGTCTCGAGAAGAAAATGAAAATGGTCTGATTTGACCGCTATACATTGCTAACATCAGTTGGTATTCTCGAGTAACCGGCTGAGCCGCTAAAGTGGCTAAAGTAGTTATAAATCCCGTAAGTAAAATAGGTCCTATAGAGAGTACATCTATTCCCAATCTCCAGTAAAAATAAAAAAAATTGATCCATTTATAATTCTCCGATAAGTACAATCGCATATCAGCCTAAAACGGATAAGAGAGTAGTAAATCAGTAAAAAGCAACACTAAAAATTGTAAAAATCGAAATCACTACCGTATACTAAAATCTGAACAAACACAAAAATAAACAAATGGCGGGATAGCGAAAATGGGAATGAAATCGAACCTGATCACGATGGAAGACGAATTGGGAATTTTTTAGGGTTTTCAAAATGGGAACGAAATGAAGTGTGAAGAATGAAGAAGAAGAAGAACAAGAAGAAGGGTTTTTGAGCAACGAGCAATGTGTGAAAGAATCGAAATCGGTTTTGGGAGGGAAACGGAGTAGGAGGAGCCGTTTTCTTTGGATTCATCCAATAGGATATTGACACGTCATTTAATAATCATGAGTATTCATGAGGTGTAATAAATAGGGAGCAGTATTATTTAATTTGATTTAATTTATGGGTCAAACATTTGAATTTCAAAAATTAGAAATAACTTCAAACATTTCTTAAACGTTAAGATTTTTTATTTATGAATTTATTAGTCATGGTTTGATGTTTTTTTAAGCAATTTTTTAATTGAGTTTCTATGAAACCCTTCAAAAAAAAAAAAAAACTAAATGTCTTTGAACGGCATATTATAAAAACTAATCTCTCGAATTAGATAAGATCATAATAGATAGGAAAAACTCTTCTTTAAGAAACCTAATCATAATTTGATTTTTTTTTATTCTCACGGTTTAATGTTTTAAGTTAATTAGTTTATCTTATTATAATTATGAATGGAAATTTTTTGTAAAGAAACTTGGATTTTAATTTATATACAATAACGTCAAGACGGTCAAAACAAACGTCGTTTGAATTTGCACTGTTTGTCGATAAAAATAGTAATTGTAAACTTTAACTTATTGTTTAACAACTAAGATAGTTGGTTGGTAAGAAAGGATAGAATGGTAAAAGAAAATTAAGTGGAGGATAAAATTAAAAGAAAAAATGTTCCATATATCAAAACGTAGGTCCTAAAGAAAAAATCAAAAAAGAAAAACTAGAAGATGTTATTTTGAGAAAACTAGAAGATGTTTTTGATTCCCGTTCTAGAGTAGGATCTAATAACACTTTTTAATGTAATTTTTTTTCATCGATTAGGTCTATGTCCTCCAAACTACTATGATGTTTTTAATCTACTTTTAGTTTTTAAAAAAGTTTAAGCGGAGTATGGGATAAGGATTTTAATAGATTTTAAAAAACTTTTTGGTGATAAAAAAAAGCTTATAATATTCAATAAGACTTTAAGAAATTATAAATGATTTTGATGGTATTCTATTAGGATCTTCAAGACTATTGTAATTGGGCAACAAAATATATTAGCATTTGTTCATGTATGAACAAGTAAGGTGTGCTTCCTTCGTCTGTGAGTAGATCTACTGCAATTAGTTGTATGCTCCTTCTTTAAAGTGGGGGGTGTGCCTGCAAAAGACACTATGACGCCCAAATAAGAATGAGTGCTAGCATGTAGCAAAGTGAGTATAACATGTTAGTAATGTAATGGACATACATGGGAGAAACACCCCTTATTTATAATGATATTTTTGATGCCAGACTCTTTGGTTGTTCTTATCTTCTCTCCTTAGCTTTGGTGCGGTTTATTACGAAGTTAATCCGGATATAGGGGATAACAAATAAGAGATGGGCAGAGACGCCTATCTTGCTCAAGTGGATCCTTTACTACTAGGAAAGATGTGTGTATATCTGAATGTGCATTTAGCGTAACTAAACCCAAGATAGATGTTTATCTGGTTATTGAAGTCACGGTGTATAGGAACAACTTGGTAGTTATCCAAAAACCAGTTATGCTTTTGAGGCGGTGGAGCGTGTAGGCGCTCTGATGATATTTCAGGTGAAACGAAGTGGTTCCAGTATGATGTAAGAGATCGTTATTGTCTTGTGCACCATTTTGATGTGAAATTACTTTTGAGATGGTGTAGTAGGTCGAATCCTCTTCTTCACCACTTGCCCTAACGACCTTGGTTTGATTCGTTTATTTGATCTTGTATTATTCTTGATAGGTTTGGACGATCCAAATGATAATTGGGTTAGACCTTTTAGGTCGATATCATTACAACAATAATTGAGATTTTTCACAATTAATAAAAAATCTCATACTATTCAAGAGTTTACATATTTCGAATATTGTTTTTTTTTAAAGAGATGAATTGTTTTATAAAATGGATTTTATGAGACATTTTAATTAAAAATATACATAGCACACTCACTCAACTATCTCAACAAATTCTCAAGATTTTCTCATACTCTCCCATAGTCCTTTGATGCTATCGTCGTCGTTCAATTCCATTTTTCTTTTATTTATTTTTCTATTCAGATTAATTTATCAATTCTTCGTAACAATTTTGTTTTTCATGCTTACCAACTACTTGTTTTTATTTTGTCAATTCTCCAACATGATAATAACAATTTTATGTTTCATTAATTTATTGGGTATACTGTTCCATTTAAGTAAATTTGATAAGAATCAATCAATTTTCAAATTATAATGTGTTTCTATAATAGTTCAACCAGTATACGCAACCTTCAAGAAGCAACGCAAAAGGAACAAAACAGCATTGCATTGCTAATCAAAGTTGCTTTATTTGCAAGCAAAAAGCATTATAATTCCGAGAACTTTGAAAGCATACTACATTACATAAAGAATGTATGAAAATTTTTGGTTAAATACTTACAAAATCATGAGTTTTTAAGTTTGGTCTTTATAAAATTTTAATGGTAATTTTAGTCCTCGATAATAGTAGTTTGTAGAAATAATCCATATTTTGAAAACTTTTTTACAAAAAATGAATATTTTTAGTCCTCCAAAATAGTCCCTATAAAATGCAAATAGGGACTAAAAGTAAATAATTTTTTTGTAAAAACTAAACTTAAAACCTTGTAATTTTATAGGAACTAAAGTTTTTTTTAGTTTTATCACTTCAAAGTGGCATCTTTAACATATGCAGTAAGACTATCATGGTCATGGAGCTATATAGATTCGTTGTTTTCTTTTCAATAATATCATTCGGTACATAGTAAGTCACAATACTTTTAACAAACTACAAAATTTATAAAGGCTTAAAAGGTAGATCGTCCCAATAAGTTCGTGCATTTTTTGTTTTCGCCTATGTATCTTTTTTTGTTCTAAAATAAATCCCGTAAGCTATAAACGTTTTGCTTTTGGTCTCTAACGTCATGTTATGTTACAAGAACGTGTATGAAACAAACAAATGATGATGTGGCCAATGAGACTAATTTAACAAAATGGATGATGAGTCATACAGTGAGAGAGACCAAAACTAAAAAAACAAATTTCGTAGAGGGATCAAATCCATCAAACGAGAAGACAAAAATTCAAATTTAAAAACTTTTATTTTTCCATCTTCTTCTTGTCTTTCTTCCTCCATTTTCAATGGAGATGTGTAAAGAAAAGGTGCATACAATTACAATGGAGATATTTTCACGAAATGTAGGGAATTGTATTCAGCCGAAGATCTACGAAGAAATCAAGCCTTGCATGGATAAACCCGATAAAAGACTAAGTTTGGTTGATTTGTGATCTTGTTAAAGTTTAATTATGTTGCGTTAAAATTGTTATGTTTAATGTATGTTGTTGTTGTAGAATTTATTTTAATTAGAGATTTTTCAATTTTATGTGATCTAAACACGATTCCTATTATATAATATGAAATGTGTCAAACACTTTAATGCACAAGTTTTAACATTCTATGGGACATTTTAAATTATATCATCTAAACCAATCTAACATGATTTTTTTATTATACAACCTCAAACGTTCGAGAATGTGGACAATAACATTACATGGAAGGTTTGGATGATTTATGTTGTTGTTGTATAGTCTAGGATGGTGTTCCGGCTATAAATATCCTTACATTCTTGTTACTTTTTTTAACCGTGGTCGAGTTTTAGAGTCACCTAAATGTAACTAAGCAAAAACTTTCTTTAAAAAGGAATGAAGAACCCATCGATTTTGTAGTTCCATACCATTACATAAAGCTTAACAAAAGTAAGCCAAAGTACATTTTGGTTTAACCATTAATAAACCAAAAACATGTTAAATATTGACTTACAACTTACAAGGTACAATAAGATAACATGCATCCTATTGAAAGCTAAAATTCTCTAGGCAAAGCTTGGAATTCCTGGTCATGAAGTTGTTGATTATAAGAATAGTATGATGGATTTTCAAAAGGTGTTGGATGATATTGATTTTGAAGAGGATGACCAAAGTGCATGGACATGTAAGAAGTTTCATTGTTTGATGAGAAATGATGAAGTAAGGATGATTGCAAAGTTGGTGATATTGAAGAGCTTTGAGGCTGTTGAAATTGAGGATCTTCAGAGATTCGATTCAATATTGAAAGACGGGCTTGTACATAGGCTAACTCTGCTTGCAACTCCACAACCTGTAATTAATTCAGTATATAATAATTGTATTTATTAAACTAGTATTAGTTATCTAAAAAAACTCATATACTACCATATAAATGATCAATACGTTAGGACAAATGAAACAGCTTCAGTGTTGTGGTGTTTAGGATAATGTTGGAGTTTGTCATTACCACATTGTTTGTGTAGTCATAACATTAAATGTCATTTGTTACTAATTATAAGAAATTTATTTTGATATCCAATAGTTTAGAGATTGTTTTTTAGGAAAATATAGTTTGTTTGGTGTTTGTTTACCATGATGAAAATAATTTATTATTTTAAAAAATTTAATTATTAAAAATGATTTTCAAAGTAAGCTACTAAAAACAGGTTTTTATTTGAAGCAGTTTTATATATTTTATTTTCAGAATCTTATTTTTTTTAAAAATCCTACGAAATAAATAAAACTTCAAAAATTGATCTTTTTCACAAAATATAATGTAATAAACGGGCTCCATCAACTTAAAATTAATATATAAATAAAAAGTACTTCAGCTATAAATATAATTATATATCATATGACGAATTACACCATTTCATATGAGAACCGTTTCTAAAGTGTCAAAAGCAAGTCGATTTCATTCCATTAAATTTAAAGAGTGAATGATAGAATAAGTGTTAAAAAAAAAAAAAAAAGCGTTCTAATTAACATTCATCATCAGACAAGATTGATTCATTGAGAAAGAAAAAACCTACTATTTATGAAATTCTTTGAAAAATTAAGTTTCACTATAATTATCACATGAATGTCGTCTAAGTTTCTTGGTAAGTCTAGTGGTAAATATATGTTTGATCATGCATGCATTCAATGGTCCTTAATTATATTAAACCTTTGAGATCACAAGACATGCACATAACATTACCTACCGTGAAAGGGGCATGGGGAGTTAGTGTATGTGTTCGTTCCATATAAAACCTAACCAGAGCTGACAAAGGTGTCAAAGCCAACAGAACATACTATGCAATGTAAAATAAATTTTGGCATACGTGCAATGCATAATAGTGAACAGTGATTTTTGTCATGCCACTACTTTAGAAAAGTACACATTCTACAGCGTTTAACTTTATTGCTTTGATGTTGCAACTAATCCCTATGAATATGATCTTTTCTTCTTCCCCGGTCTCATACTCCTTATACCTTTTTTTTTGTCTAGATCTCATACTCATATATCTAAAGAAAAATACTAGTTAAAATAGTTATTTGAATTTGTGCATACAATTAATAAACTTTATTATTATTGATGAAATTATTTGTTTTTGATAGTAGTTAAACCATTTATTATTGACAAGTAATAAACTTTATTATTATTTAATGTTGCATTAAACTTAAAAAATGACATATATAAATATAAATTATAGTATTGTTTACAAAAGCTACCACTAAAAGGAAACTAACAAGGAGAGTGCATTACTTATCCAACAGCTTGAGTTGAGAATATACATTAACTGCATCTGAACTATTAGAATTTCTCTTGACTTGTGAAGTAAATTTTAATATCTTTTTTTAATCAAATATATATATGTAATCTTAATTTGAATTTGTCACCCTTCATCAGGTTAATGGTTACCAGTTTTCAAAGCACCAAGTTATATGGTATATACCAATTACTTAGACAGAAAAAATGAAAATGAAGGAAGAAACAACAAAGTCATCAAGTTTATAGTATCAAAGCAAAACACACACACACATATATATATATATATATATATATGTATGTATGTATATACCTGTTGTTGAAGAGCAAAGAGGTGAGCAACACAACCATAAACAGGGTCAGTAGCCCTAGCAAGAGCCTCATAGCAAAGAGTAACAACAGCATCAAGACGCTTATGAACTGGAATACGTGTGAGTAGTTTAGCAGCATTGCTAGCACCAAAAACCTTATGAACTGCAGCAAAATGAGCACTTCCTTGACCTGATGACTCAAAATATGGTGCAAATATGCAACAACCTTTCACACACTTTCTCCTCAAAAACTTGCAGGCTCCACAAGGTCCACCACCCTCATCACCACATCCCAAATCCATCTCTCTCTCTCTCTAAACTCTGCTGACAGATTTTCTTGTGTCCCCCTCTCTTATTCAAGATCAACCAAGTTTTGTGGACATGCCCTTTATAAAATATATAAGTCTAGTCATGTCATGAGAAGGTTACTTGTACTGCATAAAAAAATAAAAGATATTCATAGTAGTTACCTATTTTATTTCTTTTTTTTTTCTTCAAATTCTTATGAGATAAGTTTGATCAATCTTATTGTCTCACTAAAAATTCAATCAAACTTTTATCCTCTCAAACAATTCATTATTAATCGACGATTATTAATCACTTGAGTTCAACAATCTGATTATTTAACTAAGTATATAGCTATATAAGCACATGAGGTAACATGTTTCAACTAAACCCTCATTTCAAATGTGTAATGTGTTTGCCACTTCAGCTAGCCACAAAAACAAAGTAAAACATTCCTTGGATGTATCTTCTATTAAAAACACTTCAATTCCTTCCCCAAACCATTTTTGATAAAGGTGTTTATTTTGTCAATTTAGTTAGCGAAATGCTAATAAATGTTCTAAAAACACTTGTTAAGAAACTTAAAAAAGAAAATTTATCTTATTAATGATGCATTCAACACCTTAAAACTTTTAAAATGTACTTTTTCTACGTCAAATTTATATTTTAATTCTATTTTTGACTTTTTAACTAGTGTCATGACAACACTTCTTGGTGCAACTCATTAAGTTAATAGATTGATTTCTACATCTATGACTGCGCCACATCACCAATAAAAATATGTCATCTCTTCTTCCCCCTTTGTTTTCTCCTTTTCATACTCACTTCATTCTTCCTCTACTAAAAAAGTAGAGACATATAAAGTGTTTTAGAGGCTAGATAGAAAAGCAAAGAAAGATTCAAGTACTTAAATAAATTGGTTCGAAAACAATGTACAACCTAGAGGAAGAAATACGAGAAAAATGTAGAGAGAGTAGAGATATTGAGTCCGTTTATTACCCCTAAACAAATCACCACCTCCATTTTTATCATGAATTACCACATTTTGTAACATCAACACCCATTTTGCAATACCTTCCCCCGCTTTAAACAATAAGCTAAATCACATTTAAATACTTACCATCTCCCACTTTCAAATAAAAAAAACATTTTAGTCAAAATTAAAAATTAAAAAAACATTTGCATAGGAACAAAATATTAATATAGCATCATACGTACGTTGCCATCCTCCACAACTATAAGCAAGGGTGCTTTGAGCCCCCACAAGTAAACCAAAATTTCTTTTAATAGTGCTATTATATACTCCCTCCGTCTCACAATTATTATCTCTTTAACAATTTTTCTTTTTCTCAAAATAATTGTCACTTTACAATACAATTGCAACATTTATTATTTTTTTTTTCCACTATTATACGCTTATTTATTGAATTTCATCCAACTTAACCACTTCACTAACTACAATTAATAAGGGTGTTTTGGTAAATGCTGCTAATTTTACCATTGAAATCAACACAATTAATCATTTTCTTAATAATCGTGCACAAACCTTAAACGACAAATATTGTGAGACGGAGGGAGTATTTTTTAGCCCCCATAAAAGTAATTAGGTTCACTAACTTAAACTTATCTACTCACCACAATGCAGGTTTAATTTATTGGTTTCCAGGTTCTCATTACTCCAATTGCTCTTTCCTATATCTTTCTCTTCCATGAATATTGTGAAGATGGGATGCACAATTGTATGTAAAATGAGTAGCTGAATGGTTGTTTGGTTACAAATGTTGAAAATGAGCACCTGGATGCATGAGGGTTTGGTTACATATGTTGGCCAATGAAAAAATTATTGAACATTAATTCTTAGAATATAAACAACATTAAAGGACAATTGTAATTTATATAAGTTTTATGTTTTTTTTTTTCATTATAATTATGCATTTTGTAAAAGTTGGTAATAATTTTTAGGTCAAATATTATTTTGGTCCTTTTAGTTTGGCATAATTCACAAGGTAGTCATTTAAGTTTCAAAAGTTTTAAATATGTCTTTTTAGTTGATAAATTATTTCACTGTTACCTCTGTTGTTAATGCTGATGTGGCCGTTAAGTTGCTGACTTGAATCAAAATGATACATTTTAAAGGCTAGAAAGGCGGTTTTTGTTGTCGATAGCTGTCTTTCTAACCATATAAATGATCATTTGTGACAATTAAACACAACGTTTTGACTACATGGAATCTTTGAAGCACATCGTTTTGATTCAAGTCAGCAGGTTAACGGCCAGATCACCATCAGTTAAACGAAAACTGACAACATAGGTAACGGTGAAATAATTTATCAACTGAAATGACTTATTTAAAACTTAAAGGAATAACTAGGAAATTTCTAATAAACTAAAAGAAGTAAAAGATACCATTTAACATATATTTTAAGTCAAAATATGAAAACTATTTTCTAGCCCCCACAAGAGGAAAATTATGAATTTACCATTGACTACAAGTCCATCAAATTCCTCCTACAATGGTCGTGCATGTTATAGCTAGTGTATTGTGCGGGCCTCCTAATTGGAGTGAGATATTAGGTTTGATAAGCATGGCAACCTTTAACAAAGCAAACCCAACCAAGATCAAGTTAAATCTAGCATACGCAAACACAAACATGCAAGTGTGACACGACACAACACTAAAACAGTGTATGATCGAGTTTCTAACCGCAGCTGTGTAGCCAAGTGTGTTAGTCCACATCAGGACCCCTACATGGGATGGGACAATTACATCTATCCCTTCCATTTCATTCAACAAGACCCCTATCTTTTCATTGGTCATCTCTCGTATTACTCACTTTCGAGTTACTCATCAAAGTCATGGAAAAAGAATGAATCAATATTAACTGAAAGAAATGTATACGGCTAACATATAAATTACTATCATTCATGGATTTGATTTCAGCAGCTTTTACTAGCTGTCATTGGTTATGGATAGAAAGTGTCAAGAGCTCAATAGGACGTGTGGGATTGAAGCAAGAAACAACAAATAATGATGTGAGATCATGTTTGGTGTATAAGAAAAATATTAATTATTTAAATAATAATTCCTCCGTTCCTTTTTAAATGTCTTTTAGTAAGCAATTAGAAGCATAGATATAAAAATAAAAATAAAAATAATTAGAAGCATAAATAAAAATTAGGCTTAAATATGTATTTCATCCTTGCAATTAAGGGTCGTTTAAAAATTTGTCCCTGTATTCACTAATCCTTGAAAACAGTGAATAGATCAGTCAAGCCCGGCCTTGGGGAAGTGTAAACAGCTCAATCAAGCCCGGCCTCTAAAATGCACGGGCCTAAAAAAAATATAGCCTAATTCCAACACCCCACTCAAATAAAATAAAAAACACATGTTCCTTCTTTTTCTTTTTTCAATGCGTATTTGAGTTTCTTCTTCTCACTCAACACATCTTTTTTGCTTAATATTTGCTATTTCGTTTCATGTTTAAAAGTTTTTCTGATTCTAATTTCTTAATGAAGCTTAGCTACATGAAGTTTATTATATGTTGCTTAATGCTTATTAATAATTACTTTTTAAAATTTCAGTGTATAATTCCTAATTTTGTTGAATGTTGCAAATATATGGTTCTAATATATGTCGAATGTCGAAATTTTTGTTATATGTTGAATGTTGAAAAATACAATTGATGATTTTGTTATACAATGGAAGTTGAATATCGACAAATTTTGGTATATATTGCTAATATATAAATATAACTCCTAATTTTCAGGTTCTACATTTTTAAAGTCTTCCTCTATGTCTCCTAAATTGCTTCTTAGGATTAGAAAGTTTTAAAAAAATTACATTTTTATTTTACCTTGAGAGTCGAGTCTTCTATTTCATAGAAAATGTCTTGTATGATCCTCATAATGAAATTTTAAGCACTATCAAGAAAGTTGAGAACATGTTTGGTTGAGGTCTATAGTTGAACATAGAAGAAACTTTTAGTTTGTTTTTCGAAAGAGTGAGTGCAACAATCCTTTATCAAAATGATATCGTGTTCATTGCTCAGTTGAAAGGATATGATCTTCAGAAGAAAGATGATATACACTTTCAACAAATTTGATCGTGTGATAATCTTGCAAACTTTTTCACAAAGTCACTCCCAAACATAATTTTAAAACAACCAATCCAAAAAATTGGTCTTCATTGTCTTAGAGATGATTGTTTGGTTGAAGGGGAGACATAAATATATCTTGCATTGTTTTTCCCTTCACCATAGTTTTGTCCCACTAAATTTTTCTGGTAAAATTTTTAACGAGACATGTATATTGAATATTGTACTTTTTTTCCTTCATTGTGATTTTCTTTCCTATTGAATTTTTTCTTAGTAAGATTTTTTTAAGGCATATCTTTTATGGACATTCAAGGGAAGTGTTATGAATAATATTAATATAATGTGAATGTTTATTTTCTCTGAACTTTCTATATTCTTTAACTCCTATGGGTAATTCCTAAATAAATAAATAAAATCTATGGGTAAATGGAGTTATTCATTGTTATTGACAATTTGAGCGTGTTTGGTCCTCCTTATTTTCCACTTCTCTTCTACTTCTAAGAAGAAGTAGAACCAAACATAATTTTAATAAAGTTCTTAATAATAGAAGTATTTTTTTTTTTTTTAAAGAATGAAATCATATAAAAGTGACTTCCAAAATAAGATATAAAATTGAATTTTTGCATAACTTCTTCGGAGCTACTATTGGGCTTCCACCCATCGATTCCCACATAAACCATTTTTTATTTTATTTTATTATTCCCACTATTTTTTTTTTAAGGAAACCTGCCAAAACTTTATTTTATTGGATCTATTCGTTGCATATTGATTGCGTTTTCTTTAGTACCTTACGATTGCTCATATTTTATTGCATCATAACCAAACTAGTACGAAAAGAAAAACTAGTACACATAGAAAAACAAATGATCCTCAATTGATCAAACCTGTTGTTGTGTATTTTTTTTAATAGATGATGAATTATGTTTCTAACAATGAATTATTTTCCAAACTCTTTCATTTTTATTTTTTTGACAGAATCTTTCAATTTATTTTATAACAATGTTTTATATAATCAGGTCTTTACATAATTTAGTTTTATATAAAGAAAATTCTTTTATTTCATTTATGATAATTTGTAATAAAATCTCAAAGATTTATAAAAAGTATTTTAACAAACAAATTTCAACTTAAAAATACTAATTTTTGTCAAAAAAAAAAACTTAAAAATACTAATTAAGTTGCAAAAAAAACAATAATTACCAAACAACTTTAACTTTAACTTAAAAGTTTTAATTTTCAACTTTATTCTAAAAGTAACTTTCAGACCTCAAAAAAGTATGGTCAAACGCAACCTTTAGTCTTATAACTCTTCATTCTTTTAATAACATGACATTTTTGTTTGTAAGAAATTTTGATTGTTTTCTATGAGGTTTTCATATTATTTTTTATATGTGTTAATTACAGGTTAAATAAAAGTAACATATATATTATAAAAAAAAAATGTTGATGGTAATTTTGGTTTTTAATTTGCTTTTTTAATTGGTGATTTATTTTTTAAATAGGCTCGTCATTTTCAAAATAGGTTTTTAAAAGTGACATATTAAAATTTTATTATATTCATGGTCCACCGCGGTTTTGCCGTTATTAAAATTGGTCCATGCTGTAAATTTCTTGTTAATCGGGCATACAAAATCGCCACCTAGGCAAACACATGGATGGCATGTGGACACATTATATGACGTGTCATACCACGTGGTAAAAATCATATTTGAATAAAAAAAATTAGATATTTATTTGATAACAAATCCAAATAAACCACCCTCCTAAAAAAATTAAAATAAAACCCCCTTCTCAATTAGCTGCCCATAAATTCATCATCTTCCCAACACTTCTTATGAATTTCAACAAACCTCATCAATCATCATCGAACATTCACAAATTCTACCCCAACTCAGTATTTCCAAAACCCTTCATCCTATATACGTTCAAGAACTGGAATCCATTGCTTCTCTCTAGAACCTGACCAAAAGATAGTGATTGACAAGCACAGTAATTGTGAGAGTGAACGTGTGTTTGATCGAAAATTGGTTAAGAGAGGAAAAAGAAAAAACAAGGGTTGAAATTGAAGGAATATGATATTGAATTCGAATCGAAATTGGGAGGGGGTTTGATGAAAATAAATAAATAAATATAAAGTATACTTGTATTAATCAAATAAAGTGTATGTTAGAAAGTTTTTGTGTAAATATTTTTAAATTAAATATACTTTTGTCCCCTTTATTTAAAAAAGAAATGAATTTTTTTTCTCTCATTTTAAAATTAAAAAACCAGTTTTTTGGTGTCTTTAAATCTTTAAATTAAATGTTTCTACTTAAATTTCCCTCTACTTCCAAAATGAGACCTTTTTTTCCCCTCCACTTTTGCAACCCTCTACGCTACCCTCTCCTCTCTTCTCTTCTCTCAAAACCCTTCCCTTCAACGAAAAACAGAAAAATGGAAGAAATTCTGACGCCGGAAGATAGACTTAATTAGCGCTTTACTGGATAAAGTACTAACCCACATTTTATCATTCCTTCCCATCGAAGATGTTATGTCAATTTCGGTTCTTCATTAAACCAATCGTTTCTTCACAAAAAAACAATCAATTCTTGTTTTCAATTATTTTGAGTTTCTTCACTATTAGTAATATTCAATTCTCCAAAGTTTCAATGCTTCCTCTTTTCATAAAACAAATCGTTTCTTCACAACAACAAAAAAACAATCATTTTAGTTTTCAATTACAAATATAAAAAAAGATCTTAAAACATATATATATTTGTTTTACAAAGATAATTTTGTCATTTAAATATAATATATTTCTTATCATATCAATAGCAAGTGTGCACCAAACATACGATATGATAAAATAATTCTATCACATTTCTTATCATGTATACACCAAATACATAATATGATAAATGTTTATTACGTTACTATCATATCTTATCTTTATCCAGTTTCTTATTATATTTTGTATTTATCCTATCAAGTACACCAAACATGTTCTAAGGTATAGAACTACAGTCCTAATTTTTAAATTCTTCTGCAACTTTCTTTTAGCCAAATTGATTCTGCCACTTCCTTTTTGTTTTATAGAAGCATATATCGGGATCGAGGAAAGGAGCATGGTAGCACGATTATTTTTTTCATTTCATTTTTTAAGAAGTTGGGACCAATACATAAAATTTTATGGACACTTTGACTAGATTGATTTGAGAAGGAATATAAAATGAGGATGTTTGATGTCATGATTGATCTAGTCTTAAACCATTCCTATCAAAACTTTAGATCCAATACTTAATTGACAATAATTAAAAATTATAAATAGTCTTCTTTTGCACCAAATAAAATAATTGCACTCTAGCAGCTAATTTGCCTCATATTTAGGTGACATCCTGTAGTTCAAAACACAATTATTCAAACTTAATTTCTGGTAAGTAATCACAATTAGAGTTGCATTATTTATAATCATATCTAGGTGTTCACCGCACGGGTGGGTGATCTAATGACTAATGGGTCTTCCTTAAAAATAGTATATTATTATGATTACCCTTTTTTATTGAGAAATGATATTTGTACAACCACTTTTTGACAACTTTTAAACAACTTTATCTCACATACTCACATTATATTTTTATTCTCTCTTTCATTTTCTCTCTCCATTGTTTTTGACCAATGAAAAGAGAGAGAAATGAGGTCGTCATAAAAGTTGTTAGCAAATGGTTGTTCAAATATCATTGCTTTTTGTATTACATTAATTTTGCTGTTAGCGAAAGTTATAGGCATAGGTCTAATCACAAGACACTAGTGAGACAAGTTTGATTGATGAAATTCAAAGAGTAACAATATGGATATTCTATCATGTGTTGCAAACACACAACATTTTTGTTCAGTATTTTGGGACAATGTTGCTTCAACTACTTCCATGATAATGACTTATAAATAAAATTAATATTGGTTACCCTTATTTGGTTTGCAAGTTGACCAATAAGATTTGGATTCACTTTTAATTAAAATAAAATATGTTGGATTATCATGTGTTTGATTAATTGGGAGCAACTGTAATTTCAAAAATAGATTTTAGCCAAAAAAGGAATTTAGATTGGTTGCAGTTAGTAATCCTTGCATTCACTTTAGTGGCAGCTGAGTCAAAATCATACGATCTTGATTTCAATCTCTGGTATTTTAATATTTGTTTTGAGTTATCATTGGAAAATAGACCTCATTAATAACTCAAATGTTTAAAAAAACATTCTTTATTGTGTCGACTATATGAATGCATGACATTGCTATTATTCAGTCCAAATTCGGCAATGAGGCTCTTGCCTCGGTCTTCAACCATACCCTATAAAAGATTGAAACCTTTGTTTTCTTTTTTAGTCATATCTAATGTTTCAAATTTATAAAATATATATATAAAAAAAAAAAAAGTTATGTTTTGTTTTTCAACCATACTTTGTTTTGACAAATCAACCATCCATATTTATTTTGAACACTATACAATATAGAAATTCAAAGCAAGGCAATTTTCTTTTATCTCAGATAAAGTAGTAATCCATTGAAATTAATCTCACAAACAAATATGAAGTTTCGGGTTCAAATCTAGGTCACGACGTCCGATCTTGCAATTTCGACATTTGTCAGTTGAGTTAAGACTTCTAGACAACGTAGGTCAATTTTATCTTCCTTTTTAAATATTAATAGTTTTTTTTTTTCAAAGATCCTAGTTTGGGTTTATTTTTTAGAAAGAAGATCTAGTAGATATTTTATTATATTTTTAGAAACTATTCCCACGTAAGCAAAATGGTGATGCAAAGAAAAGTGATTAAGTCAACCCACGTTTTGACACAGTAGTGTGATAGAAGCGTCTGTCTGTCAAGATTTGATTCCACACAAACCGAACGGCGCGGTGACGCGTTCTTGCTTGCTACTTACTACCAACTCATACATACGGATGGGATAATCTCTTTTACAATGTGCAAATATATATAAAATAATATGTTAAAATTGAAATGACTCCTAGTACTCATGTATTCATATTTGCAAAAACCAATAATTAAACTCCTAATTGACTGAAGTCGATATTTCAATATGAATCAAATAGACACTGCATTCTTAATTTACTCTAGAAAAATAGCTGTAAAAAAAAAAAACCTTGTTTTTCCACAAGTTCCCGACAACGGTGCCAAAAATTTGATATCATTACAAATGCACGATTTTATCGTTGAAATAAAATATCAACCTTGCACAAACTTGTGAATCTCAATGTATCCTTTTTTATTTCCTAGGTATGAAAATAAAGAAATATTTTTGGATTGTTTTTGCATAGAATGCAAGATGATTGAAAATGATTTGGTTTTTGTTTTGAAAATATGCAATGATGTAAAGTGTTTCATAATCATCCGAGTTCATCATTATAATGAACGCTCCAAATCATTTTGCCTTGTAAATACACGTTTAAGGATGAGATATTCTCTTTTGTATCATTTACTCTATCTATAGCAATAAGTGTCTCACTAACAAGACTCCGTATTCTCATGGTTTCTTTGTTAGTGAGACATGTTAAGCCGAATATCCATTTTTATAACCCAAAAAGTCTTTATTAAAACAACTATGTTTTATGGTAAGTGGTACCAAACTAAAGCAAGCCTAGGCATGTCTATAGGCCAAGCATTGCAGTATTCTTGCAATACACTTACTAGCCTCATATTGAATGACAGTTACATAAGATGATTATTCAAGTTCCCAAAATAAAAACCACAAAATATGAGTTTAATGAGATATCATAGATGTATCTCCCAAATTATGGCTGGTTGTAACAACTTCTATTATGAATGCTTGATAATTTGGCCTCTCCCATCTTATGTGATAGTTACGGTATTTAATGGTGTGAAATCATAAGTCTTATTGAGTTATTTACCACTTCTTGATCATTGAAAATGGCTTTGATTACCCAAGGTATTCGCTTGATCAACAAGACTTTGCCCTTTAGAATTTTCTAGCACAATTTTGCACCAATGCTGCAAATATGTCTTATATCGCCTATTTGCAAATATGCTGCAAATATAATATTGCGCAAAAACAAATTTTTGTGATGAGAGCAACTTTGATGTGGTACATTGAAGATTTTCTTGTTTATGGGATGTTTTTTTTGGATGGGATACCTACACATGGTAAATTTACATGTCCTATTTGCATGGAAGACACAAAAATTCTCATCAAAATTTGGTAGGAAGGTAATGTGGTTGGACTCACATCGTTGGTTCCTATCATACCATTTATTTAGAAGGAATAAAAAAAAAACTTGTTAACGGTGATATTGAAAGTCGTGGACCACCTATAAAACTAATATTAGAACAAGTTTAGAACCAATGGTAGGAGAAAATTGTTGTTGACACATTTCATAAGGTTGAGACACACAAGTAAAATACGCTTTTGCCCTCTCGGCAGTTAACTGTCGAAAATTTGTTATAAGAACATAACAGACATAGGAGTTTCCAAAACTCTATTGTTACATTTTTTATTCTCCTAGGTGCGATTTTGAGCAATTTCAAGTCATTCCAAACCAATTTCAATCACAAAAACAAGTAAGTTTTTTGAATCCTATTGCATTGTTGTTTTGTGGTCGAATTGTTTTTTTTTTTTGTGTTAAATTTCGATTATATAGGTTTTACTGATTTTATGATTTTATTATATGTTAGGATATTTTAGGTTAGAATTGTTATAGAACTTTTATTGAATTGTTAGGTTTAGGTTTTGATGAATCGTGGTAGAATTGTTTAGGTTTAGGTGTAGGTTTTGATGATAGTTTAGGATTAGGTTTAGGTCTTGATCGCCATTTTTTTTAATGTAGATATGTCTCAGAATCATAATCAGGGTAACGTTCTGGGTGATGAGAAGAACAAAGAAAAATCGTCTATGACATGACACATAATTGTTTGTGATGGTTCCGGAAAAAAAAATAAGGGTTTGAAGGTGCCGGTGTACAATCAGTCGAGGTTGAGGAGGAGCGGGAGGACATGTTATTTTGGTCCTCAACCAAAACAAGGTGCCACAGGGACTGTAGCGGGCAACCCGAGTAACCTTTGTGACGAGGAAGATGTGTAGTGGCTTGTAATGCCTAATTGTGTTGGATCTTTTTTTATGTTTTTTTATATGTCGTGCGCATTTTGGTACATTAAACTGCGTTAAAAATCGCGTTTTGAATAATTTCGATTAAAGTCGCGTTTTGAACAATTGTGTATTCGAATAAAAAATAATTAAATCTAACGTGAATTCAAATAATTAATATTGCGTAATGAATAAATAAATTCGAAAAGTGAATAAATAAGATAATTATTGTTCCATTTAAAACAACATGTATTATACATATTCAACTATATATGTTATCACATTACATTACATTCCGGAATGTACCTTCCAACTGCAACAATTATCTTACCTCTAAATGGGGTAAATTCAAACTTGCTAAACAGCAGGACTCCAACATCCGATCAACATCTTGAAAATGGTATTCAAGTGTCAAAAGAATGAGGTGCATTATTTGACACTTGAATACCATTATTCAAGATGCTTATCAAATGTTGAATTCCTGCCATTTAACAAGTTTGAATTACCCCATTTAGAGGAAGACAATTGTTGCAGTTGGACGTTTGTACCTTCCAACTCCAACAATTGTGTTACCTTTGAATGGGGTAAATTCAAACTTGCCAAGCAACATGACTCCAATGTTCGACCGGCATTCTCATAGTTCCATTCAAAAGATTAAATTCTTGTTAGGTTTGATTTAAATGACTGTATTCAAGTGTCAAAAGAATGAGGTCAATTCATTGACACTTCAATACATTCATTTAAACCGGCCTAACAAGAATTTAATCTTTTGACAGGAACAATGGGAATGCCGGTCGAACATTGGAGTCGTGCCGTTTGGAAAGTTTGAATTACCACATTCAAAGGAAGACAATTGTTGTAGCTGGAAGGTGCATTTATTCGGTACCTAATGACAATCTTTTGACAGAATCAAATTTTTGATGATATCTTCAGTTGATCTCAGCAACGTCACCCACATTTCGATCCATTGGAACATGTTGTGCTCCTAAAACATGCTCGTCATGTTTTCGTCGTTCGTTAATTCCACCCAACTGAATGATACTCTCCCCTCGTCGGGCGTTGGACGTTTATACCGAACGTGTTCCACCCTCCTTGTTTCTCTGGGGTTGACTCCTTGGTTGAATTCAGTCAGTTCACCCTTTGGACCTCTTAACGTTACACCAAAGGACTGAACCTTCAACCTCTGAGGTTCTCCGCCGTTGAATTGTGCATGAACGTCGATCCACCCGGCCATTGGTTCAAATCTACACAATAAGAAAATAAAAACAATCAATGAAAAACTCATTCAAATATTTCATCAAACATTTGATGCGCAAATTATACATAGACTCTAAAAATCATAAAAATAACCCAAAAATTATAAATCATATACTCTTCTAAAATAAAAAAAAATTAATCATATACTATAACATAAATCATTCAACTTATGTTTAACATAATTTTTTTTGTTATAACGTAAAATATAACAAAATTATTCAACTTATATTTACTCTTAAAATAAATCATATACTCTTACTGAAATAAAAAAATAAATATAAAACACCAAATTAAAAAATAACCCTAAAATTTTAAACTATAACATAATTATCATGCAAACATTTGAACTAAATTAATCAACTAACATCTAATCCAAAAATGATTTATAACATGTAAATCTAATTAAAAACTAAAATAAAAAAATAAATATAAAACACCAAATTAAACTATAACCCTAAAATTTAAAACTATAACATAAACATCATACAAACATTTTAACGAAATTAAACAACTAACATTTACTCTAAAAATGAATTATACTATGTAAATCTACTCAAAAACTAAAATAAAATAAATCTACTAAAAAATAAAAACATTTATAGCAACTAAAATGCAAGTTAATAGCATTATAATTACTTACTTGTGATTTTGTTGAATAAATTTGGTTGGGTTTTTTAGAGAGATTTGTGAGAGAGATTTGAAAAAAAAAATGGAAGATGAGATGAATAATGGATGAGAGAGCTTATGCTAGATTTGTAGCAGAAGACCCTCAACAGTTAACTACCGAAGGATATTTGGGTAAATTACTCGTGTTTTTCAGCCAAACCAAATGTGTCAACAAAAATTTTCATGAAAGGAAATGCAAAAGGCAAATGTACTATAGGTACTATTTCCTTTGAGCCAAGAGGTTATGGACAACATCACAATTCAACAAAAAAAATGTACTTTTTTTTTTCACATCTGTCAATGTCTTATTATAAAGATAATCTATTGAGATATTGTGAATATTGGTCAAAAATTTACTTTACATGGTCTATTTTTATACCTCGTCCATTTTTTTTTTTTAAGAAGTTAAATTAGTCCACTCAAACTGACATTAAAGAGAATCGATCCTAAGACCTTGATGAAGAGCATACTTCAAAGTCTCAAGTCAATACCACCAGACCAACCCAAATGAATTATAACTCGTCTAACTTACAGAGGTTATTTGAGATATTAACCCTATAATTTATAACCAACATTTTTTTTTATAATGCATGAGAAATATACTCGAAAGAAATAAGTTATTGCAATTTTAACATTAAATGTTGTGAATATTTCCAACATGCTTTTAGAGGCACAAAATCGTGGTGAAGATTTTGTCGCGGCTTGATTGATGAAATCACATGACCAAAATTGGGGTTGAAGTGGAACAAGTTTGATTAAACAAAGAAGCGTGACGTTGCCAAGAAAAATAGTGAATCATAAAAGGGTGGAAGTACACACGTGTGACTTTGTGTCTATTTGTAACACATTGTGTCAGAATAATATACAAATTAATTAAACTTAGCGTCATAATGATATTTATAGTATACAGTTGGTGTGTGCGCGCGCATGATTACTTTTAGAAGCGGAAATTGGGAGGACCTTCAACACTAATTGAGTGTTTATAACATTATTGTTACCATTTTGAATTAACTAATTCAATTTTTTATGTTGTATATATCTAAGAAATGATAAATGAATTTATTAGAGATTTTGAATTAACTAATCGACATATGTTGAGTTTTTCGGAGGAAAGTACAAAGGTCGTTTGTTGAATGTTGGTAATACATTTGCACTATATCAAAAGGGTCGATCATGATACATGGATATCAACTCCTCTTGCAATGTCATTAGCACATGTCGATCTTGGTCTCAAATTTATGAAGAGATTAAGGAACAAGTGAGGGCCATCAATCAAAGCGCAATAGTATTTTTTGTAGTTTTTCTTTCAATTTTACCATTCTTTTTGAAATAATAATTTACAATCTTATCTTTCTTTGTTCAATCAAATTATTGAATTTAGTTCTAATTTAAACTTTGAATCAAATTACTTTTGATCTAACCATAATTTAAATTTTAATTAAAATCTAACATATTTCTTTAATAGTTTAATTTTTATGCAGTATCAGTGTATCGTGAACACATCATAATCAATCATTCATTTTGTGTAACGCTTTAAATTGATTATGATAAAAATTCTAATGTTTTTAATGATGTGACAATTATGACGTTACATTGTCAAAACTCTTTAGACTTACACCGTATATGAATTAAATCATTTTTAAAATTCATCTTATTATAAATCAAACATAAAATTCTATTTATGTATAGGGATATAATCAATTGATATCATGGTATCAAACTTAATAATATGGCACCTTTGAGAATTATTTACTGCATAACTGTATTAAGAAATTGACTGTTAGATCAAAAAATATTATAACATAGATCATGTATATAAAATTTGATATTTATCGAAAATAAATTGATATGTCAATAAGATACATCAAATTAACTCGTTTTCTAAAAGTTCATTAGACGTTAATTTTGATGCATTTCATTGACATATCAAATTATATCCGATAAATGTCAAATTGTATAGCATGATCTATATTATAATATCTTTCAGTCCAACAATCAGTTTTACAATACGATTACACGATAAAGAATTATCATATTTGTCATATATTAAGTTTGACACCGCGATATCAATTGATCATGTTCCATATATATACATAGACACGCACGCATCAAGAGGATGCTCTCAAATAGATAGATCCCTAACTTTATGAATATTTCAAAAAGGTTTCTGATTTTATCAAATTTTACTCATATTAGTCTTCAAAGAATATGCTAGATACTAAATTGATAGTAAGTTGATAAGCCTATGGACCAAATTGATAGTAATTTATTAAAATATAAGGACTTAGTTGATAGTAAGTGGTTAAATATAGAGTAGTTTATAGTAAGTGGTTAAATATAGAAACTAACTTGACATTTTAATAGAGTTAAATACATTTTTAAAATATTCATAAATTCGTATACCAATTTAAGATTGTCTTACAAATGCATAGACAAATGTGATGGTTTAATAGTTCACTAATTATCGATAAAAAAACTAATTCTTTTTTTATGGAAAAATCTTAAACATCACTTTATCACGATAAAGGTTTTGTTAAAAAAAAAAAAAAAGGATACATGTAGCTAGTAATATATTATTGAGATTAAATTACACTGATATAATATTACGTCAATATTACACCACTCAGTATCGCTTACATGATACATATTTTTTAAAATTTAATTGCTAATTGTTAGTTTATATTATATAAATTATCCATGTCAAATTTTGGACAAATTTAAAATCATCACGAAATTGTCGTTTTGGTTATCTAGTAATTACTCCAAACTCAACTAAATCTCATCAGATGATGTTTGATCAGCTGGTAATTGTGATACAACGATAATCTCTCTGAAAAAACCGAACATAGTAAAGTGTATCTTGACCACCCAAATTAAAGAAACCTCCATATACTATCACATTAATGTCATTTTTCTACCATAACTCCAAATACTAATTAGGTTTATTTTTGTAGTATTTTATAAAGAAGTGAAAGACAAAATTGTGAGTCGTTTTCAACAATGTTGTTGTGTGATTGTAAGTAAGAAACTTAGAAAAGGAGGAGAGTTGGCGTCTTTTGCCCTCCACGCAGCTTAAAACATGCTATTAACAAATTTAGCCACACCATGACACGTTTCTCTCTCTCATATTAACAAAAACCGCTTTAAAGATACATTTACATCATCCTTACTCCAAATTCAAACCTTCTTCCCAATACATAACTTGCATTGATCACATGATATATACAACTATATAGAGTGAATAATCTCATTATTTGTGTGTTTGGGGAAGAGAGTGGAAAACAGCATGCGTTTATGTTGAAAAAATTCACGAGGAGAAGAAGGACAAAAGAGGAAAAGTGAATCATTTAAGGTATATATAACCAATAACCAATCTTATATAAATTTTTATCTTATGTTTTTCTTCACGCAAGAAGCAAAAATGTTTAGGTTAAGCCTTTGCTCCTTCGCGTGGCTTTAAAGAATTTTTCTTAAATTTCCTCATTAAATCACTAGCTATATAACCCCACCAAATATTCCTACAAACACTACCTTAATTCTTTCCTTTCAATTTTTCCTTCATAGATCATATGACTCTCACAAATTTAATCAAACCCTAGTTTTTTTAAACCTAATTATTACATCTAAAAAAAACCATAGCTATAGACATTAAAACAAAAACAAAAATATTAATTACCCTTTAGAGATGAGTCTAAACTCTAGTGGCAGCGGAAGCGGTGGTGGCGGCGGAAGCAGTGGAAGCCCTTGTGGGGCTTGCAAGTTTTTGAGGAGGAAGTGTGTGCAAGGGTGTGTTTTTGCTCCATACTTCGATTCGGAGCATGGAACAACACACTTTGCAGCTGTGCATAAAGTGTTTGGGGCTAGCAATGTATCCAAACTCCTTCTTGGCATTCCAACTGGTAGGAGGCTTGATGCTGCAGTCTCTCTTTGCTATGAAGCTCAATCAAGGTTGAGAGATCCTATCTATGGATGTGTTGGTCACATCGTTGCCCTTCAGCAACAGGTAATGTTTCGATTAATTTTGATTTTGATCATTAGAAATTCTTGTTAGAATTATAGTTACTAAAAAAAAAATATTGTTAAATGTTAGTTTTTTTTTTTGGTCAAGGTTAAATGTAAGTTTTTAATTCACCAAGAGGAGAGAAAAAAATATTAGTTGCAGGTATTTAATTCACCAAATCTGGGCTACTCCAATTTGGAAACTATGGTTAATTTAATTAACATGTCATTTTTTTTTTTAAAATGAGATGAATTAAGATGAAATTTGTTTGTTATATCATCATTTTGATTGTTTATTTGCTTCTTAATTTGAATGTCTTTGATTATTCCCTTCTCTAAACTACTTTGCTAACCGGGTGAATCATAAGTTGGTCAACTTCTAAGAATCTCCATTTTTTTCTTGACTCAAGAATCAAGCAGCATCTTATAAGGAATTTTGAAAGTAGTTAGAGTGTGATTGTAGAAGTTATTTTATTTTATTTTATTGGCTATTTAATTTAGACAAAGTTGCAAGATGATGCAAAACCACATATGATCTCATTTAACACCTCCCAAATTTATTTTGTTTTGTTTTTTAGCCAATAAGTGAAAAACTGAAAATGGAATTTAACCCTCATTTTCTTTTGTTCACATTGATGCTTTTGAAATTCATTTCTTTTATGAAATTTGAAACTCATTTTATAACAGCAACATGATTATTATTGTTATTATTATTATTAAACTTATTTTACCTAGGGCTTATAAATGAAGCTATATAATATGGAACACGTCTACATACATGAATAAGTTTCCATATTCATTTTATGCCTCAAAAATAATCATTTTCTATATATTAAGAGATATATTATGCATATATACCCTCAACATTCCTTCAACAAAGCATTTGCATACATTGTAGTAATGCTTTTGTGCCATCCAAAAGAGAAACAAAAGGAAGGTTTGGGGAAAGAGGAAAACAAAAAAGGTAGGGTTTCCAATTTGCGAAGCCATGGAAGTAACTAAAGAAGAGGGAACAGTTTCTATACATTAATTTTAGTGAAATCCATAAATCTTTGAATTGATTAACAAATGATATGTGGTCGGTTGTTACGTACTCAAATGGGTAGTCTACACAAAGTCCTTGGTTCATGCTGTTTTTAGGGAGATGGTCGGTAGTTTCCATGGTTCAGTTAAGCAATTTTGATTGGGAAATCAACAATATTCACATTAATTTGTCCCTATCCTTTTGTGAAATTATAATTACCTTGATACAAATAATTTCACTCAAACTCTCTCCCTAGACTTTGAGAATGTTTAACCGTGAGGTGAGTCTCACATATAGTAGTGGTTAATACTTTAATAATCTCCATAAAATATGGGGTAAAAGTCCCTCAATTTTTTGGCAATTTCTTTTGTATAATATGGTTTCAACAGTAAGTTTAAAATTTTAAGTTGTGTTGTGCATGTCAAGTATTGTGAAGTGACTCTCTTTTCGGTAGAAAACATTTTGATCCTGGCTATCCCTTCCATTGTCTATCATTAAATCTTGGTCGTTAGATTAACCTAACGGCTATAAGGATGAATATCTTATTAGTCGATAAATTATTTCGACGACAAGGAATTGAATTTTCTTTATTGGAATGTTTTTCATTTCTCTAAAGTGAAATCTAAGTCATCAAACATGAGATTGTATTTTATTTTTCTTTTAAATAGAAGACATAAAGCAAGAAGATAAATGTTTTTTCCACTTAGCTATTTGGACTTATATTATCCAAATTATTTTATAAACTCTTATTTTTATAAGTAACTTAATGGCTATGAGAAGTGGAGAATTCGAGATTCAAATTCCAGCCCTCACATACTAATGTTCATGAAGCTATCAATCGAGTTGCACTTACAGAGCTATCTTATAAACTCTTATTACACAAAAACAATAAATAAAATAATTTAAAAGACTAATTAGTCCCTACTATAAATAAAATATATAATAAATTGTTTTTTCCTCAAAAACAAAACTCACTTTTTAACACTCCTTGTATATTGTCCTTGTATATATATATATATATATTAGTAAAATATACTCCGAATACTATAATTGATTGACTTTAAGTAACCTATATACTAGTATCTCTATTGTAGAAATTAAAGATAGCTATAATTTGATAATCCCCGTGCTTAAAATAGGTCAATGTCAAAATCTATATAAATTATTTTGTGAAGATTGCTGATCTTAGATATTTTTTCCCTTTAAGCTTAATCATGTTTATTTGTTTATTTTTCCCAAGCATGTGTTTGCACAAAACTCTTATTTATTTCTTCAAGAAGTTTGTTTAAAGTCACACTTTCATACTAGTCAATGTCAATATTCTTGCATCCTAGGTGGCTAGGGTTCCTTATTCTCAAATTAGCTCGGGGTTCTCAACTTAATTTTACTATTATCATTTTTTATAAAATATTTCATCATTATCATTATTGTATTTAATTAGAGTATACATTGCATATACATTAGAAGATTAGAAAGAAACAAAAAGTTACACACACAATCGATCATAGAGATATTTTGAAAATCAATACAGCAAAGTAGCGTCATGGCAAGATATAATTACATGCATGCGTAAAACTTGTTTACATTGATAGTATATACAAGTTAAGTTCTATATTTTGAAAATCAATGTGGCAAAAGTAACATCATAACAATATATATATATATATATATATATATATATATATATATGCATGTGTAAAACGTTTTAATAATTAGAGTTTTTTTTGGACTCTGTGTTCCACAGGTGATGAGTTTACAAGCTGAACTCTCCTACTTACAAAGCCACATTAATTCATCTGGGCTAACCCAACAACCACCGCTACCACCACCACAGGCGACCGCGGCCCCAACAGTCTTCTCCTTTGCTGACCTACCACCAACCACCGCCACAACCATGCCGGTCACCTATGATATGTCTACACTTTTCGACTCAATGGGACAACCTTCATTCTCCATGCAACAACAGAGGTCCAGTATTGATCCACGTCAATACTTAGCTGCTCATCATCATGCCCCAACATCAACCACTGCTGGGATTCAATCAGTGGCATGTGACCTTACTCATAGACAAATTGGCTCTTCATCTGTACCATCCTCCAATGCCTCATCATCTGCTTCGTTTTCCAAATTTTCTAAATGATCATTCATGTTTTGAATATAATACATTAATATATTCTGTTGTCTATTACAAAAATCTGTCTTTCTTTTTTCATCCTTCGGCCAGACATGGGATATATATTAGCAAGGGATTTTAAATTTTCAAGCATTTTTCAGTATAGACCAATTAATTATTATGTATTAATCTGCTGCCAAAAATAACTATGATCGTGGTTATATTGTTATATTTAATTTCCTCCCTTTCTTTTTGTTTCATTTTCTCCGAAGTACTTGAGAACTTTTCAAAAAAAAATTCACAATTACTTCTTGTTGACAGTATAATATGTGGCTGATGTTGATGAGTCACGAATACTAGAAAGAAAAAGATGCATGTGCAGTATATGTATCTCATAATGATCAATGCATACTATGTGTGAAAGTGTTGTTTCATGTTTGCAAACTTTACATTCTATATTTATAAGTTCTTGCGCGTCCAACTTGTTGTGTGTAACTAGGAGTAAGGGTATATCGCTTTTAGTTTCGTTGCGAGAGAATAAAAAGGTTTAAGATTGATGTATATTGTAGTTCTGTCTATGAATCGGTCTTTTCTCCAACGAGTACAGCATGTATGTGTGTGTATTGAGTTGGCTTTGCATGTGTTTCAAAGCTTGATTATGTTAGAAGTAACAATTTGTTGCTTTGGTTCAAAAGTAGGCAATGTTTGGTTGCGCATCAAACTTGCAATTGTCATGTCCCAGTGCTAGTTTTACCATGATTTTGTGAAGCTGGATTTTCTAGCTTCTCTTTCAACGCACGGCTGCGTCAAGTCTACCTCCAAAACAAACACACCAAGTTTGCTGGGAAGCAGAGAAAAACACACTTGGTCTCGCAATCTCTTAGTTGAGATTTAGAAGACAAAAATAATGTCTTAGTTCATTCTTACAATTTTGCATCCATATAGCCACAAAATTTAGTACACAGAAAAATGCAAACCCCACCATCACGGACCAAACTCAAAGGGGTTGGTCGGGTGGAGCAAAACAAGTTCTTACATCTGATTTGGAAGAACATTGAGAAACACAAAAGAATAGTTGAACTGTGGTCTGTGTATGAGATATTTTATGAAATAAAGTTAGAATTGGCCTTCAACAGTGATTCTGTATCGACAAATCATGGCAAGATGTAAACCTGTGAGTAAGATTGAGATAAAAAATAAAAGAGGGGAGATAGATAATGTATAACAGTTTGTATTGCTAAACAAACTCAGGTAATTTGATAGAAGTCAGATACGAAACTGTTACAAGATCTGTTTTTTAGTATAATGATTCTGTAGGTGTTCACAATCACGACCATGTCTTAGTACTATGTGGATTTCCAATTAGAACCAGCACTAGGTGTTTTTTTAACAATTTTGTGCATAGGTATAAGGACTAAGAAAGTGAGACAATGTACATGTCACAGCTCTCTTCAATAGAAGAAATTTCAGCCAAAAGACCAGAAGGGCAGTGAGAGAGGAAGGAAAGGGGTAGCTTTCATTGCATTGCACATTAAAATGGCTATAATACATTGAGAACAAGATTGGTTCCTCAGGGGCATTGGTCATACAAAACTTCGAATAAATTATAATGCAGTACCTCTACATTAGCTTATTTGGTGACTGGTAGTGGTTGCAAAGTCTCTTAAAACAAGCTCTACCTCTTCTACCACCCCGAGTTTCCGGAACCACCCAGCAAGTATTCTAGAAGTTTCTTCCTTGACCATAATGCCATCCCTTTCCAACTCTATTAGAAACTCTAATGCTGTATTTAGCATGTTTTCCTTTTCATAAGCAACAAGTACTGAAGATATGCATTTATCAGTAGGTTCGATACCTGCTCTTTTCATATTTTCAAATGCAATTCGAGCTTTTTGACTTTGACCAGCCATACTGTAGGCATAAATAAGAAGACTGCACATTTTATCATCTGGGATAATACCGGCCAGCTGAATTGCATCAAAGACCCTTTGTGCACCTTCTGCGTTATCAGTAGGTTGAAAATCATGGAATCATAGGGAGAAAGATCATAGATGTAAGCAAGAGAGCAAGCATAAGAGTACTCATGTGGGAGATACTCATAGAGATCCATATTGGAATGAAAATATTTGATTAAAAGATGATGAATGAGTACAATAGTGTTCCTATATATAGAGATTAGTTTGAGTAACTAACTCTAACTAACTTCTAACCAAACTACTAACTCTAGTTTACTTATCAACTAACTATAGTTGATTACAATTACTCTAGTCTAACTACCTTAACTAACTACACATAACTTCCAACTATTTTAACAGCCTCCCTCAAACTCAAAATGGGGAAATTCACCAATTTGAGCTTGGAATACAATGAAAGTACAATTGGAATTTATATACTATAAAAGACTAAGGGAAACAGGGGTGTAAGCTAGTAAAAGACACGAAATAACAGTGAAAAAACAGCAAATCCCATATTGAAGCCTAATGATTTTGAGGAATCCCATGCCTAAATGAAAATTGTGCCTTTGTTTGGAAACTGATGGCGGCACCACCCATTCATCTTCTGCTTTGTAAATTCTGGAACACGCCTCACTAAGCAAAAAAATAACTATCTGCAAAACACGCTTCTGAACAGCTTATACAAACGCGTGTTTCCAATAAGCGCTTTTCCAAATCAACATTTCTAAGATGCAGTTTTGCAAGGACTTCGAGACTAACTTGTAGCAAACGCGATTCTGATAACAAAGTTTTGCAAATGCGATCTTCCTCTGAGAATTGGAACAAGACTTTCTTTCCCAAACGCGCGTTTCCAAAAGTATTCTTGTGTAATAGCGATTCTGCAACTGCAAATATGAAAACATACAGAAAGCACAGTTTCATCCAAAATTGCTTGTCGCTACCAAACATGATTCAAACGTAATCATGCAAACCCAAACGCACTTCTGTAAATGTAAAGAGAGCCAGAAATTCAGACTGAGACCACAACAAAAACGGCTTCTTCCAAAGACACGCTTCTGGAACAGAATTCGGAAAATGCGAATGAGGAACCTCAGATGATTGGAAAACATGCAACAAAAATGGCTTTTGTTTCTTGGCATAGCTGTGACTTTAGAAAGTTTGAGAATTAAGGTAGGATTTTGGTTTGAAAAGAGATTATGAAGAAGGAGTTTCATCTGAATCCGTATATGCCTCCCTCGATCCCAAGGTATCCACCATAAACGCGAACATGTGTGAAGAAGTACTTTGCGAACAACACATACCATAATCAAGGAAAATGCACCGCCGGGATCGAATACGAAATCAGAACAGCATAAGCTTGCTGCAGAAAAATCTGAAAGAAAAGTTACCATGGCGTTGGTTGTGCACGCACTCATCATCTCAGACAATTGCATCACCATTGCAGCAAGTTGCACTCTTTTCTTGATTTTCTTACGATGCAAGAATTGATCGATGTTGTTTCCATGTTGACATACGATTGAAGAAGATGAACCTTGAAATTCCACATTCGAGCTTTGTTGTTCAGCCACTGTAACAGACTCAGAAACCAAAAGAAAACAATCAATTTCACCAATCTTGAACAATTTTCCTTCAATTGAAGGTGTAATCATCGTGATCAGAGACACTGGAATAGCATCGGAAGCTTGACCGAAACTACCAAAGATGATGTTAGAATCTGGAACTGTGACGAAATCAGAAGAAACGAATTCTGCTGAAGAAGCTTCATCGGGATCTTCATCAGAAACTGCAATTGCAGCGGAATCTTCAACTGAAACTGCATCCTCATCGGAATCATCAACGGAAGCGTCATCTTCATCTTCCTCCCTAGGGTATCGCTCTGATACCATGTTGAAAATCATGGAATCATAGGGAGAAAGATCATAGATGTAAGCAAGAGAGCAAGCATAAGAGTACTCATGTGGGAGATACTCATAGAGATCCATATTGGAATGAAAATATTTGATTAAAAGATGATGAATGAGTACAATAGTGTTCCTATATATAGAGATTAGTTTGAGTAACTAACTCTAACTAACTTCTAACCAAACTACTAACTCTAGTTTACTTATCAACTAACTATAGTTGATTACAATTACTCTAGTCTAACTACCTTAACTAACTACACATAACTTCCAACTATTTTAACAATTGCATTGCACATTAAAATGGCTATAATACATTGAGAACAAGATTGGTTCCTCAGGGGCATTGGTCATACAAAACTTCGAATAAATTATAATGCAGTACCTCTACATTAGCTTATTTGGTGACTGGTAGTGGTTGCAAAGTCTCTTAAAACAAGCTCTACCTCTTCTACCACCCCGAGTTTCCGGAACCACCCAGCAAGTATTCTAGAAGTTTCTTCCTTGACCATAATGCCATCCCTTTCCAACTCTATTAGAAACTCTAATGCTGTATTTAGCATGTTTTCCTTTTCATAAGCAACAAGTACTGAAGATATGCATTTATCAGTAGGTTCGATACCTGCTCTTTTCATATTTTCAAATGCAATTCGAGCTTTTTGACTTTGACCAGCCATACTGTAGGCATAAATAAGAAGACTGCACATTTTATCATCTGGGATAATACCGGCCAGCTGAATTGCATCAAAGACCCTTTGTGCACCTTCTGCGTTACCAATTACGGAGTAAGCTCTAAGCAATGCTTTGTAAACCTCACTTCCTGCATATATGTCTTGAGCATCCATTTCTTCAAGTAAACTCTCTCCTTTTTCAGGCATTCCAGCTCTGATGTAGGCCATAATCATTGATCCGTATGATCTTTTGTCCAAAGGTTCACCAAGCAATTTGATCTCTTCAAAATATTCCTCGGCCCGGTCAAGATGGCCAGCCTTGCTGTACATGTGAACCATGGTAGTCAGAATTACTTGATCACAGATGAAGCCCCTTTGCTTCATTAACGTAAAAATATTCTCAGCAGCTTCGAGTTGATTCTCCTTGCTATAATAATGAATTAACTTTGTGTAATCACGAAGATTAGGTTCAAAGGATTCTTCAACAAGAGCATGTTCTGCCACCTATGAAAGTATATAAATCAAATTTTGTTTCAGATTGTAGAGGATAAAGTAAATAAATGTTTCACTCATGCAGCCAAATCAAGTTGCATATATTCAGGTAAGAAAATGACTACCCACCAAGAAAAGTATTTGAATAAAGTAAATGGTTATAAAGGTAAATTGGTTCCTTGAATCAGAATCTTAGTAGGAAGATGTTTAATTAGGTTGCCAGGATGTTTAGAATACGAGATCAGTAAATTGCACCGCACTTCCCACTACCAATAAAAGCCATATGATGGACACAACAATATTCATAATACATATTCATTAAACTTCTTTTAATTAAGCATCACTACTTTGTGGTATACTATATACCTAAACCACAAACTTGCACCTAGTTGATGTAGATAAGATGTGAAAATCATACGACAGAACACAGAGAATGATATTTAATAACTGCATTCTTTACAGTCAAAGAAAACCCAGAATGGCCAATTTCAGGAAACGTCTCACTTTATTCATTTCTCATCTGACATCAGAAATTTGGGTGGCAAAAGCACTTAATAAATCATTTAAGACACAAAAATATACAGATTTCTAAAGCAACTAGATGCCGACAAGATGTCAACAACTCCTCCAGAATAAAATCTAGAAACTCCAATACATTAACTCAAAAATTAGGCCCTATAGAGCAGTAAATATGTCATATGCAAAACAATATACAGAAACAAAAAGTACTGTGGGCCTGTTTGGATTAGCTTATTTGAGTGTCTACGAGCATAAGCACTTGTGAGATTGTTTTGGAGAACTTGTGAAAACAACTTATGTGCATGAATTGTTTTCAGCTTATTTCCATAAATTCTCCAAAATAGCTTAATAAACAGCTGATAGCTTCTATGAAAATAATTTGACTTCATTTTATCTTGTGTAATAGAAATATGTTATTCATAAGTGCTAATATATAAGGGCGTATGCGATAAGCTGGAAATTACGTTGCTTATCCAAACAGGGCCTATAATGAATGAAATTAAAAGACGCAAAGTACCATTGGCATGAGGTTAACTAATAGCAAGAGACTTAAGTACTTTTTATAAGCCGATCTTCTTCACAAAAAAAAAAAAAAAAATCATAAGCTGATTGATACAAATTACAATCTCATTATCACCATAGTACGGAAAAAAAAAAAAAAAAAAAGTAAAAAATGTGAAATAAATACCTCAAGATAAAGAGGATGATCCATATTCTTCAACTCTTTCAAAACCGAAAGCCAATCTGCTCTCGTAGGCTTCATAATCTCCACCCAAGCCCTCAAAACATCACATAATCTTCCTTTTTCTTCAGAAAAACATATAATCTGTCTCATCACTGCTTTACATCGCTTCTCCATCCTGAACGGAAGCTTAGCTATAGCCTGTTTTTGTTCCTCCGTGATATCATTTCTTATCTCATTCCACCTAAATTTTTTGTAGCTTCCTTCTATCACTTCTTCTACAATTTCCTCTGTCCCGACGCTAACTAATACCGAATCAAAATGGTGTTTATGAATATCAAGATAACTCGGTTTTTTCGATAATGAGTTTCTTTTGTTATGAATTTGATACAATTTGGTTATTGAGTAATTAGGATTGTAAAAATTGCATACAAGGTTACTGCAATAGGTTCCAATTATGAAATTAGGATCAACACAAAACCTAATATTTGCTAAGATATTCATAATGAAGAACAATAAAATAAATTTGAAGTATCTAACACATTAATTCTTTATATTGAAGAACCTGAAAATGGTGAAGAAAAAGCGAAAGTTACTACACAGAAGGAGAATAAAAATGCGAATCCGTTTTATACAAAATGTTACTGCCGACGACTAACCGCTGGGTTTTCCGGCGAGCTTTCCGTTTTCCGGTGAGCATTGAGTTCCGTTAGACTCCAACATGTTTCTCAGTCAAACGAAGTGGATTGGGTTTCGATTCTGTTTTTTATATTTTTACATTTGAGTGTGATATGATGAAAATTTGACTTAAAATATGTATTTGATCTCTATGTTAAATTTTTATTTTAATACTTCTAAAAAATTTCTCTGATTTTTATTTTTTATAAAAATTTTAATCATCATTTTTTGTCATTATTTTTAAGTCAATTTATGTATTTTTTTAATAAAATTGTGCAAAAATGTGTGAAATATTATAAAAATCTATTTTTTGTCATTATTTTAATCCTTATGTTTTTTTTTTAAATCTATTTTTTGTCATTATTTTAATCCTTATGTTTTTTTTTTAAGCTTGGATATGTGACAAGGTTGAAGACAATCAGCACGGGTTGTTTGCGATTCAAGGACTTGAATGGGTTAGGGGTGAAGAGGTCCAACTTCAAGAATGGTGAAGAGGTTCAGATTCATGGTTAGTGAAGATGTTCAGATTTCAAGCTCGGATCTGCGACAAGGTTGAAGACAATCAACATAGATTGTTTACGGTTCAAGGACATGAATGTGTTAGAGATTAATAGGTTCGACTTCAAGAGTTGTGAAGAGCTTCAGATTCATACTTAGTTATGAAGTTGAAATTCAAGCTTGGTGAAAAAAGTTGAGGTTTACACATGGTGGGATTTAAGCCTAGTGAATAAGATTAGATCCAATCTTTGGTGAATAGGTTCCGCGTGTAAAAATGTAACTTTAACCAATGACTAATTTTGTTTTCATGAATTAGGGGCATAACTGTCATTATAATGGGGGGAGGGTGTTGGTGTAAGCCCTATATGCCAATAGTTTATGTTGAACTTATCTTATGTATCATAACTTTTATTATTGAATAGTATGTGACACTCTTTATTATATTTATAATAATGTTAATGAAGTCCTTATAATAGATAGTTCGTGTAATAATATATTAAGTGTGACTTAATCATGAGATTACATTATCATAAAAAACGCTATTCTTAAATGTATCTGTAGTCAAGCTTTAATATGAATAAGGATAATAATAAAGCGTCGAGACTATTATGCATGTAGACTGATGACCGCATCTCATGGGTCATAAATATGAGATATTAAGTCTATACATAGGTATAAATATCAGGAGTAATATTTATACTGGATTGACCCACTGTGAGAATATTACATAGTATGTTATGAAATTGTCATAAGATATTCTCACAATAATAATAGTGTATATCATTCTTAGACCTGAAATCACTATGATCCGTAGATGTGGACTCAAGTGCTTTGTTGTCATTCTAACGTTGTCTGTAAAAGGATAACCATAACGTTGGTTGATGGGTACTTAATGAATCATGTTGAGGGACATGAGTGTCATAGATGAAATTTGTCCCTCCTCATAAACAGGAGATATATCTTCAGGCCTCTTGATGAAATATGACTGTAAAACTGCATGGCCATGCCGAACTAAGTCAATATGAGATGTTGGACTTATTCGTTATTCAGTATATTTCGGAATCAAGAAATATAAATATTGATCTATACAAGGGTGACAAAATCTATGCCTTGAGATCAATATAGATATTAGGACAAATGAGTAATCATACACATAAGTATTATCATGGAAAAGGTTTCGTCATATCACTTGACATTCTTGTCACTTGGGTAACAACTATGTGTCGTTAGATACCGCTCATTGTTTATTCTATTAAATATTAGATTTAATATTATTGCCAACGTGACTATAACCTATAGAGTCACACACAAAGAACGGACAAAAGATAAATATATAAGTATGACTTATATAAGGGGTGTGTTTAGTAAATAACGCTAATTATTTAGCAGAATTACTAAACTCGTTATTGGGGTTACTGAAGCCCAATAGTGACTTTTGACTTGCTGAGCACGCTAGAAGTTCTATAAATAGAACCCTAGTGCTGAAGTTTTTGGTTACACGTTTTTGGAGAAACCTTAGCTCTCTGAAACTTCTGATTCATTGGCTAGCACCGAGTTTTGGAGGAGTATTGTTCGTGTGGACTTGCTAGAGGCTTTGTTGTGATCGTGATTCCAGCTTTCAGATTCCACACTTCAAAGTAACAATCGAATCATTGATTCATGTGTAATTCGTAATGATCCAAGGAAAGAAAATCGAAAATTTTATCCGCTGCTTTATTCTGTTTTGAATTTGATTTTCCTTCAGAGGGTGTATGATCTGTTTTAATGAGAGTAGGGGGTGAGATTGAAAAAAAGCAGACACATTAAACCACCATATGTCCTTCACAAAGTGACTTTCATATGGTGGGGAATTCTTTCCCTCTCCCACCCTAAGGGTGTGTTTGGAACCAATGAAAGAAAAAGGAAAGAAGCTATATAGAATGGAAAGTTTATTGGGAGTTGGGCTTCCACCGTTTGGAACACTAAAAAAAGAATGTAGAATGATCAATTTTGGTAGGTCCTACAACAAGAAATCTTTCGGTCCAAATTTGAGAAGAAAGTAGGAAGAGATCATTCAATCTATCAAATGGACATTTATGCCCTTGCTTTGGTAGATGTGCATGAGTTATCTACACTTTTACAATAGTGTTTATACAATCAACTTGAAACAAATATTTAATAACAATCTTAAATCAATAATTTAATTAATAAATAACCAATACACTAATATTTTATTTTAAAATATTCCATAAATATATGTATATATTTATATTAGTATAAATATTTTAAATATTTTACATTCATATTTTATTCAAATGTAGGGATATCTATGTCATTTACTAAAATATGTCACTTTCTTTCCTCTCACTTTCTTTTCACTTTCATATACCAAACAACCAAACAATCATCTCACTTTCTTTTCCTTTTCTATTCACTTTCAATCCTTATATTTTCTTTCCTTTTGTCATCCAAATAGACCCTAAATGTCACCTCAATACTGATATATGTAAAAACTTACCTTTCTTCGACAGAAAAGGATAAACAAGTATGTTGCAATCAACGAACAAAATATGCCAACTTCTTTTGGACTTAAAAAGGTAGAAACCGCCACTTGTACAACTTGAGCAAACTTTCCCATACCGGGAAAATGTCACCCTTTCCCAGGCTAAATGATGCATCTTGTTTGCAGGATTTACTCTTCAATCTTTTAGTCGAGACTCAACATCTTCAAAAGGCGAAAATAAATACCTTCTAACATATACATGAAATTATCCATTAGATTCTTCTTTTATTAATTTTTTTTTTTTGTATATTAGACACAAATTTAGACTATATAGAATACACAAGACACTTTAAAAAAAAAATACAAGACACTAGTAGATTCCTTCAAACAAAAGACAATAGTAGATGTGCTGGAACATATGTCTGCAGGTCCAATGGTGTGCTGGATCAGAGCACAAAATGTGGTGATGTATTATTGTAGCATAATCATAGCAATATAGCATAACTTATGCTATTGATTTATTTTTCGTATTAACTTTGTTTTTTCATAAAAAAAAAAATAGCAGATTCAAATCTCACCAATACGGTTAAAGAAAATGGCAACACGCAAAATTGACTTTCACACCCTTGTGTCTATGACTTGTACTCAGATCTACATCTGCATGTAATAATCAACTAAAAATTCATCCAATAGTCATAACTGCCACCATTATACGTTACAGTTTTTCACTTCACAGCAAAGAATAAAGGGTATTTCGGTCAATCCAATTTCAAACTTTCAGTTACGAAAACTTTACACTCACAAAAGCAATCTTCATCCACAGTCTCTCTTACACTCCACGATCAGATCCCGTAACAAACTCGTTCTTCAGCGAGTCAACTCGCCGCCATTAACGAACTCAATCGAGCTTTTCAACTAACTCGGGAATGGCTTCTTCGGAAGCCGATTCCCGTCTCAGCCACGTCATCGTCCCTGCTCTCGAGAAAATCCTCAAAAACGCTTCCTGGCGAAAACACGCTAAACTCGCTCATGAGTGTAAATCCGTCACCGAAACCCTCACTTCACCGAAGAATATTCAATCTCCGAATTCTGATGATTCCGGTGAACCGGAAGTATCACTACCTGGACCGCTTCACGACGGAGGAGCGATCGAGTATTCTTTAGCTGAATCTGAAACAATTCTATCTCCTCTCATCAACGCGGCGAGCTCCAGTGTGTTGAAGATCGCCGATCCGGCGGTTGATGCGATTCAGAAGCTGATTGCTGTAGGTTACCTCCGCGGTGAAGCGGATGCTTCTGGTGAATGTCCTGAATCGAAGTTTTTAGCGAGATTGATTGAATCGGTGTGTAAATGTCACGACCTAGGTGATGATGCTATGGAGCTTTTGGTGTTGAAGACGCTTTTATCTGCGGTAACTTCGATTTCACTTCGGATTCACGGTGATTGTTTGCTTTTGATTGTGAGGACTTGTTATGATATCTATTTAGGAAGTAAGAATGTGGTGAATCAAACTACTGCGAAAGCGTCGTTGATTCAGATGTTAGTGATTGTTTTTAGGAGAATGGAGGCGGATTCTTCGACTGTTCCGATTCAGCCGATTGTGGTGGCGGAATTGATGGATCCAGTGGAGAAATCTGATGTTGATAGCTCTATGACAGTGTTTGTGCAAGGTTTTATAACAAAAATTATGCAAGATATAGATGGAGTTTTGCATCCCTTGGGTACGCCGAGTAAAGTTGCAGCTATGGCTCATGATGGTGCGTTTCAGACTACTGCGACAGTGGAGACTACCAATCCTGCAGATTTGTTGGATTCGACCGATAAGGATATGTTGGATGCAAAGTATTGGGAGATTAGCATGTATAAGTCGGCTTTGGAAGGGAGGAAAGGGGAGTTGGTGGATGGGGAGGTGGTGGAGGAGAGGGATGATGATTTGGAGATTCAGATTGGGAATAAGCTGAGGAGAGATGCTTTTTTGGTGTTTAGGGCACTTTGTAAATTGTCTATGAAGTCGCCGTCTAAGGAGACCTCCGCTGATCCACAGTCGATGAGAGGGAAGATTGTGGCGTTGGAGTTGTTGAAAATTTTGTTGGAGAATGCTGGAGCTGTTTTCAGAACTAGTGAAAGGTAGAGTGTACCTTCTATTTACTCTGTGTTGATATACTCTTTTTTCTCTCTCTCATTTTGCTATACTTTTATTTAGGGGATTCAGTTCAAACTTTAAAAGAGTTAGCATCTTATATTAGTTAGGGTTGTGAGATATATCTTGGTTTAGTTGTAGTGTAGATGACTAGCTGTTATAGTTATGAGTTAAATATGCTATTTGGAGCTCGTAGACATGACTAAATTATGTGGACTTTGTGCTATTATATCATTACTTTCAAACTTCCAAGATGGTAATACTAATAAAACCAAGCGAACAACTAAATAAGGAAATGGATGATCTTTCATAATAAAATACTTAATTGACATTGATATATGGGAAACAAAGCCGAGCCTTTCCATGCGAAGAATAGTGAATATCTGAGAGAGCACGGGAGAATGAATACTAGAGGACAGGTAGAAGCAGTATACTTGTAATTAAGAAGAATTTGTCGTGTGCTTTTACAGGTGCAATATGAGACATGTCAGTCTAGTTTCCTTTTGTCATGTTGATAAATATGGCACTTGCATCACTTATGTAGTAGATGTATAAGAGTTACAAACCAAATTATCCAAACACGTGCAACAAATTTAAATTGTAATAGATATTTTGGTGCTTTTTCATATCTTCAATGATTAGCACTAAGTTTTGGTTTTGCAATCCTTTAGGCTCTTAAGCATAGTTTCTAGGCATTAACTTGGCTATGCAAGTTGGTGTGCCACCAGCAAGGTTTTCCTATTTCAAGACAAGGAGAATTTCAACTGCATTTTATCAACATTGTTAAGATCGCATATTGACCCAATACTCCCTACAATGGCTTCGTTGATCCTCTTCCCTTGAGCTAAGTTTGGGTTGAGATAGGCCTGGACTGTTCTCAATTCTAATGTGGAACTGTACTTGTGCCACTGCTGATGTTGACCTACCTCACATGCTATTGTCCACATCTTACAAACCTCAAGGTCAAAAATTCTAGTCCTAGGACGAAGGGGATGTGCTAAAACCCCAAATTGGCTAGATAGATGATCAAAGTACTGCATATAGTGATTTTAGCAAGGTGTTATTTTTTTGTTGGTGTTTTTTCATATTTTCAATGATTAGTACTAAGTTTTGGTTTCCAATCTTATTGGATGATACACATAGTTTGTAGGGGCGTTAATTTGGCTTTGCAAGTTAGGTGCACCACTAGCAAGGTTTTCCTATTCAAGAAAAAAGAAGAAATTCAATTGCATTTTATCAACACTGTTAAGATCATGTATTTTCTAGATAATATGGCCAAAGTACTTCCTATAATTACTTCGTTAATCCTCTTCCCTTGAGCTAGGTTTAGGGCTGAGATAGGCTTATTCCGTTCTCAATTTTAATGTGGATTTGAACTTATACCACACCAGATTTTGACGTACATCACGACAATTGTCCGATCTTACAAATTTCTAGTCCTAGGCATGAGCGGGATGTGTTAAAATCCCAAGTTGGCTATATAGATGGCAATAGTGCTGCTTATAGTGCCTTGGCCAATCATCATCCTTGTTCATTCTTAATTTTAATAACAGTGAACTACTGTTTAGTTGTGTGTTGTTGATGTACATCACATGCAATTGACCGATCTTACAAATTTCTAGTCCTGGCACGAGCGGGATGCGTTTTTTTTTTTAAGAAGCCAAACGCCCACCGAAATTGGCACCAGGGAGAATCTAACTTGACACTCCAAGGTCCCATGAGCGGGATGTGTTTAAATCCCAAGTGGGCTATATAAATGGCAGTAGTGCTGCTTATAGTGCCTTGGTCAATCATCATCCCTGTCCATTCTTAATTTTAATAACAGTGAACTACTTTTTAGTTCTGTGATGCTAGCTCACCCTGGCTCCCCACCCGTACCAACATCCATCAATTGCATATGATTATTATCGTTGTGCTTAAATACTTTTATGTTTCTAATTGATAAACTACTATTATGTTGTGATTTTTTGTTCTTTTAGTATTTTCCCTTTTAATTTCATTACTGTATCATCTTACTTTTTCTGCTCTCTACATGACACATTTTGCGTTTACTTTATTGTGATACTTCTCTGGATAAACAAGAACACTGATGTTTGCATTGACTGGTAAAACAGGTTTTTGGGTGCCATCAAGCAGTACTTATGCCTATCGTTGTTAAAGAACAGTGCTTCAACTCTTATGATCGTATTTCAGTTATCATGCTCTATCTTCATCAGTCTGGTATCAAGATTTAGAGCTGGGTTGAAAGCAGAAATTGGAGTATTTTTCCCAATGATTGTTCTCAGGGTTCTAGAAAATGTTGCTCAACCTAATTTTCAGCAAAAGATGATTGTGCTTCGTTTTCTAGAGAAACTTTGTCTTGATTCACAGATATTGGTAGACATTTTTATCAACTATGATTGTGATGTCAATTCATCGAACATATTTGAGAGGTGTGCTATGGAATATAATTTGTTAAGCTTTATGAATCATCTGTGCTATTTTACATTTATAGATGGATTTCGAATTTATTAGCATTTTATGTATTTGGGTTGGTTTTTACACTATTCATGCTGGTTCGGGTGTGGTTGTATTGACTATCATTGAATATAAACTATACTTTCTCTTTAAATATTTAATCATTATGTTCCTTCTAGGATGGTAAATGGACTTCTTAAAACCGCCCAAGGTGTCCCTCCTGGTGTAACAACCACAGTTTTGCCGCCTCAAGAGGCAACTCTAAAACTTGAAGCCATGAAATGTTTGGTTGCTGTTTTAAAATCAATGGGAGACTGGATGAACAGACAAATGCGCATTCCCGATCCTCATTCAGGCAAGAAAATTGAAGCAGTTGATAACGGCCATGAAGCTGGAGATTTTCCCATGGCAAATGGTAATGGAGAAGACCCAGTTGAAGGATCAGATACTCATTCTGAACTATCCAATGAGGCATCTGATGTTTCTAATATTGAGCAACGCCGGGCTTATAAGCTAGAACTTCAGGTAAGCAAATGCATAAATTTTGGAATAACAAAGCAGATCTCTGTTACTACTTCAACTGTTCATCTTCTATGAAGCTAATGCAAAGTTTATGGCAGGAAGGTATATCGCTCTTTAATAGGAAGCCAAAGAAAGGAATTGAGTTTCTCATCAATGCCCACAAAGTAGGCAACTCACCGGAAGATATTGCTGCTTTTCTTAAAGATGCATCTGGGTTGAACAAGACCTTGATTGGTGATTATCTTGGAGAAAGGGAAGAATTATCCTTGAAAGTAATGCATGCCTATGTGGATTCTTTTGACTTTCAAGGGATGGAGTTTGATGAGGCAATCAGGATGTTTCTTCAAGGTTTTAGATTGCCTGGTGAGGCACAAAAAATTGATCGAATCATGGAAAAGTTTGCTGAACGTTATTGCAAACGTAATCCAAAAGTCTTTTCTAGTGCTGATACAGCATATGTCCTTGCTTATTCTGTGATATTGTTGAACACTGACGCTCACAATCCTATGGTGAAGAATAAGGTGTGGTCATTTAATTCTAAAAATTGATGCTCATATGATTATGATAGATGTGATGTGTTAGTTTATTTTGGTTACGGAATTTTGCAGATGTCTCCTGAAGATTTCATAAAAAACAACCGTGGCATAGATGATGGAAAAGATATACCAGAGGAATACTTGAGGTCTTTGTTTGAGAGAATATCTAGAAATGAGATCAAAATGAAAGATGTTGATCTGGAACACCAACAAGTACAAGCAGTGAATCCCAACAGACTGTTAGGCTTGGATAGTATATTGAATATCGTGGTCCGTAAGCGTGGGGAGGACAGTCATATGGGGACCAGTGATGATCTGATCCGTCGTATGCAAGAAGAATTCAGAGAAAAAGCTCGCAAAACTGAGTATGTTCTCCAGTATTTTCCAATGATAATATTTTTCTATATTTTATTCTCAGTTCATATATAATCCTTATTTTATTTTTGACACAAAATACCTTCTGTTGCCACCTTTCGTTTACATTGAAGCCGTTTATCGGTACTACCACTTTTACGAGTGCTTACATGTTGCTTTTGCATTGTTAATGTCAGCTGTGCATTCAATATATCAATCCAAAGCATCCACAGTGGTCTTCTTTTTATGTTATTTTTTTGTAACTTTAATGTGAATCAGATCACGTATTTGGAATTTTAATTTAGAATTCTGCTCTTTACCCAAATGATTTTGCTCATTCCCAAAGTAAATGACCAAAATACCCCTGCGTGACTTAACTCACGCTAGTTATGAAAAAAAAAACAATTTTTCACGGGAGTTAAGTCCCGCTAGACCACTTTCACTTTCAGCAGCATAACACCAACACTCTAATTTAAGAATACGCTTGATTTCATTCTTTATACTCAATCAATAGAAACAAAATGGGATTATAGCTCCTTCAGAGTTGAGAAATTTTCAGCGACACACTTGAGTTTTCACCAATTACCATTCACCGCACATAAACTACGCTGGGAATTATCTATCTATAGATAATTTGAAGCTAGACAAAGAAATGATACACACACACACACACACACACACACAATATTCCTGCTAGCCGCTCTTCTTCAATCTATCAGAGTTTGAAGGTTTAAGTTTAAAATATCACATATGCAAACTGAAGCCAGAATCAAATCAGTATCAACATGAATAGGTTGGTGCGGTTACGTGAGAGCTGAGGTCGCTTTATTGGAGACAGTATCAAATTCATTGATGGGTTACTAGTAGCACCAGGTCCAAAATTTGGAAATTTATACTAAGTCACGTGAAAAATTTGGAAATTTATACTAGCGTGAGTTAACTCACGCAGCGTAACTTAACTCATGCAAATTTAACACTAGCGTGAGTTAACTCACGCAGGGGCATTTTGGTCATTTACTTTGGGAATGGGCAAATCCATTTGGGTAAAAAGCAGAATTCTTTAATTTATTCTTCTTTTTATAGAAATTTATCCTATTTCAAACTTGAGAAGAATGTTCCTCTCATACAACATGCATAAATATGATATTTATTTGCTTAATCTTGTAGGTCAGTCTATTATGCAGCAACTGATGTAGTAATCCTTAGATTCATGATCGAGGTGTGTTGGGCACCAATGTTAGCTGCTTTTAGCGTTCCTCTTGACCAAAGTGATGATGAAATTGTAATAGCTCTGTGTCTTGAAGGCTTCCGCTATGCTATTCATGTTACATCTGTGATGTCAATGAAGACACATCGGGATGCTTTTGTGACTTCATTAGCGAAGTTTACCTCCCTGCATTCTCCTGCTGATATTAAGCAGAAAAATGTAGATGCAATCAAGGTTGGTAAATTTATATTTATTCCTTGCAGCTTGTGGACATCATAATTAGCTGAAGTCATTATCAATTAGTAATTCTTATTGTTACGTTTTGCTATCCTGACAGTGTTGGTGTGACTTAGTGTTTCCCTTTCATCACTGTGGTATAGTTTCTACTGTATTTGTTGTGTTCATTCCTTGATACCTTTCATGATAGAAGTCCTTTTCTTGTTCTTAAATGGATGTTTTCTATCTGTTTCATTGTTTAAATTAATTTTTTTTTTGTGTTGCATGTTTAATGATATACTTCATGTTGTATTTTTGCGTTCGTTCCTTGATATTTTTCATGATACAAGTCCTTTTTGCTCTGCTTCAAGTTGAGGGTTAATTAAGAGTTTTAGTTTTGCTATCTCCTTCCCCTTTAATAGTGTAAACATGGTGATGAATTTTGCTCACACACCCACACCAAAGCACAATAGAAGTAGCGACTAGTAATGGGTAATGAATTTTGCTTGATGATTCCATATCCCATCTAAAGCTGAATTCCTTGCAAGTAATTTCTTCACTACATATATAAAAATAAAAGTGGCCATCCTTTCTATTTGAGCTCAATCAAAACACAGCGTTGCGAACTCAATGATGTAAAAATTCTGCCTTTGCTTAAAATCTTTTGTAGGAGAGCTATATTTGAAGAGACGTTATACTTAATTGTCATGTGTAGGAATAGGATACATTATACAATATCTGAAAGCCAATTTTAAACTCTTGTGGTTGTGGATTTGACTTTGGATTTTCCTTCTGAATTGTTGATAGGCGATAGTTGCTATTGCTGACGAGGATGGGAATTACCTACAAGAAGCTTGGGAGCATATTTTGACCTGTGTTTCCCGATTTGAGCATCTACATCTTCTCGGAGAGGGGGCTCCACCGGATGCCACATTCTTTGCTTTTCCTCAGAATGATTCTGAAAAAGTAAAGCAAACTAAAACAACTATTCTTCCGGTTTTGAAGAAGAAGGGACCTGGGAGGATGCAGTATGCAGCTACCACATTGATGCGTGGTTCATATGATAGTGCTGGAATCGGCAGTAATGCTGCTGGAGCTATCACATCAGAACAGGTGAACAGTCTAGTTTCTAACTTGAATATGTTGGAACAAGTTGGAAGCTCAGAAATGAATCGCATATTCACGCGGAGTCAAAAGTTGAATAGTGAGGCCATAATAGACTTTGTTAAGGCTTTATGCAAGGTCTCCATGGAGGAACTGAGATCACCATCTGATCCGCGGGTTTTCAGTCTTACGAAGATAGTGGAGATTGCGTATGTACTATCTTTCCTACTAGTTAATGCATGCTACTTCCCTGCTCTCTCTGAACTTTATTCTCTTTTTTGTGTCTCGGTTTTTATGGGTTGAGGAATATGATTTACAACAACAAATTGAATATAATTTTGGAACCTTGATCTTATGGGAAGTGACTTTGTGGCTTTGATTGCTTGCTATAATTTATTGCCTCTTTTAAATCCCCATCTATTGCAAAACAAATTGTAGGTTGGAAAAATTGGTCATTTTCCCGTTCAATTGTTGTAAAATAACATGAGATTTTGCATGTGATGAGACCTTTTTTTGGATAACAATTTGTAAGGTTTTTTCTTTTATTAACAAGGAAAACTTACAAGTTTCACCAAAGATGAAGTTGAGAAGGTGCTATTCATCTGAAAAAAAATCAGGACAGCATTAAACGTTGTCTTATGATTTTGTGGTTCATGATTGGTTAATGAATTGAAGTTTTTTTACTGCTGTCAAAGTTATATTATTTGATTTTTGACACTAATATTCTGTAACAGGCACTATAATATGAACCGTATCCGGCTTGTGTGGTCAAGCATCTGGCACGTTCTTTCAGATTTCTTTGTAACCATTGGTTGTTCAGGAAATCTTTCGATTGCAATTTTTGCTATGGATTCCTTGCGTCAGTTGTCAATGAAATTTCTTGAGCGGGAAGAGTTGGCCAACTATAATTTCCAAAATGAATTTATGAAGCCTTTTGTGATTGTTATGAGAAAGAGTAGTGCTGTTGAAATTAGAGAGCTTATTATCAGATGTGTCTCTCAAATGGTTTTATCTCGTGTCAACAATGTTAAATCAGGATGGAAGAGCATGTTCATGGTACGTCTACTCAATCTATGTTCTCGGTAGAGAGCTCCAATTCTCACAGATGATGTTGTTGTTGAGTTTATCCGGTGAAGAAAATATTTAATTTTTTCTTTAACTCATTTCTTGTGGACTTGATATCAGGTATTTACAACAGCGGCATATGATGATCACAAAAACATTGTACTCTTGGCTTTTGAAATTATTGAGAAGATTATTCGAGATTACTTTCCATACATCACTGAGACTGAAACTACCACCTTTACAGATTGTGTCAATTGTCTAATTGCATTCACCAATAGTAGATTTAACAAAGAGATTAGCCTAAATGCCATCACTTTCCTTCGATTCTGTGCAACAAAACTAGCTGAAGGAGACCTTGGCTCTTCGTCAAGGAATAAAGGAAAGGAAACTTCTGGAAAGATTTCCACAGCTTCACCTCGAACTGGAAAAGAGGGGAGACACGATAATGGAGAGGTGACGGATAAGGACGATCATCTCTATTTCTGGTTTCCTTTATTGGCTGGTAAGGACTTTTTTTAAGTTTGTCTAGCTATAAATTAGAGCAAAAATAGTTGGCTTTGTTTCATAACTTGTTCACAAGATTAGTACTTTGGCGATGTTTTAAAAATCGGACAGGAAGACTACCAGATTATGGTTTAAGTAGATCAACCGGTTTGACCACAGTTGAACTAGCTAATAAATAAGTAAAAAAGTATTACAAAAGTAAAAAATAAAAAATAAAGCAGCATGAAAACTAGTTGAGCAGCGGTTCAACCAATTCAACCTCGGTTTAATTCGGTTTCATTAGATTGTGATTCCACTGAGGTTGAACCCATCAGTGATTTGGCTAGTTCCCAGGTCAACTGGTTGAACGGGCCGGTTCGGTCAGGTTTTTAAGACATTGATTATTAATATCCAGTATCCGCGACCCTTCTTTCTAGTTGTAAGAAGCGTAGCTGGTTTCATCTGTGCTTAGTCATTATCTCTTTTGTGCAGGTTTGTCTGAGCTTAGCTTTGACCCAAGGTCTGAGATAAGGCAGAGTGCTTTGCAAGTCCTATTTGAAACCTTACGCAACCATGGCCACCTCTTTTCACTGCCGTTATGGGAAAGAGTATTTGAATCAGTCCTATTCCCGATTTTCGATTATGTTCGTCATGCTATTGATCCTTCAGGGAATAGCTCCCAGGTCAGTGAAGTGGAGACTGATGGTGAGCTTGATCAAGATGCATGGCTCTATGAAACATGCACGTTAGCCCTCCAATTGGTTGTAGATCTTTTTATCAACTTCTACAGCACTGTTAACCCACTTTTAAAGAAGGTGCTGATGCTCCTTATAAGCTTTATAAAGCGTCCTCATCAAAGCCTGGCTGGCATTGGTATTGCGGCATTTGTTCGTTTGATGAGTAATGCTGGGGAGTTGTTTTCCGATGAGAAGTGGTTAGAAGTGGTTTTGTCACTAAAGGATGCAGCAAATGCAACACTCCCCGACTTTTCATTCCTCGATGGTGGAGATTTTGTGACTAGAAATGATCAGCATACTTCAAAAGCTGAAGATGACAGAGATCCTGCTGAGTCTAGCTCACATGATAATGCAGAAAGCCCAAGGACTGACCGTCTTTATGCTTATTTATCTGATGCAAAATGTCGGGCAGCTGTTCAGCTTTTATTGATTCAGGTTGTTTTTTCGTTATGTTCCTCCATACCAAAAAAGAGTATCATAGAAACAGAACAAGAATTTATAACTGATGTTTTGCTTAAAATGTCTTTTATTAATATTTTTACGGAAATTTCATTGCAAATATTTTATAGTCTTCATATCACTATTTTAGCACTTCTATTGTAGTTATAGTTTTACTCTTAGGAATCTGCATCAACGGGGACGAAACATGTTTTTCAATCAGTTTATTTTTTTCAAATTGTGCGCTGACAAACACAGTTATATCTGCCATAGAAATAGAATAGAGATATATTTGTTTTTCTAAAATATTAACATTAACTCTCACTGAAATTGACAGGCTGTGATGGAGATTTATAACATATACCGAAGTCAACTTTCAGCGAAAGCCATGCTAGTCCTCTTTGATGCTATGCGTAATGTGGCTTCACATGCTCACAAGATTAACAGCAATACTATTTTACGCTCAAAGTTACAAGAGTTTGGGTCTATGACCCAAATGCAAGACCCTCCACTGTTAAGACTTGAGAATGAGTCCTACCAAATGTGCATCACATTTTTACAGAACCTCATTGTGGACAGACCACCAAGCTATGAGGAGGTCGAGGTTGAGACTCATCTAGTTCAGCTTTGTCAGGAGGTCTTAGGGTTTTATATTGAAGTAGCAGGCTCAGGCTCTGGCTCTGGACAAGTATCTGAATCTTCTCATGGCAGACAGCAACATTGGTTAATTCCTCTAGGCTCTGGGAAACGAAGAGAGTTAGCTGCTCGTGCACCACTCATTGTGACCACGCTTCAGACTATTAGTAATTTGGGAGATAGTTCTTTTGAGAAGAATCTGGTGCATTTTTTCCCTCTTCTCTCAAGCTTGATAAGTTGTGAACATGGATCAACCGAGGTCCAAGTTGCTCTCAGTGATATGCTTAGTTTATCGGTTGGTCCTCTTTTACTACGGTCATGTTGATCGCTTTAGTAAGATTGGCCCTGCTTTTCGAGATGCAGGATTTTTGTGTAGATCTTTTTGTTCATATTTTCTTTCTCACCCCTCGCCTTTGATCACGTGACAAAAATAGAGTTTGATAGTGAACCCAAAATTAGTAGCGATTTATGTTTAGGTACACCTTTCAATTTCTGCATTTTAGAAGCCTAGCTTTTCTAATCAGAATTGATATGTATTACCAAGAGGTATAATGTTGTATGCTTAACTTCTCAATTTTTAAAAGAATGAGTTTCCTATCACAACCTGTATTTCTCTGTTTTGTTAAGTTTGATAATTTTCTTGTTATATATTATTGGTGATTAATTTTCTTGCTGTGGTGCAACAAACATTTGTGTTGCCGAAGTTGCTATTTTCAATAGAATTGAGTTTGGTAATAATGATTAGTAAGACAAAAAAAATTACTTGTACTCAAATTCACTCAAGCGAAGGTTCAAATCTATATTACTTTTTGCAAACAAGTTCTCCAATAAGATGTTAGTCTATTTTTTATCACAAGATCCAAATACAAATCATCAATCTAGTTGCAGTCCTGCGGAACTAACATCATGTAGAGAACAATTAAACAAATTAAGCAGTTGTCTACTTGTCTAAGCCTGACTACATCTGAAACGGAAGTGAAATTTGCCGGCATTTTATATTAGTGTGATTTTTATGACTTTTCAACAACACACCAAACAAGACCTAATCAAACTAAAAAAGAACCAGTCCAAAAACTTATCCATTTTTCTAGTGCATGTGTTTTGTGAACATAATTTCAGGTTCCTCTATAAAGTGTAGAAAAATAGTTGGAGTTGCTCCCGTCGAAGACTTCATGAAGCTAAACATGTTAGCCTCAAACTGATAGCTTTTCTTTTATTGAGTTCAATATACCATAAGTTATCAACTTCACAACACACACACACACACACACACACACACACACACATATATATATATATATATATATATATATATATATATATATATATATATATATATATATCCCTTTTTTTTTGCATAGAAATGTTAGTATATTAGTTGCTATATTAGTATTTTCTCATTCACCAGATTTTTAACTCCACTGTTATAACTCCTTCCATTACTTTGATCCTTAGTTCAAACTAGGTAACAGTTATGTTAGGACTTTTTGAGACTTGCTTCACTTTTCTCAACAAAAAGGCCAAATTCCTCTTCAATCAACCAAGAAGCATGAACATTATAAGAGAACCTAACACAAGATTATCTTCTTTTGTTGATATGGAGATGTCTAATCAGTTCAAACAAGTTTTCAAGCTGATCGACACTAATGGAGATGGCAAGATATCAACCAGTGAGCTAAGTGAGTTACTTTCATGTTTGGGATGCAAAGATAGCATAGCTGCTAAAGAAGCTGAAGGTATGGTAAATGTTTTGGACTCAAATGGAGATGGGTTTGTAGATTTGGAGGAATTCATGGTTGTTATGGATGACAAAGAAGGCAAGTTTGGTTGTGCCAATGACAAGGAGCAAGATGAGTATCTCATGGATGCTTTTCATGTCTTTGACACTGATAAGAATGGTCTAATTTCAGCTAAGGAACTTAAGAGAGTTCTGATAAATTTAGGATTTGATCATTGTAGTATTGGAGAATGCAAGCGTATGATCAAAGGGGTTGATAAGAATGGAGATGGGTTTGTGGATTATGAAGAATTTAGGTCTATGATGAAATCAGGACAAGATTAGTCAAGTAATTAAAGCTTGTTTGAGAAATCAAAATAGGATAGCAATTAGGATAGTGTAGTATTGTCCATATTGGATTGTCTACGATTATAATATATTGTAATATTCAAAGAAGAGATCAAACATCACAATTTAATTGTGTCTATACCAAACATTTAGAAAGAAGTCTAATATCAGGAGCATGTGAAGAATATTAGTAATGCAATTGAAGAGAAGTGTTTGAAGGAACAAAGAAGAACAAGAGAATAATTTGATGAAAAAATGCTCTGGAAGAAGAAAAAGAGAGTCCATGGAATAAGTCAATACTACAAGTCTATGAAAAGATTGTGTGCAATTTCCTCTTAGACAATGAAGAATTAATCTAAAAAAAGAAATAATGTGAGCAAAAGAGAAATATAATTTAGTATCGATCATTTGATTGTTAAGATGAAAATTTTCTTCCTAACTACAATTATTTCTTGGGATATTAACTTTACAGATGTAATTCTCCACGATTTTTCACCGTAATAATGTTCCATCCATTATAGATAATCTTCCTCTACATGTCTAGCTTCATGAGGGATTTTGCCTGAATTTTATTGTCATGAAAATTGACATATTAACACACAATTTATCTCATACATATTAACAATGTATCAGGGCCGGCCTATAGCCCGTCGAGGCTGAGCGACGACATCGGGCCTCCAATTTTTTGGGGCCCAAAATATTTTTTTTAATATGTAAGACACGAAAGTAATGATTATATATATATTAAAAGCAAATCTATTTAATTTACACAGCTTGCTTTAGTGGCATGGTAATTTTTTGTTGAGTGTGAGGTCATGTGTTCAAGACCCACCAAAGTGTGATTTTTAATTATTTTTTTTAAATAACTTATTTATTTTTTTGGGGCCCAGAATTTTTTTTTTTTTTGCATCCCTTATAAAATTAAAACCGGGCCTATGAATTTGTTAAGATGGCTCTGTGTATACATACTTAATTTGAACCAAATAACTTGTTCACAACAAAGAAAATACACGACAATAGTATTATGAGAAATGCTAAACAATGCCCTATTTAAAAGTAGTAATTTTTACATTAAAAATTACGTAATTATGACTTTTACATGTATATGATTTGTATTTTCTAAGATAAAATTTCTTTTTATGTGTTCTTTAAACAACACCTTTGGAGCACTTGCTAGCAAAACTCTAATATTATATACTTCAAATAATGCATACATAATCATTTTAGACCAACAATGAATTGATTAAAAAAATACCAACAATGAATACATACTCATTTTATGAAGTAAAGTTACATTGATGGGAGAAAAACACCAAAATCTCTTCCACCTCATTTTTCCTCAACTTTCAAGACACAATTGCATGTTTTTAAGTGTTAAAAATGACATTCAACATACCATTGCACTTGGTTGAAAGTTTACAATTTGAAGAGAGTTTTTGCTTTGCTCAAATTTTTAGGGGTAATTGCAATATTTTATGATAGAAGTTTTTTTTTCATCCTATTTAGTCGTTAATTTCATTTTGCCCTCTACTTCACTTACAAAATTTTGTACAAAGTAAGAAACCCCGCGAGAGAGAAATCAGATCCAAACTCTTTCAAATTTCAAAATTAGCTGAAAACTGTTCCGTCCTTTCAATCGAAATTCAAAACCCTAATTCCCCAAACAATGGAAGCTCTCTACAAAAAACTCTACTCCAAATACACCACTCTCAAGGTTCTCTCTCTCTCTCTCTCTCTCTCTCTCTCTCTCTCTCTCTCTCTCTCTTCTTCGTTTTTAACTTTTTTGTTACTCACTGACCTATTTATTGTTGCAGACTAACAAACTCTCCGAATTGGAAGATGTTAACAAGGAACAAGAACTCAAATTCCTCAAATTCGTCTCTGGTACTATTCTTCATTCTTCATTCTACACGCTTGTGCTGTGCTTTGTGTGATTATTTAAGTTAATTTAATTACTAATAGTTATTTAGGAAGTGTAATTCTTTGTGATTGTGTGAATTAATTTGCGTTACAGCTGCGGAAGAAGTGATAGATCACTTGAGGACTGAAAATGATAAGCTTCTTGGACAAATCAATGATTTGGGTAATGAATTGACTTCAGTTAGGTATGGAATATTCTACTCATACCCCCTTTCTTTATTTTGTAGATTTTTATGGATATTAATTGAAAAAAGGGTTTTTGAAAAATTTATACCAACAATAGCGATTTGGTGTATTATGATTCAATTTTGGCCTGGTGGTGTATAAATTGGGACTTGCGAGTGCGCTCCTCTCTAAGATCGTAAGTTCAATGTGCTAACAGTTCTTGGGTTGGATAAGTCCATACAGGGCTTTACTCCGACTTCAATTGGTCCCCTGCTAGTAGATGGTGGGATTGGTCCCCCAAATTAGGTGGTCTTTGGGCCGGATACTATTTCCAATATATATATATAAATCTATGTATTTTTTATTTATTTGTGGTGGTGGATGTTGCGTGTGTGTGTGTGTTGGACTATGGAAGACTTAAATTTGTTTTTCTCATCCAGGGTTGCCAAAGACAATGAACTGGTTGAACATCAAAGGCTTTTATTGGAGGAAAAGAAGAAGAGTGAGACTCTCAATCTTTTTTGTGGTTGTTGAAAATATCTGCTAAATAATATCATAGTACAAATGTTGATCAAAGATTTTCTGTTAGACTTGAAAATAGTACTTACAAGATCTTAGTTTATTGGCATGGTGATCACGGGATGTTATCTGATATCTTTCATAATAATTGAAGTTTATTATCATTATGATCACAAGTTTTTTTATTTTTATGTTTGAATGATTTCGGATGAGTTAGGCCTAAAGCCCAACTTCTGATGGTATCAAAGCTCATTTTATATATTAGGTCACCTGTTATCAAGGCATCTGTGGATGAGCAATTTAAATTCTATGCTCTAAATGTCTAATCTTGGGCGTGAAGGAGTGTGATGAAAATCCCACATTGACTAGTTATGTGGCCCAAATAGTAATTATGAATTGGCGGGCAACCCTTATCCCAAAGCTGGATTTTGGGGTTGAGTTAGTTCAGAAGACCAAATTCAAAGGTCATAAGTTATCAACTTAAAAAATGTGCTTATATCAGTAATATCTACCGACTCAGTAAAGAACACCTGATTTTTCTTTTCGACGGGATATTCATGGTTCTTCAGAATTACCAAGTGATTTACTTATCCATCCCAAAAAGCAAATAATGAAAGTTATTATCTTTCAGGCGTTTCTTGACTTGCATGAGAATCTAACGTAAGTATAGTTTTTTAGTTTGTTGCTTTGAGTCTGAAATTGTTTTAGTTACTTCTCTTATTTTTGGTTAAGTCCTTAATGGAGTAGTAAGGCAAGGTGCTCTCCATTATGATGACTACCTAGTTGATCTTTATCATAGGAACTTCTGCAGGAATCTTTATTCTAGGTCAGAATTTGATCATGTTCAATTGTGTTATGATTTGTGAACGTAGGTTCACAGTGTTCTTCTCTGTGTTCTTCCTTGTCCTTAAATTTATTCCATTTATATCATTTTTTACTGAGGATTTGGTTGTCAACATTTGGCAGATGAAGCTCTTTTTGAAGAAGTTGAAAAGTTGCAAAAGCTTCTGAATGAAGGAACTTCCGGTGATTTAAGTAACAGAAAAGTCGTGAACAATACCTCCAATAACTCATCTATAAGAATGACAAGAAAACGTATGAGGCAGGAACAGGATGCATTGGACATAGAAGCAAGGTGTATACCATCTGAAAATGAAGGTAATTCTGTGGATAGAGAGTCAACACGAAGCTTTCTCAAGGAGAATGCTTCCAATAAGGTGAGGAATTAGAACCCTTAAATTGGAATATATTTGCATGTGTTCATTTATATATGAATATGAATAGAAATTATAATTTTGTAAGCACATTTCATTTTATTATTTTGATGGAAACATTAAGCACCTAAATATAATCGCATTTTGTTTTGAAAAGCGGCAGGAGTGCTCTACTTCTAAGGCTAATGATCAATCAGGTTGGTGTTAGTAATTAGTATTCATGCATCTTTACATGTGAACTGTTTCAATGGGGTTTTAGCAATATTTTTTTTTTATCCTTCATTGGGTTTTACAGGCGTTGATACACAAGAAAGTGATCATCAAAACTGGCTTGTTCACGCTCTTTTTGAGTATACATTGGATATGAAATTATCCACTGACTGTCAAACTGGACGATTATGTCTCTCTGCAATGCATCAATCAAGTGGTAATTCATACTTTTGAGTTAACAATTTTATATATGATTCAATCTTATTATTTTGTGAACAGTGTCCTTTTCTTATTATTTCCTAGTCTTATTATACCATGTTTTTGCGCTAACAATTATCTGGAATATTATACTACTTTTTTATATTGTTTTAATCTGGTTATGTTGGGAAGATTCTATTTTATTAATTGACTATTACTTTGTTAATATATGGAGTTTTTGCAAAGTATTTCCATACAATTTGCTTTAATTCAATGTTATCCTGGCAATGGTGCAGCAGGATGTCAGTACACCGTATCTTTCAGTACAGAAATGCATATAAATGTAATTATACGAATTTAGACGCTCTAGTAAGGTTACATTAATGGGCAATGAGATGTTTAAAATTTAAAGAATTTAGAAATCAGGGTATATGTTGTGTGAAGAAGACTCGATACTTTAATGAGCTTGAGTGCTAGCTTAAGAGCGATTACTATCAAATATCAAACTGTTACATTTGTTTAATGATATTTATTCCCTAATTTTAAAATTCTTCAAATATGATTCAATCTAATCTCAGAATTGTAAAACTTTCTCTTTAAATAAGGGTTTGAGGGATACTGTTGGTGATATATTGATGCGAGAGAAGTGGCAAGTGGAAATGGCTAGCAATAACCAGGTTATGATTGAATTCATTTGAAAGCATTTAAAATTGCCAGGACCATAACTTGGCAGTTGAAAATGGAAAGACCAATACCATGAAATATCAATTGTAATAGTATGCTCAAGCATGACTGGTGTGAGAACACAAGGTGGTGCCACAAAATATTTTCTTACTACTATTGGCCTGCTCTAGAATCAACCGAGTCCATCTCTTTAACTCGATCTTCATATCGATTAGCCACTGTCATGATGTATACTATTTGTAGATAATATGGTTTTTTTCTACTAGAGATTCAAGAGGATAAATTGATAAGCTAAAGATTTGAAGACAAGTTGGAAAGCTTGTGATTTTTCTTTTAACTGGAGTAAAAAGGAGTATATGTATCGTAAGTTTTAGTAGGAACTAGGAAGTATACTAATTCTTGTGTAGAGGTGAATTGGAGACCATTCCATAGATCTTGCGGTTTATATATTGGACCCATCATACAAATTAATTGGGAAATATAAACTATTGGATTCAAGTGGGATGGATGAAATCAACTGGTGCTTTGAATGAGAAAAGCACCAGTCATATTTAAGGGATAATTTTATTGCGGGACTGCTAGACTTGCAATTTGCAATTTCGTATGAGATTAAATTTGTAGTGGTAGAGGTCAACAGAAAAGAAAGCTCAATATTGAAAACACAAGAAAACTACAAGGATGAGTGAATGTGCATGACACGATATGATTAGGAATGAAATTTGGTTAATCCCTATTTTGGAAAAGATGGTGGAATATTGGCCTTATGTAGTTTGAGCATGTGTGGAGGAGACTTTTCGGAGCCTCATTGGCAGAATAAATAGGATGGAGGGTAAACTGTTATAGGTCAAAGGAGACCTAAACATACTATAGACATGAATAAAGGACTTAGATTTAAATGGGTTTCCTTTATATATGGTTTTCAATAGGACATTTTGACAGTTTGGTCTATGTAGCCAACTCCAGCTATTGAGAAATGGCTTTTTGTTGTTTTCATTGCTGGTAGAAATGCAATTGGCAAATCAGTACGCCTCTGCACTTATGATTGCAGCCAGTAGGGTTGAACCTTCAAACAAACCCAATCAAGGGTACATCTCTCCTTGTTTTGTCTGCATATATCTTCATTCTGCCTTGCACATCTTCCAAATTCCTCTTCTGTTCATCCAATATTTCATCCTCTTATTTTTCTAACTCTTTTTTTCTCTTTAAACAAACAGTTGTTGTATGGGAGACTAAACAAAAATTTCAATTGTATGTTTTAAATGCTTTGATCATGTAAAAGCCAATCAGCTTGTGTATCATTATTGGCTTTAAACTTTGAAAGTTTTGTTTTTTCTATTTTTAGCTTGGCAGTCCATCAGGTGTTGGCTCAGTGGTAAAAGTATAACATTATAACTTCAACTGATGGAATTCAAATCCCCCCGTGGGTTGTTAGTCATTAGTGTCATTTTAACTAATAATATCCCTCTTTCCCCCTCTTTTTTTTCTAAATTCAGTTCAGTAAAAAATTCATGGACAGTAACCTATACTAGATACATGGTACTCGAGGGCCTTCACTACTTCATTTTATTGTTAAAATTTGAAATAAAGTTCAACATTTTATTACAAGTGCTTGGCTATAATGTTCTTATTGTCTTGATGATAGGTTACTCCTTCAGTATATCATGGATTAGCAGAGCCCCTGGAGAGGAAGCAGAACTGCTATACCATGTTCTATCTCTAGGCACACTTGAAAGATTAGCACCAGAATGGATGAGGGAAGACATCATGTTCAGTCCAACCATGTGCCCCATATTCTTTGAAAGGGTGACGCGTGTTATCAATTTGAAACACTGAGGTTTCTCTTTTCATGGCTTTAAATTTTCATCGGTTTACCCACCACCTTTTGGATATGGCTTTGCTGTACATATTTCCTTCCACTTCAATTATTTGGACTATTGATGAGAAACTAGGAATGAAACTTGAGGCTAAAACATGAAAATGACGTCACCTAATTAATTTGATTAATGAATATGCTTCGAGTCCATATTGAAGTGGAGACACAATGGGAGGCTCAAGTAAAGATACAAGAAGCATTCATGGACTGCATCTAATCAAGAAGACCAAGTTTTATCTATTTTATTAGAATCAGTTTTCGTACTGTTTTTAGACTGAAATTTTTGTGACCTTTTTAGTGTTCTAGCCTAACTTAATGTTGTCAATTAGTACTCCAAGTCATTATAATAGCTAGTGAGAATTTATTTCCTAGTTTGAGGTTATTTTCTATGTAAATGCACTTATCAACGCTATTGGTAAATACATGTTTGTAAGACTTCAATCAAGGATATTTTTATGCAATTTGCATTTTGGAGAGCTTGGTGGCTCTTGTATCTTGCTGAAGACCGCTTGCTTGGAACTTAATCAAAGGTTTTCATACCTTTGTGGCGATTCTACACCTGACTTGTCTCTTTTGTTTCTTTTTTTTTTCTTTCTTAAAATTTAGTGTGGCGCCATCCTTTTTTTCATCTTCCACGGTCTGTCTTTTTAATTTTAGTCACTTTAACGTGAGTTCATATTATTTCTTCTAAACTATTCATAGCTTTCATTCCAAAAATAATAAAGGGTCATGTTAACTAGTGTCCAAAAACTTTGGAAATGAAAAGAACATTTTTCACACTTTTAAGGGAGTGATTAAGTTTCAAGAAATTATTTCATAGCTTTCAGTTGTATTCAAGTTCTTTTCTTTTAATTCCGGTTGGTCCCTCAAAGTTGATCCTAACCTTCATATATTCAATTCTAGGTTTTTATTAAGGATGATTAGCAAAACAAAGTCCAAGGACACTCTTTTCAACACTTAACAAAATGATATTCAAACAGTGTATGAGATTACCTACTATTTGAATTGTAATTCAAATTTTATTATAAGATGTAAGATTCATGATCAATAAAAATACATTTTTAAATTAAAGGCAAGCAATAGTAAAAATATAAGTTGAATATGTCTAGTTATTTAGACATGAATCCCAATTTGAATATCGATTCATTCAAATGAATCAAAAAGCATGAACAACATATCTTCTTTCAAAGAAATGAACTCAGCATAGCCAAAACAAATTTCCCCAATAAATCACTCCCAATGTTATGAAAGTGTTCAGAAGTGCATTAATTAAGATTCAGACAAACAGCTAACATGCTTTACCAAATGAAATTGTGTGTTAGATGCCAAGATCCCTTCAATATGTGGATTGGAATTGAATCTCTTATAAGATGTCAAATCTTTAAACGAATCTAGTTATCTTCTGAGATTAGCTGAGGTTAGTCTCCTTAGTTACATTACAATAATTTGGTCTCCCAAATTATAAAACTCCAATACTTTGACAAATCAGAACAATTACTTTCTTGCATTGGCATCTAAAAAATATGATAATTTGCATTACTTACACAAATCAATAATAAAATACAACAGTAGGCAGTTCCATATCATTTGGTCTTTTCAAAATTTGACTAACCCACTTTTACCTTGACATATATTCCCACCTCCCACCACCCACCCAAAATACCACATCTCTCTTCATCTACTTCCCCCTCTCTAACTTACATACTTACATTCTAGGTCAGTGATGGCTAGATATCACGAAAGTACTTGCTAAATCCCTGCTTCTCTTGATTTAAATAAAAATAGCAAGGTTTGCAACAACTGCCCTCAAATGCCACTTAAAATAATCTGAAGTACCAGTAGATTGGTCTCACAAGCTGTAGGACAGGAAATAATATGCAGTATCAGGCAGAGTTGTACTCAATATTCTACACGCAATCGCCGCAATTCAGATTTGAATGGTGTGATAGAACTGAGAGTCCTATGAGCAAGACTCCGTATATCCTCTCGTGAACAATCCCTTGAAATCCTGACGAGTTCCCAAAGAGCACCTCCGCTAATCATGTCTTTGGCATTTGCTTCTGCAATATGTACAACCTCAGTTGCAAGTTTTATGATATGTACTTGCAAAAAATGAAAAACACGATAAGAAATCATATTACCATGCTGTGCCAAGTGGCAGAGTGCAAGCTCAATGTGACGCCTGATTGGTGCAGCTTCATTATTAGCATTTTGTACTATCCACGGAAGTGCACCATCTTCTATCAATATAGACCTGCCAGTTTTTACCCCTGAGAGTGAAAAATATAACAGTAAGAGTAATTCCATAGCTTTGTCCTCAAATACCAAGAACCTATGAAGCACGGATACTGACTCGAACACGCCGACACCGCTAATAATTTGAGAAAATTACATAATTCGGTGTAATTACAAGTGTCGGTGTCGGACACCAGGACACGCCTAATCCAAGGAATGTCCGTGCTTCATAGCCAAGAACACATAAGAACCGTTTTAGTTTTTCTAGTGAATAGGAGTAGTGTGACGTGGATGCTACTGTCGAGAACCGTTTGGAAGTAAGAACATTTTCTTATATGAAAAGTGGGCCCACTATAAGTTATTATTTGAAATTACTATGTGAGTAAAATATGGTCTATGTTCTTCATTGTGACATGGGTTGGGTTGACCCACTTAAATTTATAAGCACCAAAAATTAGTTATGGTCTAAATAGGGCTGTCAAATGGGCCGGCCCGGCCCAGCCCGTCTCGGCCCGGTGGGCCAGCTCATATAAATAGGTCTGAGTGGGTCGGCCCACTTGATTCATGGGCTACTCAAATTGAGCCCAGCCCAATTAGTAGTAGGCTACACGGCCCGATGGGCCAGCCCGGTCCATATTTCAAAATGTATTATTTTGTTTTTTTTGGAAATTGGAAAAAAATTGTGAACAATAAAGCATATCACATATTTTTTTTAATAAAAACATATTACATAAATTATTATACATCGAATAAATCACATGTCTTCGTAAACTTAGTTAAATTATATATAAAACGCCTATTAAATCAACATCCATAAAGATAAATAGCACAAAAGAATCAATGCAAAAGTAGAGTATTTATCATAACTCACAAAGTGAACCTTGAAGACATCAAATTTCAATATTACATAATAAAATAATTCAGTCTTACCTAATAAAACTATTTATACACTATTTTTTTAATGGGCCGGCCTGCAAGCCCGGCGGCCCAGCCCAGGCCGGCCCATCTAAAATGCAGGCCCGATGGGCTGGCCCAAAAAGATAGGGTCGTTGTTTTCATGCCTTTTTTACGGCCCGGCCCACACTAAAACAGAGGGCCGATGGGCCTGGCCCATTTTGACAGCTCTAGGTCTAAACCTCTTTATTTCGTCACTTTCTCTTTAGTGCTAGAAATATTCAGTTTCTTTCTGGGAAGTGTAGTGGAGTGGGCAAAAAAGAAGAGAGTGGCTTGCCAAGATACGTGAAATTTACCTTAATTATAGGATGACTCGCATTTTGGTGACAGTTTCTATAAACAACTTTATACATTTTACACTTAACATTTTCATGTTGAGAACGAGGAAGAAAGTAGACCTTGATTAGAAGCTCGAGACTCGCATTTTGCAAAATTGGCGATTCCTCGTGCAACTTGGGAAAGAACGTCTGGATGTCCACATCTTACTATTCCCAGTAATGCCTTGATACCTCCCTGAGATCTCAGAGTCATCAATATTTTATCTGGATGAAAATGCAAAGACAACATTATGAATAAACTTACACAACATGTCTAGTGATGGTCATACGAAGATAATGGAAATTCTAAAGGGTTAATGGTGCTTTACCCCCCTGTAATATAGGTCATTTTTGGTTTTCCCCCCTCTAAAGTAGAAATATTACTCTTGTAATCTCTAAAATAGAAAGTCCCGAAATGTTTCAGCTTTACACTACTTTGGAAAATTATGCAAATTAAATCTCTCTGAACAGACTGATTATATGAAGAGAATGGATTCTCTCCATTGAAATTCTCTCATTTTTTTTCTGAATTGTTACATCTTAACCATCAAACATGAGAGAGAGAGAGAGAGAGAGAGAGAGAGATGAAACTATAAAGAAAATATGGGATTGAGTTTGTGGTTGAGATGTGATAAGTGAGAAAAAATGAGAGAATTTCAATGGAGAGAATCCATTCCTTTATATGAAGTAGCATCTGCATTAATTTATTCCATCAGAGTCGATGTAAAGTAGCATGTGAATCATCAAGACCAACCATTCAGGATTAGTCGTCAGTCATGGCGTCAAAATACAACCAACTATGAGTACAACACCAACCTGGTATGCCTTTAAGTAATTTCCCAATTGTTTTTATTTGATAGTTATAAGATATATATTCAAATTTTAGATTTTAGCTACATGAATGACAAGAAATATACCAACATGAATAACTAGAAAACAGGGAGCTGTACCATTTCCACATAGGTTAGCAATTGCTCCAGCAACCATTCGAAGAGTTTGGGGATCTTCAGCATCAGATGCAGCCATTGACAAGAGAGTAATTCCTCCTTCAGCCATTATAAGTTCTTGATTCGCTTCTGAATTGCCACAAAAGAAAGCAAGACAATATCAAAACAAAAATTAGCTAAATGTACAACCACAAATAAACTGTACTGGTAACAAAGTCTGATGCAAGATCATGTTATCTAAAACATCTCATAATAAAAAAGAACTACAATATTCATTACCATTCATAGCCAGATTGGCAATTGCCCCAGCAGCAACTCTGCGAACAGTTTCATCCTCATATCTTCGAAGAAGCATCAGCAAGGAAGTAAGACCACCAGATTCAACAATTCTCTTTTGATTGGCCTCTGCATGTTAGATTGAGATAAATCACTAAACAATGAAAGTGTGGAAAGAAATGAGGAAATAGTCCGGGGGAGGGAAGCAAAGAAGTGATTGAAGTTGCTTTCAACAACATTTACCGATAAGAAAAAAGAAACATGGAAATATAACATGCAAACGGAACCAGATATGGAATTTTCCTGATGAGAAACAACCCAAATAGTACATTGAAGGGACAGTCAACAGAGAATATTTAGAATTTCTAACAAAAAATTAGAAAAGGGAAAACAAAGATTGCTATTATTGTAGGTCTATGATTTAAAGAAAAAAAAATGCAGCAAGATTATACATGGCGAAAACAAAGCTAGCTATATTTGTAGGTCTATCAATGGTTTTGACTTATATGGATACATCACTAAAAACCGATAACCCATTCACTTAATGCAAGTTTTGCACACGATAGTAGTAAGCAAGAACCACAGAAGCTCAATTCTCAGAATCTACAAATTGAGCTTCACAAATGAAGATAGGGGTCGAAAGCATGAGCAAGATATAAGCCAAATATCTGAAAGCTCTGTTTTCTGAACAAAACAAATTTGCAAAAGGATGGCCTTTTTTATTTCACCCATCCAGAATTCTTACATCACGAACAAAAGACAAAGACTGAAAAAAGAAGAAGAAATAGAACATCTGGTAACAGTAGAGGATCAAATAAAAGAGCCTTAAGAAGAATTTAGCTTCTACCTTCGGCTGCTAGGTTGGCCACCACTTTCACAGCATGAATTCGTACATTGGCATCATCCGACTCCAGCAATGACAATATCTTTTGCAATCCAACTGTTAAAACAATGTGAGTCATATATACATTGATGATCTATGTTTATTCCAGTGTTGTAAACAGTGCAGTATATCAGTGTAGCAGAGCGGCCCCTGGCCGCTATAGGACATGCAGTAGAAGAGCAGTTCAGTGTAGTGGCCATAGCAGCCATTTGAAAATTCATTCATTGAAATTGAATATATCAGTGTAGTGGACATGCAAACGGAAGTTTTCACCAGATATGGAATTTCACAAGTTGAAAAAAACCCTTAAAATTTATAGAGCCTGGCTTTTTAACTTGGGGTAATTTAGGAATTTTGCAATTAAAAGACACCAGAACAGTGTTTGGGCTTCTCTCTCACTATGTCTCACTGGTCAGTCATAGCTAGTTATTGAATTCTTATATGTATAGAATAGATTATAAAAACGGTATAAAAATTTCAAAATAGCAGTCTTTGCACTATCTCACTATAGCGCTTTTGTGGCTGGCTGCTATCCAAGATTGAGAACACTTGTGTAATCAATGCATAACTCAGACAACTTGTACCTTGCTCAAAGAGTGTAGCAACAGATGACTTCTGACCATTTGCGGCATCTTTGAATTGGGAATGCCTAACTTGAGTCGTGGAGGAATCTGTTGCAGAAAATGTGCTCCCAGAGCTTCCACCTTCCAAACACCTTCTCATCTATGATCATAACATTAAACAAATGATTGTGCTGGAGTTACACTAAAAAGAAAAACGTAACCAGCAGCTAGAGACTATGTATAAACAGAAGAACTTCATACCATACAACTGCCAATTTCAATGTGCTAGCCAAGATTTCCATATATATGTAACTTTTTGATGTACTTTAAAATGTAAATATGTTAACACTGAGAAACTAGCTTCTGGTTCTCCTACATTTGCATAAGTATTTTCAAAATGCTAATACAGCTAGACTATCATGCAGTTCATTCTTCAATGTTGTCCTCACATATGTTTGGAGTAGGATTATTTTTATGACCTCTATTTGCTGATCTGCTTACGTTTACGTTGACGAGTTTCTATAACTAACATTGAAGAATGTTGTTCTTTTTTAATCACTTTTCAATTACACTGCAAAGTTAACGTATAAAATCCAAGCTAAAATTTATCATTGAAGCATATGCTTCATTTTCAGTCAACATAAAACAAATACCTGCTCAGTTTCAAAGTTCGCTTGCAATAATTGACTTCTTAATATTATTATTTCTTCTTCTAGTTTCTTCTTCTGATGAGCTTCATCCTCCAGGAGGTTGCGAAGCTTTGTAATCTCGGAATCCTCTCCTTCCTAGTACACAATAAAAAGTTTCTAATATACCAGAAATACATGAATGGAATAAAAAACAAAAGCAAGAGAGGTTTTCCATTTAAAAGAAGCTCACCTCTGGTTTTGTATATTTCCCCAGCTGCCGTTTTAGATGTGTTAGCTCTTCTTCAGCTGCCTTTCTTCTATTGCTTTCGGTTTCGAGCAGCATTTTGATCTCAGCAACTTCGTCTGCAGAAGATTGTGCAGGCCCCTGTGCCAAAAAGACATAAATAGCTAAAAAAAATAAGCACAGAATAAAATACCCAAAAGTAGGGAAAAGATGTAAATAGAACTCCACAAGGCAAACCAATTCAGAAGCCAATTGCGACCATAAATTGTACAACCTCCGTCCAAAATATACCTCACTTTAGTAAGTTGCACACAAATTAAGAAATATAGATAATTATGCATGGGAAAGAGAAATTAGAAAGTTTACAAAATCACCCTTCAGTAATGGTAGGAAAGAGAAATTAAAAGAATTGGAAAAGGAGAGCAACAAAAAGTAAGGAATATAATAGGCAAAGTAACATCAATACTTCATTGATATTATAAAACGCATATAAAACGCGACAATTTGTTTTTACTAGAATGACATATTGTGGGGCAGAGTTGGTAACAATAGGAACCAGTGAAGATTGAAGTGTTAATAATATAATTGAATTAAGCACAAGCCATAATAGCTTAGTCAAAAACAAGGAAAGCCTACTAAGAAATGCCATATGTTAGCCAAGAAACACAATTCAAATCTCATTCTCGGCTCTTGACAAAATTCTTAAATTTTCAGAAGTGTATCTAAGAATTTTGTCTCGACCCTACAAAACTAATTTGTAAAATGGGGGCTGCTTAAGCCCAATAAGCATTACTTATATCATATCTCTAGGCAATGTGGGATTTCAACACCTCCTTCTCAGCCCATAACTCAATATCTGAAGTGTGAAGTTTGCAAGACTGGACATCTGCGGATGACCCAACAATAGATCTATGATAGGCTCTCATATCATCTTAAATTTTGGTTAAGCCTAACTCCGATTAGAATACCTCGAATGCCTTATGAATTTGGTGTGGGGGATGGGACTTCAACACACACCCCATGGATACAATGTGGAACTTCAACTGTAGACACATTACTGAAATTAGAATGTGCTTTCATAATTAGCACTAAGGATGGAAATGCCAGGGTTGGGTCTAAGGCAGAAATATGGCCTATATACTTGACATGGACCCTTTTTAAAGTTTGAGATAGCTTTTTTAAAATTTGGGCTTGACCCGAAACCTGTTTAAAAACCTACTTTACTATGATCCCTTTAAATAGGCCAACATGCCTACCTCTAAATAGGTCAAATAGGTCAAAGCCTTCAAATAAACTAACATAAATAATTTTAATATATTAAAGAAAGAATTCAATACGATAAAAATCAACCAAAAGCCTGGTTCCTAAAGGCGATAGATCAACAGCAACAATATTAATATCTTGTTGATATTAACTTAAATAGACTAGCCATTACAAGGAGAGAAAATTGATGACCTAAAGCCAGCTATTTTAGTTAAATAAATTTATGAAAAAAAACTTGACTTGACTTGGTAAATAGTATAATCATGGAATATCAATTGCAGTCGATTCCCACTCCCTAATTGGCATGATAGAAGTGTAGGGAGACTTGCTTAACGGAATTTGGAATTAGAAAGTCAATATGATTGAGTAGAAATGAAAGCATATTGACTCCAACATCTGCCTACAGCCTACGTCAGTCTTGAATTACAAAGAGAATGGAAGATAAATGTCCTCCTTAGCAAACTAACAGCACAGGAAACGCCGAAGAAGAGAAGAAAAATAAGACCAAACAAAACCACCCAATCCCTAAACATGTATATTAGAGAAAACCCATTAATGGCATAGATTGCAAATTGTGACAAAACTTGGGTTCTTTAATTGAGTTCGACCAATTCTACCAAAAGTACGTAAGCATATAATCAACAATTAGTCTGGGAACCTAGGACACACCCAGCATTCCCCCGCAGTACTAAATCAGGCTACAATAACACTATATCCAAAAAAAACTCAGTTCAACCAAAAATATGGAATATCATAGTTTAAAAAGGAATACCTCTCCATCATCAGCATTGCAATCATGTCTTTCTTGATTCAACACCAACTTCTGTTCCAGCTCCTTTACAATTCCCATATACTCCATCTGGCATTTCAGTTTCTCTTGCTACAGGGTAAAATTGTACCACTCAAGGTAAGAAATTGACCAAAGATTAAAAAAAAAAAAAGAATCAAAATAAAAATGTTAAAACATAGCATCTTCAGGGATTTAGATTTTCAAAAGAATGTGACATAAGGTAACATGTCTTATCTCTGCTTCAGAAGACAGTGTAAGGAACTAGACATAGCCTTAAAAACATATTATAGCAAACAGTGAGTGCCATGTTATAAGGAACTAGATATAGCCTTAATAATGCAGATTACCCCTTCCACATAATTGTTGGAAGGGCATAGTCCTTATACTACACCCCTATCAAGGGTTTAAAAATAAGGACAGATTGAGTGCCATGTTATATCCTAAAATATTCAGTCAAGAAAGTATGTGTGTCTATATATATATACACACACAGATGCATAAAAGTTAATTCAAAGTATTCAAGACATACAGAAACCCTCTTATTTTAGATGTCCTCAAAATAAACAAGCTGGAATTTTTCTTTAGAAAAAGTTAACGCTCATCATCAGAGTCTATCCTTGGTTAACAAGACATGGGTTTCAAAACATGGATTCCACTGAGCTAAGTCATATCCTAAGAGCTGTGTCTATAAGAGATACAGATGCCTAAAACTTGATCAAGGTTTTCCAGCAAAAACAGAAACCCTTTTATTTTAGATATATCACTTCTTATCCTCAAAAAGCACAACCTAAGATGCTTCTTTAGAAAATAACACTCATCATAGTCTCTCCTGTGTTAACAAGATATGGATTCTGTTTAGCCAAGTCATACACCATAATTACTTTACAGTCAGTAGCTTCTGTTCACAGCACCTGAAATGCTGGAACCATGCGTGAAATCATCTATTTAAATCCTAATTTATACAGCATTATGCATAACATCGGTAAAATACATCAAAACTAAAAGACTCATATTCCAAAAATAAAAAACACGCACTCAGCATTGTGCTACACTGCTAGCATAGTATAGATAATGCAACAGACCTCTAATGCATTAGCGAAGTTTCTCTCAACCTCCAAAATACGACACTGTGCCTCCAAATTTATTTTTTCAATGTCATCCTCAAAAGCTTTATGTTGCCTCTCATTTTCTGCAATGAGCTTATCTAACTGTATTTCAAGCTTTCGTGACAAGCTTTTATAATCAAACTCCTCCTTTATTTTCAGCATATTCTCAACTTTCATAGCCTGAGACATATAATGCACATCACTTACGAGTTAAATAGAAGAACATACATAAATGAGAAAATGACAATAACAACTCAGTAAAATCAACAAATTTAAGCAGAATATGATGCTAAATATGGTTAGAAAAAATTTAATGAAGAGGAATGAGCATTGAACATTGATCTAATTAAGATACCAGCAAGAGTATTTTAATGCACAAGGAGTCAGGCGTAGAATCTGCAGTCCTCAAATTATAGTATTTAATAACTTCTGACCCAAAAGGTCGGCTATGAATGGCTTTTCAGATTCAAAATACTTTCCAACAGACACCAAAATAAAAATAGGAACAAAACGAAACAGGTATTAAGAGTTAAATTGATATTTGAATAGTGCTAGCAACACACATTTTCCAACACGCTCTCTTTGGTTGGGTAAAATATACATTGGTTCCACCAAATTTTATGAGCCACATGATTTGGTGAGACCGGTGTAAATTGTAACCGATCAAAGAGAGTACGTTGAAAACTGTGTCAAAGAGTTTGTTGCTAGTGCTTTGTATGAATTAGAAGTTATATATTACAGTACAGATACTCAAATATGAAACCTGACCCTTTGGCCAAACAATATGGTGCTAGAAGTCTCTCCTCTGTGGCGTGGAGATGGACCAATAGTCACTATCAATGAAGTCCTAGCTGTGCCTGCAAAGTATTGGAAAACATCAACTGGGGTTATATAGAATAATAGAACCAAAAATTCTTATAGTTACAAAAATATTTGTGAGAAAGAAACTATAAATACGTCAATCAAGGATTTGAGAAACCAGTTCCCCCAGACAATGAATGACATTATTACACTGAAATATTTGAATTTTGATTGCATCATGTGATGAAACAGAAGATAAGCATAAGATATGTCTAAGAAAAGAGATCACGGCAACTTACCACCAAAAGAATCTCGGAGCATTCTGGTGAGCTTTGAATCACGAAATGGAACATGGGCACTATTCTCTGCTAGAGCATTAATACATTTTCCCAGTGAACTAAGTGAAAGGTTTATAGATTTAGCTTCCTCAAGCATGAGCCCTTCACTTCCTGGTGGGGAAAAAAATAACAAATATTAGGAACATGCCAACTACCCTGTTTGGATAACCAACTTCATTAAGTGCTTATGGCATTATCACTTATCATATACTCCCTCCGGTCTCAAATGTAAGAAACAAAAAAAAATGCACACATATTAAGAAAGTGGATTGACCACATTTAAGTCATTATAAAAAGTGATATTTTTCTAATTTTACCCTTGTCTTGAAGTAGTAAAGACATTAATGAGGTGGATTTAATGAGGGTAAAACTGGAATTGTGGCATTTAATAGGTTCATTTTACTATACTTTTTCTTATATTTGAGACCACCAATTTTATTTTTTGTTTCTTACATTGGAGACCGGAGGGAGTAAGTGCTTATGTATAAGTTCTTTCTATAACAAAAGATAAAATGAAGTCAAATTGTTTTAATATAAGCTATAAACTGTCTTTATAAGCTATCATGGAGAGCTTATGGAAATAAGTTGAAAACAGCTTATGAACAGGTCTTGAGCTGTTTCCATAAGCTATCTCAAAGAGTCTCATAAGTGCTTATGCTGGTAGATAAGCTCAAGAATGCCAATCCAAGCAAACCCTTAATAACAGAAGCTACTCAGCCATTGAAATTAAGAAAAGGACCAACACCGAACAAATGTACGTGTTTCAAAACCCACAAGAAATAGGGAATATTATAGGGTGGTTCATTTGAATTTAGTTATTTATTTAATTAATGTTTACTACTAGTTACAAAAAATGTTTCCCTCTTCAGTTTTTCTGTTTTCAAGATTTTGTGAAGGAGCTGGATGAAAATAATCCTTCACGAAACCCAAAACAATAAATACTTTCACCATTTCCTTTATAAAATATTGGAAATAAAAAAGGAAAAATAACATGTCAATTTTTATTTTATTTTTAGGGAAATTTTTTTTATTTTGAAATTAGTTATTAGCAAAAATCACATCAAAATAAAAACAGAAAATAAATCAAACATCCCTTAGAAGTTTCCAATTAGAATTTAGAACTTAGGAGTGCATATATCCAGAAAATTAAAAATAAAAGACGTAAAACTAACACTTTTGGATCTTTATCATCTAATGTCAGAAACCATTGAATAATCAACAAACTGAGCACTTTAAAAACTCTTCATATTGGGGGGGATTGGGTTAGCTCAACCAGTTTGAGCTAAGGGTTAACGGAGTTGGAGGTCTTGGGATCCCAGGCAAAGGAGAAAGATATTAATCTAACAATTAATTAGTAATTACTAACATTGGCCATTTCAAAAAAAAAAAACAAAAAAAAAAACACAACTCTTCATATCAGAGATAACAGGTAACATTGACAGAAGTACGAGTAATAAAATCATGCTCGTCAAAAAATGATAATAAATGTAATCAAATTACCAATACCAATAAAAATAACTTATTAATTCTTCTAAAAAACTTTAGAAATGTATAAAAAATAAACACGTATGTATAAATTGGCAAGCAAAGTTCTACTTCTCGATATATCCACATTTTCCTGCAACAATGCCATTGCCAGCATAATGCATGCATTCATCCATGACAATCCTTCATGGAGAAGCCACTCTCAGAACATGGTGATTCATGACATGCATGCCATAATTACTAAACACCGAATTTAAGTTCAGTGCACACCTGATTTGTGAACACGCTCTGAACCTGCTAAGTCTACCACAACCAACTTGCTCTTCCGAACAAGTGGTTTTGAAGGTTTAATCAAGTGAGAGGCATCACCATTTTGACTAGATACAATATCTTCGCTTTCTACGACAGACCTCTTAATATGTACCTGTTTAATAAAAATAAAAAAAATATAACTTATCAAGATTGGCTGTTATTTTTAAGGAATTGCAAAAAGACGATAATTGCATTTCTTTATTTGCAACGTATAAAAAATAAAAGTGACACAAGTTTTATTATTTTACCGTCAGCATAGCGTGACTACGAGAAGACTCGGTGTTCATTTTGGTATTAGCAGCAACCCGGTTAGCTTCCCCTATTCTTAACAACTCCAAAAAGCTCTGCTGATCCCTGATTTCTACAATAGTTGCCCCAGGCAAAGATACATCACCAGTTCTTGGATCTTCCACTATCGGAATGTTATCGTTTGCTGGATTAAGCAAGTCCTGAAGAGTCTCCATGTAAAGCTACACATTTATAGCATACATATATGAGATAAAGTTTTCACAAAACTTAAACTACCCTATAAATGTTGTGAACAAGGAACTATTTCATGATTAAACAAAATAAGGGAAAAAAAACTAGAAGATAAAAGTTGATAGATATGATTCAAAAAACAGTAATGCACATAAAAATATACAACCTGATGATATGAGACAGTGACAGAATCAGTATCTGGAGATAAATCGGCAAGAATATCCTCCATGGAACGCACCATGATTCCACGACTTGATGTGTCTCCTTCCCCCAATTGTCCAAGAGTAAAAGTTTTCCCCGTTCCAGTTTGACCATAAGCCATTACAGTCCCATTATAACCATCAAGAACACTCTGCCAGCCACATATCAATCACATGTTAAACAGTATAACATTGAAAAAAAGGACAATATCGTAGTGAATACAGAGTGTTAAAACCAGAAAAGATTTTTATTAAATCATAAATAACATCAATATGAAACAGAAATGGATAGGATAGCTGGGCAAAGGAAGTTAATTCAACATTTAGGATGTGCGCCATTGTAACAGACCTCTACGACTGGCTTAGCGACAACCTCATAGACACGCTTTTGTGATGCAGATTGAGTAAGCACCTCATCAAACTCATAAGTGTCTGAATCCCAATTGTTTCTGCGAAGTTTCAGTCTTTTAAGCTGAAGGAGAGTAAAAATACAAAAGGTCAAACATCAAACAAGGCATGTGCATAAAACAATCCAAAAAATGTATCTACAAATCAAAGCAATACGCAAATTCTACAGATGGTTATTAATCAAGTAATATGAATGCACCTCTGGTTGTAATTCAACACAGTCACCAAAATCAGCATCTGCCATCTCTTCTTCAGCATTTCGCGGTCTCAATCTTACAGCCACTCGAACTCTTCCAGGCACTGTACACAAAATTATAGGATAATGAGTGAAGTGATGCCAACCGTTGAGATTCTAAAAGTTAGGCAACGATTGAAGTTGAGATTGAGAGTTTGAGCGAAGATAATTATGTAATGCTAATGCTTAAGTGGCCAGCACTTATCAGACTCGACATTTTTATGTATATTTATTTCTATATACTTACAATTAATCAAATGTAATGTTTGCAAGAAAATCAATACAAGTGCAACTTCCTAAGTACACAAATACATGATGAACCTATGACTTTCAATGCTGCCAATTCCAATTGTTGTCTTTGGTGTTTCCAACACCACCATATCAGAAAGCACAACAAAAAATAGAGATTTTAATTGTCACGTTGTTTTCAAGAATTGGCTTTAATTCAAAATAAAATTATAAAAAAAGCACAACGACGTCTCTCCGATATCAGACTTTGAACCCTAATATATCCACAGTCTCTAAAAATTTTGACTAGTCGTTATAAGGAACTTTAAACCCTATACCTTCCTCATGTAATGAACTGCTCAGAAGCTTTTTCACCGTCAAATAAACAATTTAAACCCATACTGTTACGGTCTCCAAGTATTCTCATACTCTAATTTTTCAATTTTTCACTTAATAATAACACACTATAATTTCAATTTTTCACTTAATAATAACACACATATCACTATGTGAAAGTTCAACTATAAATCTCTTCCAATTTACATATATGCAACCATGCGGCCATCATAGTTCCACCTCGTTACTCACTATCTCCCGAGCCATAAAGAGATTTCACCTATCAATACATCAACTTGGTGCCGCGCCTATAGTCATTACAGATCCACCCTTAATGGTCTAAGTTCCAAATCTAACATAGTCTGGCGCTATACATTACCTTTACAAGGTAAACACCATCTAGCTGAGCCTTTTTCAGGTATCACCAGATTCTCTAACTCCTGGTGTACAGTGCCCCTTAATTTCAATACAATAAACCTTCTCTGATATCCTAACATCATGTTAACTATTCTGAGTGGCGACTCCACTGTCCAACAAACTATATAATGGCCACATTCCCTTGATAACTACAAAATCCTCTTCTGGCTTCGTCCTGGTGCTTACAAGAACAACATCCAGTACTTTCTTCAAAAAGTTTCCCAAGTAACCTCAGTGCCTTCAAAACATCAATAATACAAAGTATACATCAATAATACCAAGTATTCTCCAAGTCCAACACTCACCTATCGAAACCTATCCTAACCATGCATTTAATATGATTCAAAGGTTGCAGCTACTAACTTCACAAATCACTTCTCGTAACAATAATTGAAAAATAAAATGCAGTTCAAATTCAAAATCCACATCACTTCAGTGATATTTTCCATTAGAATGATACGAGGAATATAAGACTAATAATACGGATGAGTTTAAATATGATAACGCAAAAAAACTCGACAAAATAAGATAACACGTTAGATAAACCTACTAATCAAAGCACATTCAAAAGCTCATAGACATTACTTTTCTAATCTAATTGAAAATTCTGCAATCACAGTCACATCTTCATCATCTACGAGCTCGAAGTACACGAGATATCAATAATTCCAGATCTAAAGTACAGCTATGCAATTTTAAATAAACAATATCAATCATGCATCTGATTAATATTCAATTCAACAAACGGTTGGTCCTATATCACGTACTAGCTTTCCAATTCACATTTCTAACAATCAAAATTTACCTAAACTACACACGGAGTAAACATGAACAAAAATGCACAATCAACAACGAATCCGTGCAATTCGTGAACAACCGCTATAATCATTAGGTCAAGCAAAAAGTCATAATCAAGAGTGTGAAGAGCTTAATTATTGCGACCTAATCGTAATTAAGAGGTGCATTACCACATTTGAATCTGGTTAATTAGGTAATGGTGAAATTGAACTAACCGGCATCGTTTTTAGCGGCGGAGTTAGAGCGGCGAGGAGCGGATCCTCCCGGTAAGGGAGAGGAAGCTCGGGGACGAGGTTTGAGAGGACGATCGAATTTGGCGCTTCCTCTTTGGGCGCCATTACGGTTGAGATTTGAGGCCATCGTGTGAGAGAGAGTGGGAAAATGGTGTTTAGCGGTTTTTGGAAAGTTAAATAGAAGAAGGAGGAGGAAATGGGAGGTGTTGTGGGGTCCAGTGTTAGAGTGTGGGGTTGTTGATAGGTGGTGGGACCCACTGTAGTTTATAGTTGTAGTACTTACTTTGAAAGTGAGATGAGAGGGAGAGGAGAGAGACCGTGGACTGTGTAGACCGTGGAGTGGAGGTAAACAATTTAAAACACACTGTTTTCTTATTTGTTAGTTTCGTTAGGTCTCGAGTAATTACTTTTTCTCTCATTTGTTTTATTATGTTTACACTTGTTTAATTTAACAAATTTCATCTAAAAAAATGTATCGTACATTAATTTTGTTTGATGTCTTCTATTTTATATTTTTTTTTATATTCCGTACACTTATTTAATACTAAAAAAATACATCGCACCAATTTTATTCATATCCTCTTGCCTCTTTTTTTTTCTATCCTCTTACCTTTTTTATTGACAATATTTTGTACACTTTTTTTTAACACAATTTCATGTCTTTATTTCATTCCTATCATGTTGCTTTTTTTTTTTTGCAATATTTTCTACACTTATTTAATACGTTTACAAACAGAATACCCTAGATTTCATGCAAACTCGGCTACCCTAATTTCCATGTAAACTTCGTTATATATACCAAGCCCTAAACGTGTTTTTCTCAACAAAACAAAAAAACTAAACCGTGGTAAATTTCACACACAACACAAGAATCATATATTTTGATATTTAGAGGTTTGCAAATGGAAGGACATGATCTTACAACTTTCCTCTCATACCATTGCTTAACTGGTAACTTTGATTCAATTCTGAATTTTTTTTCTTCCATTTTTTGGATTGTTATTATTAGTGTTTTTTGAATTATACAACTGTCATACTTTTTTGTAACATGTTGTTTTCCATTGATTTGGTAGGTCCTTTGATGACTCATCCTGTTAGTGAGATGGACGAGACTGTCACCAAACTTCAATTGAAGTACAGAACATACATAGTTGAGTACGACATAGAAGATGTAATTTGTCGTTTTCCATCCTAACTTCTTGCTCTTTTTTTGTTTTTCACGAAAACTATCATTATGCAATATATTATTTGACATCAAAGGACTTAAAGTTTTAGTGTGAAATACAATATTGCAGTTGCCAGCACTAAGCAGTTTACGTAATACATAATACAAAACAGTGTGAAATACAATATTTGTCGTTTTAAAGTCATTACTACTCCTATTACTTTTGCTTGCTGCTATTACGTTACCCTATTTTTATTTTTATTTTTGGTTTGTTGTTGTTGTTAGGCGCCTCTGCTTTGGCCCCATATCCACCGTCGCTAGCTCTCGTTGAGTTTTTGTGTTGTTTTGTTGTTTCGTGCCTCAACTATGTTTTGGTGCCTTGACTAGAGTGACGTCGAGATCGGGGGTCAGACTTTGCCTCAAGTTTGTTTTTGGATATTTATGGTCTTTTCCTCAATGGCTCTCGAGTAGAGAGGTGGTGGAATTCGAAAAAGCATTGGAAAAGAACATTATGGGTGTCAAATTGGGCTCAACTATGGTGATGACAAGACGATGTTTGGTTTGGAGGGTTGTTCTTTGGGTTAGGTGGTTTTTAGAGGTTTTTTTTTTTTTTTTTGTGTGAGTAGCAAGCGATGAGTGTTTATGGTTTTTGTTTTTCAGTGGTTGTTTGCAATGGAGTTTTGATTAATGCGGTGATGTTGGTGTTGGGGGTTGCTTGTTATGGATGTTGAAGGTAGGTCGTGGGTAGTTGGTGTGTGTTTTGGCGTCTTTTTTCGTTTTTTCTTTTTGATGTTCCGCATATATACGACACCTATGTTTTGTAGTTTTTGGACGACCGGTCTCTGTTCGTCTTGTGCAGGGATCAAGTATTTTAATAAAATTTGACGTTCAGAAAAATATATGTAAAAAAATTTAAATTACATTGAAAGTATAAGATATTTGTATTGATTATTATAAAAAAAATCCCGGGATCAATATTTGTCACTAATGCATAAAAAAAATATGGGAGAAATATTATCCGTTGATAAGTATAAAAAATACGGGATATATCTTTGTCATTGATACATATAAAAATAAAATTTAATGATAGAAGACCCTTTGTCTCATTTAAAAAATTTGTGTAAAGTTTTGGGCAAGAGAGGTTGAATGTTTATTAAATACTACTATTAAAAATTATAAATAAATAATATATACATGTGAGCTTGATTTCATTTCCTAAATATATGGACGTCTCCATTGTTGATCTCTAAAGGTATTTTTTTTTCTCTTTTTATTAACTCTAAAGGTACTTCTTAGCATGACTTATAATTACATTGAAAATGGATCATCTCTTGCCTTTATTGTTCAGCCATCCCTCATGCGTTTCATCCAATAGCTCAGAATTCATAACAAATAAATAAATAAATACAAAACAGCAATTTTGAAAAGAGAGAGAAACATAGATGAGTGGCTGAAATGATTGCACGACAGACAACAACAGAGAAAGTGCAGGAGAGAATCCAGATCCAATTACATTAATGAGTAAATATACAAAAACTTTTAAAACGTGCTTCTGATGTTGACTTCGCCATCCACTCGGCTCCTCCAGAAGACGTCCTCCATTCGATTTAGAGTGACGCCTCGCGAGTCTTCTTCCATAGGACCTGGTTTTTTTTTTGTGCTATTTTCTTTTGTCCTTGATTAACTTTGTAAAAAAAAAAAAAAAAACTCTTAAAATGTTAAGCGTGCGGCTTATTGTTCAAATATAATATATATATATTTAATATATATTTTAGGTTGAAAAGGAAAGTCTTATATCCAAACCACGTTTTTAATTAAATGTAGGTTTAAGGACATTTGTTCTTAAAAAAAATGCTTAAGGACATTTGTTTTTTCTTCTAATGGCTGAAAATCCACTTTTGTTAAAAATTTCAAAATAAAATAGTAAGGTGACCCGCTCCCTCCTTTTTTGTTTCTTTTGCCTATTGAAGGTCTAGATGTTATGATGTCAGAGATGGTGATTGCTAACATTTTTGAGGGATACTCGGTGGGTTCAACTAATTCTATGGCGATTTCTAACCTTCAGTTTGTTGATGACGCTTTGTTGCTGGGTGTCAAGAGTTAGGCCAATGTTCGAGCCATGCGGGCGGTGTTATTATTGTTTGAGGTGATGTCTGGTTTGAAAGTCAATTTTCATAAAAGTATGCTGGTTGGGGTGGATATTTCTGAGTCTTGGCTGGTAGAGGCAACCTCAATTCTGAATTGCAAGGTTAGTCATGTTTCGAATCTGTACTTGGGCCTCTCTATTGGGGGAAATCCTAGTAGATTGACATTTTGGGATCCTGTGATGCATATCATTAAGTCTAGACTGTCAGCGTGGAAAAGTCGTTTTTTGTCTTTTGGGGGTCAACTGACAGTGCTAAAATCTGTTTTGACCTCATTGTCTGTCTATGCTCTTTTTTTCTTCAAAGCTCCGTCAGATATTATCTCTTCCATTGAATCTTTATTTTTATTTTTTTTGGATGAGAGTGAGGATTATAGGAAAATACATTGGATTGGTTGGAACACTATTTGTCTTAGAAAGGAGAATGGAAGTTTGGGGGTTATGAAGTTGAGCAAGCTTAACTTATCTTTGTTAGGGAAGTGGTATTGACGGTTGTTGGTTGAAAGAGACGAGTTTTGGTATAGGGTGTTGCCAGGTATGGATAGGAGGCGGGGCAGTTGGAGGTAGGGGGCAGTAGTCGTTCTTATTGGTGGAGGGAGATGGCTAGGATTAGAGATGGTTTTAAAAAGGAGGGTGAGAGTTGGTTCTCAGAGAAGGTGTCGAGAAAGGTAGGTGATGGGGCAACCACTCTTTTTTTGGCGTTACCGGTGGTTAGGGGAAGCTTCTCTTTGCCAGCGTTTTAGTCGTTTGTTTGAGTTAGCGGAGGACAAGTCGATTTCAGTAGCATCGAAGTTCTCTTTAGGTTGGGAGGAGGGGGTGAGGCGTGGAAGTGGAGGAGGAGATTGTGGGCGTGGGAGGAGGAGTTGGTAGCGGAGTGTAGGTTGTTACTTGCTAATGTTACTTTGGAGATAAATGCTTCAGATACTTGGCAGTGGCACCCCGATATTGCAGGGGGTTAATCAGTGCGTTCAGGTTACCAGACACTCTCTACTCAGATTCCTCCGGTGCTAGATGATTCAGAGAAACTTATATGGCACTATCAAGTTCCATCAAAGATCTCTACCTTAGCTTGGCAGTTGCTTCGAGACAGGATACCAACAAAATCAAACCTCATGAACCGCGACATTATTAATGTGGACGATTCTCTTTGTGTGGCGGGCTGCGGTCGAATTGAAAGCACACAACACTTGTTTATTAATTGTAATTTTTTTGGCTTGTGGCTTGATTTTTCAGGTGTTGATCACAAAGTCCAAAGCACCCACTTCTCTCAATTTACAAATTATTTGGGTGGCAAGAGGAGTTGTAGATTATTTCTTCAGCTTATGTTGCTTCTTTGCGTGTGGCTCATATGGAAAGAACGTAATAATATAATTTTTAGTAATGTTCATTCTTCCATTATGGAAATTTCGAAAAAAGTTAAGTTCCACACTTATTGGTGGTTAAAGGCGAATAGCGCATCTTTTGTGTACGGTTGCGAGCAGTGGCAGTCAAACCCTTTGTGTTGTTTGGGTATAAGACATTGCTAGTCTTTATATATATTTATCATACATCTGATTCTTGAACGTCCTCTTTAGTATACCTTATATTTAAGAGGTGTCTCATTTGTTATTAATATATTCCATTTTAGTTTGTTGAAAAAATACAAAATAGTAAAATATAAATTTCAATGAAAAAGAGTTATTTTTACCCCTTTAATAGACAAGATTTCCTGTTTAGAATTAAATAATCGAAGAAGCGCACGCAATAGTCCTGGCAGCCGCCCTCACATTTCTGAGACCATAAATCACACATTAGTCTTCCCTTCCACAATGATAAACAAACTCTTCATCCAACAACACACTCTCAAAGCGACACCGTTTTCGTTCTTCTACTTCTAGGGTTTTGAGTTATGGCTACATTCAAGACCTATACTGGCGTGTGCTTCACAGGATCCGCTTTTCCGCTTCATCCTTCCAATGTTGCTACTAACAAAACCATTAGGTTCAAATGTTCCATTTTACTTATCATTATCAGCTACTAATTGTTAATGTCTTTTTTTTTTTGAACTTTTTTGTTCTGATTTGATTTGTGTTCATGCATGTGTATTGTAGTTGATTCTATACGAACATTGTTGATGAGGTTGTTTATTAGTTGAATAGTTGTTATGTTTGAACAAGGATTTTGTGGGCATGTGTGTTGATCTGTTAAAACATTTATCCTTTGCTAATTACGAAATTGAGTGTTTTGTAAAAAATAGCTTAATAGTGGTATAATTGAGAGAATAAAATGACAAGCTACTTGAATTAGCTTATAAAAACACGCTATACACGCGTGAGAAAATGATGGTAACTTAGGCCCTGTTTGTTCAAAAATAGCGGATGGTTGATAAACTAGCTTATAGCGGATGACCTATAAGCTAGCTTATAGCGGATGACTTATAAGCTAGCTTATAGCTGATAGCGGATCAGCTAGTTGGCTGAATTTGTAGTGTTTGATATAATTAGCGGTTGAAGTAGCTTACAAATATGAAATGACATAAAAAAATGTATATTTAATTGATATTTTTATTTTTTCAACAAAGATTGTAGGGGTAAAATTCAGATAAAAAGTAAAAAGTGATAAGCTATAAGCTACTTGAGTTAGCTTATCAAAGAAAGCTATAAGCTCATAAAAATAAGCTATAAACTCATTAGAAAATGACAGTAACCAAATGGGTCTTTTGTCGTCATACGAGCTTTAAAAGCTATAAGCTCAAATGTGTCTTACTAAATATACCTTAAACATGTCTTTTTTAGGGATATGAGCTTATAAGCTAACTTATTGTGCTTGCCAAACAGACCCAATATGTTGTTTCATCATTGAGCCTACTCTGTTTTCTTATTTTGCGTTAAGGCTTATTTGTCTTCATGTATGAGGCTCGTGATTGATACTGATTGTGCTGCCGAGAAACTTAATTACCGTACCATCAATCCAATTTTTTGTTTGTTTAATGTTAAACGTTTGTCTGTATTCAGGAACTCTTCCTGGAAGCCCACACAAGCAACTGTGAAATCCACTTTTCACCTCCCAATGCGGAGTTATGAGATGAAAAATAGGTAGGTTTGAATAATGAATTTTCTGTTCCAAGTTCATTTGTTTTTATACTAAATTCTATATTTTCCATTTGTTTTCATCTTTTAATTTTTTGGGTTTATGCTTTATATGTTATGTGGGGCTATGTCTAAATTGTGTAGATTGGAGGGAAGTGAGTGCTATAGAATGTATGCTCTGGATAGGATTTCTGGAAGAGACACAGAAAGTATTTTTATAATCTGATTTGTGATGAAAGTGAAACCATAGAGGAGATTTAAACAATAGACTCTCACTTATTTACACATTGGTTTTTTTTAATTTGAATTTGTTTTTCCTCTATTATTCCGTTTGAGATTTTGTTTAGACATATAAGGCTTACAACTGTACCACTGCATGTTTTAAGGAGTTTATTTAAAAACTGGTCTCATATGTTTCTGGCGTCATGGCTGCTTATTTTTGTTGCTGCTGCTTTTGTTTGTGATCCCGTATCACAAAATCAGTATTAATGAAGCTATATATATTGTATTTACAGGACTTGCACCGAAGACATAAAGTGTCTGAGATTGATAACTGCCATTAAAACTCCATACCTACCCGATGGTCGATTTGATCTTGAATCATATGATGCCTTGGTAAATATGCAGATTGAGAATGGAGTTGAAGGTGTTATTGTTGGTGGCACAACTGGTGAAGGCCAACTAATGAACTGGGAAGAGCACATAATGCTTATTGCGCACACCGTCAACTGTTTTGGTGGGAATATTAAGGTTATTGGAAATACTGGAAGCAACTCAACCAGGGAAGCAATTCATGCAACTGAGCAGGGTTTTGCGGTTGGAATGCATGGTGCTCTTCATATAAACCCTTACTATGGGAAAACCTCCTTGGAAGGCATGGTTGCTCACTTTCAAAGTGTGCTTTCCATGGGGCCCACGATCATATATAATGTGCCTTCACGGACTGGTCAAGACATTCCTCCACATGTGATTCAAAACTTGGCTCAAAGTTCTTGCTTGGCTGGTGTCAAGGAATGTATGGGAAATGACAGGGTCAAAGAGTATACTGATAATAGAATTGCTGTGTGGAGCGGGAACGATGATGAATGCCACGATGCTAGATGGGGTTATGGGGCTACTGGAGTGATATCTGTTGCAAGCAATTTGATTCCGGGTTTAATGCGAGAACTCATGTTTCGGGGCAAAAATCCTACATTGAATTCTAAGCTCTTGCCTTTGATTGACTGGCTTTTCCACATGCCAAATCCCATTGGTTTGAACACGGCTCTTGCTCAACTTGGAGTTGTCAGGCCAGTTTTCAGGCTGCCATTTGTACCTCTCCCTTTGGAGAAAAGGATAGAATTTGCCAATTTGGTGAAGGAAATTGGTAGACAGCATTTTGTTGGAACTGAAGACGTCCAGGTTCTTGATGACGACGACTTTTTCTTGGTTAGTCGATATTAATTAGGTGGTTAGTTGTTATTGGTTTAGGTCACCTTGTAGACTTATTGTATCCTTTCTGTTTTTTCTTTTCTTTTGTGAAACTTAAAAGACAAGATTATGTATGTTGTAGCGCTTGATTAAATAAACTCGACTACCAAGATCTTGTTTCTTTTGACTGATTACTTTGTAGTTGAAAACTGGTTCAAATTTTTTATGGAATTAAAACTCTATGCTTATTGTATGATCTACCAAACCTTGTTTCAAATATGCCAAAACCCTTTTACAGAAACAAACCCACCCATGCAATTTTAGAGGTGGACATGAAACCAGTGAAACGTTATTATAATGAAGAACAAGCTCTTGAAACATTATTGTCCCTTACATTTATGTTTTGACAATTTGCTTTCTTTGCTCTTAGTTTTTTATTTTTATTGTTGTGACTTTTCTTAAGAATTTTGCAAATTGGAGATTTGTGTCTTGTCTTTTACTGGGTATTCATCGCTTTTGTTGTCTATGATCTTCTGGAATATACCGCAGTCATAGGAAAATAGTTATAGAAAATGCCGTCACAAATTCTTAGCACCCCCCACAAAGGACTTGGTGATTTCTGGCAGAACCAGAACCTAGGACTACTTTTCACCCTACATTTAAAAAAAAATAATTATACGATGTTTTTGAAAGTGTATTTCTGGTCGGCATATTTAGTTTTGAAATATAGTTTCAATCTAGAAGGACAGGAGACTTGGGCAAGAAGCTCTGCATAAGCATTTTTTCCAAGGAATTTACCCTGGAGGAATGGGAAGAACTTTATTTCAAGTGGGACTAGTAGGAAGAATTTTGCATATCTCACTCTACATCCATGGCCTGCACCTTTTCTTCTCACTGCTCTTTCTTTCTCCACCGCCTGGATTTAAAAACGATCTTTTTCGACTATGTAAAGCATAAACTTGCACATATATCTTCCCAAAATTTATCGTCATTCGTAGGGGGAATTTACAGAAGGCCAAAAAGGATGTTATCTATTCTTCTGGATATACAAGAGTCCTCAATAAATTTCACCATTTAAGCACTTGTATGAAATAAAATCAATGACAAAAACATTGGGAAAAAAAAAATCACCCAATTATATAACTTTGAATTTTCTTGGTGTGTGGTTAATGTCTTTTTCCCCAACCAATTTTTCCTGGGCGTGTTTGATTTAAAATACGTTTTCGTCCAAACCTATTACGGTTTGTAGTGCAATGTTTTTTTGTTACAAATCCTTTATGGTTCTGCAAATTTTTAGTGAGTTGTTAATACAGATCGAGAGAGAGAGGGACATGATTGTATGAGAGACATTGTAGATATTCTCTTTTTATTTCTACTGAATCTTGCCATGAGATAATTTCTAGCTCATGGTATATAAGTGACTATCATGTCAAGTACTCATGTATAAGCTATTTCTATAACAAAAGATAAAATAAAGTCATATTGTTTTCATAGCTTGAAGTAGTTTTCAAAAACTATCTTGGGAACTTACGAAAATATTATGAATAGTATTTCATAACTTGTTTTCAAATGTTCTCCCAAACATTCTTACAACTACTTATACCAATAAACAAGTTCAAATAAGACAATTCAAACAATCTTAAAAAGACAAACAATAGTTTCAGCAGAATTAGAAGCACTAAGAAAGTCACAAAGTTCCTTTAATATCAACCATGATCATGATGAATCACCAAGTGATGGACAATCATTTGAGCATGCAACTAATGACATATTTCATGAGTCCGCAACCTTTTAAAACGCCACATTGATACAAATTCTTGATTTAATAGAGGAGGTATCAGCTGAGTTTAAAGCATTAGAAAAAACTGTATTGATTATTCAGCAATTGATGGAAAATAACCCAAGCATCTAGCTGAGTATTTTAAGATGCCAGATTTATACCACATTCTTGTACCTTTCATTTTCTGCCAAAGTTGTCCATTGGCTATAAATATGACGGAAATAGAGAATGAATGAATACATTCATGCAATTATTTTCACTACCAACTAATTTGATCTTCTATTAGATTTATAGTATTCAAGGCTCAATCAATGTAGAACCGTAAGCTCGTAAACTGCTAGTAAAATTGAGTTTTTTTTTATTACCAGCCATCACATATATATATATATATATAAATCAGCAATCAGGGAAGATATTTAAATGTTCTCAGAATAAAAGTACGAAATTTATCATAGAATCCTCAATCCTCGATCAAGCTCCCCTCTTTCAGAGAGCTCTGCCGATTGTTCAAGTTTATTAGAAAACCCTATAGCAGCTTCTATAAGGTCTGGTACATTATTTGCAAGACGCTCGTCACTAGAAGAGGGTTTATGAGAATCACCATAAGGTAGGTTTATGAGAAACACATACAAGTCATCATGCAATTCATTTTTAGTTTTCAGGTCCAAACCTCCTTATGGCAACCTTACAAGCATTGCCTATCTTCTTGGCTCTGAAACATCTAAAATAGCCTCAAAAATAAAAAACATCTCAAGAGATATCAAGCTTCGTTCCAATAAAAGAATCATTGTCCCTATATGTTCTGTTAAAACTTTTACAAATCAAAGATAATTCTGTTAAGGTTTTGGTTTTTATCACAAAAAACATAGAATTTGGCTAAAGCCACCCGACAAGGTTTGAATTTTGTTGTGTCGCCATAGCCAAGTATGCAGACTCTAATATATTTGGACTAAAATACCCTAATTTACTTTCTAATACTTGACATTAATTGTATTATAAATCTCCAAGTTCTTTGTCACAAGTACAACTGAGGGTTTAGTTGAAAAATCATAAATATTAAGAAAATGGTAATTGCAAATATTTCACAATAACATTCTTTTTGTTTGTTAAATCAAAGACAATAATAACATTCCTCTTGGTCTCATGATTATGAACCAACCAATGAATAGCCCCGTTTAAGAGCAACTCTGTTCACTGCTATCATATCTAGCAGCAACCATATAAGGTAATTGAGAACCACACTCAATTAATATGTTTCCACTTATTAGCTCTCAATGAGAAAATCTCTAATTCAATTGAACTAGATACCGGATCAAAGCCATCATCACCGCATTTATAGGACCCTAAAACTACCAAGTAATCATCAGTTGACGGCTTCATTGCATTTATTACTAGCCAACACATATGATATGAATCAGCAATGAGGAAAAATATTTCAATGTTCTCAAAGTAAAAAGACAGATTTATCTTAGAATATCCTCTTTAGGAGAATCACCAGAATTAACAAAACATTCATTTTAATTTTTCAACATAAGGATTAAGAGAATCACCAGGAAACCATACTTCAGTCCCATCCATACTCCTTACATATCACATTTGATAACACTAAATGTGGAAAGCTTTTCTCTATCCTGAGTCCAAGATGAATCCACCGCATATTCATTCATCACCCATATCTCAACTGTATCATATTCTACAGAATCTGCGCGATAACAATCCCTATAAAAATCATCTGGAAGAGCTATATCTGACATTGTCATTTCCTTTAAATCAAAGGCAATAATAACACCAATTTTGGTCTCATAATTATAAACCAGCCAATGAATAGAATAGAACCATTCACCGGCAACCTCAACATGATTTCCTTTATACACAAAAAAAAAAAGGCCGCTGCCTTGCTCAGTTATTCAATGCATGATCTCTTTTCCAAGAGTAAGTAGTTAATATTTTCATTTTTTCCGATGCCATTTGTAAATGCATTTCAGTTATTTAATCTTTGAAGTTGCGCACAATTGATATCTGATTCACAAAAAAAATCTAAGCTTATGAGCTCCACCAAAGAATCTTCAGAAGAACTTAAGTTAGTGTTCAGATTTTATTTAACTTACGATCGTAATCCGTATTATCATGCTTCCCTTCACTAAAAAAACTTTAAGCCATAATAAATCATAATTTTTTTGGTAGTTGCATGTACATACAATAAAAATTTACATAAGCCATACAGATTAGCTTTAAAAATTACTATAAATTAATAAAACAAAAATAGAGTTAAAATGAAAACAGAATATTATCATAAGTTTGAAAAATGTCTTACTTCTTTTTTTCTTTCTTTCCGCCTAAAAATATGTTGAATTAGCCTTGAATCTCATTGGCATTTCAATTTACAATTGTATACCGAATCCATGAATGAAAAATAAATCAATCTGAATGGAAAATATCAATGGTGAATGAAAACAATCTGAATGAATGATTTCTTTTTTCAATATGAAAATATCATTTACATATTAAATATGATTGAATAAAATCCTAACCTTTTCAAAAAGGCTGTGTACAAATTTCTACTTTACATGGATTTCTTATATTGGTTCTTGTAGTCCCTTGCTTAAATTTATATATAAAAAAGTCAAATATGTTTTTAGTTCCTATAAGCATAGTGAATTATGTTTTTTTTTTTTTTGACCAAAGTGAATTATGTTTTTTATCTTCATAAAAAGGTGATATGTTTGTGTCTCTAAAACTTTTTTTTTTTAATGATGCTTCAACTTTTAAATTTTTGAATGAGTTTTTATGTACATATTTAAAACATTATAATCCTCTTCAAAAGTTAGCTCATAATTCGATTGCATGTCTAATTATTACTGTTATCTTGATTTCTTTTTATAGGATGCAAACATGTTACTTTATTTTATGATACCGAAAAATGAAATTCTCTATATTTATAAAGATCAAAAGCTTATTTAACCATAAAAAAAATCTTAACCACTTTATCATAAGAAATTTAAAAATATTAATTTTTTTTACTGATGCTTCTTAATGTTAAAGGCAGGGAGAAATCGATATATGATGTCTCCACATCTCACACTTGCTTTTGTATAGGATAATGGATGGATTGCTCTTGTATAACAATGACAAGATTTAGTGCTTAACCAGTCAAAGATTGTTGTTAACTACCAAATGTTATTATTATATCACAAAATATGCTTATTCTATTATTCAATTGAAAAAGTTTATGACTTATGATTCAATGAAAAAAATACTTGTTCAATTGGAAAAAATGGTTTCCATTATTATTATTAATAAAATTGTTCCATGAATTTAATTAATTAATTAATAGCTTGGCTTTAATACAATTACACTCATCATACCCTTAGGATGTCAAACATTTGACCCAATACACCAACAGTATTTCACAATATTATGTTCTATGTAATGGTTACAATTGGCATATTACCTATTCATCTTTATTATACCACTCTAAACTTATTGCTAGAAAATAATTTAATTTAAAAAACTAAAACAAACAAGGAAAGTTAAGATTCAGGGCTAACATATCCGAATCAATGATAATTGACACAAAATAATTAAACTGTATATATAAATATAATAAATATATTAATTAGCATATAGCTAGTTATTGTTGGTATTAATATTTTGTTCTGAAAGTTTCATCTGGAGTTGAGACATAAGGTCTTGATTCTCTTTGTGAAGAAGCATGGCTTGTTTTCTCAACTTCTCATTCTGCTCTATGATGGTTTGATTCTCCATATACAATTTCAAGTTTTTCATCTTAATCTGTGCTTTCACCTCAATCATCCTTTTCCTTCTGCATCATCAATCATAAAATACAAGTTAGTTAATCTTTATGTTATGTATTAAAATTATGCAACATATTATATAAAAACTATATGATAAAAAAATATTAGAAGAATACCTTTTGAGGTGGCTCAACCTAAGGTGCCTACAATTGTGTCTCTTGGAGAGAGGAGCATAAAGAGTGTCATATTGTGAAGAGAAACAACACATTATGTTTCCCTTTTGAGAGAGATAAGGTTTCTCTTGCAACAAAAAGATAGGTGAAGCTAAGAGATATTGATAGTTTGATAGTTAGTGAGGTGAGGTGTAACAATTAGGAAACAAGGGGGGTATATATAGGAGAAACTAGTAGAGGGAAAGAAAAGTGATGAATATAGCTGTGATTTTGTGTTTGTATCTGTGTGTGTGAGAGAGATAAGAGAGAGACTTTTATGGTAATGATGGCATAAGGACTCATGATTACAAAGGGCAGGAATAGATGAGGAAAAGCAGAAGAGATGAAGAAAAAATGTCTCTCTTTCTTTTTTAGGTCTTTTTTTTATTGCATTGTTTCAGAGTCCAAATGCTGTAAGTAACTTTAGAAATTGATGTTGGGGCACATAGAAATAAGTGACTATGCAATGATTTTGGTCATTTAAAATGTCTAGATTAGTCAATTTTTCACGAGTCTAATATTTAAATGTTTTTTTTTTATACTATTAGTTAGTTTAATTTGAAAAATTAAAAAATATTTGTATGATTTCAAATCTTATTGTTTTATAGAAGAAAGTTTTAGTGAGTTGGACTTAAGGTTCATCAGAATCAAGATAGATCTCAAAATTCAACAAACGTTAACAAAGATACTTCTAAATCATTCATCGAAAATGTTGTCACGAAAAAACCGATAAACTAATATTGTACTTACTTATACATTTATGAAATAAAATCAAGATTTTCTTAAAAGTAAGTACTGTACCCATTCTTTAGAAGTTTCCCATTCAGTTTGATGACCTTACAATTGGGATTTGGGATGTTGAAAAGATAAAGTCATGTCATGGGGTTGTTATCAAATTAGTTGTGCTAATTATGGTAATATAGAAGATTAGTTTGACATCCATCATATATTTTCAAATTGGGTAATATGCATTAACTCCAGGTTCATTTAAAATGGGCCACTTTATGGTTCTTCTAGTTTCCATAGTTATTAATGCTACACCAGACTTTTTTCAGGTAGTCCCAAGTAACACAAGTGAATAGTCACACATATAAATGGCAACTGTCAATGTGTGGTTCATAAACAAAAAACTAACTCCAATTTGTTGTTTCATATATAAATCTCCAAATATTCAGGATGGAAAAAAAGCACATTCTTTCATATGAGTTTTATTACTCTCAGAAGAGAGAAAAGTTTACTCAATCTATATACTAAATTATTATTGAATGAATGAATGTAGAGAGGTGGTTTATTTGTATAACAAAGAATAAACCAATGAGTAACTAACTAAAAACAATCTCATAACTAACTAGACTATTAAACCAACTATGACTTAGTCAAACTAGAAAAGAAAACCAAACTATAACTAAATCTGTTTGTTTGAAGATATGAAATTATGTAAACTAGAATAATGGAGGAATGAGTATTTCACTTGATTGAATTAAAAGATTAAAGAAGATAATGAGTAAAAATTTAGGGTTTAAATTCTGTAAAGGAAGAAAATACTAACACACCAACTAATATTTGCCGTTAAAAAAATATCCACTGAAATAATATTCTTAAAAATAAGAATTTAAGGAATAATATTCATACACACGCGTTAATAAGAATTTAGATTTTTCATCTTTAAAATAAAACATTAGATTTCATAAAAATATTTTAAAATTTGTTTGATTTAAAAAAATAAAAATTAAAATAAACTTAAATGTCAGTGATAGTGGGAAGTTATGATTAGTTGAGTTTTATTTCTATAGAAATGTTAGATTTCCATAGCATGAAAATAGAAAATCAATAAATCATGTGTATCTTGATCAAAAAAATAAATAAAAAAATCATGTGTATAAAATATTCATGGAAATAAAAGTTACATGAGAATAGTTTTTTAAAACTTCAAACAAACGTTGAAATGTTGCATTTTAAATCTCACATTTTAAAAAATTACATTAGTATCCTTGAAATAAATAGACTCTAAATATGCTCCCAATTTGAAAATGAAAAAGTGACGTGCTTTTCAGCATCATTTCCAAACAAAGATTCTTAGAGTATTTTTTTAAAAAAGAAATACTACTTGCCATTGAGCCTATAAACCAATTAATCTTAGCGATTTAATTCCATCGTGTACTTACGGAGATTCCATTTAAAGGCAAATCATTTTACTCTCTCCGTCCCTTAATAAATGACATAGTTGACAATATGCATTATTGACTTGATATACTTTGACCATACTTTTCTACTAATTCACAAAGATAAATAATATCATGTAAGATGTTGGATTCATCTCGATGAGTATTTTTAAAATATTAAATTTTTATAATTTTTTTTAGTAGAGAATTAAAGATATCAAAGATAAAACATATGTATTGGTATGTGTGTCAGAGTCAACTAGGTCATTTATTTAGGGACGGAGGGAGTATATGAAGTGTCTTATTTTTAAGTTATCATTCAATGGTTTTGGGTTTTATGTCTAAATGTCTAAGTTAAGTAATGTGTCCATTATTAAACTGCCATATTAATATCTTGATTTCCATTCCCTAAACACTTTCAATATTTAATGAACTTAGTTGTACGTGCCAAGTTTTTTGTATCCTATGATGGTTTTATAAGTTCCTATTAGTTTAACATTAGAACAAAAATATTAACGTTAGAATTGGGGTTAGTTTAAACTTTATAAAATTATTTTTTAAGACGATGATTATCCTCATCTATAAACGTTTGTTTGTTGAGATTGTATCTCTTCCAACATGAAACTCTTAAAAATAAGTTGATTGAATTAGCAATAAGATTTTATTTGAAAAGCAGTCAAAAGGTTTTATTTGTTTCACTTAATTGGAAATACGTAAGAAAGTTTTTGTTTGAAAAGCATAACCAAACTTTTTAATCCTCTTAAATTGTTTCTTTCACATTATGGAAATGTGTCGACGTGTATGATTTGAATAAGTTCAATTAAGAAAATCCTTAACATTGTCATGATGCTTATAGTTTTTTAATATTTTGTTGGAAGACATAACCCCTACTTTTTCATTCATTTAACGTCACCTGGTTGAACCAGTTAAAGTTTAATTATTTTTAATTCTGAAAATAATTGTCGATTTAGGAGAAGAGACAAAGATGAGTATCCTCAAGGCACTTCAGCGCAGTGTGTGCACCGATGAAGTGATAGTAATAATAAAAGTGCTATTTCAAGTTTTCAACATCTTGAATAACTTGACTCACTTTAAGAATGATATACGAGTTGAACCAAACCAACTATTTAGGTTAGGATAAATATATGTTTTTTCGTTACAGATTTGATCATCAACTAAAGTTAGGATTAATAGAATTAGTTATACTTTCGCAACGTGACAAATCAAAGTTTAAATTTCAACGAGAAAAAATGTTCATATTTAATGATCAACAATGTTTGAAATAGAATTATCTTCGATGAAATGAGCTTATGTGAAAACAAAATAAAAAGCACATATTTGATGCATTTATTAAATCAAGATTGAGTTGTTCATATTTTAACTTTACTAAATTAGATTTCAAATCTAAAATACTAACATGAACCGTTCGATCTTGATCTGACAATCGTAAGAGATGATTGTGTTATTACATGAATGCATATGTAAATAAATTTGGTGCAATAGATGCAATAATGTGAAAGAAAATTATTTGTTTCACTTAATAGATGCAAATATGTAAATAAGGTTTTATTTACTAAATTTTTGTGTTATTTAGATCTTGATCTAAATTAGATTTTATTTGTTTCACTTAATAGATGCAATGGCTAACAATTAATTAGTTTAAGAGAAGCAAACATCAACCAATTAAAAATCCTGGTCAAAAAGGCCAATTAGAGACAGCTTCATTACATGATATCAATTATACTTTAAAGTAATCCCAACTTCAAAAGAGAATCATGTGGAAGTCACGTGCGGGTAAGAAGAAGCAAATGGAAAATTATAGAGATAATGAAGATGAAAGAGGTAAATAGTCAATGAGGTTAGGTCCCTTATTTTGTCCCTTTTCTTCATGTAATTGAGTACCAAAGCCATGCTCATTTATTCGGAAAATGAACCCCATTTTGGCTTCATCTTCTTCCCTATCATCATGACCACCATACCCCCCCTTCTCACTTTCATTGGATGGTTTTTGTTTATATCATGATTATACATAGTGGAACCTTGTCCAACTTCGTCTCACCAATTTCACATGTTACCCTTAACTTGTTGGGGGCACAAAATTTTTATTAGTCTTAACTCTCAAATTCTAAGAGAAATATTTGACTCTATTAATTCATCTTTAGATAATTAAAGTTTGTCTTCTTGAGCTTAACTCAGTTGGTAGAGACAATACATAATATATTTAAGGTGAACCTCGACCACCACAAAAAAAAGATAATTAAAATTTGATCAATGATTATTTTAACCTAAATTTGAGTTTAAGTTCTCCCAAATAATTCATCTTTGATTAGAGTTATTAACCACTCTATTGGATAGCTCACAATGAATAACTTGCATAATTTGTAACACAAGGGTAAAAATCTATTTTAATTTGTTTATTTTACATTGGAAACTAATTTGTCCTATGCTTGATTATATATAGTTTGCAAATAACCAAGATGGTAAAATGAATTGATGGTTCAATATATTTACCAATTCACAATTATTCCCCTACTAGATTTAGGAGAAAAAAAAGCAACAACGCGACATATAGGTAGAGGTAATGTGGAAATGATATAGCTAGGAAAGCGAAGTTTCATACTATGGCAAAACGTGTGGGGTTAATTTTGATATTAAAGTGAGTCATTTTCTTTTAGTAGAATAGAAAAGCTAGAAATAAAATGCAAAGGGTAAAGAGATGAAAGCAATTTTCCATATAATATATTTTGATGATGATTTGTATCTTTTTTCTTGATAGTGTATTTATAATGAATTCTTGTATGTTTGATTTTTACCAAAGATAAAAATTCAAGGATAGGTTTTTATTGAACCTCTCATCATGTCCTTTTTTTGTTGTTGGTGAATTCATCATGTCCTTTTGAACAAGGAAGGTTGAGCTATTTGATGAGGACATGGACCATAAGGGCTTCACTCATTTCTTGTATTACTACCTCCAAATTATACTTGGCACTACTGGGGATGGAAGATGTTAGTAGTCAACTGTGATATCAAAGTCCCTCTCTATTTTCAAGATGTTCTTATTGCTTATATTGTTATTTATATGTATATAGTATATGGAAGCTAGCAACTTGTATATATGTATATATATATTTTTATCTAGTTTTAGAGAAGATTCTTTTGGGTGCATGTGACATGTGTGGCATTAAGATTATTTACATTGAAGGAAGGGGACAAACATTTTTTTTTTACTTCAAATAATAGTTCAACTGTACTTAGATTTATATATATTTTACTTGCATCTTGTGATGCAAACCAAAAATATGAAAAGGCAATGTAACTCAATTGATATAATCCCACCTTTTTTTTTATGAATATATGGTACTCATGAACATAATGTCAATTCTAATTGTAAATAATCATTTGACTTATAGAGATCCATTTTGATGCTATTTACCCTAAAGAAAGTTGATCATTGTTATTTATTTATTTCCAAGAAAAAAAATAAAAACTACAAAGTTAGCGAATTATGAGACATGCAAACGTCGAAAATGTCATAAAAAATAAAACACTTGAGCTCCTTAGAAGAAGTTCCCATTACACGCAAATAAGAAAAAAATTCAAATTAAGACTAAAATTAACAAAGCAATCAGATGATCTAAATTTGCGAACTCATTTTCCTAAGGTCTGAGATGCACCATATCAAAGTAGGAATATTCCCGTTAATATCGCAGTTTCATGTAACCATGTCGACTAATTACAATTTCAAGTCACTCAACTTGATGGTGGACAATTCTATGTCTATGAGCCATATCCATACTAATATACATGTCCCGCATGGAGCACACCGCATGCGCCAGTTTTACAGGCATAACCGTTCAAACAAGCACAACTACTATCTTGAAGGAGACCACCACATCCCGAAAGATTAATCGAGTTTTAATATATACCGTCACAATTGAGTTTGATTCATTTCTCTCGAGATCGCTTCCAACCAGTAAAAATAGTATCGTTATGTTGAGGTTATACAATCAAACGTGTTTGCTCGCAATTATCGATCTCCATTGTCATCATAAGAATCACTTGAGTTGGATATTAATAGGGAGAAAGGAAACCTTCTTCAAAGATATTTTTACTCATCCATATCCATAAGTGCCAAGTGCCAACACACTATTTTATACACACCAATCTTAAAATAAAATATCTGCCTACATGTATAAAGGATTTAATCATCTATAAACCATGCAACACTATTTACGTCGGTGTGATATCCAAAACTTATTTATTTAAATTATTAAATTCATATTAAATAAATATAGTCTATGTATTTTTTTAGAGAAAATATACTCTATGTGGTTTTGTTATCCTTGTTTCATATTAAATTAAATAAATAAATTTTTGTTAACTATGTTGAACCGATGATTTATGAATTGTGACACCTAATTCGATTTTTGCTAGAAATGCCAAAAGTTACATTTTAAAGATAGTTTTTTTTTTCCTACTAAAGAAATATCAAACTCTCTCCTACCCTTTGTAAAGGAAAAATCATATTTAAAACTCACATTTTTGCATGATATATAATTTTGAAAAAAATAAGGAAGCTAAGATACAGAATATAGATGGAGATGTATATCGATCAACAATTATATAATTAAGTGAAGTGAGAAGGAGAGGCAGTAATTTCACATGCAATATTTATTATATGATAAACGGATTAATATTGCTCATTCACCTCTCACCATCAAGTATATATATATATATATATATATATATATATATATATATATATATATATAATATAATATGTGGTCCACCTCAACATCACCAATATATTTCACCTTACCTTACATTCAAATTAGAAATCTATGTTTTTCCTCTCTGCCACACAATGATCCACTGCCATTCATTACCTTCAAAATTGGTACACATCTTCATCATCACCACTTTGCTTCGTCTTCTATTACCATCATAATAATCATTACATGCATTTTTAAACATGTACAATCATAGCTATATGAATCTCTCATGCAGTGCAAAGGAACAGTAGCTGCCATCTCGTTACATTTAATGTTATAGTATTTTTATCTGTATATCTGTGAGCTTGCTGTAATATTGTCACAAATTTTGGACGTATATATTATTATAGAGAATCTTTTAATGTACATTATGTTTCCATTACTCTCAATTTGAGATTTTTTTTTATTTATTTATTACGGGCTAAGTTTAAATCTTATATTAGCACTCATAATAATGTGGACAAGGAGAAGGCCCTTGACTTCTTATTATATCCTACTGATAGGACAATTAAGCTCAGTTTAACCATTATGATCTTTGAGATGGAATTAAAATATAACTTGATTAACATTAAACATATTCATAAGACAAAATTGACTAAGAGGTTGTTATCTCATTTTCAGTATTTTTTATTTAACTTTTTGGTAGGTTTAATAGAGAAAAAAGTTTCACGTAGTTGCTTACACTTTGATAAGAGTGTGTATATATATATATATATATTAGGTTTAATTGCATTTTCAATCCTCAAATATGATTGTGCGACTTTGGTTCCACATATCTTTTTAGCAATCTTGGGTGCTTATAGTTTTCCTCTTTACGATTTGGTAGTCCCAATTCAGTTTTGCACGAATTTACATTGATGTGATATCATTTTAATAATAAGATGACACCTAACTCTTATAGCCAATATGACTTCTTCATTTTTCAATAAATAAAATAACAATTAAAAACTCAGTAAAAAATGACCAAAATATTTAAAACCTTGATTAGAGATTTGATGTACTCTTAATTGTGCGAGTTGACATATGAGAATTGAATTTTGATGTCACCTCGTCATAAAATTTGAAGAAATAAAGAAGATGATTGCCAAATCATAAGGGGGATAAATCTTAAAAAAAAAAAGAGGCTAAAATCGCACAATTGTGATTCTTAAAAGGTAAAAATTGCAATTAAACTTGTATTTTAATACCAATCAAATGATTATTTAGATTTTTTGGTTACAAAATAATTGTTTAGATTACTACCATTTATATTGCGATTTTTTGAATCAAATAATCGTGCTCCGTAAAGGTGATATAAATGGTTATTGCATTCAAGAACTTCAGCTTCAGCTTCCACGTACATAACAGAAACTCTTCGGCTATACAAAAGTAAATCATAACAACCAACAAACTGTGTACTTTCCAAAATAAACTCTATCTCCTTTTTACTATAATTGATAATCATTATACACAACCTAATGGCTAATCCTTTAGATTAAACCGAATAGGATCACATGGACAACAAAATTCTCCCTTGCCGACACAGCTGGATTCTCAGTCAGTACTTAGATTCAAATTATAGCAAGCCGCTCATTATTCGCATTTGATGAAAAAAATGGCGGGAAAACCCATTTGAATAATAAAATTAATTACAACAACCTGCCTTGAATATAATTACAGAGGGTGAGAAAAGCAAAGAGACTGATAAGTAAAAATACAGAGGGATTCCTTCAGTATCTACAACTTACATGCCCAAATATCTTTTTAGAACCCGCTATTATCCAACAAAATCAATCTTCTTCAGTGTCTTCCTCATCCTCATCCATAGAATCATCCTGCTTTTGATCCTCCTCGACATGGTCGACACCCTGAGTTTCTTCATCGGATATTATTGATCCACGCTTTGTGATCACTCTACCATCTTCATCACCAGTGTCACTACAACTCTCAGTATCTGAATCAGATGAACCACTATGGTCTTCTCCCCCTCGACAAGCAGCATCTTCAAATTGTTCTTTCAAATCAGGAGCAACAATGCCAATCATCTCACTTAGTGCTCGCCGTTCGTTTTTTCTGGCAGCTGCAGCATCAGAAGGAGTGTTTGGACTCTCTGCCACCACAATATTTGAATCATTCAATGTCCCTGAACCTTCATTATTGTCTCTGCTTTTTGAAGGTTCATTTTCCTCATGTAAAGAAGGAGCAGTACTGCAAGCCCAGCTAGCGGCAACTTCAGAAGTTATAAGGTCTTCGGTTCTGATTAGGAGGCATCCAGCTTCTGCACCCTCAATAGTCTTTTGAGTATCTATGTGATTATTTGATTGTGAGTGCTGTGAAAGTTCACGACAAGGTATTCGATCATTCTTCTCTGTTTCCATAGGTATTTGATCAAGCTTCTCTGTTTCCATATCATCATCAATCTTCATAGTGTCCCCTTCTAAAGGACCATCCTTGTTCAAATCAAAATTCCGTTCACCATTATTTGACGGACTTTCAGTTTCCAGAACACGTTCAGTGCCTACAGTATCTCCTTCCATCATAGCTGTTGTGCCAACACCATCAACATCAGAACCAACACAATCTCTAACACCGTGGTCATGATCAGCACTGGTGAATTCTGCCTCTTGTGTATTTTGAATTGCTTCTTGTGTATTTTGGCATCCTTCACTTCTTATATCACAGTCATGCTTCTCAGTGACACTTGCTTCGTTGCTCGATGTTTCAACTTGATCTCTGTTAAGCTTCTGAGCAGAAGTAGTAGATCCTGCCTTGGCAGCATTGTTACTGTGGTACACAACACCTTCTTTTTCTCTTCCCGAGGTTCCACCTACGACTCCATCCATATCTACAGAATTATTGTCATAATTCTCATCATCTTCTAGAGTTCTCTGCATAGCCTTCAATTGTTCCTGTTGCTTAGCGAACAATGATTGTATCTCCTCAGTAGTGGAATAAAATGATCGCAGCTGTGTTTCCCTGCATAATCATTAAAAACTTCAGGTACAAAATCTAGGAAATTACAATCAACAAGATTTAGGCAGGATATATTGCATCACAAAGCAAAACTGCCAAACAGCAGTACACCTACAAACAGTACAACGCAACAGCACATTATCCCTCAAATTAGTTAGATTTGAACAAACCCCGTAGAAAAAGCACCATACAACATTGCAATCAATTATAAGTAAAGGAAGAAAGATGTTATAAATAGAACAAGGGTTTATCAGCAGCAAATACTAAAAAGATCTTGTCTAAATAAGAATTTTTAAAACATCGATAATTGTAGATCTTATTGTACATGTTTCTAAATATTTTCCAAATTAGAGGAGACCCCATCCTATGATCATAATTTACAAAAAATCAAGCCGTACCGAAGCATGAGTCTTTCCCTGGCACCTTTTAACCTCCTCCTTTCAAAATCTAGATCTCGCATTGCAGCATTTATCTCAAGCTCAAGAATTGAAACTTTAGCCCATGCTTCTTCACGAGCTGCCTGCTAACGACAGCAGTAAATATCTAAGTTAGAAATAAATAAACTTAACCCAAAAAAATAAGAGCTTCAAAGGACAAGATAGAAAACAAAAAGGAAAAGAATCAATCGGAAAGCCAAGCAACATGATAAATATAAGAATCTTCAATCTTTGGATCATGATACTAGTATGGTAAAATCATTATAATTGTTTCAATAACTTCTGCTGCAGTCTCACTGAAATAACATTAGCAAGAAACCTGGGTGTAAGCCAAGCAATACGATAAATATAAGAAACTTCATTATTTGAATCATGATACCAGTAAGTTACAATCATTACAACTGTTTCAATAATTCTGCTGTCGAACTGAAATATTAGTAGCAAGAAACCTGGGTGTAACTCGACATAATTTCAATAAAAACACCTTTGCATCAAGACATTATTAGTATTGAATGCAATAAAATTTTCATAACTACCTTCTCGCTCTCAAGCTCTTTCCTTAATCTTCTTGTTTCTTGCTCAAGTTCCTCTACTTTCTGCTCCAAGAATTAGAATTTAATTTCAGCTAGATATCAACTAAAATATGATAAAGCAACATATATTCAATACAAAATTGTTTGATTACCTTCATTCCATTTTCAGTGTTCTGCTTCTCTAGATGTACTTGGGTTTCCAACTGGCGACCTTTATTATCAGAGACAACCAATTTTTGCCTAGTATCCTCCTGCAACAAAAAGGTAAAAAAGAGGAAAATCTCTGTAAGTACATAAAAATATTGGCCTGCCTTGGGCTAAAGGAGCAAAGTCAGAACCATACCAGCTTCGATCTCAAGGTTTCAACCAGCACACACATTTCTCTTTCTGACTCCTGCAACACATAATAAGAAAAACAGCTTGTAAGCCCTTAGCTGGAAGCAAACAGTTTCTTACTAATTTAGCATTAGAACTTTCAAACCTTTAGCTTATTTATTGCTTCTTGTAGCTCGCCTTCTCTTTTCAAGGCAGCATCTGAGAGTCGTTTTATTTCCTCCTGAGCCTCAGACTGCACTCTATGAACAGCAGCTTTTAGATCAGCTGCAGCCTTTTCTCGTTCTTCTTTTCTCTGAGTCCGCTCTTCATCTAATTGTTCTTTGAGTTCAACAATATTTACCTTTTGACTGCAAGCAGGCGAGGGAACACAATTAACAGCTATAGTGTGGAACATAATTATTACTACTTTTAGAATTATCCATCTGAAATAAATTAAGAGAAAACATGCAACCAACAAGGTACATCCTCCTATGACAGTCATATAGTACAAAGAAATTCAAAATAATTTGAGTGTTTCAAAACTTCGACAGAAGTTGTGTGAAACAAATCTCAATTTTACCCTATAGGTACTTGATACTGCAGACAATCAGGTCCAAGATAAATGCACCTCCAGGGAGAGGCAAATGGTAGAATTAGGCGTGGCTTGACATTGATTTGGCACTTCATATCGTGGGCCATTTGGGGCTCAGAAGTGGTTGCTATATTATCTAAAGAAGGAGCCAGGTTTCTACGAGCTGGTGGGTCTCATGCTCTGAAGCATGGGTACTTGTAAAAAGGTGAAGTACTCGTACCGGGTACGCATACGGTACTCGTAGCACTTCATTTTTGTCGTTATTCTATTGAGTGAAATTGTGGTTTTCTCTTATATATTAATGTCATAATGTGCATGAGTTTTTTTGTTGTTGTAACCAACTCTAATTTTCGACTTTTTAAACTTCTATTGTGATGTTTTTTGTTGAAAGTTGAAGAATTTAGGTCTCATGTTATATTATATAACAAAACTCATGATTTTCTTGACGCACCTGTACCTTAATTTTTTTAAAATTACCGTATTCTCGTACCGGTACCCATATTGTACCGGGTACAGTACCCGTACATATGCAACATAGGTCTCATGTCATAAAGAAGCCGCAATGGAAATGGCTGGGTAGGGTGCCTAAAGGTCCCTGTCTCTAATCAATTATGAATGGTGTGTGGACCCCTTGAGTATTTCTCTAGGAGCAGTGGAAATTGTTCTTGGGCTGGAGCACCTGTTGTACTCCCATCTAATATAAGTTTTTGGTGTTCTGTTTTAAAAAAAAGTCAAATAAAACAAGGTTAATCTCTACTACAATACATAGAATGGTTTCTTGCATCCCCAAGACCTTTGATGCCACAAAGAAATGTATGGATCAAAGTCGGAATTCAATGTAATCTTAATGGACAGTCACGATGGCAATAACCGTTGGTGTCATTTCTATTTTTCTATTCTCTTGGTAATTTAAAAGTCAATCAACCAAGGCGCCGATGCAGCTATATAAATATGAGCCAATTATCATATATTACCTGAATCATGATGAATCTAATAAAAGAAAACGATACTTAGTATTGTGGAAGTGAAAAATGAAACCATAAGAATTATATAAATCATACCTACTTATAAGTTCATTTGATTCAGCACATGACTGCATAGAAGCACTAAGTCTTTCATTAAGGTCTTCCAGATTATGTTTTTGTTCAGCAAATGCTCTGTTGACATCTCCTACTTCCTTTTGTTTGAGATCAACCATTTGCTGTAAATCTTTTATTTGATCAAGGTAACATTTTGTGATGGACTCTTTGGCAGATTTTAACTCCTACAAATTGGATCATAACTTAGTTAAGACAATGCATATTACAAATTATACGAGTACTTAAGATGGAATAAATATTAACTATTTCTTTTAGAATGCACAGATAGTTGTTAAAGATCACATGTTCCCTTTCTTGTGAAACAAGGAGTGGTTATAAAGTCTGTGCAGAGTCAGAGTATCATGAATAATATTAATTAGGAAAAAAGGGGGTTTACAAAATGAAATAAAATTGTATGCGAAGTATTGAAATTGAATTTTTTGGCAAAGCCTCAGCTAACACTGGGGATTACATACACTTTCATGGCGCTCAACAGCTGCACGATTGTCACTACGCAAAGTATCAATTATAACCACCTGACTCTCTAATTGCTTTCTCAATTCCTGTCAAGATTCAAGATAATTGGATATAGTTAGAGGAAAAAAAACTATTTAACAATAATATACAGCAATCTTCTAAGTTAACACACCGTGTTAGATCTTTGAAGGCTTCGAAAATCATCAAGTGATATAGGACCCTCAGCTGCACCAATGCCCAAACCTTTCAATCTCTTGTTTTCAGAAACAAAATCCTCTACACGTTCAAGAAAAAAGACACGATGAAAGGAAAAAGCATAAGAAAATGAAACAAAAGCAAATATCAGTATCAATATCAATATCAACACACTTTATATCTTAATTACCAATATTAGTGGTATGTGTGTGTAAACTGTAAGTTGTAAGCCTTAACTAACTCTGTTGAGTTAGGGTTTAGGAGCTGGGTGGTTATTCAGTTATAGTTCAGTAACTGCTGTATTAGTTCAGTAACTGCTGTATTCTCTAAAGTTTGTACTTTGTACTCTAGGAGTTCCTCAGTTATCTATAAATAGCTAACAGTTTATCAGATTATATACAATGAGAACAGCATTTAATTTTCAGTTCTGTCTCAGTTTTTACATTCTCTTCACAATTCATCCCAATGAAGAATTTTAATAATCAATCCATGATGTAAATTGCAAGAGTAATTATCAGTGTATAGGAAGCTTGAATTTGACTTATATGCATACATCAGAGTAAAATGCAGGGATTATTAAATTTAGTTCACATTTGAGCTCTTCATCATAAAATATACCTGCTTTGCGTTTAGCAACTCCATTGTCTGCCACAGGATTTGAAACATGCACCTCTCGATATACAAAAGCAAATGCAACTTCTGGAAGATAACACAAATAATAATTTGGAAACAGAATAAAACCATACTGCTTGATAATATAATATGCTCAGAAGGCAAGATATACTCAGCCAGAAAATCATCAACTTTTTAAAAAAAAAATACAGTGCTCGTCCAATTTTATAAAACAAAAAACATCCAGAAGGAAAAGTAAATAAACCAAAGTTTATAGTACATCCAAATCAAATACAGAGGATAATTATTTATTTTTTCTTACAAATAACAATGAAATTATAAAAAGAGAGGATAGATGAATAAATACGACATGGGGTACAGATATGATATGAAACGAATATGGCAAAGTTTGAAAATTAGAAGACATGCGGCGCTAAACAATACATATCTTACGGCAAAAGAGAGAATGCATATCTAGAAGAATTTGAAGAATCTGTGAAGTGTCCGATTGCTACATAATTAAAAAAATCCGATGCAAATGTAGCACAACAAGGCTACTGTTTTTTAATGTCTTTGTTTCCTTGACCAAAATATGAAGTTTCTCAAATCTTAATGATATTTTTGTTTGGCTTATGCTAACAAGTGCCCTTAGTGCACTTGTTAAGGATTCAAAAGAGGAAATAATTTATAAAATTTATGTAGAAAAAGTTTCTTTTTGAAGTTTCAATGTCTTGAATACACAATTTCCAAGAAAAAGTTTCTTCTTTGGACTTCTAAACAAGTGCCCTTGGGGCACTTGTTAGCATTTCCCTTTTTGTTTTCATACTTGTAATAGTTAAAGGAAGTTGAATGATCAAATATAGGGACTAGGGAATAAGTGATCAGAACTACATTACAGACAAGTAAGAAAGAAAATTCTACAAATTTAACAACCAAGGAGAAAAAAAGTGGAATAAGAAGAATAAAATAAAAAGTATAAACAGGAGACATAGAGCCAATGGAAGGAATTCATATTACCATGCTGAGGAGGAGCCGCAAATGATATAATATCACCATGGCAGACTTTGACAGCAGCACCATTCTTTTTCAACTTCTCCCAGTTAAGGTAAGTTCCATTTGTGCTGAACAATGATTCACAAAAGTTAGAATATGATGAGATTAAAAAAAAAAAACACTCTTTTCTTCCTCTCTCAAGTAAGAGGAAGGATGAGGGAACCAAAGCTATATACGAAGCCACAACCTTGTATCTTTCAAGAATATTGATGTGGTATTCTCCATATTTTCATTAGTAATCTTGGTCCTGTTTATTCTGCAATGATTTGCACTAACGGAATTCGAATCAATCTGGAAACGGACATCCTCTACCAATCGTCCAATGCAATGCTCATCAGCAGTTAATAAGATATTAATTCCCTGGTTACAAAACTTTAATCATGTAAAAAATTGAAAAAGCAAGGAACACTTGAACCAAAAAATAAAAAAACAAATAAAGCGCCATTGCCATCGGTCACGGCAAGAACAACCAGGTCACATAATAAACTCCCATGCAGAAGTGAACTCCAACATAACTTTCTACTATAGAAGTCCATAGATGTACGACTCAAATAAATACAAAACAATTTGCAGCCTGTTTACTTTGCGAAAACAGTTCCTATTTTCATTACGCATTTTCACAATTTAATTACAAAATTGTCATCTTTTTTCAATTTGTTTGCAGTACAAATAATTGAAAACGGAAAATTAAATGTAAACAAGGTGAAAGTTTCATAAATAAAAGCGAAAACAGAAAATGTTTTCTCAAAGTAAAAACCCTTAAAATTAAATAAATTAACAATATTGAACGTTGGTGCGTCATTTAATGAAAGTTAAAATACCACTAATGCAATGAATAGAAATCGTGCCAAATATGAAAATTTTCAATTAAATCACCAATTAGCCCCCTGAAATTGTAGGATCTGACATTCACACCTCTGACATTTGTGAATAGGCAAAAATGATGCTGATTTTGAATTATGTCGAGCAACTTGGTCATTCTGCTAATTTGTATCTGATAGACTATCAAATTAGTCCCTGAATAATATCACTTAGTAGCAAATTAATCCACAAATTATATCGATTACTAGCAAATTAGTCCCTGAATTATATCACCTATAATCAAACTAGCTGAATTATATCGCTTATTGTCAAATTAGTCCTTACAAGTAACAAAATGACCAAGTTGCCCAAATTCATTCAAAATCAAATATTTTTTTGCTTATTTGCAGATTTCAAGAGGGTAAATGTTTCAATCTCTAGAATTTCATGGGAATAATTTCCTTATGATAGAGAACTGAATTAACCTAATTTGAAGTTGAATAAAGGGAAATGGATGTTACCTGATGCCTTTTGCGGGCATTGTTGGAGATGGCAGTGAGAACACCCCAAACATTAGGATCAGAATTGTGAAGAGGTTGAGAAGCGAAACTGGAAGCAACAGAAACAATGCGATCTTTAGCACCCAAAATTGATGCTGGATTTTGCTGCTGCTTGTTAGGAGAATTTCCGTTGGATCTCGGGGTTCCTCCATTTCCGCGGGTTTTGTCTTCTTCCATCGCCATTGTTGCACAGTCAGTCAGAGTAGAAGAGAGAGAGAGAGAGAGAGAGAGAGAGAGAGAGAGAGAGAGAGAATTCGCGGGAATTGAAAACCCTAATTATGTAATTCGCGGGAGTGTGATTTTATATTGGGGGGTGTGTGTGTGTGGAAGTTAGTGAAGTGTCAAGTGTGTTGTGAATGAACCCTGTTTTTCGGTGTGGCTAGTACTAGTAGTATAGCTTCCCTCGGAAGTCTCACAACTTCACCCCTTGACCTTGGATAATTTGTTTGTCCCCCAATTACTCACTCATTTTCAGATCACTTATCATTTTTGAAGAATTTAACATACAAATAAATCAAATAAGTTATGTTATTTGTGTTTTTTCTATAATATCCTTAATCATTTATTATTTTATTCTGCAATAAATAGATAAAGATACTATTTTTTTTTTGTGGTGGTCGGAGTTTGAACCTCGAATTTTGCATATATTATGTATTGTTCCTACCAACTGAGTTAAGCTCACGATGACAAATAAAGATACTATTGAGTATTGACAAACACATTATTAATGCTGTATTAAAACTTAAAAGTGACAAGTAAAGTGAAACAAAATTGTTCTTAAAAAACGACAAATATTATGAAATAGAGAGTATCAAAGATGCTCGACCTTTATTTTTTGAATACACTTCGTCTAAATGAAAAGGTATATTGATTAATGAAAAGTTATAGGATTTAGTAGTTAGTTACAATTCTTAATCAAAATGTATATTGATTAATGAGAGAGAAAAAAATCTTAAAAAAATTTGGTAACACCCAGTCTAGGACCGACTAATTTGAGGAGAGTCCTATTTAAAGTATGGATTAGTTCATCAAAATTGACATAAAAAAGAAAATCAAATTTAAATTTAATAGATGCAAATTCCAATGTCTCAAATCTAACACCATCAAATCAATGCAAGTTGGTTAATGAGAGAGAATTGTTGATTACATGAAGAGATACTACATGCTTATATAGCCAATTCTAACCTAACTATATTGTAGTAACTATTGTAACTAACTATATAAAAGTAGAATCCGTAAAAACAATAACACTAAAACTAGAAAAGAATGCAATCACACGAACTATAGCTAGGCAAATTAGCTATGAGTGTGAAGGTAGCTTGCTGAAATACTTCCTCTACTGGCCATTTGTCTCTATCAAATCCATGTATGTGATTGGCAAAACCAATACCGACTTCGTGTGCCATAATCTCCAACACAATATTGATCTTCTAACACATTTGTCATATAATATTTTGACCATTTGATGCAACTCAACCACTACAAGTAAAATATAAAAAAGATACTTGATGTACCAGCACGAGTCAGAAAGAAGCATTGACACCAAAGAAGCCAAAGAAAATGAGCCAAAAATTGTCATGATAATGCTAAAATGATTAGCATATGAAGGCCAACATATCCAAGCTCTGAAGGATAAATAGTAACCTAATATGCCAAACAAGCAAACTTTTGTGGTCAAAGGGTGAACTTGGAATGGGGAAATTGTGTTATTACCTGCAGTTTGAACTTGAAGGAATCCTAATAGTGTGGGAAATGTAAATGCATAGATTTTATGCCGGTGGGTTGTGAAGGAATAATGAGTTTGGTTACATGCAATCGAGATAGGAGTTGTTATGTTGAAGGTTTGCTGGTGGACATAGAAGGTGGCTCGCCATTGATGAGAGGTTGGTTCAAATGGACAAGCCATAGTGATCATATGCTATGTTGTATGCTATTAAGCTATATTTTAGTTCTATTTATAAGGTTTTTGGGGAGAATTTTTAGTCCAACTTAAGTGTTCCAAGTTTCAACTTTTGGGTAGACTATATGTGCATCTTTGATATCGCAATGGATTTTGTCCGAAATCACAACGAGTTGGTATGATTTTGCAAATCCACCATGAGACCAAATAAGTACTAAGACGAATCTTTAATCCATGTCATAGTCCTACGGTTGTATGTTTCTTATTCTTAACTACTCCAAAGAATGATAATTGTTGAGTACAAATTTTAGGATTTTTTTAGAAATACCAAACTAAAGAAATCATAAGCAACAAAAGTATAATTGCTAAAAATAAGTTGTGTGATTGATCGAGTGTGTCTAAAGAAAGATGCATAATACGTAATCCTATTGACAATAAACGTGTCCTACTAAGACTCAGTCTTGGATGTCGTTATTTGGCTAAACTTGCTAGTAATGCGTAAGATAATGATTGTTGTTGTGTGTACGTGACGCTCCATGTTTCATGACGGTTTCTAATTCCATGTCCATGCAACTTTCCCTCTCTAACCGTACCTCCTAGCTTATACTCCATCCGTCTCTAAATAATAGTTGTTTAAGGTTTATGCACGGTTATTAAGAAAATAATTAATTGTGTTGATTTTGATGGTAAAATTAATGTCATTTACTAAAACATCCTTATTAATTGTAGTTAGTGGAGTAGTAAAGTTGGATGAAATTCAATAAATAAGAGTATAATAATGGAAAAAAATAATAAATGCTGTATTGGTATTCTAAAGTGACAATTATTTTGAGAAAAATAAAAATGGATAAAGAGACAATTATTGTGAGACGGAGGGAACATTTGTTTTCGTTGTCTTTAGCTGAATTATCAGTTTCACGTGACTTTGACCATTTCGTTCTGACATTGCTACGACTCTAGTGAAACTCTTAGGAACTGAGTAAGATTCGGCTAACCCATCTTCAACTCAAATAATCAATCACTAGACTACCTAAACTCACCCTTAATTCGAGTGTGTGCCGTTTTCAGTTAAGAATTTATATAATTCTAGGTGTAAACAATGATTTTACTTCCTTAATTATTATTATTTTATAAGCTGCTTACTAAATGTTGCTATGAGGTGGTAGCATATTTTTATAAGCACTAATTTTATAGTAGCTTGATCAACGTTCAAGGATCTTCACTATCGTTCATGTCTTTCTCATTACTTCATAGAATTGTATTTTCTAAGATATGGTTTCCATTAGTAATGGAAACACGCCAGATCTGCTTGAAAAAGTAAATGTATTTTCATAACTAAAATTACTTCTTGTAGAAATACTGTCATTATGTTCGTGATTTTATTTTTAGTTGAAAAAATCTTATTAGTCGATATTATATTCTTGTATGATTTGATCTATCTGCAAAGAGACATGTAACTACAGGAATGATTTCCTCGTATAAAATTTTATGGTGAGAGATAAAGTGACGCATCTCTCACCAATCAAAATCACCTCACTTTGCATAAATTTTGTTATTATACAACACTCTTGGAATAAAAAAAGTTTTACAAATGCATCTAATTATGAGTTGCCACATCATTTAATAAGTTAAAAATATGATTTACTATACCTCATTAATTGATGTGACAACACAAGGCATGTGTAAACTCATGTCGAAAATTAAAAAAAAAATTATTCTTTTAGTCAACTCTTTTTTAATTAAAAACAACATTATTTTTAAAAATAAATACATAAAATCTTCATAAAATTTACTTTGTGAATTTTTACTAATTTAAATATTGTGAAAGTTATCGCATCACATTCTACAAAATCAATTAAATATGGATACTCATAATGTAGGGTGCTAACATATACGAGATCTTGAAAGTTTGACCTCATTTTGATATTTTGAATCAAAATCTACAAGAGTCGTTATATCGATCTGCTAAATCTACAAATAAGTCAGCATTTTGATTTTATTTTGGTGAAAGTCAGCATATTGATATACAATGTTAGAAGTGAAAATGATAATTAGATGTTACTCTTATAACTGTAACAGGTGTAGGGGTACATGGAATCAGACTTAATAGGAATTTATTATTTGTGGGATGAATCCTAATGCCTAGCATATATTTTGCTTAAAAAAGTGGTTAACATATTTTAGTTAAAGTCTTGTCAAAAAAAATATATTTTAGTTAAAGTAAAATCGCTCAAGACTCAAGAGATACTCAAGTTTGATTTCTAATTAACCATGCGTTTGAAAACTTTTAGCTTCATAAAACCACAGTGATTTCAAATTGGTAAGTGAGAATATTTATTTACTTAAACGTGGATTCAAAAAATACTAGAAAACAGTTTTTAACTGTTTTTTTTACCTATCTTAGGCTCATACTTATAATTCTGTTAAAACAAAAAAAAAAAAACTCAAACTTAAAATATTTGGCCTGTTTGTTTAGAAAATGGAAGATTCAAAAAATAGCATGCAGGAAACATAAATATTTTTACTATGTTTCATGTTTGACAAAGCATAGCAAAAAAAACCTCTAAATAAATGTAACCATTCTTTGCCTTTTTTTCTGATCTAGTATATAATGAACAAATGGATATTGGGAGCAATCTTAACTTGCATAAAGAATTACAGAGAAATAATGGGAATCCATTGTCATCCATCTTCTAGGATCTCTTTGTGTACATGCATGCATGAAGTGCTGCAGTATTTGTAATTATACCGGTGGAAAGGAACTTTACCAGCAAGTGATGAATTACAACAGGAACATAATATGTCACCGTCTAATCCACTATTATTAGCTGAAGTGGTTGAATTACTAGCTTGAATTTTGAGGGCAGCCATTCTTCTTTCTGCAGCAGCTGCTCTCTTTTCTCTTTCTGCATCCTGTGCTCTTTTTAGTTCCTCCTGTTTATTTAAAGATAAAAACAAAATCCAGATAGTTAAAATATTTAACAGTTCATTCATAAATGTGCAGTGTGATTTTAACACAATAAATTAGATGTTTTAAAATATAGAACAAAGTAAAGGATATAGTGAAAAGCAAATAAATAGTTGTGCAAGAAAAGGTTATTTTCACTATTTCTAGTACAGATCTTGAAAACGAGAAACAACGTAAAGAAATTCATAATTAGTAAAAGGGAAAATAGAAAACATTTTTTTAAAACCAACAAGACTCCTGCATTTTGGTTACTCTAAAAAGGGCGAAGAGAAATCTTAGAGAACAGAATAGATATGAATGTCTGCTTTGTTCTGTTTGCGTGTCAAACACCAAAATAACATTATTTATATTTTCAGCTAGCAAATAATCAGTACTAACCGCTTTCGATAATTTCACACCACTTTTTGATTGAGATTGTCCTGTAGCAGATGTTGAAGCAATCTTTTGTTTTTCAGCAGCTTCAGCCTGAAAACCACATTCAAGCTTTGTCAGAGCAACAAATATCAACAACGATAAGCATCAGTACCATATATGATTGAAAAACAACAGGGCAAATCAAAGCTTCTCAACAAAAACTCTTCAGAATATCTGTAGCCAGCCTTAAGCTATATCCATAAGCATCAGAACCAAGAATAGCAAATTGAATATGCAAATCAGTGAAATACAAGAGTGATATTTGAATTTGCAAATCGGCGGTGAAGTACGAGAGTGAAGAGTACCTCAAGTTTTCACAATCCACAAAGAGTTCATACTTGCACTAAACTCATTTACAAACTATGTTTGTTAGCCAAAAGGGGGAAGAAAAACAGAGGAATAATATTTGAAGGTGTGGGTACCGTTTTCACTCTAGTCGACTATGCAATAATATCAAGATAACTCTGAAAACTTCATATAAATCCTAACAAATTGTAAGTAAAAAATGACTGAAGAGTGCGCATGTTAAAGATGATACTGTCAGTTGAGTTCCATTTACAAATGGAGGTAAAATCATAGTTGTCAAACTCAAAAACTGCATGTTGCAGCCGACCATAAAAAACATTGCAGCGGAATAGCACCTAGTGGAATGACCGTTATTCTAAAGTAATTATATTTAAATGAAATCATTAACGTTGTAACCACAAATGCCGAAAAATTAAATAATTAACCCAAATTCATGAACTATTAGAAATAGAATGTCAGATGTTAAGCAAAATAAACAAGTAAATACCAACAACGGTCAAGAAAACTAACAAGTTTAAGTCTCTAAGGCTTTAAGTAACTAAACATTAAAATTTAAATAACAGCTTTCAATAACAAGGGAAATTTCAGCAATTGGATGAAGTAACTTTGACCTGGTAATAATTGTGACAATTACAATTATATAAGAACTAAAGCTTTTAAAGACAATAATATGACATGATATATTATAAAACAATTTGATAAAATTAATTCATTTCTGAACCGCATAAATAAAACAATTGTATAATCGCACTTTTTCATCCTTCACATAAAGTGGCATTCTCTTTCTTCATCTGTGTTTCTGTTTTGCTCTCTCCATGATCCATTTGCCCCAGACACATACAATGACCAAAATTATGCCACCGGAAACAGAGCAGAAACAGGCTGCTGGTCGCGAGATGCTGGGTTGCCGGTTGCTGGACGTTGGATCATTAGCTTCCGGGTCAACGGAGGTAGGATGTGGGGAGCAGCTTCTCTGGTTCAATGTTTGAAGGTGAGAATGTGAATTTTGTGAGTTCTATTGGAACTCTTAAGCCCTATAGGAAGTGAAATGCCCCAACCCAAACAATCCCCCCAACACAGTAACATATCTTTTTAAGGGTATTTTAGGGGTTTTGAAGTTCTAGCCCTGTAGCGCTGCCATTGGCCGCGATTTCTAAGATGCAGTTGCACCCACTAAGGTTGTGAAACCAATATGTGACGCCACAGCTTGCTGATAGCAGCCACTGCTCCGACACAATAGTGGTGCTATAGACAACCGCTGCTAATATGTATTGTAAACATGTCCAGGAAAACTAATGTGAGGTCATCACACTACATAGAGACCGAAAGAATAAAGATGTACCTGAGCCTTCTTTTCTTTTGCTTTACGTAATTTCTTTAATTCTTTTGCTCTAGCTTTTCTCTTAGCATCTTTTTCTGCCTGCACAAGCACAAAAGGAGGCAATAATTACACTTCCACAGAAGTTCTTAGATTTGATTAATAAAAGGTAATAATCACGTCTAGTGGGGAAAGGTTCCCTAATATAAAGGATATGTTTTTCAACCAGCCATACTTATTTCCTAGTATCTCTTTTACTGCCAATAACATTTATCGGCAAGTCATCACAAATAAAGAGAAAACTATCGATAGCAAAAAAAAATTAATGATTTGATTTTATATAAATCATAAAAAAAAACTTATTCCTAAAAATATCAGAATCACCTGCTTAGCAGCTTGTGATTCTTCCATTTCTTTAGTCAATGCACTAGGCACTTTTGCAGCATTCCAATCCCACTTGTCGAGATTTGAAGCCATAAACCTTCTGAAAGTGTTCCTGACTTCCTTGTCAGGTGCCAACATATATGGCGTCCGTCCCCTTTCATCTTTGACACATGGATCTAAGCCCTGTTCTAAGAGTTCCATAACCTTTTCAGAGTCACCCGATTGTGCTGCTTGATGTAAAGGAGTTGATATAACAGGTAACTCATTCTCACTTATGTCATCACTTAAAATAAGAGGTTCATCATTTTGGTTACTAGAACAAACTTCAGCTTTGTCGTTTTCATCCAACCCAGCGATGTCCACTTTACTCACAGTTGGGGCGCCATTTCTTTTAGCTTTGCGAATTGGCACCCCGTCCTGTTGGTTACTTTGTAAAATTTCCTTCTCATCTGCTTCATAGGATACTAAGGTCAACTGGCCATAGATGCGTTTTGCTTCTCTGAGAGTTGGCCTGCGGACAATCATAGCAATATTTCTAACACATTGCGGATTGGTAAAACATGGCTTTTCTCCATCATAAAGCAGTTCGCGACTACTTGAAGGTGCGTGTATAAAAATGCAAATGGAAGCATCAAAATAAGGTCTCCAAGCAGTAAGCAGTTCGTGAACTTCCTACAATATGAGCATGCCAGTAATCAGTTCAGATTTACATGTCACTCTACACAATCTCCCAAACACAATAAAAAAGGTAATAAATAAAATTGGATGAAGAAGAATACAACAGTCAATTTGTCAAAAATCATGATCAATAGGGCCAATTATAATTGCTTGTATAACAACTTATAAGTAAACAAACACATCACATTAGGAGTTCTAAAGTCTTCACAAATGAAGTTAGCAGCAGTAATTTTAATTATAGGTAAATAATTGAAAATAAGCAGCCTGTACTTTAAGAGGAGAAATTCTTTTAACAGTTAATATTTTATATAACATTTTCAACATGGGAAATAGCAGAACAACAAATTATATTGCTGTTGCCCAATAAATTAAGAAAACAAAATCAGCAAAGTTTTCGGAAAAGACATTACTATACAAATCTCTAGTTATTACTAACATACATACACACAACCTACCACTTCCCACCTCTTGAAAAAAACAAAAAATAAAACACACATAGTATTACTCTTTATACTACGCATTTGTTAACCATTGTACAACTACGTCTAATACCACGATGCACAACAAATTGGCTAGCTCAACAACAACAACAACAACAACAACAACCAAGCCTTATCCCACTAAGTGGGGTCGGCTACATGGATCAAATGACGCCATAGTGTTCTATCATAAACCATATTTGGATCCAACTTGTGGATCAAATGACCTCAATATGTTAATTTCAGAACACCAAAGAGCAAATAATTTTTTTAAAGAAAATGGAAATAAAATAAAATTAGCAAGTAAAACAATACAGGTTTGATTAAAAATACCTTTTTTAATGCAAGTTCGTTGTAGCGACGAAGTGAAGCACCAGCAGAATGTACGGTCCTGCCAGAAGCATCTTTAGCTGACTGTTTTTTTCCAGCCTTGGCCCTCACAACATATCTGCATACGAATGATAAAAGTTTAAAGTTACAAACAAATTTTGAAATTCCATTTACAATTTTCAGTAAATTGAACTAGTGATTATAAAAATGAATAAGAAAATAGGAAGATAGGTATTTGGTCAACAATTATGAGGTATGTACGATATGATATAGGTCATACCACCTTGGGACACTACCTGAGGGGAGGAAAGAAAAAGAACTACAGAAAAGCCAAACAGCTATCTGGAGAATATTAGGCATAAATGATACAGCATTCCTCTCATTCTCGTTGTAAAACTTAGCTGAACAGAATCAGCATACAAGAAGAATGTATATATACACAAATTCATTTTCATCTTGTTAGAATATTTTAAAATACCTATCTTAGAATTGGTTGTCATATTTCCTGTTTTGTTTCCATGTTATGTTATTCAATTAAAATTATGAGTTTAAAAAGGAAACAATGCTTTATCTATTGTAACATCATCAAGATATTTTGCATCGCAAAATATCAATTTCAGAGTGTCTGGTCTTTTTATTATTACTTTCCTCCCACTATACATAAAAGACTAAAACTATATAATTTCAACAATTCTGATAAAATGATTGCACCTAAATTCTAAACAAAATGTTTATCGCTCATAATATAACTAAAATGTGGATAGCCAAAATGTTAGGAACCCAAGAGAAAATCAGTAAAATTGATTAAGAGTTATAAGGGATAAATAACTGGCATTACGAATACAGCCATACAGGTACACACAATCTTTTCTTCAAAAAAAAAAAAGGTACACACAATCTTAACAAGATTGGCTTGCAACATTGCATGCAAGAGCAAAAATATTCAGTCTTAATCGTTACTTATGCTTGAATCATCCAGTTAAAAGAAAATGTAAATAGAGTATATGACAGCAAAAGGACTGACCTCCAACACAACAGGAATTGATAAACAGCATGCTTCACAGATATTTAAATATTAATCTTTTAACATGGTGTGTGTGTGTATATATATATATATATATCATGCATATATTGGTTATCTCCACCTCACATGGTATGCGTAAATGAAACTCCAACCATATTTTATTAGATAAATCACACAAAAAGTGCAAAACTCTAACTCATTTTAAAATATTTAGTAAAGAAAAGAATTTGCTAACCTATGAAATGTCTTATGAGCCACAACTGTATCACCATCAAAGACACAACCAGCAAAGTGCCCACCAGATGCAAGCAGAACGATCCTCAAACGGGTCTTATCACTAGGTTCAACCGTCAGAGATTTCAACCTTTCCACCAAATTTTTCTGCACTTGCTCATCCTCATACACCACATTTTCGCTCACGTTCATAATCAAAGACTTCCATACAGAAACTCTTTGCCCTGTCTGAAGAGAGACAAATAGCTTTTGTTTTAAGCTTATGCCTGATTTATTAGGCACTAGATTTTGACTACGAGACTCATTTTCACTGTCATCGTCGTCATCACTTTCTGATCCAGATATACTTGACACGTCATAGTCTTTGACAAAATCAGATGTCAAATCCTCAAAATCCTCTTCCTTCACAATATTTTTTCCAGCAATTGTCAGCTTCACCTGTTGTCAATACATCCATCATATCAGCCAATCAAAAACCACTACCATTCCATTTTACATCCACAAGCCAAAACGGATATTTAGGCCCTGTTTGGATAAACAACTTATTTGCAGCTTATGGAAATAACCTAAAAGCAGTTTACAAACAACTGTCTGGAGAAACTTATGCATAAATGATACAACATTACAACATTCCCCTCATTCCTGTTGTAAAATTTAGCTCACCTATCATAAGCAGTTATCATAAATTGTCCCAGTTAATCCAACAAAACTTAGATAAGCTCAAATAAGTCAATCAAAACAGACACTAAGTTGGAACTTTGAACTCAAACATGAGCATACCAAGCTTCCAATACACAAAACACAACTGAAAATCAATCAGAAAATGTTTGATTTCTTCCAATTTTAAGGAAAATGGGTACAATTTGATAATATTTTACACAATTGCAAATGACCCAATAAAAAAGGTTGAATTTTTTCTCTTAAAAATCAAAATGGGTACTCTAAACTGAACCAAAAATAACTAAAATTCAAAAATTGAGTAAACGGAGAAATAATTAATCAAAAGGTGTTAATTGAAACTAACATTGAATCGATGAATATCTGATTTGAAGTGCGAACGTTGATCTTGAAGAGAATCGAAGTGAGCCTTGCAAGTATTGCAGGTCAATCTAGGACCCGAAACGACGGCGTTTTGAATATCATCAACGGCGTCGTTTGAGGGTGGTTGAAGGGTTTGGGTGTGGTGGTCGGGAAGTGAAGAGTGAGGAGAAGGAAGAAGACGACACGAGTCGAAGTAGTTTGATGGAAGTTCGAAGATTGAACGGTGTCGTTTTTCTTGAGACGATGCCATCGCCGATAAGCATTTACGGGAAGTTCAGAGAAATTGTTTGGTTTCTATACTTATGGGTAGAGAGAGAAGTGGGAGCCACTTGATTTTCCGATTTAGTGTGTGTTTCGTTATGGAGTGCAGATCTGGTCCATTACAAAATTGCTCCAATTTCCTGTTAATGTAACCGATGTGTGACATGTGGCAGGGTCAAATTTTAACGGATCAGATTTTAAAAACAAAATCAGTTTTTGCTTTGACAAAAACAAAAATAAAACGAGAAACAGTGCACGTTTCTGCTCTCCTTCTTCACTCCTCTCCGTCGTCACTCTTCTCCGCCCCTCTCCTCTCCTTCATCTTCTTCGTTAGTACGCCGCCGTTCTTCTCTCTCTTCTGCATTTCAACAGTGTTCCGCCACAATTTCCGGTTCCCCTCTTTGACTCGCCGTCATCTTCACTATTTCCTCCTTTTTACAGGGTTAGGACCGAATTGAAGATTCATGGAGACGATTGAAATCGATGAGAGCGTGTTTGGTGGTGATTGAATTAAAGATTGTTTGTTTAGTGGTGTTTAAAGAGTATTAGTATTGAATTTCACCCAAAAATAATCCTTCAGGCTTCAGATATGCCCGTGCCTCATGTATGCCTCTCAAGATTTTAGTAATTAAGCATTTGCAAGTCCTGTGATTGGTGTAGACGTGTTGTCAAATGCTATAAAAATTCTGCTCTTGATATTTAAAAAACTTGCTGTAAAAATTCTGTTGATGTTACATTGCAGTAAAAAATTATGCCAAGAATATCACTCTAAAACTTACTTATGTTGATGGCATAAAAATCCTAAAACTTACTTATGTTGTTGGCATAAAAATTCTGTTGCTGATCCAAGTTCCATGTGGTATTCAGCTCTTGATATATATTTAAAAAATCTGGTCTAAAAATTCTGTTATGTTTCATTGCAGTAAAAAAAAAATCGGCCAAAAATATCAATCTAAAACTTCGGCTGCTGACATATAAAAATTTTGTTACAGATACAAATTTCATGTGGTATCAACTAAAATTCTGCTCTTGATATTTAAAAAATCTGTTGTAAAAACTCTGCTATGTTTCATTGCAGTTAAAAATAAATCGGCCAAAAATATCACTCTAAAACTTCGGCTGCTGACATATAAAAATTCTGTTACAGATACAAATTTCATGTGGTATCAACTAAAATTCTGCTCTTGATATTTAAAAAATCTGTTGGAAAAACTCTGCTATGTTTCATTGCAGTTAAAAATAAATCGGCCAAAAATATCACTCTGAAACTTCTGCTGCTGACATATAAAAATTCTGTTACAGGTACAAATTTCATGTGGTATCAACTAAAATTCTGCTCTTGATATTTAAAAAATCTGTTGTAAAAACTCTGCTATGTTTCATTGCAGTTAAAAATAAATCGGCCAAAAATATCACTATAAAACTTCTGCTTCTGAGTATAGTATGTTGCAATCTATTTGCAATCTGTTTTACAGTAGAGAACTAACATAAACCATGATAAACAAGTAAACTAACATAAACATGTAAATTGTCATATAATTCAAAAAAACTAGTAAAACCATAAACAAGTAAATTGTCATATAACAAAATATGTTTCCCATCAAAATACATCAAAATATGTTTCCGATCAAAATACATCAAAATATGTTTCTCAACGTGTCATTTGTCTTCATTGTGCCCCTTGGATTGTAGCTTGACATTGAGCTCCATTATCAACTTCGCTTGATTGTGTCCCTTGGATTGCAGTTTGACATAGAATTTCGTTGTTAGCTTGACTTGATTGTGTCCCTTGAATTGAAGCTTGATGATGAGTTCCATTGAGAGAAATTGAATTGAGGTTAGGTGGTTGCTGCATAATATAAGAAAAGTGAAATGAATGATATAGTTAAACAATTTAAAACATTGATAAGTAAAGAAAGGAAGAAAAAAACTTACCGCTAACGACTGTTTTTCCTGTGATTTTCTCTTTTTTTGAGACTGAATGTATTTGTTTCTCTTTTTAGAATCTTTCTCAACCCAAGATTTAGCTCGTTTTTTAGTGGAACGTGAACAATCTAGCTTCTTTATGCCTTTTGCCTTGACAACAGTTTCCACGTTGTTCTGAGTTTTATCATTTCCAAGTGATATGGTTACCTGAACCATTCCACTTGATTCTCCATCCACACATTTGTTTGCCAACATATCTTCAACTATTTTGCTGGACTCTTCATAAACTTTGGACAAAAAAGTGTAAGTTTCATGAGATTCTGAAGCTCTGTTGGCCAATTTAATCGCTGGAGGACATAACTCACTGTATCGCTTCATGAAATGGGCTTTCATGTCTAGTTCAACATGCATCCCTTTCCAATCTTGATTACTTCCCAACCTTGCCTCTCTTGTCCATCGCTTTAGTATATAGTGTTCAGGAATTAACTTAATATTCATGCCATCCAACACTTTCAAAGCATGACTACATAAGATGCCGTGTGTCTCAAATCTACGACAATCGCAAGAAACTTTTTGTTCCATAGGATTTCCCATAACTGTCCTCTCTTTTACATTATCATAATTTGTGACAGCATACAAACCTTCTTTCAACACCTTTATGCAAGTGTCTTGATATTCCTCATATTCCTCTTGGAATTCCTCAAATATTTTTGGGGTGTAAACATTTCCGGCTTGGACGAGCATTCGAGCCTTCTTCATTTTCAATCTAGGTAGCTTATGTCTTGACTCATATTCAGCTTCTGACTCATTGTTCCGTTTACCATTGACAGCCCTTTTAAAGTGTGTAAAAAATTGTATTAAATTTAAATCCGACTTCAAATGGTTTTTCAAATCAGCATTAAAGCTTTCACTTAATTGCGTAGATCTCATACCTGCAGTGAACGTTTTCCGAACATAAGTCCATGCCCATTTTTCCTTAAATCGAAAAATCATATGCAACCACGAACCTTCCAAAACATTATGCTCAACAAGTAAAGAGTTCCATGCATTCAAAAATTCATCTTCCTCTTCGTGTAGATCTATGCAAGCTTCAAAATCAGAACAAAAATGCTTACTCCTTTGATATAGATGGTTCACATGCCTTAGAGCGTTTTGTCTTATATGCCAAGTACATAATCCATGAAATGTCTCCGGCATAACTAAAGAAATACCCTTTGCCATCGCAGCATCTTGATCCGTTAGAATGGTTTTAGGCTTTTTTCCACCCATTGCTTTGAGAAAAGTTTCAAATAACCACTGAAAAGAAGGTATTGTTTCATCATATAACAATGTTGCACCAAAAATGATTGTTTGTCGATGATTATTAAGTCCAACAACTACTCCCAATGGCCGATAACCCTTATTTGTCTTGTATGTGGTGTCAAAAGTAACGACATCACCAAAGTACCCATAATCATTGATCATTTGTGCATCTGCCCAAAATATGTTTGTTATTTGCTCTTCAACATCCATTTGAAAGTCATAAAAGAAAGATGGATTTTTGCTTTCTTGTTTGAAATAAGTCATCAATGCACCCACTTCACCATACTTTAGTGAGTCCATCCTTTTTGTTCGAAGCAAATTCTTAGCGTCTGTTCTTGTAAAACCAACCATCTCTATCCCACCAGCCTGCTTGGACATATATTCATGCAATTCTTTTGGTCTTAATCCAGATTCATCTCCCATTATAATTTGTGATGCTTGTACCTCAGATATGCGACGATGAGAGCGAATCATGTGAACATACTCTTGCGGTTGAAGAAGGTGGTTGTGTTCTAGTACAAAGTCAACAACCTTGTATTTCCCTATCTTTCGATCAAGTGAAATACCCATACGTGCATTACACCCCGTTCTAGTTTCTGCCGTAGACTCCCCAGTCGGTTGACGTCTTTTGTCAACACTTCGTGTACCTTCTTTGTAGCATGTGAATCTTCTTGAAGTTAAAACCCCGTCTTTTTTGCTTTTATTCCCATATTCTCGACGAATACCAAATCCAATTCTTTTACTATACTCATTATAAAATTCATAAGCAGCTACCTCGGATTCAAATATCATATCCAAGCAAGGTTTGATGTCGGCAATACTTTCTTGTCCATGTTCCTCATTTTCTTCAAGAATAGTGTTTACCAATTTATCAACAGAATTGTCTACCAAAATAGACGACGGATTCATGCTTTCTGAAAAATAACAGAGTCATCATATTAGTTATTGTGCAAAGATAAGATTATATAAGAATAAAAATATACCCTTTAAAACAAACAAATAAAAAGAACATGTAAACAAAAACAAAAAAAAACCTTTAACGAGAAACAAAAAAAGGAGAAATAGATGATAATAGTAAACAAAAAAAAAACTTTAACCAGATACAAAAAAAGGAGAAATAGATTATAACAATCCTATCATGGTTGTCATCAAACACAAAGGTGGAACGGTTCCATAAGTGTAACGAGAAACAAAATTTCAAATGACAAAGTCATTGATATGATGAAACAAACCTTTTCAAATGAGAGTCATATGATGAAAGCTTGTAACAGTGTGACGGCGGCGGCAGCGCGCAGTTGCGATAGCGAGGGGAAGTTACGACAGCACGATGGCGGAGTAGGGTAGAGTAGTGGTGAATGTGTGTTGCTAAGTTTGAGCGTGTTTTGTTTCGACGGAGAGGAGAAGAGAAATCGTTTTTTATTTTTTTTAATTAAAAATAATTTAATTTGCTGATTTAAAATCTGAGCCATTGAAATTGTTTTTGCCACGTGTCTTCAATCAGTTCAAAGTACAGGACAGTAAATGGATTTAAAAGACTGGAGCTGATCTGCGCTCTATCAGTTGGTTAATCAGAAACAAATGTAACAAATAGCCAAGTCCAACAATGACCTCAATGGAGTTTCTTAATTTTGTGCTTTCATTATAGTTTGAAGTCAAACATGCTCTACGTCACACTCTTCTCGGTGAAAAGAAAAGGCAGTATAATAAAACGTATAACATCAAAATGTAAAGGTATTCAAAACTTTGTCAGCATAGGTTACATTCCAAAATATATGTTAGCAACACTCTCTTTTCAACGCTTTCTCTAACACTTATTTATTGAGTGGAATCCATGAGTCCCACCACTTCATGTGAGACCTATTCCAAAGTGTAAGACCAACATTGATTTCACCAAATAAAAAAGTGAGTATTTAAGAGAGTATTAAAAAAAGTGTTCACAGCACTTCCCTACATCAAAATGTTAGTAGTACAACATCAAAAAGCCTCGAGACTAAATGGAAAAAACTTATACTAGTTTTCCATCAACCACGGACTTCATAGCGTCAGCCTCTGACAAATCCAACGATGGAAATAGGACATGAACTTGTTCTATGGCCTTATCAAAACCATCTTGATAGCGAAAGGCAGTATCTAACTTCAAATCCTCAATTTCCATATCCTTTGCTGCGGATTGCCCATTGAGCGTATTTATACTTTTCTTCAAATCCTCAATTTCCATATCCTTCGCTGCGGATTGCCCCTTGAGCGTGTCTATTCTTTTCTTCAAATCCTCAATTTCCATATCCTTCGCGGCCGATTTCCCCTTGAGCGCATCTACACTTTTCTTCAAGCCAACAACCTCCTCCTCAAATGCCTTGTTATTTTCAGTCTTTTTCTCCAACTGAGTCAGAGCAGTCTGTTCTTCCTCCAATCTCTTATTTACCTTCAATATTTGTTTCTTCATATCTCCAAGAATATCATTGGCTATTTTCAATTTTTCTTTGGTTGCATTCAGTTCGTCTCGGCGGTTGCTTTCATGTCCCAATACAGATTGAAATTGGTCCGTAATCACCTTCCGAAGTAAAGCACAGCGAAGGTTGTATGCCACAAGCATCTCACTAGCCTTTTCCAACCCAGACTCCTTCACCTCCTGCACATTTTTGTGAAGCTTAGATTGCTGTCCACAAAACCCATTCCATCAAAACACCTGTCCCACAGCGATGCTTTTTCAGTCTCTTCCATTGGGACACACGTCTTCTCCTTCTTAATCTTTTTCCTAGGTAAAGGAAGAACCACCTTAGAATCGCATGCAGCGGAATCATTGTTCAAAGGTGGTGCAGCAATAGGTTCTGTGTCTGAAAGTGACGGTGACCCCTCCTCTGAGTTTCCCCCACCTTTTCTCTTGAGCTTGCAGATTGTAACACCACTAACGTCCAATTTTGCTTCAGCGGCACCAGATTGCAAAACTGTGGCTCTCTTTTCTCTAGCCTTTGCCAAATAGGTCTTGAACTCGGCGTCATTTAGCGGAGACATTCTTCCTACATAACAACATGCAAATCCACAAGCTTAAAAAAGACATTATTGAAACATCGGCAAAAAAAATTTATGAAGTAAATTCTGGAGTACATTAACATTAAATTCATTATCTATCAAGTCCTTGCAGCTTATGGGAACAAAAGACAAGAATTTTACTGCATATCTCTCAGATTCGGTCAACTTATCATAATCAAAGTCTTTGAGATAGGCAGGTTCCCTCTCCCAATACAAAGGAAACTTGTGCCATCCAGAGTTATCGAAAATGATTTCAGTACAAGAATTATTGTCTCTAAGTAAAAAAAAAAAAAAACGGTGTTTGAAATCCTTGTAGGGTGAAACTGGGGGGGGGGGGGGCGGGTATTAATTACTGTAAGCATCTTGCACTTGAAGCATGTAAAAGGAACCCTAACGTGCAAATCCCCAAACACGCTACTAGCGCACATATAAAGCGCTTCATTAATCGCTCTGATTGGACGACGCATAATCACACTTTCTTCATCCCTAACAGGATTTAGGATCAGATCACTTTCATTCCCAGTAGAAGAAACAGCAACCTTGGCGTGAAAAGCCCTACAGTATTCTGATGAGCACTATATAACTTCAGGGTGCACCGAATCAAGCTCGGTGCCGGCGGAGTCCATCGCTACTTTAACGGGTCTTTGTCTAAGCCATGAGAAAGAGGAAATGAGAATATCTCTCTCATCACTACTAGATGAATCGCTAGAATTAGAGTCACTCGGAAAGCCTAAGACTTTTTTGTGATAAACTTTCCAATTGATTGTACCATCAGATCACTTAGCAAGAGAATAACACATTTTGAAATACAAAAAAGGGTAAATACCTCTTTTCGTCCCTGTAATATTAGCGAATTCCGGTTTTAGTCCCTGTAAAAAAAAAAGATTTAGATTTTGTCCCTGTAATTTCAGATTCTTCCACTTTTGGTCCCTCATTCCACCACGTCAGCAGAATCTGCATGAGGGACCAAAAGTGGAGTAATCTGAAATTACAGGGACCAAAAGTGGGAGGAATCTGAAATTACAGGGACGTAATTGATGCAGATTTTGTTGACGTGATGAAAGGAGGGACCAAAAGTGGAAGAATCTGAAATTACAGGGACAAAATCTAAATCTTTTTATTTACAGGGACTAAAACCGGAATTCGCTAATATTACAGGGACGAAAAGAGGTATTTACCCTACAAAAAATCATTCGGCTGAGGTTTTGCAACCCCCCTCTCGTCAAACTCTATCTCACGAATAATCACCATTGAGTTAAAACAAAATGATAAACTAAAACGAAAGCACAGAGTTAAGGGAAAAGAAGATAATACCTCAAGAACAAAAGAATCGACAAGAGGCAAAGTCATAAGAAAGATGAATGTCAGCAAACACACTATACGTTGAAGACAAGACATAACGAAAAAAGGACATATGTCATTAATTGTTTGATAAATGAAATACGACAGAACCAAAGCGAAGTGTTTCCTCTTAAAAAGTAGGTGAGAAGTTTCGCACTGAGTGAAGCACCAAATGAAACGGCACAAATATAGAATTTATTCTGGAAACCCAAAGGGAAGAAAGAGAAAAAAAAATGCCATTTTAATAGTAATCAAAACACAAATCCAATGCGGCAGAATGCCTATCTAATTCTGAGAATATAAATGAACGCTGCTTTGAAAGTTTCAACCATGTGAAGGACCTCGCCGTTACAGGCTCCATGTTTGGGGGGTTGTGGACTACCATATACCAATGTCCTACCATCTCTAACAAAGAAGTAAAAAGCATCTCATCCTTACAAGCTACGTGTTTGGGGGGGTTGTGGTACACCATAGACTTAAATAAACTCGAAGTGTCAATTTAAGCACTACATCCTTACAGGTCACATGTTTGGGGAATGTGGACCATCATAGTCTTACTCACAGGATAGTCATTAAGATTGACTTCCCCCATCAAGCACATTCTCAAAAAACCAAACATGGCAGGAAGAACGGTTGCATGATCGGTTTAATCATCTGAATATGATATAGTCTTCCTCCCAGGAGAAGCATAAAATCCTAAGTACTCGCTGATTTTGTAGTGGAGCTTTCATCCCCAGCCAATCAAGGAGGTCCTCAGATCTGGATCTTATCAGCTGATGGAGCATCTAATCTCAGCAACGGAGAGCGTGCTTTGTTGAACAATAAGAAAAACCATGCAGGAACAATGTCATGTGCATTTCGGTCATTTTACTATGTTCATGTTTAGAAAAGCATGGTGAAGGAATGTTCTAAATGATTTTTACCATTCATTCCTTCCACCGTTTCTGTTTTTTGATTTTTTCGCTAAAAATCTAGTATGTAATTAAAAAATAGATTTTGGGAGCAATCTTAACTTGCAAAAGAATTACAGTAATTCTGGGAAAATACATTGCCATCCATATTCTAGGATATCTGCGTATATGCATGCATGAGGAGCTGCAGTATTTGTAATTAAACCGGTGGAAAGGAACTTTACCAGCAAGTGATGAATTACAACAGGAAAATGATGTTGTATTCCCGACTAATCCACATTCATTGGCGTCTGAAAGTCTATTAGCTGAAGTGGTTGTACTATTAGCCGGAAATTTGAGGGCAGCCATTCTTCTCTCTGTAGCAGCTGCTCTCTTTTCTCTTTCTGCATCCTGTGCCCTTTTTATTTCCTCCTGTTTATTTTTTAGATAAAAACAAATTCCAGAAGATTAAAATATTTATCAGTTCATTCATAAATGTGTAATGTAATTTTAACACAATAAAATCTGTTTTAATGTCGAACAAATGTTAAAAATAAAACAGAACAAAACAGAAGATAAATTGCAGAATGGTTTTCGAAAACATTTTTGTTTTTATTTCATGTACTCACTTAGTTACAAAACATTTTTGTTTTTATTTCACTTTGGTTCCTGTTCTAAAGATTTGTAAATGATATAGTGAAAGCAAATAAATAGTTGTGCAATAAAAAAAATTATTTTCACTCTTTTTAGTACAAATCTTGAAAACGAGAAACAAAGTAAAAAATTTCATAATTAGAAATAAAGGTGAAAATAGAAAACATTCTCTAAAATCAATAAGACTCTAATATAACATGCATTTTGGTCACACTAAAAAGGGCAAAAGAGAGAACAGAATAAAAAGATAACGACTGCTTTAATTTATGTGTGCCAAACACCAAAATAGCAATGTTTATATTTATATTTTCAGCCAGAAAATAATCACTATTAACCTCTTTCGATAATTTTGCACCACTTTTTGGTTGAGATTGTCCTGTAGCAGATGTTGGAGACCCCGGCCACCACCAAAAAATAGATGTTGGAGCAATCGCTTGTTTTTCAGCAGCTTCAGCCTGAACACCACATCCAATATTTGTCAAAGCAATAAATATCAACAACAATAAGCATCAGAACCGTATATGATTGAAACACAACATGGCAAATCAAAGCTTCTCAACAAAAACTCTTCAGAATAACTGTAGCTCGATTCAAACTAAAGCTATAAGCATCAGAACAAAGAATAGCAAATTGAATTTGGAAAACGGTGAAGTATGAGAGTGAAGAGTACCTCTCATTTTCATAATTCACAAAAAAGTTCATTTGTTCATGCACCCTCAAACTACACTCAATAACAAGCTAAATGTGTAATGTTTGGAGCAAAAGGTGGGAAGAAAAACAGAGAAATGAAGGTAAAATCATAGATGTAGATCACGGATAGTGGCGCGTAGCAGGCGACCCCGAAAACATTGTGGCGTTATAATGCAGTATGGAATGATCACTATTCTAAAATAATATATGCATATGAAATAACTAATACTGTAACCAAAGATGCTGAAAATGAAATAAAAAACTCAACTCATGAAATACTAATAAATAGCAATAAAAAGGCATGGATCTTAAGCAAAGCATACAAGTAAATACCAACAACAATCGAGAAAACAAACAAGCTTAAGCCTCTAAGGCTTAAAGTAACTACACATTAAAAAATAAATAAATAGCTTTCAATAACAAGGGAAATCTCAGCAATTGAAGAAAGTATTTTTGACCTGTTAATAGTTGTTAAAATTATAATTACAAAAACTAAAGCTTTAAAGACAATAACAAGATATGATATATTGTAAATCAATTTGATGCAAAATTATTCCATTCTGAAATCTGAACCAAATAAATAAAAAATTGAATAATCACACTTTTTCACCCTTCATGTGTTCTCTTTATTTATCCATATTTCTGTTTTCTCTCTTCGTGATCCATTTGCCCTAGACACATACAATGACCTAAAACATGGCACCGGAAACAGAGCAGAAACAGGCACCCGGTCGCAAGATGCTGGGTTGCTGAATGTTGGGTCATCAGCTGCTGGGTCGATAAATGTGCATAGCAGCTTCTCTGGTTCAATGTTTGACAGTGATATCGTGAAGTTTTGTGAGTTCTCTTAGAACTATTTAGCCCTGATAAGAAGTGAAATGCCCAAAACACCCCCCCCCCCCCCCAACTCAGTAACACCCCTTTTTAAGGATAGTTTAGGGGTTTTGAACCATTGGCCGAGATTTCTAAAGACGTGGTTGCAGCCACTAAAGCTACAACACCGATGATAGCAGCCACAGCCTGCTCCGACGTGAAAGTGGCCCTATTGACAACCTATGGTAATATCTATCGTAAGCAAGTCCTAGAAAACTAACATGAGGTCCTCATACTACATAGTGACCGAAAGATTAAAGCTGTACCTGAGCCTTAATTTCTTCTGCTTCACGTATTTTCTTCAATTCTTTTGCTTTAGCTCTTCTCTCTGCCTGTACAAGCACAAAAGGAGGCAGTTAATTACTCTTCCACAGAAGTTCTTAGATTTGATTAATAAAGTCAAAACTTCAATGCATCACGATTTGTGAGGACCGGTTCCCTAACATGAAATGTTTTCAACCAAACATACTTACTGCCTAGTCTCCCTTGTACTGCCAATAACATTTATCAGCAAGTCATCAAATATAAAGAGAAAGGTATTGACAGTAAAAAAATGTAATCATTTCATTTTATATAAATCATAAAAAAAAAAAAAAAAAAAACCTTATTCCTAGAAATATCAGAATCACCTTCATAGCAGCTTGATATTTTTCCATTTCTTTGGTCAATGGACAAAACACTTGTGCAGCTTTCCAATCCCATTTGTCGAGATTTGAAGCCATAAACCTTCTGAAAGTTTTCTTGATTTGCTTGCGAGGTGCCAACATATATGGGGTTCGACCCCTATCATCTTTAATGCATGGATCCATGCCCTGTTCCAAGAGTTCCATAACCTTTACAGCATCACCAGATTGTGCCGCTTGATGTAAAGGAGTTGAGTTGATAGTAAACTCACTCTCAATTTTGACTTTACTTGAAGCAAGATGTTCATCATTTTTGTTACTGGAAAAAGCTTCAGCTTTAGCGTTTATATCCAACCTAGCCATGTCCACTTTGCTAGCAGGAGGCGTGTCAATGAGAGTTGGCACTACGTCTTGTTTATTGCTCGGGAAAATTTCCTTCTCGTCTGCTTCATAGGATACTAGTGTCAACTGGCCATACACACGTTTTGCTTCCCTGAGGGTAGGCCTGCGGACAATCATAGCAATATTTCTAACACATTGTGAATTGGTAAAACATGGCTTTTCTCTATCAAAAAGCAGCTGACGACTACTTGAAGGCGCGTGCATAAAAATGCAAACAGAAGCATCGAAATAAGGTCTCCAAGCAGTAAGTAGTTCGCGAACTTCCTGCAATATGAATATGCCAATAGTCAGTCCAATTTTACATATAGCTTTGCACAAATGCACAAGTACTCAAACACACAAAACAACAGTAGTAAGTAAAACTGGAAGAGTTATCTAAAATTGGAAGAAGAATACAACAGTCAATTTGTCAAAAATCATGATCAATAGGGCCAATTATCATTGCTACCTTGTAAAACAATTTATAAGTGAATACACACATGACATTATGAGTTCTAAAGTCTTGGCAAATGAAGCTTAGCAGGTGCAATCATATCATCATACTTATTTCTAATCCTAGCTAACATGCAACCCTACTTCCAAAACCCTAAACCCTACCCTTTTGGAGGCAAAATGCATAACCACACCCATTAAATGCTCAATATGCCTCATTTAAAATTCACAGGTGCTCTATATAAGCATGGAGACACCATAACATTGGAAACTTGCAAGCAATAATTATTGAGTCCCACTCAATACATTTTCCAATACTAATTTAATAATTGTGCATGTCAGTCTATAACAAGCATGGATATCAAGGGACATTGCATTGGAAAATCACAAACATTAATTGTCATTTCTCCCACCTACATGTATTTGTCAACCTAACTCATTTCTAATTTCTATTGCACAATGCATAACCTCTTTCACCCATAAAGACAACAATTTCATTCATCTAAGTTTCTAAACCCTTATCATATTCACTTTCGGCCACTATCTTATGAAGAACACCATCCATTCATCATGTTGACGCGAGGATAAGAGAAGACCGGGGTTGTCATTGCCTTTGCTAGATCTTCCTTCCCCTCCGTTGAATGTCTAATTTTTCCACCTCATTGAAAACCACTGCGAAAATCGTGAGATTGTGAGTGATAGTGACGAATCCGAACCAGATGAAGATTTGTACAATCATAACTTTCTAGAGTAAGTCCTCTATTTCCTACAAGATCTTTATATTTCTCAGTCCCTTTATTCATATCTTTATCATTTTATATCCCTGATTGATGAAGACATTTTGACAATGATTTTTAATTCTTTTAACAACAGTATGACAATGTTAGTGTTTACTCTCTTAACAGACACGTCTGTTGTGATATAGTCCGACTCAAAAGACTGCAAGATTGAAAAGAAATGACACAAAAGTCATTTGTGAAATGGCTGAAAACATTTTGAAGAAGTATTGGCCCACATATTCCTTGGAGGCAAATGGGAGTTACTAAGGTTTTCATATATGAATAGTTTGATTCTTTTTTACATATTAGCTAATCAAATTATCACAGCAAGAGTTGGTACAAGATAATTTGGATTATTTTGACATCTTATTTACACTGTTTAATATTTCATATATAGGTTTAAGGCTTCAATATTTTAATGGACTTGATCCCGTTAATCTTATTGCAGCAACTTTGCCATTGGTAAGTACATTTGAGAGCTTCAAAATAAAGAAAGAAAATCATATACTTCTTTGTACTAATGAGTTGCCAAATATTGGATTACTATTGAAATGTGATTTGCAATTAAGTTATTATGGCCTTTTAAATATGTACTATCAAGTAGTTCTCCATGACAATAAGCGTATTCTCCATAAGTCTTGCTCTTCATTTTCTTTATTTTTTGGAAATTTGGCCATCAGTTCTATTTTTTTTTTTGAATGTCCATCATTACTAATTAAATGACCATAACCACGGGCACATACATGGACACCGGACACGACACCGATACGTCGACACCAATTCATTGTAATCACAAGTTTCCATGTCAAACAGAACACATGTCGGACACTGAGACACACCTTCAATCATAAGTGTCGGTGAAATATAATGTATATATCTCATTAATTGTGGCTCTTTGTTTCTTCATGTTTGGATATTTGTGTTGCACGCCTTTTGATTTCATATTAATTTTGTCAGTTTCCAATGCATTGTTCAAATGAGAAATGTTAAACTTTGGTCATTGAAATAGTTACCCCATGCGCAAATGAGAAGGTTCCTTCAACATCATTATTTGTTTTAGATATGTTTTTATACAACGTTTTGTCAAATTATAGCACGTCGATGATATGTTTGTTGTTTTTCTACAGCTTGGAAATATTCAAGCCACTGTCAAAAAGAAGCTGTTGCCTAAAATTAGCAATCATTGGTAGAAGAAGGATCCTCTTATGAAATTAAAAATCTGTTGGTTATTCACAATGTCTCCAAGTATCAAACTACTCATTATATATTTAAACTCAACTTAATTGACAGGACAAAGTTTACCAAAGTTGAGGAAAGTAATATACCTATCTATCATTTTGATTTTCTCTCATGGAAATAGATTAGATTCCGACAAGAAGGAAAAATTAGCTGGTGAGTTTTTTTTTATTTTTTTTATATGATTTGGTATGTGACATTTTGGTTGCAAACTAATATTAGATTCAATGTCTTCATTTTTCTTTTGTGATGATAGTTTATGTCTTCAGAATCTTTTGTTTTTCGCATTGCAACCTTTCTATGAGTACTATTGCTGAATTTCTCTTATTCAGGAAGTATGAAGTGAAATAAGGGATCCATACTCTTTAAGAAAATAAGTTTTCCTTTTAAGTTTGTATATAATTTGTCATTTTTGCCATGCTATAAAACTAACACTTTGTTTTTATTGTGGAAAATGGCTCATTGGTTCCTTCTAAACTTAGTGTTGATGAACTCCAATGTTATTGGATTCAAATGTCATTGGACATGTTGAAAAATATGTGTTAATAGAGAAGGAAATTGATGGCAAAAGAGTAAGCACATTGACATGTCTATGGAAGATCCTGAGTAAGTGTTACTGATATTAATTTTTAGACTAAACAAATATTTATATTTGAATATGTTCTGCTCGGTTATAATATATTAATTTATATTTTATGTAGAAGTAGCATGGTTCATTGTACTCTTTGGAAAAGGTTTATATGCCTAAAATGTGTAATATGAAATAAAATCATCTTAGTTACCATGACATCCAAATTTTTAGCTGTGTATGTAATATGTAATATTGCATTTAAGTATTTTTTTTTTTTTTATTGTATATGACCCGTGCGGTAGCACAGGTAGACGATCTAGTTTTAATCATAAATAATTGAGAATAAGCAGCCTGTACTTTAAGAGGAGAAATTCTTTTTAACAGTTTAACATTTTATAAACCATTTTCAACATGGGAAATAGCACAGCAAATTGTATAGTAGTTGCATAATAAATTAAGATGAAAAAAATCAGCAGAGTTTTCTGAAAAGACATTACCATACAAATTTCAAGTAATTATACCAACATACACAGACAACTTTCCATTTCTCACCTCTTAAAAAAGCAAAACAAATACATTATGTTTATAACACACATTTGTTAACAACTACTCCCTCCGTTCCTTTTTAAGCGTCGTTTGAGTGCGGATTTAGTGTTCCTATTTAACCGTCGTTTTGGTATTATAAGGGTACGCTTTGTCAATTATACCTTTTGTCAATTGCTCTTATCTTTTTCAATAAAACTAATTAATGTTATATATTTGAAAAACTAAAGTTTTTTTATTTTTAACAAAGTTTGTTTCTTGTTATCTTAAAATTGACAATTGTTTGTTATGACAATTGTTTGTTATGAGAGAGACATAGTGTGCAAAAAAAAAAAAGGGGGGGAATTTGTTGGAGAAAAAGATATTAACTAACAATTGTTTGTTACGATAGAAAGATAACATATTAAATTTATTGGAAAGATATAATGTGTGCAAAACAATAGGAATATATTATTGGATTAAAATAAGGGTATAATAGGAAGTAAAGATACAAAAATACACATCGCTAATTTGGTGTTAATATTCCAAAACGACACTTAAAAATGAACGGAGGGAGTATATAACTACATTCAATCCATGATGCACAATAAATTGGCCAACTCAATATGTTAATTTCAGAACATGAAGCAAATAAAACATTTGGTAAAATGAAAATATAATAAAACTAGCAAGCAAAGCAATATAGTTTTGATTAAAAATACCTTCATTAGTGAATGTTCCATGTGAAGACGAAGTGAATCACCGGCAGAATGTACAGTCTTGCCAAAAGCATCTTTAGATGACTGTTTTTTTCCAGCCTTGGCCCTCGCAACATATCTGCAGAAGAGATTAAAATTACAAACAAATTTTGAAACTCCGTTTTCAATTTTACAGTAAATAGAACTACTAATAATAAAAATGAATAAGAAAATAGGAAGATAAGAATTTGGTCAATAATTATGAGGTATGTATGATATGATATAGCTCATACCGCCTTGGAAAACAAAACCTGGGAGCAGGAGAGAAAGAGAAATACAAAAAAGCCAAACAACTATCTGGAGAAACTTAGGCATAAATCATACAACATTCTCCTCATTCTCGTTGTAAAATTTAGCTAAAAAAATCAACAAACTAGAAGAAGAATGTATAGGTTACACGCATTCATTTTCATCTTCTGAGTATAATTATATGAAAAACATCCCATAAGATCAAATATTGTGTCATAAAAAAGTCTAGCTTTAGCACAAGTTTAAATAGAAAACAGTGTTCTGTCTATTGTAATACCATCGACGTATCTTGTCTTGACTAAATATCAATTTCAGAGTATCAAGTCATTTTATAATTATTTTCCTCCCACTATAGATAAAAGACTAAAAGTTTAATTCAACAATTTTTTATAAAATCATTGCATCTATATCCTAATCGCCAATGTTGGCTGTTCATAATAAAAACCTAAAATGAGGATAACTTATCAGCAAAATTGATTAAAAGTTATATAAGATAACAAGATTGGCTTGGAACATTACATTTGACTCATCCAGTTAAAAGAAAAGGTAACAAGAGCTATGCCAGCCAAAATCAATCCAACAATAATACTTCCAACGGACTAGACCTCCGATATGACAGGAATTGATGATAAACAGTATGCTTCACGGATATTGAAATATTAATCTTTTATCATGGTGTATATATCATGCATATACTACTAATCTCCACCTCAATGAAATTTCAACCATATTTTATTTGATAAATATCACCAAAAAGTGCAAAACTATAACTCCTTTTAAAATATTTAGTAACAAAAAGAATTTTCTAACCTATGAAATGTCTTGTGAGCCACAAGTGTATCGCCATCAAAGACACAACCAGCAAAGTGCCCACCGGATGCAAGCAGAACAATCCTCAATCGGGTGTTATTCCTGGGCTCAACGGTCAGAGATTTCAACCTCTCAACATCATCATCATACAACACATTTTCGCTCACATTCCTTATCAAACACTTCCAGATAGAAACTCTCTGCCCTGTCTGAAGACAGACGAATAGCTTATGTTTACAGCTTTCAACAGATTTACCACGGATAACACTTTGACCTGGAGACTCATTCACTAATAATACTTGACACATCCCAGTCTTCGACAAAATCAGATGTCAGATCCTCAAAATCCTCTTCCTTCACGGTATTTTTCCCAGCAATTGTCAGTTTCACCTATCATCATCAACATAAGCATATCAGGCTAGGATTTCACAAACATAAGCATTCCAAGATTCCAAAACACAAAAAATAATGACAAGACTAGAAGCTCAATCAAAAAAGGGTCCGAGTTCTCTAGATTTAAAGCATAATGTGCACCGTAAATTTTACATAGTGCAGACTCGCTTTTGAAAGAAGCCGTAAAACTGATTTTGGTATGTTTGACCGTCCTTGTTTAGTACAGGTTTTGCCTCTAGAATTTATTCTAACTTGAAGCTATGATTATTAGCTTTTTCCTCCAAACGTGGTGATTTCTATGCTCAAATTTATTGTTTAACTAACTTTCATGTGAAACTATCCACACATAAATCATTTTAAATTAATAATTTAATTAATACATCCTCCGATCACTATTATAAGCAAAATTTAACATTTTAGCTTCATTTAATAAATGATGCATGTGGTTAATATTAAAGACGACATACATCATTTATTGAATGAAGGTTTAAAAAAATATCATTTATTGAATGAATTTAAAATGTCAATTTTGGCTTATAATAACAATTACCAGAGGGTGTATGCGTCAATGTACAATTATTTTACACACGCGCATCATCCAATGACACGGCAACAAAGCATTGGACGGCAATTGAATATGAAAACACATGAATTGTCATATCCATTAATTGATGTGGCAACGAATCATTGGAAGTGTGTGTAGAATAATTTCACACCGATATTGTATACTAAACAATTTGTTGATAGCTTACTACAGTGCAACCCATACCGAAGCTCGAATAGATATCGAATTACTTTCATACAGTATACCCTACCAACACAAATTACTTTATGTGACTATGGATTAAACACAATTGCAAGTCACCTTATAAAAAAGCTTGAAATTTTTATCTTCTAAATAAAAAAGGGTACTCTAAAGTCTAAACTGTACCAAAAAATCAATAAAGCTCGAAAACTGAATAAATAAACAAATAATCAATTACAAGATGAACATAGTGAAGTATATAATGAAACTAACATTGAATCGATGAATATCGGATTTGAGATGAGAACGTTGATCTTGAAAAGAATCGAACTGAGCCTTACAAGTATTGCATGTTAAGCTAGAACCCGAAACGACGGCGTTTTGAATATGATCGATGTGGTTTGAAGGTGGTTGAAGGGTTTGGGAGGGAGGGGAAGGGAGAAAACGACAATGGTCGAAGAAGTATGGTGGAAGTTGAAAGATTGAACGGTGAAGTTTTTTTTGAGATGATGCCATTGTTTGTTGTAATGGAAGGGAATTAGGCGCAGTTACGCATCGAGAATGTTTTCTACGTGTTTAGTTTGGAGTGGGAAAGTAGTGACTGGGTGCAATGGGGGAGGGGATTAGCCGCCAATATATCCTCTCTTGCCAACCCAAATTATTACATTTCATACCGTATTAATATTACTTTTCACAAACATATAATTCTTATGTATAATCATGCATCAGACTTTCTCACATTTTAGCAGTTTTGAGTTTTACTTTTAAAAACAACAAAAAACATTATATAACAAATGCTAAAACATGTCAAATAAAATCATGAAAATATAAAAATAGCACCAAAAAATTCTAAAAATCAAATAAAACTAATGCAAATTTTTTGGATTTTTCTGAGGATATGAAAAATTTTAAAAAATGAAAAATGGGTCTAAACGATGGAATTTTAGATTTTGAGGGGTGGAGTCCCATAATAAGGTCTTTCTAAGGGAGTCATGGTCCTTGTATTTTTTCTGATTTTTTGTGAAAGTCCGAAAACCCGAATTTTGACTAAGAACATGCAACAATGACCCAAAACAGAAGGATGAGAGTTAGGAAGATTAATATTGTCCATAAAATGACTATCCATGTTACAAACATGTTTAGAATTTGTGCTGATACAGTTCGGATTATATAATCCGAACTGTTTTACCTTGAAAAAGGGTGTTTAGGGGGTTTCCGGATTATGTAATCCGGAAACATCAAGTAACGCGCCCTATTTTTTGAAGTTTCCGGATTACAAAATCCGGAAAAATCCGTTACTCATTTTTTACCCTTTAACAAAAGAAAACACCATTCTGGATTATAAAATCCGAAAACTCAAGGGCATTTTCGGGAAAAATAGAGCGCGCGAGGAAACCCACAGGGTGGGAATAGGGTTCATTTGACCTCGTGAGTTTAACTCAGTTGTAATGGACAATGCATGATGTATGCAAGGTCCGGGGTTCAAACACCGACCACCACAAAAAAAAAAAAAAAAAGGGTTCATTTGAATTTTAGTACTTACTAATTTTCCCAAAATTTCCCTACAATTATTAATATGTTGAAATTTAATCTTAATTATTTTTGTAAGCATGTACGGCATCTTATTACGTACGTAACCCCTACACGACACCAACTGATTGGGTAACCACCTCGCTGACTCAACTTTTCAGACCTGATGTTCCATTTTTGCCTGTAATGAATCCTGAGACATGTGAAAAGACCAAAATGCCCATGGTTTCCCTTCAATCTTCCCTCTCTTCTTCTCTATCTTCTTACTTACATTTTCCCTTTCTTCTTCCTTCTATCTTCTTCCATTTTTACAAGAACCCTAATTTCACTAACTCATTCTAGTTCGAATTTCTCACTAAAATCATTCTCAATAATCAACTCGTGATTGTGTGAGTTGTATTCGCACTTCTATTTCACACTCATTCGACCTAAAACGCTAAATTGATGATTTATTCGTTTATCATTGATCAAAACTTTTTCGACCATGGTTTGGTTAGGTACAAAATTAGAGTGCAAGTGAAAATCCCCCAAGAGGTTGAGTCTGAGCTAAACTCCCAAAAAAAAAATTGAGTCTATGTAAAACTCCTCAAAAAGGGTTGAGTTTGAGTAAAACGAGTAGAGATCCTCTCTATTTCATAAAATATATAGAAATGTTCATTAAATTCTAAATATGCATGCATTTATTTATTCTAAAACTATAGCAATGAACACTTTCACTTATTTTTAAGAAACAAAGAGGATCCTGACATAAGGAGTCAACAATGGGAATGTCAGTCATGGAATTTTTGGAAAGTTACTTTGCACAAAATATACATCAAAGGATGAAGTGACTTACACTGTCAAGCCTAGGACAAGCAAATCATAAAATAAACTAAATACATTTGTAGTAGGGTATATGCACATGGCAACGAACACTTACTTAGTCACCCATAATTTCGTCATCTCAGACCTACAAACTCCAGCAGAAATTTATACTGAGAAATCTATTTGCTTAGTTACTTGATATCTTATCAATTGGTTAATCAGAAACAAATAAAGCAAGTAGCCAAGTCTAACGATGACTCAATGGAGTTTCTTAATTTTGTGCTTTCACTATAGTTTGATGTGAAACATGCTCTAAGGCAGTGTAATAAAACGCATAAGATCAGAATGCAAAGGTATTTAAAAGCATTGTCAGCATAGGTTACATTTCAAAAAATGAGTATTAGGAACACTTTTTTTTTCAACACCTTTTATAACACTCGTTTATTCGGTGGAATCCACGAGTCTCACCACTTTATGTGAGACCTATTTTCAAAGTGTAGGCCAACATTGATTTCGCCTAATAAAAGAGTGAGTGTTAAAGAGTGTTAAAAAAAAGAATGTTTCTTGCACTTCTCTACGTCAAAATGTTAGTAGTACTACATCCAAAAGCTTCGAGACTAAATGGTAAAACTTATACTAGTTTTCCATCAACCACAGACTTCATAGCGTCAGCCTCCGAAAAATCAAATGATGGAAATAGGATGTGAACTTGTTCTATGGCCTTATCAAAACCATCTTGATAGCGCAAGGCAGCGTCTACCTTCAAATCCTCAATTTCCATATCCTTTGCTGCGGATTGCCCCTTGAACGTATCCATACTTTTCTTCAATTCCTCAATTTCTATATCCTTCGCTGCGGATTTCCCCTTGAGCATATCTACACTTTCCTTCAAGTCCTCAATTTCCACATCCTTCGCAGCGGATAGCCCCTTGAGCATATCTACACTTTTCTTCAAATCCTCAATTTCCACATCCTTCGCAATGGATAGCCCCTTTAGCATATCTACACTTTTCTTCAAGCCAACCTCCTCCTCCTCAAACGCTTTGTTATTTTCATTCTTTTTCTCCAACTGAGTCAGAGCAGTCTGTTCTTCCTCCAATCTCTTATTTACCTTCAATATGTGCTTCTTCATATCCCCAAGAGTATCATTGGCTATTTTCAATTTTCCTTTGGTTGCAATCAGTTCGTCTTGGCAGTTGCTATGATGTCCCACTAAAGCTTGGAATTGGTCCGTAATCACCTTCCCAAGTAAAGCAGAGCGAAGGCTGTACGCCACAAGAATCTCACCAGCTTTTTCCAACCCAGACTCCTTCACCTCCTGCACGTCTTTTGTGAAGCTTAGATTGCTGTCCACAAAACCCATTCCATCGAACCTCCTGTCCCACAGCGATGCTATATCAGTCCCTTCCATTGGGACACAAGTCTTCTCCTTCTTAATCCTTTTCCTAGGTGAAGAAAGAACCACCTTAGAACCACATGCAGCTGCCATGTTGTTCAAACGTGGTGCAGCAATAGGTTCTTTGTCTGAAAGTGACGGTGGCCCATTCTTTGAGCTTCCGCCACCTTTTCTTTTGAGTTTGCGGATTGTAACACTACTAACGTCCAATTTTGCTTCAGCAGCACCAGATTGCAAAACCGTGGCTCTCTTTTCTCTAGCCTTAGCCAAATAGGTCTTGAACTCGGCTTCATTTAGCGGAGACATTCTTCCTGCATAATAACATGCAAATGTACAAGCTTAAAAAAAATTATCATAATCGAATCCTTTGATATAGGCAGGCTCCCTCTCCCAACACAAAGAAGTAACAAAAACGGTATTTGAAATCCTTAAAGGGTGAAACTAAAGGGGTGGTGTGTGTAAGCATTTTGCACTTGAAGCATGCAAAAGGAACCCTAACGTGCAAATCCTCAAACACACCAGCGAACATATAAAATAAAACGCTTCATTAACCACACTTTCTCCACCCCTAACAGGTCTCTAGGATCACATCACTCTCAAGTACGGTGCCGACGAAGTCCATCACTACTTTAACAAAATGATAAACTAAAACGAAAACACAAAGTTGAGGGAAAAGAAGAAGATAATACCTCAAGAACAAAGCAAAGTGTTTCCTCTTCAAAAGTAGGTGAAAAGTTTCGCACCGAGTGAAGCACCAAATGAAACGGTACAATTATAGCATTTATTCTGGAAACCCAAAGGGAAGTAAGAAATTAAGAAAACACATCATTTTAAATCTAATACTATTATTTATTTGGTGACAACTAGGGTACCCATGAAAGAAAGGTGGGTAGTTTACCCCAACCAATACACATTAGTCACATAAGCACATTTTTAAGTGGTATCCATGAACTATCTTAACCCCACCAACAAATTGCTCATTTTCATTAGTTGAATTACTTTTTCAAAGGTAATCTAAAAAAAACTTATTTATTAATATTTACTATATTTTATCTACTACTCCCTCCGTCCCAAATTGTACGACGTTTTGGGCATTTCACACATATTAAAAAATGTAATTAATATTGTGTGGGAAAGAGATATTATGAGTTGTTTTACAAAATTATCCTTACTAAATGATATGAGAAAGATAAATGAAAGAATTGAAAAAAGAAAGAGTAATAAATAATTAAGAATATAATAGGAAAAATAACATTAATGTTTCATTGGTATTCTAAAGTGACATATAATTTGGGACGAAGGGAGTATCTACTACTCTATATATCTATTCTATTTTCTATTAAGAAATTTGATTACCATCAAAATTCCTTAATTAACCTCTTTAAAAGTGACTAAATCACTCAATTGAAGGTCTTAATTGTCATTTTAACTCACTAATTATTTTACATCTCCTAAGCTAATTAATGCAAACTAAAATATTCGTTTTTCAATGAAGATTAGAAGAAGTCTAGAAAATTAGCACCTAGACCACAAGTACAAGGGAAGATCAAGAGGCAATTTAATGAATTATAAATGAATGATTTGCATTAAAATTTCTATACATCCTTCATGCAGAATAAAACCGTTATCTCCAAGCAAAATATAGATCAAATAAAAAGGATTAAAATGGAAAATATACATCATACTTATTTTTATTTTTTTGAGTTAAAATATGTTAACAACAAATATCATAAATGCAAACAAATAGAAGAGTAGAGATATGTTCAACAAATATTTAGTTAAGTTTTTTTTGGTGACAGGAAAATATTTAGTTAAAATTTATTAAATAAAAAACTTTATGATTTGTCCACAAGTCTTAGCTCAATTGGCAAAATGCCGATATTGTTAGGCCGGACGTCATAACCGGGGTTTGAACCCCAGTACCTCCACTTGTATGTGTGAGTTTATATAATGGTTTTGTCATCTCGTCTATCTACTAATTTTTTTTTATTTTTTTTTTTATGATTTTAATTCAAAAAGAAATAGCGAAGGACTTAATTTGGGAGTTGTTACTTAGTTTTTTTTTTTTTTTTTTTCAATCTCTTTTTGTGTTTCTGAGAGACTTATGTGGCTTTAGTGCTAGTTTTTTTGGACTATTGATGTGATTCATACTTTTTTTTCCCTTAGTTCTCTTTAGGCACCTCTTGTGCTCACGTGACTAAGGCTGTGTTTGATAACATAAATAAGCTAGCTTATAGTTTGTTGGATTAGCTTATAAGCTCGTTGGATGAAAACGTGACGTGTTTGGTAACAAGCTTTTCTTATGAGCTTATAGCTTTTTGTAAGAAGCTATTTCAAGTAGCTTTTGAGCTTATAGCTTGTAACTTTTTATATTTTCTTCCATTTTTAATCTTTAATATTATTTTTTATAAAAATAAACTGCCCACGTTCCTAATTTGTATTATTCCTTTTTCCTTAATTCTCTTTTTTTACACTTTTTTTTTTAAAGGATTAATTTCAGTTCTTTGAAGTACTGTTTGAAAAGGGGCACTTTCTATTGTACTTATATATTCATATTATCATTTTTTTTCCTTTTAACTTATTTACCAATTCAAATAAAAATCATAAAAAATAAAAAAAAGATATAAAAATGAAGTCAGACAAGATTTGTTAAAAAAATATATCAATTAAATTCATAAATCACAGTTATCATTTTAAAGATAAAAATTACTTTGAAATAAATTACATATTTAAGATAAATATATCAGTTAAAAATATTTAATAATTTATATAAAAATAAACATACATGTATTTTTATGTCATTTTAAACTTATTACTCATTTTAAAAGTTAATTTTACCAAACACTTTAATTTCAAACAGCTAGCTTTTCAGCTAAAAATTTTCAGCTATCAGTCATCAGCTATAAGCTAGCTTTTCAGCTATCAGCTAGCTTATAGCTTCTTTTTACCAAACAGAGCCTAAGTGTTCTGATTTCTAATTCCATTTTAGCTTCTTAAAAAAAAAAATCGCACCATTTTTTTATGTCTTTCATTAATATTTTAATCTTGCTAATTTGCATATAGAATAAAAAAAAAATTAATAAATACTCTAGACTAATGTTGATTTTTTAGAAGTAGTCATGAGTTTTCATAATTTTATCATATCTATTTTGAAAGGAGAGACAAATAAAGCTACTAATAACAAAAATGAATAAGAAAATAGGAAGATAGGTATTTGGTTAACAGTTATCAGGTATGTGTGATATGATATAGGTCATACCACCTTGGACCACAAAATTGGGAGCAGGAAAGAAAAAGAACTGCAAAAAAACTAAACAACTATCTCAGGAAACTTAGGCATAAATCATACAACATTCCCCTCATTCTCGTTGTAAAATTTAGCTAAAATAGTCAACAAACTAGAAGAATTACACATATATTTTCATCTTCTGAGAGTATAATTATATGAAAAAACATCCCATAAGATCATGAATGATTGAACTAGAGACCTCGAGGAGGAGCGCACTCCCAGGTCCCAAGCCAATACCATCAAATCAACCCAAGTCCATAAGATTGTGAATGATATCTAAGAATTGATTGTCATATTTCCTTAAATTTCATGTTTTGTTTCTTTGTTCAATTAAAGTAATTAGTCTAGCTTTTTCCTCCCTTCAAAAAAAAAAAAAGTCTAGCTTTAGCACAAGATCAAATAGAAAACAATACTGTTTTGTCTGCTGTAACTGAGAAATCTATTTGTTAAGTTACGTGATGGCTTATCAATTGATTAATCAGAAACAAATGTAGTAAATAGCCAAGTTCAACAATGACCTCAATAGAGTTTCTTAATTTTGTGCCTTCATTATAGTTTGAACCCAAACGTGCTCAATGTCACACTTTTCTCGGTGAAAAGAATAGACAATAATAAAACACATAACATCGAAATGTAAAGGTATTCAAAAGATGAACTCCCTCTCTAACACTCATTTATTTGGTGGAATCTATGAGTCCCAACACTTTATGTGAGACCTGTTTCCACAGTGTAGGAAAAACTAAATGGAAAAACTTATGTACAGTAGCTAAAAAATTAAAGGGAAAAACTTAAGATTGTAAGTAAAAAAACTTATACTAGTTTTCCATCAACCACAGACTTCATAGCGTCAGCCTCCGACAAATCAAACAACGGAAATAGGATGTGAACTTGTTCTATGGCCTTGTCAAAACCACCTTGATAGCGAAATGCAGCGTCTATCTTCAACTCCTCAATTTCCATATCCTTTTCTGCGGATTGCCCCTTGAGCGTATCTATGCTTTTCTTCAAATCCTCAATTTCCATATCCTTGGTTGTGGATTGCCTCTTGAGCGTATCTGTACTTTTCTTCAAATCCTCAATTTCCACATCCTTCGAAGCGGATAGCCCCTTGAGCGTATCTACACTTTTCTTCAAGCCAACAACCTCCTCCTCAAACGCCTTGTTATTTTCAGTCTTTTTCTCCAACTGAGTCAGAGCAGTTTGTTCTTCCTCCAATCTCTTATTTACCTTCAATATTTGTTTCTTCATATCTCCAAGAATATCATTGGCTATTTTCAATTTTTCTTTGGTTGCATTCAGTTCGTCTTGGCAGTTGCTTTCATGTCCTAGTACAGATTGAAATTGGTCCATAATCACCTTCCCAAGTAAAGCAGAGCGAAGGTTGTACGCCACAAGCATCTCACTAGCTTTTTCCAACCCAGACTCCTTCACCTCCTGCACATCTTTTGCGAAGCATAGATTTCTGTCCACAAAATCCATTCCATCAAACCTCCCATCCCACAGCGATGCATTGGGACACAAGTTTCTCCTTCTTAATCCTTTTCCTAGGTGAAGGAAGAACAGCCTTAGAATCGCATGCAGCGGCCTCATTGTTCAAAGGTTGTGCAGCAATAGGTTCTGCGTCTGAAAGTGACGGTGACCCCTCCTTTGAGTTTCCCCCACCTTTTCTCTTGAGCTTGCAGATTGCAACACCACTAACGTCCAAGTTTGCTTCAGCATCACCAGATTGCAACACTGTGGCTCTCTTTTCTCTATCCTTCGCCAAATAGGTCTTGAACTCCTCTTCATTTAGTGGAGACATTCTTCCTACATAACAACATGCAAATGCACAAGCTTAAAAAAGACATTATCGAAACATCGGCAAAAAAAATTTATGAAGTAAATTCTGGAGTCCATCAGCATCAAATTCGTTATCTATCAAGTCCTTACAACTTATGGGAACAAAAGTCTCTAAGAATTTTACTGCATATCTCTCGGATTCGGTCAACTTATCCTAATCAAAGCCTTTGAGATAGGCAGGTTCCCTCTCCCAATAGAAAGGAAACTTGTGCCATCCAGAGTTATCGAAAATGATTTCGGTACAAGAAAAACCATGCAGGAACAATGTCATGTGCATTTCGGTCATTTTACTATGTTCATGTTTAGAAAAGCATGGTGAAGGAATGTTCTAAATGATTTTTACCATTCATTCCTTCCACCGTTTCTGTTTTTGATTTTTTCGCTAAAAATCTAGTAAGTAATTAAAAAATAGATTTTGGGAGCAATCTTAACTTGCAAAAGAATTACAGTAATTCTGGGAAAATACATTATTAAGAAAATGTGAAAGAGTGAAATGATTCACTAGATTGAAAAGTTGTTACAGCAATGTATTTATACATTTGAGAATTTTACTTGCTAATATGGATTGTACTACATGAAAGGGCTTATTGTACTACACTATCTAAGTTCCTTGTACTGCAAGTTTCTGTATTTCCATGCTTCTGAGTATTTGAATCTGAACTGTGTAATATACATTGCCATCCATCTTCTAGGATATCTGCGTATATACATGCATGAGGCTGCAGTATTTGTAATTAAACCGGTGGAAAGGAACTACTTTACCAGCAAGTGATGAATTGCAACACTAAAAGGATGTTGTATCCCCGACTAAACCACATTCATTGGCCTCTGAAAGGCTATTAACTGAAGTGGTTGTACTATTAGCCGGAATTTTGAGGGCAGCCATCCTTCTTGCTGTAGCAGCCGCTCTCGTTTCTCTTTCGGCATCCTGTGCTCTTTTTATTTCCTCCTGTTTATTTTTTAGATAAAAACAAAATTCAGAAGATTAAAATATTAAACAGTTCAATCATAAATGTGTAGTGTAATTATAACACAATCAATTCTATTTTATTGTTGGACAAATGTTAAAAATAGAACAGAACAAGACAGAAGATAAATTGCAGAATGGTTTTCAAAAATATTTTTGTTTTTATTTCATGTATTCACTTTTAGTTACAAAACTGACACTTTATCTTGTTCCAGTTCTAAAGATTTGTAAATGATACAGTGAAAACAAATAAACGGTTGTGCAGTAAAAAAATTATTTTCACAATTTCTAGTACAAATCTTGAAAACGAGAAACAAAGTAAAAAATTTCATAATTAGAAATAAAAGTGAAAATAGAAAGCATTCTCTAAAAGACTAAAACCAATAAGACTCTAACATAGTGTGCATTTTGGTCACACTAAAAAGGGTGAAGAGAAACCAGAGAGAACAGAATAAAAAGATAATGTCTGCTTAATTTTATTTGTGTGCCAAACACCAAAATAGCAATGTGTATATTTTAAGCCAGCAAATAATCACTATTAACCTCTTTCAAGAATTCGACACCACTTTTTGGTTGAGATTGTCCTGTAGCAGATGTTGGAGCAATCGCTTGTTTTTCAGTAGCTTTAGCCTGAACACAAATCAACAAATATCAACAAAAATAAGCATCAGAACTGTATATGATTGAAACACAAAACATGGCAAATCAAAGCTTCTCAACAAAAACTTTTCAGAATATTTGTAGCCAGGTTCAAACCAAAGCCATATGCAGGGTGAAGTATGAGAGTGAAGAGTACCTCTCATTTTCATAATTCACAAGAAAGTTCATTTGTTCATGCACCACGAAAGGTGGGAAGAAAAACAGAGAATATTATCTCAAGGAGCAGGTATGGTATGGTACTAATAACAAGCTAACTGGGTAATGTTTGGAGCGAAAGGTGGGAAGAAAATCAGAGAATATTATCTCAAGGAGCAGGTATGGTATGGTACCGGCATTTTCACTCTAGCTGACTATGTTAACACTATCAAGATAAATCTCGAATCTTTTAGGATAAAACGTAACGAATTGAAGTAAAAAATGACTGAAGAGTGTATACGTAAAAAGAATGATACAATCAGTTGAGTTCCATTTTAAAAATGGAGGTAAAATCATAGTTGTTGATCACGGATAGTGGCGTGTAGCAGGCAACCCTTAACACATTGTGGTGTTATAATGCAGTGCGGAATGATCGCTATTCTAAAATAATATATACTGATGAAATAGCCAATACTGTAACCACGGATGCTGAAAATGAAATGAAAAACTCAACTCATGGAATACTCATACAACTACTCATGAAATACTCCTAAATAGCAATAAAAAGTCAAGGATCTTAAGCAAAGGATGCAAGTACCAACAACAATCGAGAAAACAAACAAGCTTAAGCCTCTAAGGCTTAAAGTAACTAAATATTAAAAATTAAAGGGTTAATATGTCTTTACCCCCTGTAATTTGGGCGAGTTCCGGTTTTCCCCCCTGTAAAAAAAAAAGTTTAGATTCCAACCCTATAATATAAAGATTCTCCACAAAACACCCCTGTAATATGAAGATTCTTCACAAAACACCCCTGACCCCATTCAGACGCTAATGTGGCACGCCATTGTGTAATTATTTTAATTTTAATTTTTTTTAAATTTGACATGTGTGTAATTGTTTAATAAATTATTTTTAAAAAGATAAAAAAAACTTAAAATTAATTTTCAAAAATTTAAAATCAAGAAAAAAAAACAATTTTTTTAAAAAACGAAAAAAAAAAATTGGATTTTTTTACAAAAAATAAAAATATTAATTTTTTTTACCAAAACATTCAAAAATTAGCTTATATTATTTTTTTCGAATATTTTTAAAATTTTAATTTAATTTGGATTTTTTTTAAATTATTCGAAAGTTTCAAATTATAGTAAGTGTATGAATTTTTTAACATAATATTTTTGGAAATATATATAAAGAAAACAACCTCTTTCAGCTTTTGGGTTGGCTGTTTCTTTTCAAAAATACGCACAATTTTCAATATAAATAACACATATTAAAAAAAATTTCAGATTTTTTTTTTATCCTCAATTTTTAAATATTAAAAAATATTCAAATCTGTAACACATCGTGATAAAAATCTAAATTTTCTTAAATTTTTAAATAAATTTGTATCCAGATTTTTTTTTTGTTGAGAAAATTTAAAAAACTTATTTTTCGAAAAAAAATCTGTTTTAAACTTCAAAAAATATATATTCCATATTTTCGAAAATAATTTGATTTTTTTTTTTTGAAATATATATTTCAACATTTTCGAAAATAATTTTAAAAATTTTTGAAATATATATTTTTTCGTAAATTATAAATTTTGGAATTTTCGAAAAATATATATTTCAGAAGAAAAAAAAATGATTTTTTTTAATTTTTATATATATTTTAAATAAATAAAAAAAATTAATTATACAGTCAGCACGCCACATAATCAAATATGCACAGTCAGCATGCCACTCAGCTCGCCACGTCAGCAATTATGCACAGTCACATGGGTCAGGGGCTAAAATCAAAGAATCTTATTTTACAGGGTTGGAATCTAAACTTTTTTTTTTACAGGGGGAAAACCGGAATTTGCCCAAATTACAGGAGGGTAAAGATGTATTAACCCAAAATTAAATAAATAGCTTTCAATAACAAGGGAAATTTCCGCAAAAGAACATCAGTAAGCAATATAGTTTTGATTAAAAAACCTTTTTTAATGCAAGTTTGTCATAACGACGAAGTGAAGCACCATCAAAATGTATCGTTCTGCCAGAAGCATCTATAGCGGACTGTTTTTTTTCCGGCCTTGGCCCTCACAGCATATCTGCATAAGAGATTAAAATTACAAACAAAATTTGAACCATTTACAATTTTTCAGTAAATAGAACTAATAATAATAAAAACGAATAAGAAAATAGGAAGATAGGTATTTGGTCAACAATTATGAGGTATGTATGATATGATATAGGTCATACAGCCTTGGAACACAAAACCCGGGGCAGGAAAGAAAAAGAACTACAAAAAAGCCAAACAACTATCTGGAGAAACTTATGCATAAATGATACAACATTACAACATTTCCTTCATTCTCATTGTAAAACTATAACTCCTTTTAAAATATTTAGTAAAGAAAAGAATTTGCTAACCTATGAAATGTCTTGTGAGCCACGAGTGTATCGCCATCAAAGTGCCTGCCGGATGCAAGCAGAACAATCCTCAATCGGGTGTTATCCCTTGGCTCAACAGTCACGGATTTCAACCTGTCAATATCATTATACAACACATTTTAGCTCACATTCATAATCAAACACTTCCAGAGAGAAACTCTTTGCCATGTCTGAAGACAGATAAATAGCTTTTGTTTAAAGCTTTCACCGGATTTACCACGGATAATACTTTGACCTTGAGACTCATTTACACTGTCATCGTCATTTTCTGATCCCGATATACTTGACACATCACAGTCTTTGACAAAATCAGATGTCAGGTCCTCAAAATCCTCTTCCTTCACAGTATTTTTCCCAGCAATTGTCAGTTTCACCTATCATCAACATTAGTATATCAAGCTAGGATTTTAAATTCACAAACATAAGCATAACAAGCTTCCAATACACAACATAATGGCAAGTCAAGAAACTAAAATTTACATAGTGCATGATTCAAATTTTGAAAGAGCCAAAAATGATGTAAGAAGGCTTAAAACAGATTTTGGTATGCTTGGCCGTTCTCAGTTAGAATTGGTTTTGCCTCTAGAATTTATTCTAACTTGAAGCTAGGATTATTAGCTTTTTCCTCCAAACCCGGTGATTTGTATGCTCAAATTTATTGGTTAACTAACTTTCATGTGAAACTATCCAAACATAAATAATTTTAAATCAAGAATTTAATTAGTATCACCATCAATATACAATTATTTTAAACACGCATCCAATGATGTGTTGTCATATCAATTAATGAATATGAAAACACATAACTTGTCGTATTCAACGTATCATTGGAAGACTTTTACTTTTCCCAACCTATGTTATACCCACGCACCCTGTAAAAATGACCAACATGCCTTTCGGATTACGTAATCCGGAATGTATTTCGTATTTTTCCGGATTACGTAATCCAGAGAACTTCGATATATAAAAGGAAGTTCACCCCTCCCATTTTACAGTTTCACAGTTTTACTTTTAACTTTCTCTCTCTCCCTTATCCCAAAATCCGAAGTGCACAAATCGGTCCAAATTTGGTTTTTGGCTCAAAATCACCGCATTTGAAGCTTTATCAAACATCAAATTGATGGTTATTCGAATTCCTTATTCATGCAACTTATTTTGGCCGTTCTTTTTCTTCTTGTTCACTGAAGCTGTTCGGATTTCGTTTTTCAAACTAGATTGTTGCAGTTCGGATAATGAAATCCGAAATATACCTTTGTATTTTTTCCCCTTTGTTGTGATGTGTTGTGCCCTAATATGCATGTTACATGTATGGATCTTGTTGATCGCATAAGGGGTGATAATGAGGCTATGCACGCATCCGTTAAGAGAGAGCGTGGGGCGCGTCATAGGCTCGAGAGACGGCGGAGGGTGTAGTTCATGCTCCCAGGCGTAGGGCTGGAAAACCACGCCGTGCTGTTGCTGACGACGAGCCTCAGCCTCAGGCTGACCCAGAGTACAAGCATATAGACATGGAACATCAGGTGGAGGATGATGCTAAGGAAATGGAGGAGGATGTGGATGATGGCCAGCAGCAGTGGCGGAGGCGGAGGGGGAAGGGTGTGGTGGAGTCACACCCTGAGCCTCTTGATGACTATCCCAGTGGCCCACACGACACTACCCTGCTGACGAGGCACCATGTGCACGTGCCCGGGAAGGCGTCTGAAGGAGTGGAAAATGTTAATTTGATACTTTAATGAATGATTGTAAACTGTTGTTAATCTTTTAGAAACTGATGTTAATCTTTGTGAAATTGATGTTAATGTTTTGTTTTTAATTTTTTGCAGTGGTGAGCCAATTTAAAATGCATCAATAATGAGAAGAAGATTGATACGATGCATGATGACGCTACCGGGCCTATCATGAACACACGTGGTGGCGTGATCGACTGAGTGCCACCGGTCTTTCTTAGCTTCATGATACAAGCTACAACCAAATTGACCACGACCTGCTATCTGCATTTGCGCAGAGGTGTCACGAGGAGACTTCGAGCTTCCATCTTCCGTTTGGGGAGATGACAGTGACACTTGATGATGTGTCATGTTTGTTGCATATCCCCATTGATGGCATGCTCCTGTCCCACGAGAGTATTTCAAGAGACGATGCGGTGGAGATGATGATGAGGTATTTGGGGTCTTCTCTGGGAGATGCTCTTGATGAGGTGAATAAGACCAGAGGTGCACATGCACGGCTTAGCTACTTAAGGAAGATTTTCAAGGTGCGTCTTTTGCTGCAATTGGAGTTAGATAATGAGGGTGGTATGGAGGAGGTGGTTCAGAGGTTGCGGGACCAGACTCTCCGCATATATTTGATGTACTTGATAGGGATCACGCTCTTCACCGACAAGAGCGCCACCTATGTGGATGTTGTCCATCTGAGGTACTTCAGAGACCTAGAGGTTGTTGCTGGTTTTTCATGGGGAGCTGCGAGACTATATGATTTTTATATGGAGCTTAACCATGCTGCCCATTGGAGCTGCAGTCAGCTATCAGGATACTTCACTTTGCTGCAGGTATAAATAAATAATTATGTTTGTTTTTTCATCTGTAAGTTTTGATTGTTTGTATATTTATATGTGGTTGTCTTTGTTGCAGGCTTGGACTTATCAACACTTCAGGGTTATAGGCAGCAAGGATGTGTGGGGTGGATATCAGGATGATATGCATCCACGCGCCATGCTTTTTGCATCACAAGTGGGTTTGTTTACACCAAACTCATACAGAGGGCATCTGGATGCGCTGGATCTGGTGGGCGTTGTCATGGCCCCATATGCTGAGCACCATCAGACATGTCCTTTTGAGCGGGTTGGCCTTTACTTTGGATGGCTCAGATACGGTAACCGCATGGTAAGATATCTATCGAAGAGGTTGCTTCGTCAGTTTGGGTACATTCAGACCGTCCCGAGACATCCATGTGAGAGTGCACCTCCCTAGAGACCTTAGATGATATCACCCTCCGTTTTCAGCGTGCTCTTGATTATGCTCTGACACATCAGCAGTTGGGTAACCTTGCATCGCATGGTGTGCAGGCAACCGAGGGATACATTCAGTGGTTTTATGACATCTCTCATCCACACATGATTCTTCTAAACTATGAGGTTTCGGTGCCGAGGCCACCAGAGCGGGAGGTCATTGATGAGATTGCTGCTCAAGATGATGAAGAGCATGAATTCTTAGAACTGGGCGGAAGGTTGGTCGTATCAGAGACCATGTGTATGCTGTTATGACTAGTGGTGAGGTGCAACAAGGGTCTGAGGCATGGAATCATTTGGAGGAAATCTTAAGAGAGGTGCATAGTGGGAAGGTTTATCGCCGTAGGCTTAATGTTGAGGGTGGTAGGGGTTCCAGGGGTGGCAGAGGTGGCAGGGGTGTAATGATATCGGGATGATTGTAATTTATAATTATGTTAATGTTTGAATATTTTGGATGATTTTTAGTTATGAAATATTTGCATAATTTTAATTTTTATGTTTGATTAATGTTTGAATATTTGAAAATTATGTTATGTTGTGTTGTTAATTGTTATGTTATAAATTCAATTTTCTGTTTAAACATATGGTCAAAAGCCAAAACAGATGGCTAAATGCGTCAAAATAGAGTCTCAACCAAAACAGGTGGCTTCTGCCTTTGTGCCGATGCAGTTCGGATTATATAATCCGGACTCCTTCAACACTTTTCGGATTATGAAATCCAGAAACATCCTTATTCACCCTAAATGTTGACTTTTTACGAGGTGATTGACACTTTTCGGATTACATAATCTGAAAAGTGTAAAACCAGTCCGGATTGTATAATCCGAATCCATCTATTGCACATTGGCATCAACATCCATTAGGGTGCTTCAAGTTCCAAAATTCACGAATTTGTCCGGATTTCATAATTTGAAAGTAGTTCGGATTATGAAATCCAGACTAGGGGTATTTTTGGGAAAAAAAACAGGGCGAGCTAGAATTCAGCAGGGTGGGAAAAATAATAGTCTCATTGGAATGCATGCGTACTGAATTTTTCTCATGTCCGTGTAACATGTACCAACGCGAATAATGAATCACGTGATTATAAACTAAACACAATTGTAGCTGCAAGTCACCCAATAAAAAAAAGATTGAAATCTTATCTGCAAAATAAAAAAGGTACTCTAAATCGCACCAAAAAATCAGTAAAACTCAAAAATATAATAAATAAACAAATAATCAATCACAAGATGAACATAGTGAAGGGTATAATGAAACTAAACATTGAATCGATGAATATCGGATTTGAGATGAGAACATTGATCTTGAAAAGAATCAAACTGAGCCTTATAGGTATTGCACGTTAACCTAGAACCCGAAACAACGGCGTTTTGAATATGATCAAAGTGGTTTGAGGGTGGTTGAAGGGTTTCTAAGTGAGGAGAAGGGAGAAAATGACAAGAGTCGAAGAAGTTTGGTGGAAGTTGAAAGATTGAATTGTGAAGTTTTTCTTGAGATGATGACAATGCCATTGTTAGTTGTAAGGGGATGGGATGGAATTAGGCGCCAATAAATCCTCTCTTACCAACCCGTTTAAATTGGCTATGTACTATCATCTTTCAAGTAATAATATTTTAGCGTTGTCGGATACATTTCAGATACTTCTCAGATACAAATACATGTCTACACCATGATATCTATCGAGATATTATCCAATCATTAAATTATTTCAGATACTTATCTGATACAAATACATGTATACACCGTGATATGCATCGAGAGATTATCCAATCATTAAATTTTACTTTAATTGGACAAAATCATTAAAGTTTACTACTTAAATAAAATTATAGTTATCCGATACATTTTCAAATACTTATGAGATACATGTGGGATACAACGGTGGAATCGATAGGTGTGAGATATGTGATTTCCTATTATTTTGTTTTCTTTTTCTTCTTGAAAAAAAAAAAAATAGGAAACATGATTTTTCTAATTTCTTTTTTCTTTAAAACTTTAAGAAAAATTAAAAAAAAAAATTATAACATATTCATTAGGTAATGATTCTTTTTGGGATATAGTATAACAATAAGGATGTTATCTTTTTGAGATATATGTAATTGATTGAGTAAAGATGTTTTTTTGTATATAAGTAATTTCCTAATTATCATTTTCTTTATTATTAATGGAAGAGATATTATATATAAAAAGCTTAATAGGTCTGTCTGCTAGGCTTAATATACTGTTTTTTTGTAAGCCTTAACCTAACCTATTTAATTAAATAAGCTTTATAACAAGCTTGAGCGACCTTATTAAACGAGCTGGGTTGAGTTAGGCTTTAAATAGGTTAGGCCGTAGGCCCCTGCTGGGCGTCATGTTCCCACCCCTACTTGCCAATCACGACATCTCCAAAACCTTTGGCCTTGATTCTCCAATGTGCTAGCTTTGTAAACAACCATTGGCCTTGAAAACTCACAACGGCACAGTGGAAACATCCCTCGTGAGTAAGAAACGAACCACCATTGAATCCGATTTCATAAGAGTATTGGGTTGTGGTATTCCCAGTTGACACTTTGCAAAACGAATTACAAGAATTTTGTGGAATAAATAACCGGGGTTTTGATTTGAGGACGATGAATAATGGCGATACTTGGTTTTTTCTTACACGAAGAAGAAGACGAGTGAGGAGGACGACGAATAGTGGCTTACGATTGAGTTTAGATAAATAACTGCTCGATTTACAATGATAGAATCAAAGAAGAAGGGAAGGGGAGAGTAGGAAGAAGGGAATCAGTGTTGCAGAGAAGAGAAGAGGAGGAAAGAAGATGAAAGAGGCATTGTTTTTTCATTTCACATTTGTCTGATGAGTCCAGAGGTATTTTTGTCCATTCGCGTCATCATTTGCTGAATCATATACCCATTGGACCAATCAGAAGTGACATGTCATCTAACCAGTGACGTAACGGTAATTAATTGGGTTGAAGGACTAATTTTAAAATGATTAAATTTTGCGGTGGCTGTTTGAAATACTCCCTCGAGTCCTTATTATAAGAAACAATTGACATTTTAGATTCATTGAATAATTAATGCATCTCGTTATAAATATAGACTATATACATCACTTACACAATTAATGAACCTAAAAAGTTAATTGTTTCTTGTAATAATGACCGGAGGAAGTAATTAATAACTTCATGGACCAAACTTCAACTGAACCATATTTGCATAGACTAAAAGTACAAATAAGCCTATAATATATTGTGTTTTGGGATTAGGGATGAGAATAGGTCATGCCTGTCTGCGGCCTAACCTAAGACATGCCATGTTTTTTTTTCTTAAATAAAGAAGACATGTGCTTTTTTAGAAGCCTAATTAGTTTAAAATGTCAGATCATAGATTATTAAGATAGTCTCTTAAGCCGAATAGGAAGACATAAATACGAACAATAATATTTATTATTATATTATATTTTGTACTTTGAATTAAAATTTAAATTTGTTAACCTTTTCAGTAATTTAAGTTTATTAGTATACATTAATCTTTCACATATTTAAATGTATGATTATAAACTAAATTGAAGTATGCTATAATATATATAGTTAAGTTCTTTAAAAACTCATGTTAAATATCAAAAAAGAGTTTAATCTAATTGATCTATTAGTTTGCTGTTCAAATTTAAATCACATAACTTATATAAATATGTTCATATGAAATAGACTTTTAAACATGCTAGCTAACAAACCATATCGGACTTTCAGAAGGCTAGGCTCATGCAAAAAAAGTAAGCTTATGACATGCCTCATGTAAGAGAGTTAGGCCTTAAAAATTCTGACAGATTAAACTTAGGTCTTATAAAGTTTAACTCGACCTAACCTATTTCATCAATATTTAGGATGTATTTTATATTGTATATAAATAGAATGCACACAAATTGATAGGACATAGATAATTCTATCAAATAAAATAGTGAGTGGTAACGAAATAGTTCACAATAAGTGTTGCTAACCTTCCTCTCTTATCTAGATAAAATTTTCGCTTTGCTTCTTAAAAAAAAAAACAATGTTATTTGAACAACCATTTCTTGTGACAACTTTTTGGACAACTAAATTATACAAAGAAATTTAAGTAGTGACACAAAAATCAAAGCAAAAGAGAGATAAAATAAAATAATAATGTGAATATGAGAGAAAAAGTTATAACAAAAATTATAAAAAAGTAATTGTTCAAATATCATTTCTCTAGAAAAACGAAAAAAACGAAGTCATTCGCTTAACAAAATTCGAACGCCCAACGTTCCGCGCGTGGTCTAGATTTTTACAAACATGTGTAAAGTACTAAAAAAAAATGGTTGGAAATTGAAAAACCATTCGCCGCACAGTCATCAATGCCAGATCTGAGTTTATGTCCCTTTAAACACAACAAAATGTGGTGGTCCTCACCATTGCTAACATGCATGACCCACTCCTACCCCACCACGTGTCTTTCCTCACCTTCACCAATCACTCTCATCACAGCTCACTTACTAACAAAAACAACTCCTAAAAATGCAAAAACCACAATAATCATCATACAACGCACCACCTCATATAACACCACCACACTACTTTCACTACCATTTCAAAATTTAAATAATCGAGTCCAAAAACTTAACTTAATTGTCAATGTCGATTATAGTGTATTATTTTGAAGGAATATTTTCCTTTGGTTTTAGAATTAACTCAACCGACAAAGTTATAACAAAGCAATGAAGCTATAACTTAGTACAAAAAACTGAAGCATCATCATTCACTTACAACGGTCCATACCTAAATTAAATTATAGCATAAAAAAAAAATTTAAAAAAAAATCCAATGCAATTACATTCTGAAATAAGAAAAAAGAAGCTCGTAAATTTTAAATATAAATTACAAAATAATAAAACAAGAACACTCTGAAATTACAAATCAAGACATGAAAACAAACGAAACAACAAAAGCAGACAAAGCAGTCACTGCAACAGTAAAAACACCAGTAGCTTTCACGTTCACACCAGCAGATTTACCAGTACTCTTCTCCGCCGCAGTCGACGGCGCATCAGCCGGAGCACCATCTGGACTCTCACCAGCCGGAGCCGGAGGCGAGGCTGGCAATGGAGTAGGTGCATCCGCCGGTGAAGGAGCAGAAGCAGGTGTCGGTGAAGGTGCACCAGCAGGCTCCGGCGCCGGAGAAGGTGAAGTAGCAAACAGCTCCGATGGAAGAAGCACACTATCAACAGAGTAAATAGCAAGAGGAGTAGAATCCAAAATCGAATCAGCAATTCTCGAAGAATCAACTCCGGTATGAAGTGTAACAGAATCACCGGCAGTGGTAACAGTGTAATCAAATTTCCCGGCACCGTTGGTAGCTAAACTAGAAATAGGATCTTTCGTAGTTTTCAAAGATCCAATGGGAAGATATTTAGCAGCAGCATGATACTGTAAAAGTGAAACCAATTCAGCATTTGAAAGCTTGGTTAAATCTGGAACGCCTTTCGCTTTAAAAGCTTCATCGTTCGGAGCAAAAATCGTTAAACCTTTATCAGCCGTTGATTGAAATGTTTTGATTAAGCCGTTGGAAGATATAAGGGATGCAAATGTTTTGCAACCGGCTTTTTCTATTAAAGCGGTAAGGTTAACGGAGGAGGAAGGTGGTGGAGCGGTTAGGATACCGGGAGCGATGATCGGAGCTGTGATTTCGAGAACGGAGATATTGTAAGGGATTTGTTTAACGGATTTGGAGTAAGATGAGTCGAGTTTAGAGCCGGGAGCAGCGGAGCCGAAGCCGACTTTACCGCCTTTCAAGTCGGTGATGTTAACGGATCCGATGTTGTTGACGGCGTTGCCGGTGGTTTGGAAGAGGGTAGTGGAGAGAGTGGTGCCATTGGTGAGTTGGTGAAGTTTAGTGTTGTCGAAGTAGTCGAGGAGGATTAAGAGGGAGAGGATTTTTTTGACGACGGAGAGAGGGTGGGAGGAGGTGATGGAAGAGAATGCGGCGTTGTTGAGGACTAAGACGGTGATGGTTTGGCGGGAGTTGATTTCGTCGGCGAGTTTGGTTTGGGAAAGGAAGTTGTTGTATTGGGAGTAGTCAGGGTTGGAGGAGAGGATTTCGGTGATGTTGTGGGCGGAGATTGTGGTGGCGATGGAGAGGATGAGGAGGAGGAGGGTGAGAGAGTGGTTACCCATTTTGGAGAGAGAGAGAGAGAGAGAGATGGTTTGAGTGTGGAAAGTGAAGTGGAAGAGTGGGAGTTAAAGGCGGTGGTGTCTGTTCTGTTTGTATGTAGTATACTATGTGAGTGTGTGCGTGTCTGTGGGGTTTGCTTCTTTAACCATGGTTATGGTTTGTTAGTTACGGGTTGGAATATGAAGTGTAAGAGCATATCTGCACTTTATTAAAAAAAAAAAAAACAGAAGGATTATACTTTAATGGAGAATGCTAACCAACACTCTACTTTAATTATACGCTCACACCACTTTAATCAAATTCTTATTAGCTCCTGAAAAAAATGTTACACTATTTGTAATTTGATAAAGGGAAATGTTAAGATACTTTTTAAGGGCCATAATTAGTAAGTATTTATGAAAATGTATATAATCAATGCATTGAAAATCGAAATATGTTTTGTAAAAAATAATTATTTATTTTAGAATATTTAAAGAATATCCTGGATGCACTCATTAATAAGACCTATCGATAAGAATATAAAAATTGTTCGATCAAATGTTATGATTTAGTTTTTCAATGGTTATCTGTAACAAAATGATGAGAACAAATTGTTGCCAAACAATTCTCTTGATTGTGTAAGTTTGTACATTATAAGCTATTTGATATATAGAGATGCTAGTTATAGTGAGTGGCTTAATCGTGATGGGTTCACGACTGATTTGGCATATTTATGTTCCTTAGATTTTCAATTTAATTCTTTTCGTGATAAATTTTTTCTAGCTATAGCAGTTCTCTTTGATATAAGCTCGTGATCAGGCATTGTCAATTTTAAATTGACCTTTGATTTATAAATACCTATTGTGAATATTTTTTACACAATACCATTTAATTGTAATTGTCGAATCATCATTAAAATCATTTGTTAGGGGAATATTTATTATTTGTTGATAGTGTAAAGTTTTTATGACAACATAGTTTTTTATGTACAAAATGTATAATCATAGATTTATATTTTATGACATAGTATTCATTCACATATCAAAACTTGTATAATATATATATTATGACATAGTATTTATTTTGTAATATCTTCTTTTATTCCTCTTGTTATATCACACACAAAAACTACAAAGAAAATAAATTGATTTCTAAAATGTTTAGATGATGTGTTAGTAGATGACTATGTGTATGTTTAGATGATTATTAAGGGTGTGTTTAAAAAATTTGTTGGGGCTTTGTGATTTCATAGAAGCTCCCAAATGTAGTCTTTAACTAAGTTATGGTGGGTCACCAATATTAATTCAACATGCACTGTATTAGAAAGAATGAATTATTTGAATTTCAAGTACTAGTAGTGAAGTATAACTAAGTCTGTATTGGATGACACATGGTGGATTCAAATTATAGTAATCTCTTTAGAGTAATGTAATTGTAAGTTCTACTTTTGTTTAAATAATGTACATTCTTTATTGAAACCATCATTCTCAAATTTGATTTTTCTTAGGAAAAAATATGTTGTGTTTGGCATTACATTAGCAATTATAGTAACCTAATCTGTGTACCTTTTTAGTAGAGAAAAAGGAAAGATGGTGGTTAAGGAAATGATGATAACTAGAGTTATGAAAGAGCATGTGAGAGGGATATCATTTGGGGAGAAGGGGGGGACATGGATTACTTGGTCACAGCTGGAAATGGAAAGAGAGAGTGTGGCATTCGTTGTCGTTGGCTTCATTGCTGTTCTTTATGTGAAATGGCTTCTGTGTCCTTTTCACTTTCTTCTGTCTTATTCTCAGTTTTATAATTCTTGGAACCTTTTCAATTCATGTCTTTCTTGTTTGTGTCTATTGTGTGAACAGTGCAACGGTAAAGCATCTAAGTTTTTTAATAGATTTATCCATCGGTAACACATTAAAATGTCCATATAGAAAAGGGACATGCATTGTTATATGCAGGGGTTGAGTTTGAATCTCAAACACTTCACTTATTCACATTAAAAAGGTAAATTCTGGTCACTAAAATATTTGATTAAAAAAAAAGGGGGATAAAAGTGTTGAGTGAAGCCGAGTTTAGAAAAATAATATATGCATTGTAATGTAACACACAAAAAAAATACATTTAATGAACTTGGTAGCTCAAACCTTCATGTGCATTGTAAAATGGAAGGGAAAATAAAGAGTTTTCACACAATCAATCTAAAGTCAAGCAATTATACTTTAACCATTTTTAAAGTGACGGATATGAATAATTGTTATGCGTTTATTTATGTGTAAAAAATTTACTGTGACAATGTATGAAAATTTAAACTCAAAAGACAGTCATTTTCTCCATAAAAATCTAGAAGAGGGAAACGTTGGTCTCTCTAGAGAGTGCTCAAAAGTTTTATGGATTGATTGCGGATGAGAGATAAAACTAATTCTATGGAGTTATGTTGTTCTTGTTAAAAGAAAATTCGATTTTGTTGGCTACTACTACATGGAAAGCAAGAAATCAGCCTATTCCTATTGTTAATTGATAAAAGTCAATGTGCATTAAATTATCGAGTGTATTAAGTTCATATCTTGGAATGGGCTCAAATATCTTGCGAAGAGTTTTAATTTTCCCTTAAATTAGTGGTGTGTTAAACTCTTAGCTATTATTGGGTTTTAAATATGAGTGATCAAGTCCCACGTCATCTAAAAATGAATAAAATATTTGATATATGAGGGATGCACATATATAATTTTTAAGTTTCTGAAACTCTTACTTGGTTTTGGCAACAATACTTGACGTGTCGTGTTCCTCTCCCGTGATATGAAGTATTGGAGCTCTAGATTTGATTTTGAATTTTCTAATAGAAGGTTGGAATTCACACTTCAGAAAGAGATTGTTGGGTTTCAAATTAAGTTATACATCGTTTGTTAATGAATAAAATGTTAAATATATAAGAGATGATCCTTATACCTAATTTTTATTGCATTTACGTATTATTGCCGGCTAGAGGACACCTCTTTAATATGATCATTGCATTAGATTTTATATTCTCACCAATTTTTTTTTACAAGAAATGGTCTCACCATATTGATGACAAAATTAATACATATAAACTGTATGAAATTTTATTATTTATATGAGAAAATTATTTTTATATGTGAGTGAAATGAACAAATTTTGCACATCCAATATAGTCAATATTAAAACACAATGTTACAAAACTATATTAGATAATCAAATAATATATGATCAACTGCGAGTAAATAATATACACATAAATATAAATAACATATGTATGTAACCGTTGATTGTATGTGCATTTAACCTGGTTTATATGTTGCCTGTACCTTGATCTAGGACTTCCTAGTTGGCAATAGTACATCAAGAAGTTAGGAAAAAAACAGGGGAAGACAAAGAATATTGAAGAAAAGTGTTAAAAGCAAGACCATAATTATTTTTTTTCTTTGATATAAAAAAGCAAGACCATTCTGCAAGTGGTTAGCCTGCAGTTGCACCAACATACATATAATGTGACAGTGTAAAGAGCATTGCAGTTCGACTTGTTCATTTGAAAGTTAGGTACTCATACTCAAGTGATTTTCTCTGTTTCACAATGTACTTATTCTGAATTTCTGATCAGTTTGTTAGAGTACCTTGTAACGGCTTCAGAAATTCAGCGCTTGCATGGTCAACGACTCAATAATATTTTTATTTTTTTGATAGACAGTAATATTTTTGTTAAATTTGTATTAATCAACTCCTCTAAAATAATTGTATTAATCAATTATTTCCTCAAAAATAATTATTTATTTGTAGGTTGATATTTTATTATTATAAATACATTAAAGAGGTTAACATAGTGTGACACAAGTGATAGATATTTGGATCTCTTAACCATTTGGTAGAGAGTTCGATTCCTCATTAGTGCTATTGAAAAACATTTGTTTGAAGGGATCAACCCCTTAAATACTTTGAAAACGAAAAATAAAAATATTACAAAATTTCTTAAAAAAACAACACTTGGAACATAAAGGGGTAGTTTGAACTAGTGTTATATTTGAGTTCAACAAACTTGGGGACATTTTCGGTGAATTGTTTAATGAGACTCCAAGGAAGTGTAGAGCTCTCATGATGTGGTTTAAAATAGTCACCAAATATCATAGTTTTATGTATAACATTCTTATTCATATAAATATTTAGACAATAAGTTCCTAACCTTTAGACTTAGAAAAAAGACATATAACTCCATAGTTATTTCTGCAATATGATCGATGCCTTTCAATCTTTATATAGTACTAGTAGTATTAATTTCCGCAATAAAATGTTGGAACACATAGCTGGCAAGAACAAGAAGTGGCAAATGGTGCCAACTGCAACCTACCAACTTTAGTATTTTGATGTTAAAAGACATAGAGGCCACCAAAAACTGCTTAAAAGAGAAAATATTGTGAATTGTCACGTTGATACTTGACCTATAGTGCTTAGCATGATCCATTTATGAATAGTGGAAAGTGTACAGCATATCATAATATAAGTATCCTATAACCATGATTATGTAGCAGTTGGAATAAACTTTTTCAAATGTGGTTAACGTAGCCAACACTCCTTCTTCTATATATAGTAACTATTTTGACTCATTTTCTTTTATCTCAACAACACCGTGTTACAAAATTACAAATCAAGGTTTTTTTTTTTGGCTTTCTTTGGCTTCACAAAAGCTTCGCTCCCTTTGCTTGTGAGTAGAGAAAATGTTATGGATCCTCCTCTTCTTGTTACTTCACAACGTTATGAAAGAAAAATTCCTTAAAATCTACTTTTTGGACGAGTTTTTATCTTACTATATGTATGTGAGTAATTAGCATAATAACATGGACGGTTCATAAAATATGTAGCCATTAAAATTTGAAGTGAGATGTTTAAAAAAATGTCAAATATCATATTTGATCCTTTTAGTTTGACAGAATTCCCAAGTTACTTCTTTAAATTTCAAAAGTTTTAAAGAGATCCTTTTAGTTTGACAGAATTCTCAAGTTAGTCCTTTAAATTTCAAAAGTTTCAAATAGGTTCTTTTAGTTGATAAACTATTTCACTGTTACCCCCTGTTGTCTGTTAATAATTATTTGATGTTGATGTAGCAGTTAAGTTGTTGACTTGGATCAAAACGCTGCCTTTTAAAAACTCTAGGGTGTCAAAACGTTACGTTTAATGGTCACAAATATCATTTTAGCACTATAAATGATCATTTGTGACCATTAAACGTAGAATTTTGACACCCTAGAGCTTTTAAAAGCAGTATTTTGTTCTAAATCAACAATTTAACGACTACATCAACATCAGTTAAACGAATACTGACAGCAGAGGTAGCGGTGAAATAATTTATCAACTAAAATAACATATTTAAAACTTAAAGGACTAACTTGAAAATTTTGTCAAACTAAAATGACCTAATTGAAATTTTCAAAACTTAAAAAACTAACTTTAGAATTATATCAAACTAAAAGGACAAAAAGTGGTATTTCCTTAAAAAATAACAACTACTCCATTATGGAGATACCTTTTGGAGAGACCTAGCTAGTTTGATTATCAAGAGACTTGTATTTCATTTCAAGAATCCAAGATTACCAATAACTATGTGCGGCATTAACTTTTATGTGTTGAATCTATACATGTTTCAATTTAGTTTAAGAAATTGGAATCCATTATGAATGTTGACTAGGAGTCTAGGACTGGACTGAATTTTTGTTATTCTCCATTGAGATTTGGAAAGTCCACGGTCTATACTAAACAATTTCAACAAAAATAAATATGAATTCCTCTTTTTTTGAAGAAGCTAAACTAAATATGAATTCCTCTAATCACTAATTTTGTCAAAAAAGAATTAAACCGATTGTTTAATTTGATGCAAACTTTTAAGTATATATAAGTTGACTAAGTTAATTGGATGCATCACTTCAGTTGTGAATTGTGATTTCTCATACAATTTGTACGTTCTTCTTAATATCACAAATCTCATAACTTTTTTGTTGTTGATAATTTATATCTTCCAAATATATGAATCAAATAACAAGTTATTGGGCTACACTCATAACCATAGTGTGGATGAGTGTGACAGTGACATTATCAAAGGGTATTCGACCTATGGTTGATGAACATAATGAGCAAGGTAATTTTGAAGTAGTAAGGAAAAAATGGGCATTACTAGTTGCTGGTTCAAAAGATTACCCAAATTATAGGCACCAAGCCAATATTTGTCATGCCTACCATGTATTAAAAAATGGTGGCCTTCAAGATGAAAACATAATTGTTTTCATGTATGATGATATTGCCTACCATAAAGAAAATCCAAGGCAAGGTGTTATAATCAATAGGCCAGATGGTCCTAATGTTTATCCTGGTGTTCCTAAGGTATATACTTCAATTTTCCGGATAAATTAATTTAGCACCATTTTTTCATTTCATAATATTACTAATAATTTTTTTAACATTTAATAATTAATTTAATTATCATATATCTTCATTTATAATACAGTGGTGAGATTTCAGGATTATACAGGGAATAATACAAACGCAGAAAACTTTTTTGCTGTGCTTAATGGCAACCTAAGTGGTATTACTGGAGGGAGTGGTAAAGTACTGAACAGTGGCCCAATTGATACCGTCTTTATTTACTATTCAGGCCATGGTTATCCAGGTTTGATCGGTCAGTAAAAAATTATCTATTACATTTTTTTTTAGACATTTTCAATACATTTGATTCTTATCATCAAAATATTATTTTTATTTCATGTATGTTAATAATTATATGTTAAAATTATTTTAAAAAAATTATATAATAAATATTTTTCCTTTTTAAGTATATTTTTTCACAATCTTCCTGTTACATTCTTCCTTTTTGTCTCTATCCAATCGACCTATAATATACATTGATAATCACTAAATAAAACAATTAAAATACAAAATGATGTAACCTAATTGGTTGAATTGCACTACTTTACTTCTCCAATATTATCCTAAAATATACATCAAAGACATCTTGAGATGATATATTGAGTTGGTTATCATTCACTACAAAACATAAATGTGAGCTAGTATTGTTATTTGATCAGGTATGGCAGATCAAGGCATTGTTTATGCAAAAGATTTCGTGGATGCTTTGAAGAAAAAACATGCTTCTAATTCTTACAAAAAAATGGTGAGTAACCTTGAATATTTTACATTGACAGTAAAATAAAAAACCACCAAATCAACTAAGGTAATTCAAAAATGTTTATTCCATTGACTAATTCATTCAATAAAAAATAGGTGATATATGTGGAAGCATGTTATTCTGCGAGCTTATTTGAAGGGCTTCTTCCAAATAATATGAGTATCTATGTAGCTACATCTACCAATGCACGTGAGTTGGGTTATGGATTTTACTGTCCCGATAGTAAAAATCTTTCATCGACTGAGTATACAATATGTTTGGGAGATACCTTTGGTATTTCTTGGATGGAAGACAGGTTTGCATTTTTTTGTGCATAATAAAATCCATTAGGGTTCAATATATGATGATATTATCCGTAGAAAAGTATGTCTTTAATGATTAAAATTTGAATGAATTACACCATTGAATATCTTTTAAATTAACAAAAAATATTTTATTTAAATAATTTTTTTACGTTGATTTTATTTTAATAGTGTGTTACAAAAATAACATTAAATTTATTTAACATTATTACATTAAAATGCAAGTAATGAATTGAAGACTAGTATATGGTTTGATATAAAACTATTAACCTTATGAATTTGTGCTTTTGTTCTTCGAGCAGTGACAAAAATGATAGGACATATGAAACTTTGCAACAGCAATATTTTACCGTAAGTGATCTATCTTTTTTCCACCCTAAAACGATTTTTTTTTTTTACAAATCCGACCCAATATGAGTTTTATTTACTTAAATGTTCTACTTTCTCATGTTTTTTTTGTCATCTAATGGTTGTCTCGATATTGTGTCTGGCGGGATAGTGTTTTTCTAACACTTGGCAGAATGACACTGGTGAAATTCCGACTTTCTTTTCATTTTATTTTTTATTTTGTATACCGTCACTATAGAGGTATAATTCCACCACTGTCATCCTGCACAGTGGTAGGACAACCACTAGATAACAAAAAAAAAAACTTGAGAAAGTATGTCATTTAGGTAAATAAAACTCATTGTTGGTCGACCTTGTAATTTTTTTTTTCTTTTTTGGGTTGGATAAAAAGAAATCTATAAACATATTTGTATATAATGTTGATTCAATATTAAATGTTTGCAAGTGATGTACAGGTTCGGGATAGAGTAATTAGTCATCGAAACTTTGCTTCTCACGTGACACAATTAGGAGATTTAAATATCAGCAACGATTTTCTAGTTACATATATTAGTGCTGCCCCTCACAATAATGTTAGTGATAACTACAATCTCAGTAACACTACAAGCTTTGTCAGCCAAGATGATGCTTATTTACTTCATCTCAGACTTAAGGTAGTTTTCTTTTCAATATTTTATCATGTATGCATGGCAAAATTTAAAGTATTAAAGTTTAAATTTGGGTAAAGAATAAAATACTAACATAGCAGTTAATAAAATACATGGGATGTTTTAACCTTTATTTTTTTCTTCATATTTTATCATTGGAGTTTGAGTGTTACTATTCCAATCATAAAATTATAACTATTATTTTTTGAATAACTGTAGTTGAAAAAGGCCCTAAATGGTTCTGAGGATAAATTGAAAGTTCAAAACGAGTTGGATGCTGAAATTGCTCATAGAAAGCATGTGGACAACAATATCGATCTCATAGAAAATATTTTGTTTGGAGAAAAGAAGAAGAGCTCTGCTATGATGTTTGATTTTCGGTCAATTGACCAACCTCTTGTCGATGATTGGAACTGTCTTAAAATACTTGTAAGAAAAATAACACAAAATATTATTAGTATTGCCACTTTCTCAAACACTAACCCATTTATGATCAATTGTTTTGAATACATGTATTGTTTAACATATATGTGATGGTATTATACATGTTACACATTAAGTCACCATGTTTACGTAATATTTTATGCAGTTTAAAACTTATGAGAGTCAGTGTGGTATCTTATCAACCTATGGAAGGAAATACTCAAAAGCCTTTGCTTATATGTGTAATATTGGCATTTCAGAGAAGCAAATGATTGCAGTAGTATCTCAAGTTTGTCCAGGGATATAACAATAAGGGGTGTCTAATATGGATCTAGTTCAAAGGTTGACCTTACTATTTTAAGTAAATTTTATTATAATATAATACCTGTCCTCAATTTTTATTATAAAATTCATCTTTTATTGAAAATAGTAAGGGTCCACACTTGGACAATATTTTAGAGATCCATCTTATTATATGCACTTGTTATAACAAATATATCAATAAATCAGCTATTGCTTCATTCTACAATATGTATTGTCCTTCTTGTATTGGAGTTGCTCTTTTCATTACTTCAAATTATGCTCACTATAAGAATTAAGATATTCGAAAATGATATTTGAGTAATAAACGTACTTGCTGATAAATCATAGCTAGTAGCAATTAAAGTATTGATTTTATATTATCCACAAAGACTCTTGTAAATTATAATTGTTCGATAAATTATATGTTTCTAAATTAGTTTTTGGAGATTGTTTAAGTGCATATACACAAACCAAATAAATTTTGAAAAATTTCAAGATTAACATACGAGTGTTCATCTGTCACTTGCATCCTTTTGATCGAGTACATAACTTTATGTTTTTTATTATAACTCCACATGTAAATCATCATACGTTTTCGTTTCTAACAAAGAATAAAAAATCTATTGTATCTATTAACTTCCGATTCTTCGCTTAATTAACTTGTACAATTGTATTACGATTCAACATAATGTTATCATTGTAAACCAAGACATGTTTTTGAAAACTCATAATCACAAATGAATTTATCCAACATCTTTGATCTAACACCTCTATGATAAATAGAGTATTGAGAGAGATGGAGCATCTATCGATGAAGATGATCTAAATTTTAGCAAATGTGTTGATACTATCGATATCAATGGTTATCAAATAAAAAGACTCAAAGATTGTTAGGATATATGTAGAAGCTTGCCGTTTGAATATAACTTGAATCAGAGTCAAATTATTTAAAAACATATATTCAGAAATATGGCTTCGCCCAGGCTAGAACTGGGGACCTTCAGTGTGTTAGACTGACGTGATAACCAACTACACCACGAAACCAGATGTTATAGTACCTGCAATTTTACGACCAATTCACAGTAAATTAAGCAAGTTTAAAAATTTCGTAAAGTGATGACTAGGGGAACGAAACCACGTTAATTCGTGTTTGCATATACAACCCGTCAGAATAAATTAAGTAAGTTTCAAAATATCATAAAGAGGATATTTAAAAAAAAAATCTCATAAAGTGATGGTAAAAAATAGGAAAATGCTAACCGGTGCCTCCGGGTCACCGGTTAAGGATATGAAAAAGGAAATTATATAGTAGTTATTGAAATTATGTAATTAATTGATAATAAAATCAAAAACAGTTTCCTTTTATAGTAATAATTCTTTTTTATGGTATGCTTAACCAATGCCCTGGAAGCACCGGTCAGCAGATCCTAAAAAATAAACAAAGTAACATATTTTTTCAAATATCATCGATTTTATTATACTATTAAAACAAATAGATAAGCTATGATGTGAAAAGTAATATAAAATGATATTTTTTGTGACAATAAAAAACATAAATCATTAAAAGTGCATAAATATTACAGTTTTTCAATAGTGTTAAATAAAATAAATAATAATGAAATATTTTTTTGGTTACATGAGAAAAAGAAAACAAAAAGTGGAAAAACTAAGTCATTGAAAAGAACATACATAAGACATCATCAAACAAAGAAGATGATAATCATGGTTAGGGTTCATTGAACGTGATAAGATGATTTGAACTATTAACTTTCAATTTAACAAAAATGTCGGATATGATGAATATAAATAGTTCAGAGAACCTTAGGTGATCAAATTATTAAAAAAAATGGACCCTGCCTGAATCATTAGGGATTGAGAGTCATGAATGAAATAGAATGTCAAGACAACGTTCAATGTGATTTTTGAATAGGCTAAAATATGGTTTTGGTCCCTGCAAATATGCCTCATTTTGGTTTTAATCCCTGTAAAAAAAAGTTGTTGTTTTTGGTCCCTGCAAAATATTTTACTTTTGAAAATAGTCCCTAGAGGGACTATTTTCAAAAACAAAATATTTTGCATGGACCTTTTTAAAAATCAAAAGATTTTGCAGGGACTATTTATCTAATAAATGAGTTCAGTCATTATGTGTCACGTGTGCAAATCATCACAAAAGTGGGACCAGAGACCAAAACTAAAACGGGACATATTTACGACACAAAAAAAAAAATATTACAGGGACTAAAATCAAAACAATACATATTTGCAGGGATCAAAACCATATTTTAGTCTTTTGGATACCCTGGATTTAAAACCCCAAAATCAAATCAAAAAGTTTATTCTTGTAAGTGGATCTCAAATTCCCCTACCATGCCCCCACGCAAAAGGGTGATCGACATCACAAAAATTATTCTCTTGCTCCACCAAAACCCTACTTTAATCTTGCCTTAAGTATGCTTTTTAAAGAAGCAATTCAACACATACTACATAATAGGTTAAGTTCAAAACACGCTTAGAATATAAGGATGCCACAAAAACTAAATACTTGACCATAAATTGTCAATTTATTAAAAAAAGTATCAACACGACCTATTAACGTAACTTGGTTGTATCTTGAATTTCAAAAGGTTTGATATCCATATTCGTATCGTATCACACTTACACTTTGTTTCATGTATAAAGGTTTTATAAATTTGTAGTTACTAGTTTGTTATAGGCTAAATTACTTTTTTGATCCCTTAACTATTTAATTAGTATCGGTTTGGTCCCCTAACTAAAATTTGATTTATTTTGGTACCTTAAATTTCTTCCCGTTACCACCTTTAGTCGTTTCCGTTAGTTTTATTAAAAAATGTTAGGGTATTGTAAACCCAGAAAAACTCAAATCAAAAAACACAAAAAGCACCCCTTCTTCACTATTCATCTTCTATGTTCCTCATCTTCTTCTTCTCCAATCTCTGTTTCTTTTCTTTTCTCTTCCCACAACCCATATCTCAAAATTATGTTATACAACACACAAAGCTTTAAATTTACAGGATACAAACACTGATTCTTCTTCTTGTTATAGAGTATTGTAATAGAATGGGTCAACAGAGAAATTGATGCAATTTTTTTTTGAAGAAAACGAACACAGATATAACAACATCAGCAATGCCCAGTCGATGACCGCAACCTATAATTCACCATTGTCGTTGGAACTGCCGCCGCCGCTGTTCGATTCACTGGTAACGGGTCGTATTTGGTTTGATTGGTCGTCGAAAACGGGTCGCATATGGTTTGATTTGTCGCCGGAAATGGATCGCTGCAAATTCACAAAACAAGTTCTTCTTCTGAGTTTTTTTTCATAACCTTCTCTCTTTCTCCCATCCCTCTTTTCTCCCTTCTCTCTTTTCTCCTCACCCCCTCTTTTCTCTCTCTGCTCTCGTCCCCCTCTCTTCTCATTTCTCTCTTCTCTTTTTCAAACTCATAAGTTAAAATTAAAACCCAAATAATTTTTTAATAAATCTTGGTTGTTAAATTTTCGGTTGCTGTTGTTGTTGAAGTTTGATTTTGGTTGTGTTGTTGTTTGTCTGTATTGTGCTATCGTTGTTTTTGAGAAGAGATGGAACACATGGAGTTGGTGATGTTGGTGTTGCTTTGTTGTTGTGTTTGAGTTGTTTGAAAGTGATGGGAGAATAAAAGAAGATGAAGGAAACATCACTAATGGTGAACCACAAAGCAAGGAAGTTGTTGTTCTTGATGGTATTGTTCCTATTTTTCAGAATTTGATGAATACAAATTTCAGCCAAAGACAAAATGACATTTGTACAAACCCTAACGTTTTTTTAAATAAAACTAATGGAAAGGATTAAAAGTAGTAACATAGAGAAACTTAAGGGACCAAAATAAATCAAATTTTAGTTAAAAGACCAAATTGATACTAATTAAATAGTTAATGGACTAAAAAGGGCAATTTAGCCTTTGTTATATGGGAACTTCTACGGTACACTCGTAAAATAAGGTGTACCGATACTCCTGCTTCTTAATTTTATAAATGAACGATAATTTTTTATGTAATAAATAACTATTTATCAATATTTATATTTTATAGAACAACATTTCATAAGAAAAAACATCATTTAATTGTTTATAAGAATCATAGTAACTTTTTTTTACATATTATAGTAAAAAATAATGAATGTTCTCAATTATGAGTGATAAAAATTTAAAAAAATAAAAATTTATTTCGTTGACACGTTTGATGAATAAGATTTAGTTATTATAATTATAAATGATAAAAAAAACAATATTTTTCTTCAAAAAATAACTCATTTAACTATGAATTTAAAGAGTGAGTGTACCGGTGCACTCAAATATAGTGGGTGTACCATAGAATTTGCCTTCTTATATTATCTATTTCCTATTAATAGATGTGTAGTTACTAATACTCTTTTGTCAAAAAAGAGTCAACTAATTCGAGAAAGTTCCCACTTGAGCATTCACAACGTGAACCGTAATTTTCCCGGGAAGATGACTTCATCAAACTATATAAGCCCTACTCTATTCAATTTTTGAATTTTCAGTTAGTTACAATCACACACTTCCCGCGTTCCATTCCTTCTCCTCTCGCACTTCTCTCTTCCACACACCGACGAATCCTTCTGCATCTTCTTCCTCTCTCAGGTTTCTCTCTCCTTCTCCACGCAAATCTACCTCTGAATTTGACGAATCTGAGCTAAAACTCCTTTCACATTTTCTTCGATGAATCTCAATTTACTGTTTTCTATGCTCGATTTTCATCTCAGATTTGTCAAATCCATCAATTGTGCGAAATATTCTGCATCCAGATTTCAAACATTTATGTCAAATTCGCAATTTATCTCACATTTTTCTTCCAGATTGTGTTAGCTGCTATGAATTTAGTTGTATTGGATAATTATTGATCTCTTTAGTGAAGATATCTTCATTTTCACGAGTTATAATCTTCTAAATTCATGTTCCAGCTTGAAATTTGCTGATACTTCTTTTTTCCAATTCACAACGCGAAAGATCAGCGAACGAGAGAGAGATGTTGAATTAAGTGATAACAGATATTTTGAAGTTCTTAGCTTACTCGTCATTTCCTGAGATATTTGATGGAATAATCGGTTCAGTTTTTTTCTTTTTTTTATTATAATTTTAATTAATTTTAATTAATTGAAATTAATGATTTTGTTAATTTTTTAATTACGAAATTGACCTTCATTTTTGAGTATTTTGTCAAGATTATTATCATGCTTAAATTTGAAATTTTGTTGTGTTACTCTGTATCTCTATTGTAATGTATGGAAAATTGGAATTCACTTGCGATGTGATTGGTGATTATATGCAATGTTATATTTTATTTGCTTGATTGTGTTTTCTTTAATTTTATTGATCTTGTACTTTAAAAATGATGTTCTATTTTCAACTCGTTATTGTGCAGTTAACTCCGCATTCCCATAATGGATTCATATTCTTTGAAGTCCGTATTTGATTTGCCTCAACCATTTCAATCATGTTTTAGTTTCAGGTACTATACACTTTTCTTTTAATATGTGTGAGAGATATAATAGGTTGCTACTAGATATGCTTAGCTGCCTCGAAGCTTTTAACCTGTATCATATTTTACGAAGCACTGACATGACACAGACATGGACCCTTGACACGACTTTGACACATGACATAGATACATCGACACCGGTAATAATTTGAGAAAATAAATTAATTGGATGTAAACACATGAGTTGGTACCGATGCGTGTCGGACACGGGGGCACACCTATAATATCATAAGTGTCTGTGCTTCAGAGACCATATTAGAAAATGGTGCTCATTTAGTACGTATCTTTGTGAAATAACATAATAATTTGTGATTTTTCAGTACAATTTCAAACATCTGATAGTCATGGATTAGAAAAGAATACGCATTTAAAGTGATCTCACAAAGGTTCTTACATTAGTATAATGATTAACACTATGTTGTGTGGTATACAGATATTTTAATTCACTTCAGAGTGAATGCTTTCCTACCTGTTACCACTCTGATGTAAACATGGTCATCTCTGCTCCGACCGGAAGTGGTAAAACAGTACTCTTTGAGCTTTGCATTTTGAGGCTTCTCTCCAGGTCCATATCATCTGAGGGAAGATTCATACATGTGAAGGGATCTCTTAAAACAGTAAGTAATTTCTCACAAAATTCCGGCTCTGAAACTTTTCTATTAGTAATATTTCTCTGTAGTAGTATTGATTTGTGTTCAAGAAAGGTAAAACTGGTAGACAGGTTCTCTTTCTTTTAGTGTCAGTGGTGTAAACCCAGTACTTTTTGCCATAAAGAAGACTGATATTGTATTGGTGCATAAAAAACAGTCTACGCTTTTGTATGGTGAATCACTGAATAATTTGAAGCTTACAACTTGAAATCTATTTTCATTATCATGTCTTGTTAACTAATTATTGGTACGGTTATCTTTTTACTTGGTGTCAAGATCTATATTGCCCCATCTAAGGCTTTAGTTCAGGAGAAGGTCCGTGATTGGAATCAGAAATTTGGACCATGGGGGATTTGTTGCCTGGAGCTGACAGGTGACAATGAATCTTACACTCCAAGAAATATAAATGAAGCAGATATCATTCTAACCACTCCAGAGGTCAGTATTCAAATGAGAGTTATCTAAACATAAGTATACCAAGACACTTTAATCTTTAGTGTACTTTCCTGTTTCTTTTTTTTTCCTTTGAAATATTAAATGGACATAGATTTCAAAGCAATCATAAATTATGATGTTTATGCATGTATTCCTCAATCCAAAGAGACACAATAAACATTTATTTTTCCTGTCAGACTGACACACACACTGACTGATTTGTTGACACTATGAGGTGGCTAAAGTTCATTTTTCAATGAATAGAAATTTGATGCAGTGTCGCGATATGGTATAGAAAGCGGTGGTTTGAGTTTTTTCAGTGACATAGCACTTCTACTAATTGATGAAGTCCATCTGCTGAATGATCCACGTGGAGCTGCGCTGGAAGCAATTGTTAGCAGAATAAAAATTATTTCTTGCAATCCAAAAATGAAATTAAATCCTCTGGCTCAGGTCCGCTTCCTCGCTTTATCAGCAACAATTCCAAATATTGAGGATCTAGGTATTTTCTTTTTCACTTGATGTTGTCACAAGAGTTAAAATAACCTATAAACAACCATGGGAAACATTTCATGCAATATACTTGCTATTGCAGCTAAATGGCTCCTGGTTCCTGACCAAGGGATCAAAAGGTAATTTTCCACCTCCATATTCATTATATGACTTTGTACTATAATGCTCCAAGTCAATATCCAAAAATATATTTCTTATTGAATGTACACAGGTTTGGAGAAGAAATGAGGCCAGTAAAGCTGACAACCAAGGTTTTTGGTATGCTAGTAAATTTAACAAATTCATAATTGAACCTGTTTCATATTGTTTTCATTCATTGAACTAATAGAAATTAGAAAGTCTACATAACCAAGTTGTATGGGGTTTCCTCAGAAGGAAAAAAAGATGACACCAACACAACACACCAAATTTGAATTTGTGAATTTTTATTGTATCAGTCAATGTCTTGAGCTTTAGCCTGTAGTCCTGGCAGTCACTTCAAACCATTTATTGTAGTTTTCTACCAAATTTATGCAGGCTATGCTCCAGCCAAGAATGACTTTCTATTTGAGAAGGTTGGTTTGAAGTTGACTAACTCACATAGTATCAATACTTAGAAAAAAGTCCATTCTATCATTTAATTTATCTTAATTTCTGTTTTAAACTACCATGCAGCGCCTTCAAAACTATATTTTTGGTAAGCAGTGTAATTCAGTGCACGAGTTAGCAGCTTTCTACTATTAACATTTCTACATAAGAAGAAAAATCATCCTTCTTTGTGTACAACGGATGTCAGATATTCTCATGCAATACTCCAAAGGGAAATCTGCGCTTATATTTTGTTCAACAAGAAAAGGAGCTCAAGAAGCAGCTCAGAGACTCGCTCAAATTGTCATGAATTTTGGTCAATCAAATCCTTTCATCAAGAGCAGAGAACAACAAGATCAGCTGAGGGAGGCTTCTATGTCACTTAGTGACAAACAAATGCAATCATATATTCTTTATGGTGGTATGTTACTTTTTTATTGGAAATTAGCTATGACGTTTTATTAATATTAACTTAAGCAATACAAAGTGAAATATGACCAAAAGCCTTGCAAACGGGGGTTTAAGTATGACTGCATTAGCTAACAAGGGAGTAATAATATTGTCTTGTTGGCCAATAAATTTAACAAGATAGTTTCTTTTCAGTTGGTTATCACAATGGTGGGCTTTGCCACAAAGATCGCAGTATTGTGGAAGGCCTTTTTCTCAAAGGTGACATCCAAGTACTTTGCACCACAAATACACTAGCCCATGGAATCAACCTCCCAGCGCATACAGTGGTTATTAAATCAACACAACACTTGTATGTTCTAGTTTTTAAATATTTTATGCAACTCATTGAAGTTATTTAGAAAACAAATTTTATCCCTCCTCTTTTTGGAAATCAACTTACTGTAATGTTTATTATTTCCAGCAACAAGGAAAAAAGTCTTTACATGGAGTATGACCGCTCCACTATATTGCAGGTTTGCTTATTAAGATACCTTATGATAGTTTTAGTTTATCTACAAACAGTATTGCAAAATGACAAGTGATGAGTAATTATATACTCCATGGGCATCAATAGATGTATCAGTTATATAGAAGTATGGCACAGACAATTAACCTATCAGTTGTATAGAAGTATTGCATATTAATGCGATAGCCTTTGACTAAGATGTGCATTTTGTTTTATTTACTTTATTCTTAGTCCAAATAGCCAATAGATTTTGACAGCTATGTTTATTGCATTAATTATATGACTGTACTTGTCAATTAGTTGTTTGCTTTGAGAAAGTCGTATATGAGCATCTGCCATGCAAGATTATTATTTTTTAATTGGGGATGAGAGAAATTATTATTAATTAAAGTGACATTAGCGGTTATTTGACAACCATCCTTGAGGAAATTTGAACTTTGTCCCTTGAAGTTTCAAGATCAAACTCTTACTACTACTACTACTACTAGGTGACTCCAATGCAAGAAAGTTACAAATACTAAATAGAGGTGAGCCATACCTTGCCACATTAGATAAGAACACTTCACTCTAATTGGATAAAGTTTAGAACAACTTTCGCAACAAAAAGTGGCATTTGCAAAGGGGAGAGAGATACAATAATGTCACTAACGCTGCAAGAACATGTTTTACTGTGGGTACCATTCTTACATGTGGCACATGTTCAAATATAAAAATCCATTATAAGAACCATAGTAAGAGCACCCATTTGACAATGCTCTTTCATTTAAGAGCTGCACTTAAAACACAACCAATTACAAGATATGTTTACTTTGTTCAATTCTTTCAGTCTGACAATGACTATCTCAAAAGGTAATAGCCAGGACCAACATGTTGGTACCACAATGCGCACGTAATATTCCGAGTGCATTAGTTCTCCTTTTTGTGGAATGCTGAACAAAAAATTGTCTGAAAGTGCATTCTGTTTTGTTTAGATGTGCACCACTATTTGTTTAAAAGTACACTTACGAACAATTTACGTCGTTTGAAATTGCTTTTCTAAAAATTCGAAGATTTTTTAGTAACGAAAATGGGATAACAAGTAGTGATTTCTATCTTTCTTTTAATTGGCATATGACTAACTTGAGTAGTGACCCACCCGACAAATCAAAGCTTGAGTAGTGACCCACCCGACAAATCAAAGCTTGAGTATTTGATTGTTAATATATCATTTTGGGCTAAAGTTTTTATTGTACAGATGTCAGGAAGGGCAGGCCGACCACCATTCGATGATACAGGCATGGTTATAATCATGACAAGGAGAGAAACGGTGAACTGTTCTGCAGAATGCTTTTCAACTTCTACACTCCCAAAGTTCTTCAATTTTGATCACTAACTCTGTTCTTTCTCACGTGCTCTTCTTTTCTCTTACATTTTCTTGTACTCCAGGTTCATTTGTATGAGAATCTCTTAAGTGGGTGTGAAGTAGTGGAATCACAGTAAGATAGCCTCTTTCTAAGTTGCTAATTGATATAACATACTTTAATGTTGCTCATATTCTATAAACAAGAGGAAATTATCCTGTTCAAATAATTGATTTTTGTTTATCCTAGATTACTCTCATGTGTGACGGAGCATTTACTTGCCGAAATAGTTCAACTGACAGTATCCGATATTACAAAAGCAATTGAATGGATGAAATGCTCATACTTGTATGTTAGAATGAAAAGGGTAAGTGAGTGCGGACTTCTTTTACTTTTGTCTTCGTTTCTACCATCCCATCTGATTGTAAAATTTATGCACAAGAATCCTGAGAACTATGGAATTAAGAAGGGAATTTCTGCCGATCGTTTAGAGAAGCATGTGCAAGGTACAATTTTCACCATCTGATTATCTTTTATAGCTTTCTATTTCTTATTGTCTCCCTTTCTATTTCACCTAGATAGTTTTCCCCCTATTTCCTGCTATATGTTACTGAAACCATCTTATCTCAGAGATTTGTGTTCAGAAAGTTAACGAATTATCACAGTATCAAATGGTATGGGTTGATGAAGATGGTTTCCTCTTGAGACCATTAGGTATTGATTTATTCCAGAATAATGATATTCCTTAAATATTTGCGAAAATCCAAACTGGATGCTGATATTTTTACATTTCCTACCTTAGATCCTGGAAGGTTAATGACAAAGTACTATTTGAGATTTGACACCATGAAACAAATAATGCGGACTCCTGAAAGCTGCAGTTTAGAAGATGCTCTTCGTGTTGTATGCTTTGCCGAAGAAATTATGTGCGGATGCATGTGTTGAAACTTTTTGAATTAGGACAAATCGGTTCGGCATTAATCATTGACACAATTATTTACTGGAAAATGAAGGGATACAGCTCAGGCGCAATGAAAAGAAGATCTTAAATGATATCAATGCAGACAAAGATGGCCGGCTTCGATTTCACATTCTTGGAGATAAAGGAAAAAAGAAAAAGCGCATTCAAACAAGAGAAGAAAAGATATTTATTTTAGCAAATGACTGCTTAACTGGTGATCCTTCAGTGCATGAACTATCTCTAATTCAGGTAAGTATTGTAACATCGGTATTTTTTTGCTACAGATCAATATACTTATGTCTTGGTGATTCAATAAACTCCTGTTTCAGGACATAAATTCTATATGCTCGAATGGATGCAGAATTGCAAAGTGCATGAAAGAGTATTTTGTTTATAAAAAGAATTTCAAAGGAGCTGTGAATTCAGCCCTTCTAGCCAAATCATTTAATCAGAAACTTTGGGATGATAGTCCATACCTTTTAAAACAGTTGCCTGGCATTGGGATGATCACAGCAAAGGTGATATTAATAGATTTTATTTATTTTATTAATTCATATAATAATTGCTAATACTTTATGCACCATATCATTTTATTGGTCGATGTTCTTTTCAGGCACTGCATTCAATGGGAGTTAAATCATTTGAAGCACTCGCTGAAGCTGATCCGAGGAAAATAGAGCTAGTGACTGGTCGAAAATACCCATTTGGCAACCATATTAAGGATTCTCTCTTGTCTCTACCTCCAAAAGTTGATGTAAAGCTTACAGAAATGGAAAGCCATACACATGGAAAGTCCAAGCTTGTAGTAACATTGACTAGGATATCACAGTCAGGGCAGTCAGCAAAACGACATTATGCTGATATGGTGTGTTATCTGAATGTTTTCTTAGAATACTTTTCGACATTTAATATAATTTAAATAAGTTTCTCAAATTTCTTTCTCACAGATCATTGGTTTGGAAGAAGACAACACTATTTTCTTTCACGAAAAAATTAGGTGATGATGATTTACAGATTCAGATTTTATGACTTGATAGTGTACACATATTAAAAGAGTTTCTATCAAACATGTCTACTTGATGATATTGACTAATTAGTAATTAGTATTATGGCACTGTATTTGTGTGAGTTGTTGTTTCCTCATCTAATCACAGTTTAATCTTATGCAAATCGTTGTTGCAGGGTTGATCAGTTCTCCAGGTACATGAATTAACCCTGACTTTATATTTGCAGTAAAAACAATTCAAGTTAGAGGGTATCCGTATTGAAGATCAGGACATTGAAAAAGTTTTAAATAGGATATTCTTCGAACCTTGAAAATAAAAATAACCACTAACTTATTAATATTTGTGTTTAAGAAAATATTTTAACTGAAGCATGTCAAGAATTTTAATTTGGACGATTATCACTAATATATAAAGAAGTCACTGCATTACATCATTATAATATTACGGTCATTGTACTTGTAAAAAAAGGCTTGAGAATTTGCTTCTATGGAAGTTGTAAACATTTAAGATATCTTTATGGACTGGTGTGGATATCGTAAACACTTACATTACTGCATATTACATATACTATTTGTGTTGCGTGTAAAATGAATAAATCAATTAACTATTACTGCCAACATAAATCAATTTGTGTTGCTCTTATGCTATTTATTTTTTACTTTCCAAGACATATTTTTTATTAATCATTACTTTTCATTTTACAGCCCATATAGCACTACAATTCTTGTGCCCATCTCACAAGGGAAGCAGACTATCAAAGCCAATTTTATATTTGAGGAATACAGTAAGAAGTGGTTAATAAACTTATCCAAAATAGTTAGTCCACATAGTGAAATTATGACTCAATTCTTCAGTTTCTTTTTCATACAGTTGGTATTGATGTCCATCAAAAGCTTTTCTTTATGAAAGAGATCAGTTCAGATGTGATTTTAAAAAGAAACAGGAAGCAGGCTTCTTTTCCTCCACCTGAAGAGATATTTGTAATAGAAGATGATGACAGGAATCTAACTCATATACCGCAGGAAGAGACAAGCACTTTGAGCAAGGATAAGGAGGAAAGTAATTCCATGTAAGTCATCTTCACCTGAAATTTCTGACATAAATGGTTATCCTTTTGTAAGTTAAGTATAGGATTTTGAAGACATTAAATATTTATGGTGCTCTTTATTTGCAGTCCCACTTTCGACCTTTTGAATGAAATGTTTGAGGAAGGTAGCACTCCTAATATGATTTTACTAACTTCTAAGATTTTTAAAAACATTCTTATCTTCACCATCTAATTTTGTCATTTTGTATGGAAGATGAGTGTGCTACCGAGGTTCAAGAAGACAAATTCAAAATCATCACTGAGAAAACAGTATTTGATCACATACGGGAGAAAGCAAAAAACTTTTCTCTCCTGTCTTCATTTGAAAATATTCGCTGCCCACCAGTGGAGGTCCTTCTTGGAAGAAATCATGCCTGTGAGAAGTGGTCTAACCATGGTCATGAGAAGACGTCTTACCATGGGCATGAAGTAGTCGTCTTGGATGATGATGACAACAAAGTTCCAGGACAAACTGATGTCAATTTTCAGGCTGATCTCAGAAAAGCAGAACAGGAAGATATCAACCTTAGTCTGACTTTAAATGATCACAATATAGCTGTAAACTCAGATAACATAAGCAGTGTAGTTGATACAGGTACACCTTTTCGCTAGCAGTATAGTTGATACAATCCTTTTTTTCTCTTTTTAATGTCATCATTGTTTCATTTTATTACTGAAGGCATTTTCTTCCCTGAACCTAAAGCAAGAAGCTATGAAAATGCAACTGAAGAAACAGTATTTGACCATATAAAGAGAAAATCTGAGGATTTCCCCCAGATAAGTAAGCTTGATTGCTTGGAGACAGCTATCAAGAAAACTGAGTTCTTCTCAAAGAATCATCCCAATTCTTTGAAAGCTGCTTTAGGTATGGTAGCAGAGACAAATTTCTCAGACATGGTCACGGGTAGTATGCTTACTTCAGATATGAAAACTGCTGATGTGGAAAACTATTCATCTGGTTTTCAAGTTGGTACTTCTGTTAATCACAAGAAATCTGAAGATTCCTGTTGCACAGATGGAGTAGTAAATATTTCTAAGGGCGTTTCAAGCACCAATTCTGTTCAATCGTCAAATTTTGTTCCATTTATTGGTTTTCCAATGTCTAAAGAGAAAAATTGGTCATCAGATTCTGGAAGCTTTGAACAGAGAAGTAAGAAGCAGCGTTGCTCGCCGATAGAATCAAAAGAAGAGAAGTTAAATTCATGTGAAATAAGAAGACAGTGCTGTTCTTTGGAAACTACAGGCCAAATGAATCAAATGGAGCCATCTCTCGGGTTTAAAAGTGTGTTCTCTTTTCTCTGATTTTCTTTTACAACGGGACAACTGTCATAACACCAAGGATTTGTACTGCTTCAGCGAACAGGTAGAACTTGGCAATGCACGGCTGCTGTTATAGACATGCATGCCTATGTAGTCCATTACATCTGAAATAAATTTAACATTGTCGAACTCCGAAAATATTTAGTGCTTCTAATGAGATAAAGAGGAAAATACACTCACTTCGTCTTATGTTTGGCTGAATAGCACAAACATCCTCTTTACCTTTCAAAATGCAACAACCTTCCTCGGTTGTCACGATGTTAGCGATCCGTTTGGTTCGAACCTCCCTCTGCTTTCATTTTTAATAGCATAAATATATATCATAATTATTCTCTACGACTTTTAATATTATAAAAATAATAAATGGTTTTTTCATTTTCGATATTAATAACTAAACAATGTTCAACTATTCATATAATTTCATATTCAATTTTTTCATATATTAATAGCTGAGAAAACTCTTTCAAGTGTAGTAGTTGTTGATAGTATCAAAGATAACTTCAATAACGAATAGAACATGTTTTATGATCTCCATTAGTTATAGTTTTATAGAAATATAGCTAATCCTCTCTAATTTTAGAAATACACATGTATAATAAACATGTGTATAATAAATATGTTTTATCAACTCATATGAAAGTTAGCATAAAGGATGTGCTTCTTTTTTGTACAGTACTATAGTGTTTTCATCTATGGTATATGGTTAATTTGGATGGAGGATTTTGGAGGAGAGGGAAATACTTCGTATATTTAAGTTATGAACAATAAAAAATTTTAAAACTAAATATGGTTGAAATACTATATGATTATTTATCATGTTGTTATTTTAATTTTTCAAAAATATCAAAAATATTTTAAAATATACACTTAGCTCTTCCCTCCAAAAATCCCCTCCCATTTGTTAAGGATTCTAACATAAAATTATTAGGTTGAAAAATGATATATTCAACTTTCTGACTTTAAAAATCGATCTATTCATTACACCAAAAAAATTGCTCCATCCAATGAAATTTTTTAATTTTTTGTTTTCTTAACTGGTCTCATTTGTACACTTGTTAACATGATGATTTATATCCCTTAAAAAAAGTAATTTATTCAAACATTTATACTGATGAAAGATATAAGATATACGAATCATGATCCCATGGTTGCTGACAAAGAAATTTTCATCTCAACGTAACATAAAGACGTGTGATTCTTTTTTTTGGATTTAAGTGTTTGGTTATAATATTTATATTATTAAGACAGAAGCCATAACAAGAAGTCAGGATGGCCGAGTGGTCTAAGGCGCCAGACTCAAGTTCTGGTTCTCGTGAGAGAGCGTGGGTTCAAATTCCATTTCTGACATTTTTCATTTCTTTTTAACCTCAACTAAGAAGTGTAGAGGTTTACGTTATACTCTTCAGTCTTCACCATTATTTTGTTACAAAAGGAGTCTTCATCATTATTTTGTTACAAAAGGATATTATTTTAATCAGTTTGTCATCTATTTTTTTTTTTCTTGACAAAATATCTACTAAAAAGTTGAAAAGGAAAATATTAGACATTTTTATACAATATTATTTAATAAACTTTTGTTTTAAGTAAAAAAATGTAGAGTATTGGGATTATGTTACCGTCCAAGATATGGAAAATCTTGGGTTCAATAAACATTACAAAAGAATTTATATTTACATCTCTCAAAAGAGAAAAATGTCTTTTTAGCACTAGATCAAATTCTTGGAGGTTTAAATCCTTCATCTAATTTTAATGGAACGCTATCAAAATCATTCTTCAACAATAAGTTTAAATTTAAAGATAGAGATAATAATTCTTAGAATTTGGATTTAGTATAACTCGACCTTAAAAAATCGACTTATAAGTTGAAAATTGCCTCTTCGTAATATGAGTAAATTGATAACAGAACCCTTACAAATTCAAAAGGTTAAACGAAATTAAGACGGAGAAATTGATATTTACCGTGAATATTTGGTGGATGTTCATTTCTTGCATAAAATGCTCTTATAACTCACTGAGCAACGGACTTTCACTTCATTTTTATCGTTCTTTACTTCAAATCTGAATACCACCTTATATTAGGCTCTTAATATACTGGTAATTTACAAAATCTATGTCCTATATTAGGTTCTTCTCTCATAGAAGTTTGGATTTACAACACCTAAAATTTCATATATTCTAACACATAGGAAGAGTGGAAGTTTTAAAAACTAATTTATAATAATATACACGTGTAAATATAATATAATAATGGCAGCCGTTCCATTTAAGGCTGTGTTGCCAGGTCCCTAAATTCAAAACAAAGCCTTCAAGGCAATATGATTTCAGGATAGCCATCAATAAATAGTTTCAACATGATTAATTTTACCCTAAACTTTGGTGCCCTTGTCTTGCTCTATATTTCAGTTAATGTACATTTGTTTTGAATTTTAAGCACATGCAAAAATCATAGCATGTTTTTTAATAAGACTTCAATTTGAGCCAAACTCCTCATTCCATCTCTCAAGCTCTTCCCATTTACTTTTGTTTAAACTTGGTCTGATCACAGCCATTGCTTTCTTGAAGTCCTCATACCTCAGTCCTCTTACCTGGCGAAACCGGAAAAACAAATAGTTAACCTTAATAACAAAGAAAGGTTTTCACTTGCAAGATCAATAACAATCCGGAACGAAAATTAAAGCAAATTGAAACCAGCATGCCTGATTTGCCTTGACAGTAAGAATGTTAGAACCCAGCTCTCTAATTGGCATCATTGCAGCTTCTTCACACAAGGCTTGCAGATCACTTCCAGAGTATCCTGTAAACCATGCAAAATGATAATGAATCATATTAGAGCCATAATTCCGGACACAACAAAGAAGAAAGAAAAGGAAAAGAATATTTCAACATATTAATTTCCTTTTCGGCGTGACTCAAAATCTATACTTACCTTCAGTTTCTCTTACAAGCATCTCTAGATCTCTACCTGTAACATAAAAATCAAAAGTTTAGTTAAAAATAGAGTAGTGTGATTAATATAATATACAATAATATTATTATTCATCTTCAGTTTATGAAATGTCAACGTAGAAAGTTAAAAGAGTACAAAACAAATTATAAACTCTCAATTGGTAAATTTTTTGCATGTTTCCATACCCCCCAAGAATACACAAAAAATTAGTATCAAGGGAAAAAAGAGCACGTTGCTTACTAGGTAAAGAGAATGCTTGACCCTTGAGTTTGTGTTTCAGCAGAAGTTTCCTAACATTTTCATTTGGTAAAGGTACGTATATTCTCTTAACCTAGCACAGTAAAAACAAGAGAGTTAGTAAGGAATCATATCAATGAGAAAAACAATTATAAAGTGAAGAGTGTTGTTAGAAACACATTGTCTAACACACATTTTTCTTACAAAATTCGAACTAGATGATCATTTAATTCTATGTGATAAAACATTCTCCACTTAAAGTCACATTGGCAACATGACATTGAAATTATAGCATACTTTTAATACAGTAAAGGACAATGAAGAAATTCTCACCAGTCTCCTAAGAACTGCATCATCCAATTCCTGCGGCTTATTGGTCGCACCTATATTCAGAAGGGAAAGGAAATTTATACAAGTTTAATGAGCCTCATAGATACAGGAGCAGAGACTCATTTTTATTCCATCACACATGATATTTGCTAGCTTATGACATTTTATGAAATTAAAAAACAAAAACTGAAAAAGCAAGCAATTCCAGATTTACAATAGCCACAGTTTAGTTTTTCATCCATCAATACATAAGAGGCCATATTCTCAGGAGGCAGATTAGGATGGAAACCAAATGTGGGAGAAACAACTGAATTTAAAAGTGAAAACCAGATAGGAAAAAGAATCATTCTGTAATGATCTTATAGGTTTGACTCCTCTAAAGTGAATATTATCCTCTAAAGTTTGCTCCTATCTTTAGAGCAGCCGAGTTCTTCTGGAACAATACCAAAGTCCGTCTAATAATTATAATTGCATTGTACATGTTTAAAAGAAAAATAACAATACGATATTCATACCGCTTTCAGAAAAATCATGTTATAATGTTACCCATGAGTTTTTCAAATTCCGGCATTACCTAGAAGATAATTTTAACCATATAATGTCATTTGTCAAAGGGAAACAAAGATGAGGGTGAAGCTATCCCAAAATAGATTAACAAGAGCTCTGTTCATGATAGACATGCTGATCTAAAGTCTAAACCAGTGTTCATTGCAGATAGAGAATGATTAATATCAGATGTAATGCTTACCAATTACAATCACAATGTCATCAGGATTGGATGTCACCCCATCAAACTGGATAAGGAATTCAGATTTTAGTCGTCTGCTGGCCTCATTTTCATTTGTCGTTCTTGTTGACATTATACTATCAATCTGTTTTCAGATAAAAAAGAACATCAATATCATTTAAACGAAGCACAGAAAATTTAGACATGAAGCATTCAAACTTTTCTTTCTGTTTAGTAAATCCATCTATTTAACTCGTTAAACACAAGATAGCATAAAATTACAATGCAGATATCATAAGTGACTAGAATTTAGGACAATCAATGATTGTCAAATTATGTTGGTCTTGTGGAAACGAGTAAAAATCTGGATAGACATATTTGACAGAAATAATCTTACTGACATTCAAAAAAAGACGCTAGGGTAGCATACATGCTTCACCAGTCTTAATAAATATTTAAGTCATCTACCTTTTTTTTTGGTGGTTTAGTCATCTACCTATTTTAATCAGAAGATGAAAACACCCAAGAAGTTTATCAAAAGAGATCCTTAGCCGCCCCATTTTTATATCTACGCTCTTAACAATTATAGTCCAATAATCAATCAGAGTTGCACTCCAAACCAAGCATTAATTAAAAAATCATTTAATACAAGGGTTCTGTTCATATAGTTAATGAAGAATGTCCTCAAAGAATTATGGTTTTCATGACTTGTTGCCAAATTTATAGCAGGAGTAGGGGTCTGTCCTATATAGATGAGAGAGATACCTCATCAATGAAAATTACAGATGGCTGTCTCGATACAGCTACCATGAATAGTGTCCGTACAAGCTTTTCAGCTTCACCCACCTATTGAGTACAAGTTAACCATGGTTACACTTCTTAAGTCTTAAAATAAAATGAAACTCAACACAAACAAGTTAGGGTATATGATAAAGATGTACCCATTTTGACGTCAAGGAAGCTGCCGTGACATTAAAAAATGTTGCTTCCGATTCTGAAGCCACTGCTTTGGCAAGCATGGTCTTACCATTACCAGGCGGACCAAAGAGAAGCAAACCTGGGATGAAAAGGTTCATCAGTTTCAACATTTTGCATTTTCATTCTACAATTTACATCATTGTCTATTACATAACCCAAAGTGACAAGGTTCCAAGGCAATACCTCTAGCTGGTCTTCGAAGACCAGTGAACAAGTCTCTTCTCTTTGTTGGCAAAATAACCATCTCCATTAAAGCTTGCTTTGCCTTTTCTAGGCCACCTGCATTTCGATAATAAGAATCAAACAAACGGTAACACGTAAAAGTAAAAAGCAGATGTGCATCAAATCTTACCAACATCGTCCCATCGAACAGAAGGACTTCTATCTACAATGGCAGTGTTAATCATTTCAACCAGTTTCGTATCATAATTTTCACCAGATGTTTGACTAGGTTTCGGGCTTTGAACTTTATTCACCTCATCTTTTCTTTGAGGATTCTTTTGTAGCACTTTTTTTGTAGTATTTGATAGTTTAGTTGGAACTGCAGCAGTTTGTGCACGGTTTGAGGTGCTCTACAAACATTTTTGGAGATAAAGGAATATTAATGGCTCATGTAATCATAAAATCAGTACCCAATAATGTTCAGTGAAACGAACAGTGCATATTTAAGTACGATGAAAAACAACACCATATGGTTTAAGAAGCACTGATTTCGTTGAAGCAACAACGAGGAAAAGAAAAAACCCTGTACTTACAGAGAACATAGCATACCTGATTGGCAAATGAGCTACCTGGAATGGAAAAAGAGGAATAGGAACAAATGAGGATGATGAAAAACAATAAGAATTCCGGAATAGTCAAAATGGAAATCGAAAAGGAGACAGTTGCTGAAACAGATGCAAACCTGCTCGTCTACTGAGAGCCTGCAATCTCTCAGAAACTTGTCCCTGCCATTTTGATATCTTCTGACGATATGATTGTACCTTCTGTTTCTCACTGTCACAGAATCATAGATTCTAGTAAGTAAACAACAAAAACATAAGATCATAGGAATCTTCATTTGTCATTAAGTTACTAAGGAACAGTGTAAATGAAGTGAGTGTACTATATCTAAGCTGTCACATAGCCAAAGGCCGTCCTTTATGATTAAATCACTGAATTTCACAATTTGGAAATTGAAAAGATGCAGCAAAACAACGGGGAATGCAAGATACTGAATATCGGAAATCTGCTATTATAACTAAGACCAAAATTGGATCAACTTTTAGCTTATAAAAGCTTCTCAATTAAAATAAATTTATGGTTCTTCACTTTCAAAAATTACAAACTTGCATATGTTTATGGAGAAGAATGAAGGTACAAGAGAAAGCTTCTAGAAATAGAGATTGCTGATTTTAACTTGTACAAGAAGCTATTGTTTAAAAAACTCATTATTGCAAGATTATTTTTATATTTCTGTTTCCATAAGTTCTTATTGAGAAGCTAAATTTAAACTAGCTCCAAGTCTACAATTGACAATAACTAAGGTTTATCAATGCTATGATTAACTTTGATTTTGGATTAGTAGCGAATTTGACAAAATCACCACGATCATGAGATTTTATCGACGCTCCAAAGTATAGCTTTTTTCAAAACCACTATGGCACAATGTGATTTCGTCAAGCTCACCGTTAATCCAAACATACTCTAACAAGACAACATCCTAGCTATCACCAAACTAAGGACAACCTGAACCAGTATAGCTTTTGTCAAAACCACTATGGCACAATGTGATTTCGTCAAGCTCACCGTTAATCCAAACATACTCTGACACAACAACATCCTAGCTAGCACCAAACTAACGACAACCAGTATAGCTTTTGTCAAAACCATTATGGCACACTGTGATTTCGTCAAACTCACAGTTAATCCAAGAATACTCTAACAAGACAACATCCTAGCTAGCACCAAACTAAGAACAACTATAAGAGATCACTCATTCTTTTGTGCAATCAAAAACCATAAAATTTCCCATTCGTCCTATCAAAATCAATGCTTTTGCCAACAATTAAAATATTAAAAACAAAAAATTAAACAACCCCATATACCCCTTTTGTGACATTCAACTGATCAATGAAAAAAGACAAATAATCAATAACCCACATAAACAAATCCTTCAAATTTCAAATTCTTCGTTATTTTTCATCAATCAAACTAAAAACCCATCATTAATATAGCAGAAACTTCACCTGGGAGTGATGAATGAAGGAACAGGAGTAGAATTAGCTTCGAGAAGGATCCTATGAGCATTCCTGTAGTGAAGAATAGCGTCATCGATCAAACCCCATTCTTCAGCCCTAACAGCTTTATCGATCTCTTGTGTGGCTAAATCGTAGTAGCCTTTCAGCTTATACGCGACGCGTTCGTTGGAAATCGAAGAAGAAGGAGAAGGTGAAGCTTCCATTGATGATGAAGAAGAAGCACTGAAATTGGTTTGAGAAAAAGAAGAAGAAGATTGAGGAGAGAAAACAGAGTTAAAGGAATCAATGATTCCTTGCAAAAAACTCATCGATCACAAAAGCAAACGCGATTTTCATCATAAAAAGTGATTATGCAATAGGAAATTTCTACTTTGCAATTAAAATTAATAAAATATATTTATTTTATATTCGAATAATTTAAGATTTATCATAGATTTGGTATGTAAGAAATTTTATTTTATTTTTAAGAATTCCTTCAAAAAAAAATTATTTTTAAGAATGGTATGTAAGAAGACTTTAAAAGATAACATAATTTTTTATATAATTTTTTTTTTGAGAGAGATATATAATTTTAATATATGGTCCGTTTGTTACGGATTTTAAAAAATAGATTTGCCTTTGTATTTTTTTTTTTTTTTAAATTTACTAAAAAATTAGTAGAAATTATTTTTAACTTATTTGCTATAAATTCAAAAGGAGATTTTGACATTGATTAACTTAAATAATTTTTTTTAAGAAATTAACTTAAATATTTATTGATAAAGATTATACATAACAAAAATCATATTTTTTTCTTTTCAAAAAGTCATCTTTTAAAAGCTTTTTTTCGGAAGTTTTTGTATTTTGATTGAAATTATATTTTAAAGTTTGTCGGTATTTTGAATTGAATAGAATTACAAGTGTGTGTATATATATATTGGTATCCTCCTTTTATAGGAGAAGAAACCTTGATATCTAATATTTAATCTATTTAATTTATGAAAATTTTGGTATGAAATATAATGGAAGATATCATCAATTGATCATTATTAAGGTGGAGCATGGAAATGCAATGTCCATGCGTCAATTTTTAAGAAGCAAGGATGCTATTGGGTTGGTATGTGTCTTAGCGAGAGGAATGAGAGGAGTTCATTGTGGTGGAGACAACTTGGTATATCCAACGCGGCGGAAGCAAGGGTTTTAAAAGAAGCAATAAATTGGCTTAGTAATTTGAGGTTTCCTTCTGTGTCTATTGAACTTGATCGTAAGCAAGTGCCTGATGACATCTCTAGCAATCTCAACACTGATTCTATGTTCAACACTATTCTGAATGGCTGCTAAGCTTCACTTCTGAATCATCAAAACTTTAAGATAAGTTTCATTAGGAGACAAACAAATAATGATGTTCACTTGTTAGTCAGGGTGTCATTATCTTATGTTATCTTGATTATACGTCATCGTGTATTACAACTGTTGTTATTAATGAAATGCGTTGAGTTTGTTTTCATAAAAATATATATATATCAAACAGACAATTAGAAAACAACCTATACCAAGTTAATGAAATAGAGAAAATTATAATGGATAAAAACATAATTGCATAAATCCTTAAAAAAGTTTACAAAAGAGAAATTACAATCCTTTGAGGATGATATTGAATTCTTTGCAACACTCGCATATCAATTTACTCTAACGACTCTAAAACTCTAAGACTTAGCTATGATGTTTTCTAAGTGAAATGGATGAAAGTATGAGATGAATAAAAGTAATTTGAATCTCTAAGACGATGTCTAGGGTTGATTGGACACTGATGTCTCCGATTTTTATTATATCCAACACAACACAGCACACTCCTAAAAGTAATTTGAATAGCTTGGAGCTAAAGAAACTAAGAAAATTGGATTGTTGGAAAAAGGTTAAACCTGAAAGAAATTAGAGCTAAATATTAGTAACAAAAATAACCTCAAATATTAGTAACAAAATAATATATACTCTAAACACATAAACTACTACAAATATACATTAAGTTGTAAGACAAAAAGATCGAACCCACTGGAAGTGTGGTGTTGTTACTCTGTGCAACTTTTCAATGAGAAAATTTGTTTGTTAAAAAAAGAGGAGAAATCATTTAATGGTTTCAACCGTTAAAATTAAAGTTTAAAAACAATAAAGATACCTGCAAATTCCGAATATAAAATGCATGATTAAGAACATTATTTATTTAAGAATAGAGATTAGAAAAGTAATGGAAAGTTACAATTTCATACAACTTTTCGGAGACCAAGTGGTCATAAGGCGTTTCTCAACACAAGCATCATGGTTAACTTAAAGGGTACAACTCTCCCGAGATTCGCGATGGCCAAATTAGCCATAAAACAATGTTAAGGTCAAATTTTCATCCCTTTCTTTAATTAGAAAGGTTAAGTCGTTTTCCTATGACTAAAAATCTATAGGTCATCTTGATATTTATAGGTCTTGGCTTTAGGGAAATGTCAAGATATGTGGCGAATCACAATGATTTGCACAACAAGTTATTGCTTTATCAAATTTTGATCAAAATTATTTAGTTAATTAATTGCAATTAGCTACAACTGGTTAATTAAAGTAGAACGCTAGTTAGAGTGTTACACACTCATGTTGCTATAATACATGTATGATGTCACATTAACATTTAGTTGAGAAAAAAGAAAGTTCTCACTCATTGTTTAATGATTTCCTCTCAATCTTGTCTCTCAATTCAGTTTGTTTGTCATAACTGTGGTTAAAAGCTGTTTATTTTTAGTGAAATTTCAATTTTCAAGTATTGTTAGCACTCCTCTGATATATATACAGTACACCCTTCGGTCACTAATATAAACAAAAATTTGATAGGCTACATACATCATTTAATGAATGAATTTAAAAATCAAATTTTTGCTTATATTAATGACCGGAGGATGTACATGTGATGGTTGCAGACAACATGCATCGAGATCGAAGAAGGACTTTGAAATTTGATCCTTCACATTTAGATTTAGGTAATGATATTTTTTCTAAGACAACTATTAGAGATAAAGAATATTAAATAATAGATATCGAACTCTAATATTTTTTCGTGAGAAAGTCTAACGCGTTAGCTTATGTGAAGGATTTTGGAAGTGCAAGTGCAAAATCTATAAGTTTAAGGTGCAAAATAAATAATTCAGGATGGTCATAATGCAAAAAATAAAGATTACTGGTGCAAATTTTCAAAATTTAGGGTGTGCAGGTGCACACCCTCACACCACACAGGATCCACCCCTGATTTCAAGAAAAATTAATAGTATTAATCAGAAGTATATTTAAGAAAAAATAATAATAAGTGTATCTAATAATTTAAAAAAAGATTTATATTTAAAGACAAATTTTTTAATCAAATAGGAGCTGACGGAGGATATTTGCTTGCGAAATTGTGGCTATGGTCGCGTCAAAATAAAAAAAATAAAAAATTGTGGCTATGGACTTGCGTAAAAAAAAATTGTGGCTATGGTTGCATAAAAAAAAAGGCTTAATTATATTTTTGGTCTTCTAACTATTTAGTTGGTATCAGATTGGTCCTCTAACTAAAAATTGATTTATTTTGGTCCTCTAAGTTTCTCATCGTTACTACATTTAGTCATTTCTGTTAGTTTTATTCAAATAAACGTTAGGGTTTGTGTTATGTGGGTGTCTGACCTCCTGTTTCACACATAGATATGAACCATTACAGTTGCCAATAATATCGGTCACTATTTAATCATAATACCTTAAGAAGGAATAGTTCCAAAATGATACTAATAAATAAAGTTAGAGGACCCACATAACACAAACTCTAACGTTTATTTGAATAAAACTAATATAAAGAACTAAATGTAGTAACGGTGAGAAACTTAGAGGACCGAAATCAATCAATTTTTAGTTAAAGGACTAATCCGATACCAATTAAAAAGTTAGAGGACCAAAAATGTAATTTAGCTTAAAAAAAAATTGTGACTATGGTTGCGTAAAAAAAAATTGTGGCTATGGTTGTGGCCAAAACGCAACCAATTTTTCTCGATATGTCTTAATTATTGCTTGTTTTTGGTGAAGACGTGTGTGGGATAAATTATTTTTGCCGTATGCTGATATAGAAATTTCGTAATGAAGCGGAAAAACCATTTTACACAAGTATAATAAAATAGGGAACAACAAGTTTTAGGAAAAAAAATCAAATGCTTCTAATTATTATGGTTTTGTTCTGTTTTGTCTGTAATTACTCTTGAGTCTTAACTAACATTCTTTATGGGTAACCAAAAAAAAACTAACACTCTTTATGTGAATGTGAAGCTCTTTTGGTTTTATAAAATTCATTTTATATTCTTAAAAAAAAAAATGTTGGATTATGATTCAAATTCTTTGAAACCATAAATTTGTCACTTTTAGACAAAATTGATATCATGTATTCTATCCGTCTAAGTTATATGTCATTTTAAGAGAATTTGTTTGTCTCAAATTATACATTATTTTATAATATCAATGAATCATTAATGATTATTTGTTGCGACACCTCCTCTTTAGTTGCGACACCTTTGGCAACATGTGGTCTGCGGTTTTGCAGTGGCTTCGCTTATCCTTCGTTGCTCCAGCTGGGAGTAGGAATCACTTTCTTCAGTTGGAAACATGGCTAGGTTACCGTATTCTTCTCACACGTTCTTTCGGATAATCTGGCTGGCTTCTGTCTGAATTATTTGGGAGGAAAGGAACAACTAGGTGTTTCATCAAAAGGTTGCAACTCCACAAAATTTAGCAGAGAAGGTTAAATTGTTATCTTTTCATTGGCTAAAAGCAAATATGGTTACCTTTATTTTTAGCTATCATGAATGGTGGCAACACCCTCTGTCTTGTATGGGTATTAGACAATAATCTTTTTGTTTTTCTGTTCACTTACTTCGGTGCTAGTTATTTATGCATTAGGAACTTCACTTTGTATACTTTTTTGTTGATTCTCTTTTGCAAGTCTTGTGCGAGATGAATCACCTGATAATATAAGTTTTATTTTGCCTTATTAAAAAAAAATTAATGATTATTTTTCCATCATGCAATTTACTAGTTATTACTTTATTTTTTTCAATTATTTTAATTTATATTTTCCATGCCATTAATAAAAGATATTTTTGTAAAATAACTCATTAAAACGTAATTTTGGATGGAAGGAGTGTCACGTACAGTAAATCTATTACCTATAAGGTCCACTTTACTATATATATCTTTATATCACACAGAAAATTAAGGTGTGGAAGAGCCAGAAGCCATGGACTACCAAAAGCTTTTGATACTAATTTCCTTTGTAAGTGCAAGCATCCTCATCCTCATTCTTAGAAAATTAAACCAAACTCAAAATTCTACAAAACTTCCACCAGGGCCAAAGCCACTTCCCATCATAGGAAACATCTTACAACTTGGCAAAAACCCACACAGGACACTCACAAATCTCTCAAACATCTATGGACCAATTATGACACTAAAACTAGGAACATTAACAACCATAGTAATTTCATCACCACAATTAGCCAAACAAGTTTTACATGAAAATTCTCAAATCTTCTCAAATAGAACTGTCCCACATGCAATACATGCACTTGATCATAACAAATTCTCACTTGGGTGGCTTCCAACATTAGCTTTGTGGAAGAAACTAAGGAAAATTTGTGCTACAAAAGTATTTTCTACAAAAATGCTTGACTCAACAAAAAACATTCGCCAACAAAAGTTACAAGTATTATTGGATTATGTAAAGGAAAAATGCAACAAAGGTGAAGCTTTTGATATTGGTGAGGCTGTTTTTACAACTGTCCTTAATTCAGTTTCAAACACTTTCTTCTCTATGGATTTGGCTCATTCAACACCTGATGAAAAATCTCAAGTGTTTGAGAACATTTTGAGAGGTTTATCGGAACTTTCTGGGACGTCTAATATTGCTGATTTCTTTCCAATTCTTCGTCCTTTAGACCCACAACGATTGTATGCAAAGATGGCCATTCATCTGGGGAGTTTGTGTGAGATTATTGGAGGAATCATTGAAGAAAGAAGAGCTTCCAAGATTGATTCTGATCAGGTTTGCAATGATGTGTTAGATTCACTTCTTAACAATGATGGAGAAACTATTTTCGATCAGTTGAGTCCGAAGGAGATGTTTCATCTGCTTCCGGTTAGTGTTATTTTCTCATGATTTTTTTTTATCTATGTTTCTAGGTAAGAATTAATTAGGGTTCTTATGTAAAGTTCGACCAAAACCCTCACTTTCTATTTCGCGGTAAAAGATTCTAGTTATGCATCAGTTCAATTAAGCTTGTAAACATAGGTGTTTAAGATCCAATATATTGAGTTAAAAAAGGACCATTATACAATATCATATAAAGTTAAAAAAATATATATGTAGGGACCAAAACCTATAATTGCATGCTAATAGTTTTTTTTTAAAAGTTTGAGGAAACCGTGGCTTCTGCTAGTCCCCTTCTAGCTCCATCCCTAATTACAATGCCCAATCCTTTTTGTAAAACTTCCTACACCCTCCAGTTACTATTATAAGCAAAAAAAATTACTTCCCCCATTTCAAAATGAGTCATTTTAGCCAAAAAAAAAATTATTGCAAAATAAATGTCACTTTGAGTTTTCAATGCAATAATAACATTTTCTTTTCAATTGTACCTTCAATTAATACTATATACACTACTTTCAAAGTATTATTTTTTTCTTTAATGAAAAACAAACCAATAGTTGATTAGGATAATTTGGTAAAATAACATCTCTCTTTATTTTAATTAATGTATTTATTAATATGTGTGTAAAAACCTTAAACGACATTCATTTTAAAACATAGGATGTATTTTATATTCGTTCAATTAATGATGTATATGATCTTTATCGTAAACCACATGCATCACTTAATAAATAAATATAAAATGTTGATTTTCGCTATCGACCACATATACCATTAATTGAATGAACTTAAAAAGTCAATTTTACTTATAATTAAAGAGTACATTACAACAGTTAAATATTGAAAATGCAATTAAAACTTGCACAATTTACTGAAGTACTTAACAATTATATTACTAATTCAAAGTACTCGTATTGAGTGATTATTAATAAAGGAATGAAAACTATCAAAAACTTTGTACCAACTGTAGAGCCTATGTCATCATTTGCCACTTGTCCACTATTTTTTAAGCAATAAGCTTGACTCATTTCATTAATAATAAAAGTACTAATACAAATGGATGCATCAATAAAAATGTGAGGACTAATTAGAAATGTGACCACCTTAATAAACGGGTTGCGTTTAGCCTGGGAAAATGGTGTTTTTCCCACCATGGGAAAGTCCCATTTTTCAGAACAGGTGGCGGTTGCTACTGGCTGTGACCAAACAAAAAACAATGAGTAAATAGTTAATTTCCCCCCTGAAATTGTAAGTTTCATCAATTACTCCCTGAAATTAACAAAACTTCAATTACCCTCCTGAAATTTCACAACGTTAGTCAATTTACCCCCTCCGTCAAATTTTTCTGTTAGTGAACATGACGTTTTGCAAATAACCCCCTGAAGTTTTGCACTTATGTGCAAAATGCCCCCCAAACTTAAAAATTTATATTATTTTTTTCTTAAAAACAAACAATTAATAGTTAAATATTAAAGCTAACTATTAATTTTGGAGTTTGGAAAAACTACATACATATATACATCAAAATAGGGAAAAATGTGTATTTTTAAAGTGACAATAATGATTATTTCTAATAGACAATTATTATTTTTAGAGGTTTATAAACAAATTAATAATCAAATTTATATTTATATTTTCTCCTTCACCATCTTATTCTTTTAACTCCTCCAACTCCTTTAACAATTTGCTCAAACAATTTAAACTACACAACCCCCAATATTAATCCACAAATCATCCGATTATTGTCACTTTAAAAAATACATATTTTTTCCCATTTTAGAGCCTATTTTGTTAGGATTTATAATAAATGCAATTAGTATACATTACTGAATCCAGAAATGATGTTTTGTTAGGATTTATTTGCTGCTGGGATTGACACAACTTCAAGCACAATTGAATGGATCATGGTAGAGCTACTACGCAACCCTAGCAATATGACAAAAGCAAGAACAGAATTATCTAAAGTTATTGGTAAAGATGAAATAATTGAAGAATCAGATATTTTTAAGTTGCCTTTCTTACAAGCAGTTGTGAAGGAAACCTTTCGATTGCATCCACCAGCTCCATTATTGGTACCCCATAAATGTGATGAAAGTGTGAACATATTAGGCTTCAATGTGCCAAAAAATGCACAAGTAATAGTTAATGTATGGGCTATGGGAAGAGATCCAACCATTTGGAAAAATCCAAATATGTTCATGCCCGAAAGATTTTTGGAGTGTGACATTAATTATAAGGGCAACCATTTTGAGCTTATACCCTTTGGAGCTGGCAAAAGAATTTGTCCAGGATTGTCATTAGCTCATAGGAATGTGCACTTAATTGTGGCATCCCTTCTACACAACTTTGAATGGATACTTGCGGATGGGCTAAAGTCAGAACATATGAATATGGAGGAGCGATTTGGGTTATCCTTAAAGAGAGTACAACCTCTTCGAGTTCAAGTTACTTCAATCAAGCATGGTTAGTTATATACAAGAGTAATGCTCCTCATGATATATGTACATATAAGTTTTTTTTTTTTTTTTTTAATAAATATATGTATATATAAGTTAAAAGTTATATATTTTAATAATGTTTGTAATACACTCTTCGATTTTTCAACCCAATTATCTTGGATTTGTTAAAAGTTATATGAGTCCACTAAATATGAATTAACATGTTTGAATTAGAGTTGCAATCTTGGTTCATCAACAATTTCTTCTTCTTTTTTGTGTTTTTTTATTTTTATTTTATTTTATATATTTTTTGAGCATATGCATCAAATCCAAAAAGAATGATTATTAGAGAGTGGTTAAAAAGAGAGTGTTCGTAACATTTCTCAAGATGAAATGGATAGTTTTGAGTTTTAGTTCTTGCACATGTATGTATTGATTCTTATTGGTTCAACCAACTAGTACAAATTATAACTCAAAATAATAAATCGATTTTAGGATTTGACTTTTGGTTCTTGCATTCTTATTGACTCAAGCAACTACAACCTAAAAGATGACATGAATTTTGCTTCTTTCACCTTTATCTTGGTTTTTGTTTCTTGCATCTTTATCGTTTCTGTTGGAACACTAGTTAAATCTAATTAGAAAATTGGATAAGAAAAACACAATATAAGAACTAGTGTGAGCGTGTGACTTAAAAATGTCCCATATTGGTGAGCTACACCAACTAGAAAGTGTTTATATAAGGGTATAGTGACCTCCAAGGGTGTGCCCTTGGGGTACCCACTTTTGTGAACGGGTGAACGCTTACAAAAACATATATATCACACGCGCGACGCCGCCGTCCGACCGAACCGGGCCGGGCTTGGATCGTGGGTGGAAAATAATATATATTTTTTTGTCACTTGAAAATGATAAATTAATTATTTAATTAATCTAATCATTATTATCCGACCCGATCCAAAACGAGTATCCAGAAGTTTCCGGATATATCCAATTAAGAAACAAAAATGCGTTTGCTTAAGGAGAGCTCGCCCCCCTCATTCTTCACACCGAATTCCACAGTCGATGATTCCTGTGCGATTCCTCTCTTCTCCCTTCGACTTGTGTTAACGAGTCATTCTTCTGCTTCTACTCCTTTCTGTCCCTTTCGGTTTCGAATAGAGCGGCTACGTACCGTATTGAATAGTTTTAATCAAACGATTAAACTATATTTCGAGGTGTATATCTACGAGTGATTGTATACTGTGCAGTATATAATCGTAACAGTGATCTGGGCTGTTTATCCTGGAGACGGCGTGGTTGTTAGTCTACCTTGCACAACTTGGATAGTGCCGCGAAACGTCTTAAAAGAGCGACCTGGTCGTGACTTAACCCGGTAATTCCTTTGGCAGTACTAATTTCAAAACCAACAGTTTCTTATTGTTTCAAGCAACTACAATCCAAAAGTTCAAATGCATTTTGGGTTTAATTTATGGGTTTGATGCATATACTCAGAAACCCAAAAATAATTATAGAAGAAATTGTTGATGAAAAAAAATTGTAACTATCATTTCTTTCTTCTCTGATTTGGGTTTCAATTTTTTTTTAAGATTGCCAAAATCTCCATTCTTTATTTCTCTAGTAGTTGATTGGCTTTTGTTTGTCTAAGATTTTTTTTTGTACAAATCCTCTAAGAATTATTTCTACATGGATATGATTGCTGCCCTTGGTGTTGCCAAAACGTCACCGTCCCCTTGTCTTTTGTGGGGCAGGGGGTTTTGTTTGAAACTCAATTGTGTTGCATAATAAAAAAGTGAGACAACATAACAATAATGAAATTTGGTGGATTCTAAGGCGAGGGATTAGTTAAGTCCCTTACCAATGAACCATAAAAATTAAACAGTTAGATTTAATTAATGATTTTGATAAGTTAAAAATAAAAATGAGAGCATTTCTAATCACAAACATTTGGACAAAATTTATTACTCCAACAAGATTTTTGTTAAAAATGATAAGAACTATAACTATAAAAGAGATGGAGGGAGTAACTTATACACCAACATGTAGGAACATTGAAAATATGCGCCAATTTACTGGTAAATCGGCACCTACTTTCAATGTCATCACGTGCTACAAGCGTCATTGGTGATGACCATTTTGTAATTGAGTAAATAGTCAATTTTCTCCTGAAATTGTAGTTTTCGTCAATTACCCCTTGAAATTAACAAAACTTCAATTTTTCCATGAAATTGCATAACGGTAATCAATTTACCCCCTTAGCCAAATTTTTCTGTTAACTGTTTACGGTTATGATCAAATACCCCCCCTGAAATTTTGCACTTATGTGCGAAATGCCCCATAAACTTGAATTTTTTTTTTTTTTATCCTTGACTCAAAAGATATTAAAGGCAAACAATTGACAATTATTGATCATATAAATCTTTATGGAATGTATGTTTATGCAGCTATTGGTCATATAAATCTTTATGGAAGATATGTTACTCTCATGTGTTTTAAATATATACATATATAGAAGATTTTTTTTTACACAAGTTGGTAATTATGTTAGAGTATGCGGTCATAAAGTACACAAGTCTTTGATAATTGTGTGTCCATAAAGAAAATTCATAGGTTAATATCTGCAGAAGGAAGAAGAAACAAGACTTAGGTTTGTGAATTTGCAACTTAATTAATGATATAATTTTTATAATGCATGAAATGCCATATCTATTAGCTGCAACATGTTAAATAGATTATGTCATAGACCTTCTGCATGAAGCCGGTATATCACATTGTGCTACAAAGTTATGTGATAGATATCAATTTTCTGCTGCTATGACATTCTTATCTTGGTTTATTTCAACAGCTTGATATCTTTTTAATGTTTGGTTTTTAGTTTTACCTTCTTTGTAAAAAATTTATCTTGCTTCTTTTTAATAAATATGAAATATGAATGAAAAGGCTGCACATGACAAAAGCATGATTTCTTTGGCATATATTCCATAAAGAACTAAAGGGGGGTAATTGAAGTATAGTAAATAGTCAATTTCCCCCCTGAAATTGTAAGTTTCGTCAATTACCCCCCTAAAATTAACAAAACTTCAATTACCCCCTGAAATTGAATAATGTTAATCAATTTACCCCTCCGTCAAATTTTTCTGTTAACTGTTTACGGTTATGATCAAATACCCCCCTGAAATTTTGCACTTATGTGCAAAATGCCCCCTAAACTTAAAAATTTAGATTTTTTTTCTTACCAAAAATCATACATTTAGTTCTTCAAGTAGTATATTGTACCTATTGTCATAAAAATTCTATTCACAAGAAAATGAATGAATATATGCCAAAGAAATCATGGTTTTGTCATGTGCAGTCTTTTCATTCATATTTCATATTTATCAACAAGGAGCAAGATAAATTTTTTACAAAGAAAGTAAAACTAAAAACCAAACATTAAAAAGATATCAAGCTGTTGAAATAAATCAAGGCAAAAATGTCATAATAGCAGAAAATTGATATCTATCACATAACTTTGTAGTACAATCTAATCTATCGGCTTCATGCAGAAGGTCTATGACGTAATCTATTTAACATGATGCAGCTAATATATATGGTATTTCCTGCATTATAAAAATTATATCATTAATTAAGTTGCAAATTCACAAACTTAAGTCTTGTTTCTTCTTCCTTCTGCAGATATTAACCTATGAATTTTCTTTATGGACACACAATTATCAAAGACTTGTGTACTTTATGACTGCATACTCTAACATAATTACCAACTTGTGTAAAAAAAAAGGTCTTTTATATATGTATATATTTAAAACACATGAGAGTAACATACATTCCATAAAGATTTATATGACCAATAGCTGCATAAACATACATTCCACAAAGATTTATATGATCAATAATTGTTAATTGTTTGCTTTTAATATCTTTTGAGTCAAGAATAAAAAAAATATAAATTTTCAAGTGGACATTTTGCACATAAGTGCAAAATTTCAGGGGGATATTTGATCATAACAGTAAACAGTTAACAGAAAAATTTGACGGAAGGGGTAAATTGATTAACGTTATGCAATTTCAGAGGGTAATTAAAATTTTGTTAATTTTAAGGGGATAATTGACGAAATCTATAATTTTAAGGAGGAAATTAACTATTTACTCAATTTATAGGAAAGTCTCACCATTTTGAATCTTTTGTGGTGGGAGTCAGGGATACATAGAAGCAAAAGGGGTTAGGTGATAGACTTTTTGTATCTCTCTATGAGGGTAGGTAGGAACAAGAACTCCGAATAATTTTCTTATAATTTATTTTCAATTCTGGTTATATATATGTGATTTCAAAATGTTGTGTGAAACTTTGCTATTTATTGTAACCCATCTTTCCGTGAATAATTTGGTAGACCATTGAGGTGTGTATTACTTTACGGAAATTCTTATTATAGCAAAACTTTGCATTCCAAAGATTTCCCGAAAGACATGCCAAAATAATGTATATCCACCTAATCAGATGATTTAACTTGAACTCGAAGAGATTGAATCATCTTTAGAGTTATTCCAAATTGCTCCTTCATATTCATGTCTTCTGGCTTTAGCCCATCAGCAAGTGTCCATTCAAAATTGCGTAGAAGAGATGCTACAATCAAATGCATAGTTCTATGAGCTAATGGCAACCCTGGACAAATTCTTTTGCCTGCTCCAAACGGTATAAGCTCAAAATTGCTACCCATATACTTAATGTCACACTCCAAAAATCTTTCAGGCATAAACATATCTGGATTTTTCCAAATGGTTGGATCTCTTCCCATGGCCCACACATTGACTAATATTTGTGCATGTTTTTGCACAATGAAGCCTAATATGCTCACAGTTTCCTCACATTTATGGGGCAGCAATAATGGAGCTGGTGGGTGCAACCGAAGGGTTTCCTTCACAACTGCTTGTAAGTAAGGTAACTTGGAAATATTTGATTCTTCAACAGTTTCATCTTTTCCAATTGCTTGACATAACTCCTTTCTTACTTTTGTTAATTTGTCAGGGTTACGTAATAGCTCCGCCATAATCCATTCAATCGTGCTTGATGTTGTGTCAATACCAGCAACAAACAAATCCTAAGAAAAACATCATTTCCAAGTTCAATTAAATTTAACTTATGGTAACAAAAGAGGAATTCAAGAAAATTAAACTATGCAATGAAAAAGCAACACTAACCAGAAAAAGATGCACCATCTCATTGCGGCTCAATTCATAAGTGCTTTCTCCAATAATATTGTTGCTATTAAGAAGTGAATCCAACACATCATTGAACACCTCAAAATCACCATTGGAAGCTCTTGAACAAATTCTTTCTTCAATAATTCCATTAAAAATATCACACAACTTTTTTATACAATTGGTCATCTTTGCATGCACACCTTGTGGATCAAAAGGACGAAGAATTGGAAAGAAATCTGAAATATTAGGCCTACCAGCTGCTTCCATGTAACTCCAAATAATGTTCTCAAACTCTTGAGACTTTTTATCAGGTTTGGAATCAGCCAAATCAATAGAGAACAAAGTGTTTGAAATTGAATTAAGAACAGTGTTAAAAACAGCCTCACCAATATCAAAAACCTCACCTTTGTTGCTTTTTTCATTCACATAATCCAATAATTCTTGCAACTTTTGTTGGCGAAGGTTTTTTGTTGAGTCAAGCATTTTTTTAGAAAATACATTTGTGGCACAACTTTTCCTTAGTTTCTTCCATAAAGCTAATGTTGGAAGCCACCCAATTGAGAATTTGTCATGATCAACTGCACTAAGTGCATGTGGAACAGTTCTATTAGAGAAGATTTGGGAATTTTCATGTAAGGCTTGTTTGGCTACTTGTGGAGATGAAATTACTATGGTTGTTATTGTTCCTAGTTTTAGTGTCATGATTGGTCCATAGTTTTGTGAGAGTTTTGTGAGTGCCTTATGTGGGTTTTTGCCAAGTTCTAAGATGTTTCCTATGATGGGAAGTGGGTATGGCCCTGGTGGAAGTTTAGTAGAATTTTGGGTTTGGATTAATTTTCTAAGAATGAAGATGAGAATGGTTGTACACAAAGAGGTAATCACTAGTAGAAGTGTTTGGTACTCCATGGCTTATTGTTTTTGGCTTTTCTTTTACATGTATATATTTATAAGAAAAAAAGAGCACTGATAGGGTGTGATATGAGGATAGATACGGTTCCAGTAGTTATAGTGCTAAGGAGATTGGAAGGAGTATGGGTTGTATGATTGGAATAAACAATGGAATAATGATCTTCAACTACTGAAACACAGTCTCATCATTAGATAAAAGATGATTTGAACAAGTGTTTATACGTAAAGGTAATGGTCATCTTAAAATCCAGTTTTATGAGTTGTGTTAAACTCAAAACACAAATTTCAAATTCTTCAAGATCCACATGTTAGGTCACCTAGCATATATATTTAAGCAGCAAAGCAGTAGTCTTGCGTGTGAGGTCGACAAAGAAGATAGAAGAAGAGTCACACATATCAACTTAAATATGTGTTTTTGTTATTGTTTGTGCCATAGGAATGAGAGGTTGGTGAAGCGACAACACATTGCCCTTTAACAATAAATTTAAGGCTAATTTTTTTTTTCTCTAACTATTTAATTGGTATTAGATTGGTCCTCTAACTAAAAATTGATTTATTTCAGTTCTCTAAGTTTCTCACCGTTACTATATTTAGTCATTTCTGTTAGTTTTATTCAAATAAACGTTAGGGTTTGTGTTATGTGGGTCCTCTAACTTTATTTATTAGTATCATTTTGGTCATATGACTAGTTAAGGTATTATGATTAAATAGTGACTGATATTATTAATAACTTTTATGGTTCATATGTATCTGTGAAACAGGAGGTCAAGTACCCACATAACACAAACTCTAACGTTTATTTGAATAAAATTAACAGAAATGACTAAATGTAGTAACGGTGAGAAACTTAGAGAATCGAAATAAATCAATTTTTAATTAGAGGGTAAATCTGATACCAATTAAATAGTTAGATGATCAAATGTAATTAAGTCTAAATTTAATATGAGAAGCATATAGAAGTCCTTGCATTTTAATCATGTTGTCTTTTTGTAGGTATGTTATGTCTAGCGGTGAGAAAGATATAATAAAGAAATATAAAGACATTTAAATTTAATTGGTCAGTTTGAAATAAAATTGATTTGACTGGAAGATTTTGTTTCATCTCTTGATTTTGATCTTCAGAGATTTTTTAGTCATATTTCATTGCCATAAGCTTTTTACTTAGAAATCGGAGAGTCTATTTTGTCTAAAGTCTAAATTCTTCTTCATAGAGTTCTGGGGCTGCTTGTAATAAGTAGATTTTTCCAGTTTTTTTAGCTCATTTTTGAACAAATGGATAGACGACACATATCAAATAATGTTATTTTTTATTTTTAATATAAAGCACTATCTTTTTAATTTTTTTAATTTTAGTCATACATATATCAAATGCCTCGATCTGTCGATGGGTTGCTACCCAAGGTGTTGCCAAAAGGTCACCGCTTGTGAGGCAGGGGGTTTTGTTTGAAACTCAATCGTGGGGTAAGTTTCATAATCAAAAAGTGAGACAACATAAAAATAATGAAATTTTTGCAGTATATGGTTCACAATTGAATACTTCATCCGGTCCTATTTATGAAAAAAATTGAAATTTTAGATTCATTTTGTTTAGAATATAGATCAAATATACTATTTATGCAATGAATCAAAAAAGTCAAATGTTTTTTATAAATAGAATCGGAAAGAGTATCGATGAAGGTGGCACGATTAAGACATTCTCGGAGTTGGAGGCAGGTTGAAAACATGTGTTACTATTTTATAATTAAATATAAAAACATAAATGAAAATAGAATTTACTTTGAGAAAATATTTTTTATTTTTATATCTTAAAATTTATGTTAGTTTTATTGATCAACAATGAGAAAATATATTATTTAAGTGAACAATTGTCTTGGTATACTTTTAAAGGATGAAAATACCAAAAAGTTATTTTCATTATTTACAAGGGTGGATCATCCCTAACTATGATTTTACTCTTTTTTGTTTATTTGAAGGGAACTATCATTTTACCTTCTCTATGTATAAAAAAAATGCTAACAAGTATCGTCAACGCAATTAACGTACTTCCTCCGGTCTCGAATGTAAGAAACAAAACAAAAAAATTGTTGATCTCAAATGTAAGCAAAAGTATACAAAAGTTATTCTATTAAATATTACTATTCCAATTTTAACCTCATTTATTTTATCCAATTTGTTTCACATTCCCATGTTTAACGCATTCCAAAGATTTTTCATTGGTGGAATTCAAAAGTCATGTTTCCAAGACAAGGGCATAACAGGAAAAATGGTATTTTTTACAATGACTCAATCCACTTTCTTAATATTTGTGATATTTTTTTTATTTCTTACATTCAAGACCGGAGGGAGTATTTGTTAAAAAGTTTAAAGAATAAATTTTGTTTTAGAAATGATGCATTTAATGTATTGAAATTTTAAAAAGTAATTTTTTTAAAAAAAACTTATCAATTATTTTTATTTTGAATCCTTAACAATATCTTAATGACACTTGTTAGCAAGACCCATAAATAAATAAATAAAACTAGTATATTATTATCTATTTTTAAAATAAAAAACATAAGCAGCCTACAGAGCTATTGGATCAACGTGCTTTTCGATATGAGTTTGAATATAATGCATGTATGACGACCACATAGGTTCTAATTCATCGTTACTGAATGACTGCCTGTACCATCATTGTTTATTAAGAAATGGTAGTGACTATGGTTTTAAATTGCAGTATCTAACTTCTATAAAGGAAATGCAGTCTATTAACAATTTTAGAGGTCTTTGACAATGACACCTCAACCAAAACAAAATTAACCTAAAGAAAAATAAAGGGATACAGAGACCAAGGGTATTAGACATAACCTAGATATAACCTAAACGGGATATATCGTGGAAAATCATACCAAGTTGTTGGGTCAATAAGGGGAGTCAGGAGGACCGTCCACATCGAGGCCCGAACAACCACACTTGCAAGAGAGACGCCACACTCTTACCCAAAATCTTAAGGCAATGGGTTTATGGGGTTCTCTTACTTATAAGGTGTTCACTCCCTCTCAAGTGTGAGTCCATCTATTCATCATGCTCCTCCTTTCAAGCGGAAGCCCTTGCTTGTAACGTCGTTGCTGGTTTCTCCAGCAAATGGACCGACACTGCTTGTACCGTCGTTGCTGCTTTCTGCGCAATGGACCGACTGCCTCGGTCGTACCCTTCGTCGAATCAGGCTCTGATACCAGTGTTGGTTCATTGAAGGGATCGTCCACATCGAGGCTAGAATAACCACACAAGCAAGAGAGACACCACACTCTTACCCCAAAACCTTAAGGCTCTGTTTGGATTGATGGAACATAATGGAGCGGAGTGGAATGGAACGGAATGGAATGGAGCGGAATGGAATGGGATGGAGCAGAGAGTCCATTCCACTGTTTGGGTATTTTATGATGGAGCGGAATGCATTTTCCATTCCATTGTTTGGAAAGTTGACGGAATGGAATAAATTATAACTTTTTATTCCATTTTTACCCTTGCTTAAAATATAATCTTCTATTAAATTTTGTTGTTTCTAATATGTTGAATATTTAAAATGTATATCAAATATTACTGCAATATTTTATCATCTAAATTGTACTTTATAAAACATTTTTTTCATCTAAATTGTTTTACTGTACTATATATTAAACTGAATTTCATAATATGATCACATATTTTTAGAAAATAAACATTTTTATTTATTTTTTTGAATAAAAGAACGAAAATTAGTTCTGATATAAATTTTATACCTTTTCAATAAGTAGAACTAAAAAAAAAAAAAAAGATTTCTCTAAATCGAAAGGTTTATTTTAGTTTGATAATGGAAGCCATATAAAAATAATTTAATATATTCTAATCAACGTTAGTGTTTAATTTTTTTTTTTTTTTTGAATTGTACGTGTTCCTAGTGAAAGCAAATTAAAAGATAGCCACGCATAAGGTACGTTGAAGAACCGAAGATGAACAAAGTTGTAAAGCTGAAGAAGAAGAAATTTAATGAAGAGGTTGTATTTGTAATTTAATCATTCAATAAATAAAGTTATTAGTGGTTCCATTCCATTCCACCCAAATTGGAGGGTAGCCAAAATGTAAGTAAGTAATGGAATATGATGGAATGAATGCCATTGGGTTCCATTCCATTCCATCCTTTTAATGACAATCCAAACAATGGAACAGTAATTTATTCCATCCCATTCCATCTCAAACCACCAATCCAAACATAGCCTAAGGCAATGGGTTTATGGGTCCTCTTACTTATAAGGTGTTCAGCTTTTACTTTTCTATCCGATGTGAGACATATAACTCACACTTGCACACAACACAAGTAAACCAACCCTAATTTATACTAACAAAAATCCACTTATCATGAGCGCAACCCATTGGCTTGTGATATGACATTGTGCTTCTCCTCAAGGTCCCATGTTGATTCTTTCCGGTGTCAATTTGGATAATCTAGTTTAACTTCTTAAAAAAAAAAATCCTAGAGAACTCATGTACGGGAGTGAAACCAAGTTACAAAAAATATGATAAGGGAACATTGCAAAGAACAAATAGGGTTTCAGTTTAGCGAATGGATCGACCACCAACACGATATAAAAATCCATGTGCCAAACTCTCTGAACGCAACAACAAGCATAAAAGCTCTTTCAAGCATTAATACATCATGGTGGAGGTATACATGACGCCTTGAAGCATGCATATCTTAACAACTCTGAAAGATCAGAGAAACAAAGATGTCAGACCACCAAACACATGTTTTAATCAGATGCGTAAGAACACAGATCGAGGGATGAGTCCAATACGTTAGTAACCAAATAGACATTTTGTGGTTAATAGAACCACCAACAGAGAAGATCCATCAAACACGAACAAGACCAACAAATCTGCAAAAAGAAATAAAAAAACCCAAAGACCAGCCAAAATAAGTGATGATCCGAGGACCTCCAACGATGGAACTTGCACGAAACCTCTAGTAGACACAAACATAATCCAAAACAAACCAGCTCGAAACTAGCAGCTTTGGATCAACGAGCTATGATCCAGCACCAAAACTCAAACCTAGATCCGAGTTCCAAGATCTAGATTGAAATCAACAACCTCCTTGTTCCATACAAACGGCGGTGAAACTACAATAATTGTCTGCATTTTACCACAATATTATGTTTGTAGCGAAATTACAACTGATTCTGTAATTTCTCTAAGAGGTTGAAATAGCTTGAACTCGAAGAGGTTGAACCCTCTTTAATGTTAACCCAAATTGCTCTTCTATATTCATGTCTTCTGGTTTTAATCCATCAACAAATGTCCATTCAAAATTGCGTAGAAGGGATGTCACAATTAAATGCACTACCCTATGAGCCAATGGCAATCATGGAAAAATTCTTTTGCCTGCCCCAAAGGGTATAAGTTCAAAATTATTACCCTTATAATTAATGTCACACTCCAAAAATCTTTGAGGTATGAATACATTTGGATTTGCCCAAACGGTTGGGTCTCTTCCCATGGCCTACACATTGACTAATATTTGTGCATTTTTCGACACATTGAAACCTAATACTCCCTCCGGTCTCAAATGTAAGAAACAAAACAAAAAAATTGTTGGTCTCAAATGTAAGCAAAAGTATACAAAAGTCATCCTATTAAATGTTACTATTCCAATTTTAACCTCATTTACTTTATCCAATTTGTTTCACATTCTCATGTTTAACGCATTCCAAAGATTTTTCATTGGTGGAATTCAAAAGTCATGTTTCCAAGACAAGGGCATAACAGGAAAAATGATATTTTTTATAATGACTCAATCCACTTTCTTAATATGTGTGATATTTTTTTTGTTTCTTACATTTAAGACCGGAGGGAGTATGTTCACAATTTCATCACTTTATTGGGTACCAAAAATGGAGCTGGTGGGTGCAACCGAAGAGTTTCCTTCACAACCGCTTGTAAAAAAGGCAACTTAAATGTATGTGATTCTTCAATTGTTTCATCTTTACCAATTGCTTCACATAACTCTTTTCTTGGTTTTTTTTAATGTGTTTGGGTTACATAGTAGCTCTGCCATAACCCACTCAATCGTCCTTGATGATGTGTCAATCCCGGCAACAAATAAATCATAACAAAACACCAATTCACAAATTCAATTAAATTTATCCCACGGTATTAGCAAAAGGTGAGGATTAAAGATTAAATGATGCAAATAAAATAAGACAGTGAAAAATATGAAATAAAGTTTATTGATTCAAATTGCATATCAACGAATATATCACTAAACCACTTGAGTTAGCTTGATGGTGTTGTCTTAAGATATAAGAGTGTGCTACTCCTCAAGATTTCAGGTTCGATTCTTTCCGGTGTTAAGGTTCAATTCTTCCTGGTGTCAATTTGGGTTGTCCAATTTACCTTCTTTAGAAGAAAAAGAAAAGAATATATCAGTAACTTTTTGTGAGTAAACCAATTTTTTTTTTTTGTATGCAACCAAAGTTACCTCTCAATTGTTTATTGATGTACCACCTTGTATTAACGACTTATTATCTAATAAAATAAATCGAATTTATTTTCCTTATTATTATTTTTTTGTACCTTTTAAAGAGGTCTCAATAATCGGAGGTTAACCAAGAACCAAGTAAAGTCTACTAAATAATTGTTTTAATTAGAATTTAAATTCAATTTTACCAAACGATATTAAAAAAAAATGGCTTTGAGGTTAGATGTTGTATAACCCACTGATAGTGGAATGGAGAGATCATTCTCTCCTTAATAATAGATCATTGGAAATTGTAAATTGTAGGAACGAATATAATTAATTGTAAATTGTATAATACAAAAAAAATTACTCTAATAATATGTCAAAATTAAACTCTTATAATTTTTGGAAAAAAAATTAATCAGTGGAAAAAATAGTAATTACTCATTGGAAAACCAACACTAACCAGAAACAGACATAACATTTTATTGCGACTCAATTGCGAAGTAGTTTCGCCAATATTGTTGTTATTGAGAAGTGAATCTAACCCATCATTGCAAACCTCATCAGCTTTGGAAGCTCTTGAACAAATTCTTTCTTCAATAATTCCATAAAAAATATCACATAACTTCTTCATGTAACTGGTCATCTTTGCATGCACACCTTGTGGATCAAAGGGACGAAGAATTGGAAAGAAATCTGAAACATTAGGCTTACCAGCTTTTTCCATGATACCCCAAATAATGTTTTCAAACTCTTTAGACTTCATCATGTGTTAAATGAGCCAAATCAATAGAGAACAAAGTGTTTGAAATTGAATTAAAGAAAGTTGTAAAAACAGCATCACCAATATCAAAAACTTCACCTTTGTAGCCTTTTTCTTTCACATAATCCAATTAATTCTTTTAACTTTTGATTGGTCGGTTTGAATTCAAAATATTAATTTGACTGTAAGTTTTGGTTTGTAAGTCATATTTTATGGCCATAAAAATGATTTGGCAAAAACTCTAGTTAGTTTTTTTTATGCTTTTCACGGTAAAAAATATTGGTCAGTTTGAAATCAAAATATTTGGAATGTCTATTTTCAGAGTTCAAGTGCTGCTTGTAATAAGTATACTTTTCCAGTTTTTTCATGATCAATTTAATTTACTCTTGCCTTAGCTAAGTTTATTTTTTCTTTCTTTGTATGTATTTTATTTTTCTTAACATATATAATATATGGCCCCATAAATGTTAATATCATGTATTGTCAACATAATGAACTGTCTTGAATACAAAAGAAACAGGAACAGTCATTAGAAATAGAATACAATATTAAAGAATTTTGATAAACCATAGAAATAGAACAGAATACAATAATACATAGAATACATAGTAAATAGCCAATTGTCTTGCTAAATTCATTATTCCTATTTCTTTTGTCAACATAATGAATTTTTCTTAACCATATAAATCAAAATTCATAATTTTTCTTAATATATGGCCACATAAATGTTAATATCATGTATTTTTTTGAATACAAAAGAAACAGGAACGTGTTTCTGCTATATGATATACCATTTTGTAGCTCAATTTATCCTTCGTGGTTGAATATAGATTGTAGTACTCAACAACTACATAACATTTTTAGAGGTCTGAGTGACTACACTACAAATCATAATTGCAGTCACATAGATTGTAGCTGTGTGCATTTTACCACAGTATATAGATTTTAACTGTAAGTGCAACCCCAATTGTGTTGATAGTAGCCACAATTTAAATTCATGGTAGTGACACAATCACAAACATTAATTAATTATACTCGAATTTTCACTTCAAACATATCCTCAATCAGCACTGCCACGTGACCAAAGCCATCCCATGTTAGCAAAAAAGTGGAGCCAGAAACCTTTTTAAAACAAAAAAGAATTTGCAGGGATGTTTTTAATTTTTTTTTACAAAGACGAAAATCAAAACGCGTCCAAATTACAAAAACGGAATGCATATTTAAGCTTTTTACAAATAATTGACAAGTAGCAAAAAAAGAAATGATCACTTGATAGTAATTTCCCTTGCAATTCAATTTCTAAAGTCTATAGTAGATTAATTTAAAATAATAAGTGCTACAATACCACTACATGTTCAAATTGTCTCCTCCTTCACTAATTTGTGTCTATCCCTCTCTTAATTTTATTTTTTATTCTTCTCTCTTAATCTTCTCACTAAAATATAATAAGAGATAGATATAACTTGAAAGAGGAAAAAAAGAGAATGAGGGAAAGGAGAGATCTAAATTTGCAAATCTTGCAATTATATGGATTCTAGCTCTTCGTTATATTCAATTATTTATCATAGAAAGATGTTTATTACCCAAATCATTAGATGGCTATTACACCATCACTTATTAAGAAATTACAGGGACCACATGTTTAAATTGCAGTATACAACAACAATACAGTTTTAAAGGTCTTACAAACAGCTACATCCTTCGGTCACTATTATAACCAAAAATCTACATTTTAGATTCATTCATTTAATGATGCACATAATTTTTATTATAGACCATATACATCATTAAATGAATGAACTCAAAATATTTTTTTTTACTTATATTAGTGATCAGAGGGTGTACATTGCAACCACCACAACAATATATGCAATATATCGAATGCATATGTTTGCATTTTAGCACGACATAAAAGGTTTGAAATGTAATTGAAACCGTCCGCAACTTCATGGCAGATATGTCAGGATCACAAAGACGCATTGTTATTTTCCAAAAGCTATAATTTGTAACTTCAATAAAATCACGATGGGTCGCCGTGATTCTAACTTATCCACCATGATACAAAACGTTCACATTTATCCTTCAAACATATCTACCTATGCTGATGAAATAGCTTGAACTCGAAGAGATTGGACCCTCTTTAATGTTACCCCAAATCGCTCATCCATACTCATGTCTTCTGGATTTAACCCATCAGCAAGTGTCCATTCAAAATTGCGTAGAAGGGATGCCACAATTAAATGCACACTCCTATGAGCTAATGGCAATCCTGGGCAAATTCTTTTGCCAGCCCCAAATGGTATAAGCTCAAAATTGTTACCCTTATAATTAATGTCACGCTCCAAAAATCTTTCAGGCTCAAACTTATTTGGATTTTCCCAAATAGTTGGATCTCTTCCCATGGCCCACACATTGACTAATACTTGTGCATTTTTTGGCACATTGAAGCCTGATATGTTCAAATTTTCATCACATTTGTGGGGTAGCAATAATGGAGCTGCGGGGTGCAACCTAAAGGTTTCCTTCACCACTGCTTGTAAAAATGGTAACATGGAAATATGTGATTCTTCAATTGTTTCATCTTTACCAATTTCTTTACATAACTCTTTTCTTGCTTTTGCTAATTTTTCAGGATTACCTAATAGCTCTGCCATGACCCACTCAATGGTGCTTGATGTAGTGTCGGTACCAGCCGTAAATAAATCCTAATATGGAAAATTACTATTAGCAAAACCTTGAAAGAAAAATATGAAATTAATAAACAAATTTTATTGATGTAAATGAATATCTATAGATTCACTTGCTGATTTTTTCTAGAAAGTTAAAATTGAAATTTGTATCAAAATCGACTAATATCTATTGTGGTCTAAACCAAAAGGAAAAAGATAGGTAGACATCTTTTTTCATACACCTCTTATGTACACCCCCATATGTTAAGGGTATTTTAGTAATTTTACATCATATCATCACCCTTTTTCATCTCTTCTTTCAATGTTTTTGCCACGTGTCGCAAATGTGTGTGGGTGTAAAAGGGTGTATGCCACCTAAGGTAGTTTATGTATAAGAGCTCAAACCAAAAATATCCGGATATCAAATCAGTCATAATTGTTTTGGGAATTTTTTTTTTTATCTGTATAAGAAAAAACCAAAATCTGATTTCTGGTCCAAACTAAAAAATTGATTTTAATTCAACAGTCAAACTAAGGCATTATAGAAAAGAAAAAAATAAAACTCAACATCAAGGCTTAGTAGAAAAATCATGGGTCCACTACAGAGCAAAATATTCTATGACGATATATTATTTTAGGAAATTACACCCTCTTTTTTTTAGAGTTGCTTGAATTATCCTTCTCTTTTTTCTTATGTTAAAATATAGAGTAAATAACACTCTAATTCTCTCAAAGATGCTTGAATTACACTCCCCTCTCCTCTTATGTTAAAATATATACTTTTCTCCCCTCTTTTTCAAAACATATTAAAAAATATTTCGCTCCCCACCCCTAAGAGAAACATGAATTACATTCCCGTCCCCACTTATGTTAAAATCTACACTTTACTCCATCAATGTTTTTTTTTTTTATTTCTAATAATCTAGCAAAATAATAATAATCTAACACACTTCGGGAAAAAATAGAATTGCGGTTCTATTTTAATATAGTAAAAATTTGAATATATATTTTTTGCTATTTTTTATTCAAAATTTCATTAACATATACTTTTAACCCATATTATAATATATGAAACAACCCAAAATAAAATTAAAATATGTGAAAAATTACTAAATACAATAAATTATGGTTATTTAAAAGTTATTTTTATGCTTTAAATTATAAAGTTAATAGCGAAAAATTTAAATTTAATTATTATTGGCATTTAAATTATATATAAATGAATTTATTTTTCTTAAATGGTGGTTCAAAATTAGTATATATCATAAATATATTTATTTATGTTAAAATAGATTAAAGTGTAGTGCATATTTATTTATAAAGGGATGAGTTTGTAATTCAAGCATCGTATAAGGGAGGGGAGTATACATTTTAATTTTCAAGGGAGGGGAGTGTATATTTTAACATAAGAGGAGATGAGAGTGTAATTCAAGCATCTTTTAGAGGAGGGGGTTGTAGTTTACTCTAAAATATATACACTTTACTCTCTTGAAAAGTCAATACCGTGAGTAAATTATATCTTTCTTTCCTATGAGATGCCTGAATTGCAACCCTCTACCTTAATAATTAAAGATGCACTACACTTCATTTCTTTTTAACATCTTGAGAAGTCACATATTACATCTTTTTTACAAGAAGACATATATTATATCTTTATCTCTGGTGGTATATCCAAATACTCATGTTTGTATTTTATATTTGTCTGTTGTGTACTAAATGCTTTGGCATTTGCCAATCGATAAATACCAATATTTATTACTTTTATAGTATTAGGGCTTGACCTTTAAAATTTATGTTTCAAAACGAGAAAATTGTGTGCAATTCGTGCTAGGCATGGCAATGGGTGGGGTGCGGATGGGTTTTGCTTTTCTCATTCCCATTATACCCATATGGTCATATCCAACGGAAATGAGAAATTAAATCTCATCTCCGTCCTCAATGAGTTTGGATATTTCCGCCCCATCCCCGTCTCCATAGTGAATCAATTTTTTTTTTAATAAAAAAAGAATTTTATGAAGCTTCAATGGTAATGTTGTAATGCATTATGTAATCATTTGCGCTCATTTTAACATTTCCTTATCAAAAAATTTGGTTGCTCCTTCAACTATCAATGAATGTTCTTATATCATGACAATTATCAAACTAAATAACATGACATATCATTATCAACCCCTCAATAAAAACAAAAACATGACATTTCTACATTCGGGTAGGGTTTGGGTATGAGTTCGGGGTAGATACATATATTCCCGTTACCCGTCCCGTACCCGTATTTTGAAATCAGGGAGAACCCAAACCTAGACAAATCGAGGAAAACTCATCAAATCGGGGTTGGTTTGGGCGGATATCCATGGACACGGGTTTTGTTGCCATGCCTAATTCGTGCCATATAGCATTTCAAATAGTTAGAAAAGTCCCCTTGACAAAAAAAGAAGAAGAAGAAAGTCCAAATGTATGTAGTTTTTTTTGGTAGTGTAAATGTATGTAGTTGAATTCGACCACTAGTTGCCAACACAAATTTCTCTTCCCACTAACAAATTAACTATCATACGCCAATTTAAAAAAAAAAAAAAATAGAAAAATAACTAGATTGTGATTTATGTAATTCAGTTATTAAAAAACAAATACTAACCTGAAATAAATGCACCATTTCATTGCGGCTCAATTTATTAGTGGTTTCTTCAATATTGTAATTAAGAAGTGAATCTAACACATCATTGCACACCTTAGAATCAGAATTGGAATCTCTTGAACTAATTCTTTCTTCAATTATTCCATCAAAAATCTCACACAACTTTTTCATATGATTGGTAATCCTTGCGTGTATTCTTTGTGGATCAAAAGGACGAAGAATTGGAAAGAAATCTGAAACATTAGGCTTACCAGCTTCTTCCATGATACCCCACATAACGTTCTTAAATTCTTGAGACTTTTCATCAGGTGTTGAATGAGCCAAATCCATAGAACACAAAGTGTTTGAAATTGAATTAAGGATAGTTGTAAAAACAGCCGCACCAATATCAAAAATCTCACCTTTCTTACTTTTTTCATTCACATAATCTAATAATTCTTGCAACTTTTGTTGGCGAAGGATTTTTGTTGAGTCAAGTACTTTTGTAGAAAATACTTTTGTAGCACAAAATTTCCTTAGTTTCTTCCATGAAGCTAATGTTGGAAGCATCCCAATTGATAATTTGTCATGATCAAGTGCACAAAGTGCATGTGGGACAGTTCTATTAGAGAAGATTTGAGAATTTTCATGTAAAACTTGTTTGGCTAGTTGAGGTGATGAGATTACTATGGTTGTTAATGTTCCTAGTTTTAGTGTCATAATTGGTCCATAGATGTTTGAGAGATTTGTGAGTGTCCTGTGTGGATTTTTGCCAAGTTGTAAGATGTTTCCTATGATGGGAAGTGGTTTTGGCCCTGGTGGAAGTTTTGTAGAATTTTGAGTTTGGTTTAATTTTTTAAAAATGAAGATGAGAATGCTCGCACACAAAGAGGTAATCACCAGTAGAAGTGTTTGGTAGTCCATAGCTTATTGTTTTTGCCTTTTTCTTTTAACACATATATAAATAGTAGAGCACCGATAGATTCGGTTCCAACACCGTCAGAAGTACGTAACAACCGGACCAATGATATCTTAGGAAGAAAAAAAAATCATTGATTAAATCTCACATGAATACAAAATAGGTACGTAATAGTATTAAATATATTTACACCTCAGTCCTTAGAGAGAAAAAAATTCATTGACTAAATCTCACATGAATACAAAATAGATAGTGCTATTAAATATACTTACACCTCATTTCTTAAATATAGGGTTAATAGTGTTTTTCACCCCTGTAATATATGTTATTTCTGATTTTCGTCCCTATAAAATTTTCAGTTTGATTTGCACCTTCGTAATTTTTTTTCTTCGGAAAACACCCCTAATAAGCCATTTTCAGAATTTTTTTTCAAGAAATTATTGTTTTTGAATGGCCTATTAAGGGTGTTTTCCGGTAAATAAAATTTTTACGAGGGTGCAAATCAAACCGAAAATATTATTGGGGCGAAAACTGGAAATGACATATATTACAGGGGTGAAAAGCACTATTAACCCTTAAATATATATATAAAAAAATCATTGACTAAATCTCACATGAATAAAATATAGGTACGTTAAAAAATAGGTACGTAATAGTATTAAATATGGAGTAAATAGTCAATTCCCCCCTGAAATTGTAAGTTTCGTCAATTATCCCTCTGAAATTAACAAAACTTCAATCACCCCCCTGAAATTGCATAACGTTAATCAATTTACCCCTCCGTCAGATTTTTCTGTTAACTGTTTACGGTTATGATCAAATACACCCCCTGAAATTTTGCACTTATGTGCAAAATGCCCCATAAACTTAAAAATTTAGATTTTTTTTCTTACCAAAAATCATACATTTAGTTCTTCAAGTAGTATATTGTACCTATTGTCATAAAAATTCTATTCACAAGAAAATGAATGAATATATGTCAAAGAAATCATGGTTTTGTCATGTGCAGCCTTTTCATTCATATTTCATATTTATCAACAAGTCTTGTTTCTTCTTCCTTCTGCAGATATTAACCTATGAATTTTCTTGTTGGACACACAATTATCAAAGACTTGTGTACTTTATGACTGCATACTCTAACATAACTATCAACTTGTGTAAAAAAAAAAAAGTCTTTTATACATGTATATATTTAAAACACATGAGAGTAACATACCTTCCATAAAGATTTATCAGCAATGCTATATGGTACGAAAAAATGCACGTACGGAAATAGACGAATGCCCAACTTGTCCAATTTTTATGAAATTAAAAACTGATATAGTATGCTTTGACGGAAATCATGGGTAATGGCTAATAAAAAGCTTGGCAATTATAACATGAGAAGTATTGAAAACAACCAATTTACAGAATACATGGCTGAATGGCAAGCAATAACTACTTTCGTTAATTTTCGTGCTCACCGTCCCGTACTATTTATCATTATCCAAGATTTATATGACCAATAGTTGCATAAACATACATTCCATACATATTTATATGATCAATAATTGTTAATTTGTTTGTCTTTAATATCTTTTAAGTCAAGGATAAAAAAAATAAATTTTTAAAGTTTAGGGGGCATTTTGCACATAAGTGCAAAATTTCAGGGGGGGGTATTTGATCATAACCGTAAACAGTTAACAGAAAAATTTGACGGAGGGGGTAAATTGATTAACGTTATGCAATCTCAGGAGGGTAATTGAAGTTTTGTTAATTTCAGGAGGATAATTGACGAAACCTACAATTTCAGGGGAAAAATTGACTATTTACTCATTAAATATGCTAACAAGTGTATATGACTTCAACATATATGAGATTTAGTAACAATTCAAAATTGCAACTAAATCAAAAACAAATGTTACTATTTAGATCTTGTAACATTTCACAAATGTTAGGTAAAGCCCGTGTTACTAAATGATTTCAGTAACACTTGTGAGTTTACTTGTAACGCTTAAAATGTTACTTACTAAGTAGCTAATTTGTAGCAAATCTATAGCTAACAGTTTTAGGAGCAATTGTAGCAAATTTTGTTGCATAAATATTACTGAATGGTGAAGACTTTTCTTTTATTTTAAAATTTAAAAATATTATTCATCGTCGAGAGGATGAAAGATACACCAAAAACTCGCAGAAAGCAATAGAAAATTACATAAAGGCACCAAAAAAAGGCGTCACGCCTAAGCTCCTAAAGAATCATGAGCCGAGGTGGTATACACCAGCTGCCTAATTACAAAGACCAAATCCAGCAATGTACCAAGACAAACCAAGGTACTACCACCAAAAGAATACCCCTGCCTCCCAATTCCCAAAAGTATAGATTATCATTTCTGTGGCACTGTTTTGCGCGCAATTGATTGGAATTAGAATGTTAACAAAACCAAGGGTGTTTTATTAGTAGCTCAATTCAATACAATTATTATCATTTATATAATGGGTCGCCAAAAATAGCATAAATAATCCTACGATAAACCAGTTTTATTATTGCATGCATTAGCAGATTCACTTATAAGGTTTATAAAGTTCACTTTAGTTATACTTGTAGAATATTGGTCACTAGTTTATACGGTTCACTTTATTAAAAAAAAAAAGTTTAAAAGAATCACTTATTTATTTAGCAGTAGCAGCAGTAACTATTTGTTCAACATTATTTAGCAGTATATCTAACTCATTTATTTTATATGGCTTGTGAAAATGCTTTTTATTCCATCTTTTTCATGCAATTTCTTGTCGATTAGTTTCAGCGTGGATCAATCAACTTTTGGTTTTTCGAAACTTTTCAATCAAAATACCAATAAAAAATAACCGTGATATTGCTAAAACAAAACTTTGCTCTAAATAAATATTCCAAATCATGTGGGAAACTTCAGAATGCAACAGAAATATTAGAGTTTATACGTCTTACTACTTTATTTGAAACTTCCACTAACAAAGTTTCAAAGATAAGAATTCAGTTAACTCTCCATTTCACACCATGTACCAAACATTCTTAAATCTTAATCATTAGTTAGAAGAACTAATGCAGCCCTAGCTCAGGAGAAGTTCTAGGAAAGAGCTGGAAGTTGAAATACTTGTAAATTCATTCAAACCCTTATCTATGCCAACGAGAAAGAATGAGTGGTCACTTATTTAATCTCCAAAATCAAATTATTTTAGTTTGATTGCTTCCAATTATATATGCAAGTAGTTCAATTGAAACAATTACTTATGTTTGTTTCTTGTATTTTGATATTGTCTTATGTGTACAGGTAAGTTGGTTTTATTCTGGACGGAAAAATTTGTTTTTCACTATTTAATTTAATCAATAAATCTTATTTAATCTTATGTAATTTGGTTTCTACTTTCTAGTTTTAAGTTTTTACTCTTTTTGTTATTACATGCTTACCGTAAACATCAAATTAAGATTATGTATGACTAAAAATAAATGGTATTCGATTCATGAATTCGTTCAAATTGATAGAGTACATCGTTACAATACATATTTACTAAATATAAAAAGGATGAATATGCAAACAAACTCACAACATCCATGTGAATAGAATAAAATGTCAAAGTACATGAGCGTAGAAATACGACTATAATTAAGTGTCTAGAATGCCTATGTCTCTGAATGTGTAACGTTGAAGACACCATACTCATTGATTGGTTATGCACAAGATCGAAGCTGATCTGACAAGAACAAACATCGTAAATAGATGGAAAAGAAAAATAACATCACATAGAGACGGAAAAACAAACTAAGATCGCACTACGACGACAAAATCACGTAAGAAAAAACTAAATAGATGTGAAAATTATTTATTTAAATAAAAGAGAATGAGAAAAAATTATTTATTATTATAATTATTATTATTGTTATCATTCTTAGAGTTACTAACAGACATTTTACAATTGTCTCATATGTGATTTGAACTATTTCCTAAAAAATGTTTATTTGTGTTTTTCTATAATAGTAAAATTATTTGTTTTATGTAGTCTCTCGTTTACCACATTAATTAAAATCAGATATTTTGAAGAAAAAACATACTAAAAGCAACGTATCATTTTAATAAAAGTTTATTTTTTTTATTCATTTTCAAAAGCTTATTTTTTTACAATTTTTTTCAAAAAGAATGATATAATATATATATATGTGAAGTGAATATGTAGTAATTAATGTGACGATTTATATATAGCAATTTTAAATTAACTTTATACATTTTCATTAAATATTGTTGATAGGTCGAAAGAAAAAGAACACAAAATTTGAATACTTTATGAATTATAGCATTAAACTATTATTTATTTTTTTGTATATATATTAACTTCACAAACCATACAAAAATCACTGCATAGTCTCAAAATGGAAGAACTGAAGATGATGATTGATAGTCTCAAAATTCAAGAACTTAGATATGACGAATTAATAAAATTGAAAGCACTCTTATTGAAGCTCCGAAAGATAGTGATGGATGATATCTCAATCAGAAGAGGAGAGATTGCTTCACATGGTAAGGGATATGGTATTAGATATATATGTTATAGCTTTTATTTAGTAGTAGTAGGATATCAAATGATTTAATTCTTGCTTATTGTTCTTATTTTTATGAGTAGAAATCAAACTCAATCAGGATATGTTTGCAATACACAAATACACTGCATACTAATTGATCACTTTTGTTTGATCAAAATGGATGTTTATTTAGAGTGTGGAAGTTGTAAGATAATATGAAATACACACTATTGATCATGGAAAATATTTAGTAGTAACGTGATTTTGGACACAATTTGTACACACGCGTAAAAATGCATATGACATAATTATTTGAGAAATAAACAATTTTTTTTTTTATCTTTCTATCTTTTTATTTTATTTTTGTAAGTATGCCTAAAACTTGTGATCACATGTTTTTGAGAGATGATTTATAAGTAATGTTAGTTGCTCTCTCAAATGACCATGCTTAATCTATTTTCTCCTTTTCTTTACGTTGCATATCTTATCTCCTTGTTTTTTATACATTTGAATATTTTAATCATGTAGGCATGAAAGGAAAATATGTTGTTGCGGAGGATACCCCAGCGAATAACTCTCTTGTTTTGTTTTAGTCAATAATGTGGGTCCCATTGATGGGATTCAAACTATTATATGTTTTGGTTAAGTTGTGTTTGGTTATGTTTAATGTGTACCGGTACATTGGTTTTGTACTAAGGACGAACAAGTTTGATTTTTACTATTCAATTTAATCAATAAATCTCATTTAATTTATTTGTGAGATTTATTGATTTAATAGTAAAAATAAACTTGTGCGTAATGCAAAACATATCTCATATATACATCATAAAATAAATTTTTATTTGGTTATATTATGTGATTTGGTTTCTAGTTTTAAATTTTTAATATTTTTGTTATTATTTTGATGCTTACCATAATTAAACATCAAATCAAGATTATGTGTGATTAAAAACCTCCATCAAACATATTTTTCACAGACACGCAATACATTATATATGCATCATCACCGTAAGAGTAAATAGCTCCATTAAATAACAATTGATAAGCCACATCCACTAATAGACATAGTGCATTTGAGGCGTATAACTCAGTTAGTTAGGGTTTCTTGGATCATATGTTGAGACATTGATGATAAAATTGTGTCATTTCTTTATGAACAAATTAATGATATACATTTATTAAATGAAAATTTCATGAATAAAAATGAAAACTATGATATGATTGAAACACAGCCTGTTGTAGTGTCAATTCATATTAATCACTTCAAATGAATAATATTCCATATGCAATTTCACAAGTGTATATCCTCTAGAAAAATTGTAATTGAGTGCTTAGATATGGAGACATTGGGAGATTTATGATGAGTTGGAGATATCCAAACCATGGTGTATGAATCGAAGAGAAGAGGTAGCCAGATAAATGAAAGTTATTTTTTTTTTTTTTTGAGATAAATGAAAGTTATTGAAAATATAACTTTTGAATAAACATGAAAAGAATAATGATTATTGAGTGAAGGTGTTTTGAAGAAGCGAAACAGTAGCCACAAAGAAGAGGGAAATTAAAAGAGTTCATAGTAGTGTGAGTGAAAGTGTGAGAGTTAACATAGATATTTAATTCTTAGTGTTAAATTTAAAACTAGAGTTAGGGGTTGTTTTATTATCTATTAAAACCTTAAGGGAGGTTAGTGTAGTTTTCTCATCTTCTTTTATTGGGAAAGATGATGAAACCATTGAGGAATCTCATATTTACAAGTTACCTTTCTTACAAGCAATTGTGAAGAAAACTATTGGATTGCATCCACCACCAGGTCCATTATTGATAATGTGATGAAACTATGAACATTGTAGGCATCAATGTCTAGGCTATGGGAAGAGATCCCATCATTTGAAAAAAATCTAAATATATTCACGCCTGAAAGATTTTTGGAGGATGACATTAATTATTAGGGTATAAAATTTAATATATGAGAAAATGAATTGTGTATAAACTAGTTTTAAACTGATATTAGATAAGACCATGTATAATGGGTTATTGAATCCTACATTCAACATGTTGAAGCCATGCAATGAGGGGTGTTGAAAGAAGGAAAAATCTGAGTTGGAGGAGGGAAGTGTTGAATTGATTCAACTAGTTGAAAGCCTGGCCCAGAAGACACGTGGCGCGCTCGGATTTGGCCAAAAATGGCGCGTGCGTTACACGCGCCGACAGGGCGCGTGTGGGTTTGGTCCGCGGAGAGAGAAGACAGCAATGGATAGTGTAGTGGACACATGGCATTTTGTGATTGGCTGCTTGGATTTTTATCTTCTTAATAATTTGGACCCAATTATTTTATTGCAAATAATTTTATTTTTATTTTTTTTTTTACCAAAATTCGTAATTTTTTTTCTCTATAAATAGAGACTTGGATCATTTGATTTGGACACAGAAAAAAAATCAAGTTTTTCACTCTCTTAATCTTATTATTAGCTTTGTATTAGCCTTTCTTTTGAAGTTTTAGTGTTTATTTAGTGAAATGGGTCCCACTAACAATCAATTCAACACCCAAAATTCTTCTGTTAAGTGTTTCTTTATTTTAATTTAATTATAATCGTTAATTGTAATTTTATGTAATTATAAAAACAAAAATATAAAATTAAATAAGAATAAGAAATAAAAGGTGGTGGGGTAGGGTGTTGAATGAAAAAACTATTGAAGAGTTAAAATTAAAAGGGTGTTGAATTAAGAGAGAGAAAATGATGTGGAGTGTTGGGAATTAAAAAAGTGGATGTTAAAGGTTGTTGAATTTGGTTTACCATTATACATGGTCTAAGGATGAAATATTCGATAGTTACTTTTTACTGCAAAAAAATGATTATTAAATAGACATCTATAACAGGCTTTTACCCACAGATTTTGGAGGTCACTATAGCCTATAGTGCCGGAATTTCTCTGTAGAACAAAATTAAGTTTTACCTACGGATTTGGGACATAGGTTCAGTCCCTAATAGAACTACAAATTTTTATGCCTATGGATTTGAGACGTAGGTATAGAATCTGATGAGAACTACAACTGGTTATTATCTACACCTATTTCCGTCACTACAGACTTCAGCGACACTAATTATTTCGTTGGTATTTTATTTGTAATGTATACTAAAATAAAATTTATTTACAGTTGTGATCAAGTAAGTTTTCCTCCTCAATCAATCCAAGGTGTTGCGACTAAAAGACTGCATTTTCTTTCTAGTAGCATCATTCGTACATGTTCATAAATAAACAAAACTTTATCTTGAAACTAAATATGTCAAAGAAATACTATGGAAAGGGAAATAAACCCAAGGTGTGGTCAAAAGGCCACACTGTGGTCTTTTATTATGATAGGCAATGGTTTTGAGTTTGAAAATCAATTTTGGGGTAAGAAGAATGCCAAAGCAAGGAACAGATTGAAAACATCATACAATTTTATTATTAAACGCAAGAATATAAAATATATTAAGTCAAACATAACATAGAGATAGGTCACTTTGGTGTTAGTGGAGATAGATGCAGCCAAAATATTTGAAAATTCAAACATATTTAATTGACTTTAAATTGTACATATAATTATGTTCAGATTTATAAATGTTACTATATGCATATTTTGGTATAAATTAATTGTAAGATAGGACAAAGTGGCAAACCACAAGAAAGACATAGCTCTTCATTAAAAGTTTTCACGCTGCTACATTATAGCAACTAATTAAATTGAAAGAGACGCATATCATCACCATCAGACTCAGTTTATGCACATGTCAACATGTGAAAAATAAAATTCTTGTTATAAAAGCATAAGCATGTGGTTCATGCACAACTAATAATAATTGAAGTTGAAGTCCACGGAGAATCAAACATAACACTTCTACAATGTCACTTTATTATGTTTGGATTCTCTAGAGCGTCCAACACAGTTTTTGGATGAAGGTGCTCTTAGATCTGAATTTGAAAACTATGATTGTGCAACAATCACAGAAGATGTTGTTATATGACTATAACAACTGAATATAACAATTTTAGTGATCTCACCAATGATATCATGATCGCAACTGCAACGAAATCGATTGAATTTGTTTACATACCACAATATAAACTATTTTGGAGTGTAATTACAACCGCGATTGCAAGTGCAATTTACAACAACATTCGTGACCCAACCATAAACCATATACTCTTTTACCCTTCTCCTTAGGCTGATGAAATAGCTTGAACTCGAAGAGGTTGGACCCTCTTTAAGGTTAATCCAAATTGTTCGTCCATGTTCAATTGTTCCGGTATTAGCCCATCAGCAAGATTCCATTCAAAATTGTGTAGAAGGGATGCCACCATTAAATGCATAGTTCTATGAGCTAATGGCAATCCTGGACAAATTCTTTTGCCAGCTCCAAAGGGTATAAGCTCAAAATTATTACCTTTATAGTTAATGTCACACTCCAAAAATCTTTCAGGTGCAAACATATCTGGATTTTTCCAAATGGTTGGATCTCTCCCCATAGCCCACACATTGACTAGTACTTGTGCATTTTTTGGCACATTAAAGCCTAATATGTTCACAAGCTCATCACATTTGTGAGGTAACAATAATGGAATTGGTGGGTGCAACCTAAAGGTTTCTTTCACAACTGCTTGTAAGAAAGGTAACTTGAAAATGTGTGATTCTTCAATGGTTTCACCTTTGCCAATTGTTTGACATAACTCTTTTCTTACTTTTGTTAATTTGTCAGGATTACGTAGTAGCTCTGCAATAATCCATTCAATTATGCTTGATGTTGTGTCAATCCCAGCAACAAATAAGTCCTAACAAAACATGATTTCCAAATTTAATTATTAAATATAGCCTATGATATTAAAAAAACTGAGGATTAATGATTGAAAAATAAGAAAGTAGTAAAACTTATTGATTTAAATGTATATTCATAGAGTGGTCCAAACCAAAATTAACCGGATATCAAAATAGTCAAAACAATCATTGATTTAAATGCATATTCATTGAATAAGTTGCTAATTTTTGTGAGTAATCAAAATTGAAAGTGACATGTGCCAAACAATATGAGCTAGTGTCTAAAGTGGTCCAAACAAAAACTAACCAGATATCAAAAGTCAAAAAATGTTATGAAAAAATCAACACTAACCAGAAACAGATGCACCATCTCACTGCGGCTCAATTCCGAAGTTGCTTCTCCAATATTAATATTAAGAAGTGAATCTAACACATCATTGCAAACCTCAACAACTTTGGAGGATCTTGAACGAATTCTTTCTTCAATAATTCCATCAAAAATCTCACACAACTTCTTCATATGATTGGTCATCCTTGCATACAAACCTTGTGGATCTAAGGGACGAAGAATTGGAAAGAAATCTGAAATATTAGGCTTACCAGCTTCTTCCATGATACCCCAAATAATGGTCTTAAATTCTTGAGACTTCTCATCAGGTACTGTGGAATGTGCCAAATCCATAGAGAACAAAGTGTTTGAAATTGAATTAAGGACATTTGTAAAAACAGCTTCACCAATATCAAAAACCTCACCTTTGTTACTTTTTTCATTCACATAATCTAATAATTCTTGCAACTTTTGTTGGCGAAGGTTTCTTGTTGAGTCAAGCATTTTTGTAGAAAATACTTTTGTAGCACAACTTTTCCTTAGTTTCTTCCACAAATTTAATGTTGGAACCCACCCAACTGAGAATTTGTCATGATCAACTGCAGAGATTGCATGTGGGACAGTTCTATTTGAAAAGATTTGAGAATTGTCATGTAAAACTTGTTTGGCTACTTGTGGGGAAGAGATCACTATGGTTGTTATGCTTCCTAGTTTTAATGTCATGATTGGTCCATAGATTTTTGAGAGTTTTGTTAATGCCTTGTGTGGATTTTTGCCAAGTTCTAAGATGTTTCCAATGATGGGAAGTGGCTTTGGCCCTGGTGGAAGTTTAGTAGAATTTTGGGTTTGGTTTGATTTTCTAAGAATGAAGATGAGAATGGTTGCACTTACAAAGGAAATCACTAGTAGAAGTGTTTGATGGTCCATGACTTATTGCTTATGCTTTTCCTTTTTGTGATATATATATATATATATTCAATCCGGTGTGTGTAACTTATGGTAATCTTTGGAAGCATAAAAGTAACAACGATCTATAACCTTCGAGAGATTGGGATATCACGTCTCGACTAAAATCTTAAAACATTAAAAATTTACACTTCTGATCACTATTGTAAGCAAAAATTAACATTTTAGATTCATTCAATAAATTATGTATATGGTCATAATAAAGACTATATATATCATTAATTGAATAAATCTAAAATGTAGAATTTTATTTATGATAGTGATCGGAGGGTGTAGATCACAACTTTTATATCAGAAATTGAACTACTTATTTAGTCACATTTAAGCACACGTTTAGACTACACAATTAGAAGATTTTCAATACAATGATCTACTCCCTCTCTTATCAATTATAAACAAATTTCACTTTTTAAGTTCATTTAATTAGTGATGTATATGATCGAGAGTAATATACACAAGGACCTGATACACGAAGGTTCACCACCACTCCAACATAAATTAACGCATAAAAGCAATTGTTAAAGCATGAGGCAAGTACAAGTGCTTGGACTTTAGTGTTGATGCAATTAATGTAGAGGAATTCTGGGCATTCTTTACTGTAGTAGTATTAGTTACGTCTTATCTAAAAAAACAAAATTGAACAGGCTAAAGATAAACACATCGAAATAAGTAGGCACAAGAAATGTCAAAAGGGTTTATCCTTTCACATGTTTTTTTTTTAAAAAACTAGACTCTTGACCCCGCGCTGTCGCGCGGGTCTGTTATAGTTTATTGAGCAATATATTTTGATTACAATCAACTCAAGCAAATTGAAAAATAAGTCATTCTAGAATATCATGTATCATTGATCAATGTGACATACATGAATTTTTTTTATAAGATGTGGACATAGCTATCTTCCACTTCATCATCGATAATCAATATCTTAAAAGTTTTTCCTTGATGTAACTCTTGACAATGCAACATATAGCTACCCATGTCAAAAAATTGGTTGAGGCAAATACATACCTTTGGTTGCCATGGATGCGCTTAAAAAGAGCTCAAGATATCAAATGTTTTCTACTAAACTTTTGTATGCAGGTGAGCTAACTTGAGACAATGGCCAAACAAACCAAATGGTATCACCAATTTATAGGAATAACATGAGGTTCTTAGTTGGCGTGAACATAACATTCAGAAACACAAAAAAACCAAGAATTAAATTATGTCTCCTAGTTGTAGGTTCCAAAGGTGTGCAACTAAACACTTCTAGAGTCCCGCGTCTTGCACATTTTTTCATGTTTGCATTTATTATTGGCATGACTTTAAGTAGCAAAAAACGTGCATAATTAAATTGGTGAAGACAATGTTAAGTAGTAATTAGTTGCTCATTAATGTGATGATTTAGGAGGAAAATGATTTCATATTGAAGGTTAAATTTATCATTTTAGGATGTTAGGGCTGCATTAGGGTTAGGGATTTAGGGAAATCAGACCACCTTAGATTTATAGTAAGTAAGATGCTAACATGTGCCTTAAGGCACATGTTGATCTATTAAACATAAAAAATTTGTATTGTAAATTGTGTTAATTTAATTTGCAAAAAGGTAAACACTTTATGTGAATTAATTTTTTTAAATAAGTACTTATATTTTTCAGAATCATTAACATATGCTTCCGTAAGAAAAAAAAAACATATGTCCTAAGCGCACAATTAACAAAACTTTTTCTTTTTATCAATTTGTCCTTTCACGTGTTAGCAACTAAAACTAGCAAGTTTTTATTAAAAACAGCGATTTTTTATTAAAAAATTATATATTAAATATAAAATGTATAAGTTCTAATATAAAATTATTATTTTAAATTTTTTAACATGTGTAAATTTACACATGATAGAAAACACACATCACTTGATACAAAAAAAACACATATAAAAAATGCTAAAATTGTTATTTTTACTTGATAGTTAATATTTTATATAGATTTTTTTAACTCGCTTTGAATAAATCTGTTAAAAATATATTTTTAAAGAAACTTTGATTACGAATGAATCATTTGCTACAAAAATACAAGATAAAACACATTTAAATAATTTTTTGAAAGATAAAACACATTCAAAACACATTTAAATAATAAAAATGCATGTCACCGTGAGCTTAATTCAGTTGATAAGAACAATGCATAATATATCAGAGATACCAAAATACGTCTTCTTTAATGACCCATTCAAATCCTTTGCTAGTTGAGATTTTTTTATTGGCAGACTTCGGTACCAGACACGACTTTTGTGTTTTGAGTGTTCATGACAATTTATTTTATAAGGATTAGAGTCATAGAACAGCTCTTTCCGGTGTTATCATGTCCAAGAGAAAAAAAAATTATAAACTTTCAATCATTTTATATTGAATAACAACAAAATCCTTTGTATTTGTAATAAAAGCCAAAATACAGTGGGACATGGGGAGCCTCTTAAAAATTGTACATTGCTAATAAGTCGTTATATGACAATATAAGATACCAAGTTGTCGACTCTCTCATCTTAAAAAAGTCGTTTGAAAACAAAAAGTTTAGAGTGGCAAAAATTGAAAGGAAAATTTTAAAGGGACTAAAACTGAAATATAGTATATTTAAAGAGACTAAAAAATATTAGAAAATGTTAACGAGTGTCATAAGGGCACTCTTTAAGAGTTTAAAATAGTAAGATTTTATAAAAATGTGTGCATTTAATGCATTGAAAATTGAATTGTTTAACTTTTTAAATAAATGCATTGGAATAATTTTTTAATTTGGAATCCTTAAAGAGTGCCCTAAGGACACTCGTTAACGAGACTCAAAAATATTTAGTCCGGAATATTTTCTTTTTTAAAATAATATTTAGACATAAAGATAAAAATTGTAAAGTTTCTTCACCAACTTTTTTTTTTTTTTTTTTTTTGTGTATGTTGATGTTGGAAGAAGAAAAGAATATTAAAACTACATTTTAAATGTTAACACCAACTTGTAACCAAAAAAAAATGTTAACATCTATTTTCAATAATAACTATCGATGATATTTTCATTGCCTCTTACATTTTTACTAGACCAATAATAAGGGCAAATAATTGATTGACACATTCAATGGGGGATCAAACATTCAAAAAAATACATTTTTTTATAAAAAAAAAAAAGTTATGTTAACTTGTGTTTTAAGGACACATGTTAAACAATCCAAAAACAGCAATTTTGCATTGGAAAACATAATATATTAAGTTTTAATAAGTTGAATGGACGATTTTTCTCATGTTTTTATATACAAATGTAATTGGTACTCCCTCCGTTTCTAAATATAAGCAAAATTGAATTTTTATGTTCATTCATTTAATGATGTATGTGGTTCATATTATGGATCACATATATCATTAAATGAATGAACATAAAAATTCAATTTTGCTTATATTTAGAAACGGATGGAGTACCAATTACATTTGTATATAAAAACATGAGAAAATACTAACTTGTGTCTAAGAGTACAAGTTAAGAAATCAAAAGTAGAAATAAAATCTTTAAAATTGTGTATTTTTAATTTTGAAAACATTAAATTTTATTTTTTTAACTTGTACGTTTGTTGATTAATTTCTTTTTTAACATTTTAACCTTCATCCTTAAGACACAAGTTAAGGCTTAATACATCATTTGGTCCTTAACTTATTTTTGGTTTTAATTTTGGTCCCCTAACTTTAAAGTATCTCAATTTGGTCCCATAAGTATTCATTTGTTTATTAATGTGGTCCTTTTTGTTAGTTTTTAATCTTAAATGTCTAAGGTGGACCAACTTTGTAGGTGGTCTACCATAGACTTTATTAAAATTTTAAATTTAAACCGTTTGATCTTTTTTATTTAAAGGAGGATCATTGGATTGCGCAAGTCTATTTTATCTTACAGTGAGTCAACAACGGCTAACTTTATATCCCATTCTTCATCTTCTTTCGTCCTCTTATTGATCACTTTCATCAAGCTTCATAAAAAAATCCAGAAAAAATCAAGAGATTCATCAATAGTATCATCATCTCATCACTACACCTCCACCACCATCAACAATAGCAACTAAACTAATGACCATAGATTCATCAACCCATGAACAACATAAACTTTAATTCGTCAAAGACACCCAGATCAGTAACACGCCCAAACCGACAATTCCCATTTTAATAATCTCAAATGTTTTTTTTTTTTTTTAATAAGCAAATAAAAAGTGAATCATGAAATCAAGAGGGAGAGAAAGAATTACAATGGAATCAAATTATCAACCAAATTAATAAAAAAAAATCATTAAACAAGGAGAAAAAATTGAAATCAATAAGGAGAGAAAGTGTGTAACGGCCGCATCTTGAAACATATATACAAGATCTCAAGTATAGATGATGGATTCAGAGATGATTGAGTTGGAAATATCTAGATTTGGAAATCTAGATTTGGGTACAAATCCAAAACATTGAGCAACTCTCATGCGATCCTCTTTAGATTTTGTATCACTCAGCTTCTCCAATGCAAAATGTGATTGTGAAAACTGGTTTTATGGGAAAATTGGTTCAGAGTATAAAAATTGGTATTGAACCGGTTTTGAACCAAACCGAACCAGAATTCCAGAAGAAAAAAAAAACAGCTTTTTGCAGTATGAGGTTATATAAACAGAACCGAACTAAAAATTTGATTTCAATTTGGTTTAGTTCTTAAACTTGCACATCGTAGAGATAATGATGATAGTTTTGTTATTGATTGTTGTTGACGATTTATGGAATTTTCTGGGTTTTGTATAAAGATTGATGAAGTTGATGTTGAAGATAATGAAAAAGAGGAATGAAGAAGATGAAGATATGAGGAAGGAGAAGAGAGAAGATGAAAAATGAAAAAAATTAGGTGCCGACGGTTCACTATTAAATATAATGGACATGCAATCAAATGGTTAAAATCATATTAAAAAATTTAGACATTAAAAAACTAACGGAGAGGACCACAATAGTAAACGGAGGAAGACTTATAGAACCAAATTGAGACACTTTATAGTCAGGAGACCAAAATAAAACCAAAAATAAATTAAGGGATCAAATAATGTATTAAGCCCACAAATTAACATGACCCAAGAAGATGTTCCTATTTGTAGCCACTTACCGATTCTTATCATAAGAATCCCCAAAGACATTAATTTCTGATGTAAATGAATAAAAATTTGTACGAATAAAATTAGTTTTTGATATTGTCCTTGGTGCATATAAGAACCACTATTATTTATAGGTAAATTCTATCGTACATCCAATAATTTGAGTGTATTGGTACACCAAATCCTTAAATTAATAGTTAAATGAGTTATTTTTTGTAGGAAAAAAATATTTTCCATCACCTATAATTATAATAACTAAATCTTTTTTTTGAACAAGCCAAAATGGAATTATATACGAATAGGGTAGTTCCCAACGCACAAGGTGTGCCTTAGAGACTACCACAGAAACCAAGAGTTACAACGGTTACAAACAAAAAACAACAGAAAAACATTAGCCAATACCCAAACAAACAAGAGGGTTTGACCGCCACTGCTGAGTCCCAAAAACAAATATAGCTTTTTTAGCTTTCAACCAACCTAGAGACAGCAGCTTAATCTTATCTAGTAAACAAGGGATGGGGGTAACAACATGATTAAACATTCGGTTATTACGTTCATTCCAAACAACCCAAGCACAAAGAAGCCAAATAAGTTGCATAAAAGAACGTCTAGCAGCACCACCACCTATCAAATGAGTGAACTAAATCTTATTTACAAAAAACGTCAACACAATAAAATTCGATTTTTCTGAATTCATATTACTCATAATAGAGAATTTTGATTATTTTTTACAATAAAATATAGAAAAATTTAGTATGATTTTTCTAAAAAATGAAATGATGTTCTTTTTCATAAAATGATATTTTCTAAAATATATATGTCAACAAACACCAATTTTCTTTCATAAAAAATGATAGTTAATTTATAAAAATTGTAAGCGAGAGGACCGGTACAGCTTAATTTGCGGGTGTACCGTAGAAGTTCCCTTAATTATAACCAATATAAAATGAGATAATTGTTTATATAATAATATTCTCTTCGAGTTTCTCTTTGAACTTATCAATGTCCTTTATATATAGAAGATCAAACTTTTTTTTTTCTCTTTCAACTTATCAATGTCCTTTTTATATATAGAAGATCAAACTTTTTTTTTTGGACAAAATATAGAAGATCAAACTTTATTTTCCCACACAACAAAGAATAAAGCATTGTAATTTCAAATAAAAGAATAAAAAATAATAAAAATGTCAGTTGAACAATCAAATATATTTGGGTCCATTAAAATCAACTCTATACAAAAAGGTAGCTTTTTATTTTGTAAATCTTTTTTTAAGCCAAATTAATCAACCAAAATTAATACAAAATAACTGAATCTGAAACATCAAGAGTGGCACACTCCAAAGTCTCAGATAAACTTATTTTTAAAAATCTTTAACAACTTACAATGCACAACCCTTACACATTCATTAAAATTGAGTTGAGTTGTAAAAGAACTAATTCTAGAATCAAAAGCTATAAATAGTAGTATATTAAAGTATAATTAATTGCTTTTAGTCTTTATAATTGATATCTCAAAAAAATGGTAAACATGATTTTATAGAGTTAGAATTGCTTCTCACACTTGAAAAACAATTCTAAAACATTCAAACATGAAACCAATAGATAGAGACTTAGAAGAGAATTGAGGAGGAAAAAAAAAATGAGACGATCAAATTTCTTAACATTTTTAGAGGTTTTGGAAACGACACTACGGCAACCATAGTCGCAATTGCATCGACAATAATTGTCTACACATTATTACAACATAGACGTTTTCACCATAACTGCAACCTCAACCACATTTTAAACCATGGTGGTGACAAACAAATATTAATTACACTCAAAATTATTCTTAAAACATATCCACCTATGTTGAAGAAGTAGCTTGAACTCGAAGAGTTTGAATCCTCCTTAAGGTTAGCCCAAATTGTTCGTCCATATTCATGTCTTCTGGCTTTAGCCCATCAGCAAGTTTCCAATCAAAGTTGCATAGAAGGGATGCCACAATTAAGTGCACATTCCTATGAGCTAATGGCAATCCCGGACAAATTCTTTTACCTGCCCCAAAAGGTATGAGCTCAAAATTATTACCCTTATAATTAATGTCACATTCCAAAAATCTTTCAGGCTTGAACATATTTGAATTTTCCCATATGGTTGGATCTCTTCCCATGGCCCATAAATTGACTAGTATTTGTGCATTTTTTGGCACATTGAAGCCTGATATGTTCACATTTTCATCACATTTGCGGGGTATCGATAATGGAGCTGGTGGGTGCAATCGAAGGGTTTCCTTCACAACTGCTTGTAAGTAAGGTAACTTGGAAATATTTGATTCTTCTATTGCTTCATCTTTTCCCATTACTTGACATAATTCTTTTCTTGCTTTATCTAGTTTGCCAGGGTTACGTAATAGCTCTGCCATAGTCCATTCAATCGTGTTTGATGTTGTGTCAATCCCAGCAAAAAATAAATCCTGCCAAAATATAATTTCCAAATTAATTTAAAATTTAACCTATATATCGGTAAAAAGTGTGGAATATTAAATACTAAACCATATCTCAAAAAAAAAATATAATTACTAAATCATGCAGTGAAAATACGGAGGTGGAAAAATGGAATAGAGTTTATTTACTGATTTAAATGCATATTAATATTAAATATTTTTTAAGGAAATATTAAATTTATTTTAAGCCCCTGTAAAATTTTAAAATTTCATTGTTTTTCCCATATAACTTTTTTTACTTTTAATCCCATAAATTTTTTCAATAAGCCATTTTTGTTCCTGTTATTAAGTCGATCAACTTCCCTCAAAAATAATTAAGTCGATCAACTTGTGTGTATTGTTCAAATTTTTTACACACATGTTTATTTGTTTAATTTTTTGAGAGGTACACACATGTTTATAACATCATAAACATCCCTCTCACAAAAATTTAAACATTTTTTTACTATAGATGAATTAAATATAAATTTTTGAGGTCAAAATAACAAAAGTACCGATATAAAATTCAAATTTTAAACGAGAACGTTTGGTAAGACTTCTATTGTAACACATGCAGTTATCTACAATGCTTGGTAGCATTCCGATAAGTTCTCAATTCATTTTGATTTTATTGGCAGTGGGAAGCCATAATAGGGCTTGGATGGGCCACGACCTTCTCCATCAAAGAGCAAAATACACACCGAGAGACTAATCTCAGATCATGGGGACTTTAAGGACAGTTAATTATAAAAATGAAATATTCTAATGTTTTGTGACTGAAATGTCAACGCATTTGTAAAAATTTGACGATGTAATCTTAAAGAGATAAAGTTAAAACCTCATCTGCTAAAAAAAAATAAAAAAATCTCAAGATCATGAATGATTGATAGCAAAGAATATATAATTAATATTTTTGTCTTAGAGTAACTGCCGTATTTAAAAAAACAATTGTTAGATTCATTTTTCAATGTAGTTTGTGTTTTTTTATTAGTATGGATCCTGCCACAGTGCCACCGTCGTCGTTATTTTGTTAATTAAGTTGTTATTCTTAACAGTTGGGTTTGTTTATGAGATTCAACGGAAGTTTGTAGTTTTCTTTTTTTTTTTCTTCACAAATTCGTGTTTACGGTCACTCTTCGTTCCCTGGTCTTCAAGGATGTGAGTTTTTGGGTTATGTTGTGTGATGTTTGTGCTCGATCTGGTGTTTTAAACGCCGTGACAGTTTTGGTGGTCGTGATGCTGCCGGCGATTTGGGTAATAGACTAGATATGATTGTGGCTAAAAATGGTCGTGAGATTTCTGTTGTTTAGTATTGTTTGATAATATTCCTAAAATAAAATAAAAAAAGTATTGTTTGGTAGTAGATCGCATGTGTTTTGAATTTGTTACAATATTGACGCTCGAATCCACTCCTCATAATGAAGATCTGGATCTGATGCACAGGTCACCCACCTTTTTTTTTTTTTTTTGCAATTTGATTTCACATTTATGTGCGCATATATGGTGGGATTTGTGGCTTATATATATCCTCTTGGTTATTTTGTTTTATGCTTTTGGTTGTTTTTCTTTTATTTTATATTAGGTCAGATTTTTCGTCCCCCAGTTTTTTTTACTTTGTTTAATTTTAATTTAAATGTTATAGACTCATCTACACTCTATTGGCGTAAAAAAAATAATATGTATGTTATTTTCAAAGTAATTTTCACTTTTCATTTGTGATAATAAAAATACATCAATAGTCAATAAGGATAATTTAATAAATAAAAAATCTTTTATTTATCATTTTTTTTCTTAAGTTGTGTGAAATAGTTAAATGCGATTATTATTATTGTGAGAGATGAAGTATTTCAAAAATTATTGTAATTCGTTGACTCTACATTTTTTTTAAACTGAAAATGTATAAAAATGAATTTCTTATAGTTTATGAAATTTAATTATTTGAAAAGCAAAACTAACCAGAAACAGATGCACCATCTCATTGCGGGTCAATTCCAAAGTGGTTTCTCCAACATGGTTGTTGTTAAGAAGTGAATCTAACACATCATTGCACACCACATAATCAACTTTGGAAGATCTTGAACTAATTCTTTTTTCAATAATTCCATCAAAAATATCACATAACTTCTTCATGTAACTGGTCATCTTTGCATGCACACCTTGTGGATCAAAGGGACGAAGAATTGGAAAGAAATCTGAAACATTAGGCTTACCAGCTTCTTCCATGAAACTCCCAATAATTTTCTTAAACTCTTGAGACTTTTCATCGGGTGTGGAATGAGCCAAATCAATAGAGAACAAAGTATTTGAAATTGAATTAAGAACAGTGTTAAAAACAGCCTCACCAATATCAAAAACCTCTCCTTTGTTGCTTTTTTCATTCACATAATCTAATAATTCTTGCAACTTTTGTTGACGAAGGATTTTTGTTGAGTCAAGCATTTTTGTAGAAAATACTTGTGTAGCACAAATTTTCCTTAGTTTCTTCCACAAAGCTAATGTTGGAAGTGTTCCTATTGAGAATTTGTGATGATCAAGTGCACAAATTGCATCCGAGACTACTCTATTAGAGAATATTTGGGAATTTTCTTGTAACACTTGTTTGGCTAGTTGTGGTGATGAGATTACTATGGTTGTTAATGTTCCTAGTTTTAATGTCATGATTGGTCCATAGGTTTTTGAGAGTTTTGTGAGTGCCTTGTGTGGGTTTTTGCCAAGTTCTAAGATGTTTCCAATTATGGGAAATGGGTTTGGCCCTGGTGGAAGCTTGGTGGAATTTTGGGTTTGTTTAACTTTTCTAATAATAAAGATGAGAATGCTTGCACTTGCAAAGGTAACCACTAGTAGAAGTGTTTGGTGGTTCATGGCTATTTTGTTTTTGAGGGAGGTAGTTTATATCTTATCGCTTTTGCCCTTTCCATTGGTTATATATATTGTTGGGATCAAGGTGTAAGTCGTAGTCTCACATCATTATGAATTGAAAAAATGTTCAATATATAAAAGAGGCTCATGTATATCTATTAACAACTCCTATATTTAAACATTTATAAATTTCATATATCTATTAACCCATTATTTTCTTTTTATCTTTATCTTCTTTCGCATCAACAATATATATCTTCTATATTTTTTAAGGTGTAGATGAATTTTAGGTATTAACCGAACTATTTCCTTTCTTGAAAAACAACATAATCGTTCATATGCTTGTTTAGAAATGTTGTGAATGGGTTATATGGATTATGGAGTGAAAGAAATAATAGAATTTTCAAGAATAAGAAAAGCACCGTTGTTAAGTTACATTCTTCGTAATGGATGAAGACAACTAATATTAATGTTTGTTTAAATTCTCATTTGTGGTTGTCGAGCATGTTTGTTTGTTTGGGCATTGACTAATTTGTTTTGTTGTTGCTTCCTGATTACTTGTTCGGTTGTAGATTTGTAAACTTTTGAGGCCCTTACCGGCACACCTTGTGCTTCTAAGAAGTCTATTTTCATCGTAATATATTACATTTTTTATTGTTAAAAAAAAAACAAAATCGTTCATACTTGTTATAATAATAATAATAAATAAATAAATTCATGGTGGACCATATAACAAGTGGTTTAACAAGATATGCTCTTTAAATATCCCAGTTCAAGTTTTTTTTTTTTTTAAAGGAAGGAATCCCATCCCAGTTCAATATTAACGAAAAATATATGGTCATAGAAAGTTTAAAGATAAAATATTTGAAAATTTTAAAGATAAAATATTGAATATCCCAATCCGAATTGACTTTTTGAAAATTTTCTATTCAATATTTTATCTTTAAAGAAAGAGAATTGCTATATCCCACTAATATTCAATACACAAATTTTATCTTTACCAACCAACGAAAACAACAGGAGAATTGCTTGCTATATTCCACGAATATTGTAACATCTCAAAAATTATATTCAAAGTTGCAAGCACAACTCCATGTTCCAATTTTCCATAATAGTTTATAAAATAATTGCTAGCTTCATGATGCAATCCTACAATCATACACAGGTGATTATTTGTTAATTCAAAATAACACATACTCCCTCTGTTCCGTAATAACTGCCTCATTTGTCAAAAAATATTGTCCTCAAAAAAATTGATTCATTTCACTTTTCAATACAACAATAATTACTTTTTTCCAAATATAACTCTAATTAATATTACTTTCATCACTCCCAATTCAATATATTCTACTTTACATTTATGATAAGAAATAATGCATCAATACTTAACAAGTCACTCAAAACTATTTTTCTCTCTCTTTCATTTATGTGAAAATAAAAAAAGGTTCAGATAAAATTGGATGGGACGGGGAGTATAAGACAAAACATACATCACTTGGAAATCATACAAACAAAAAGTAATGGACGAGTTTTATACCATGCAATACCAATTAAAACAAAACAATGTCAGGTTACAAGATCATAGATGCTAAACTGTTTTAATATACCCCCTTGGGTCCTATTTTTTTATTTTTTTTTTAAAAAAAAAATTCTTGTGTAATTTGGTCTTATTATAAGTAAAGGATACTTATTTTAATACATTTATATAAATTGTTTGAAATAATCTAATTTTGATTTTTGAATGAAATAAATTTTGATAAGATTTTACTAATTTTTTATGGAACTTGTTGATTTAACACACACTAAATTATATTTATTGTTATAGTTCTTTTAATACTCTATTTAATGTGAGATATATGTTTGGGTTTTGCTAGAAGCCACTCATGAAGGTGTCTTTTAGCAACCAACACGTCAAGGTGTGATTTTCACTTTTTAGTTATAACTTTGCTAAAAGACACCTTCATACAAGGTGTCTTCTAGCAAAATCCTATATGTTTCTGAGATACTCGCATATAGACATGGCAATGGGTCGGGTTGAGGCGGGTTTTAGCATACCCGTCCCCGCTTCATTGTACCTGTCCTTGCCCCCGTCTCTAAATTCGTCGGGATAGAAAATTCACACCCAAACCTGCCCCCAGCGAGGACGGGTTTCCCAACCCCCCACTCGCGAAGCTGTAGCAAAAAAACATGTTTTTTTTCTTTCACATATTTAAAAAAAAAAATTATTTAGATATGTACTTGCTATGTTAAGAAGAGTATAGAAGTAATATGATTATCAAATATAAGGGTAAAAAATAATTTAAAATAAACGGGGCGGATGCGGGGATGGGTGCAGGGCGGGTTTGACTATCCCTCGACCCCGGCCCCGCCCCCGTACTAAAGAAACGGATTTTTCCTGCACCTGCATCCACACCCAATTAAATCGACTTTTCTCTGTTAAATACGGGGCGGGGGCGACCGGATCTAGACGGGGGTTCAAATGTCATGCCTACTCGCATAGTGGATATACTACAATTATGCTTGGAGTAGTTTAATTTTGAACATTAAATAAGTTTCTTGGTCTTGTGTTTTTTGATAAATTTTACTATTTTCTTATATTAAGAATAGAGAGAGCAAAATACATACTCAGTCTCAATTCATTAACAACGTTTGTTGCCGTTGACGTGTTTATTATGGACAAGTAAGTAGTAGTAGTAAACTTGTTCTTGTTCATCATACAAAAGTTGACTTTTAACTTCGTATAACGTATTAGGCTAATTATAGGGTGGAGAAGTAGCATACGGTAGATAGTAGTGACCAAAATATTTCCACCATAATCGTGGGATTTCTGAAGCAGCTGCTTGCAACCATACTAGTTACTTCAGGATCCCAAGTAATTTAAGAGCTATAACACTTTTCATATCAAGGGTCAAAGTAGCAAATAAGATAAAAAAAAAAAAATTACTATATACATAAAAGAAAAAAGTCAAATTACCTGTAACCTATCTAAAATATGGGAAGCATTCCTAAACTGTGAAATTGTCATTAAAAAAATATTCCTAAACTTTGAAGCTCATCCCACCAGAGCATTTGTTCAGGGCAAGGGCACAGTTGGACTCAAGAATGTCGGAGACACTAGTCAAAGGGCTATGAATGTCGTATTACATACCTCATTGACAAGAGCATGTCGAACTTGAAAGTTAGTAGGAGAATAAGTAAATAGTACTCAATTGTGATATCTTTTACACTTGAAATGATTGCACGTAGAAAGGGCTTTGCAGTTTGCCCTTCGGTTGTGATTTCCTTAACTCTTCTAAAGAATGTTATGTACGATGTTGAGTTTTTTGTGTGCTAAAATACTAACAATTGCATAAGTAAAGATAAAACAAAAAGATAAATATTAAATCTACGAAGATAGATTAATATGATTGATTGTTTGTGTCGTAAATGAAATGTACAAAGAGGTATTTATAGAGTTAATTTTACGGTCAAAACGTCATGGCCTACAAAATCTCGCCATGACTTCACCTCATTTGGATATTTTTGTGGGTTGTGTGTGTTTCTTCTTGTTGATGGGTGTATGCAGTGCCCCACTTTGGCTTGTTTTCCCCCATCATGCGGCATTTTTCGTTTTCCTTATCCATGTGTGCAATACAGCTCCAGATTATATCTCCATGAAAATAGTTTTTCCAATTATTAACACTTTAAACACAGAATAAAAGTAAAATGTTGAACTGTAAAGTTCATTGTGTCTTTGATTGATTCTGACACTCTCACGACCTTTGTGAACTTTAGTGGATTAAGAAAGATCTTCCTTTTTTGTAATCGACTGGTTTCAGTTCTACTATCATTTGTTCGGCTACCAGTTATTCTGTTAAACCTAAATTAACTATTTTTCGTGTTTGGCTATCAACTTAAATATTTTTAGATGTTGTTTATGGAAGTGTGAAATTAGCCTAGGTTCAGTTAAGTTTCCTCAATTGTGATTCTCTTTGATTCAAGTGTTTGACGTTGAGAGAGGAACTTTGTCTCACATATGTGGGTTTGCTAACTTCCACACTAGAGTGTTAGATACGGTTGTTTGAGTTTTTTAGCTACATGATAAAAGGATAAAAATGCAAAAATAGCTCGTTTGATTGATCGAGTGTGTCTATTATAGTGTATGAACCGAGTATTTTATAGCAAAAATTATGCAAATTAGCCGAACATTGTGGCCTAAAGTGACGAGCCCTCTCTCGACTAATTTTACATTGTACATGATAACTCCCTTGCTCAGAAGATCCTACACATTCAACTTCACCCTCCTCCTGCTCATAGTGGTCTGTTGATATGATCCTTAGTGCGCAGTTTAGTGGATATTGTGCCTTTTTTCTCGTTCCCCAAAATGGTTTGTGGTGCTATAAACAAAGAATTTGACTTTATGGTGCTGATTATGATATGCACTTGTGACATTTTTGTTGGCGCTATAAACAACCTCGCCAATATCTAAAACATCACCTTTGTAAAATTTTCCATTCACGTAATCCAATAATTCTTGCAACTTGTTTGGTTAGTTGTGGGGATGAGATTACTATGGATGTTATGTTGCCAAGTTTTAGTGTCATGATTGGTCCGTAGATTTTAGAGAGTTTTTTTGTGAGTGACTTGTGTGGGTTTTTCAAAGTTCTGAGATGTGTGTGGTCCTGGTGGAAATGGAAGCTTGCTAGAATTTTGGAGTTGGTTTAATTTTCTATGAATGAAAGTATTCTTGTACGGTTTGTTCTTCTTTTTATTGGCCTACACGATTTTTGAGTATTCATGAAAAGTCAGATTCTATTTATATAATTTTAGTTATAGTGATGTCACATGCATGAAAAGTGTGTTTTGATTTTAATTTATGGACACCTTTGTTATAGTTTTTTTTAAAATAGATTTTGGTAGTGTAATGTGATTTTGTTATAATTTTTTAACAAAAAAAAATTTAAAAAAACTTTAAATGAAAAATTTGTTTGAATAGTTTATCTTATCTTAAAATGTCATTCTAAGTATATCATCGTTTGGTTATAAAATTTTTTGATATTGAAATTTTGAAAGAATCTCTAAAAAAAAACTATTTCAAATAGCTTTTCATAAAAATTATTTTTCAAAGATGTCATTGTGAAAAAATATGTGATTTTTACTATGTAAAATCTTGAACAATGAATATTTAAGTTAGTGAATGTCAAAATCTCTTTTTTAACCTATATCAAATGAGTTTGAAATAACTTTTACTATTTTTGAGTAAATTTAAAAAAAAAATCATTTTTAAAAATACAAAGGAAAATCCAGTTTTTTAGAATATAAAACAAACGGGCCCTCAATCATTTTATTAAGGCACAAGTTATTATGCCCTCAAGGGCACATGTTAAGAAACTCATTATAGAAATATATGTATAAAAAATCGTGCAATCAACTTCTTAAAAGTTAAAATACTATATTTTTCAATGCAAAGTTGCTCTTTTTAGATTCCTTAACATGTACCTTTAGGGCATAATTTAACATGACCCTGTTAAATAACAACAAAAACCTTTCATATGATGAGATGAGGCTTATGTTACCCCCTCATGATTAGGGATAATTTACCGTTCATGATATCAACCAATCAAATTATGGTATATGTGTATAAGTATGCAACATTAAATGTCAAATATATCATTTCAAAAAAAAAAATGTTAATAAATTTTAGTACTTTTAATTTTTAATTAATTATATTTAGGTATTCAATCTTAATAAATTTACATTATAGGACTTATATCAAATTTCTTTCATCTAAATCAGTTACATTCATAGAACTTTTTTTTTCTAGAACATGAGTCTAAACACGGCCCCTTCATTCGAAAGTCATCTCCTTCAATTTATGATTCAATCCCGATTTGTTACCATTATTATATTGGAAAGATCAACCGATTCTGATTCCGTCACATCTCCATTATCAAAACAAAATATTAATAAAAAGTCTTTGGATGAAGAAAAGAATTTTTTTGCAGTAGTGATATTGGACAGGCCGTATACAATCTATTTCTTTATTTCATCAAATTGTTTGATAAAGTACTTATATAGTTTTTTGTGTGATATGATTTATAGTATCAAAGAAGCAGACCATCTGAAAAATGAATATTTTTCTGATTTTTCATCCTCATGTTAACATTTTTTTATTAAAATAAAAATAAAAATTATTACTACATGTTTCTATTACTATTATTCAAAAGAAACAATATCTTAGGTTTCTAGTTAAGACTAAAGGCACTCATACTCTTTCTTCTCCAAATGGCTCAACAAAACAACCATCTCAGTAAGCAACACAGGGAGAGCCGTTCATCTCTTTTAGCGTCTGAACGAGATCTAATTTGCTACGACTGCAACGCAAGTAAATTCTAGCTTGTCTGTACCTATATAAATCCGCCCGATTCACCAGCTACCTGATCCAACCACCAACCGACTTAACCAACCAAGGAAGTGGGCGGAAGTAGGTGACATTTTATGCTTCTCGATTTTGGTTGGATTTGGATGATTCTGTCCAAAACTGACCAATGCTCACACCTACATAGAACCTAATCCTCCGAGTTTAATCACACCACCAATTGGACATTGTGACTGCATTTTCTTTCCAGCGTGATGATTTAATTGAAGCATTTCCAAATACGTCATCTTCCACCAGTTTTTATCATTTTGATTGGTGTTTAAAATAATCAAAAATTCAAACAGTGAAATTCCGCTAGTAAATTTAGTTGACATGTCATATTCTTTACTTGAGATTATGAGTCTATAATTCAGATACAAAGTTTAGAGCAAACCAAGGAAAATATAGATTAAAGAATATTTAGAGACACAAAAATACAAATAGCAACGTCATATTGAGTCGATATTTCTCTCTATAGTTATACAAAAATTAATCATCCTAGTAGCTAAGCTATTGGCTTTTCATGGATCATACTTTTTATAACAACCTATCAGTTGCTTCTGAATGGAGAAAAATTCACCTCCCAGGGGGAAAATATGAAAAAACCATCTTTTGCGCAATCTGTTTTCTCTTATTTGTTCATGCAAGGCACAATCTGCTTACTAGTGCATGCTTCACAATACTCCCTTAGGTAAGCAGAGTATCCTTAAGATTCCGATGTAGTGACCGGAGGTGGACGGTGATTTCCTGGCCTCGATGCCCATGCTTTGCGACTCCTGTAATCCTCTATGGCTCGGAGTCTAAGTCTCTCATGAGAAGCATCCTGCGATATCTTGAACCCCTGTATACAAGCAAAACATTTTCCACGCAAATAAGTATAGCATGATACATTGGGTAAAGCTAAGAATTTAAAGTACTTACTTTTGGATTGAAAGATAACTTCGGTGGAGCTTGTACAATATCTCCAAATTTTATCTTTTCTTGCCCAGGAAATTCCAAAATTTCATCTTCTTCGACCTTTTTGTGCTTCTTCTTTTTCGCTTCATACCTGAAGAATTTACCATGAAAGATAAAAATAAGCTAATGTTACGACCTATGAGTTATGTTATTTATTCAGTAAAAAAAATTCACGAGCCCAACATCAAATGCCATATAAGGCACAGCAAAAACAAAGGTAGGTGACATATACTACAATAACAATCAAAGCATTTTCTAAGTAGGTGGCATATTTGTTCATATTCATAAACAATACAGATAACAAACATTGGTGTAATATCGATTTATGCTGACTCCGAATATCATCTGGACCGGTCGTCAAGCAAAGTAAATATTTAACATTAATATCTTCAAACTAAAAGGTTGTTTGTAATTGTTCCGTATTGCCATCAAATCCAAACTGAACAATAAAACCATAGTGCTTAATTTTAACTACATAATATCATGGATAAAAGTATAAACTGGTAATAAAAATCACGTAGAAAGTGCAAAGTGCATCCCTCTAAACTCATTAAAATGGACAAATAAGTAGGTTTTAATTCACTTACTTCTTTTTGCGCTCCTTTTTTTTTAGCTGGGAGTTTGTTTTATCCTCATCCAATGCAAACCTAAGATCTTTAACCTCTTTCCTCTTTCTTTTTTTCTTATTCTTATTATCATCATTTTCACTAAGCTGTTCATCACTGTGTTGTGGTGCCTTCAATTGTTCACTAGTATCACCCTGTTTCACCTGAGCAATTCCATCATTATCTTTGTCATGTAAAGGAAATTTGTGCACAAAAATATATATTCAATACAATGAACATCGGTAGAAAAAATTTAATAATTTATCACTTAAATTTTTCTTAATCTTGACATACCATCACATATACTCTTGTTAGAAGTTTCTTTTTTTTCATGGAGGCCATTTTTAATTTTTGTTAAATACATTGAGAAAATTATTTATATTTTCAGTTACAACTAGAGTCAAGAGTTAACATAGATTGGGAGGACTACATTTTAAACAAAATCAACATCAACATATGTGAAAAACCAAGAAATGCAAACACAGAATATGCAAAGCACAAAAAAGGGCCGGTTTGGATGGGCGTGTTTGAATTTACCAACTGGCATAAGCTCTTGTGAGACTGTTGGGAGAGCTTATGAAAACAACTTATGACATGTCCATAAGCTCTCCAGCATAGCTTCTGAAAACAACTTATAACTTACATGAAAACAGTTTGACTTTATTTTATTGTTTGTTGAAGAAATAGCTTATACATTAATACTTGTACGATAAACACTAATGCTATAAGCACTTAATTAAGCTGTATATCCAAACAGGGCCGAAATCCCATGATAAATCTTCACATGCCATGCTCACCCAAGACAATAATCATCAGTACAACAAAGAAGCCAATGAATGCATCATGTGCTCACACTAACATATCTAAAAACCCCTTTAAGCAACTCAAATTACAGCAAGCCAATGAAAGTGCAAAGTGCAAACACTGAATATGTAAAGCACAACGAGGGACTCTTTGGATGGACTGGGGCATATTAAAGCTTACCAACTGGCATAAGCACTTGTGAGGACATTTGAAAGAGCTGATGAAAAAAAATTATGACACGTAAATAAGCTCTCTAGGATAGCTTATGAAAACAGCTTATAGCTTATATGACAACAATTTGACTTCATTTCATCTTTTATTATAAAAATAGCATATAGATAAGCACTTATATTATTAGGGTCTGTTTGGATTGACTTATTTGAGCTTATCTTAGCATAAATGTGACTGTTTGGAAGAACTTATGACAATTTTCAAAAGCTTTTTCCAGCTTATTTCATAAGTTCTCTAATATAGTTTATACAAACAACTTATAGCATATATAACATAAATTTAACTTTGGTTTATCTTTTGCTATAGAAATAGTTTATACAAGCTTTTCCATAGGTGCTTATCATAAATTCATAATAAGCATGTGCGATGTAAGCTGCAAATAAGCTGTTTATCCAAACAGACCAGGTGTTAAACCATAAGCTCTTAATTCAGATGTTTATCCAAACAGGGCCCCAATCCCATAATAAATATTCACGTGACATGATCATCCAAAACAATAATCATCAAGTCATTCATAATTACATCAAAAAAGCCAATGAATTCATAATGTGCTCACACTAACGGAACAAATACAGCGCAAGCAAAACTATCAGAGGGCAGAAACAAACACAATTTTCCAGCACTCACAATTAAATCAACTACAATTTCATTTATCATTCACTCATACTAACTAAACATCACAAAAGCAATTTTTTATTTTAGAACAACAGTTATGAATATTAAAACCAAAAAATAAGAAGAAGAAAAAAATATGATAAAGCTTACATTTTTTACATGCCCATCATCAAATTTCTTGTCTTTTGATAAACCAGGAGAATCTGAAAACATGGGAAAGCAATGAGAAAGAGAAAGGTTAAAAATATTGAAGCAAAAAATGTGAAAGGGAAAGAGAAAGAACCATTTTGGTGTTTAGTGAAATTCATGATTTGGCGAAGTTTGAAGGGCAAAGCATCGAGTTGAGAAGATTTAGGCGGTGGAGGAAGGGCGGTGGAGCCACCGTGCGCAGCCCTGTAGTTCTTCTCTCTCCTTTTCCTCCCCTTACCTGCCATTCTCTCTCTCCTCTCTCTCACTCTACTGCTAAACCCTAATACTAATTCCTTGAGGTTCTTAGCAATTTTCTTTAACGACGTCGTTTTGAAATATTAGGTTTTTTTTACACAATTTTGAAATATTTCATGTACCTGTTAAATCGACTAATTTTTCTTTTTTGGTAATAGTTAAATCGACTAATTTATTTATAAATAAAATAAAATTATCAATTGGTTCGAAAATTGTATTATATTTGCATGAGTCAAGTTTGAAGTGTTGAAATAAAAATATTTTTTATGAATGTTTTAATGATAACAAACGGAATAAACACTAAGGGGGATGTATTGGATTAGGATTCTATGGGATTTTAAAAGACTTTTTAATTATGAAAAAGTCTTGTGGTATTCAATCAAGACTTTTTGCAATTTAAAAAAAGTCTTGTGGTATTCAATCAAGACTCTTTGTCATTTTAAAAAAGTCTTGAGGTATTCAATCGAGACTTTTCATCATTTAAAAAAAGTCTTGTGGTATTCAAAATCATTCAAATTTCGAAGGATTGTTTAATAAATTGAATTTTGATGGATTTTGTGGGATTTTGTAGTGTAATTTTAACAAGAAAAAGTCTTTCATGAAAAGATGAGATTTCTTGAGATTGTTTTTATTTTAAAAGTTACTATCTTTTTCTTCTCTCTCTCTCTCTCTCTCTCTCTCTCTCTCTCTCTCTCTCTCTCTCTCTCTCTCTCTCTCTCTCTCTCTCTCTCTTCTCTCTCTCTCTCTCTCTCTCTCTCTCTCTCTCTCTCTCTCTCTCTCTCTCTCTCTCTCTCTCTCTCTCTCTCTCTCTCTCTCTCTCTCTCCCTCCCTCCCTCCCTCCCTCCCTCCCTCCCTCCCTCCCTCCCTCCCTCCCTCCCTCCCTCCCTCCCTCCCTCCCTCCCTCCCTCCCTATTCTCTCTTCGTTTCTCTATCTCTCCATTCTCTCCCTCTCTCTATCTCATAAAGAAATAAAATAAAAAATTGTATTGAGAATATTATGATAGAGAGTATGTCGTAATCAATGTTTCGCAAATCGAGTGTTAAATCTCCGAGATTATCGAGTTTACATTTTTAGGTACAAAAATCGTGTTAACTCTGAGGTAAAACCGGTTTCTGGTAAAATTGGAAGGTTTAACGAGTTTGACTGAGTTAACACTCGGTAAACTCGTGTAACTCGACCGATTTGTAATGGCTGACACAATATTTTTTTTTGAAAGATTTGTAAGTGCTGACATAATTTTAAATATGTACAATTGAATTTTATGGGAATAACATTTTTAACAAATAAAAAATGTGTATTGAGAATAATTTGTTAGAGTGTTTTTTAATCCCTTAAAATCTTATAAATTCCATAAAATTCTTAAAATTTGAAAATCAATAGTAAAAGAATTTTTTATTGGTTTTATTTTTCTTTATTCAAACGCTAGAATTTATTTGTTCATTATTTTTATCATTCACGCTTGTAAGTTTGCTCTTTTTCCCCTAAAATTTATTGAATCTTTTGAAATTTTAAAATCACATGAAATCCTTTGAAATCCTTAAAAGTCTGTGTGATAAATCCTTTAAAATCTTGAGTGTATAAAGTCTTTTACATAAAAAGTCTTTTAAAATCTCACAGAATCAATACAATCTCACACAGTCTTTTAAAATCTTAAAGACTTTTTTTATTAAAATAGTCTTTTAAAATCCCAATCCAATACACCCCCCTAAGTTTTATGAATGGTGATTTAACTGATGTTTGCACTTGAGTATTTTCACAGAAGTTCACAAGAAAGACGTATATACTTATTGAAAGAATACTAAAACAGTAGTAACACAAGCCCAAAGAATATATAAAAAGAATATTGTTTCAATCAAATGAGTGTTGATCGAAGATTCAACAAGAAGATGAATTTTATGATCAATTGACTCATCCTCTTCACCACATGGTTTTCAACAAAGTCTTAAAGATTCGAGAAATAAAGGGTTAATATTTGAAATGAATGATCTTCAAATAGCTTCTAAAAGAGTTTAAGGAAAAGGCACAAAAGTTTCATTCAAAAAAATGATTGAACATACCTTCATGATTACATGGATGTCCCAACAACTCTTTTATTAAGTGGGCATCATTCCTATAAAGGAAGGCATTGAAATCTAAAACCAAGAGTTTTGATTTACAAAAGCTTTGATATCTCTTTCTCTCAAAGCTAAAGAAATCAATCCCTTCATAATCTTTTTCAATCACAAAGCAAAATCCATAATTTTTCACTATATTTATCATCTTTATCTCTCATTGAGAACATCTTTCTGAGTTTGTATTTGTAAAATGATAGTTTGTTGGAGACACAAAGATCCAAACAACATCCTACATTTTTTTGTTTGAGACGCTAGATCCAAACAACATCTTTCTTATTTTTGTTTGAGACATTAGATCCAAACAATCATCCTACAAAGTGATAACTAGATCTCAAGTCTATTGGGCTTAATAGTTTGAGATATAGGAAGAGTTCCAGCCTTTCTTGTGCAAAAGCAAATAATTGTAGAAGTCTGCTGAGGATAACTCTCCTGTGTTATTCTTCTTTCTCTCTCCCTGTCTTTTATTTTTACACGATATGCACACACTATCACACACATTAATATTTATTTATCTCCAGAATATTTTGATCTTAATTAATCACAACCAAATTAATCCAGAGTTCTCTGATACTTAAATAACCATTAATATTGTTTTATCATTCAGCTGAATAATTAATTATAACTGCTTTATATTTATCGAGAGTTCTCTGATCCTTAATTAACCATAATATTATTTTATCATTCAGTTTAAATAATTAATCTTATAACTGTTATCCAGAACATTCTGGTCCTAATATAACTGCTTAATATTTATATTCTTTCAGAGTTCTCTGGTCCTTGGTAATTATTAATATTGTTTTATTATTTTAGTCTCTTTATTAATTATATAATTAGTATCCAGAACATTCTGATCCTTCGTAAAACTGCTTAATTATTTAAACCTTACTCTATCCAGAACATTCTGGTCTTTGATAAAATAACTATTTAAATATCTAAATATTTTATAATTTTTTTTTTCTAACATTTACCAAGAATTTTCTTGAGTACATAAACTTGTTAAGTTTCAGGATTAAATTTAAAAATGGTCACAATTCAAACCCCTCCTTTCTTGTGACTATTTCTTCCACTTCATGAACAACTCCAAGTTATTCACCTTAAAAGTGAATTTCCAACCATTAAATTATTTCATAATGAATATAATAAAAATAAATTAGAGCCAAAGAACTAAATTGTCAAAGGAAAAACTAAATAAACCATCTAATTTAGAGGCAAGATAAATAAATAAATAAAACATCCAATGAATTTGAAATGAGCAAACCACAATTTTGATCATTGTCGAATTAGTCTCTAAATTTATCGAAATTACAAACACATTTAAAATTGTTTTTTTATTACTTCGGTCCTAGATTCTATTTGTAGATAGTCAATTTAATCCATAAAATTAATAACAAAAGAGATATTATAGATGTATTTGCAATTTTAATAAAGTTTGAGACGAAAGTCACAGTATCTTACATATTCAATAAACAAAATGTTTTTTATTTTATTTTTTATCGGTAATGATTTTCATTCATGTTCTTCCTAATTGCATTATGAATTTGTTTGGTACTATAACAAAGAATAAAAAGAAAATGCAGCTAACAATTAATATTTCTCCTATAACAAAGAAAATGAAGCTCCTTAATAATTAACATGAAGTTTATTAAATTCTCTCCAAAAAAAAAAATGAAGTTTATTAAATAACTAAAAAAAAAAAACTTGTAACAATAAAAAGAATTAAATATGTCTACGCCACTTTGTTTGGATTCAGATTCACTGCAGTCAAAAAAACAACCTCCATTAGATGTATCGGATGATAAAATTTTCCACATGTGTCCTCCAAATGAAAATTGTCTTTCCCTCTCATACTTGTCCACTTCTTATTTTTGTTCCTCTTTGCAACTTTTTCTATGTCAAAATTTTCATTTGTAACTTCCTCGTTTCAAGACTGATTTCATTTGTTGGTTGTGTTCATGATTAGAGATTTGTTTGAAAACATGTTAAATGTTTAGTTTTATAATTGTTGGTGGTTTATGGCTTCCCCTTGTGTTTGATTCAGTCCAATATCTCACATAATCAGTGTCTCCTTTGGGCAATTACTATGCAACTAAACAATGGATGATGTATAATAATCCATATATGAGTGGATGGAGCTTCATGAACACCGGGAACAAATAAGTAGAGTAGCAGAAGGCAATGATCTTTGAGTACTATTTTTCCCTCACTATAGGATTCTCGTGAGCCCTATTTTTTTTTTCTTCTAAAAATGCCTTTGAAGTTTCTGAATTTCATAATCTGGAATGATGTTTTCCTTTGTTAAAGAGAAAAAAATGAGTTACGGATGTTTCCGAATTTTGTAATCCAGAAACTTCAAAAAGTAGGGTTCACTACATGATTTTTTTCAATAAAATTGGGTGTTATTGCTAGGATTCTTGGTGTGATGCTTTGGTTGTTCCTATTTTGCACGAACAGGCATATGGTGTTCCTATTTTACACCACCAACAGGCATCAAGTAGCTATTACCTCTTGATACATGCTTTTTAAGAGTGGACAAATTTCCAACGTGATGTTTGATAGAGAACAGAAAATTATAGCTGTGAAATTGACCAATCATATGGTGTTCGTGACAAATAAAGCAGCACCAAGAATCCTAGCAATAACACTCTATTTTATTGAAAAAATCATGTGAATTTTTTTTTTTTCTGACCCTTTTTGCTAAAAAAAATTTCAGGTCTGACCCCCTTTGAAAAAAAAATTTCAAAATGACCCACTTTTGGTTTTTTTTTTTTTTTGTCTTTTAGCGCGTTCCCGCCATCTGAAATGGCGGGACTGGCCGCCGGTCTGACAGCCGTCGCGTCATGACTGGGCGCTGCTTTTTTTTTTTGTCGTTCCCGCCGTTTGATCTGGCGGGACTGATTTTTTTTTCTTTTCGTTTTTTCTTTTTTACAATTAAATAATGATGATATATATGATAAATAATAATAATAATGATAAATATTTAATACAAAAACTACTTTCTCCGCGGAAACCAATTACGCCAATGTAAACTATGACCTCCCGTAGCACATAATTTATCTTTTTTATTCCGTACGGGTCGTTGGTGTTGCTCTTCCTCTTCCTCTTCCTCGTGCTCTTCCTGTTCCACATCCTCGTCAAGAATTTCAACATCATCATTAGTTTCCATAGCGACTTCATTTTGCACTTGTGAAGCTGAGTTGGTCCAGATTTCATTAACGAAGGCATCGTCATTAAACCCTGCTGCCAGACTTTCTATGGGATTAGTTTGTGAATTTGGCCATTGAGGTGCGTAGGTTGTTTGGGGATAGTTTACAAAGTGTGGAGGGGTTGGTAGGTTGTACGAGGAGTATTGTGATTGGTCTGGATAACTGGTTTGTGTGGTGTGTTGAGTTGGATTGTAGTCATCAAATGAATAGTTTGATGTTCGAGAGCTTTCTCCATGATGACTTTGTTGAGAATAGCTTGGATATGGGATTGGGGTGTTATGTAAGATTTGGTTTGTGGGTTGTGGCGGTGATTGGTAAGTTTGGTTGTAGTTGTAGTTGGTGGATGGGTTAAAGGTTTGGTCAAAGTTAGTGGGTGGAGGTGTCATGAATTGGTTATAGGGTGGAGGTGTATTTGACCACATATTTTCATCTGGCACCGTATAATTTTGTGGGACTGCAGGATAGTCACGCGGCAATCCTGGTAAAATTGATGCACATGCTTGCCTTGGGTTTGGCAATAATACTTCTCTAGAAAGCCACAGATAATCTCCGAAAAATTTCCAATACCATGCAAAATATTGACGATTTGGATAAACCTGATGGTTATACCGAACGCCTTTGCGCTTGTCGAAGGTGAGACAAAGGAGGGCTGAAGTTTTTTTTTGAAAAATCTAAGAAGGCACGTCACAAAGGTAATATCTGTCTGCATGGTCTCCGACAGACATGAATCAATTAAAAGCGCATTCAATGACCCAAGGAATGGTTGGCAAACAACTGGTTCAGCTCATGTGTACTGCATTCGACACATTAAGCAGAATTTCATGAGGACAATCAAGGATGGAGATCTTAAGGATGTTGTCAATAATATGGGTAAGAATATTATGTTACAGTTTTTTTTATATCGTGCTATTATTAAATAGGTTCACTATCTAACTAATTGTTTTTTCTTAACATGCAGGATATGCCCTAAACGTACCCTTGTTCAATTACTATCGTGGTGTAATCCAGGAGGCAAATCAGCGTGCATTAGATTAGGTGGACAATATTCCGAAAGAAAAGTGGACTCAAGCATATGATGAGGGTCGACGATGGGGCCACATGACAAGCAACATCGTTGAGTCGTGGAACTCTGTGTTTAAGGGAACACGCAACCTACCTGTTACACCTATAGTTCAATCAACCTACTATAGGCTGGCATGTCTCTTTGTTGATAGGGCTCAAAAAGCGTTTGCAAGGGTAGGTTCCGGAGATTTGTTCAGTGAATATTGCCAAAATGCGATTCAGGATGACATTGTTAAGTCCAACACCCATCATGTCGAACAGTTTGACCGAGAAAGGTATACCTTCTCAGTCCGTGAGACCGTCAACTACAGGGAGGGAAGGCCAATGGGAACTTTCAAAGTGGACCTACGAGCGGGGTGGTGTGATTGTGCGAAATTTCAAGCTTTACATTTGCCATGTTCTCATGTCATAACCGCGTGTTCTTCATTTCGCCATGACTACACAACCCTTATTCCACCTGTGTTCAAAAACGAGAGTGTTTACTCCATCTACAACACAGCCTTCAAAGTAGTCCACGACAAGAGTTATTGGCTTCCATACGACGGTCCCGTGCTTTGCCATAATCCAAACATGCGAAGACTAAAGAAAGGTCGACCCAATAGTACCCGCATAAGGACTGAAATGGACGAGGAGGTGGTGGAGAGGACTCCGACACCGAGACGGTGTGGGTTGTGTCGGCATACCGGTCATATCAGGAGAAATTGTCCGAGTTTAAATAATCGGTAGTTAATAACGTTATGTATTATGTGTTCAAATAAATTAATATATTTTTATCTATCATTATTATTTGTTGTGTTTTATTTAATGTAAAAAAATGCAGCCAAAAAAAAGAAAAAACGAAAAAAAAAAAAAAAGGAGTCCAGCCATTTCAATTGGCGGGAATGAGAAAAAAATAATAAAAAAAAAAAGGACGGGCCAGTCATGACACGACGTGTGTCAGACCGACGGCCCAGTCCTTCCGTTTCAGGTGGCGGGAACGCCCGTAAAAGACAAAAAAAAAAAAAAAAAACCAAAAGTGGGTCATTTTGGAATTTTTTTTCAAAAGGGGGTAAGACTGGAATTTTTTTTCGAAAAGAGGGTCAGAAAAAAAAATTCAAATCATGTAGCACACCCTATTTTTGAAGTTTTCGAATTACAAAATCCGGAAAAATGAAGTTTTCGGATTACAAAATTCAGAAAAATTCGTAACTCATTTTTTCACCATTTAACAAAGAAAAACACCATTTCCGATTATGAAATCCGGAAACGTAAGGGTATTTTTGAAAAAAATAGGACGTGTGAGGAAAATCATAGGGTGGGAAAAGTAAAATTTATGATCTTTTTAGCATGAGGAAAAAAGAGTTGGCTAAATTGCATTTTTGATTCCTTAACTATTTAATTAGTATCACTTTGGTCCTCCCTCCTTACACATTTTGGTTCTTTCCATTAATTTTAATTCAAAAACGTTAGGTTTTTGTTCATTTTATTCTCTTTTTCATCTTCATATCATCTCTATCAACCTTCAACAACAAAAATCCGAGAAAAATTTCAAAAGAAAATGAAGAAAATCTAACGTTTTTGAATTAAAACTAACGAAAAGGACCAAAATGTGTAAAGAGAAAAGTTAAGATACCAAAATAAATTAAATTTTAATTAAGGGACCAAAACAATACTAATTAAATAGTTAAGGGACCAAAAACATAATTTAACCAAGAGTTTCAATAGGATTTTGACCGCTCAATCCATTTTGGGTTGCAACGGCCCCATCTGTTCTTTGAGCTTCCATGACTGTTGTAATTGTTGGAGAAATTGAAGGGATGGGAGAAGAGAAGGGTGGTAACTGGTGTGCACAATAGAGTTTTGATTACATGCGTGGTGTTACAGAAGATGACACTAAATGACAACCCTTTGATGAATTGAACGGTTTGATTTTAGCCGACTGCAGTGGCTGTGCCTGTTTACGCGACTCCGGTGAATCCAGATCCACTCTGTTTCCATTGTCTTTTTTTAATGCCTTTTTGTTTGATGTAACAGCTCATGTTCACCAATAATAACTTAAAGGCTTAATAGCAGTTTTAGCCCCCTAACTTTCACGAAGTTACGATTTTGGCCCCCTAAGAAAAAAAACTACAAAACCGCCCCCTAAGTTTTGCCCCTATGGCAGTTTTGGCCCCCAAGACCAATTTTGACTCGATCTACGCTGATGTGGCACTCACATCACTTAAGTGAGGTGCCACATGTCATTTTTTGAGGTGTCACGTTAGCGTAGACAGAGTCAAAATTGGCCTTGGGGCCAAAACTGCCACAGGTGCAAAACTTAGGGGCGGTTTTGTAGTTTTTTTCTTAGGGGGCCAAAGTCGCAACTTCGTGAAAGTTAGGGGCGATAACTTAAATCATGAAAGACCATCAACAAAATGCATTTCTCATAAAATAAAATAAACACCAACAAAGTAATTTGATATTACTGCCAGAGTCTATCGCTGTTTACAACATCAATGTTTATTCATGAAATGGTTCCTAATTAGAGAAAATGAGAAATAAGATATAAAACAATAAATCAACACTTTACAGCATTAACAACAAAAAAAAATACTTTACAGCAAACAATATAACATCTAATTTATTCATTACACTCAATATTGAACACTCAAAACTCAGCCAAATCTAATCGATCTAAACATCTGAAAATCCGTAGTATTACAAGAAAGAATGGCCACTATATTTTCATTCTCAAATAAAAAAAATATGGGACAAAAACGGCTCAAACCTCAGTAGGAACTCGGAAGCTTGTTCAATATCAACACTTTTACACAACTGGAGGAGCAAAGAACCCTCCACTAAATCTATGAACCTAACACTGGTTGTATTAATTGGAAGTGTCACATGACATCTCTGAACCATAAAGAGGCAACCAAAAATGCTTACAAACGAGTGTCACAACCTCAACCTAACTTTCCTAATTGATACTATGTATAGATGATCTGTAATCCACATATGTATAATCTAAAAGCTATGATTTTATAAGAGGCTGAAGTCCATTACCTTCCCAGCCAAGCTTGAGCATTTGATCTACCACTTTCAAGCTTAACTGCAAGAAAAGTTGCAGTGTTAATAGCCATGCAAAAGAGAAGGAATTAAAACAACATAGGCGTAATGAGGGATTGGAGGTACAATATTTTAGTTTAAATTCACTTCATACTCAAATTTTACAACTCATTTAGGAGACTGACTTCTTGTTAAGAACATAATACATTCTGCCAAACGGCATCAGTAAATTTTCGGCTCCAAATAATGCGCAACTTTATTTACAAAAGCAGACTACATGGTAAATACAAGAAGTTTATTCCTTCTACAAGTTAACAAAAATAAATAGTAGGGGGGATAGTCAGGAATGGGTGGAAGCCTTCACTTCAAGGACCATTGATATTTTACAAAGACTCTGTAACTTGTGATATTTCGGAAAGCACTTAACAAGAAAGATTTAACTTACAGATGGATCAGTGAAGATTATCAGTTGTTTATCCAATGTCGAAACCAAAAGATTTGTGTTATCCTGGTTTAGAGTCAGAGCTGTGATATCCTGTCCTTCTCCAAGTCTTAATATATGAAATACCTACAAAAATTAGAATGGAAGAATGATTAGTAAGTAGTGAAGAACAGCTTGCTAAAGATGATAATACAAGGTAATAGTTACTAAATATTGCCTAACAAGGCATGGGAAAATTGCTTTGTTTCATTATAATTCAATTATTATATTTGAAAGTTCAAATACGCAGAAGAATTTAATGACGATGCTCCCAATAAAAAAGGAAATATATCTTACTTATTGGTTTTTCCTGATATATTGCTTTCTCATGGTGTATAAACATGAGGAATATATAATCTAGAAATTTAATCCGAGATCAATGTAAAATGGTAATTTTATCTTTGGCATCTTAATCACGTACCTCCAAAGTGTGCATATCCAGGAAGCAAATTGATGGTGATGGAAGATCTGTTCTGCTGTTTTCGTCAGTTTCTTCTGATTCTGAATCAAAATCAACACCTGACTTATTCAACTGTGAATTTAAACTGCTTCCATTTTCTTGAGAATTAATTCCAATCAAAGCACTCATCCCATCATTAGAAATTTGCATGCAACTGATACTGCAAAAAAAGGAGAACTGTGCTCTTGCAATCGGAGTACCATTGAGAGTAAAGGTACTAAGACTATGCTGTGATTCATTCCAAGTCATCACAACCCCTTCAGATGAAAGACAGACAATATGGGCCTCCACACCATCCAATCTTCTTATTAAACGTCCTCTTCTAATGGAGTGCAAGAGGACATCTGATGAATGAGAGCAAGAAACAACTATTCCGAGATTTGAGTTAACACAACAACTGATTATTTCACTGCGGTGCCCCCGAAGTACCTGTATAGGACCCTCAATTCGACGTCTCCGATTCTTTTCAATCAAGTGTGATGAGCTATTGCTGGTTGGAGAGAGTGTGCCTGTCCCGGTGGAATGTTCCGATACGACATTTGAGTGAGACACAAGAGCTCTATGTATTCTCCAGAGTAATATTGTTGTATCTCGGGATCCTGTTACTAGGTAGTTACTATCAGGTGAAAGACCAAGGCAAGTTACAGGAGCACAGTGTCCATAAGCTGTTTCTAAGGTCTTGGCTCCATCTGATGATATTAGCCTAATGCTATTATCAGCATGCCCCCCTAATCAACAAATATTTCAAATTAGATGTCAAATACACAGCTCAGGAAGCAACTACTACAAGATGAACTACAAGTTTCTAAAATTCTGTGCAACAGATGAAAAGGTTTTACTAATTATACACATCCAATGCTTGGATGTATATCAATTCATGTTAGCAATGTTACACCAATCAATTTTAAGGCATTACAGTAAAGGCCAAGAAGAAAAGAAATGTAAAAACCAAATTATTCGGATTGTGAGTAATTGTTTTCTAATTTTCTATCCAATTCATATTATCCTCCTTATTCTAGCACATGCATTTTGTAATTATCAATTTTCCTTTTCCATTTCTATTGAACAAAAATGTTGCACATGCCTAAGTGCTCCAAGATATCCAGTTTTCCATCTGTTATTTTTCCTTCGCAAATAATGGAGCAAAAGCAAGTGCTACATAAGTAAATGTTATGACGTAAGTGTCTAAATCCCATGCTTAGGGGTCACGTCTAGGAGAGATTCCATATAATGGATAATTAACTACCAATGTTACAAAGCAAGAGTACAAATCAATCACAGGAACTCTTTTCATAAAATAAATACAAAGGCAGCATATGCAAATAATCTCGGGTCTTCTAGAATTACCAGTAATAATTTCTTTGTCACATGTTATAGAAACGATAGCTTGGCTTCTAATTCCAGAGGCAGAAAATGCTACAGCTTGTGGGAATCTCCATTCTTCACCTGATGAGACCGGTGCTTTGAACATCCGCATAAGTGCACCACCAGCAGAGCCTGCTGTAACCTTTCTATGTTGAAAAAGAAAAGGAGTTCCATGGCCATCAGGTGTGTTGGGTTGCCACTTATGTTGTGCAACATGTGCTGCTGGTGCATTCATATCAACAACCACAACAGCATCTGAAGATGCATGAATTGCAGCTGCAGGAAGATTGCAACGTTCAGGTGATGGAACAACATAGGGCTTGACTTCATTTGGGTTGCGGAATATTGTCTGATATGAAAAGAAATACATGCATCAACAATGAAGCAAACATGAAACAACTTCATATTGTATTGATATATATTCTACCATTGAACATGGCAAACTTTCATGAACAATGAAGCAAGTATGAAACAAGTCAAGGGCATCTTATCACAAGTTCATATTGTATTCGCATATATTTAACATGGCAACACTTTCATGAACAATAATATTTGCAACATTTCAAAGATTAATTGTAACAAATATTAGTTATATTGTTTTACCAAAATTGTTCATATTAGTTATATTGTTTTACCAAAATTGTTCATTTAGATCTCATGTCCCAATACCTCCAAAATCTCAAAACGATTATTGGGTAGGTTTGGTGATTAATATTAAGTGAAAGTTGTTGATGGAGGAGGGAAATTGAGAGAGGAACTGATAAGGAAATGTTTCTGAAAGAGTTACTTTTTGTATTATGAATCTCTAAGTTGTGAACTCAGGTTTATTTAGTACTTAAAAGTCAGTTACAAGCTCTAACTAACTTACAGTATAGTGTATTGTATGGATGTTACTTTATGTGTCAACCAGACATATAAAGTAACATCCATACAATACAGTATACTGCACAGAGTAGCGAGATGAAATTTTATTGAACTGTATGTATGTGGTGAGCAAGCTTCTCTCCTAACAAACTCAACAAACTTTCTTAATGCCTCACTCAGTAAATAGGCTTCCCTCTCTTTTATAATATAGCACTTAAAAGTCAGTTACACGCTCAAACTAACTTACAGTATACTGTATTGTATGGATGTTACTTTATGTGTCAACCAGACATATAAAGTAACATCCATACAATACAGTATACTGCACAGAGTAGCGAAATGAAATTTTATTGAACTGTATGTATGTGGTGAGCAAGCTTCTCTCCTAACAAACTCAACAAACTTTCTTAATGCCTCACTAAGTAAATAGGCTTCCCTCTCTTTTATAACCGAAATTATCCAAGATTTCAAAGAATATCCTAACTACTTTTACAAGCTTCTAGATACCATGCTTGTGGGTTGGGCCCAACGATCGGGTCATCAACCCTATTGGACCATGGCGTTCTATAATTGTGCATACCATAAACCATACAGCAGAAACTATGTACTTCAACATCCCCCCATCCCCACTCCTAAATCTCAGGGTGACTGATAACTGTTGTCAAACCTGAGTTTGCATCTGAAAGCGAAGAATCTGAGCTTGGATAATGTTTGGCAAGGATGTCTGCAAGCTAGTCCTGAGCAGGAACATTAGTAATAAACAAAGAGTGATCAAGCACCACCTAGACAGAGAAAATGTGCAATTCCAAATGTTTTGTGTATGAGTGTCACATGGGTTTTTGACTCAAAATAGACCGTGCTTTGGTTGTCACGATAAAAATCTAGTGTTAAGCACTCTATTTTAAGATCCTGAAGTAAATACCTAGTAGGGTTGACACAGCTCAATAGCAATTCCCTTGGAAAAATTTCGTGTTAACCCTACTTTGATAATAAAACCATAAAATGATGACACTTTAACAGGAATTTTTTTTAGGGAATTGCTATTGAGTTTAAACTATTAGGAAAGATTTATAGGTTAATGAGGTGGATCAAAATATGGTTTATGATAAAACATTATGGCGGAATTTGATCCACGTAGTCTGACCCCACTTAGTGGGATAAGGCTTGGTTGTTGTTGTTGAATTGCTATATTAAGGTCCTCATAATCGATTAATTTGTACTCTTGAAGCTAAGTTTACGGAAGTATCACTATTTAGGGAGAATATAATCCATTTAGTGCTGTATATATTTTGTTTTTATTTGAATAGATGTCATATATAATTAGTTTCCATATATTGCAGATTTACAGATTAGCCAGATGTTTTTGATATATAAGTTTCAGTCATTACATAAAACTAAGTAAAACAAAAGGATGAAAAACAAGTTGTGATGGGAAGAGGCAGAGCACACTCAAGCATACATGCATGCTCAGTGAAGAACTCAAGGGTCAAGATGTAATTTATCAATAAAAGCTTTTCAACCAAAAGTATCAACAGTTACCTGCAAATGCAGAACTTCTGCTAACGGCATTTTCTTCAAGTGGGGAACAGTCAAAAGTTGGGAGGGTGTTTGTCCAAAATATGCAATTTGATCTTGTGTGGCACACTGTTGAACCTTTACTTATCATGTACAAAAGTAAATAGTAAGTTACATAAACAATGAATAAAATTTGCAAATGTTTCCGAAAATTCAAATTTAAGATAAATCTCTGATGAATAAAGTTTCTGCATTTTTCCATAAAATTAGAAGACTAGAGTTGAGTGATAGTGAAGTTAGAAGACCAGAGTTGCTGCTAGGCTTGCATGAATCCATTCAGCTTATTGCCAACCCAGTCAGGAGTATTTAACACTTAAGTTAATTCCTGTAAATATTTTTCCTTATGATGATATATAGGACTAGCATATATGTCGCATGTTATACGAGGCGTCACAAGTCTTTCATCTTAAAGGTGTAATGTGTTGCTCTGGTTCTAAAAAAGGTTGGCATTTGTACGGACAGTATAAGGCAATGACTTTTTATTGCAACAACTTGTTGGAAGTACTTGGTAAATAATAAAGGTAGATAATCCAATATAATGAAAGAAAACATGAGAAAGTAGAGAAAGCAGAGAAATCCCTCCTGCCAAACTGCCAGATGGTGGTGGTTTCAGTCAATAAACTTGCCCAATTACTTTCCTGGTGGTGGCTAACAGTGGCCAGAAAGGTTTCAAATGCAGGAAGAATCATGGAGTTCAGGAAATCGGCGGTGGTGACTTGTGACCAAAGAAGATGGGTCAAGGAAAACGAAAATAAGAATCATGGTTAACATCAGTATGGTAGAATTTCAAAGTTAACAGAACTCAGTAGGATAATAGTTCTAGGACAAGTCACTGATACCATATTGAAGGTATGACAGGTTTTAAATAAAGGAGGGAAGAGAAACAAATAAATACTTTGAATAGTAACAGAAAAACGTGAAAACCAATCCTTAGAGATAATCTAAGATATTCTATGATAAAATTATGATACAATAAGATATTTTCTTATTGTTTAACAAATTAGTTATGCTGACTATCGCAAACATCGCTGAAGAAAATATTATTAATGTGAAATTTTTGCAGACTTGAAATCTCAGATTTGATCGTGCATAGATTTCTCACTTTATTTGAAGAAAATGTCTATTTATTATTAGGAAAAAAAAATATTCATGTTTCCTTTATTTTATCCAATCATTCCTGAACCCGTGGAATAGTCTTTATCGTAATTGTCCTATTTAAGCAGTACATATCCTGCTGAATAATATGTAATATTTGCCAGCTACTTTATACAATTAGAAAGCCACAAGGTTCGTAAGTTCAACCTGCCAGCACTTAATAAATTTGTTGTATGTCAATGAAGTGTTTTAGTTACTGTTTCATTCATGATAGGGCATTTTAGTGTTATTTGATTCATATGGTTGACCCCACTTAATAGTGTTGTAATGCAGGAATGTGGTGTAACAATAAACTAAGAGATTTTGCCTCTTAATTTTTCACCAACTCCATCTACAACTTGATTGATGATACAATAAGACCAATTATTTTTCTGAACATGGATTGCATTGCATCATTGATAGACTCATTGTAGGATACAGATATAAATTATGACTCAGTATAACTATCATGTGCTTCAACCCTTTGAGTGAAGGGAATCATCAAATCTTAACTAAGAAGAATATGTCATTTTTTAATGAGCTTTCTCAGGGATCGCATTTTACTCAAACGAAAAATTGAGTTGAAAATATGGATAAGAAAAGGAGACATACTGGGTCAGAGATTTTATCAATATCCACTGTCCCTTCATAGGTAATATAGAAGAAAACATTATTTGCAGCAACAGCTTCTTTGCCCCGTTGTTTATACCTGCATGGTCCAACTAATTAATGTAACAAGATGTACAATGTACAATACAAAGGAACTATTATAAAATGCATATTCATAAAAATAGTTCAAAAAAATATATAAATTGGTGTAGCAAACTTATGAAAAAGGGAAAAACAATACAATGAAAAGAGGAAGCAGTCTAGAACTGGGACAAACATCAATACCCGAAAAACAGAGGTAAAACTGAAAATAGTTAAAAAGCCTACCCAAATATAAGGTCAATCCATTCATGTAAATGAGAAGATACATATTCACTCTCCAGAGCCTTCCGATGCTTATGAATAAAATCAATCGGATTTTCAGCCCAAGCAGGAAGTTTTACAGTATCTGGTATGGCAGAAATAAGATTAACAATGACATGCATTGGAATATAAATTGAAGTCAAACTACCGCAGAAAATCATAATAAATATACCAAGCTTTCCTCCCAATTGAGTTGTGCCAAAATCAATTGAGTTTTCGTTTGTGAGGACTTCAGGTTGGTAAAATAGCTCAGGAACCTAAAAAAGAGAATTAAATAAACTCCTTATGATATAAGTTAAATAAAACCATAATAAGAATTAAATCTTGCTAACAATATTAAAAGAAGCTAGTCAAGGCGTATCAACCAGGCATTTCATTGTAAAGGAATATACATACCAACTCCTTAACATCACTCATGTCCTCAAGAACTCCATTCCAAGTACCAGAAATATCAGAAAACATCCGATCTGCATGGTCAAATTTTCCACCTTGCAGTTGAATAGCAAGGGTAGTGAATGGTTCGACCCTAACAAGATAATACAAAACCTATAAAAAAAGATAATAACACTAGTTATTGCAGAACCAGCAACTAAAAAATTAACCAATGACAGCAGCATTACATTACTGGACAATTACTTTTGCTGTTTAGAAATGAAAAAAATAAAAGTAAATATCAGGCATCAGATGTCATGGTGGTCCAAAACACAAAAAACAGGAGGTTTGAATGCAATAGCAAAAAGAAGCTAAACAGACAGAAAAATATAAAGAAAACGTAAGTTTAAAGATGATATTCTTTCAGATGTTAAGTTTTCGTTTTGGGCCTGATATATTCCACAAACCTCACTAAACCTAAATTTTGATAGTATTTGATCAAGTTGTTAACTGTTAGTCCACGTATGTGTAAGTAACTGTATTTAAGTTGCTTTAATGTTACCATCCGTATTGAACCATTATTATTAGCAAGTATATTTCTATACAGGATCAAAACCTGCTTTCCCTTTATTAGAAAAAAAAAATGAGCTCTACTGGAAATTCCGCATTCATTGTGGTCCGCCCCTAGTCATCTAATTGCGGCATTTGGGTTTCCTTCATTGCAGCCTCCAACACCTTCATTATTTTGGGTGTGAAATGGGTGGATTCAGTCCCACATTGCCTAGAGATATAGCCTGTGTAGTGTTTATAAAGCAAGGGCAGCCCTAACGTTAAAAGATGGTTTTGTAAGGATGAGTTAGGCCCAATATAAAAATCTAAGCAGCTCAATTCAAAAGGATGTAATGCTTATTCCTTTAGTGACAATTTTATGACAGCTCTTAAAATTTGGGTTTCGGCTAACTTTACCACAAAAACTAGCTTGTGGGTGAAAGTTGTAAATTGTCAGAAGGAAAGGCAGTAAGGAGAGTATATCAGATGGAGGGTAGTCAAATCACTTAGAGGTAGAGAAAGTCCTAGAAAAATTATAAGAGAAAATATTAAGATCTAGAGATTAATTAATTGGATAGAAAAATGGTATATGATAGAACATTATATGGTCGTTTGTCCATAAAGCCGACCCCAATTAGTGGGATAAGGCTAGGTTGTTGTTGTATGGTCAACTAAAAGGCCGTCATTATAATAGTCCGGTACAGTAGCGTTTTGAAAATCATTTTCCCCAAGGGCAACATATCTCAGTTAGGGGCCAGTTCATAACTGAATAATTTGTCTATGCAATTACAATAATATGTTGGATGAAGTAAGCCAGCAGCAACTGGACATACACTTCTAATATGTTGAAAATCAACATTATACTTTTTGAAAGTTAAAAAAGTGATATTTTCAATGCAAAATTTGACTTTTCTTTCTACTTTTAGTTCCTTAACCGATGCTCCGGGGGCACCGGTTAACAAGACCCGTATATGTGTTTAGATTTATTTACTAAAAAGACATCACGTGACACTCGCTCTGGAAATTTAATCTGTTTGGATTGTACTCTCTCATGACTCCTCCAATTTTCTTCTGAAAACTTGATGATGTCAATGCTTCTGTCTTGAATATTTGATACAGAACCAATATCCCATTTATGTCGATGCAAATAAAAAAGTAGAATCAGTGTGCCAACTACACAACCAATATCCCATTTATGTGAAATCAGAATTTTTGAATAAACAATAGGTCATCCCTTTGAAACAAATCAGGTTGAAGAAACTATGGAAGTCCAAACAAGATCACTGATTGTGACCGCAAAAATTGAAGATTTAACCACAAATTTATATGAAGAAAGGGGAAAAACAAAACAAAGGACTCTGTTGACGATGAACACGTGCTCTTGTTTTTAATTGATACTTCAATTTTGTGTGTAAAAGAAACAACTTCAAACAATTGTTCATCCTAATCAAAATGAATCCAGTAGAAAAAAATGCAGAGCGCAAGCAATTGTTCTATAAATTTGAAGGGCAAGTCGGCAACCAATATCTTTGACAAACGAGGGCGATGAAAATTGCAATGTGATTGTCACGTGATATTTTTAGTGGATAAATCTAAGCCTTTAGATTCAAAGAGATCAACGGTTATTAATTGGTGTCAAACTAAACTTTGACACCTGGTGTCAACGGATCCTATATATATATATATATATCAAACTATCTGCCTAGGACTCAAACATCATCGAAGATACCAAAAGAACCTAACAGCTAGAATGCTAACGAACTATAATGATTAAGAATGACTGCAGGTAAAGAAGAGGAGACCCACCGTTCCAGCACTCGAGTAGTGTGATCCGTAGTGGAATTTAGGTATGAGTGGATCATCGAAGCTGGCATATCTCTCTTGAAATCTTTTCAGACGATCTGGGTTCAGTGCCCCAACAGGCTGCATCATATCAAAAGGTTAAATTATGAACTTACATATAAATTAAATTTAACACACGTTTTTATTTAATCTGATTAAAGCAATGCAATACATAACACCTTTGAAAGGTCTCGAAAAGAAGAAGGATTAGAAATATCCAAGCTCTCTGAATTGTAATCGGAAAGAATCCAGGGGAACACTGGGTACTGCCAAGATTAGATAACAATAATGAATAAAAAATTATGTAGAATTAAAATGTTAAAAGAAGGTGTGTGTGTGTGTGTGTGTGAGAGAGAGAGAGATCACCTGGGTAATATCATTATAACTACGCCCAGCCAGTGTATTGAGTTGCATTAAATATTCAAAATTGCTGATCTGCATAAGGGAAGTACAAAACTCATACATAAGAAATGAGTGTGTTATATAATACAAACTATTTTTCTTCATCAATTAAGAATCTTACCTCCCACCTAGCCCAGCGCTCCATAAGTTGAGTTCTTTTCAAAAGTTGATCAGGTCTCTGCAACAAGGAGGTACTTCCTTTAGGTTTTTGAGCCACAACATACAGCATAAAAACTATACCACAAAATAAAAATATAGCAGGGACACAAGTGTAAAATAGCATTAACATGAAAATAAAATGTTTTCAACTTCATTAGTATTTACTTGTACCGTAAGCCCATGTGCAGAGAAATTAACACAAATTAACAGTCAGAACGTGTATTACCTGAGTAGCCAAATATATGTTGTTTAAATGAGGAGGCCGTGCTTGAACAATTGCTCGATATGCATTTCTTCGCCCTTCACTACTCTAAAGAGAAATTGAAAGGGAAATGTAAGATATATATTAAACCATTATTCAATCTCTACCTACCAGTTTAAGAATTTAGAGGACAATATATTTAGCATCTAACAAACTTAAGACCAAGTGGTCATGAATCAATCCTTGTCGGCCCCAATGGGCCTGTGCATTACCCATGCGTCGAGACTAAAAGGCTCTTGCCAGAAGGATCATGCAAGAAAAAAAAAATTGTTCTTGAGTCTCCAATAATAGCTTAAGCTTTTAAGGATGTGTTTGACAAGGATTATAAGAGTACAAGATTGATCAATCAGTGAAGTGTTCAAAATTAAGTCAGCATTGAGAATGGTCCCAGATCCAAATGGACTTTTACTTCCTTAAAAATAGAAGGAAAGAAACTAGCATATGTGAGAAATTATACCCCAAAATCAAAAAAGAAGTTTGAACGATCCACCATAAATAGCTCCAGTGCACTTCTTCTAAGGAGGTACCTGTAAAGGAACTAACATTTGTAAACCACTAATAGCGGGTATATTATTCAGAATTTGTACAATGCATATGAACAATAGCTTTACGGGCCGCCCGGTGCACAAAGCTCCCACATATGCAAGGTCTGGGAAGGGGTCCCACCATTTGGTGTATTGTACGCAGCCTTACCAAGTTTTTTACACAAGAGGCAGTTTCTAGGACTTGAACCTGTGACCTTTCAGCCACATGACAACAACTTTACCGTTGCGCCAAGGCTCCCCCTTATACGAACAATAGCTTTGACAGTAATAAAAACAATGAGGCAAAAAACTTAATGAAATTATACAAAAAGGGAAGATGGTGCTTCAAGAGAGACAGGTATTTAACTCTTTCAAAACTATAGTAAATAATAGTATGAATGAGATCAAAACAGCTCATAGGCAAATATCAACTACATCAATGGTACAATGCACGTCCAACATATAACAAGGGGGCAGCGGCCAACATCCACTCTCAAGATTCATATTAATCAATCCATCTCTGTGTCCAGCTCATGTATACTCAATCTTACCATACTCAAGATGACAACAGAATAATGTGGATAGTAACAAAATCAAGAAATTGAGCTCACCTCCGGCTATATATTTGATGGAGAGATGACATTAACCAGCTACGATCCTTTTCTTGGTTCCCTGCCTCAAAACTGGAATGAAAACCATCTGTTGCAGCACTGGTCTCATTGCTATTGTTATCAACTATAAAATTTATCCTCCTACTGGTGACCTATAACAAGAGTATACTGCTTCGTATGAGTGAAATTATCATACCTAAGACAAGAAAACTGTAGAAATTATCGGGTTTGGGAAGGGATGGTGATACAAAGAGAATAGAGTTACATAATATGATATAAAATCTATATGTAGTATTGTAATGTGCTGTGAAACAGAGTCAAAGTGTGTGAAAATCATCGTTTCCAGGGTTGCATTGGGACCCCTTGTCATATGGGTTTGAATGCTGATATCCATGATTATTTATTTTTTTCCTTTATTTCCTCGTTTATGAAAATTATTTTTTCTCTCTTTTTCCTTGTATCTAGGGGTGTTCGTATGTGGGTTTGGCCAAACCCAAGACCCGAACCATATAGGATACTCCGGTTTGGGTGAGATAAAACGTCCACCCGTTATATTAATTAGACTTGTTTTTTAATATAGAGGATTTGTTGTGTCAATTTTTGAAATTAGACTTGATTTATAACCAATTTTTTTTTAAAGAAAGATTATAACCATAACCTTTGATATTCTCCTTCGTCCCTATGAAAATGAAAATGAAAATAAAAATATGAACATTATTGGGTAAGTGGGTTTATTGGGTCTAGTTTTACCCAAAACCCGTTATTTTTTATGGGTTTATCATTTTTTAAAACCATATCCACCCAATCACCCAACCCGACCCACTTTTTTGTGTTTTTTTGGGTGGATTTGACGGGTATTTTTGGGTTGACCCAACCCATGAACACCCCTACTTGTACCACGCCCCATTGACCTTTCCGGTTATTCATGTGTTTATTTTGTGGTTGAAGAAAAAAGCAGCAAAACCATTTTCAAACCTCTGTTTCCATTAAACCAGCCAATAGTTCTAACTTTACTAAAATTAAACCCCTAATCAAAATTAAACAAGAGAAAAAATAACTTCCTAAATAGCATAAACTGTCCGCATGGATTGTGCATCGTTCTCTGCCTCAAAGGCCTAACCGTTATATATAAGCAAAAAATCATCATACATCTTTCCCACAATAAGAAACATTAAGTGAAAAATTCTTCATGCTTCATAAATTTTCTTGTATGTCAACTCATCCCCTCAGTATGCTCACATAATCACATTTTGCTAAGTGGATATGAAATGCAGAAGATATATGCCGATACAGTACACATTATCGACAACTCATATAAGAAATATCATCGCGGTAGTTTTTGCATCAATGGAGGCATTCCCATTCATAACTTGATACATACATTTTAGTAAAAATTATAATAATTTCAAATTTAGGCCCATAATACTTACTTGGAAGGTTCCCCGTATGACCTTAAGTGGTCGGACCATAGATGTCGGTAACTCGAGAACAATTCTTTCATCAAGTTCGCTAGGAACATACCCAGGTGCTATGGCTGAAGAACTCTGATCAATGTGTTCATCACTTGCATGTTGTGGACTGCTGGATTCTAAAGATGCCTGAACAGATTGCTCTGCTGATTCGGAAATGCTAAGCTGGTTGTCTCCTTTATTTTGAACATCATCAACCCTATCAACCAAATTCTCAGCATCAACCTGTTCTTCATCTTCATTGACTGCCTCCAATGAGATTGCTTCGGCAGATAAAATCGGAGTGCTTTGGTCTTTTTTCTCTTCAGAGTATTCCTCATAATCAGCTGCAGAACCTAAATGATCAGATCCTTGATAATTCCTCCTCAAACATCTTCTCATCCTGGAAGAACTTTCCATTAAATCTAGTTTCCAAAAAACCTACAAAATGAAGAGAAAAAAAATAAGCATGATAAAGTGAACTCATACTCTGTCGTTTGATTAAATTTTAGCAAGAGTAAAAGCTGGCCAGATAATATATCCTCCAAATATGAGCAAAAAACAAGGAAACAGATTAGTTGAACAATCATATTGTTCAGCAAAACCAAAAGCCCCACACAAATACCAGTGACACAATACAAAAAGCTGATTTTTCTGTCTTAAAATTCTCTGGTTTACTTCAAGAATAAACATGAAACAACAGCAAACAACTAAATGCACATCTCCCTGAAGACACAAAAATTTGTGGTTGATAATGACAATGTGAATATCATAACATACACGAAGCGGACTGTATAAATTATCTGCGGAAGGCCCAAAAAGACTTCTCATCTCTATTAGTTGGTGAATAAGTTTGCGCCATGCATGGACTCCGGTACTGATTCGATGTCGAGTAACTATGTCCACATAAGCACGCCTGTCAACCTGGCAAACATAAAATATTTAACAAGCAGCTTCTCAAATAATCTGCATGTCATAGAAACAATTAGCAAACGAACCTCAGACCGTTGCATATTCCTTGCTAGTGCAAAACTGGCTACAAGAACAGCAATATATTTATATGAAAAAGCATTAAAATCTTTCCCATACACTGACTTTGTGCCAACTGGCTGCAAACATTCCATCCAGGCAACTCCCATTGCTTCAGAAACATTCCACCTGTTGACCCTCTCCATATCACTAGCACTCCTTCGTTGTGCAGATGTAGCCATTGCAACAGCACTAAGACCCCTTCCAGAACCAATTTTTGCAAATCGCTCCAGATCACGAGCAGCTGCCAAAGCAGCAGCTTTCGCAGCTGCTTTGTCCTTGGGAAGAGGTGGAGTTTTGTTAGAGACTTCCAAAGGTCTTTGAAAGCTTGAAAATGTATGAAGTCTAGTTTGTTTGCGTTCAAGCAATGAAGTATCACGCCTAAGATGGGATGTTTGTGCAGGAGCTTGGCTTTCGCCACCTGACGCACCGGCTGCAATCATCGCCAATGCCATTGCAGCAGGTGGAGATGCAAAAGCAGCAGCCCAGGCAGGAGCTATCATTGCAAGAGCAGCCTGAAGAAAATAACAATTATCAATTACACATCTAAAATAATGCGGCAAAATCATGTCAATGAATACATGTGTCAAGCACATTTGTATAGGGTTTATTAGAATCAGAAAGATAGAGGATAGGGAATACTTCAGCTATAAAAACAAATTGATAGAAACAGGTTTAATAAGATCAATCGGTTTATAAGAGTTGTCTAATCCCTTTGCATATGGGAAATACTGATCCCCAGAAATAATCCATGTGGAAAGACCCAAGAGAAGACATACATAAAATTCTATCCAACGCAAATTTAAAGGCAACAACCACACCCTTGAAAGATATATTTCTTTTCAACAAAAAATATAATCCTGTACAAACAAACATTGGCCCGATGTATTGTTTTCCTTCTTGTTTATCTTCTTAATACCAAACCCTTACACTCCATTTGATTGGCAAAGAAAGTATTCTTTTCAGCGCAAAACGGCATGCATAAGCATCCCAATAATGACTGCAATTCCAACAAAGTTGCAACCCCAGCCATTACCTATCATTTCCAACACACCATAAATTTATTAAAAATAGAGAAAAGAGTAGGAAAAAATGAGCATCTGACCCATCACCAACTTATTTGAACCAAAAAATTGTAAGAGCAGGTCAAAGGAAGTAAAAGGAGAGAAAATTAAAAAATGAGGATAGAAAATGAGACGATTTTCTAGTTGTTTGGAAAGAGAAAAAAATGCAACTGTTCTTTTTCCTTGTTTAATTGGGTAGAGATTAGGAGAGAGAGGGGGGGGAGCATATTTTTGAAATGACAAAAATATCCATCGGTAAAAATGAAAAGAGGTAAAGAGAACAAAAAGAATAGAAAATTAAATATTTTTTAAACACTGAATAATATGTAATGAAAATTTACTATAAATTAAAAAACATAATCTATTCAACTAGGTTGTGGAATGCAGCGGACATGAAAGGACGCCCAAGAGTAACATAACACAATGTCAAAGTAGGAAACGGATCATGTAGCACATGCTATTTTCGTCATTTATGTTCCCTCATGGGCTGAACCGGAGAAAAATACCACCTTTTATGTTTCCTTTTTGCATACCAAAACAAAGGAAAATAACATATTTTTGCACTTCCTTTCCTTTGTTTTTCCATAAAACCAAGCATTGTGTTAACGTGAATGTGAAGGTATCGATATAAAATAAGCCAAACCATTCTTATTACATATGTTTTAACGTGTGTATTTAAAGGAATGGACAGTAAAGCACCTCAATCGGCAGGGAATCAGCAGCTAATGCACGGTCATCGGCAACAAGAGGATTCAAACCATCAGCAGTAGCAAGTTCATGAATGCTAGCCAAAAGAGGGCGCCACCTCCTTAAGACAGCAACAAATGGTGGTAATATAGCCTCAAGGTACTGTTTGCGAAGAGGCTTTTGGTCTCTGCTAACAGCATGGTAAACCTGACAAAGAGTAGTATTATGGTAACTACATCGTTGTATACAAAAAGAAGACAAACGAGAAAGAATGAAAATGGACTAGCTGAAAATACAAACCTCGGCATATAGCACGCAAGATGCAACCAATACTCTTTGCCTCTTAGAATCAGAAATTGGCATGTTGAGTACAGGAGAGAGAACACTGTTGAAATTATATAATAAAAATTAAAAGACAAGATCAACCCATCAAAAATCAGATAATGAAAATAAATATGGAATTATGCAATTAACATGCTAGGTTAATGAAATTTATCTGTTAGGACAGAAACATGCGCACACAATTTTAGATTGAAGGGATTGTTCTACCTCCATAAAAGAGCTGATCGCGGTTTTCTTCCTTCAGAAGCCGCATCGTCAATACTTGTATTTCTCATCAGCATATAATCTTCACCATTATCGTCTTCCCTCATTGATAGAAGAACCATTCTAAGCATGCATAAGAACGGTTGGTCACTGTCTAGTAGCTGGTACAGTGCAGCCATCCCTCCCATTCCGGTGCCTGATCCTCCACCTATACCAAGACCACCACCGAGTCCAGACTCATCTAGCAATAATGCTTGGAGCATTGCCACAGACTTTCTCACCAAAGGAAGCTCAATCCAGTTTCCATTGGCATCTTTCTCCAAAGTTGACTTCCAAAAATCCCATCCACTTCCCCCACCACCAAATGCAGCTGGATTCTGTGGAAGGCCAACACCATACCATAAACGGCTCCGATATTTCCAGCCATCAGCTAAATCCTTTGCACATGACCCATGTGACACAAAAGCACAAGATACAGATTCATAAGGCTCAGCTGCTGCTGCAGCCGCAATCTTTTCCATCACTGATGTAGGGATCTGACCGGTTCCATCAGCCATTGAAGAAAGGGCCTTCAAAAATCATGAAAGTGTGAGTTCCACCAATATAGAAATATATAGAACAAAAACGGCATGAGGAGGAATAGACAAATCAGACAGACAAGAATGCAAATGCAATGGCAATAAAGACAAAAATAAAGCTTGCACATATTTTCGTAAATCTGAAAGACAGATACAAAAGTTAAGAGATAGATAGTATAAAACAGGGAATGTTACAAGAATTAAAAGATATTTGGAGAATAGAACAGTATGTCGCCAATGCATTAAATTTTGGAGGAATAACAGAAGTGGCATTGGAGATACACAAAAATAAAAACAAAATACTTATCTATTTATGACAAGTAGCATGCATGTGTAGTTTTAGATTACTATAAGCATACATCTAAAGGGTTTCCCCCTGAGCCACCGGATAGAGAACTTCGGCTGTCCGCGACTTCTTCTGCTGACTCGTCAATTGTTGACAATGACGTTGAGTGATCACTTATTGGATACAAAGTAGTAAGTGGAGATGGAGATATATCTGCAGTTCGTGAAGAAGATTGTTTGCTCTGCAACCGTAAATGGTCTTCAACAAGCATAAGTATCACAATGGCATTCTCAACTAAGGCCACAGACAACTGGGCAGCATTATCAGCCTCAGCCTTAGCATCTGTTGGAGACAAACCCTCAGCAGCAACACCAGCCGCAGCTGCAGCAATAATTTGAGTCTGCAGCAAGGGAAAGCTGTATGTAGACGTCATTACTGTTTTTTCTTCCACTCTTAATAAAATTAGAAACATAGAAAATTGTACTTATCATTTTAGCATATGATTTTGGTATCTATGTGTGCTTTGGCATAGTTATAGAGTTTTTGTTTCCCAAGTGTGATATACATTTCAAAACAAAAATAATTTGGTGGAGGAGGTAACAAAAGCAAAAAGAATATCATTACCATGGCAAGTCATATCATGCACGGAACTTTTTATAAGGAAATCCTGTAAAAATAGAAAACATGATTTACCTGAACCTGCAATTCTCTAGCGGCAAAGTCCAACAAGACACCTAAGAGTCTCCTTTTAAATATAGGCAACGATTCTTCACGCCTATGAGGAAATTGACCCAAAAAAGAATGATTATATAAATAAAATGAAACTAAAAATTGTAAACTACTGCTCGATACTTTCAATCAAGATAAAAGAGTAATATGGTAGTATAAAAGAATTTATAAAACTCTTCTTCCTAAACTTTTATAATATGTTCAACAAACATAGACAGTGGCATTATGGCTCTTGTTAAAATTAAGAATCTTTAGATATTCCTTTAATTGTACAACTTCCTAGATTGATTGCCATTACTCCTAGAGTATACAACTTCCGAGGCTAGTGCTTACTAGTTAAGCACTCAATGTATTTATTGTAAAACCATTATAAATACAAGGTCTGTGATCTCATTAGACACAGAGTTTACATATTTTTACAGCTCTAAATGTTATCTTTGAGTATCTCTCAACGTAATTGTCCTCTTTGAATTACCGTCAACCAATGTAAAACATATACCTGCAAAGCTTCTTCATATTGCCTCATCAAGTTTACAACTTTCATCAACTTTTATCAAATTTCAAAATTTAGCAAAAGCTGATTCAATCAAACTCAATTGGAACATACAATTTTTCCTCGTGTATTTTTTCTTCGCTTCAAATTTTATAATCTCGAAGTTACGATATTATGAGCAGTTCAGTGTATACTTTTCCACATCACACCAGAATAGCTAATACTTCCTAAACAATTTAGAGAAAAGGTCACTTCAAAAAAAAATTGGTGATGTCAAAAATATTCTGTCAAGTAATGGAGATCAACTAAAAGCTTAAGTGGTCAAGTAAAAACTGATGAATCGTTATATACTTAGCAAAAACCCCTAACTCAAGGGAGATATAAGGTGGTTGGGGTGGGGGAGTTAAGGAGTGGGAGGATAAGGAGGTTGTGGGTTCAACCCCCACCCATAACAAAAAACTAACATTTGCCATTAAAAAAAAAAAATAATACTAACTCAAGCCCTTAGAACTTGAAGCATGGACAGTGGAATGGGCCACCAAACCTTATGCTGAGCAGTTAGAATTAAACTCCTAACCACTTGATCATAAACGCTCTGGTAGCATGTCAAGGACTAACTCTGCTAAAGACTTAGGCTGTTGGGTCAGAGCTCATGAATGATTTTAACTCAAACAATGCCAAACAGCATCAAAGTAAACCAAAACCAAAAAGAACAGAATACTCAGAGCAGAAGTGATAAGTAAATGCTTAAAGAGATCATAATGGATGTATAAACTTACCTTACTCGCTGTTCCCCTGTGCTAGATCCACCTACAATAGAAAGCCACTCTGCACAATGAATTGTTGCTTCAATATCCTGAACAGAAGGAGTAACATTAAGTAGCATGAATCAGCCTGATAAAACCAGAACTAATGCGAGCAAACAGATATGGACATTGACAACAGAAGTTAAATTCCAACAGAATGATGACTAATAAGTTACATAACATTTCAGCAGTCAATTGTGGCTTCACATATAAACTGCAGGATAAAATTTACTTCCTCTTGATGACCACAATTATGTGATTAGTAAATAGAATATTACAAAATGTCTTAAAACTCATTTTTAATATTTTCTAGACAAGTCATTGCTTGAAACCAACAAGTATGGGAAACATCTAAAAGATTCTCTTTTAATCACAAATGTCGAGATGCATGTTATCAATATGACAATTCGGCTACATTTTTAAGCCTCGTTGGTTCCAGTATTCATTTGATTTCTTTATTTGAAATATGTTATTCAACCTAACCCCCTTCCCCCCCAACCCCCCACCCCACCCCCGAAAGTTTTACTTTTTTCTTAACTTGGAATAAAATTCTTCCAGTACAATAAAAGGGAGGGGAAAAAAACAGCCTTCTTCACATCTGCAAGCCTAAGGAAACTCCGGTGAATTAAAAAAAAAACTTACTTACAAATTCATTGAAAGTTCAAGCCTAGTTTAATGTTTGACGTTCAACAGTTAAAACCTCAGACAAAAAACAAAGATTTAATAAAGAGAACAGAAAGCGGGCAAACAAACTATTGCATGTGCACGCTGTCATCAGCAACATCATGACTCATGAAAAAGCAAAATGGACAAGAATTGGAAGTAACATGAACTATTTCCACATGAAAGAAGTTAAAAATCCAAACAGATATTAACCTTCCATCCATCCTTTTGGCGCATTGAGTGCTCTAGCATGATAATTAGGAAGTTATGAATCAGGTCTTCTACGTCTCCAACACTTGTTGAATCAGACAATTTGCTTGAACCCACCTGTTGCCAAAGAGTGTGCAGTTGACATGGTCAAAGAATTTCCCACAAGAACCACACCGAAAACAAATATTATACAAGTTGGCATTAATTTAATGCCTGTGAAAATTGTAAAAGAGACCAAACAAAACTACACACACATGTTATTACCTCATAGTTTGAGATCAGGATTTCCAAAATCCATTCAGGCCATTCCTCCATGTTGATCATACTGTTTCTATTTTCAGGATGACTGCAAGCCAAGAATAGAAGATCCTGAAAATAGACACGAACAAGCAGCTTAAAGCTAGGTGGTATAGAAAAATCCCAAGTAAGAACTGTATGCATCATTTTTTTTTTTTTAAAGAACTGTATGCATCGTTGGAAGTCTTATGTTAGACCTCTCATTAGTAAATATAATTAGGCAGATATATGTTATTAGAGGTAGTTATCATATTATTAGGAGCAGTGATGTTAATTAATCGTGTCAATTAATTGTGTTAGTAATGTTTTAATAGGCGTGTGATGTAACTTTAAAAACAGTAACTTGTTATTTGAATTAAGTGTGGAATTATTTGCTATAAACCGGTTGGTTAAGGAGAGGACAGGCTCTCAAATCCTTGTCATTAGTGTGTAACTTCTTTAACTGTTTCTCAAGAAACTGAACCTATCAGTTTCGGCCAGAGGAAACTTCTTTAACTGTTTCTCAAGAAACTGAACCTATCAGTTTCGGCCAGAGGAAGAACCACTACATACGTAATCATTGCTCTTTAGAACATCGTTTCAAGAGTATTTCATCGATAATATTCTAGTAAATTCAGTATATTTTTATTTAGATAATAATTCTAACATCTTACTTCCAAAGGTAAATTTTTGTAAGAAAACTTTTTATATTGTTGTGCTATATACATGGACATTCGTTGAAATAACTATGACATAAAAAGGTAACTAAGACAATAAACAAACAAAACTGCTCATATAGTACCAGAAAAAAATTGAAAGAGAGGTTTTGCAGAACTTAAGACACAATAACACTTATTTTTATTGTTCTATTTGAAAAGGGTGGAAAATATCTGGGAAAAAATAAATGTGAAGATAAATAAAACGGTTGAATAAGATAGTCTCCTTTCTGGTCTGGTCCCTTGGTGTATCTGCCAGTGAGACACTATGAAAGAACCGACATGTTGAACATCACCAATAAGCAACGATAAATGTCAGGTAAAGCAAGTCTTTCAAATACAGAGTATATAAGACTTTTAAAGGTTTCCTTTTCAATAGAAAAATAACATGTCAATAGGTCAAAATAATCATGAGTTAAAATAACAGAAAAAGTGGACAAAGTAACAACCTATCCTGTAGTTAGTTTCACTTTATACCAGACTAGGTGAATATACAATCTTATGTTTCATCATTATCTTTAACATCTTAAAATAACAGCAAACTTAAGCCTTTAAAAATGAGTAAAATGTAAACATGTAACAAGAAAACCAAACTGCTAAATTAAACAGCCCATCCATGAAGAAGTAGTAAGGTGAACTGAGTAGTTCAAATAAATGAATCAAGGAAGTATAAAAACACATACTGCAAACATCTAATTAATAAAATAAAATGCAATATATCAAACACTATATGCATATGAGAAGTAATGAGGATATGAGAAGCAATGAGCTATTACCTGCAATGCCCTGCTCTGCAGTGACCTAGGTGCAAATGGAAGGGAATGCAACAGCACCAATAAGAGTTGTGAATGCTCAAAGCGATGACCAGAATCGTAGAAATTTAGTCCATCCTCTAAAGAAGAGGCGTTGATCTGAAATGAAAAGCCAAAAAAATAAACTAATGAGCATAATTTAGCCATTTCGGCAATTTCATTACAAGATTTTTCAAGGAGGCTTTCATGTTTTTCAGTTTTTTATGCAGTCTGTTGTGGCTAACATGGGAAATTTTTTGCATTTGTATTAGCAAGTTTCTTTCTCCGTTCAATTAATGAACTTCCTTTTTCTAATAAAAACAAAAAAGCTTTAGTCAATGTATAAAAAAACTTCCTCCGACAAAAGATGGACTTTTAAGAAGTTAATTCAAGAAACTTGCATGACCACTGTCACAGAATTTCGGGAATGATTTTTTAAATTGCAAACATAAATGTGAAACAAGACAGTAGCATTTTGAACAAATACATGCATCATTCAAACAACATCATGAGAAAAGATTCAAATAATTCCAAACAGAGACATATGGTGGACCAACTTCTTCACAGAAGTATGTATGGCATCCCTATATCGGTATTCAGTGGTTTTAATTACAATCTAGAACAGTATTAGATAACAAAGTATCCCTCCCAAAGAGGAATACCAATGGAGTCTTAAAGAATGATGACAGAATATCCCATAGAGGAATAATATATTGAGTCTTAAGAACGAAGGTGCCCACAGACACAATAAAATCTAAAATGCTCCAAGAGTTATGAGACATTACAAAGCAGAGTTGCAACTTGCTCAAACTGCCTTGCAGTGTACAGGTGAACAGAGACAATATCTATGAATGTTTTCACATACATGACACATGAAAGGACACAAGAGCACTGTTGTAAATCGCAGATTGCGGAAAATAGCAGTAAGTTCAAATTTTGCCATGCGACCGCGTTATAGTCATTATTTGACAAATTTTGCACTAGACCAAGTATCACAGAACAATAGCGGTTTGTTAAAATATCGCTACACTACAGCCGCTCTATTGACAACACTGCACAAGACAAGAAAGAATAGCTAAAATTGCTGATTTCATGCATTGAATGATAATTCCATAATTCAGTTAGAATAGGTAGCATGTTGGCATACCAATATAAACAATATTTTTGCCTAATCCAGTCAATGAGAACTATAAATTTTGCTAGTAAAATTTATAAATGTAAACACATTCATATTTTCAATATTGATGCATATATGCTAGTTATGAAAATATTCACATATAAGCTTTTAATAATGACCAAAAACAAAAATTACGACACCGTGAATAAAACATGGTAATGACATTGAAAATATAACTTCCAATTCCAAAGAAAAAAATAAAATAAAATCTACTCGAGTAACAGTATAGGAGTAACTGCCACTAATATGTTTCCATTGAGATATGCAGTGGGTATATGCGAGAGGAAGTTAGCCATACCGAGGCAGCCAACAAAGCTGTGTAAACATTGTTAGTCATTAGCCTGTTAGGTGCTGCTTGAAAAGCCTTCTGTAAAGCATAAAGTAGAAGAGAAACCTTGTCTTCAAACATAGTACCACCCCTGTCATGGAGTCCAACACCATAAAGGTTGCTCGTTGTATCAGGACTAGCACATGAAACAAATCTCAGTTGTCCTGAAGCTACTAGAGCACCTAAGAGACCTATGATCCCTACAACAATGCCATCACTTTTATCAATATTGTAGACATTTTTCCTAGCACTGTCAGCACTAATGGATAGACTTATGCCTCCAAGATTCTTGACAGAAGAAGTTTCAGAGGCAAATGCCATCCTGTCGCTGTTAATATCTGGAGAACTATGATGAGGACTATTGCCACTGTCAACAGATTGAGAGCGTTTATCCTCTGATCCTTCGTCGTCCTGGCTTCTTTCGGTGTTCTCATTACTACCATCAATTTCTGTTTTTTCAAGTTCAGGATTCTTTGAGGATGATTCCATTACACCACTATCACCAGCTTTAGCTTCCCTCTGGAGGAGAACAAGAAGAGTTTCTATCCCACCACCTGCTAGAAATTCTTCTGCAAATGTGTTAGCCCTAGATGCATTAGGCTGGACAACCATCCTGTAGAAGAGATGCAACACCCTAGCAACCTGAAAAATGAAGCAAATAATGAATGGGTGTAATTTTGTTTAGATGATTAACAAAAAAAATTAAAATCAAATCAAAGCATTATAAGTTCATGTTAAATGTCTCAGACTACATAAAAACCACTAAAAATAAGATTATTAATGCCAGAACATGCATATTACTTGCATCCAATATATTAACTGGAGCTAGTTCAGGTATGTAGATTTCAGCAAGCTAGGGATTTCTACATTGATTAAACCATAACCACCAGGACCAGGTTTGTGTCAAATACATTTGATGATGTTATATCTGTGTCATTAGGGAGGATAATCATGGTTATTGGTCATGAGCTCCAACGTAAGTATGAGTTTTGGACATTGTTCTACGAGTTTTTGTTTGAGATCGCCTGGTTGGCATAGCTCTGAGGTCTCAAGTTATTTAAAAAGGAAGTAGGAAGAATATATAACATGAGAAGACTGGAATCTTGTGCATATTTAGGTGCAGCAGAACGGGGGTATGATGGTGGAACTGACTGGTACCTAACTAACCTATCAGGGTATGAGTACTGGTGTCACGGCTTTATGTTGTACTGCTAATGACATTGCCTTAGTAATGGACTGTTGGCTGAAGTTGGAGGTGTAATTCAATTAGCATAGTTTTGGTGTACTTTTCTTCTTTAACATAAGTTTGGGCTCTGGTTTCTGTTATCTCAGCAACTGGATTGATAGTATAGTGCATTGATCTAGGCGCTACTTGTGCGTGGGACCTTTGTTATCCAATAATATGTATGTTTCCTTGTCATGACAGAAAATGATCTATGTAGCTGACTCTACCTAATGAGAAAAGGCTACAGTGGTTGTTTTTGTTGTCACTTTAGCATCATATCTAACTAACAATGCCTTCTTATTACTCCCTCACAAACAAAACAAAACAAAAAACAAAAAGCATTCAGTGTCACTACTTTACCTGATTGGGTTGTGGACAGTCAACCATGAAACCAAGTAAGCATCGGACATCAGCTGAGACCAACGAAGGAGGAGCTGCCACTATTAAAAGTTCAACTACCACTAAGAGCTCGTCAACCAATGCATTAATTTCACCCACAGGACGTGTTGCCCCAGCTAAAGAAAAAGAATCCACTGAATCAATTTCACGAACAATCCAATAACATCGTCTGCAGCCATCAAGAAGCATTTGAATGGCATTGGCATCACGCATTACTGTTGACTCAGTGAAAACCATGTCTGCAAGTGATGATAGAAGCTTCTTTTGTATGCCATAACTACACAAACTCCAGATTTTTAAATCTAACAGCAGTGTGGCGAAGAGCTGCACTTTAAGTGTATGGTTGATCTTCTGAGATTGACAAACAGAAACAACAGCAGCAACAAGTTCCTCATCTCCTACGCCCTCATGCTTTCCAACATCAAGTGAAGATAGAGTTTGGAGAAGATAATTCAAAATTTTTGACAGAACCTCAGGCCCTCTGCCACGAGATAACTCTTCATTGTTCCTTGGATGTTGAATAGCAATGGATATAATTCTAAATATTGGGGCCGCAAGAGATGTGGTAGCTGAAGAAAGAGATAAATTCCCTTGCAGTGGTTCCAGAGTGTCTTCGTCTATATTGCTTATTGTCACGGGAAGCAAAGACAAGGGACCGCCATAGGCCAATGCCCACAAAGCATCCCCTGGTCGCATTCTTGTAGCAACATGGACTTGCCCAAGAACCTCAGCTGGACGTCGAAGCACTCCTGAATCATAATGAAGGGACCATAAGAAAAGCAGAGATTGATGCAGCAAATTAGTCATGTTTTGGTGCATAAAAAGAACTTTTGTATTGCTGACAGGAAATACAAGTAATTGTTGATCCCGCAAATGGTTGGCTGTACCATATTAAACACTGGAAATAGCTAACATTGTTCACAGGAAATGGTCTATTAAGAAAATATGGAGAAGTAAAGAAACAACAAAGGAGGGGTAGATTACATATAAGTCACAGGCCTTAGCAAACAATTTGTCTATCAGTAAGACTAAAAGCTAAGAAAGAATGAGAGAAGCAGAATAAAATCAAATAACTACATATATTCCCTAATAATTTAGGGAGTAGACAATTAAATAACAACTTCACTAGGGAATAGACTTATGACATACAGGCTGATCAATGATAAGTCTGTTCCGTAATGAATTGTATACTTTTTACCTACCCTTTATATTAATTGATAATAATTGTGATACTTTTTGTAAACAAATTTGCAGTGAATAATTATCCATATATTATAATACAGAAAAACAAATCGATCAAAATTTTCTAACCCGAAGCACCAGAAGGTGAAGCATCTGGACAGAAACGCCCATTCAGCAAACTAGGATGATAGAGCAGATGAATGCAACCTCCAATTTCTGCATCTAGAAGCACACTCTCCTCTGCCTTGCTGTGTACATAGGCATTTGTTGATAGCCATGGTAGCCCAGCTGCATTACCAAAAGAAGGCAATATATCCCCCCCTCTAGAAGCCAGACCTGCCATTCTTTCCGGGCCAATTGGTTCCTTGAAGATGTAAACAGGGCCCATCTCAGCAAACAAAGGACACTGACGACGACGGCGTTGCAAACCAGCCATAGTAGGAGGTGGGTTAGTTCCTATGCAGCAAAACGCGAGGGGTTTGGATATTCGAGGGAACTCAAAAGGACGACTTTCATATAAAGACCCATCCACATATAACCTGACTTCACTTTCTGTATTCCCAAGAATTCCATGCTTGCCTATATGCTCAAGCCCAATGAAGTACCAGCATTGTGGTTTGAAGGCATAGGTAAAATGCAAAGATGACTTTTTTCCCTTTCCACTGGCAGTTTCAACAACCAAAAATTGGGCATGAAAATAAGCCTCTATACCTTGATTATCACCAGATAAAAAACTGAACAGTCGTGGCATGTGCACCGTACCTTCACCAGCAAGCGCACTAGCTGCAGCAGCAGCTGACATGGCTGATGATTTACCAGACCTAGCGGATGCAGCTGCAGCAATCGCAGCAGCAACTGTAGCTGTATTCAATGTGTCTGCAAATGATTCAATATAGATCCATGTTGCAAAAGCATATCCACTCACAAACGGCCAACGGCTCTCACCTGGACCAAGCAAACCAGAACTTTCACCATCAAACTCAAAGGTAGAAGCTGGTCCTCTTGACTCCTTTCCACTTATTGCTTTCTCCAATGCTAGTGTTAGTTGTGGAGCCCAAATTGTTGTAAGTGTTTTAGTAATGACTTGAAACCATCTATAGAGATCACTAACACTAAGAGAATGCCCCGCTAAGAATTGTATACAGTGGCACAGAGGAGTTCCATCCCACCTCATTTGTCCATTTAAGCCAACATCCACTGTAAAAATCTTTTCAGCTGTTCTCAACAGTACTCCTAACAAACCAGCCGATGAGCACATTGCTCTATTTCTAGTACAAGCCCTTATTATGGCAAGTAGTCCCCTAACCATCCTTGTCCTTGGTGACATGACATCATCAGTATCACCTATGTAAGGAAGCCAAGGAATAAGCTCGCCTGACACAATGGCAGCCCGGGAGTTCAGCATTACACTAGGAGGATTATCCTCATCCTCCTCGAAACTTTCAACACCACCCATTGTTGCAAGAAGTGAATCTACAATTAGGAAAGGTACGCTATCCATTTCTTCACCACTCTCAAAAATTTCTACACCACTTGCAATATTCTTTAGCTTATCAATACCTTCAGGTTTCCCCATAATGGCAGAATCAACTAGATGCAGTAATTCTGGAGACACATTTGGCTTTGCATGTTTTTGCCTGGGATTTGGTGGAGATTTGACAGAAGAGTATCCAGTAGAATCAAAACTAAATGATGGAGCAAACTGCTTGTCCTCTGACCCAGGGCTATAAGACAGATTATCGAGATGCAGGTCAGCAACTATGGAAGAATCATACTCTATTGAACATGACCCAGATGAGTATCGAGAATCCTCTGCATATCCATCATACGGGCGATGTATTTTATCAGAACCTGGTGATTGGTTTGAATACTCAGACTCATTATTCTTGTCTTGATCTTTCAAAGATACTTGCTCAAACTGGTCTTCACTCATAACTGTAGTTGCACACTGAACGTCTTGATCTTGCAAGTGTACCCTTTCATCTACATGTTCAACCTCAAAACTACTGCTACCATTTACATTTTCCTCATGAGGACTCTCAACAAATCGTTTTAAATCACTATCTACTACTCCATGAGAATCTAATTCATTACCAGATATTTTCATCTCTTTTGGCTCATCCTCCTCTTCCATTATTCTATTTCTGAGAAAACTAACAAATGTTCGCTTGAATTATGAAAGCTCAATCCACCTGCAAGTAATAGAGTAAATTCAGAGAGAGAGAGAGAGAGAGAGATCAACAGAACAAACTATTCAAGAGTTGGATACCATGGTGATCTGTACAATTAAAGCACCAATGTGCAGGCAGAGCTGGGGGAAAGATTGGATCAGATACAGTCACCACGATAACAAATTATTGATAATAATGAACAGTGGATTTTACGGCAAGCCTTTTCAAAGAATGGACATTATGTCGAATTTTCAAACAAGAACATTGTGGGTCCGTATGAAAAGACACCAATCACAAAGATAGAAAAGGAGTATCAATATGTAAACCCGTGTTTGTAGGTGTGTACATAAAATGAACCTAAAAGGGTATTACTTCAATGCCCAACTTTTTCTACATACGAGAGACTAAATGAGTTGTGAAACATTTAATGGTCTTGATTAACTAAGAGTATTTCCAACGGGAGTGCCTTTATTATCATGCTGTTTAACTTTAATGATCCCTATCAAGTTTCACCATCAGAGTGTATATATGTGGCAGCCACAAGAAAGGACTGTTAATTGACCAAGAATCAAAAATCAATTTTATGTAAGAATGTGTGGGACCCATTTTAAGCTCATAATAAAGAAATTGGATTCCCTGCAGTCGGGTTGTTGCCGCATTCACTAAGTTAGGGACACTGGCAGTTGTCGTCCGATCTTGATCGGGTAGCCCAAAAAAAAAAACTTCAATTTTTATTTTATATTCTAAGATACCAAGCTCAAAACCGGATTGTCCGATCTTGTTCATACGACTACTGATGACGGACTACCTGAATGCGGGAAAATTTTGACCGCACACAAATGTGATCTCTTGATAAATGCATATTCAGAGTAGAAACATGCTAAGTTGCTTAAAGTTAATGTGGCGTGATAAGACCCGCCAGAAGTGAGTTAAACAAAACCACAGGCAAACCGAAAACATTTGACAACAACAACTCATCAAGTATTCTAACACCAAAGGGGAAAATTAGAATCTCAATCCGCAACCTTTAAGGCGGGAAAGGCGACGTGTCTTTGTCTATCTCTCTCCTATCATTTCTCTTTCATCTTTCATCTTTCCCTCTAATTAAATTAAATACACAAAATGCACTAAAGTCGTGGTGATTTTCCCGCCACCAAAGTCACTAAATCCAGATCTGGAAAATTAGGTCCAGTGCTGTAACTTAAAAGTAATTAATACAAGCTTCAGTATCACTAAACACACCATAAATCATTACACAGCTGGACGAAATCTTCTCGAATACGAAAGTCAACAGTACACTATATGAAAATTCATTATTAACATTCTAAGAAGTAAAGTTTCACAGCTTGAAGCTCAAAAGTAGTGACACTGATAACAAACTAAACTAACTTACTCCATTATTAAGCTAAGTTAATAAATACAGTAATCGTGCCAAACACAGAATCTTAAGTAACATCTAAACACAATTCAAGTTCATTCAACTATATCCTAAGCAAATCAACAAGAACACAATAAAATCATGTAAATCAATAACAATTCAAATTGAACAATGCACGAAAAAATCACCGGATCTTGCTGGAAAGAGAAACTGATGAAATCAAAATGACTTAGATCGACTTGCATTGCGAGTACGAGATCGAGAAAAAGCAGATCGAGAAAGATGATCGCGTCGTGTGCATTCTGAATCGATTCGAATCGGAGTTTGGTGAGTCCGAATAACAGAATGCACGGATCGTAACAGAATGCGTGAAATGAAGAAGTAATAGATAACGGTTAGAGTTTCGCGTACCTTCTAGAAGATTCCGGCGCGGAGGTTTCTTCTGGTTCGTCGTGCGGCTCAGATCGGCGATTGCAGAGAAATGACAGAGAAAGTGTAGAGAGAGAGAGAGAGGGTTGTTGGCGTTGGCGTTGCCGTTTTTTGTTAATTCTTACCGATATCTTCTTCACTTGTCAACTCCGGCTTCGTCTTCTAATCAAGATCATTTCTTAATCTTATTTTTAATTTTTAATTATTTTTTGAAAGAAATCTTATTTTTAATTTTAATTATTTCTAATATTTACATCACTTTTTAATATATTAACCAGTAAACATACCTTTCACTCAAAAAGAAAAAAACAGTAACATACCTTAATTTTAATTATTTTTAATGTTTACATGTCTGTGCGTCAGCATGAGTACTGGTTGGTTGTGGGCGATTTTTGTAGTTTAAAAATCGGTAATTAGTGTTTGTATAAAATGATAATGTTAACCATTATATATAAAATTTGAATATAGTTGAAATATATATAAAGTGTATATTTCCTATTAAATATGAAAAAATAGACAATTTTGTTCATATTGTCAAATAGTTTGGGATAAATTCAGAATTGTGTATACATGATAGATTTATTAAATGTGAGACAAAATGAACACTCAAATGCTTAGGGTTTTGGTTGAAAGCAGAAAAGGAATATAAATAGAAACCAATATACAATTAAACATACTAATAGTAATAAAAAAATACAAAAAGAAATTAAAAATTCAACATACAATTAAAAATGCTAATAAAAATAAAACAGTACAAAAAGATAGGTAATATTACACATAAGAGATTGAAGCATAAGTGATGGTGCTTCAACAAATACATGACACACAGAAGGATTAATGACAGAAAATTTGAAGCGATAGGTGTAGTGTAAGATCCCGATATTTTATTTTATTATTATTTTTATGCTAAAGTATTTTATCATAATTTGACGCAAAAATATTTTATCGGTATGATTTATTGAGTGATGATATTATTTCTCTTTTAATAAAAAAATATTTTCAAATTGATTTTATTTACTATGTGATCAAATCATCGTTCCTAATTATTTAGCTGATTTCTGATTTATTTTATCTTATTTTGAAAAATTATATGAATATTTAGTTTATTATATTATTATAGTAGGGAAAAAATGGGTGTCATTTAATAAGTTACTAACTTAGTTTTACTATAATTATATATTGTTTATAGTTTTATGCTAGTCACTAGTTAGAAAGCACACGTTCATGTTCCTTCAATATTAGAAAGTAGGAGATACAACTTTTAGTTCAACTGGCAAAATGCCGAAATTGTTAGGTCGGATGTCATGAACCCCGGTACCTCCACTTCTGTGTGTGAGTTTATAATGGCTTTGCCATTTCGTCTATCTACCCAAAAAAAAAAAAAAAAAAGTAGGAGATACAACTTCTTCCCTGTTCATATGACCGTGACACACCACTTTCCACTCCATGATTTAGTTCCACTATTTTAGGAAGGAAGTTGGTAGGGGGTTGCACTCTATGAATAACTGTCGGTTTCCTTTTTCCCTCTCAGTCATTCATTACTGATAACACATTTAAAAAATAGAGAGAAACACGTAATGAAAGATATAGAACTTGGAAGGAGAAACAAGAGATGGGACAAGCAAATAAGAGTCATTTCAGGGTTAATCCCCAAGTAAGTACTACATTATTATCTTTCTTAATTATAATTCTAGAATCAATGTTAGTGGAGCCAAAGCCTTCCTTCCCGTAGAAACCAAATTGTAACATGCCTTATGAAACCCTTAAACTTTTTCTTGGATGCTCTTTATTATTTTGTTTGAAGAAAAAAAAACAGAGAGAGAATATAGAAGTAAGGAAGAACAGTTAAAGAAGAGCCAAGAGAGAGCATAAAATCTTAACATAGTTATCATCACCAAGTAAGAATCCTACTAATATTTTTATTGTCCTTTTTATTATTGGAGAATCAAAATCACCCCTCTTATTTTTGTAGAAAATGTAGCATGTAGAGTCCTTAAACTCTTTCACTTTTATAAATCCTTATGTTCTTATTATTACGATCTTAAAGTAGTAATTTTGAAAATTTGAATTGAACGAAAAGATGGGGTTAAACAATCAGTGTTGCTTTGTTGAATTTTATTCCAATTTTCATTACAACTAAAATTATACTTGATCATTCTTTAAGTATTTTGAAGAAATTCTATTTCAACTGGCCATATTTTTATGAGTTTAACCATGAGCAAAATCAGCCCCTGTTCTAGTAATCCTGGATGAGTTAAAATGGTTTATTGGAATGATTAGTCGATCAACATTGTATGGCTAAAGCAAATATAATTTAACATTTTTCTTGAAAAAAACAGGACCTGACATGACATTAGAGTATGCTACTATATATCTGTTTGATTAGATGAATATAACCTTGAGTCAAATATAGAGTTTTATTCCCATAAGTATAATTTTCTTAACTTTAAAATGATTATTTGAAAGCATTGTTTATTTACGTGTTAAAGTGTTAGCCAAACCCTTTACGTGTTAAAGTGAAAGCATTTTGAACTTAGCCAAATCCATCAGCCTAGAATGTTAAAGTGGTGGTTAGTTTTGGCATTAAGACTTAGTGGTGGATTATTTTGTGAACGTAGAGACGTAGTGGAACAAAGAATGCTTCATGGGAATTTTAAAAGTTTCCATTGTGAAGGTAAGAGTATCACTCCACGCATTTCGGTACGTGTATGTATATATCTGTGTTTTGATAATTATCATAATGTTGTTGTTTTGAAATGAATGTTATGTGTTATATATTCGTGGTGTGGTAATTACTTGGTGGTGTTGTTTTGGCATGAACATTATGTGTATTATTTTTTTGGTGTTGTTTTAACATAAATACTATTTGTTTATGGATAAATAACCTTAAGCAACTAAAATGGTAATTCAAAACTATATCCAAAGGTGGGATACTAAACTTTTGATTTTAGGAAATTACCCAACGGTGGAGTATTTACGGATACTTTCATGCATTAGATGACTCAGACAAATGCCCAATGGTGGGGCACTGACCATCGAGTTTTAGGATTTATTACCCAGCGGTGGGGTGGTAGCGATTCATATGCATTAGATCATTCAGAATAATGCCCAATGGTGGGGTACTGAACATCGAATTTTTAGGAGGTATTGCCCAATGTTGGGGTATATTGTCCAATGGTGGGACATTTGGATCCGTTTAGAGGTGAAATCCGGATCATGAGCATTTGCATATAGACTAACCAATAGGGATTAACGCATTTTAGTCAGGCTGTAACTTAAGGTGAGCTGTGGTGATTATGGAATTGAGTAATGTGTCTTGTACGGTCTATTTATTTATTTGATTATCTTTTGTGTAAATTTATATATGCATGCATATTTGTACTATGTTTGTTAGTTTGAGATGACCCTTACTTTTGGACAGATGACCGTCAATCCGTCTTTCCTCCTTGGCGGTGACGCCGGGAGGTAAATGATCTAGTAGATGAAGACGCAAGTAAAACGGTTGCGCACATTTGGAGGCTTGGTATATTCCGACACTGGTATTAGCCTTGTTGAGAAAACTTTTCACAAGCAACCAGAATTTTGACCAGTTAGGTGTAGTCTTGGGTAGAAAAAAAAGTCAAGTGTCTTGTTATTAGGAATAATATATTTTTGATGTAAAATTTACTATTTTGGAAATTCAAACATAATATTATTTATTGTTTATTTTAGAGTTGATCAGTTTCACGTTACTAAAATTATTATTATTATTATTTTAAAAAAATATTCATTTTTTTCATTAAGAATTTTGTTAATTAACGTCCGAAAAATATCGGGTGTTTACATTTGGTATGAGAACAGTTCGATCTAGTTCAGACCGTTGGAATGATTGGGTAGTTTGTGTAAGTCGTCTTAGTGCTGGTCATGTGGTCAGAAGCTTTCAGGAGAGGGTGTGTATATTTGTACACCACCTGAACCTTGTTTGAATGTTTGTTTACTTACAGAAACATGTTTGTCGATCTCAATCTTATTTGCGGTAAGTCGAGTTGGATCTGCGAGAATCAGGAATCAATAATGTTTGGTGTCTGCAAGTGTTTTGAGCATTTTGTCTCTGTAGTCGGGATCTAAGTGTTGGGAAAACTGACGGAAACATAATTGACCTTGATTATAAGAGTAAGTTAATGGTATAATATTGGTTTAGGACAACCTATTTCACTGTCATAGTAATATGGCTAATTATTGACAAATTGTGAAACTTATCTACCTCAACCTCTTGTAAACGGGATCATAAGGACTGAAATTGATCGACCTTACTAGTTATTGTAGTGTGCGAAGTCAAAATGGTAGGCGGTAATCTCTCTATGTGAACCTAAAGGAAATGGATTAGTAGTTGTTGAGATTAGAGAATATCTCACACAAATGAATACATTCCCCACTTGAGTTGAAAATGAATTATGCTGTCTCTACTTGGAAATATTAGGTATTACGGAAGAAGCACCAGATTAATTATGGAAATTGCGCCGCTAGGTATCATTTGAGAAGTTTTTGAGAGGATCACCCAAATGAAAAAAGTCTAGGTACTGGATATTATAAATCTAAGGAGGTAGAAATTTAAGAGCTTGACATATAATATTTAATTTTTATCAGTGGCACCCTTGAGTGGTTAAGTTGTGATGAAATACATTTTCCTAGTAGTGTCGTCCAGAGAAAATAGATGACTCGTTAGTAGAATGAATGCCATTGAGTTTAATTAGTTTGAGGGTTAGCAAGGTTGATTAGAAATGATAATTTTGAGGAAGTAGCTGTATATAATTTGGAGAGAAAATTTAATGATGGGATGAGATAACGATGAAGTGACTAATGTATGACCTTGCACGGAATGACTTTAGGCAAGTGAAACTTGGTAGTTTAGGTACATATTTTCAATGGTTAGATGAGAAAGGAGAAGAGTACATAGAGTTTTGTCAAAAATACTCCATAATGGTTAGAGTTAGGTCTTGCGGCTAGCTGAGAGGAACTTTTGAAGGAGATCTTGGGAATGGTCTTCAACGGTGACCACTAGGATTTTAATTGATGATGCTTTACATGTTCATGTCTTTGAAAGTATGTTACTGACTCACCCATGTCTCTGAGCCAGACGCGATAAAGTTAATGGAGGATTTATTTTTAATACCCTTGTAAGGATTTAAGGTAGAAATTTCATGAGCTAGGGAACAAAAGTATCTTTGATCAAAGTTATCGACAACCAAGCTACATATAGATCTAGATGGGAGTTTGAAGATAATCTAAGGAACTAGTCTCTCGAAATCTTTGAGGGCGTTAGTTTCGAGGACGAAACTATTTTAGGTGGGTAGAATGTAAGATTCCGATATTTTATTTTATTAATACTTTTATGCTAAAGTATTTTATCATAATTTGACGCAAAAATATTTTATCGGTATGATTTATTGAGTGATGATATTATTTCTCTCTTAATAAAAAAATATTTTCAAATTGATTTTATTTACTATGTGATCAAATCATCGTTCCTAATTATTTAGATGATGTCTTATTTATTTTATCTTATTTTGGAAAATTATATGAATATTTAGTTTATTATATTATTATAGTAGGAAAAAATGGGTGTCATTTATTAAGTTACTATCTTAGTTTTACTATAATTATATATTGTTTATAGGTTTATGCTAGTCACTAGTTTGCTCAAAAAAAAAAATGCTAGTCGCTAGTTAGAAAGCACACGTTCATGTTCATTCCATACTAGAAAGTAGTAGATACAACTTCTTCCTTATTCATATGACCGTGACACATCACTTTCCACTCCATGATTTAGTTCCATTATTTTAGGAAGGAAGTTGATAGAGGGTTACACTCTATGAATAATTGTCCGTTCCCTTTTTTCCTCTCAGTCATTCATTACTGATATCACATTTAAAAAATAGAGAGAAACACGTAATGAAAGATATAAAACTTAGAAGGAGAAACAAGAGAAGGGACAAGCAAATAAGAGTCATTTCAGATTAATCCCCAATTAAATACTACATTATTATCTTTCTTAATTATAATTCTAGAATCAATGCTAGTGGAACCAAACCCTTCCTTCCCGTAGAGACCAATTTGTAACATGCCTTATGAAACCCTTAAGCCTTTTCTTGGATGCTCTTTATTATTTTGTTTGAAAAAAGAGAGAGAGAGAGAGAGAGAGAGAATATAGAGGTAAGGAAGAATAGTTAAAGAAGAGCCAAGAGAGCAAAGAAAATCTTAACATAGTTATCATCACCAAGTAAGAATCCTATTAATATTTTTATAGGTTAATTAAGTTTTCAGTCCTACAAAATAAAATCACATTTTTTAGTCTCTATAAAATTTTCCATCAGCATTTTAAGTCCCTATAAATTTTTCCATCGGCACTTTTAGTCCCTGTCAAAAATTTTCATCAACAGTTTTGGTCCCTAAAATGCTTAAGGAAAATGTCATATGGACTAAAAATTTATCATTTTATTTTGTAAGGACTAAAAATTAAACTGTGAATATTTATAGGGACTAAAACATAATTAACCTTATTTTTATTGTCCTTTTTATTATTGGAGAATCAAAATTACCCCTCTTATTTTTCTAGAAAACGTAGCATGTAGAGTCTTAAACTCTTTCACTTTTATAAATCCTTATGTTCTTATTATTATGATCTTAAAGTAGTAATTTTGAAAATTTGAATTGAACGAAAAGATGGGGTTAAACAATCAGTGTTGCTTTGTTGAATTTTATTCCAATTTTCATTTACAACTAAAATTATACTTGATCATTCTTTAAGTATTTTGAAGAAATTCTATTTCAACTGGCCATATTTTTATGAGTTTAACCATGAGCAAAATTAGCCCTTGTTCTAGTAATCCTGGATGAGTTAAAGTAGTTTATTGGAATGATTAGTCGATCAACATTTTATGGCTAAAGCAAATATAATTTAACATTTTTCTTGAAAAAAACAGGACCTGACATGACATTAGAGTATGCTACTATCTGTCTATTTGACTAGATGAATATTGTAACGTCCTATTTCTATTAAAGCGATAAAACACGCGAATAATATAATATTCAAGAAATAGACGCCACGTCCTCAACAAAATCCAAAATAATATGCATCTATAAAAATTCTCAATAGTTGCAGCGGATATAAATCATACACCTCAAGAGTATACATGCCATGAGATCGAATACATCATCATAAAATTCTCCAATACATAAATAAATCCAGGATAGACAATCTATAATAAGTCATAAGACAACATCCTAGATCATAGTCTATCCTACGACTCTACCGAACCGATAACGGAGATAGCTCCCGTTATCCAAGCAATCACCGGGCAACTCACCAAAGCAACTAATCATGCACTTCGTCTACCCATCCATATAAACAGGTAGGCGGTCAAAACCCCTGGGGGTAAGCTTTACATCAATCATAATCAATAAAATAAATTAGAACATAAATGAATCATTTCAAGTAAATAATTAACATGAATATTTAATCTCAATAATAATTCATAATGATAAATCCAAGTATCACAGCCAATCACTCACAACTACAAGTATATCAATTATTTTCACAATTAGGACTCATGCCATAATATGATATGCCCATAGACACGACACATAAATGCATGCGGTACCGTCGTCACCAACGTCTAGGCCGTCGCCCCATGATGCCAACAGAACACCATAATCACCTCAATTGGATATAAAATCCGTCACCATCAGTCATGAATGCATGAACATATGACTCGACAACAATCCATATGTTCACACAAACCATTCACCACATTGAATATAATTCCGTCACCAAACACTTAGCATATATGCATTCACCAACAATTCACCATCACATGTCATATATGCACTCACCAACAATTCACCATCACATGTCATATATGCACTCACCAACAATTCACCACAATCATTCAATATCAATACATGAATTTTCACATTCCAAGTAAGGATGAAATACAATAATCTTATGAGGAATATCATTTCCAACACTTAACAAGTCACTCACATAACTTCATTCAACCATACAAAGTTATTCACCAAAGATTTACAAGTTAAACGGCTTTAAAGAATCATTATCGATAAAGTCCGTATCAAGTGGCAAAACGGCCAACATTGATAATTTTCAAAGCTAGGTAACTTATTCAAGTTTTAAAACCTACAACTACATCTTAATCAATCATGTAGTCATGAGCTTAAGCCACTTACGAGCTATTAAGCATTAGTTCAAAGATTAGCTTAAGTTCGTGTGAGAAAACCCAAAGTTCACATTTCCACATTCCCATCCGAATAATGAAGTTTGACATGATTAAGACATTAAACCACTATACAAGCCTTGCCTAAGTCCACATGGACTCTAGACTCAACTTGTAATCTATTTCAGTTCACAAAAGTCCATTTCCGGCAAAATTCGAAAATTACCAAAAGTTCAAGTTTCAACTAAAATAGAAAATCACAAATTCGAATGAGTAAATCATGTTCCAGTAGGTTTAGGAGTACAAACAGAGATTAAGCAAGTTGAAATAAGCATTTTACAAAGTTTGGATTGACCTCCTAAAGCTCAGAACTTTAATCAAAGGTTGCTGAAACTGGGCTTATTTGCTTAAGCGACCACCTGGTTCGCTTAAGCGACCAAGTTCCAGAAGCTACAGCAGATGTTCGCTTGCTATTCGCTTACCGGTTCGCTTAAGCGACCGAGTTCCATAACCTATTGTGATTGTTCGCTTACGCGTTCACTTAAGCGAACAGTCATCAGTTCTGTAAAAAAATTACGGGTTTCAACCCTTTTCACCCAAAAATCCCAATTTTGATCTCTCAAGGTTCAAATATGTTTCCAAAGTTTGTTTACAGGTTATAGTACTTAAAATGACTCTCAAGAACACATCAAACATTACAACAAATGTCATTTAAACACAATTCACCAAATCAACCCATTTCAACAACAACAACTCATTTCTCATCATCAATTCATGATTTATGAACACCCAAACTATGAATCATCAACAACAATATCTCTTAACAACAACAACATCAATTAAACATGATTATCATCACAATTCAACAATAACATAGCACAATTCAACATTTAGAGCACAATTCACAATATACCATTTTCACATACTATGAACATGCAATTTCACCAACAACAATTTAATTATCACCAATTTCATGTACTCAAACATAACATCATAACAAGAGCACGAATTTGAACAACTAAGAGCAAAATAATCACTTACTCAATTAAGCACTTAAGCATGCAATTAATGAAAAATTACAACTAATTGATTATGATTCCTTACCTCAATTAGCAAATAATCCTACCGAAAGCTTCAATTTAGCTCCTAGAATCTCTATCATCTCTTGAGTCTTCAAACTTTTCTCCCTTCTAACCATTTTCTCTTCTCTTGAACTTTCTCTCTCTACCTCTCTCAAAATTCTTGTGAAATGAAATGAAGACCTATTTTCTCTAAAGTCTAGAACTTATATAGGCTCTACTCAAATGGGCTTAACCGTAATGCCTTAGTGGGCTTAACCCACTCATTCACAAATTCTAAAATGTTTTTACACTTAACGGTAAAATAAATACAACGATCACCTAACGGCTCACTGTTGAGATAAATTCCAAGAATCTCTTTTTAAATTGTTTTAATGATAACAAAACATTTAAATTATATTAAAAGAATTCTGAGATTATTTGTTATTTAACATGTGTTCTTGAGTGTTATTAAAGATAGGTTTAAAGCAAACAAATACCTTTTTCAAGAACATTCTCAGAACAAAGCTCATCACACAATCTTGGTATGCCACGCCAAAGTCAGCTCAAGCAAAGACAAAATAAGAGATCTTGGCTTTTAAGAAGAAGTTATGTGTTAAGGATCTTTGTGGAAATATGGAACAAAAGGATCAAAGGTTCTACACTACAAAAGGAACATATTTATTATTGTATATCTTCAAAGGAATGAATAAAAATAAATAAATATATATCCTATAAGAAATTAGAAAAGGAACCCATAAGAATTAGACAACACATCAAGAATGAAGTTCCAAAGCAAATGAGAAATGGACAACACATCAAAGCAAAGGAATAGATAAAATCCAAGTCTCTTGTACTTGCTTTCTTTCTCTCCAAGGCGTGAGAATTTGACAGCTTAACAAAAGCAATCTTGGTTACCAACAAGCAAACAAGATTTCTGCATGCCACTATTCATGACGTCACATCTTTAAGCAAGCTGTCCAAAGCAGATTCTTGAGAACGTTCTCAGAATTTCGAGAACAAGCTGCCAGGCATTTTTTTCACAAGTATTTCTCACATTGATGAGTTGGCAAGCTTTATTATTTCTTCCTCTTATGCCCCCAGGAGCGTGTTTTATTTACTACAACAAAGGACTCATTTCATCTATAAATACAAGGGCTTGCAAAGAGGAAAGGCATTGAGTTTTTAGGCAAATATAATCATACTTGATTTCCAAAGCATCAAAAATATTTCAAAGACTCTTTCATCACAAGAAAACAGCAAAAATCCAGCAGCAACTCTTTTACTTGAGTTCTTTACAAAGGCAACAAAAACATTGTATAACAAAAGCAAAGATATTGAAAAGAATCACTGAAAGTGTTTGGTGATCATTAGTTGTAAAAATCTAGTTAGTGAAACTAGTGAAAGACTAGGAGGTGAAAAGAAAGATATTGTATAGATCAAGTAAGTGATCTAAAAAGAAAAGGAGGAGTTGAGGTTAAGTTTTTAACTCAACTATCTAGTGGATAATCTCACAGTATTGTGGGGACTGGACTAACCCACATTGGGGGAACCAGGATAACTTCTTGTGTGTATTTATTTTTCTCTCTCTATCTCTTTTACTTTAAAACAATATCACACACCTCACAATATTATTATCTCATCATCTAACACACTAACCAATTTCCAAGTATTTACTTGAGAATTTTTATTTGGTAATTTTTATTAGATCACAATTCAAACCCCCCTTTCTTGTGATATTATTTTACTTCACTCACAACTAATTACCACACTAGTAATTTAGTAAAATAATGGTTCTCACTTGAAACACTAAAAATAATCCTCGCCATGAAATTACTAAATTACCCTTACTCACAAAACGACCAAATTACCCTTCTAACACGAAAACCCATTAAAATGCACCTAACGATAAATAATCACACACAAGCACATAAAAATACATATTAAAACAATTGAAATAATTCTAGCGAAAATCGGACTGTTACAGATATAACCTTGAGTAAATTGTGAGTCAAATATAGAGTTTTATTCCCAAAAGTATAATTTTCTCAACTTTAAAATGATTATTTGAAAGCATTGTTTATTTACGTGTTAAAGTGTTAGCCAAACGCTTTACGTGTTAAAGTGAAAGCATTTTGAACTTAGCCATACCCATCAGCCTAGAATGTTAAAGTGGTGGTTAGTTTTGGCATTAAGACTTAGTGGTGGATTATTTTGTGAAGGTAGAGACGTAGTGGAACAAAGAAGCTTCATGGGAATTTTAAAAGTTTCTGTTGTGAAGGCAAGAGCATCACTCCACGCGTTTCGGTGTGTGTATGTATATATTTGTTTTTTGATAATTATTATAATGTTGTTGTTTTGAAATGAATGTTATGTGTTATATATTGGTGGTGTGGTAATTCTCTTGGTGTTGTTGTTTTGGTATGAATATTATGTGTATTCTTTTTGTGGTGGTGTTTTGGCATGAACATTATGTGTATTATTTTAGTGGTGTTGTTTTAACATAAATACTATTTGTTTATGGGTAAATAACCTTAAACAACTAAAATTGTGATTCAAAACTATATCCAAAGGTGGGATACTAAACTTTTGATTTTATGAGATTACCCAACGGTGGGGTATTTACGGAGACTTTCATGCATTAGATGACTCAAATAAATGCCCAATGGTGGGGCACTGACCATCGAGTTTTAGGAGTTATTACCCAACGGTGGGGTAGTAGCGATTCATATGCATTAGATGATTCATAATAATTTCCAATGGTGGGGTACCGAACATCGAATTTTTAGGATTTATTATCCAATGGTGGGGTATTGCCCAAGGTGGGGTATATTGTCCAATGGTGGGACATTTGGCTCCGTTTAGAGGTGAATTTCGATTCATGAGCATTTGCATATAGACTGACCAATAGGGATTAACGCATTTTAGTCAAGTTGTAACTTAAGGTGAGGTGTGGTGATTATGGAATTGAGTAATGTGTCTTGTACGGTCTATTTATTTATTTGGTTATCTTTTGTGTAAATTTATATATGCATGCATATTTGTACTATGTTTGTTAGTTAGAGATGACCCTTACTTTTGGATAGATGACCGTCAATCCGTCTTTCCTCATTGGCGGTGACGTCGGGGAGGTAAAGTGATCTAGTAGATGAAGACACAATGATTTGGATCCAATAACGATTCACCATACAAGGATCTTTGACCTAAGTGTAAATTTCTTGAATTGAGATAGAAAATGAAGGAAAATGATAGAAAATCTAAGAAAATTGACCAAACTAGGAATAGAAAGAAAACATACAAATGGAATTAGATGAGAAGTGGGAAGAACGATCGTCACATTCAAGATGAATGATAAGATCGAATCGCGGATCCGCCACAAGAATAAGATGCTCTTGATAAGGATCTAGGTTTGGTTCATCCAAGAACCTAGAAGAGCAATTTTAACTCTCCCTTCAATCAAAGATTGAAAAATATCAAATTGTATTAACCTCCTTCAAAATGATAACAAAGTTGTTATTTATACCTACTCATTGGCCATCGCATATAAGGCCCAATAAGGAACTAGAAAAAAAACAAGGAGCATTATCCAACACTAAAATAAAAGTAATCTAATGTTTTTAAACTAAACATTATTACAATTAATATTCACTAAAGAGAGTGTAAGATAGTATGGATTATTTTTTATTTTGAAAATTAATTTTCAGAATTATATTTTATTCGAAAATATAATCCAGATGAATAACATGATACAATAAATATTGACTGACACCGGTGTATAAGTCATGTTATATTGTTGAATAACAAGTCCTTAATTCTGTTCTTCAATATTTTTATTTTTTGTATAAAAAATATAAAAAAAAAAAAACAAACTTTTTGATTTTGAAAGAAAAATCTGAACTTTTTTTAAAATATTTTGAAATATATTTTCTTATTATATTAACTAATTTCAAAATATTTTAAGTTCATGAATTTTTCATTTTTTTATAAAATAAAACTTCTTACTTTCGAAAAAAAATGGTATTTTTTCCAGAAATTTTTTATTTATTCAATTTTTTAAAATATTTCCGGTATTGAAAAAAAATCTAGAAATATATTAATTTTTTCATTTTTTTAAATTTTTTCATAACTCTTTTCATTTTTATTAATTTTACCGGATTTTTTTTTTCATTTTTATTAATTTTTTCAGAATATTTCTCATATTTAAGATTTTTTTATTAAAATCATAAATGCCACGTGTATCCCATAAAAAAATAATAATTATACAGTCGGCGGGCCACATTATTAAAAAAAGGTGACGCAGCGTGCCACATCAGCGAAAATGCATAGTCAGTTGGCGCCAGGGGTGTTTTTTTGAAGAATCTTCATTTTTCAAGATTGGAATTTAAACAAAATTTTTTACAGGGGGTAAACCGGAACTCGCCCAAATTACGGGGGGTAAATACGTATTAACCCCTTTTTTTTTTCAACTTGAGGCTACGATTTTTTTTTTTTTTACAGACTCGGGACCATGATCATTAATTTTCATTCCTAATTTCAAGTATTAAATATTATCATTTATCTAAAAAATTATGAAAGATAAGAAATTTTATATTTGATTAGATAAAAACCGTAAAATTATAAATTTTGTAGTTTAAATAAATGGCAAAAAAGATGCAAAATAATTAAACTAAAATTTGATATGTATGTCTGTATATATTAATAATTATGAAAGTGGTGATGTTAAAAAAATTGCTGGAAGATGTTAGATAATAGTTTAGTCGACTTATGTTATTGACCTTTTATAAGATGAGAAAGGTATTCTTCCTAAGGTATGTTTTTTCAGTTGAAATTGAAACTGTCGATCAAAATCTGAGTCATTCTATATCATAAGATGATAGATACGTTCTTTCTAAGCCATGTTCAATCCCATATACAACCCCCACATTGGAGCATGTAAGGTATCACACACACCAATTTTATTAGTGTAGACTTTAATCGTTCAACATGTAAGGTATCGCACGCACCAATTTTATTAGTGTAGACTTTAATCCATACTTGAATCATGAAAAACTCTTGACATCAAACAATTTATCCCATATCCTTGCATGCGCCATCACTATTGAGCTTGATCCAACCTTCTTGTGGTTGCTTCCATCATATGTAGATAATGTCCTTCAACTCAAGACCAATAGGAAAAGGCTTTAAGTTAAAACCCTCAATATTTTTTACGAAACTCCAGATCAATAAAGTTGGGTTGTTCGGTTTTTCAAAATCAACTTTAAAAATAGTTATGTTCCTCCACTTCCACAAATGCTAGCATGTCATCGCGAAGGTGGTATGTCATTTGGAGTTAATGTTGAGATCGTTGAAAAATCAATCTTGCAGTCAAAAGAAAATAAATTGTTATAAAATCAAAAGGAACAATATGAAGCCATACCTCACTAAGGGTGTTCAAATAATTCAGTTAACTTAATCAAAGAGTGAACTAAACCACATTGAACCATATTTGAATTAAACCATTCCATAAAGTTTTGAACTAAACCACTTTTTCGATACCAATTTTATTATTTTTTACTTTTGTACCGGTTTCCGACCCACCAAAGGTAGACGACTAATCCGGCTCATGCGTAAAGGCATGCGCACCAGCTAAGCGTTGTTCCCCCTGAGAATTGAACCCGATATTTCCCGGATACGTTCTTGAATTCGATATCAATTTTAATTCAGCTTCAAATCAGTTCCAAACCGGTTTACATTTATGAGTTAGTTTAATATTAATGTTTACCCTCTCACTCACCCTCACTTGCTACACCCCCCCCCCCCCCCCCCTCCACCTTATGTCTCTCCCTCTCATTCTCCCTCCTATCAATTTTACCCTCTCCAACAATTTTCAATCTTTCATAATTTATTAACAAAATCCTATATTTCCTCATCAAAACCTCACTTCCGCAATTAAGATAGCCTTAGTTTTTTACCCAAATTTCCTTGGCATCCATTCCAATACCTTTCATTTCTCCCCCTTTTTTGATCGATTACATTATTGTGGTGGCTATCACATAGGTAAGATTCTCTGAGAAGCCATGAAACCATCCTCCAATTAGTAAGAATACGATCATGCGGAGCCAACCAAATCTTAAAGGCAAAAGTTACGATGCATAAGGAAATCCTTATGCACCGTGCATAAACATTTCACAATCATCAGATCTAGTGTACAAGAGTAATAATCCTAGGCTTCATCTCTACAATTCTCCCTCTCTCTCAAACATTTCTCTCAATAAAACATAAAGTTCTCCCTCTCTCTCTGCAATTCAGATGAGTCTTCATCTCTTCCGGCCACACATGATGATTCCGGCACGGCGGCCGCCGGTGGCACCACCGCGCCGGAGTTCAAAACCCCGTCCAATCTTAAATGAGTTTTTGTCTAAGAATATGATACCAAACTTAATATCCAAGAATTGTCCATAATTAATACAAAATATGACATTATTTCAATAATAATAATGGATACACATTACCATACTTAAAAAATACAATTTTGTCCACCTTATATATATATATATATTTAAATAGTCCATCTTATATTGTGAAGTGTGTTATTTGAACAATAATTTATATAATAACAAGTTATAAAACAACCATAAATTTATAAAAAATAGATATTACTACAAAAACCAAAACAATAAAAAATAAAAACATGATATATATATATATATATATATATATATATATATATATATATATATATATATATGTGTGTGTGTGCGCAAAAGAAAAAATTGTGATAAAAAAGAAAAAATTGTGATAAAAGTACAACTATCATTTCTCTTGTATTGTTCACCTTATTCAAACCGTAACCTTTTCCTTTTCTCTCCTATTAAAAAAGCGTGACGTTCAACTTGGCGTGTCCCTGTTCTTCTGATTCTGAATGCTACAAGAAAGGGAGGGAAATAGGGTTCAGTGAATCAGAAGAGATAGAGCTCACAAGGTTACGACTTACGAAACTTCTTTTTTTACTTCCATTATTTCTTTCCTTTTTTGTTCATGAGTTTTCACCACCCCCATTACGATTCTTTCCTTTTTTGTTTATGAGTATGATTTCCGATCATGGCTCAAGATTCAACTCTCCTTTTTCTTGTTTTGATCATAAATGGCTTGAATGTACCTTTGCATTGTTGGTCTCAACTCCACTGCGTTATTTATTTATGTTGCTGTTTGTTTTTAGAGTAAAGTTCCTAGCTTTATAGCGCACTTTCAAATAGTCTTTTGAGGTTATAGTATTTCATAAAGGTCTTCGACTCTGTCAAATTTTAAAGACTAAACTGATAGTAAGCAGTGAAACTTAAGACTAAATTGAACACCTAGTTGGCCTGATGGTGTAGGTTTGCTATTTGTTCTGACTTTAACTGGGGGCCCTTACTGGTGGACGGTGGGATTACTCCACCAGATTAGTCGGTATTTGGTCTAGATACTGAATTTCCAAACAAATTAAAAGAGGGACAAACTTCACATTTTAGTAGAGTCAAAGATCTTTATAAAATACTCATAATCTCTTGCACTTATTGGAGAGCACCCTACAAAGTTAGAGACTAATTTGATGGTTTTTTTTACGAGTGCCAACAACACATTCTCTTTTAGTAATTAAAATTCACACGATGAGCCCCACAAAATAATGTGGGTTCTGTATATATATTGAGGGGATCCGTATAACTTTTGATCAATAAAAAAGTGTGTTTTGGAAAGGGTTTAAGTCCTTTTTAATCTCAGAACAATTTCATGTGTGTATATGAAAGAACTTGTGATGGTTGGTTTTCTGATATGTTACATTGCATTCATGTGGATACAAATTTTGTAATCCTTACCTTTCATATTGAGTGTCACGATAGCAAAAGAAAAATGTAGTAAAATAAGCACTGTTTGGATACATGTTTTGGTTACCTCTCATATTTTCAAAGCAACATTAGTTATTTTATTACAAATCAACCTCATATTTACAACTTTTCTTAGTCTATTAGCATGTTTGGATACATGTTTTGGTTGCCAAATTCACGTCCCAATGCCATTATGACTCTGGAATTTAAGAAGCTTGAAAGTGTAGAGTTTGATAGACGTATGGTGCTACCGTGATTTTAAATTTTTCCAAACAGAGTATATGTGAAATAACTTAAAGTGACCAAGCAAGATGCGACATAATTGTTTATGATTTATGAAAACTGAGTTATTTATTTATTTATTTATTATACTGACAGATTACAGGCATGATGTCAGCAGAAATTACCGAGACCAGCGAGCAAGGTTTGAAAAAGTCGTATGTTAAATAGACAAAAGGACATCAATTTGCATGTGTATCAGACTGATGGACTATTTTTGACTTGTTCACTTGTTATCAACATTGAGTTATTTTCCTTTTTTGCAAATTTTTTAATCTTATTTGAACTTTTCACGCGAAAACAAACTTTCTTGGAAAATCAGATCAAATAACTCCCGTGCCAGTAGAAGTCAGTACCAATGAAGAAATTACTGAAGAGGCAGCAGTGTGCAGGATATGTCTTGATGTGTTCGATGAAAGAAATATCTTTCAAATGGAATGCAGTTGCAAAGGTGACCAAAGATTGGTGCATGAAGAATGTTTAATCAAATGGTTCAGCACAAAAGGAAACAAGAAATGTGATGTATGCTTGACAGAGGTTCAGAATTTACCGGCAAACTTGGTCCATGTGTCCCGCTCTGTACAACTAAGAAACATACAATTAAGGTGGTTTTGAAATCCATATTTTCAAATTAAGTTATCAGTGTTAATCCCGCTCTGTACAACTGAATATAGGTGTTCTTTTATTTAACTTGTTTAGTATTAATTTTGCCTTTTTATTTTACAGTGCTTGGCAAAAATTTGTGGTGCTTGTCCTGATAAGCACAATAGGCTATTTTAACTTCCTTGTAGATCTACTGGTATGTCTATTTTGCCTACTTTCAAAATAATTCCAAAGCAATACTTTGTGTGTATTAATTAGCTGACTTGATTGTTTGAATGCTATTCTTACTTTGTGGCATCTACTTGATTTTTAAACCCGTTAGGTTCCGTATAAGTTATAAGCATTACAATTCAGATATACTGGAACGAACCTTAAATACATTCATGTAAATGTTGTTATATAGCACAAACAAAGATCACATACTTCCCTTTCTGAAAAGTAATTAGGACGACCAATCTTCTGATTTTTGACTTTGAGGTGCTACTAAGATATCTTTCCTTTTCAGACATTTCTATACTCAATAATAGTTGATTTTATGTCTTTAGTTGGAAGGAAATCTTGCATTTCACCAGAAACTTCTGCACAGCTCAGTGTTTGAGCGGAGACACCCTGTTGAGAATGAGGTCTAGGCTCCCCTACAAACATAACTTACTAACATTTTCCTATAGTATAAAAAATTACCCTCTGTCTCATGTTAAGTGTGGTTTAAGGTTCTGCACACTTCTTAAGAAAACATTTAGTATACTAATTTCTATGACAAAATAAGCTTCATTTACTACAATACCCTTATTAAAAGATAATTAATGCATTATTGGTATTTTAAAATGACTGATATTATGAGATAAACAAATAGTATTTCAAATGTGAGAGTATTAAAAATTACTGCATCTTAGTTAATTATAGGAATTGCCTATTTTTTGTTTCCTTTTACATTTCTTTGTTTAGCCTATATATGTCTTGTTTGAACAATTGAACAAAAGTAGATAAAAATACAGTTTCTCCATACTCTGATAATAGTTTTGTCTCTCTGTTTAGTGTCCTGATCCGAAGACTCGATCCATCATTATACCAGCGGCAGTTTCCTTTACATTGAGCCTCCTAGCATCTGTTTTTGCATTTTTCCTTGGTATAAACTATAAAACAGAACTGATTTTTTTCTTCTTCTCTTGATATAATATTGTTCCTTCTTTGAATGTTAAATGAATGCTTACTCATGTTGTATGCAGCTATCAGGGAGTATATGGCGCTATATGCTCTTCTTGAGTTTGGACTTGTGGATGTAACTTTGCGACTGTTTTATACTTTGGTGAGTTAGCATGCTGAGATTTTTTGTTATAAATCACATGCCTCCTAACGGTAACAACTCTTGCCTTACTCAATCTCCTAAATTGGTGCTCATTGCTTCTTGCAATGTTGCTTGTATCTACTGTACGCATTAATCTTCCTATGCGTTTCCTTGGGGTGGAAACATCGTGTCATTGTTTTAGAGGAGAAAACATATATGGTTTGACAATGGAGATGCTAACATGTTGTCTACAGTCTAATACTCACATTTACCAATTTTATTTAAGGTTAAATATGTTTTTAGTTCCTATAAAAAATTTAACAAATTTTAGTCTCCATTATTTTTATAAAAACAGGGTGGTTGTAGTTCCTACAATGAGACTAACAATGAACAAAATTTGTATAGGAACTAAACTTGAAATATGTATAATTTTAAATTGAGCAAAACATATTTAACTGACACAGATAGTGATTAGCCCCCAATGAAGCACGGATACGGACACGACACGGGCACCAACACGTCGACACTACTAATAATTTGAGAAAATCACATGGGACACATCTAATCTGAGGAGGGTTCGTGCGTCATAGTTAGCCCCCCACTCCTTTGTATATTATGGCTCGTCAACAATGATTGATTTAGTAAATCATAACCACAATAACATTATTGGCATCCTATTTGAAACAAATACAATTAGTTCTAAATACTTCATCTTTTGATTATTAATTTGACTGTCTTCTTTAAGTGTACCCTTGATGTGCTTAAGCTTTGTGACTTTGTTGCAGTTGCATTTGGCGCCAATTTACTCTGTACCACTTTCATCAGTCTTAGGTTTTGGAATTGCTATGGGAATCAACTATTTGTATATCAGGCATGCGAATCGAAGACTTCAGGTCTCTACTAATGATATCCCAGTATGAATCTCCTCTGAAAGAAACCCCATTTTCTATGTATATTTTTTCTAATATGGTAAACTAGTGCTTAGTTGGTAATCATGTTCAAATTGATTGAGCTTGGATTTTTTTATTTTTTTTAGAATAGACTATTTTCCTTGATGTTGTAGAAACAATGACCATTAGTTTATAATTTCATAGACTAAGAAGAATCATATATTTGGGATAGTTTTACCGGAGAAGAAAGGCTCTAATGTCGGTTAATTCATCCGTTGTTAACTAAATATAGTCTACGCATGTGTTTGGTTTCATTTCTTTTTGCGGCCACCACACATTTAGTGTCCCATTTGCTGCGAAAACAAGAAGCTAATAGTAGCTTTAAAAAAACGTCTGCCTAGCCTCATCTCCACCGCGGTTCCAAACAAGAACAGTAGCTACTAGCTAAGAATAGTTTTTTCCCCTCATTTTTTTTAAAAGAAAAGAAAAGATGGGTTTCACATTCTTGCGAACACCTTTCATGCTATATTTTATGTTACGATATATTTTATTTGAACAAAAAAAAAATTCAACAACAAAGACAACACATCCATATAAATTAAACACATTGTCTCCACTTCAAATTCTCTAAGATCAAAACATATCTCAAATAAAGGGAAGAGAATTTTTTTCTAGACTTAACTATCAACCACAGAATTCTTTTCTTTCATACATACACCAAATGATAGGTGTCACAATCAACTACACACCAAAACAAATGCGACCACATTGGCTTGTGTTATCTCTATGTAAAGTAGCTTGCACTCCAAACTACATGAAGCACAGTGACTGAATCTTTGAGAAATAAGAGCATTAAGAAAACGTGTGATGTTGTTTTCAGACCATTTAAGCAGCCAAGAGAAGTCACCTTGATGCATTCATAAGCACTTTATTTTCAAACATTCATTCAACACTTTTATGTTTTTATTATAGGGCAGTGCTATTTCACACGAAGCAAATCATCCCGAGCATTTCACGAAGTGCTGCCACCGTTAGATTTATATTTGGCTAAGACCATGGGCAGTTGGATTGAAAAACAAAATAATCCTCCACATTCACGCTTTATACAAATACAGGGTCGCGATATTTTTGCTATATCACCTCTTGCGATAAGAAACATTACCCTTTTTTATAATGCATTCAACAAGTATTTTTTCTCTATCTTTCTTCGTATCACATCACCAATTTAACACATCTATCATATCACTCTCTTTATCTCTCTCAAAACTTATATACATCTAGGGGTGTCATTCAAACATTTTCCTTAAATAAGACATGCATGGTTATTACATCAATACTTGATACAATTAATTTATTAAAATTAACATCATTTACTATATTTATTAAATATATGTGAAATGAACAAATGTGGCATTCATTATGGTCTTGTCATGTGAAGAAGAAAATAAATAAGAATAGAGTATGGGTAGTGTATTAGAAAAAGTAGGAGTGCTAATATGAATTGCTTGGAATTAATGAAAGGTCCAACACAAGGCTATAAAAAGCCGCTATTTCATAGATTCTTCTAAGAAAATTCAAAAAACTTTGCTTGTGTGTCTATGTTCTTCTGATTCTGAATGCTAAGAGAAAGAGCTAATCACAATCACAAGGTTATGATGCTTTCATTCTTTTTGGTTTTTTGTTGATGAGTTTTCCAATCATGGTTAAAATTTCAAAACCGTTTCTTTTATTGAAATTTATAATCTTTTCCAATCATGGTTCTTGTGGCTCAAGATTCAACTCTACTGTGTTAGTATTTATTTCTGTTAGCCCAAACTCATCACAAACAGAATTTCTTGATCATCAGAAATGACTCAATATATTCATTTGATCTGTAAGAAATGATTTATGCATTTTGATAAATTTATGAGATGAGATTTTGATTGTGAATCCTTGAAAGAATGAATCTTCTTGTTCTTGATATTTTTTATTTTTTTTATGTACTCCCTTTTGTATAATAAATATGTTTCCTGTGATATTGATGCTCTAAGGTTATAGTCTATTCCATTTTATTCTCAGAACAATTATTTAATATTCAATAATCAATATGATAATTACAGTTTTTGATCTGAACCATTTGTGTATATTAAAGAACTTGTGATGGTTGGTTTTGTCATATGTTGTATTGCATTCATGTGGATACTAACAAATTTAGGGCATGATGCTACAGGCATAAGGTCTTTTGAGCGAGCTACGTATGATATAAGAACTAGGATTAAAGACATTGTTAAAATATCTTGGTGATGATGGCTAACTCAGACTCAAAAAGTGCAATTGGACATGTTAATGCTCCGAGGAAGCCTCGAATTCTACTTGGTTGTTGTGGAAGTGTAGCTGCTATGAAATTTGGACTTGTTTTTAATGCTTTTTCAGAATGGGCAGAAGTAAGAGCAGTTGTTACAGAAACATCTTTGCAATTTCTTGTTCATGAGAAAGCAGAATCATTGTTCACACACAGGCATGACATATATAAAGACGATTCTGAGTGGAAAAATTGGAAAAAGATAGGTGATTCTGTGCTTCACATTGAACTTGCTAATTGGGCTGACATCATGGTCATTGCTCCCTTATCAGCACATACTGCTGCCAAGGTAACTAACTATATACAATTTTGGAATCTTTTATGGTGCATTGATGAATTGAAGGGTTTCAGTACTTTTTTAATACGCTAAAAACAAATTTATGCCCCCGTTTGAAAATTTTGAATCAAAATTTTGCTTTATAATTGAATTGAAATTTTGAATTATTGACACATTGATTATAGTATATAAGTATATATGTGATGTATACATTACAAGTCGATTTGACATAGACGAAACAAGTTTGTCCTTGTGATTTTTACATCCTTAACTGTTTTGAGGAATGGTGTTGTGTTGTAGATTGCTGGAGGGTTGTGTGACAATCTGTTGACAAGCATTGTGAGAGCATGGGACTACGAGAAGCCGATGTTCGTTGCACCATCAATGGATGGTTGTATGTGGAGAAACCCTTTCACAGAACAGAACTTCATGAGCATTGAAGAGCTTGGTGTTACTCTCATCCCACCTGTTCAACACATGCCAACAAATATGAGAGAAATGGCTGATCCTTCTACCATTTTTTCGACCGTCAAAAGCTTTTATGATTCAAATATTCTGAAAGATAAATAAATTGTTGGTGAGGTTTAGGAAAGTTATAACCATTGTACAAAACAAAAGAATATCATTGTCTCCTAGAGTGTTGCTTTGGACAGTAGCATGCATGCTCTTGATCTCATGTACACATTGGAATATGTTCATGTAGAGTTATTTGATATGAAATTTTAAATATAAGTTTTGCACTTTGTAGCATACTCTTGACCCCTTTTACAAGTTATCTCTTTTGGTTTGCTTAGGATTTTTTTTATTTTTTATAACATAGGTAAAACATTGATCTAAATATATATAAATAACTTTAGTTTAATTTTATAAATATCATTGAAACCTCCACTCCTCTCCATTGTTAGCTTTTGGAGTTTGTACTATATAGCCTAAAGCTTGTTCATGATAAGGTGTAGTACACTACACCCTTTCTTGTTCTTCAGTTGTTTTCGTGGTTTTATCCTTTTATAAAACAACTTTTTTTCTCATGTTTCATGATAGAATTGTTTTCCCTAGTGTTTCATTAAGGTAAAATATGTATTTATACAATGATGTTGTCTTGGGTCTCAATTATCTCTAACTTGAGCTCAATTACCTCTAACTAATATACAAAAGTTACAAATTAATTTGTTTTGCAATTGAAAATAAAAACAAAAAACAAACCAAATGTAGAATAAAATTGATGTTTTCATCTCTTGGAATTATCATTAAGTTATGTGACTTCCGGCTTTGGAAGCTTTTTTATGGCTTGTGAACTGACTTTTTAGTTAAATAGACTTTTAAAAATGTAAACTTTCTCTATTTATAAAAAAAAAAAAGTCTGGCCTTATGGATAGGCTGGCCGTACGGCCAGCCTATTCCTATGCCTAACAATATGTTCTTTTTTTAGTTATAAGTAAGTGTTTTGATTTATGCCTGCCTGCCACTTTTCGGTTAACATCACCCTTTCTTCTAAACACACCAGCTTTTTTCATTGTTTTGAAAAGTTGGAGTTATTTAATGTTCCAAAATTATAGTTCCTGAGGAAGGGAGTGGTCTTAATAGCAACACCATTCGACCATTCTCTGCATTTGAATAATATCTCTAAGCAAAAATATTCAGAGATTCGTCTATAATTCAGATTAGACAGTACAAAAAAGTAATAAACCAAAGGAAAATGATAAAAGGCACTTCGTGCCTAATTGCACGAACTATTCCTCTTAATTTTGTCAGACAATAATGCTTTGGCATTTGGCACTTGATCTCATGATGATTTATGTTTAACTAAGCTGATTCACCAAATAAAACATTAATTTGGAGCATCTTAATGCTTTTATAGGTGCTTTTATAGGTGCAACATTGACAGGGAACATGATGGTCCTACTAACGACAACAATTTTATATTATCTTAATTTAGTATATTATATTATATATATCTTAGTTCATCTTTATCTTATAAATCCATAAACCAACTAGAAGAAGGTTCTTCACCAAACAAAGTGTGTATTTTGAGCATGTCGTGCATGAGTCGTGCATAACCATATAGCAACGTTCTAAACCAAAATATGCATTTTGTCCATGCAATTAGAAAATCACAACACAGCATGCAACAAATATCCAGAAAATGAAAATCCTAGATTAAATGTATGGATTCTAGTTGTAAACAAGAACTTAGTATAGTTGTAATCAAAACTGAATAGCAAACATTCTATCATAAAATAATAGTCATCTTGATCCACTTCTCAACGTGGCCCTTTGTCGTGATCGTCTTTGTTGCAACATCTGTATCTGTTTCTATATGAGCATGGGCTAATGTCTCTTCAACTTCTGCTTGCTTCTTGAAATCAGCCTTCATAGAAAGAACAAAATAATGAGTTGGTTAAAACATTAACATGCAAGCATGTTAAGAAAAGATCAGTGCATGGTTACATGAAACCAAGCAATGCATGTCTGCCTAGAACATGAACCCAAATGCAATTAAAGGATCTGACATGGATTATACCTTGAGCTTGCGAGCAAAATAAGCATCCAATATAAAACTAATATTCTCGATAGAATCACGTTCGAATCCAAAACTAACCAATCTAGAAGTAATCTTCTCGCGAGAAGAATAACGATCATCCAATCTAGAAGAAGAAGAAGGATCTACACCAACAAAAGAAGTTATAAAATAAATAAAAAAATAAAAATAAAAAAACTAGATTATCTACCTTGAACACAGGGGTAATAAGGGTGTTCTTGACGGAATTCAATCGCAGCTTCCTCAAGCACCTTCTTCACAAAGGTGGAATCTTCAAGTCGAGAAATCAATTTAAGGATCAGGCTTGCACTGTTCACAGCTAGAAACCAATTACCAAAATATGTATCTTCAGCAGCGGAATCCACGGATTCAGATTCGGAATTCTCATATAAGTCGAGATCTTCGGTTAGGGTTGGGTAAAGAAGTTGACAAAGCTTGACCAATTCATCAAGGCGAGCGTTAACCAAAGGTTTTGAATGGAGAAGTTTATGTTCTTTTTTGCTGATTTTATCTCCCATAAGTTGCGATTCTTCTATGGATTCAATTTGGTCGGATTTCATACGGAGTTTTTTGATGCGATTGAAGATAATGACGAAAGGTTTTGAAACATCCATTATCAAAGGAACACCGAATGGGTTTGGGTTAGATTGATGTGGTCGTGTTGTTTATATGGGAATGTTCGTCGGGAGCGACTGCTGTGTGTGAGAGAATCGGTGATATGGAAGATTTTGTTTGTGATTTTGAGAGTGGCTGGTTTCGGAAACTGAGTATGGTATATATACAACGATATATATAACAAAATCAAGTTCTATGATTTTAGAAATTTAGGTGTTTTAAAAAATATTTTATTTGATAAAAAAGTGTTATAAATTCCTTTAGAGGGAGGTAAATGTAAATACTTTTGTAAGTGCTCTTTGAGCCCGAAGGTCAAGCCTTGGATTGGGGCACCATCCCCTCACCCTAAAATTTTGTAACAAAAAAAAAAGAAAAGTGTTATAAATTCAAGGGTTAAATATGTTTTTGGTATTTTTTTTTTTTTTTGATAAAAACAAAACGATATTCATTCATTCAAATTGATAGAGTACATCAAATACAAACATCGCTAAAAACATAAAGGGTAAATCTGCGAACAAACTCACAGCATCCAAGTTAATAGCATACAACGGCAAAATGTCTACAAATAATATGATAAAAGTAGTGACTAAAAATTTTTATAAAGATTAAAAATTGAAGGAAAATTTTAGAGGGACTAAAACGAAAAATTTATATATTTATAAGGACTAAAAATATAATTGCATAACGTTTAAAGATCAATATCTTTTTATTCTTATAAAAGAAAATATTTTTTTGACAGATATATTTATATCTTGGAAAAAAAAAATGTTTACTCATCATGTCAAAAAACTAACGTTTAAACTAGTATTGATATATAAACACATGGGATATATATATATATATTTTTTTGGGTACTAGGAAAAAGAAAATAATGTTTATGCTATTTTATTTTATCTTTTGAGGTTGAAAAATACTCCATCCGTTCCTTTTTAATTGTCACTCTTGCAAAATAAAATTATGACAAAATTACACAATTAGCCCCTTAACTTTATTTTAGGTAACACTTTCGTCCTTTATCTTTTTTTTGTCATGATTTAGTCCTTTATGTTATAAAATGACAATATCTTATCATTTTTTATGAGATTTTTTTCAAAGAAATTTGATTTTATATGCGTGTATGATGAAGATTTACGTTTGCCTATGAGTTTGATGATTTTTTTTTGGAGTTTTTGATTATTTTTTTCATAAAAAAGGATAACTATGTTGTTATTTTATAACATAAAGGACTAAATCGTGACAAAAAAAGATAAAGGACGAAAGTGTTACCTAAAATAAAGTTAAGGGACTAATTGTGTAATTTTGCCTAAAATTATTTATAATTAATTGTTACTTTCAAAATTCAATACAACATTAAATGTTGTTTTGCCTTTATTACCCTTGATTATTTATTGTAGAATTTCTAAGAGAGAGAAGTATATGAAATGCCTTTATTGTAGAATTTCTAAGATATGCACTTTGATAAGAAATTATAAGTGAACTTTTGATTGCAAAACAATTTCAGTAGAGTTTTGGCACTTTGTAAATTGTTGTTGAGTCCTTGCCATTCTCTAAGTCTTCACTCCTTTATATAGAGGTGTGAAAGAGACATTGTGAATTGCCAGCACATCAAAATAGAGTCGTTTGAAGCTTTGATCAATCACCAATAATCTTTTGTCTGATATGGTTATTGTCCTCTAAAGGATCAATTTCAAATCCATTCCAATTGAGAGGGAACATCGTTGCATGCAGAGTTGCTTTTCTTGTCTTGTAGTAGAGACAAAAACAGAGTAGTGGAGGTAGTGGTTGTACACTTCGTACAATTGTACTTTGTCAACGCTCTTTGAAGAACAAACATCCAATGCCTTCAAATCCTTTCAAAATAATTGTTGCTTCACTCTTCTAGTCTTCTGCAATGTTTAGACGAGATTAAATCCATTGAACAACCTTTGAAGCCTTATGTCTTGCATCTCTTGATGAACTTTAGCTTCTGGTGACTGTTGCTTCTGATGAGATGCTTCTGATGAACTTGCTTCTGATGACGTCATCACTTCAGGAGCACTTTTCAATAGCACTTCTCTTCAGACGCTTCAAACTTCCTTTTTGTCGATTCATTTGCTCTCTTTTGTTCTTACAGAACCTATTTAAGATGTCAAATTTTTGTCTATGGTCCAGTACACTTGAACAAATATTAGCATATCCAATTGACAATTTTTAATACCTTGTTATCATCAAAACTCTTAAAGGGTAATGTTAAACACATTTTGTTCCAACAACTTATTCGGGAAGGAGTTGAATTAGTAAGTCGTACTTCCTCAGTTGTCAATTAAAAACAAGTTTTAACTTTTTAGATTCATTCAATAAATGATGTATGTAGTCCACAATATAGATCATATATATCATTCATTAAATGACTCTAAAAAAAATGTGAATATAGATAGCGTTTTAGAATAAAGAAGAGGAAACGATTGTACCAAACTAAAAAAGAAGAGGAAACAATAAAAAATTGATTCACCTTGTAAATTTATATTACCTCCGTCCCTAATTATATGATATTTTTTAAAAAATAATGAGAAATTGAAAGCGGTAATAAATTTGTTTGTAACCAATATTGCTTTTACAATTTTATCATTTAAGAGAGATATTTAATCTATATTTTCAACATAATATTTAACGTTGATTGAAGAAAAAAATATAAAATTAATAGAGTATATTGATAAAGGATTAATTAATGTAGTTTGAAATACCATGAAAATCTTATAAGAAGAAACAAATTTTTTTTCTAAAATGATCTTATATTTAAGGACGGAGACCTTATGTTTTTATTTTTATTTTTTATGGAAGAACATCTCTAATGAATGACATTGATAGTATGGGAATAGTTTTGTAAGTGTTGTTTAAACTTTAAAGTCTCTAATCCACAAGTTTAACTCACCTAGATTTTTTAATGTCGGTACGAAGTGGTTGGAGTATTTTGTCAAAATGGTTTGACTTAATTTGTGTGAATTTAATGAAAGGGCCCACAACAGAAGCCATAAAAAGCAAGCAGCGATTCGTATGAGAAAATTAAGAAAAGCGTGTTACTTTCGAAATGGCGTTGGCGTGTCTCTGTTATTCTTCTGAATGCTTCTTGCTACGAGAAAGAGAGAAAATTAATGATCACAGTTCATAGAGCTTACAAGTTACAAGGTTATCAATTTTCCTTCTTTTTTACTTCCATTCTGCTAGCTGTTTCATTCTTTTTCATTTTCATATTTTTATTTCATCCAAACTCATCACAAATTACTCATTAAACAAATGGTTTATGCATTTGTATATTTGTTAAAAACAATGATTCTCTTAGTTGTTGCTATTTGTGTTTAGAGAAAACCACCAAATTTGTTCTTGGCTTTATAGAACACTCCTAACTGGGAGATTACAAATGTTTCAAAAAGGTCTCTCACACCCTCAAATTGATAGTCATTAGTACAATATGAGGACCAAATTGATAGTAACTTGTTAAAATATAGAGACCTGATTGATAGTTAGTGGTTAAATATAGGGACCAACTTCACAATTTAACAGAATCTATATCTTTTTTAAATATTCATAATCTCATTGATCTATTTGAGAGCAACCTGTAAAATTAGAGACTAATTTGATGGTTTACTCTTGTTTTTACGAGGACCATCACCACATTCTCTTTAAGTGATTAAAAGGTCCAACAAAATCATGTGGGTCCTGTGTAAATTTGGTAGAGGGCCATGTAAATTTTAATAAATACTCCTTCCGGTCCAATTTTTCAACCACATGCATCAACTTTTATTGACCCGAATTTCCCTTATAAATAGGACCGAAGGAAGTAAAAGAGAATGTGTTGTTAGTTTTTGTATTTTCCGAACTTGTGATGGATGGTTTTCTGATATGTGGATACAAATTTTGTACTCCTTGAGTGTCATGTTAGCAAAAGAAAACTGGAGTAAGTTAAGCACTATTTATATTTTCAAAGCAACATTAGTTATTTTATTATAAATCTAACTTAAACTTACAATTTTCTTAGTCTATGTGAAGTAACAGAGCAAGATGAGGCATGATTGTATATGATATATGAAAAATGAGTTATTTATTTTTTAAACTGACAAATTTAAGGCTGATGTTACAGGCATGATGTCAGTCGAAATTATCGAGACCAGCGAGCAAGGTTTGAAATCGTCGTATCTTAAATAGACAAAACGACATCAATTTGCATGTGTATCAAGCTGATGGACTATTTTTGACTAGTTCACTTTTTATCATCATTGAGTTATTTTCCTTTTTTTTTGTTGTTGCAAATATCTTAATCTTATTTGAACCTTTCATATGAAAACAAAATTTCTTGGAAAATCAGATCAAATAACTCCTGTGCCAGTAGAAGTTACTACCAATGAAGAAATCACTGAAGAGGAAGCAGTGTGCAGGATATGTCTTGATGTGTTCGATGAAAGAAATATCTTTAAAATGGAATGCAGTTGCAAAGGTGACCAGAGATTGGTGCATGAAGAATGTTTAATCAAATGGTTCAGCACAAAGCGAAACAAGAAATGTGATGTATGCTTGGCAGAGGTTCAGAATTTACCGGCAAACTTGGTCCATGAGTGCCGCTCTGTACAACCAAGAAACATACGATTAAGGTGATTTTGAAATCCATGTTTTAAAATTAAGTTATCAATCTTATTTTTTGTGCTTTTGGCACGGATACTTTTTCCATAACTGATTATAGGTATCCTTTTATTTAACTTGTTTCGTATTAATTTTGCTTTGTTTTTTTACAGTGCTTGGCAAAACTTTGTAGTGCTTGTCCTGATAAGCACACTATGGTATTTTCACTTCATTGTAGATCTACTGGTATGCCTATTTTGCTTACTTTCAAAATAATTCCAAACCAATACTTTGTGTGTATTAATTTGCTGACTTGATTGTTTGAATGTTATTCTTACTTTCTGGCATCTACTTGATTTTTAAACCCGTTAAGTAGATTTTGGATGTACCGGAAAGAACCTCGAATACATTCATGTAAAGTTTATATATATCTTAACACTATGCATAGCACAAATATATATCCTGTACTAGATGCTGAGTTTAAGCAGAAAAGAAGCAGCAATTATCCTTGCATTACTAAGATCACATACTTCCCTTTCTGAAAAGGAATTAGAACGACCAATAATACTTCCCTTTTAGAGGTGCTATTAAGTTGCCTTTCCTTTTCAGACATTTCTATATCAATAATAGTTGATTTTATATGTCTTCGTTTGACGGGAATCTTGAATTTCACAAGAAATTTCTGCACAGCTCAAGTGGTTGAGCTGAGACACCCTGTTGAGAATGAGGTTTAGGGTCCCAAACAAATATGAATTGCCTATTTTTTGTTTCCTTTTACATTTCCTTTATTTAGCCTATATATGTATTTGTTTAATTAGTTGAATAAAAGTAAAGAAAAAATATAATTTCTCCACACTCTGATCATAGTTTTGTCCCACTATTTAGTATCGTGATTTGAAGACTCGAGGTATCATTATAGCAGCAGCAGTTTCCTTTACATTGAGCCTCCTGGCATCTGTTTTTGCATTTTTCCTTGGTATAAACTATAAAACAGAACTGATTTCATTTTCTTCTCTTGTTATAATATTGTTCCTTCTTTGAATGTTAAATGAATGCTTACTCATATTGTATGCAGCAATCAGAGAGTATATGTGGCTATATGCTCTTCTTGAGTTTGGACTTGTGGATGCAACCTTCCTACTGTTTTATACTTTGGTGAGTTAGCATGCTGAGATTTCTTGTTATAATTAATTTCCAAAGATTAATGCTATATAAATCACATGCCTACTAACAGTAACAACTATTGCTTTACTTAATCTCTTGAGTTAATGCTTATTGCTATTCTTGCAACATTGCTTGTATATACTTTGTTGCAGTTGCATTTGGCGCCAATTTATTCCATACCACTTTCATCAGTTGTAGGTTTTGGAATTGCTATGGGAATCAACTATATGTATATCAAGCATGTGAATCGGAGACTTCAGGTCCCTACTAATGATATCCCAGTATGAATGAAAGAAAACCCATTTTCTTTGTATATGTTTTCTAATACGGTAAACAAATAGTATATTTCCTTTTAGTGCTTAGTTGGTAACCATGTTCAAATTGGTTGAGTTTGGATTATTTTTTTAGAATAGACTATTTTCCTTCTTGTTGTAGAAACAATAGTCATTAGTTTATAATTTCATAGACTAAGAAAAACTATGTATATTTGGGATAAGAAATGCCCCAACAAATTGTTATTATTTTTAGAATATACTATTTTCCTTCATACATTGTTTTACCGGAGAAGAAATGCTCCAATGTCGGTTAATTCATCCATTGCTAACTAAATAGTTTACGCATGTGTTTGGTTTCAATTCTTTTTGTGGCCATCACACATCTAGTGTCCCATTTGTTGTGAAAACAAGAAGCCAAGAATAATAGCTTTAAAAAAAAAATGTGTGTCTAGGCCTCATCTCCAAAATGCGTGTCTAGCCTCGTCTTCACCGCGGTTCCAAACACAAGCCTAGTTTCCTCATAATGTAAGTCATATTTTGCAATTTAGTTTTACATAAACATAAATCTTTTATTTTGTTGGGTTGTGTAGAGCCACATGTATGGGAAGGGTTGGGAAAGGGGGAAAAAACTCACAATAGCATAGAGCGAGGACGAGCATGGGAAAAGTTGGGGATAAGAGAGTGAATGTTAAAGAGTGTGTTGAAAAAGTGGCTTGTGTTATCTCTATGTATAGTTGTGTTATCTCTGATTTTCTAAATTAGTGTGTTGCTACCATGACTTCTTTTACAAGTTATCTCTTATTTTTATTTTTTGCTTAGGAAATTTTTTCTATGACATAGGTAAAACATAAACCGAAATATAAAATATAAATAACTTCAGTTTACTTTTAGAAAATCATTGAAATCGCAACTCCTCTTCATGTTGAGTTTCTAGAGTTTGTAGTATATATCCTAAAGTTTTCCCATGAGTTCTATTTTGTCTCACTTCTTGTTGAGGTAGACTTCAAGAATGCGGTTAGTTTTGTCAACAATTGATCTCTTATTACTGCAACTCTCCAGTCTCTTTTAGGAATTGTTTCTTAATTGTTTTCGTGGTTTTATTATTTTAAAAAGAATGTCTAATTTTCTATATAAAACATGTAAAAAAAATTAAAACATTTAACAGATTACGTCAAAAATAAAAAATTTAACAGATATTAGTCTTACTCGAGAAGTTTCCACTCACACCATTTTGATATTTTTTTTTTCTTCAAATTATATTACTAGTAAAGTTATGGCTATCCTATACATGGTATAAGTGGTATTCCAATGTTTACAAATAAATTATGCCGTAAAGATATTACCTAAAAATTCAAAATAAGGTAATTTTATTTGGAATGGGTACGTTTACTATAAGTATATGTTTGGTTTGACGGACTTTGTCTAACCATATAAGAGGTAAAAGTTGTTGATCTCTTATGATGTTCCAAAATTAACTTTCAAATCAACGTATTTTTGTAAGAATAGAATATAGGGAAGTGTATTGGAAAAACCGAGGGTGCTAATATCAAGTACATGGGCTTAAACTAATTAGTTAATTTTGGAAGATTTTTCAATTAAAAAAAGAAAAATCATTTTATGAAAAATCTAAAATTGTTAAAAAAAGATATTTGGAACACGACTACAGTACGTATATTTCTCAAAAACTAAAAAACTAGAATAATTTTTTTTTCCTTCATAAAGTGACTTTATATATATATATATAATTTGAGTAGCTTTTTGGGGTATGAAGCCTAGCTTGAGTAGCAAGAAAGCTTCATTTTATAAAGTTCAAAGACAAATTCCAATAACCCAATTGTCATACCCCAATTTTTTACCTAAGGCCCCGCTGACACATGTCACTCGACTCTGATCGATCTCTGATTTTTCAGTAAAAAAATTTGGCAGGGAGGTATTTTAAAATACCTCATTTTTTAATTCCGAGTCGGACCCTCTTTTCTCTTTTTATTTTCTTTCCATCTTTTATTAATTTTAATTTTAAGATTAATTACTTTTTTTATATTTAATAATTTTTATTTTCCATCTTTTAATTTTATTTTACTTTAAATAGTTTAGTTTAATTTGTTTTTATTTTATTTTTATTTTATTTCTTTTTGATTAATTAGTGTCCAAAAAAAACAAAGTGTCAATATGTCCAAAATAAAATGTACAAGGTCTAAAAAAATTTCAAGTCAAGTGTCAACTTTAACATTCCTTTTTCAAAATTCACCATAATTGTCCATCATTTCCATTAAACCAATTTTCCATTTTTCATCAACCTCCTCACCTATAAATAGAGCCCTCATTCCACACAATTTCACATATCAAAAGTTCTCTTGAGTTGTCAAAGAACTTTTCTCTCTTCTCCCTCTTTAGCTTGTGTTGACGAGCTATTCTTTTCTTCTCTCTCTTTTTTCTGTCCCTTCGGAAAAGTCCCTTCGGTAATTTTTGTCCCTTTGGTTGTCAATTTCTTTTATTTTCTTGCATTTTATTTCTTTTTAGCATTTTTGCATTTTTTTTTATTTCTATTTAGCATTTTAATTATTGTTATTTATTTTCCAGCAATTAGAATGTATTTAGGTCCAATGTAAATATAAATGAGAAAAGTGTGTGGGTGTGTGTGTCCTTTTATTTCTTTACCGCCTTATATATATTCAAAAATGCAAAAAAATTAGATCAGGGATTTTGTGGTGATCCAACGTCACTACAAAAATCCACGCGCTTTTATTTTTATTGCTCCGTTAGTTTAATTTTTATTTAATATTAAAAAAAAACAACAAAAAACATGCAAATAATCAAAATCATAAAAATATTTTCATAATAAACCTTGATCCAAATCAAGTGACCGCATTTTTATTTTCTTTTCTTAATCAAACTTCAATCAATTTAACTTTACTTTAAGCCTTTTTTTTCAATATTAAAAAACACAAACAAATACTCATTTGCCACTTGGCTTTTCATTTTAAAACCTTTTTCAAAACTAATAAAAAACACTCAACCAATCAAACGTCAATTTCTACCCCGAACTACGAGGTTTTGATCCATCACGGGTACGTAGGCAGAGGACCATGTCCTTCCAAATCAATAAAAAAATGTAGATAATTAGGTCTTTATTTTTCCACTTTAATTCCTTCTTTTCAAAAATAATAAGCAAGTTATAGCACATTAATTAAATAAAATCAAGAGGTTTCCGTAGAGTACTACGGACATAAAGGGTGCTAATACCTTCCCTTTATGGAACTAACCCCCGAACCCTAAATCTTTTCAAATAGGGGTAGTTTGAACTTTTTTCCCCTTTCTTTTTAAAAATTAAATGTTCAGTCGTGAAATGAATTAGTGAGTCAAAAGCTAATCAAATAGCATTGATCTCCAAAAAAATGACGCGACACCAATTCACAAGGCATATATATAAATTCCAAACAAGGTATGATTTGTTTTTGTTCTTCTGAGAAAATTAACTAAAAAGAAGCTTGGAGAGTCTTTGTTCTTCTGTTTCTTAACTCACAACAAGGTATGATTCTTCTTCTGTTTTTGTTGTTATTCTTTCTAAGAGAATAATTTCTTGTTGTTATTTCTATTTGCTTCATTTATCAAATTTCTTGACAATCATTTTGCTTCAAGAATATGGTTCAAGAATATGCTTGTGTTACTTCATTTTGTTTTCTTGTAAAAAAATGTAGAAACTATAGAAAAGTAGTCTACGTCATGCTATACCTTTTCTGGCATTTGTAATGTTATTTCATATGATAATTTCATCCAAAATGACCCGATATTACTCGCTTGATTCCTAGCATATTAATTGTTCATGAATTTGCGTGTTATGGATCTGTAAAAAGAATGAATCTTTATTGGCTAATGCCTCCATCTAGGGTGATCTATGATGATATTGCTTATCAAAATCACATAATTGTATTATGTTACAGGAATCTGAAATTTTGAGCTGCGTGTGATATAAGAATCAAGATTGAAGGCATTGTTAAAAAAATATATTGGCGATGATGGCTAACTCAGACTCTACAAGTGCAATTGGAAAGTTTGTTACATATGATAATGAATTTTGATGCTAAGAGGAAGCCTCGGATTGTACTTGGTGCTTGTGGAAGTGTAGCTGCCATGAAATTTGGACTTGTTCTTCGTGCTTTATCAGAATGGGCAGAAGTAAAAGCTGTTGTCACAAAAACAGCTTTACAATTTCTTGCTAATGAGAAAGCAGAATCAATGTTCGAAGTAATATTCTGCGACGATCATGACTGGAAAAATAGGAAAAAGATAGGTGATTCTGTGCTTCACATTGAGCTTGCTAAGTGGGCTGATATCATCGTCATTGCTCCCTTATCAGCACATACTGCTGCCAAGGTAACTAACTATATACAATTGCAAGCTTCTAAGGTTCATTGATGAATTGAAGGGTTTCAGTACTTTTTTAACACACTAAAAGCAATTTTTGTCAATTTCATTAGACTGAAAATATTTCAAATACATTAACAATTACCATATCTTAACTATTAGAGACATCTTGTTTGTGTTGTAGATTGCTGGAGGGTTGTGTGACAATCTATTGACAAGCATTGTGAGAGCATGGGACTACGAGAAGCCGATGTTCGTTGCACCATCAATGGATGGTTGTATGTGGAGAAACCCTTTCACAGAACAGAACTTCATGAGCATTGAAGAGCTTGGTGTTACTCTTATCCCACCTGTTCAACACATGCAAACTAATATGAGAGAAATGGCTGATCCTTCTACCATTTCCTCCACTGTCAAAAGCTTTTATGATTCAAAGATTCTGAAAGATAAATAAATTGTTGGTGAGGTTTAGGAAGAATGTTTTAACGACTGTGAAAAACAAAAGAATATCATTGTCTTTTAGAGTGTTGCTTTGGATAGTAGCATGTTCTTGATCTCTTGTACACATTGACTTTTTTTATATGAAACTGTAAATAAGAGTGTGTTGATTTGTATCATGCTCTTGACTTCTTTTACAAGTTATCTCTTTTGTTTTGCTTAGAATTTTTTTATTTATGACCAAGGTAAAACATATTGATCCAAATATAAACAACTTCAGTTTAATTTTAGAAATATCATTAAAACCTCTTGACTTCTTTTACAAGTTATCCTCTCCATGCTTAGCCTTTGGAGTTTGTACTATTGCCTCTGTTCTTGTTGAGGTTTTACTCCACGAATGTGGCTAGTTTTGTGAACAATGAATCTTGTGCCATTGCGACTCTCGGGTCTCTCCTTATTGAAGTGGTTCATCTGCTTCCTGCTATGGAGCACATGCCTCTCTTTCTCACATTTTCATGGGAGTGTGCATTATAAGTATACCTTGGTTTGACATCCAACAATTATTTCTCATGTTTCAAAGCACTCTCACCATGAAAATACAAAAGCTATAAATTGTCACTTCAAACTAGATGTGTCTTTAATACAATTCCGCCTCATAAACAAATATAGGCATTGACGAGACATGTTAATAAGGGCAACAAGTTTTTTTTTAAGGGGATAAGTACAACAACTTAGATACCTCGTACAATTTATAGACATCACATCACATGAGATGTTGTTGATCTCTTACAAATGTTAGATCCCTCGTACAAATGCTTAATGTACATTCATATGGGTGGGTATATACACCCTAAGAGGGAAAGACATGAGAGAAAATGATGTAATAAATGTGATAAGTCGATGATGCGTCGGAACAGAGATAAAAATAAAATAAGGTGTTAAATTGATGTAGGAAAATATGAAATGTTTAAATATAATAGTTGAAATCAAAATTCTATAACTTTATATTTAAAAAAATAATAACATAAATAAAAATCTAACATATTTTTGCAATCAGTAAGGCCTAGCACAACTGATAATACAAACATGGTCAGGGTAATAAATGACATTTTATACCTAATTTTATGTAGCTTTGTGGGGGTATGATGAATAGCTTGAGTAGCAAGCTTCATTTTATAAAGTTCCAAGACAAACCTCTCACAACACAACTCACAAGGCATATAAATCCCGCGATTCGTCTTAGAAAATTCATTAAAAAAACTGTGAGAGTCCTTTTTCTGAATGCTAGCTACAAGAAAGAGAAAGAGAGATTAGTCTTTGTTCTTTTGTTTCTGAACTCACAACAACAAGGTCATGAAACTTTTTCACTCTCATTCTTCTTCTTCTCTTTTATTCTTTCAACGGCTTGCAAGTGTTTAAGAGAATATATAGTTTCTTGTGATTCAAGATACATCTCTCTTTCTTCTTTCTCTCTGTGTGTGTGATCATAAATGGTCTATAAAATGTGTCTGTGTTATTTACTTATTTCTATTTTATTCATGTTATACTTTCTTGATGTTATACTTTTGTATGTTATTGAGATGTAATTATATATGGTTGTGTAAAAAGAATGAATCTTTATTGTATATGTATATTAACAAATTTAAGGCATGTATATATGTTACAGGCTTTTGTTGAAATATGGCTTCTACAAGTGCAATTGGAAAATCTGTTACACATGAATTTGATGCTAAGAGGAAGCCTCGGATTGTGATTGGTGCTTGTGGAAGTGTAGCTGCTATGAAATTCGGACTCGTTCTTCGTGCTTTTATGGAATGGGCAGAAGTACATGCAATTGTCACAAAACCATCTTGTCATTTTATTTCTGAAGCTTCAATCCCAAAGGGTGTGATTGTATTTTCTGATGAACATGAATGGCAAGCTTGGAAACAATTAGGTGATACTGCTGCTCACATTAAGCTTGCGAATTGGGCTGATATCTTGCTCATTGCTCCCTTATCTGCTCATACTCTTGCCAAGGTAATCAATTTATCCGTGATGGCCGATTAATTAAGATCGGAAAGTCTAGATTTAACTTCGTCCAATCTTGAAAGAGTTCTTTTATATCTTATATTAACTATTATACAATCTTGGTTTTGTAGATTGGTGGAGGGTTGTGTGATAATCTGCTAACAAGTATTGTGAGATCATGGAACTATAAGAAGCCAATGTTTGTAGCACCATCAATGAATGATGCAATGTGGAGAAATCCTTTGACAGAAAAACATTTGAAGAGAATTAATGAGCTTGGAATTACTCTCATCCCACCACATGAGTCAAGTGATGGAGAATATACAAATACTGGTTCAATGGCTGATCCTTCTAAGATTTACTCAACTGTTAGAGTCTTTTATGATTACAACATTCTGAAAAAGAAACCTGGTGTGGTTTATTGTTGACAAATCAATTGTACCATATACTAGTATGCTTATTGACCTCATATCTATACACATTGGATTATTAGATGTGAATTTGTATCAAACATGATGGATATTTTGTAGTTATGAATCAGAAATTACTGAATCCTTATGTAACAGTAAAAAGCTACTTTCAAATATCTTTTGTAACGAATTTTGAGTTGAGTAAATAAGTAAGAGCGGAATGCAAGTTGAGTTTACTGCAGTGATTTGGGTATAAAATTTTAATTCTTAGTTGCTACTAACATTTTCCCCTCTTCTAATATATAGAAACTAGTATTTGCTAACATTTAGTTTACTCTATCATTTAAATTTGTGGTTTGTAACAAGTTACCTTAAATGTGGAGAAGTAAAAAATCAGAAGATCATGTTGGAAATTTAGCTCTTGATATAAACAGATTTCATAAAACATGTTCAACAATTATAAATCAATAGCGGAAGCAAACAAAACATTGAACATGATTATGATCGGATCTACGACATGTTTGATTTATCAAGGATATTAAGAATTAGGCTATTAGGAATACCTGGATAAAGCTTTCAAGGCAGCCCTCTCATCAACAACGATAACCAAAGAGAGGAGATGATCTGAAACACACAATAGAGTTAGCGGCGGCTGATTTGGTTCTTCCTCAACCGGTACCTTTATGCCTCAAGTTCTCTTCAGATGGGGAGAAGAGAGAGTTTGCCGTGTACGGTGTATTGGGGACCATAGCCTCTTTTATATTGGATGGCCATTAGGGTTTCCCATTATTCCGTTAATGGGCCATCCGGACATCCACTCATGTTGAGTCCATATCAACTAATTAAATAATTAATTATCCAAAATAGAAATCTAATTAGCCTTATTACTTAATTTGATCACTAATCAATTAAGGCTCACAATTGATAAATAGCTAATATAATTATTATTACGATATTTGCCCACATAATGATATTGGAATATTATTAAATAATAAAATATAATAAAATATTCCAACAGATCAAACTCCAACATCTATATATTATTCTTACTGTAACTATTAATCGAGTTGTATTTATAACGAACAAATTAGTCAATTAATTCATAAAATTTTGATCTTTTTGTTTTGTTAAAATAGCTTAATGTCTAATAATTTACTTTTTAAAATGAATAAGTGAAGTGTTGAGATCTAACTCCAACTCTATATATGTCCTTGCCGACCTAACTAAGGAGGGTGTATTGAATTAAGATTTCAAAAAGATTTTTTAATAACAAGAAAATTTTGTGGTATTCAATCAAGATTTTTTTATTCAATGCAACCAAATACCATGGTATTCAATTAAGATTTGTAACAACTTGTAAAATGTTTATAGGTATTAAAAAATCTGCAGATTTTAATGGTTTCTTTTTGTAGAGTGGATTTTGTGAAACTTTTTAGTTGAAAATACACATGAGATACTTATTCAACAATCTCACAGAAAACCTGAGACTTTTCGAGACATTCATGACTTTTGTTTTGTCGTTACTTATTAGTCCTTCATCGTAATTATTCCTTCGTCTTCCTTCATCGTAAGATTTTAAGGGATTATTGCTTCCGGTCAAGAAAAATATCGGTGTCCACCTTACATACATCTATTTCACTATTACAGATTCATAGGTATAATTTTTTTTTAAGTCAATGTTTTTCTTATTTATTATAATTATTTGGTTTTTTAACATATATTTTTTGTTATTATTATTTTACCTTACATTAACCGGGCAACGTTCTCTTTTTTTTTTCCTTTCTAACCAACAATTATCATCATCGTCATTATCAGTCAATTCCATATTACAATTTCATAAATTTTTTCATTCACCCTTATAATAATGAATTTTTCTTGAAAATCATACAATCCTTTCAAATTTTAAAATCTTAAAAGTTTATGTTATAAATCCATTTAAATTTTAGTTTGATAATCCAAGTGTTTCTTTCCAAAAAAAAATTCCTGGGTATGAAAAATCTTTTAAATAAAGTATTTTAAAATTCTACAAAATCAATAAAATCATACAAAATCTCAATCCAATACACCTCTAAGATTGAGACTTAGATCTTATAGAGTGTATGAACTTTTTTAATGCATTAAGCATGTGAGAAAGAAAAAAATGATTCCTAGGGACCACTCACTTCCCTCCCACGATTTCAAAACAAATTTACAATGTGAAGTCTAATCACATCCACACAGATCACAACACTTCGTCACAAAATGGCGCCGTACCTCACGCTCCTTTTCTTATTCACAACCATCATCTCCGCCACCACCGCCGCAACCGGTTACAAAAATCACACAGTTGGCGGCACCTCCGGCTGGCTTTTCAACTCCTCCACCAACACTTCCGCCACCAATTACTCTTCTTGGGCTTCCTCTCAATCTTTCAACCTCGGCGATTATCTCAGTAAGCTCAATCCCTCTCTCTAGATCTTTAAATTCATTATAGAAAATCAGTATCAAATTAATTAAAACCATGATTGCAATCAAATTAAATCACCACATAATTATATTGAATCATGTCATCTGTGTCCGGTGATTAATCTTTTTATTTTTGTAGTTTTCAACACGAATTCAAATCAGAGCGTGATTCTCACGTACAACAAAACCGCATACACGAGCTGCACCGCAGACGACTCCGACGTTGGAACATTCATCTACAACGGTGGAACCAATAATTTCAGCGAAACGTTGACTATTCCCGTTCCGTTGACTATTGTGGGACCCAACTACTTCTTCTCCGATACCAATGAAGGTGTTCAGTGTCAACACGGTTTAGCATTTCAGATCGATGTTCAGCGTGGTATAGGATTGCCGCCGAGTCTAAATCAACCTCCTCCGCCGCCGTACGCGGAGCCGCCTGGTGCCGATAGTGTTGATTCTCCGCCGATTACGATCCCGCAGACACCTAGCGGTGGCGCGTTTGCGAGACGCGTTGATGTGCGCGTGGTGGTTTATGGGTTTTGTGTGGCGATGTTACTTGTGAAATTTTGGTGATGCATTGGTTAAGTTCACTTTTAGATTCTTACAGGTTAGATCATCTTCAGATGGACAAGAGAATCACTTACTTGTACTTGTACTTGTTTTTGTTTTATTTTATTTATTTATATTATATAGTTTATTTGAGTTTAATTAACTTTTACCTTTCACTGCTATTTAATTTATATTCTGAATGATAATTTTACTAGGTCTTTAATAAATTGCAGGTTAATTCCTTAAAAAAATAAAATAAATTGCAGGTTAATTTTATGATGTTTTCTTGTAAACACCACGTAAACTTAGCACAAAACAGCGAGATTCTGAATTTGAACCCGATAAAGGTGTTCAATTTAACAATTTCAGTGTTATTAGTTGAGATACAAGATGGAATTCTGATATGAATATGGAAACTAGCATGATGCAAAGCCACTCTAGCGAAGCTATGAGCGACTTCGTTGGCTTGTCTCCGAATGAACCTAACATCAGAGGTTACTAAATCAGAAGCTAACAGAAGTCTACAATCATTAATAACTGCATATTTCTGTAAACTATGTTTTATGAATAGCATATTTCTGTACATAATAATAAAACTTAAGATGATTTTTTGGAACTTTTCTAAATTATTTTAAAAAAATTAAATGTGTATGAATTTAGAAGAAATTATAATTGAGTAATTCGAATTTTACTAATTTTTAATTATATCTTCAAGTTATCCCAATTTTTTTTTCTTCTGTTTTGTCAAGTAGTCTAGTGGTTAGAGCTCACACAATTTAATTGTGAAGAAGTGGGGTTTCCGGGGTTCGAACCTCGTCCTCTGCATATAATATGCAATTTCCCTACAAACTGAGCTAAGCGACCAAGTTATCCCAAATTTACAAGAATCGTACAAAGCAAAGTTGTTAAAAATTTGACCCATCCCCTATAACCCAACGTGTCTAATTTATTCTTGTAAAATAAAGCATAGTACAATATTCATTGTGAAATTACCTGTGCTACTTTTAATCAAAAAAGTTACTTGTTCTTCAAAAAAAAAAATTAAAAATTACTTGTGCTACTTAATAATACGTGCAAATCCAATGTGATATCGTACTTGTGGAAAAGAAGTACTAAACTCTTTCAATACCAAAAACTAAACCAAAGAGAAATGTATCAGATTAAGATTATTATCATTGAAGCTAGAGAAGTTGGATTATTCTTGGGTGTTTATCAGGTTAAGATTATTATCATTGAAGCTAGAGAAGTTTAACCTAAATGACTATTATACATTAGATATATAGGCTCTATTTGGTAAAAATAGCGGATGACTGATAAGTTAGCGAATAGCTTATAGCATATAACTAATAGCTGATGGTTTATAGCTGATAGCTTATAGCTGATGACTAATAGCTGATAAGCTACTTGAAGTGTTTGGTACAATTAGCGGTTCAATTAGCTGATAGATGTAAAATTACATAAAATGACATTTTTAATTCATAATAAAGTTTATATCAATTAATGTTTAAAGTATTTAAAAATTAAAAATTGTTAATTTAATATTATTATTAAATTAATTTTTAATTCCTAAATGTTAATTTATATTTATTTTCATTTGCCTAAAAAAATTAGATATAAAGTGTAAAAAAGTTTAAACATAACAATAAATAAAATATAGTTTGTACAAATATATATATATATATATATATATATATATATATATATATATATTTATTGTCAAGGTAAACATAACATTCTCATTTTTTTTTTGTTGGAGAAAATTATTGTCCTTGTTCTTATTCTCTACTATTCTGATATATCACACAAAAATAACGTGTCATTTCGCAAAAAAAAAGGGTGACATTAAATATTGAAATAGTCACACAAAAAAAAAACGTAACAATTGTAACGAAAAAAAACTTAAACATAACGGTAAAAAAAATATCTTTTTCTATTGATAAAAAAAAGGATCTTTCATTCATAAAAAAATAGCATTCATATTTAAAACATTTACTTTATAATATAATAAATGATTAAGGGTAAAAAATGAAATTTAGTTAGAATAATATGGCTAAAACTAGAATTAAAAGTGAGAAGCTATAAGCTATAAGCTCAAACACTACTTGGAATAGCTTATGAAAAATAACTTATAAGCTCGTGAAATAAGCTATAAGCTCATGGTGAAAAAAAGTTACCAAACAAAACATTTTTTGTCAAACGAGTTTATAAGCTATAAGCTATAAGCTAATAGAGGTGTCTTACCAAACGGATATAAACAATTTAGTGTGTATACTTGGATTAGTTTTTGAAGGCTCATTATATCTCAACGCATTTGCAACGTGAAAATTGTAAAGCAACAATTAGGCATGACAGTGAGGTTCTAAAATTACGGCAATCATCGTAATATCAAACATACACTTAATTTCATTTATTGAACTAAGTGAATGTAAGTCTTCATCTCTATTCCAAAAGAGGGGTTAACATAAATGTGAAATGTACATTGATTATTATGATACAAATTTTACCTTAAGCAGTGAAGCACTTGTAGCATCCACAATCCGGTGTTTTTTTTGGTACAACCACAATCCGGTGTTTTATTACAAATTTATGTGATTGGATACATATAAAAAATTATGTACACTCACATTACACATAATTAACATTCTTATAATAAAAATTATAAATTCATTATACCTATTAAATTTTGCTATAAAATTTAAAATGTATTAGAAATTTTAAAAGGAAAAAAAAAAAAAAAAAGAATTGCTCTTGAATAAAAAATGCTGCAGTTTAGTTCTAGCTAAATTGACCATTATAATATTGCGAGACAAAACACGTTAACTTAAGTTCGAATCTATGACCTTGAAGTTTCTTTTTTTAATCGTATGTGATCTCGTAGTTGTGTGTGAGTTTCAATTGTTGTTTGTCAATTCTTCTATTGAAGTCTAGTTTAATTAGTTAATGATTAATATTATAGTTTAATTTACATAGATCATAAGTGAATACAAAACTTACACATGCACTCAATTATATATTCTTACTTCAATTAATGAAGTATGACAAATCATATATTTTTAACTCATAGATTGATGTGGCAACACATCATTAGAGCATGTCTAAAACTTTTTACACTCATGGTCTTATAAATTAAACTTTTTTTTTTTTACAAAAATAAACTTCATTCAAATGCTAAAATAACTAGAGTATAATCAAATTGTCTATGAACTGAGACATGGCCCTTAAATATTTTAAAAGTCAAATACATATTATCAATAGACATGATTTCAGAAGCATAAAGTAAATTAACCAACCAAAGTTTTTATCCTAAGAGCCAAACTAAATCCTCCCGCATATGATCAATGGTCAAAAATAATGAAAGAACCACAATCTTTAATTGTAGTTTTTGGTATAGCCCTTGGCTAGACAAGAAACATATTTGCACTCATGTGCCTTATGTTCACTATCATGATATGAACTGGAGTATCAAGGACCTTGTTGATGGGAATGATTGGAAACTTTCTCGCCTATATTCAATACTTCCCACCAACATTATTAATAAGATTAATTTGGCTCCTCATTTTCTTGTGCATGGTGTTCCTGATGTGTGGGTGTGGACCAACTGCACATCTGGCATATACTCTGTTCGAGAAGGCTACCAGTGGTTAATGAGAGCTCAGACTTCATTGCTTGGGGAAGAAAGTTGGAATTGGATTTGACGCCTTTGTGTTCCTTCAAATATTCAATTTTTCTTATGGCAATTGTGCCATGACTCTGTTCCCTTCAGGTCCGTTTTATTATATCGTAATCTTATCTCTTCTGACCTATGCCCTATTTGTAATCAAGGTAGTGAAGATATGTTTCATGCTTTGTTCTCTTGCCCGCGTGCCAAGGAAGTGTGGTCCTTTTGTCTCCACAAGTCGGTCACTCCTCCAGATCGAGATAATTTGCGTACTTGATGAAAGATTTTATTTCAAATATTGGGCCAATTGGTCCCATTATCATTTGGAAGATTTGGTGTTCTCGCAACAAATGTATCTTTGAGGATATCAAGCATTCTGTCCAAGAAATTAGCACTCAAGTGTTATCTTCTCTGCATCATATCTTGAAAGCTTTTGCTCATCCTACCTCTCACAGTGTTCAGCAGCCTGCACGTATTGTTGGCAACGTCCTAGTATGAATTCAGTAGCTCTTAATGTTGATGGCAGTGTATTCCTTGATTCCAACTTGGGAGGTTTTGGTGGTCTTATTCGGGATCATACAGGTTCTTTTTGCATGGTTTCTTTGGAAAAATTAGTAGATCACCTTGAATTCTCGATGTTGAGATTTTAGGTTTATACCATGGTTTGAAGCTGTGTTGGGATACTGGATTTAAGCATGTGGTGTGTTACTCTGATTCAACTACTGTTGTTGACCTCGTCCAAAAAGATTTGAATGTTCATCACAAATATGAAAATTTAATCATGGCTATTAAACAGCTTCTTCGTAGAGATTGGATGGTTAGTTTACGACATACATTGCGTGAGGGTAACACTGCAGTTGATTTTCTAGCTAAAAAGGGTGCTCTTAGTGATAGTAGCCTTGTTATTTTGAATGAAGCCCCTCCTGATATAGCCTCTGTCTTCTTAGCAGATGCAATAGGTGTTGAGTTTGTTCAACCCTAGTATGGGTCTTTTTTAGCTTCTCTGTTTTTTTTTTCCTTCTTTTTTTTTTCTTCCCTTTTGTTACCAAAAAAATCCTCGAAAAAATCGTTGTTGGTGTTCGTTCATTTTGACTATAAAATGTCTTTGAAATGACCGATTCTATCACATATAGACAATTCATTTGTAAGGTTGAAAGCATGTTGAAGTTTGTGATAGCCACGTCGAAACCCTCACTACGATACTAATAAAACGAACCTCTCTCAGACATTTTAACAAACACAGGGTGCACACTTGAAGCAAGTTGAAAAAAACAATAGAGAACACGCAAGAAAATAAAACTATATAAACTCCAACATAATTATTAGATCTCAAACTGAATAGTGATGGAGTGAACGAAATACAAAGTTTTCATGGTGGTTTTATAGGAGGGCACTTGAAAATCCCTTTTTCAATTAGGATTGAAACCATGGAGGTTAGGTTTAAAGGTGGTGGATGAGGTGTAAGACGATTAATTTGAGAGAGATGTGTAACGGTGAGGGTTGGTGGTCGAGAGAGAGTTCGTGATTTGAAAACACAATAGAGAGGGGAAAGAAAAAAAAGACAAAAGAGGAAGACGACGACATAATAACACCCTGAGCACTTAGAAAAGGATGTGAAAACAACAGTAGAAACACGATAGATAAGCACGAGAGAAAACACTATTGTGCCTTATGTGTTGACATCAAGGAGGAATTAGGACAAATGTCATGTTTGATAGTTATGATACGAAGACATGATATGATAAATTTATCACATCATGTTTAAATCTTATGTTTAATGCACCAAAGAAATAGGATAAAATAAATTATTTTGTAATCTTATCCTAACTTATCTTTGTAATTTATATTTTAAATATATGTTAGGTTTGAAATTATCCTAATAGGATTATAAATTCATTCCTTAGTTATTATCATGATATTCTGCCATTTTTAAAATATTTCTCATTTTTAAAATAATGATATTCTGCGTTTATTGTCATTTTTAAGAGATGTTTTAACTCATTGTTGATAAATGTAAGAAATGTTTTAACTTATTTTTTAAAAAACTTTAAGGTTGAGTTTAGTCCAAAACAAACAGATAATTTATAAACGATAGTCTCCATGTCTTTTAAAACATTTTTCTTAATATTCATATTTTTCTTAAAAAAAAAGAGCATGGTTAAAAGAGGATGTCATTCACATTCTTACCTTAAAAAATAAGAAAAAAGTGAAAAGGCCATAAATGTGCACGATGACAGTTACACTTTTCATTGATGCTGACCGATCTCAACACTTTTCATTAAAATCGTACGTCTGAAGAGACAAAAGAACCTTCAATTCGACGTTACAATCAATGAAAACCATATTTCAGTTACAAAGTACATATACTAACATAGTTATATATTATATATAGAGAGAGAAACAGAATCACGTTACTTATAAAATCGAAATTAAAACTTTCTTTCTTTTTTGTGATCTTTTTCTTAAATACCATTATAAGTTTCTAAATTAGCTTCATTACTATTACTATTCTGTTCATTTGCATGCTTCTATTCAAAATTGAATTAGGCGTAGCTGTGATTGGAATTTAGGAAAATGGGTTTGTTTTTTGGGATTTTTCTGGGAGTATTATTCGGTGTAGCATTGATGGCTGGATGGGAACGAATGATGACATACAGAAGCCGTAAGAGAATTGCAAAGGTATGTTACATTCATCAATGTTTTGTATTTTCTTCCAATTCGCAATGTGGAAATAAAATTGATGAATTATTTAAGATGTGATCAGTTGGTGAGTGATAATGATAATATCATGTGTTTATTTAGTAACGAATGGTGTTTGTCGAAATCAGAGTGAGTCAGCATAATTTTTCAAAAGCTACATAGTGTAGCCTTTGCAGAATCATGGTGGCTCACTTCGATTTCAGCAAACCCACCATGATACCAAACATAGTTCATGGAGTGCATGTTTGGTTCTGCACATAACAAAAATTGATCACGTTGGTTCTACAGTGAAAACTTTAAGTAAAAGTGGGTTCAAGTGTTCAACAATAAACTTCAGTGTAAAAATCACGCTGAGACTCAAATACTCTGCATCCTAGCTTAAAGTTAGAATCAATTCTACTCAAAAACAATTAAACATATCAAAATCAATTTTACACCTTCAAAACTATTCCACCTGCGCCAAACATGGAACCAAACATAAGCAGAATAGAATAACCAGTAAGTAACTGGAATTTGAACAATCAATAACCTATTAGTGGAATTTGACTTATTAGCAAGGCATGTGATATAAGAGTGTGTAATCTATGTGAAAAAGAATCATATAAGGCTGTGAAAGGGGAATGCCTTATCATTTTAGGATAATTGATGTCCTCTATTAACGGGTTGAAACAGACCTGGTATTGGAAACTTTTCTCAGCGATTTATAATCATAATCACACACAGAAGGAACACCTGTTTGAGGAGACTTATATGAAGATCACAATTTATAGTTATTATGACTCAGTGACAACTTAAAAGTTGTAAAATCAAATTTTGGAAATTAGTTTTTTTCACAATTCTTAATTTCCTACAAATCCTCAGACTTTGTTGTCTCTTTGGTCTTAGATTGTTGCTATTCAACTTAGGGGGACCATTTAAGCTGGTTCAATGCCTATTCTGTTTTTCCTTTCACTACACTAAAACTTGTGGCATTATTCAAGAGAATCTATTCACAGGAAGAAGACAAGAAAAACAGGGAAATGAAAAGGGAAACCTAGTAGACTTAAATACTACAGTGCTAACAACAATTTATTATTGTGTGAGCTGTGGCCATTTTATTTAACAAATGAAATGACATGTATTAATTTGTGGATATATTTTTTCTTCTTGTCTTAACATTATTCATTTTTCCCTGCAGGCAGTTGACATTAAACTCCTTGGATCCCTTAATAGAGACGACTTAAAGAAAATTTGTGGTGAAAATTTACCTGAATGGATATCTTTCCCTGTATATGAGCAGGTGTGATTATGATCTGTTGTTGTGGCTCTTAGCCTTACACTGAAATGATTTTACAAACGATCCTATCATAGGCATTGGCAATGCATCAAATGAAGCTACTAAATTTATATTTAGAAACTCTATTTATTGTTTTTTGGGTTTTATTCAGGTGAAATGGCTAAACAAGCAGCTCTCCAAATTGTGGCCATTTGTGGCAGATGTGAGTAAACTTATTTGTATAATAATCTAGAGCAGTCTGTGTGATGTTTATTGATTTCTTACTAGATTTATTTTCTATTTAATATATTTTATGCAATAATTAAAATTAGTTTGTTTATTTGTTATGGTATGGATTACATTGCTTCAAACACCCCAATTGTTCAGTTTGAACGAGAGAAAGTGGATTAGAACTGTTGATTATGGGTAGACACTAAATCCCGGATTCGTAATTGATTGCCAACATAGTTCTGAAACTCAAATCAAAACCACAAAAACTTGATTCTGATAAAACCTATGCCGAGGAAAGAGAGAGAGAATATAATCAGAAAATGATTTTCTGAATTGATTGATTTGCATCATAGTTCAGTATTATTATCTATTTGTACATCGTGTGGTTGCCTCTCTGTGACTCTGATACAGTTATAACATACTTGAGACAGTTGCAACTACTTTGCTAATTGATAATTAACATTGTAACTAATAACTAACTCCGCTTCTCTACTGTATACTCTAGTATGAAACTCACATAGCCGTGTCTCAATAAAAAAAAATCAGCTGTACTTGAAGCAATGCTTTGGTATTCAGCTACAATGATGGATCTGGCCACAATGATCTGCTTCTTGGATCACCACGAGACTAGATTAGGGCGAAGAGGAGGAATTGCAATTCATGGGTCATCCTCATTTGCCAAAAACTCTAGTTTGTGTATAACTCAGACAGAGTTGCACATAAGGACGATTGACCGAGTCTAAAATATAATGGTTATTTTCCATAAGACACGCCTAAGATGCACAGCTTAGAATTTTTAAAAACCCAAAATGCAACAGATGAATGATAAGGCTTTGTAGTGCATAAGACATTAACCTCAGTTACAAGTTGCAATACTCAACTCCATAAATGCATCTACAATTCCAACGGGCCCCATGTACTAAGCAGGTCAATGGTGCTTTATTGAGTATCAATCCCATTCCCAGCATAAACGAAGTCACAAAACAGATAACATGAATAAACCTAACGTAGTTGACATGATTGTAATTTGTAACAATATTATAGCTTCCCCTTTTGATCCCCATGTAGTGATGTAGATTTACACTGAAATGAACAATACGGTAATATATGTATGATTGCGATTACGCTAAGGAGGTCAATGTCTTGTGCACATCTAGTGTGCATAAGACATCAGAAGGAACCTTACCTTGATTTGAGAGGCGGCTTCTGTGACTACTAACTAGAACTCGTGACCCCTTGGTCTTAAGGAAGCAATGCATTTTTTCCTTTGAAAACACTGTATGTTCGAAAAACAGTGTATGTTCTTTGCAATATGCACCTTGCATTCCTTAAACGAAAAGACTCTTGCGCTCAAGCTCCAGGAGACCTTTAAACTTTGGCTTTCATTCCTAATCTTCCTTTGGGAAGGGTATTCATACTTTGCATAAATAACTTGCTTTATCTTGTTTTTGTTTCTATTTGCTTGTTTAGGCAGCAACTATGGTGATAAGAGAATCTGTTGAACCGTTATTAGAAGAGTATAGACCTCCTGGAATTTCTTCGTTGAAGTTCAGTAAGCTGTCCCTTGGAACTGTCGCTCCAAAAATTGAAGGTACCAATCCACACAGATTCCTTTCTTCATTGCTTTTCCTGTTTGGACAATATGGTGCTGTTTGATCCGCGCGCGTGCATGTGTGTGTGTATTTTATATTTGAATCTACCTGGTTGGAAAAAGGCTTCGGTTGTTGTTGGTTTTGATTCTTTTCCCTGCTGAGTTTACGAATGCTGTGTATAAAGTCAGATAATGTGGTTGATATGTCATTTATTTTGATTTTAACAACAGTTCTTTAAGCCTGATTCGTGTAACATGATTTTCACCGATGCAAGTTATCTAGATATTATATCCATGTTTTTTGTTTTTTCACTTTTGAGAGTTCTTTACGAATGATATTGGAGAGTTTTGGTTCACTTTTGAGTTCATTTTATGTTTAATACAGTTAATGATCAATAAATAATAATAGTTGATAAGGAAAAATTTGAGTTCCGTTTTTAAATTTTAGAGAGGAGTTCATGCATAGATATAAAACGAACTAGAACCAATGCACAAATATAACCTAATCTTCCTTGTGGAAAGAAAATCTCTATCATCAATTCTAGTTCATAATGAGAAGGAAACTCAGTCTTTTTTGAAGAAAACCTTCTGACCATCAACTGTTATGTCCTCTTATGGTGGAAACTACTTTTTAATGTATTTAAAGGATAAAGGCCATGATCTTTTTAAACTAACACCATGTTTTACATCTTTATGATAAAATACTATTAGACGAAACAGATAAATAAAATTTGGAGCTTGTAATTTTATGATAAAATACTTTAGGTTTCTTATATGCAACATAAGCCTTGTAACAACAATTTTGCTTTTTAGGATCTACGAATATATGAAAATGTTGACAGCATTAATAGGATTGTTATTAAAATGTTTGACTTACGAGTTACCCCCGTCAGTATTGTTCAATAAGGCAGAACAAAAATGTCACAAAATGCTACTTTTATACCCCTTGTCTTTTCTATCTATTTTTCTGTTGCGCCTTTTGGTATATGAAGAAATAATGCATGCATAGTTTGTTCATCCATGCAGGCATTCGTGTTCAGAGTCTTAAAAAAGGTCAAATCATAATGGACATTGATTTCCGTTGGGGTGGTGATCCTAATATTGTTTTGGGCGTTGAAGCACTTGTTGCGTCAATTCCTATTCAGGTTAGACTAAGCTGTGTTTCTATATTGCATTTCATGTCACTGAGGCATTTTCAAAATTTTGATTGTTATTGTTTCTCGCTTCAGTTGAAGGATCTCCAGGTTTTCACCATTATCCGTGTCATATTCCAACTCGCAGAAGAGATCCCCTGCATTTCTGCTGTTGTTGTTGCCCTACTTGCTGAGGTAACCTTTGAGGGTGGGGGGTTGATCTACCTGAGTTTCTTAATTTGCGGTTTACAATTTTATCTGCGCAAACCCTTTTGTGGGAACCGGGGTAAATCAATCTAAAATTAGTGAACAAAACATTGACTTGAAGTTGGATATGCATGTTTTCACTTCATGATTGTGTGGCATTAATTACTTGTTTTCTCACAAGATGAAGTTGATATAAGAACTAGAGCAATTGTTTAAGCAAAAAACTAGAAGAGTTACATAATTGATCCCTTCATATGGAACTTATGTTCACCACATTTAACTATCTGCTTCTGTGGTTTACCAATTTATCATTGTAGGATGTTGTTAGGGCCAACACTAATTGGGCAATGCCCTTAGATTTGAATTAAGTGGACTGGGACATGATTCTTTACAATTTCTGTTTCTATTCCCTTGGCCTTATTCAATATTCTAATTGAATTCGGCATTACTTTTTTCGGAATTACCTGGGACACTAATTTTTAATTATCGCACTTATAATTACTGACTTTTCCATGAAACATTTAATCAGCCAAAGCCTAGAATTGATTACACTCTGAAGGCAGTTGGTGGAAGTTTGACGGCACTTCCTGGACTTTCAGATATGATTGATGTAAGTTCTAATTTGTGAGCTTGCCCTCTTTCCCCTTAAACTGATTTTGAAGAAACACTCACAATCCACACTGTTTTACCCACCATTTCATAGGATACTGTGAACTCAATTGTTACCGATATGCTCCAATGGCCTCATCGGATTGTTGTTCCACTTGGTGGTACTCCTGTGGATACTAGGTAGTGTGGATCTTATTTTGTTCTGTTTGTTACTTTTCTTCCTAATTGCTGATCAAAACGTATCTAGGGTTACTTACTGCTATATCTGATAATCAATATTTCGAAATCGAGTTTGAAATTTTTGTGGAAGTAATTAATCAAAAACAATTGCTTCCTTTTCAATATTTCAAATATTTTAAACTGCTTAAGGACCTTGCCTTTTGCAGTGATCTGGAGCTTAAACCCCAGGGACTGCTTAAAGTGACTGTAATGAAAGCAAATGATCTAAAGAACATGGAAATGATTGGGAAGTCTGATCCTTACGTAGTTGTGCATATTCGACCACTGTTTAAAGTCAAAACAAAGGTTATTGATAACAACTTGAATCCAATTTGGAATGAGGAATTTGACTTGATTGCAGAAGACAAGGAGACCCAGTCACTCACTCTTGAGGTTTGACACATCTAATACTTCACTTTCTCTTGTGCTAGTTTATTCTACAACATTACTTACATTTCGCTTTCATTAGTTCTAGGAAGTAGAATATATCTTCCTCACTTATGCTTATGGAAGAAATAAGAAATTCATTAGGAATTTATTTTTTTTGGATCCATTAAGTATATTAACATGAAAATACTCTACATCTAGTCTGTTCAAATGTTTTGGTTTGACAAGTAATTGAAGTTTTTCAAAATTACCGTGCAGTTATTATCACGTTATTCTGAGCTTTTCTTGCAAGTTTTTGTAACAATTATAGTAGATACAATTCATTTCCCAAAACTATTCTATTATGAAAAACAGTCAAAAGTGTTTACTCAAACCGAAGAAGCACTTATCTTCTCCCCATAATCTTTTATTGATTTGTTTCTACACGGCACATGTTAATATTTAGGTTAATTTTTCTTGTAATTACACAGTCTCGTCAAACTGTTGCTATGCCATGATTGATTCAATAAAATAAAAATAAACGATTCTCATGACTCTGCGAATAGGTTTTTGATAAAGACATTGGGCAAGATAAACGATTGGGAGTAGCAAAATTGCCACTTATTAACCTGGAAGCAGAAACTGAAAAGGAAATTGAACTGAGGCTTCTGTCATCGCTTGATACATTGAAAGTAAAAGATAAGAAGGATCGAGGAACCTTGAGAATAAAGGTATAAATAGACATGCATCTGTTGAGTAGAGATTCTCTTCATTTCTCAAAAGAAGTAGATGACTCTATTACTATGATTTTGTGTGTATAAAAGCCTAATTACATTACAAGTTTGAAATGTGTGCCTTTATACAACCCAAACTACAAAACCTTCTTCTTTTCTAATCATGCTTACGCCGACATATTTTAGTCCCTTGCTATTCTGTATACATTTACTACATGTTGTCTCAGTTGATTGAAAGTTATAATTTCATTTGAATTTCAGTATTTCTATCATGAATTTAACAAGGAAGAACAGATGGCTGCACTAGAAGCAGAGAAAATGACACTAGAACAAAGGAAGAAACTGAAAGAGGAAGGAGTTATTGGAAGTACAATGGACGCACTAGACGGAGCAGCATCAGTAGTTGGTTCTGGTGCTGGACTTGTAGGAAGTGGGATTGGTGCTGGAGATGGAATGGTGGGACACGGATTTGGTGCTGGAGCTGGAATTGTTGGCAGTGGGCTTGGTGCCGTAGGCAGTGGACTGAGCAGGGCAGGAAAGTTCATGGGCAGGACAATCACAGGGCAATCTGCATCAAGAAGGAGTGCCAGCGGTTCATCTACTCCTGTCTTTAATGTGGAGGAAAGTGGGGGTGGCGCAAAGCCACGGTAATTTTTTCTTCCTGGACACGTCAAGATAGTAATGAAATGACCTTAATATTTTAGTTTTTGGGATTTTACAGTAGATATGTTGATTTCTTTTGTTGCTTGTTCTCTTGCATCATAATATGATGCTTTTTTCATTGGAGATAGATTGAACACTAATAGCAGGAATTACGATTTAGTTTTAGTTTTACCCCATCTTTTATCTGTAAAGTATTTTAACCTGGATGTGTAATAAAACTGAACAAATTGTAAAAACTGTTCTTATATGTTGGAGGTGAAAGTGATTGAAAACAAAAACATCATGTTAGGCAAACTCTTGCTCCATTAGTTTTTCTTATCCTGTGTTCTGAAATCTAAATTTATGTTGCAGATTTTTTGAGTGTACCACAATACCTTTTTGGGTACTTCGTAATTCACCGCACGAAAGACCAAAATACACCTGCATTTCTGCTATGAAAGTGACTTTCATCAGGCTTTGTTTGAGAGTTTGGAGGGGAAGGGAGGGGAGGGCTTTGGGGGGTTGGAAATATATAGAAAAATGGACAAAAAAATTCACATTTTTTGAAAGAACAATTTTTTAGAGAATGATAAACTAATATTTATGATTAATATACTTTTAATTTTAAGAATATTATAACAACATAGATTGAATTTGAAAAATTGATATAAACCCTCCATAACCCCCCAAAATCCACCTCCAATACAATTTTTGAGTTCCCCCAAATGAGGGGGATTTTTTATTATGAGTAAAAAATTAACCTCCAAAGCCCTCTCCTCCCAATGTCTTTTATTTCTTCCACTTGCTCCTTCCTTTTTTTTCAAAACCCTCCCCTTCAAACTCCCAAACAAAGCCTAAGAGTACTTCATCTGAGCCGTAGCTTCTAGATTTTGAACGATCATCAGAAGAGAGGTCTTCAGCTTCAGGTAGAAGAATTTCATCAAATGCTTTTTCCACGAGCTCAATTACATTCTTCTTTTCATCATCCATATCCGAATCTGTTTCATTATAATTGTGACAAGAAGAGTTGTTTCCTCCATTAAACGCGACATCGCCTTGCTCTCTACCTTCTTTGTCCTTCCCAGCAAAGGGATGCTTATTATCACATTTTCCTGTGTTACTTAATACTGCATGCTTATACATCAAAATGCAACTTTTTTTTTTTTTTATATATTTCTGATCTCTTTCCTGCACTCCATATGCCACACTAGTAGCACTACCAGGTTTAGGCTCTTCTTGTGCAAAATTCTTCTGCAGCACTTCATAATCTGGCTCCATATTCTTCCCTTTAGTTGAAGTGTCACATTCATTAACTGTGGATGGAGGAGTATCATGAGGCTTAAAAGGCGATGTTTCTCTAGCCACATTTTTCACATTCTGAACTTGAGAGTTACCTTCTTCGCTGTGGACAGTTTTGTTAATCTGAGTGGCTTTCCTTGCATTACCAATTTGCTTTGATCTTCCATCCTTTTTTGTGGACTTCTGTGTCTTCAACTGACGTCTTCTCATCGACACAAAGCGCTTCAACGGAGGCAAATCACCGTGGTGACGACCATGAAGAGAGCAGTAAGTATATGGACAAACCTTAACAGCCAATACTCCTTGAGAACCACTTCCCTCTTGTGGGAGGTCAATGTGATCAGGAAAATGGGAATCCTTGATTGTAGAAGAACGTGTGGCTTTATGCAAACTTGGTTTTTTTTTTATGAGATCCTCACAGGTTTCAAGCTTAATCTTCTACTAAAATTCAAGTTATTATTTATTATTTTCCAACTCCATTCCATGCGAGTAAAGCAATATATATATTGTTGCTTGTTTACCAAGCAAAGGAGTGGATTCCCTAAAAAGGTGTCAACCTACTGAATGAAGGTTATCTAAAAGCAGTGAAACCCGACAATATTTCAGATAGCCTTTCAATTTTTTATGGAGGAGTACAGCAATATTTACCAATTAACAATTTTTAGTGTTTATACGTATATTGAGAGAAACCCGATAAATAGTTTAAATTGTATTACACGCCCAAATAGAATATTAACCAAGTGGCTCAGGTGTTGTCTTCAAAACAAAACAAAAAATAAGTGGCTCAAGTGTTATAACATCCACCAAAATATGAATCGTTACGAAAAACACGAGTTTGATTTGTAAATGGAACATTATTGATTAGACCGTTCTTATCTTTGATTGTGTGTCTTTTCCTAAAAACCGGAGAGCTAACGCCAAGAAAATATATTAACGAAGTATATAGCCCATGTACCATTTGCAGGAATGATAATACTCCAATCTAATTGTCTACATAACAGAACATGAACTTGTCCAGTCAATCGATATCTTGAAATTTAATGTCTAACGTTGTGTGTGTGAAATATTGTTGGAATGTACAAAATCAAACTCAACAAATTGAGATTCACATTGGCATGATAAATGTTTGTGATTCAAGCACTTGAACATGGAAAGACTATAGAAGCAAAGAAAGTGTTGCAGCAGAAATATAAGCCTATCTACGATAGCTGATTGTAAAGTGCAAATTGGAGCCAGTTCTAAAACTATCTAAAAAACCATGTTTCAGTGCTTATTTTTCACCTTCCAAAGAGCTTAAGTTTCCAGAGGCCCAAATCTGCATTCAAAATTGAAAAGTTAAGCCAATCCAAACAACCCTACAGGAAAACAGCCTTATTTCCTCTTGAATCAATAAATTGAAAAGTTATTAGTTTTACTTACGTAGCTTAAATCAATAAACTGATATCTGACAAGTTGCAGATGCCCTCTGAGAAGAGAATATTTCATCTTCAATTAGAACTTTGTTTATAGCACTCGAGCTCCAAATACTCATGGTGTTTAAAACACCTGCATTGTTTAGAATGAATTTGGAAAAACTTATGTCCCGCTTTAGGTCCATAGCTCCAAAATCACGGATAGAGCAGCTTATGAGATGTGATCCAATACATGGTGGAACGGATGCTGGGTCCACCCATGCTTCTGGCAGTTCGCACTCATTAACTTGTGGTAAGTACAATGGCGGAGGGGGCAGATGGGTGGATTGCCTGTCAATTATCTGTTGAAAAGTAAAATTTAAAAATATTCAAGCATTATGAACTGGTCCATACATAAAATTTTCAACTAATATTATAAATTGGATTGGGCCATCGCTAAAATGTTAAATCAACCGACCTGATACAGATCTAACATCTGAAGATTTGGACAATGCTTCAGGACTTCAATAGTCATCTCATGCCAGTCGAAATTAATTACCAAATGTGTCAAGTACTGAAAAACTGGGAATTCAGAAGGCAGAGGGTGATATACCTGAGATAAAATATGTACAATTGTCAAAAACCAACTAAATAAATCTAGATATAGACTAAAATGAAGGGCTTATAAAAATAAGTTGAAAAAAACTTATAAAAATGTCATAATCCCTTTCTTTTCTAAGTTCTCCCAGATAAGTGTTGTCTGGACTCTGGATAAACAGCTTACTTTGCAATTTATATAGCATAAACGCTCATCGTATAAGCGCTTAATAGTAAGCTATTACAACTTATTTTGTAGCATAAACACTAATCATATAAGCGATTAAGAATAAGCTATTTCAGTAACAAAAGATAAAATAAAGTCAAATGGTTTTCGTATAATCTAAAAGTTGTATAAATAAGCTATACTAAAAGTCTTATAGAAATAAGCTGAAAATCGTTTTGCAGCTTATATAGTATAAACGCTCATCATATAAACTGAAAGTTTCAGCATTTGACAACCGCCATTGTGTGTTTAAGAGCCTTGGAACGTGAAAATACAGAGGCTACAACTTGTAGCATCTATCCGAACGCATTTATACACCATCATAACAAACAGAAACTTCTGTACATATGATAAGATAGACAAACAGCAAACAGCTTTTGGATATGTCATAAGCTTTTTTCGTAACATGTGTTTAATTATAAAGGACACAGAATGATGCAAGAAAGATCACATACCTTGCTAAGTTGAAGTCTCAGAAATTTCATGTTAGGGAATGACTGCATGGGAATGTGAATGTACAAGCCTGTCATGTCGGCTTTCACCAAATGACTAAGTCTCAGATCACGAAACTCTTCATGCAGAGGCGCGTTCTTCTTCCTGAAACGACGATAAAAAGCCCTTTCTGTACTATAAACATGAGAAACGAGGTAGTCTTCAAGCAGAGGAGAAGCAGCAAGAATCAGTGCAAAGTCTCTATCTGTGTCAAATTCCAGGAATTCGACATGAAGAATTTTAAGTACCGGAAAGTCAAGCTGTACTCGAGAAAAGATCGACCCAGAACCAATTATTGTTGTCGTAAACCATCGAAGCTTGAGAATAGTAAGCGTCTTGCATTGCAAGACGGTTACCGGCAACCTCGGTATGAGCAGGTAATGTGCCTTATCCGGATAATAATCCACGTCCGGAATGAATCGCTGAATTAAAGAAAGTTCTCGAACACCTCGTTGGACCAGATGATTGCACCAGATTTTGATATAAGGTGTGAAATTCTCCATATAGCAGTTGTGTGTGAAAGTAATTTCAAGATTAAATACACCATCGAAACAAGCTAGAAGATTCATACCAACAAAATGAGCGAACCTCTCCACGTCCTCCTTTGTAAGGTAATGAGAACCGATCGTGAATGTGAACTTGTGAATGGGGAAATTGGACAAACGAAAGGAAAGATTTGAGATCTTGAAAATATCTTCCATTGGAAGAAAAGATGTAATGTGTGTTAGAACTTGATCGGGTAATGCACTGAATCTGTCTTCCGCCGGAATTCCTTCTTCCATGGTGAATGGAAGGGTGGTTTTGGCAGTGGAGACGATGGCAGGGTTTGGGAGAGAAGATGAGAGATGAGAGGGTAGTGCTGCAGAGGGTTTTGAAAGTGGAGGGAAAGTTGGAAACAGTTATTTATTTAATTTAAAGATTTAGGCCCATTTGTTTTAGATTTTAAAAAAATGGATTTGGTTATTAAAAAATATTTCAAATTCATCCTCTTAATAGATAATTTAATATGCATTATACTTTAATCTATTTTAGCATAAATAAATATTTTTATGATATTTGAACCACCATTCATTTAGGAAAAATAGATTTGGTTTCTTTATGATTTAAATGACAATGATGATTAAATTTAAATATTTTTTTATTAATTTTATAATTTATGGTATAAAATTCACTTATAAATAATCCTACTTCATGAAAATCACATAATCAAACATGACTGATAACCACTCTATCACTCATATTATCTAAATGGTAAATATAAACTCCCCCCTTACCTTAACCTTCCAAATCTAAGTTTTAATCTTCAATCTACTCCCGCTCTTGGGTTTTCCTCCAAACTAAATATCATTTTCTTGAAATTCTTCTTTCTCCCTCTTTCTCTTTATTTTCTCTCTTCTCCCAACTTGCCTCTTTTCTCTAAAAGTGTTATAATGAGCCCTTGAAAAAATGTTGCTCACACTTCACTCAATGCTAGGAAACTGATGTAGTATTTTTGCATCAAACAATTGTAAGTATTTTATATCGTCTCCTCAGGGACTGGTGCGATATTCTAAGCAGTTCAACAATCGATGTCGTTCTGAGCTAAAGTTTCGATAATGGTTTTTGTTCATAAACTATAGAACTACAGAAAGGTAAATGGGACGAGAGTTAACAGGGAAATGATTATGTTGGGATTAAACTTCATCAACCTATTCATATGTATTCTCGGATTAGTGTTGCATATCTTAATTATCAATTGATATTATCACATATCGCTCAACAACATCATTCGTGTCCAAATAATGTCGTGAATTCTATTGAGTCGTTCAATCGTTGATTTCCCAAACTACTGAACGATCCACTAGTCGATTGTATCGTTGTATAGTTGATTTCCCAAACTATTCAATGATGCAAAAGCTTTAAGTTCCAATAGTCAAAGTGATTACCAAAACCTAATTCCATGTCTAGAACAAGAGATTTGATAGAAGATTATTCTAACCTAAATTCAAAAGGTATTTTTCAATCACGATTCAAATCCATAAGATCAAAATGGAAAACAAGAATAACCTCAATGTCAAAAGATAACTAAGAACAAACAACATCATAATCAAAAGGAATACATACTAATAGAGTTGATTACATCTAATCCCAACAAAAAGAGTTTAGCTACACATTGTCATGGTAACCTTACAAGGAGAAAAGAAGAGATGAAATGAGCAAGCCATGATGTCTCAATGATCTTGGAGATTCCTTCAATCCTTGTGCTCCTTGCTCCTTAAGTTCTCTCTGGTTTTCCCCTGCTCTTTCTCTCCCTCAAGTGGTCTATGATATGATAATATCTTAGATATATCTGCTGATCTGAGTGAATGGTCTTTATATAGTTTTGATCTGACTCAACTCGCCTCGCGAGTAGGTGTTCTCGCCATGGCGAGTTGAGCTTTCATCCCCTATAGGTTTCTGCCACGTCAGCTTGAAGAGGTTAGGCCGCCTTAGCTCGCCTCGCGAGTAGTTTTGCTCGCCATGGCGAGCTCTTGGATTTCCTTGCTCGCCTTTCACTCGCCATGGCGAGTTGGAAGCGAGTGAGAGATGGACTTTCTGCCTCAGCTCGCCATGAAGTCGCCTTGGGCTCGCCTGGCGAGTTGACCTTTTTCATTTCTTCATGTTTTCTTGCTTTTTAAGTATCCAGGCATGCATTTTCCTACACAAACAGTTGGCATTAGATGTAAAAAGCATAATTGAATGATTCTTCAATATTTGTGAGCTTTTTCACTAGATAACTTGCAAACCAAGTAATCAAAGTGCCTAAAATGTATGTCCTATTTAACTGTTTTCTGACACTTATCAGAAACACGAGTAATTTACTAATATAACCTCATCGGCAGTTACCAGCGAACATTTACGTCTTTTTCTAGTGTGTTTCAGCCTTGTTTGAAGTGTGAACAACAATTATCGAGCTCTTGACCTACTTTCACAAAGAATACTCCTCTTGTATACTCTAGGGCTTAGTCATACTCGCTAATGAGCTTAGTAACTTTCTACTACTCATAAAATATCTCTGCTCACTAGACCAAAAAAAATATACATCTCTACCCAATTACTTCATGACAACCCCCACTATTACTCATACACAACTTATTCTTTTTTTTTTTTTGTCATACTCACTAATGAGCTTAGTAACTTTCTACTACTCATAATTGTGGAGAAGTGGAGTGTCCGGGGTTCGAACCTCGGCCCCTGCATATAAAATGCGATATCTCTACCAACTGAGTTAAGCTCACGGGGATCACCACTTATTCTATTAATTACCCCAAGTTACTACCAATTTTCTTAAATATTCTCCATACTCAAAATAATAAAATTCTCTTCATTATAAAATTACTAAATTACCCTTACTTCTTCAATGACCAAAATACCCTTATCGTTTAAAAATTCACTAATCCCAAATCAAACACATGAAATAAACAATTAAATAAATATAATATATAAATAAATAATCCTAACGAAAATTGAGGCGATACACTCTCTTTGTTAATTTTCGTCCACTTTGTCATTTTTTTGTTTTAAGTTTTTTATGTTTTCAAATTTGAAACTTTACCTTGTTACATTCTCTACCGTTGTCATACTCTCCTATATATGTATACATTGGCGGAGCCACATAGTGGTCAGGGGTTCAACTCCACCTTCTCAACTTTTCAATTTTACACCTATTTTACTATATTTTTAGTGTTTTGAACCCCCTCAAAATAAAACCTTGCACCATATCGCAGTTGGGTCTGTGCACATACTGTGACCGTAATGCAATGCAGACTGTCTAAAGTCCAAGTCCAAGCAGAAGATAGAATTTTATATTATAATTGATGATGATAGATTGGAATCAAAACAAAATACCTTAAATGAAAATTGAATCTGCTATAATAATGAACATGATATCTATAGTTTCGAGGCCTTTTCTTTGGGGGTTATAGGAATTTTTTTGGTAAAAGAAAATGTATAGGATACTATTGTATTTTCAAATTTTAATTGATAAAATATTCTATAATAGAAAAAAAAAAATGTAGGATGTGGAAATTTTTCTTAAATAAATATAAATATATTCTCTGATTATACTCATTGACTATCTAAAAACTAATTCGTTGATCAAAGATGTGGAAATTTTTCTTAAATAAATATAAATACATTCTTTGATTATACTCATTGACTATATAAAAACTAATTCAATTTTGATACATTTAGATATTGTGGGGGAGTTTGGGGATCGTTTTGGAGCGGCAATGGACTAACTCTATGAACCGCTAAGAGAGAGACACCACACTCTTATCCAAAACACTAAGGAGGCAATATATTTATGGGTCTTCTCTCTTATATATCCAATATTTGCTCCATTCTAGTCGATGTGGGACATTATCACTCACAGTTGATTTCCAACGGATATCAATATGATATCGAAATACACATTCTAGGTAAAAATTTGGTAGTTTGAAATTTTGAACCCCCTGACTCAGAGTTCTGACAACGCCACTGTGTATATATTTCTTCAATTAACAGTATATAAATATAGATTACATTTTAAAGTGAGTAAAAAATAAATAAATTAAAGTGTGAAAAGATTAGGGTTTGTCTGTTAAGTTATTCTCAACTTGTCGTATTCTTATATGTATCATGTATGTGCACGTAAGTTCTCTCTCGCTAACAATCGCCATCTTTTAGTTTTCATTGATCACTCACTTACTTTAGTTTTCATTGTCATCATCAGGACCGTTCTTGTGAAATTGGAGGCTTGATTCTGAAAGTAAAGATAGGTTCCTAAGAAGAAGAAAAACAATTTTTTTTAAAGAGGAAAAAAGTGTTTTTTTTTTTTTTTAGAGAATTATATAATGTCTATGAGGGGCACACCTCTTCAAGTTGGAAAATACATAATTCATCATTTTGTGTGGATCTGATTATAAGATGCAAGGCCTTATGTATGTTCCCAATTTCCACAAGGCTAGAAATCTCAAATTGCAATTGTCCATATTTCTTCTTGTGCAGAACTCTATTGAAGTTTTATTATTTTTTGGAATGTTATTTGACCCCCTCACTTGGACAGCTGAACACTCTTATAAATTATGACCTTGAAACATGCTTGGGTATGATTATTTGTCTTGGAGCAAGATATCTTCTCAGCAGGATTTTTGAGGTTGTTACTCCTGCAATGTGTGTAGAGTATTTTTCTGCTATTTGTTTTCTACCTGTTGTTGCACCTTTGCTAGTTCTCCAGAATTGTGCGTTCAGTAATATGCTTGGAGCATTTTTAGTTCGTTCAATTTTATTTTTGCAAAACAAAATTTCTCAACCCAAATTATGGTTGAGATAGCACCACTTGAAAAATTACGAAATAAGAGTGCTAATGAGCAATCTTCTGTCAACTTTGTACTTGCACCAGATAAGATTCAATATGTCCACCTCTTAGAATACTCCTTCCTTGTTATTAGTTGTGATCACACAGGGTTGAACACTCCTCAGAGTACTATTGCTACAAATTTGAACACTCATCTGCTCAAGTTAATTGGGGGACAAAGGTATTCAAAGTGTTACGCTAAATTCTCTATGGTACCATTGGTGACTAGGTTGCTGCAGAAAAGGCTATTGTTGAATGGCAACGACCTTCCTTGGAGGAGATGAGACTTCTGAGATCTTTAGTTAACAATGTGGATCTTTGGTTGTTATATCTTTATTAATCAGCAAAGGCCAAAGGATATAGTGTGACTGTTCTTGCTACAGATGAGTACACCCCACTTATGTTCACATCCACTTGTGCGTTCCTAATGATGAATGATAAGAAGATTCGATTTCTCTCACATTTCTTCTCTCTTCATCCTAATTTCTCAAGGAGTACAGTACACACTCACTCAAAGAATGCTTCTATTTAGATACATCAAGGTGTATCAATTCTCGGATGTGACATTACCATTGGAATAAGCAGAGCTAAATTCTCTTCATACAAATGTTACCATTACTTTTATTCATCATTACTGTTATAGAAAGAAAAATATAATAATTAAAATAACAAAAATATTCAAATTAAAATAGAAATTCATACAATAATCTAAATTAAAATAACATAAGCAAAATTATAACCACGTAGATCATTAATATATGTTTAATATCCAATGATCAATTGATTTTAAAAAAAAAAACTAACTATTCATTCTTATTGGTAAAGACTAAAATTAATACTGCGCAGCTTTGTGATAAGTTCCATGCGCAGCTCCATAGCTATTACTAGCTTCATGTTCAAGATTCCAAGGATCGTGATCAGATGATGATGAACGCCTGCCTAAATTTAGAACCTGAAAAATATAACATAGTTCAACTTGATACAATTATCTCAAACATAAATGTTAACACAGAGATTAGTAATTAAGAAAACTCTTATAATGGAAAGTTGATAATATAAGATTAAAACACACTCAGAACATTCACAATCACATCGCATCAGTTCAAATAAAAACTACAGCTTAGAAGCATCAAAGAGATTGCCATTGACAGTATTTAGGATTCAAACCGTGTTATGATCTAGATTCCTAAACTGTTATCCAATTGGGGAAAATATCTTATGTTTCTCTTCCCTGAATTTTCAACTGCATTGGGTTCTTCTTGACACATGGTGAATTTCAGCTTGTATCCAAAATCTACAAAAATGTACTGACAAAGCCACTAACATCAAAATATATTTCAACTAATAGCAAGCACGTTTATTTCACTTAATTCTACTACAAAAAGATCATAACAAAATCATAATGTGAAGTAGAAAATTATGGCTTAAATAAAAGATAAGAAAAAACGCAGTAAGATATTGGAATCTGGAAGGATATATTTCAGCTAATAACAAGCACATCTATTTAAACTAGAGTCGTATAAATATATACAAGGCACATTTTTTTGAAAAATAATAATGAAAAAACGCAGTATGATATTGGAATCTGGAAGAATTTCTGACCCCTTCTCTTCCTAAAGAACCTTCTATGAAAATTCAATTAATCACTCTCTTTTCTTTTTTGTATTTACTCTGAGAATTCTCAAATGGTGAAAGCCTCGTTGGTTCCAAATAGGGTTGGACAAAATTGTAATGGCCGACCAAAAACCGAGTGACCTGCAAAGAAATGCAAGCTTTCAGGCGCGTGAGAGCGGAACCCAGATTCTCGGTTTTGGCTTTCAGTTTATCACAGATTCTGACAATTGAATTCAGATTTCATTTTGAATACAGTTGAATCCAACATAACTGTAACAGACAAACGAGGTGTACTGTGAAAAACTACTGCTACAGTGCTACTTCTTGTCTTACTCTTAGAAGGCACAAATAGGATAATCAAATTAACAATACAGTATAATTGTCATTTTCAAGACCAACAAAAAACACATGGTCTAAGAAAAATAGCTGTTGGGTGGGTGATTCAGAAAGTTGCGAGACTACACCATTCTTTACCTCGTTTTTTTTCTTCTTTCAACATAAAACTTTTATGTAGACTCTCTATCTTTTCCCATTTCCCTCATTCCATTGCTAAGTCTGGCTCGGTGACTATACTGATGAAATTACAGTGCCGAAAAAATGGAGACATCCACTAATCAAGTCAAATAAGTGCTTCCGCTAAGGTTTAAGATGTACAGGTTTGGCTTGTTATTTGGTTAGCAATGTATAAAATCATTGATTTATCACATGACTGCAATCGATAGAGAAGCAAGGCGTCGAGGAGGGGGGAGGCAATCGCAAGGACTGTTCCAGCGGTGGCACAGACATAGAAGAGATGTTGTTATGTGGAGAAAGCTACAAACCAGCTTAACCAACATATCAGAACCGCCAGAATTGCCACCCATTGGAACTGTCATTCGAGCGGATAGAGATGGATGCATATTTATGTAGCTCAGTTTTCTTTTGAATTCATATTTTTCAATCAGATTTGTCCGAAACCAAACAACTTCCACTCCTAGTTCCTAACACCCTTATCCGTAAGCCAGATGAAATATCTTAATCACTAAGCTTCTCCCTAATAACTAGTCATGCAATTACTCGTTTTTGACTATTCCATGTTCAACTTAACTAATCAATGTCAACAAACAAAATATTCAAAAAGATCGTTTAGGTTTTTTCATTTTCAATGTGACAATCAAAACAAAGATAGATAGGATTCCATTGAGAAAACAACTAGTTATTTAATTTTTGTCCATGCATCAACATCAAAGAGAAAAGACAGCACATGAGAATCAAGAATTCACAAATTTCACCATCAAATCAGAATATAGCAAACAACATCAAGAAAATTGATGTGCATGCATGGATATAATTGAAGTCATAAAAAAAGTTTTCTAAAAAGAACTTACTGAATCGTTTAAGGATAACTTGTGCACCAGAAAAATTATGTGACATTCATAGCACATGGTAGATGCAAATGAAACAAGTGGTACATACATCGTCTAAGACCATAGTATTCAACAGTTGCAGGGAAGAAGCAAATGAAACAACGGATATGATAGATAAATTAGTACTTACATGTGCTATACGTTATCAATAAACTGAAAGTTGACAAGTTGTGGATGCCCTTGGACATGAGGATAATTCCCTTTCTATTTGAGGTTGTTCTTTATCACTCCATATCATCATGGTTTGTAAAACTCTTGCATTATTAAGAATATATCTTGCTAGCATAATGTCATTTTGTAGGTCTACAAATGCAAAGTCCCGAATAGTGCAAGTTGTAAGATGTAATGAGAGGCATTGTGGAGCAGATGTTGGGTTTACCCAACTTTGTTGTCCTTTCTGATCGCAATCAGTTTGTGTCTTCATTTAATAATTCACAACACAGCACAAAACAAAATTAAACATAGAGGTACTCCAATTTTTATAATAAGGAAAGATAAACTAAATAAATAAATACAATTCTTAAACTTAACAAACCTGATAAAGCTCAAGCTTTTGAAGGTTAGGACAATGGTAAAGCACTTTTATAAACATATCCAGATAGTAGTTGATCACCAAGTGAGTCAAATTGTTGAAGGTAGGAAAATCATAAGAAGTATACCTCTAAATCATGTAGAAAGAAAGAAATCAGAAAATTCACTAAAACAAAAGACAAATAAATCATCATGTATCATATTAATAATCAAACGAACGAACCTGGCATAATTGTATTCTTAGAAACACAGAATTAAAAAGTGCTTTCATTGGAATATCAAAATTAGTGTCAATAATATCTGTTCTAATCAAGTTGCTTAAATTTAAGGTACTTTCTTGTGTAGCCTCCTCCTCCTCCTCTAACGTGAATACATGGCATGCCTTGAAATCCTCAAGGACAGGACATCCAGCGAGTAGCAACAAAAAATCACTAAGATGATTGAAATATATGTGATTGAAATGAAGGGTTTTGAGTGAAGGAAATCCAAATCCAAATCCAACAGAAGAAAAAGAAAAGCCCTTAAAAGCGAACCAACTAATGTTTAAAACAACTAGGGTTTTACAGGTAAATATGGTACTAGGCAATTTGGGGGTTAGGGTTTTGCGATGTTGAACATCAACCAATAGAGCATTGAGAAAATTGAGATGAAGATTGAGATACTTAACATTGCGTTTACCAAGGAGGTAAAGCCAATTGTTGAGACGGAGAATGCTAAAATAGTTGAGATGAGCATATTGAATGTCGAGGGAGAAACTGTCGATTGAATTAGAAGCATAAGTTTCTCTGAAGAGCATAACGGTGCAGAAGAACTGATTGAACCACAAAAAGGATTCATGGTCTGCCAATTTGATATCGGAGAAGTCGAGAAAAGGAACAAAGCACCATAGGTTAGTCCACCTCTTTGAGAGAACGGAGGTTGTAACGGCGTCTTTGGTTGGAACATATGAGAGAATATGGTGGATGATTTTGTCATCCAACTTGCTTATTCTATCCTCCGATGGTGCCATTTCTCAAAGAGAGAAGAGAATAGAATAGAAGACGACGGGTTTCGATCTACTTTTAATAATTAGAATTAGAATTTAGACCAACAATTTATTTATAGACCAAGCAACGCTCGCGTATAACAAATAAACACAATCAAATCTTTTTTGTTATATTGTTAGTATCGTTCAAATAGATAATCATTCTTAATATCTCAATTATATTTCTCTTTTAATCAAAATCAAAATTTCATAGAAAATATCACTCATAATTTTCAATACAAATAACACATGTAACAAAGAGATAAGAATAAATTTAAATATTAAGAAAAGTGTAACAAACTCGATATGAATATATATATATATAGGGATATGATCAAATGACACCAAATCCTAGCCATTAATACGGTTTTAATCTAACGGCTCTCATCAATTCATTAAGTACTCACATACTTGATCAAGTGACCAATCTTTTATTTTTAGAAATAATTCATTCTTTCTTCTTTTGGTTAATTCCTTTCCAAAAATTCTAATATTCTATATTTTTTTTATGAAGGATTCTACATCGTTGATCTTAGGGATCTCTTGCATACGATTTACCCCTGTTTCATTACTCCAAAACCTAATTGCCATTTTTTTTTTGCTATACCAGTGTTTTATACTTCACTTCCCAAGCTATTCACCATTACACCATCCATCTCTTTTCCTATACTAGTCATCTTCAGAAAATTTAGGGTGTTGGTTATTAAAAAAAATTGTGTAGCTTAAAAATTCATCTTTACAGTGCATATTTTCTTTCACCGTAAAAGTCATATTTTCTTCACCATAAACGTCATCTTAACAATTTCTAACATAACAATCATTTTAATTTTTATGATTATGTTTTTTGAGAAAATTTATACCGTAAAATATATAAGTCATGTTTAAAATAAATACAAAAATCTTTAAAAAAATACAAAAATTTTGAGAAGTATTTTGAAGATTTAGAAAATTTGTTTAAGTACTTTCAAAAATTAAGATATATGAAAGAAGCAAATCACCTTAAATTCGGGTTCTTCCTCAGGTAAACATAGTCCACTGATTGTTTACTATTTGTGGTATGAGATGTGGCCTGTGTAGAACTGAGCATACGTTCAGTACATATGAGTCCTCAAAATTACAGTTTATCAAAACCATGGAATGTTAACTCACTAACACTAGAGCAGTTTATGGTTGAAAACCAATATGATCCATCAATGTTTCAAGCCCTTATTTTCTGCCCATTGTGTCCACTACCCATCAATAAGATGGTTTTCCAACTTCTCCCTTGTTTGAAGGTTGTTGTCACCACAAGCACAGGAGTTAATCACATAGACCTTAGTGAGTGCCAATGTCGAGGTATTCAAGTTGCCAATGTAGGAAGCTTGTACTCAGAGGATGTTGCTGATGTGGCTGTAGCTTTACTCATTGGTGTGCTAACTAGTATTGTAGCTGCAGATAGATTTGTTAGAGCAACCATGCAGTTTGACTTTCCACAGGCTTCTTACTCCAAGGTTTGTTTGTTTGTTTGTTGACTTACTTCTATTTCTTTTAGCTGTAAATACTCCATATTGTTTAATAGGCATACACTATCTATACATTGTTATCAAGGGGGGAATAGGTCAGGCTAGACTTCCTATAATTTTTTTTTTGTATATCTGAGTCTGACCTATAATCTTTCGTAGACCTATATTTTTGCTTTAGTATGACATATTTGAAAGTCTGACCTAAAAGTTTATTTGCAAGTCTACTTCATATTAAATTTGTTAAATAGTCCATTTTATCTATTTTTAAATAAGTTAAATCGGCATTAAAGCATATTTCACTCTAAGGTTTGTCTATCACTATAATGTTTTAAAAGCCTATTTCACTATCATTATTTGAGCTGTTTTTTATTTTTATGTTTAATATAAATTATATTTTAATATAAATAAAAGATAAGTTTTAATAATATGCATTAGCAGATCGTCCTATCAGACTTTGTAGGCTTTTTCGATATCTTAAGGGCACTTGTTAAGGATATCAAAAGTAGTAGATTTGTAAAAAGTTAAATTCATAACTTTCCACCATTTTTCAGTACAGTATTTCTATTTATATTCTGTTAATCAATGTGTTAAGGACATTCTTTAGCATTTCTCTTTACTTAAATAAACTTCTCAAAAGGCTAAACCTAATCTTTTTTATAAACAGGTCAAGTTAGGCCAGACCTAAAAATAATATTGGCTGATCTCACCTATTCCCAATCATAATTGTCATCCTATAGGAACCCATCAATCTTTTCTATCATACAACTCATTTTAAAATATCTCTATGATTTGATCTAATACAAGATATTCCTTTGATATTATTGTAAAAGTAATTTACACGGTCGCTGCATCATCTATTTTCTCGTGCTATATATTTACTTGAACACTCCCGTACTCAACATCCAATCATTTGACATCATGTCATTTTTTAATCTTCAATTACTTTTGATTGAGCTTAAATTTATTTAATTGGTTTTTGTTCCCACTTTTTTTAGTGTAAAAGTTCTAAAAAACTAATACTAATAATCTTAGACACTAGTTAATAAAGATGCAAACATAACGAGACTACTAAAAAAAGTTGAATTCCCTACAAAGAGAAAAAAAATTGCCTCTAATTTCATTGTTAAATGTTAATGATACCAAAATTGAAGACAAAATTAGTTTCATTATTTTTCTTCTTCTGATGACATTGAGGTTTCAGCTAAGGGGAAAGCAGGTTGGAATTGTTGGATTAGGAAGCATTGGCATGGAAAGTAGCTAAAAGGTTAGAAGCTTTTGGATGCATTATTTTGTACCTCTCAAGGAAGAAAAAGCCCTTTATTACATATCCTTTTTATTCAAACATGCTTGAACTTGCATCTAATAGTGATGCATTAGTTCTATGTTGTCCACTAAATGAAGAAACAAGGCACATGGTGAACAAGGAAGTGATGTTGGCATTGGGAAACAAAGGTGTTATAGTCAATGTTGGAAGATGGTCTCTAATTGATGAGGAGTTGGTGAATTGTTTGATAGAAGGACATATTGGTGGTGCTGGTTTGGATGTGTTTGAGAATGAGCCTAATGTTCCTCAACAACTTTTAGTATTGGACAATGTGATTTTGTCACCTCACAATGCTGCATTTACTAATGAAACATTCATGGCTGCGACTCAACTTGTTGAAGATAATCTAGAAGCCTTCTTCTCCAATAAGTCCCCAGTTACACCAATCAAACTGAATTGAACAACTTATTTAGGCATTTAAAAATTAGTTTGTGCTAAAAATGTACTGCAATTATGTTTCGTCATTGTGCTACCTTGTTATATCACTTTCTAAATTATGTTCAATGGACGATATAAAATATCTTCTATTGGAGTTGCTAGATTTATATGATGGCTAATGTAAATTACTTTAAATTATGCATTTTATTACTTCATAAATCCTCAGGAACAGACCTTAAGTTACTGCTCAATTTAATTTAGTTGATTGATTATTAACTCAAATTAAAATAACTGCAAGAAAGCTACTTGGAAGACCTTCAAAACCATACAAGAAAGCTACTTCTGAAAGAATACATAAAATTATATAATTCAATTTCTAGTCCATTCGTAGCATCAGAGTATACAATGAAGGATCTTTATAAGTAAACAAGGTATACTATTTATTGTACCTTGTCTCAAATTAGTGAGAATGGTGTAAACAAATTAAATGAATGAAAAGCAAAAATCAATGGCAATGGCGTGGGATAGAGATGGTGAAGCAAGGGCAGATAGAACACAAGCGTTGACTCTATCACTTGGATAATTCAATCATATACTCTAAACAAGGCACTTCACTTGAGATTGCCAGGTTAAAAAGGAGAGAGAAGGCTGGGGTATATTCTGGAGGAAAAAGAGTGTTCTTTGTACTTAGGAATTGGGTTTATCCAGACCATTCACTTAGCTTACAGTTCCTAAGATAAGGATGGTTATACTTGACATATTTGGTCCAGTAAGGGCGATACTTTGTCATGGCTATCTCTAACCATGGCTTCATATTACCATTGTAGTGTACAACTGCTGCATTCTCAATCTCTGTACGATCTATACTTGGACTGTAACCCAAACCGAGTACATGCCATGATTTATTTAGCGGATGTGTTAATCCATAGAATGTCATTAGCCCTGGAGGTAATGTCCCTAATTTCCATAGTACCCTGTCTTCATTCTGAAATCAAATATGAAAAAAATGGTCAGTGAAAGCTCAAATTTGTTTGTCTATGTATGTGAAGATAGACAGAGCATGGTTCCCCACGGTTAGGGCAAGCACACAGTCCTGCAACCAAGAAATCAAGACTGCTGGATGAACATCAGACGGCTCACATTCTGACTTCAAATTAGTTTTAAAATACAAATTGGAATAAGAGTCGTCTGGTATCCAACAGCCAAGATTCGTGGTTGCATGCAGGACTATGTGGTTGCAGCGAATCAAATTCCGAGAATAGAAACATGATGTAAACCAATGTTAGTTCAATTTACTCACCAAATTCTGCCACCTGTGATATATGCCAGTAATGTCCTTCTTTTTCCACACCTTCAAATCAAACATGTTCATTCCGTATGCCCAACCACAAGCATTGGGATCAAAGTTTTTTGCAATATGTGGATTTGAAAAGTTAAGATATTTGTCGAATCGGTGAAAGCTCTCACCACATGTTTCAACTGCACCGTTAACTTTTCCATGAAGATCCACATTCCATAATCCAGTCAAATCCTTCTGAACAACAATGTCATCATCAAGAAAAAGAATCTTATCCAATTTTGGATAAACTTGTGGAAGATAGAACCTCAAGTGATTGAGCATTGAAAGATATTTTGGATTTCTGTATTTGAGATTAGAAGCACCAGTAGTGGATGGGTGGCCTGCCTTGAAATAATACTCTTTCATTGTCACAGACTCAAGCTGTCTCAAGACTGGGCAGTAAGATGAGTTCAACCACTTAAATTCATCAACATTTTCAACATAGATTGTAGCTTTCCCAGGAGGATTCAATAAAAACCACATGTTCATGGCTCCAAAATTTAGTTTATCGGTAACAAGGTGAAACACATGCTTTGAAGGATCCTGCAATGTCAAAGACAACTACATAAGATAATGGATGAAGGGTTGGGTTTAATAACATTATTTATCAAATAATAGATGAACTGTTGCAAGCAAAACACGTGGATCCAAGCTCAAATTCATCATCTTTAAAAAGGAATGTGCTTGAAAAACATACACAAGCACACATGTATCATAAAAGACTGTTAGTTCTTTACCTTTGCATTCACAACAGTTGAGTTGACGACAACAGATGCAGCCAAAACATTGTCTGAGAATAGGGCATAATGATAAAGACTGGGATTAACCAAATTCTCAGTCATAGGGAACTTTCTCTTTTCAGGTGGGAGGAGGTAGTAATCTATGGTAAGGCGCATCGATAAGCAGTGAATTCCATTTGGTATGGTCTTGGCAGCCAACTGACTAAGGAATGTGCTTTGTTTCTTCAAGCCTCTAACTTGCTCATCAGCAGTTTGTAGCATTGCCCTTACTTTCCCAATAACCAACTTGCAGTCATACAATTGATCTTTTGCCTTAGAAAGAACTTGGCCCATTGCTTTGATTTTTTCATGTTCACTAAAGATAATTAATTAGGTTAGTGTATATACAAACAGATGCAGATATTTATACACTTCAGAAAATTGTGCATACCTCTGGTGTAGGTCAGCATCAGAAGTTGCCTCACCTAAAGCACGTTGACTCTCTTTAAGCCGAATTTGCAGTTCTTGGTACAATTCAAGCTTGTTCTTCATCTTTGCAATACTCAAGTATACCCTAGCCATAATGATCTGATCTCGCATCAACCGAACGGTAGAATCAGCATTCTCATTTTCATTTTCTTTCCTCCAAAGGTTGTATTTACCTAGAACTGCTGAATCAACTGATTTTGAACGTTCAATAGCTAAATCTTCAAGTTTTACAATAACTTCATCATCCTGTTGTACCAACTCAGCAGCCCGCTTTGCCATCCTTTTCTCTATTAATTGCTGCAGAAAATATTAAAAAAGATCAAAATAAAGTTTACTTTGAGAATATATTTGTTGTTAAATAAAGTAAACTCACTCCACAGGTTAAACAATATTTTCAAACAGAATATCATACTTCATCAAGGCTACTATTATTGTAGGTTGGGGTCTGCTAAGAATCATATTATTATATCACACTATTTGTATATGGTAAGGCTTCTTTTTATAACTATCACAAGCACCACATTAAAAGGTATGAGAGATTACTCTTCACTACAAACACAATTTTGTTAATGGTATCTAAAATGCTAATTGAAAAAGGAAAAATATCGAAGAATGATGCTCACCCTTCTGGCTAGCCTTACGGGACTATCAGTCCACTGAGGAAGACCTGCAGCATTAATGAAAAATTAATGAGAAAGTGAAATAAAATAAAGCATGGGGATATTAACTGATAGTATCTGATGCAACCTGAAGATCTTCCTTCCTTCTCCTTTTGAACTTCTTGTCTAAGATGTGTTTCTGGGTTGTTTAGCTTTAATTAAAAAACATTAAAATCAGTAGCAGTCCAACAAGAATGCCTTTCGTGGGAAATCAAACTTTCAAGCAGATGCACATCAGTAATCCTAACCTGATGTGTTGCGTTTGAAGTCTTTGACCCAACAACTCTCCATGAAGCAGAAAGATTATTTCTGAAATTTTCTAGACTCAAAGGCCCCATATCATTTGTGCTGGACTTAATAACATCAAGAACCTACAATATGATATTGATTAGAAGGTTGGGAAGATAACTCTTGCATGAAAATATTACGAAATATAAAACAAGAGTGAAGTCAGCTTGTGCTTACCTCTTTTGGAAAAAGAGATTTAAGGTCGTGTAGTGCCTTCTGTTCTCTCCATTTGGTAGCCTGTAACAGCCAACAACATAGGTAAAAAAAATGGCCAGATATTGTATGCATTCATCTGTATAACCAATGAACCTGAAAATGTATAAAACGAGCTACCTGTTGGCTTGTAACATCGGAAATACCATTGTGATCTGCATAATGTAAATGAAGTAATTACAATAACATAAACTCATGTATGTGCACGTAAGAGAAATTCATAGTGATACCAATTATATTATTAGAATGCTACTCTCCTATTTCTTCCTCCTCACATCAAGGACATTACACTAAATCTTAATTTTCATAATTAAAAGTTTCTAACAACAAAAGATGAGGATTCACAAACAAACTGAGCCATATTTGTGCTTAAACTGAGAGCATCCATATAATAGAAGGATCACGTGTTTGAAACACAATGTTGATTCAGTTAAAAGCACCAACAAGTTATAAACCGATGAAGTACAAGAGTGAAACAGCAACAGAGTCATAAGCAAAGTGAGATGCATTTCATGAAAAACATTATTAATGAGTAGCAAAGGTTACGACTTATCATATCAACCATTGTAGCCATTCCCAATCAGCCGTTCCCATTTAATACAATGCATACATCACCATGCAGTTTCTCTATTTGCTAACCTCACAAAGTCCTAGCATATCTAAAGTGCAAAGAAAAAAAAAAATTAATTAATTTCCATATATGTTGTTAATCCCAGATAGCGACGTGTAGTGCCGAACCCTAAAATCCCTACAGAGGTATATCGGATAGCGGGATGGCCACAATTCATGACCATGATAACTGCCATTGCTGAAGGCGGCTCACAGGGAGATGGCATCACGGAAAATCCTACCACTGCTACACCATTCCGCTTAGTGCGCTGATCTACAAAATTTTTAATTTACAAGTATTGCTTTCCAAATCCAATTTACAAAATTATAATAATGATGATGCCGATGCACCAAATCGATGAACTTAAGCTAAGTATACACTCTTCCCACCATTCGACACTCAACCCTGCAAATGTGTTTTTATCTCAGAATCACTCGAACCTTAAACTTATTTCCTCCTAAAGTTAACTTAACACCACAATGATCCGAATTTCAAACCACCCCAGAATCTAAATTCAACCAAGTAGCAAAATTAAGTTAATGAACAAATGAAAACACACACTATCATCAATCATCACCTATCACCATCACTCCAAACCTCACTAATCACTATAACATAAAGATTCCAAATAAAAAATCAAGGAAACAGATAACATCTAGAACAAAGCAAAGTTTAATTAAATCACCAAAACCCAATTTCACTACTTAACACTTCCATACTAGTAAGCATAGATCTAACAACCCAAAAAAACAACATTTTGTTATCAATGAATTGAAATCAAGAAACCTTTCACTACACTTCCAAATTGAACAAACCCAGCAACAGAAAATCACAAAAACAAGAAATTAACGAATACCCATTAATGAATTTTAAACAAGGATCAGCATAATAGAAACAAAACACGAAATGGGTAAAAAAAAAAAAAAAACAGAGAGAGAGTATGAACCGGAAGAAGTGTGAAGGGATGAAGCGAAGAAGAAGATGAGAGGAGCGAGAAGGCAGAGAAGAACGAAAGCGAGAAGAGGAAAAGAAGATCCTCCTTTGGTTCTGTTGTTGAGCGGCATTGTATGTGTGTGGATCTGAATTGAGAAGAGAGAGAAAGGGGTTTATGGCGTAATGCTTAGTACAAATCCGATTCCATGATTAACGCAGAAAGTGCAAGCACTGTGTGAATGCCAATCTAAATCTGAAACAGTTTTACAAATCAAACATCATAACACTTGAGTTGTCGTGTCATGTTATTCAATTTTTAGCAAATCAAACACACCCTTAATTTTAATTCTAACACTACAAAGCACAACATGAACACGAATACAGATACCGATATGAAGAAAAAAATGTAAGACCCCCTCTCTTCCTTTTGCCATCTACAAAAAAAGTATTGAAGAAGATACAAAGAAAAAATTAAATGCAATTCAAGGAAGAAATAACAAGATATCACATATGTATTTCATGCAAGTCATAAGTGCATTAACATATCAAACTCGTAGTTTTCATTTAATACTTAAATCACATAGTATGGATCCAGATCATTCCGACAATTTTTTGAGTCTTAGACATAATATTAGAAAAGAGCTCTTTATATAATACGTCATAAATTTTTTTAGCTCATCGTGGTGATTTTATTAACTTTTTATTTCTTTTCGTTTTCCACTACCAGATAAATATGAGAAAAGGGACAACAATAGAATCTGTGAAGTAGACTGAAATTTTAGCACCTAAGAAAGTTGACATTACTATATTGAAAAATAGAGATTGAAATTTTAGCACCTAAGAAATTTTAACTGTATTGATTGAAATTTTTGCAATCCTTTCGATCAATTCAAGAAAGTTGACATTGCTATATTGATATAATTTAATTTTTTTTGGAACCTTTAAAAGACAATATTAAAATTAATTTTTCTAGTAAGCCCATTTTCAACTAAAATATCATTTGTTTTGTTAAAAAATTATCCAAACTTCTTGGATAATAAATATCACCAATATTTTTAATACTAGTGAGACACGTTATTAAGAAAAAATATCATTAATTTCTTCGATAATAATTTTTTTGGCACATTATTAAGAACAACCAAATTTGTTTAAAGGGAAGGTGTATATAGAAATTGTTGTGCTAAACGGGGGTATATATAGCAAATTGAGCAAAAAAGACCAAAGATGTTAACATGCTTCAGTTCAGCCCTTTATCATGTCAATATTTGCGGTCTTTCCGTGAACTTTGTTAAATGCTCTTTTGGTCCCTTAAGTATTTAATTGGTATCGTTTTGGTCCTTTAACTAAAAAAAAAGATTGTTTAAGTACTTTAAGTTTTTTTTTAGTCTCGTTTTGGTCCCTTCTGTTAGGTTTAATAAAAAACGTTAAGTGTGGACACGTGTCACCTTGTCATTTGGCTCTGAGATTTTTTTTATAAAAAAATCCCAGAACCAATGACAAGGTGACACATGTTAACTCTGGACACGTGTCACTTTGTCATTGGCTTTGAGTTTTTTTTAAAAAAAAAATTTTTAAAAAAAACTCAGAGCCAATGACAAGATGACATGTGTCCAGGAGTTAACTTTTTTTAAACCCTAATGAAAACCTAACAGAAGTGACCAAAATGAGACTAAAATAAACTTAAGTACTCAAACAATCTTTTTTTTAGTTAAGGGACCAAAGCGATACCAATTAAATACTTAAGGGACCAAAAGAACATTTAAGCCTAAAAAAAATAAAAAATTGAGCCCCCTATCGGCATGGGTCCTAGGTCGTTGCACCCTTGGCCTATGCCTAGGGACGGCCTTGCATGAATCATGATCAATTATAATTTCAAACGGTTTTGTACACAAGACATAAATGATAACACATTTAAACATACACATTCAAAATTTGAGTCATTTTCTTCGGCATTGAGAAAGTGTTTTGGTCATCAATTCTAACGTAAGACGTAAGTTAAAGAGTATTATGAAGTATAGATAACTCTCCCTAACTTTTAGAGATGAATATCCTATTACATTTCAAAAAATTTGATTTTTTAGAATGCTAAATTTATTTCTTTTATTCTATCCCATAACAGACAACTTTTTTATTTGGATACAATCATACTCATAATTTAGAAAATGATCAACCTTGATTGTAACATTTGAAAGAGGAAATATCAGTTGATCTTATTCAACAATTTTTAAAATAGAGAGAAAATTAAGTATTTGCAAAAGCAGTAAAATTAGACTTTTTTTGAAATTACGTAAAAATAAATAAATAAATATCTCATTGGAATATTCACATGTTGGGAATATATTGTTGAGGTTTTCACAAAAATTATGGAAAACACACGTTTCACAATCAAGTATATGGCTGGTCCCTGGTAAATTTTATTTTTTTGAAATTCATCCTGCAAAATTTTTTGTTTTTTAAAATAGTCCTTAGCCCCCACTTTATTGATGATTTGGCACATTTATGCCTATGTGACATTCGCTGACTGTGTAAGTTTGTACATTTGGCAGCCACGTGGTAATTATTTTAGTTTATTTATTTAATAAACTTTTTTTAAAAATAAAAAATATATTTTTGAAATTAAAATAAAACATTTAAAAATACAAATAAATTTAAATTTTTCAAAAAAATTTAATTTTGTAATTTCTGAAAATTAATTTCCCTTTTTTTTAGAAATATATTTTTTTTCGAAAAATTGATTTTTTTTTTTGTCTTTCTGAAAATAAATAAATTCTTTTTAATTTTGAAAGCAAAATCTGAAGATAAATTTCCTATTTTTTTAAAAATTTTAGAAAAATGTTATCTAAATTTTTATTTTTATTTTATTTTATAATAATTAATTTCCAGGAAAATATTAAAAAAAACCTGTTTAAGTTTGAAAAAAAAACTGAATTTTTATTTTATTTTGAATTTGTTTTTCTAATTTTCGAAAATTATTTTCTATTTTTTTGGTTTTAATTTTGAATATTAAGTTACATATTTTCTTTTTCTTGTAAAATAAAAGATCCATATTTTTTTATTTAAAAAAATAAACTTATTTTTTTTATTAATTTCGTTTTTTTCAATTTTTTTATATCGAAAATTAATTCCAGTTTTTTTTTTCAATTTTTTATTTTAATTTCAAAAATATGTTTTTTAAAAATTGATTTTAAATAATTAAAATGAAATCAGTTACACGTGGCTGCCACATGTGCACAGTTAAACAGTCAGCAAGTGACACCTATGCAAAAATAAGACACATAAGCAAAAAATGTGGGCCTAAGGACCTTTTTAAAAAACAAAAAATTTTGCAGGGATTGATTTCAATTTTTTTTTTACCAGGGATCAAAACCCAAATTCGTCATATTTGCAGAGACCAAAAGCATATTTTAGTATTTTTTTTAAGTGAGGCAAAGTAGTTAATCATCAATTGATAAAACAAAAATTCCATGTTAAGATCAAGTCCAATATGAATTTAGAAACAAAATACGTAGATCTTATCTTATTTAGATCAGTTTTGAAATCCAAAATTAGGACCCATTAGAAATAATATTTGAACAATGATAGTTTTCAAAAATCATATCAAAATCACAGTTTTTTGCAAAACTCAAATTAAAAATGTTTTACATAAGAATCAAGCAAAGTATAAACTTAATCAAGATAAACAGGACATATTAGATTTATCCAAAAAAAAAATTATTTGAGACAAGAGAATGAATAGCAAAATTTTGGAAATGATCATATATCATCACATGAACAACTTCACATTTTAGATCAGTGTGAAGACTAACAGTTTAGACATTTTTATGTTCCAAGTCTTATATCTATCATGGCTTAACATTAAGGAACAAAGTCCAATATTTCAATGAACTATTTATCAATGAAAAAAATTCAGTTTATAACACATAACATAATTTGGTCAGAAGTGCACCGGTTGCTTTCATGTATGCTAAAGAGATAAATTTTCACAAAATGACATTAAATCATTTAACTTTTAATATGATAGTTCAGATGAGGGAATAATGTGTAGAAATTGTCCTTGACAATGCAGCTCCTTTATTCAAGCAATTCAAAGAGCACGAGATATGCATTCATAATATAAGTTTTCTTAAGTCTAAGATGTCATGCATTTAAGATAATCACTCCATGGGAGGTGCAAACAGCTATAAAGGGGAAATATTAGTGTGTAGAAACATGTTATGTTCATAACATAACATTACATACTAATTTTAGGAGCATCTAGTTATTCATAACATAACATTACATACTAATTTGCAGATAATATAATGTTTTTAAATGATGTACTTTATAGACGAGTTTTCTTACTTCGAGATTCATGAACATAACATGTTTCTCTTTCTCATAAACCTATTTCCCCTTACGATGAGGAATTTGAAGCACAAATAAGCATAAACTTTTTAAGCAGGTGAATCATAGTAGTAACTTTAAATGAATGTTGCCATTAATTTTAATTGAGTTATTCAAATTGGTCTTAACGATGTGTAAAGGATCTCTGGTTGTTACACAACTGGATTCTTATTAATTCTATGGAAGCTTTTGATTTTCTATACTTTGAATATACTAAAGATTCAATTTACTAGTGACTCATTCGGTATTGACAAATCACATATATTTTTTCTATAGCATAATCACAAATATTTTCCTAGAGAGACAAACTAGTTCTTTTATGAATTTTGACCTTTTAGTTGATATGTGCCCGATAAAGCTGATGATGTTTTAGTTACATATGCCCCAAATTTCCCTCGCATTTTTTTATGTAGAAATTTGCTACTAAGAGGACTCAAATTAATTAATCTCACACTACTCTGGGCCAAATAAGTTCCTCATGTGATATAGCTCTCATTGTATTTATTATTACTATTCATCTTAAAACACTTAATACTAATGTCACTCTCGTAGCTACCTATGTATGAATAAACTGCCCCATATGCATGTTACATTAATTGGGCAATTTGTATTCAATTTAGATTAGCTAGATAGATTTAGATGGAACACTTTGTAAGCTGTGATATGTACACAAAGTAACTTACATGTGTTCATTTTTTATTATCGAACAACAAATTGTATCCTGTGATAGTGACAATAACGTAACTCTTCAAATACTTATTGCATGCACACAAAAGTTTGTTCAAAATTGACCAATTTAAATGTTTAAATTTTTTCAAAGGTTTCTGGTTAACAAAGAATGAGGGAGAAGTATGCAAAACACAACAAAAAGTTTCTCTTTTAAGGTTTTCAGTTTGCTATTTGTACTGAAAAACACATTCCAACATTTTCGGTTTACCTTTTTTTCTTTCTTTCTTCTAGACAACAATTTTATGATTTCCAGTTTGCAAATTTATTATTGAAAACTTATGTTAATATTTCCAGTTTGTTAATTGCATTGAAAACTCCTACTAACGTTTCCGGTTTTGATTTTTATATTATTTTTTTCTGTTTTTAATTTTTTAATATTTTTTTAGCTTGCTGATTTGGGTTTTCTGAGTTTTTTTCCACACAAAAAAAAACAGTAATGTTAATTTGAGTTTTCTGATTTTTTTTAACATACACCAGAAACAAACCGAAAAAGTTATGTGTGGGTGAACTTATCCTGAGTTTGAAACGGTTAAAAATGAGTATGAAAAATAAAAATGTAAAAAGTTAAAATGCACAAAGAATAAAATTGGTATTTTTAGTGGTTTGTATGGGCAGAGTTAAAATTGTAGGAGTGGAGAGTAAATTTTCAAATTATTTTACTAATGAGATACTAAAGAGAATTGTGAGAGTAGAAATAAATAAGCATGGTTTATTTTTATTTTTTTTGAGTGAAAATAAGCATGGATTTATCTTGACCGAAAAAAGTGAGGGATTAATTTGAGTCTCTTTAGTAGCTAATTTTGATTTTTTTCAATAAAAGTGCGAGGGACTAATTTTGCTCAAAAATGTTATGCGTCAACAATTTTTTCCAGGGTCCCCAAAAAAACAAATTTTTTTTCCCAAGGTAACATAGTAACCAACATGTTAGCACCAATCGGTCAAATATGACTCAAAATTAATAGAGTGAATAATTTGTGGTCATATAAAAATGTTAACAACGTCGTTATGACCATATTTGTTGGTCTTTGATTATAATCAGGTCTTGATTAAATTTAAAATGATTCTATATTTACAACTGAATATACAAATTCAATGTATTGAATTGCGATGAAAGAAATCAACGGTAACACACAACACCAAGTTTGTTCTTCTTATTTACCCTAAACTCCACTTTTTTCTAATAACCATGGCAAACAGATTCTCTAGGATCCTCCAAATCCCACCCTAAAAAAAACTGACTTTTTCAAAATAAAATAAAATGACAGGTTTATTAATAATGGTTTGCACATGAGATATATGCAGTGTCATGAGAGTATCTTTTAAAGCTCAACGCTCAACGATGGTGATAGCATTCTGTCAATGTCATGCATCTCATTCTTACCCATGCTTTATGCATTTTTTTCACAACTTCTATGATTGCTAAGTTTAGGGGAAAAAACTAAACACTAGGAGTATATTAATATTAATATGAAAACAAACCTATCTCATATATATCATTAATAAAATAAAACATGTTTATAATTCTCTAATTATGATAAATAAAATGAAATAAATTTCAAATAGAGACAAACTATAAGTCCAAAAAATTACTACTATTTTGTTCCTTCATCACTATCACATCACTACAAGGAAATAAAGCCAAGAGTATGCACAATGAGAGGCTTTGAAAGGCTCAACTGGCTGATAGTTACTGTATACTATGAGGGCCACACCCAAAAATGGAAATTGACATTAATGCACCTTAGACACTCATGAAAACTTTCTCTATTTGGTAACCTCCAACATCCCCCGACCCCCACTATGACCTAGAATAGGACACTGTTTCAGCATAACTTGGACCCCACTTTGTAAGATAAAATAAATAAATAAATATATTATAATTATAAATGACTTTATTGTCACGTGAGTACGTGACAACTCAGTTTGTTTACCCTTGTTTGTCTTTTTCAACTCTTCCTATTCCAACACCCTTTGTGGTAAATCTTTATTGTTAGGGCTTGTTTTGTTCATAGTGCCGCAAGAGTTGGAAAAAATTTCAATTGGAATCAAAAGATGATTGTGACCAATACAATTTTGATTTGCAAGCAAGGCACCACAAATATGTGCAAGTTGCAGCCACATGCCAAGGAGGGAGAAGCTTCTTAAGATTCAAAGCACATTTAAGAGATAAATAAAACCTAACCAAAGATGAAATCACTTGTATTCTTATGATGATTCTCTTAAAAAGTATTATTTCAATTATTATCTCCATGGAGGTTTTGAGACAAAGGTGTTATGAAAATGCTTCACAATTTTTAACAATACTCTTTGCCTCTTTATTTGGTCTTGAGTTTGATTTTGTGTAGTGTAAAAATGATATATTGAACAAAGTTGCATGTTACAAATTATAACAAAGGAAAATCTATTCCCACCACATAATGAGCTAGCAAACAGCACTATTCAAAGAAAAAGTTGCATGTTACAAATTACAATGACTAACTCAAAAAGGTGAATCTTCGTAAATCAAGAGACAAGGACACACACTCTATTACTTTGACCCATAAATCGTCATATTATAGAAAAAGATAAGTGGTACTTTTATTTATGTTATGGTATTTATATTTCTCTCAAGAAATACATATAACAAAAGTATAAATCAATTGGAGCTTGAATAAAAATAGAAGGTAAGAGTGGTGCACATGAAAGCCAAATAGAAAAAATGCTGAAGCCAGGGGGGTTTTACTTGCACCATTTTGTTGCTGAAATTAAAGACTTGTTGTTATGTGTATGGTTATATAATATTAGACTTTAGCTTGTGTGGTTGGTCCCTCGAACCAAAAAGAAAATTACTCAAAACAGATCATGTGCTTTTCCTGATAAAGGGAAAAACATTATCCTCGTTTTCTTTCTGTTTTTTCTATTCACAAGGGCACACAAAGCTAATTTTGTGTTTCTAATTAATCAATACTTCTTAGTGGCTTTTAAGGTGAGGTAGTGTCTTATATGGTCTACGTTAACACGATTACTTGAAACTTTTTCTTTTGTGAGGATAAAGGTTTATTGCATTATTATTCATCATAATTAAAACGGTGACCTAATCGATGTTGGCTCTACATGTAGGATAAAGAAAAAGAAAATGATTATTAGTATATATATAGGGACGAATCTCTGAAGAGATCCATAGGTGCTATGACACCTCCCAATTTTTCAATTTTTTTATATAGAAAATTACTAAAATACTCTTGATATAATTTTATTTTACACGCAGTCTCTTTGATACCCACTCCATTTACACATGCAAGCAGTTAAGTAAAGTTAGTTTTGATTCTCTAAGTATAGTATATTTCAAGATTTAATTTTGTGTTGAAGTTGTTGCGGTGATATTTTTTGAATGAAATTATGTATAACTTTTATGAATTTCAATTATAATATTTTAGTTAATATTTGTCGCTCTCCCCAATATTTTGGATAAGATCCACCACTGTTCTGTAATTTTTGTTAAATTAACACCGATCAAGTCACTATACACTTGATGAAACTTGCACTTAAAGTTGGCAAGTGACAATAACATTAGTTATTAATGTTTTAACCGATTTTCAACCATTAGTCCACCATAGATCACATGACACACTTTACCACACTACAACAAATTCCCATAATTCTAACCTCAAAAGAAAAAGATACTAACCATGATTTCAACAAACTTGACGTTATGGCTCTGAATACAATGATTATAAAATCTCAGTGATTTTCTCTCCAATTTCATAGTCAGCCTGCAAAGCTATCACTAGTCTGTTCTAATCAATTTTTGGCTAAACCGTTTCAGCAGCAAGTGGTGTGTGAATTTCCAAAAATATTGCTCTATTCTATGGTATAGAGTGTAGACCCCTTCCACATGGAAAGTGAAACTTCTCTTTCCTCACCCTCTCAACTCAAAGCAATTCAATTTATTCAAAACATGTAGTAATAATTGTGAGAAGGAAAAAAAAATGAGACATGGTAGGGGCCAATGATACCTACCAAAATTCAATTGGAAAAGAGAATGAAATTAATTTAAGAATAATTGGGTTTCCATTTTTTTGTTAAGGAAGATCAAATATACCTCTTTCTATGTGTTGCATTGTCTATTTCTATAAAATTAAACTCTTACTTCTACTTCTGTGAAACAAGCCATTTATATCAGTCACACTTTCTTTGTATATTGCATTGAACTCTCTCTCTCTCTCTCTCTCTCCTCAGCTACTTTTGTAAGTTATAGTTTTCACAATTGTTTTCTGTGAAACAATCCTTCAAATGGCAATTTATCTCTTTTGTGTTCGTTTTTTCTCACACCTATTCCCAATGACTATATGATAGAGATGCTTTATGAAATAGACATAACCCTTAAACATTAGTCACTAATTTCCATCAGTATATATATATTTATATGAATTTGCTTGTACACATTCATAAATATTTAAATGCTTTCACATGAGTCATCTTAAAATAATTTTGTTTACTTATTTTTACAAATTTTTGTTACTTCTTTATAGTAGGTGCAAAACTTGACCCCTTAAAACTTGATGTTAGTCTTATTCAAGGTTTTAAATTGTGGTTACCATAATGGTAGCACACTCACATTGCAAATATTTATATTTGTAAGGCTTAAATATGTATTTCATCCTTGCAATTAGGGGTCGTTTAAAAATTGGTCCTTATATTCGCTAATCTTTGCAAACTAGCCTTGCAATCATTAATCATTTAAAATTTCGTCCTTTGACCAACTTAATCATTGCCCGTCACTAATTTGATGACGTGGCAATCACTGCCACACGTGAAATTTCAATTTTGCCCTTAAGAAGAGGACAAAATATTGAAGAAAGAATTGGAACCCAGGGGTAAAATTGGAATTTCATGTGTGACAGTGATTGCCACGTCATCAAATTAGTGACGTGGTAGTGATTAAGTGGGGAGAGGGACGAAATTTTAAATGATTAAACAATGCAAGGGTAAATTGCCAGGATTAACGATTACAGGGACCAATTTTTAAACGACCCCTAATTGCAAGGATGAAATACATATTTAAGCCTATTTGTAAAAGATTATGGTCTAATGTAGTCGATACGATCTTTATACTCCCTTCGATCTTATTTATAAAAGACATTTAGGTCAACAAAAGTTAATGTATCAGGTCCAAATTATTAATCAGATACATCACATTTTATTGACCTAAATGATTCTTATAAATATGACCAGAGGGAGTATTTTATGACTAATATTATTAGTTAATTTGTTAAAGGAGGAAGACATGTTAGTCGCAAAAATTGAACCTGGATATCCCACTTATAACTGATTCGATGTCCAACGAAAATCACCACACAACTAGAGACATAATACGATTGATTTAGTCTTAATTGCCGTTGCAAAGATATAAAATAAACTAACATCGATGTCACGAGCTAGATTGCGACCATTGACGTTTCTAAAATATATTTTACTATCAAGGATGGTTTTAAATTACGGCTGAACTTACGCTATATTTCAACAAAATGCCGAGAAATGTGACCATTGCGATTGAAATTGTGGTAACAAAACAGGTACGGGGACGACAAATTCCTTTGAAGTTTGTCGCAATTAGAGTTGTAGACCGCAATTTAAAACCACACTATCTAATATAGGGGGGGTAGAGACTAAAGAGTAACTACTTAAACAATATCACACACACACAATTTCGAATATAAATACAAACTTTCTGATCAGTTACTGTTTTTTTTTCTAGACTCATAGCAGAAGAGAGAGTGATAAGAAAAAATGGGTAGAGGGAGGGTTGAACTGAAGAGGATAGAAAACAAAATCAACCGGCAAGTTACTTTCTCAAAAAGAAGAAATGGTTTGCTGAAAAAAGCCTATGAACTCTCAGTTCTATGTGATGCTGAGATTGCTCTTATCATTTTCTCAAGTCGTGGAAAGCTTTCTGAATTTGCAAGTTCAACTTCAGGGTACCCTTCTCTCTCTTTTTCATTCATCTAATATTAAAAAATCTCACCATTAATTTGCTTTGTGAAAGTTTCTTTACAATTTTTTAATATATTTTTTATGTGCATATTTTGTTGGTTCAAATCCCAATATAAACCTCTCTTAGCTTTAGATCTTTTCAATTTCTGATACTTTTAACTTCTTCTTTTTTCTCTCTGCACTTCACTTTCTTCATTGCATCAGTTTCTTTCACCAAAATGGTCACTGGTTTCTGCATTTGAACTATTTAAGATTTTACTTTTCACACACCCCTTTTAACTCATTTTTAACTTCTTTGCTTTTCATATAACTATTCATGGTTTCTTTAAATCTGACACTTTCATATTTCTCTCATACTTGCTCCTTTATCTGTATATTTGTATGTCTTCTATGATTTTCCTGTATTTTGGGGGGTTCCACACTGTTATGAAAGAAGCTTTCATCAGAATTCAGAGATCAGAGAAGAGAAACATGATATCAAATCAAATCATATATATTACCCCACATAGTTTCTATGTATATTCTCAGATAAATATTTTCAGCTTTGTTCCCTTACTGATGAAACAGTACAATCTATTTTGTTTTAGTTCTCACAAGAAAAAAAGGTAAGAAATTAAGAAGAAACCAATCATATGATAATTAAATGGACATGGTAAGGTAAAGTCCTAGGATGTTCACCCTCTTGTACCATATTGTGCAAGATCTAGGGTTTCTTTTAACATTTTTTTTATCCCTAAATGGAGAATGAAAATTAGTTAATTAATTTTTAAACATTGGTTTCTTCTCATATATTCTTCATAAGGGTTTTCTGTGTCATAAAAATATTTGGCATCTCCATCTAAGGGAAGGTGGAACAATAAAAAAGTTGAATGTTTAAACATAATAATAATAATGTCAAAGTTAAATGTTGTTCCCTTTTCCAATCTCAAAAGAATAACACGTTTTATAGTACAACTGTAGTTTGTGTACTTTTTATTCTGAAGGAGCAATGGTTTATGTATAAAGCATGAAGCACTATACTCATTTGTTGATTAGATCTAAGGGGTTTTCATCTTTACACTCCTCTCTCTCTCTCTCTCTCTCTTCACATTTCCAGCTTCATGCTGAAAAATTGGTAGGGTTGTAGCAAAAAAAAAAAATTGGTTAAAAATAAAATGATTTTTTTTTCACTCTCTTTGCTAATTATTCTTTAAAAAGTTGGAATGACAAGCAGTTGAAGTGTTAATATTTGTGCAAGAAATCTTTAAAATTAGGAGTGTTTTCATTTTCTTAGCCATTTCCCTTATTATATTTATTTGTTTTAGATTATTTTTTTATAACTTAAAAAAGTAGCTACTAAACTATGTTATGTGAGTTTCAAATGATATTTGACTCTTTGTTTATAGGCTAAAAATAATAATAAACCAGGTCCCTGTAACATACATAAATTGGATAAGCTAATTTTGCCACATTATACCCTTCTCAATCATCTCTCCCACACTTTCCTTGTCTAATTAATGATATCCATGTTGTGATTTAGCATGTGTTTATTAATTTACATGTGAACACATGTTTCAAACGTTCCAAATGTATTTTAGGTTCAATAATTTATTTATTTTTAATTATCAAGGACTTATGTATATGGAAAAAAATTATGTATATGAAAAAGTAATATATATGATTATGCACTTTTTTATGAAGGAATATGATTAAGTGTACTTATTACTTCCTCCGTCCTAAATTATATGACGTTTTGAACATTTCACATATATTAAGAAATGTAATTAATATTGTGTGGAAAATAGATTTTATGAGTTGTTTTACAAAATTGTCCTTAATAAATGTCATGGGAAATATAAATGAAAGAATTAAAAGAAGAAAGAGTAATAAATAGTTAAGGATGTAATAGGAAAAGTAACATTAATGTTTCATTGTATTGTAAAGCGACATACAATTTGGGACAATTTTTTTTCCTCAAGTGACATACAATTTAGGACGGAGGGAGTATATGATATAATCATTAAACTCCTTACTCTTAAAAAAAAAAGCTTAATAGCAGTTTTAGCCCCTAACTTTTCCAAAGTTGCGATTTTGACCCCCTAAGAAAAAACTACAAAATCGCCCTATAAGTTTTGCTTATGTGGCAGTTTTCGCCCCCAAGACCAATTTTGATTCGGTCTACGTTGACGTGACACCCTGAATGAGGTGCCACATGTTTTTTTTTTTTTTGCCTTGGGGGGCCAAAACTGCTACAGTTGCAAAACTTAGGGGCGGTTTTGTAGTTTTTTTTTCTTAGGGGCGAAAACTGCTATTAAGCCTAAAAAAAACATCAAACTCTCTTTTTACACTTCTTGTCACTTTTCTTATCTCTTTTTAATTTACCATCATATCCTTTACTTTCTTTCTTCTTCAGCTTCTTTCTATCTTACCATCAAATATAAGTCGTTTAAAATTTTGACACATGATGAATACTTACTAAATACAATTAATATCATATAATTTTTGTAAAAGAATCATATATATATATATATATATATATATATATATATATATATATATATATATATATAATAAAAAGTATATGGTATATGCCTCTCATATCCTATTTTGGATGTGTTAGTCGTTTTCCATTTTGTAATGATCTTCGGTCAATATTTTTTCAAAGGACAGCTCATCCAGGTAAACTGCTATTCTCCTTTTTATCCTCAATTCTCACCTAAACTTTTTCTTTTTACGGGAAAAAAACTTTCTTCTACACACTTAATTTGGTGTTAAAAAATGAGAAATAATATTTGTTAAGACTATTTTTAAATAACTTTTGAACTATTTTCTCTCATAATCTTATTGTGTTATTACCTTTTCTTCCTCTTTTTCTATTTATTGTTTTTAATAAAGAAAAACAAAGAGAAGAAGAAGGTTTGCTAGTGTTGACTCGTTTTCTTTTTCTTTTCTTTTCCTGTTTGTTAATTATCTTTGTAACAAAACAAAATTTTTATTTTTTTTAATTAGAGTCGTTTGATAATATAATTTTAAGAGATATATGTTACATACATATTTGACATCAAACGTTTACTTGATTTTAAAATGTAATTTGAACAACAGTTGAGTATGCAAAATTTACATTATCACGATTAGCATTTATAGGGGTTCGCTGACAACTCTCTCAACAATAAATATAAACCATAAGATCTTTTAAAAAATATTAAAATCATAAGATATACATCTAAAACATGAGAGGGAAAAAGTAATTACAATCATCATAAAATAATAAAAAGGGGTATATTACTACTATAAATCACCCTTTGTCCTTTAAAAATATAACCACACTTTGTGTAATAAAACAATCACTCCTAGCATAATTTCTATATGACACATATGCTATCTCTATTTCTCTAATATCACTTTTCTAACTATTTTTGTTTCATTGATCGCTAATTTTTTTTCCTAGTGTATATGAGGGAAAATAATTTATATTTTTATTTTTGTATCATTGTTAGTCTACTTTTAGTGGAGACCAAATGCTAGCACATAATAAAAAGAAACTCAGAAAACAATAGATGCATATTATTTTCCTTCATATACACTACATAAAAAACATTAGAATTCAAAGAAACATAAATAAATAGAAAATGCTATTAGGAAATAGAGAGAGCATATGTATAAAGATTTTCTTTTGAGGGTGAGAGAGCATATGTATAGAGATGAAGAAAAAAAAAAAAATCCAAAATGTAGTATACGTGCTAAATTAATTTGAGGTGATTGTTATTTTTTTTTTCTTCATGATAATTGTTTATCTTAATAAAAGAATTTGGAGAATTATTTGGCTTTATATATTTTTTCAACTAATTGTTTTTGTTATATCTATTATATACATGACAAAAAATAAAACTGAGTTTGTTTTAATTTGCAGCATTGGCAAAACCCTGGAACGATATCAGAGATGCTCTTTCACTTCTCAAAATGATAATGTTAATGAACATGAAACTCAGGTATGTGTGTACATTTTCTAAATTAAATTACACACCTTGTAATTAATGGTACCTTCAAGTGCTAATTGTGGTATTTTGACATTGTTCATGAGATACTACTTAAATTAATTGAGCCTCTCTATAATGTGAATGTATTTGAAATTATACACATGCAAGTGTATTATATATATATATATATATATATATATATATATATATATATATATATATATATAAAGTAATTATCAATTGTAATTTGATATTGTTATGAAATTATTTTCATGAATTTCTATTTTGTATATTAGAACTGGTACCAGGAGATGTCAAAGCTAAAGGCAAAGTATGAGTCACTTCAAAAGTCACAAAGGTTATTAATTGTGCTCCTTCAATATAACTATTCTAATATTTAACAATTTCTCACGCACGTTGGTATCCATTTAAATTGGATTGCGCTTGTGTGACATAATGTTGCATGATATTGATCAATTCAAGTCCGACATATGACAATTTTTTTAAACATAAAAAAGTATGTAAAAGAGAGAGAAAATAGTTGAATTGGTTTATGTATTACAATTGGATTGAGTAATGTTAGTGACATTTCCTCCTTAACGACACACAAGTGGAGTCCATTTAAATCATAGTATAATATGGTCAATAACTAATGGAGATTAATATAACAATTTCTTTGCATTAATATTGTGATGTTTATTACAGACAATTGCTAGGGGAAGATCTTGGACCATTGAACATGAAAGAGCTACAAAATCTTGAGAAGCAACTTGAAGGAGCTTTAGCACAAGCTAGGCAGAGAAAGGTACCTTCATATGATTATAACTCATCTGTACTTTTTTACCAATGATATCATGTGATGCTTTAATTTGCTTTTGTCTCTACATGTGTACAAGATCTAAGAAACAAATATAAATGAAATTTTGTTTTATTTGCTTGCAGACACAGATTATGGTTGAACAAATGGAAGAGCTTAAGAGAAAGGTAAGAAATGCTAACTCATATTTTTCCATATAAATTTCTGTTTGTAATCTTTACTTATGTTATGCCCTTAGGTTGTATTGCGTAATGATATTTTGACAACAACACAAATATTATCCGACACAGTATAATGATACAATTTTTTTTCTCTCATCTAGATAATTGTATTGAATGTATGTTTATATGGTGTCCAGATACGGTGTCGGTTTTGTGATGTTGAAATAACACTGCTTAGGTGTACTATATGTTAGTGGTGTCTCTTTAATGTTGCAGGAACGCCATCTTGGAGACATAAATAAGCAACTTAGGTTCAAGGTATTGAACCATACAACCAACAAGTCTAAAACAGCTTGCATTTGTTTATAATTTTTTTTTTCAATAATACCAAATTTTCTATTTATTAATTTGATGGTTTAATGAAACTTCATTTTCAGCTTGAATCAGATGGATTTAATCTTAAAGCTATTGAAAGCTTGTGGAGTTCTACTCATTCTGCTACTGCTGTTGCTGGAGGAGGCAACTTTCCTTTTCAGCCTTCTGAAACCAATCCCATGGACTGCCAAACTGAACCTTTCTTGCAAATAGGGTATTCCAATTTTCTTCTTTCATATGTTACTTACTATATATATCACAAAATTTTAATCACATAATTATATCGTCTTTAAACATGTAACAATAAATATTTTTAAGTTGAACTATTTTTTAGTGAGAGAAACTCTTTATTCTCTCTAAGTTTTCTTCCTCTTTCACATATCGAGGAGGGGTGATTTTAGGTCAATTTTTGACCTAGAATCACCCCGCATATTTTTTTCTCCTTTCTTTCAATCTAAATAAGTGATTTTCACATACATCAAGTTTTTCTTTTGTGTTTTTTCGTGATTTCGTCGTCTTAGTGCGACGTTGTGTTGTTCGTCGTCTTGTGCGGCGTTGTTTGATTTCGCATCTTTTGTTGTGCGGTGTTCGTTTGGTTCGTATTGAAAGATCAGCTTCAGACAATCACAAATTCATTCAATGATTTGGGCGTCAACGTTGCAGATCCAGAAGTATGGGTATTCGGTGATTTAGATTTTATCATATTATTTGTAGGCATTTTGCCGTGCAATGTTATTAACTTGAGTGCTGTGAGTTTGTTTGCAGATTCACCATTTACGTTTTTAGCAATATTGATCATGTTATTATCTCTGATGTATTCTATCAATATGAATGAATGAATGAATATCCTTTGTTTTTGTCAAAAAAAAAAAAAAACAATAAATCAATTTATATGGTCAGAAACACTAATGTAGTTGCTTATTTTGTGCAGGTACCAAAACTATGTTCAAGCTGAAGCATCCAGTGCTCCAAAGAACATGGTTGGTGAGACTAGCTTTATCCAAGGATGGATGCTATGATTAACTTATTAGAGTACATATATGTTTATTACCTTATTGTCTATAGACTTTTTAGAATGGACTTTTTCATTTCTCAAGTTGTTGACAAAATATATCTTAATTATATGTGTAATGGGATACTGATATAGACCTTGATTTTACTCTTTGAAGTAATAGACTATTGTGTGAATGAACCATTGTTGATTTGGATGCTTTGTTAATATAATACTATCATTAATTAACGGGACCTCAAAATGAATGTAAATAAAAATTACAGAGCAAAAGAAAAATCAACATTGTTTGTCAATTTCCTTTTGTTCTCCTAGCCAAGTTATTCAATTTTTTTGACCTTCAATGGTTTAAATTATCTATTTGAAGAAAAAATAGATAGAGATATGTTAGGTGAGGGAAAGACTAAAACACCCTAAAGGATAATGCAAATGTAGGAACCACACGGAAATTGAATGTAGGGAATCCTATTTCATTTATTTCACATTTTTTTTTATCACGATCATGTAATTTTGCACTTTTTTTTTTTGTCAAGTAGTTCTCTGACTAAAAATTTACATCTTAATGCAATGTTCATGTTAAGCTCCCGAATCAATCTTGCACATTTTACTAATTCTTTTAATTATTTTTAAACCAGCTTGGTTTATTTGAATACTTATAAAAAGGTTATGATAACACACATGGAGATTTTCCTTACTATTTAAAAAGTTCACATTGTCAACATACCAATTTCCATATGCAACATAACCAATGCACCCTTAAACGAATGTAATTGGAAATTATGAGGCCAAAATTAGCAAATGAAATCAATCAATTGTATAAATAGGAGAATATAATCAAGTTTTAAGATAAAAGAATTTGAGAGTTCCAACTATATCGGAGGAATGTTAAAAAATAGTAACAACAACACATGTTTTTTCTTTTTCTTCAACTTTTGTTTAAACCTCCATGTCCATGGTGAATTTTGTGATAGGGTTGCATCATGCCCAACAACATGACAGGATGCTGCTTCCACGTGACCTTTGATAGGTTACATAGGGGCAGCTTAAGGCGTCTAACAAGTTCATCATCATTAGGTAATGTTTTTGCCTAATTTTTTCTTTGATTTCATTCATGCCCATGTTTTTTATGTTTTACAAAATGTTTTCTATGCCAAAATGTTTTTTTTTAGTACCCATTATGGTTTCTTTAATAAATTTTACTTCTCAAGAGAAAGAATTGTAAATATTTTCCATGATTTGTAATTTTGTGTTTTTCTATAAACTAGTAATGAATAATAATTGTAATTTATTTATAGGTTCATCAAAACATGGGAGAAAGATTTGTAAAGGACCACTAGTTGTTTGCTTTGGAGAGATGATGATCAATTTAGTCCCCACAATAGATGGAGTGTCCCTTTCAGATGCAGAGGCTTATAAGAAATCTCCTGCTGGAGCTACTGCCATTGTTTCTGTTGCAATATCTAGACTTGGAGGCTCTTCAGCTTTTATTGGCAAGGTGAAATTTTTATGAATATATATTACTCTACTAAACAATAAATCATTCTGCAAAAACTTTGTGGCAAATGCTTGGATCAATCTGTACATTTGGCCATAGTTATAAATACATTATTTTAGTCCATATAAAATATATTTTTATTTAAGATTTGAATTTGGCTGAGATATGTATTCATATTTAATGTCTAACAATGTTCTATGGTTCAGAGAGAATATGAAGCCTTCATCTTAACTAATTGAGTTGAGGAAACATCTACAATTTTCATATCATATTATATATTTACAACTAAATTTAATTTGTTGATACAATTTTTTAGTCGAAAATTTTGAGGCTTAAAACCCTAACTTGGACGGCCTGTAGGTTGGGCCGAAAAGGATAATCCTTTAGATTTTATTATATGTCATAAGCTCAAAAATGCTGTCTACATCTACATGAATTCATTTTGTACTTCTAATCTACCTTAGTACTTTTGCCTGACAACAATGTTTGTAAGTTGTAACGTTTGAACACCTACGTGCATGTGAAACATACTATTCCTTATTGTACTTCTAATCTACCTTAGTCCTTTTGCCTGACTACAATGTTTGTAACGTTTGAATGAAAGGTTGGAAATGATGAATTTGGCCATATGTTATCTGATATTCTAAAACAAAATGGTGTTGACAATTCTGGCTTGCTGTTTGATGAACATGCAAGGACAGCATTGGCATTTCATTCACTTAAGAATAGTGATGATGGGAAACCTGAATTCATGTTTTATCGAAATCCTAGTGCTGACATACTTTTCCGTTCAGAAGAAATTGACAAGAGTCTCATAAAAAAGGTAATAGTTATTTCTTGTATTAAAAGTATATGAAAAATACGGTCACAACAATTTATACACACCATCTTGACACACTTGCATAAAAATACATATCATTTAATTAGTTTAAAGAGTTTAATTGATATTCACCGTCGGTGTAAAAAAGTTTTACACATGCATCTAATGATGTATTACCACATGACTTGTCATACCTCGTTAATTAATGCGACAACATCAAACTTTCAGTACATTGACGGGGTATATGAATTAAACTCTTAGTTTAAAAATACATATTATTTAATTTTTCTCTCTACCTTATGTGTTTAAGTAGTGTAAGTGGGGTGTCTGGGGTTCAAACTCCGGCTCTTTCATATAATATGCAATATCCCTGTCAATTGAGTTAAGTTCACGTGACTAAAATAATACTATTATTTATGTATATTGTAAGTTCCATCTTTCATGTAGTTCATGTATTAATTAGATAATGTTTTTGCATTTCAATTGTAGCTTAAATTGACTATAAGCTCAATATTTTAATTTTTTTTTCCATAAAGTATCTAATGTCATGCAGGCCACAATATTTCATTATGGTTCAGTTAGCTTAATTAAGGAGCCTTCTAGGTCAACTCACATTGAAGCAATAAATTATGCCAAAATGTGTGGTAGTATACTGTCTTATGCCCCAAATTTGACAGTGCCACTATGGCCATCAACAGAGGCTGCTAGGGAAGGCATCATGAGTATTTGGAACTATGCAGACGTTATTAAGGTAAATGTTTTGAATATTTTTGTCATATGTGTGTTGAAATACATAGTCAATCAAAGTGTAAATTAGACCTTTTTTTTTTTTTTTTTTTTTTTTTTGTGTCCGGGCTTCGAACCCAGATCTTGTATATATTATGCATTGTCCTTATCAACTGAGTTGAGTGGGACCGTAAATTAGACCCTCTAAATATACAAGTACAATATCATAAACATTTCAAATTGCCTTCCTAAAAGGACCATTGATGCCAAAAAAATGAAATTGAAGGATAAATTTGGTGTCAAAAATTAAAGGAAAAAACTAATTACACTTATATATTTTTATGGATGAAAATAGGTATTAACTCTATCTATGCATATATACTCCAAACTGCAGGTAAGTGTGGAAGAAATTCGAATTTTGACTGAAGGTAATGATCCTTATGATGACAAAATGATCATGAAGAAGTTGTTCCACCATAATCTCAAACTTTTGTTGGTCACGGAAGGAATAAAGGGCTGTAGATACTACACCAAGGTTTGATCCATAAACAAAAACTTTCGTGAATTTTTCCCCCACAGTTCTCGCGCGCCCTTTATTTTTCTGAACTTTAAAATCTGAATGTGTAAAAAACATGCAACAGAACTTTAAATGCTTTTTTTGGAAGCTTGTAAATTGGTCATGGTTAATCCTAAACAGGTTTTTATTGTTGCACAGGACTTTAAAGGTTGGGTTTATGGTTTTGAGGTGGAAGCAATTGACACAACAGGAGCTGGTGATTCTTTTGTTGGTGGGTTTTTGAGCATATTGTCTGCACATAAACACATTTATAAGGTAGGTGACATTATTCCTATTTTATATTGTTTTTGTTTAGGGTAGTTGTGGTCCATCTTTAGATGTTAATGATTGCTTTACTGGCCCCCGCATTGCTCAAAAGCTCACCGAATTTATGAGATTGTAACTTCCGATCGCATAAAATCTATTGAGTTACGATTCGATTGTTTGTTTTTAGGATCATAATAGAGCATAACTCCCGATCAACTTATTTCAAAACTTAGCAATCTGAGGGCCTATAGAGCAATCACCTTATATGTTGCCAAGGCCCAAGTCATGACAGCAAATTTATGAAAATTACTTTTCTCTCTTTTGAAATTGCTCAAAAACATACCACGGCGGCAGTTAACCGTCGTTCGACTTTTCAGCGGTAGTTAATTGTCGTTGGACACTTTTTAAAATGGTTCAATCACTTTTTAAACCAGTTTAATTGATCTAAAGAGTGTCCAGCGACACATAGAGAAATTAGAACTTTGATGACTTTAATGTATTCTCTCCTATGTGATTTTCAGGATGAGAAAATATTAAGGGAGGCCCTTGATTTTGCAAATGCTTGTGGTGCAGCCACCGTGACAGGGAGAGGGGCCATACCTTCACTTCCCACAAAGAGTTCGGTTCTTAGAGTTATGCTCACTTATTGAATACATAGAAGAGTTCAACATCCATATGGTAGATAATTTGATAAGCTAAAAGGTGTCCGTTTGAACACTGATTAAATTAGTGAAATTTTGAGGCATGCCCTATTTTTAAATATATAATAGCTTTTTCTTTTTCTTCCCATAATTGTGATAGAACAAATATGATGCATTTATAGGCATGCCCTATATATATGATGCTTATAAATAGGAGTGGAGAGAGTATTAGAGTGATATATAGACTACAATTATGCCAATATATATCCGGTGCATAACATTGATCAACATAAAAGTTATACATTAGAGACATTTGGGCTTTTCCCCCTTACTTTATACTTGCATACATATAATAAGCAAGGGATTAAGGATATGTTGTTCTATTTATAAAAAATATAGGACAAATTCCAATGCAATAAAGGAAGGATTTTGTTGCTTAGTTGCAAAATGTTCATTTAAATGCATTGGAATGTAAAACCAAACAAACACTACATAATTAGTTTGATTATCTTCAACTAGACCTGTGAAGTCCAATGAACAATTCAGTCACTACATCTGAGCTTGGACTGCTTTCAGCATAGGGTTGTTGATCTTCTCTTTGATGATCCTTTGTTGTTGGCTGCGGCTGCGGCTGCGGGGGCTGCACACCATTTTGCATGGGACTTTTTGTTAGTATTAGATTTTCAAACTAATTAAAGAATTTCTAAAATAACAAGCAAAACAAATTCTAGAAAATAGTAACAATAGTTTCTTTTCACCTGCTTAGAGAGCCTGGCATTTTCAGCAACTAGGTTTTTTTCCTGAGTTGTATTCAAAACATAGAAGTAATCAGCATCATCTCTTCAATGTTGTAAAATCTTAGAAAAAAAGACCTTAATTTTACCTTCATTACAATAAAAAAAATAAGAAGAAAAGAAACACATCAACCACATTAGGTATTTTTATAGCACAAAAGTATGAAAGAAAAACTAGTCACAAAACATTCAGAATCATAGCACAAAATTTCAGTACATCTGTGAAACAGTTTATGTACGCATGCGGAAATTGAGTTCACGTGTGTAAGCAGTTAGTTTGCATATGTATACATGAATCCATGACGTACAATTCATCCAGTTTATAGTATATCTATGAATTTGTTTCACATACGTACATTCGTATACGGAAACTGAGTTCATTTATGTTTAAACAATATTAGTTTGCACATATGTATACGGAAACTGAGTTCACGTATGTTTAAGCAAAATTAGTCTGCATATGCATACGTGAACTCATTTCATGTACAATTCATCCAGTTTATAGTATATTTGTGAACTTGTTTCACATACGTATGTATATATAAACTGAGTTCACGTATATTCCTTCAACACAGAAAAAATCCAAATGCATATAAACTCGAAGAGAATGGAAAAGGAAGTGGAGAAAGGAAATAGTGTACTTCGTAAATTGTTATCAGGTTAGGGATATTTTCAAAAGTTACGTCGTTACCAATTCGAACCACCTTGTCAACTATATGAACAACATACCTTTTCTTTTAGTTGGTCAATTTGATGCTTGTATGCCTGATTCTGAAAAACATAAAGTTTGGACTCAAATATTTATTAAATTCAAAATATTAAAAGTAACTAACAAATTCAACAGGTTTGTGAAACCCTAACCTTTCTTGCTCGAACAACGCTAACACTCTTTTCCAACTGCTGTTCTATCTGTTGTAGTTCATCCAAAGAGCATGACCCCAAACCTTCTCCCATGAGTTTCCTGAAGGATGAATAGTACACATACAATTTTTTTTTTTTATTATTGTGATGAATATATTTATAAACCGTTTGTGAAGATGAATAGAAATTCAAGATGTTGAACCGTTTCGAAGCTTCAAGAAGCTCAATTTTCTTCATCAAACTTGCTGTTTCATGCTTCAAATTCTGCCAAATATTAAGCAAATTCATTCAGCTTTAAGATATTCTAATAAATGTCTGTCATAAGAGAGATCAATGGAATACCAATAAACCAAATTGAAATGAAAAGTGTGAAAATGAAAATGATATTCCAAATCCAAATTATTGCAATTTATGTTGGTCACTTTTTGTTTCAGGGAAATAATAGAAACTTCAATGCAAAAACTCTAAAATATATCAAATGAGTGACTTTCGGATGTTAAGTGATCAACATGGCATTGATCAGGTGTATCAAGGAGAGAGTTATTTATTAGAATAATACTATAGAAAATTAGGAATTGAAAATGATATAATGTATGAAACCAAGCTCACAAAACACCATTATGTTGCGGGTCATGAGAGGAGCCCGAAGGATCATTTTACTGGACCAAGAGCAACCACACAAGTGTCTATCACTTATGTGGTATCTCTTTGCACAATATGATTATACTCCGGGTTCTCCTCATGACCCAACAGTGGTAATAAAACCGATGGTTCGATGAAGGGTTCAACCATCTTCTTGAGTTGAAAGTCTTCTTCACAATAGTGGTCATGCAACGTGCTTCGTTGATGCAGCGGCAACGGCAAAACAAGTGTTTGTGTCTTAAATTGTCAAAATGGCAAGGATTGTTGTGTAGCAAGTGTGAGGTAGAAGTCTCTCATTGGATAGAAATAGTGAGTGTTAAATTATATATAAGTGAGAGGATTAATGCCTTAAGGTTATGGATAAAGATGTGGTGTTTCTCTCACTTGTGTGGTTGCTCTTAGCCCAATATGATGATCTACCAAGCTCTCCCCGTGACCCAACACATTATTCCTAAGTGAGGTCTTTCCTAGGTTAATTTTTGTATCTGACCAAAAGGATAGTCTTATATGTGAATTCAGAAATTGGGCGAACAAGATCTGGGTGTGGAGATTCAGGTGGCGGATGAGGTTGTTTTTTTGGGAGCGGTTAAATCAAGGGAGCTACTTTGCCTGCTGTCGTTTGTTTTTATGTACTCCGAGGTGGATAGGTGGTGTTGAGAGGTTCCGTCGTCTCTATTTTTTTGTAGAGGGATACCTTTTTGTTTTGGATAATCAGTGGAGGACTTGTGCCCCTCGACTCACTTTCATCGTCTATTTTGGGCTTTTATCTTGTCTAAAATATGAAAATAGGCTACGCTTCTAAAGACCTACAAATGTGAGATACTAGGATTTCTTTCAACTGATGCTTCTTGCAGTGTCTTTACCAATGCAATTTTTGTTAGAGACCAATTAGATAGAAAAAGAACGCACATCAAAGCTTATGTCCAAAATGCTTTCGACGATTTCTGGCTTTTAAGCATGCTTCGAGCCATATCAAAGATGGTCTATTTTTCTTTCTGCCATGCATGCTATTCTATTGCGAGGGATCATGGAATTGTTAGAGGACGTTTGATACCAATTTCTTTTCAAAACTCTTGAAATTATTTTGAAGGAAGTTCACCTTCTCGGGGAGCCCTCATAGGTTTTATCTTCCGACCACTTTCATTCTCCACACCATCTTTGAGCTTCTTGAAGGTAGTAAAGATTTTTGAATCAAGAGATAAACCATTTTTTCTTGAAAAGTCTTTGATGAAAATGAGTAAGTATGTTTTTTATCTAGTGAACTTAACTTGCTTGGCCCATATACATTAGCATGTATAAGCTCAAGCAACATTTTGGATCTTGAGCTCGAATCCTTTAAAAATATTGCCTTGAACTGCTTTTCAAGTAAGCATCCTTCACATAGTTTATTAGGGGTGGTTGATAGAGGGCAGTCCTCTCACCATATTCTCCATTGATAACAATCTTATGTCTCTATAGTTTAAGTGTCCAACTTGAAGATGTCAAATCCATGATGTATTAATGTAGCAAGCTAATTGGAGACACTTTGCAGCATTATTTTGGATATTCAACAAGAACATCCTATTACTAAACAATGATACATTCGTGATGAGCTTATTTCTTCCATATTTGATAGAAACTAAAATATTTCATGTGAATATTTATAGTCTTTTTCTAAAAGTTGTCTCAGACTATGTTTTATTTTTCACACGTGGGATGTGGTAAAAGTCATGACTTCCATCTTTAAGATATTACCTTTGTCCTTCAACAGAGTCGTGGAATCATCGTCACTGTTGTAGTATGATTCAAAATTTGATGGATGAAGAATATTGTTGCTAAAAATATAAAATATTTGTTTCAAATATATTTTGTGCTGAAAATATATTTATGGACAATAAATATATTTTTGTATCGTATGAAGAACGATTTGATGCAAATATATTTTGAAAGGGAATATTATATTTTTGATGCAAATATTCTTTCACCGAAGGAGGAAAAAAAACACGTATCTTCAGTGTGGTATTTGTTCCAAATTTATGAGTTATACTTTTACTATAAATATAGACCTTGTATCAGGCTAAACTTTGAGAGAGATAGAAGGGGTTGAAACAAGGGTTTAGAAAGGCAACAACAAAACTAGGGTTTGTATAGAGTTTGTCTCTTCGGAACAAACACTAGGGTTTGCGGGTTGATTCACCTTTGGAAACACTATTAGGATTGAGTCTCTTGGTTACGAGAAGAGATTGGGGCTTTGAGTATAATTAGGCGGGAGATTTATTCTTGTAATCCATTGATTTCTCTTTTGTAACGTTACTCATCATATAATGAATCAGAGGGTTGCTCTCTCCTCAGACTAGGTCAATTTGGACCGAACTGGGTCAACAAATTCTTTTGTGTTATTCTCTTCTTTGTGTTCTTCTATCCGTTGTTTTCTACTTTTGGCTTGTATTTAATTGTTCCATACATTTTGTTTTGGTTGCTTGATTATCCCTTGCTCCACATATCAAGTTGTTATTGGTGTGATTTTTCATCGAATTCACAACAATTGGCGCCCACCATGGGGCAAGGGTCAAAGGATAATCAAGTACCATGGGTTCGAAGTGGGATATTGAGAAGTTTACCGGAGATAACGATTTTGGGTTATGGAAGGTAAAGATGGAAACGGTGTTAATACAACAAAAGTGTGAGAAAGCTTTCACGAACGGAGAAGACCGAGATGGTGGACAAGGCCAGGAGAGCCATTGTCTTGTGCCTCGGGGATAAAATTTTGAGAGAAGCAGCAACGGAAACAACCGCGGCATCGATGTGGTCAAAGTTCGAATATTTGTATATGACAAAGTCTTTGGCTCATCGGAAAGTCCTAAAGCAACAACTTTACTCATTCAAGATGGTAAAGTCAAAGGCTATCATGGAGCTACTTGTGGAGTTCAACAAAATCATTGGTGATTTGGAGAACATTGAGGTGCGTCTTGGGGATGCAGGTGCTCTGATGGTGTGGTGTTGTTTGGAGAATGAAGAAGGTGATGTGTCTCACCTTGAGATTGATGCCTTGTGGAGCGGTGGTCGTCTGGAGAGACGTTAAACACTCAACATCAGCCTGGAGAGGCGGTGGTAAGAATACTCATGATCAGTCTGGAGAGGCGGAGGCAAAAATACTCATGATCTACCTGTTGAGGTGGAGTTTCAAGGTTGAAGACATAGTGGGATGTACGCATTTGCTAGTTGAGGTAGAGTACGCTCAGCGTGAGGTGGAGTTGAACACACCGGTAATGGTACGACTATGGAGGACCTTGGGTGCTATGCTCTATGGTGAGCAAGGGATTTCTTCATGAAGTTGAAGAATGTATAGCACGGCTTGCGAGATTACTCTAAAAGAAGGCCAAGGGTGATTGGATGCAAGGTGATCTTCAAGGAAGCGGGAGATGTTCTGCGTTGAAGATGTTTTGGTGAATGCTTGTGGGACTACCTAAAACTCCTGGTGTAGTTGGACCGCAAGGACTCTTAGAGAAGACGGAAGACGTTCCGATGGCTGAAGAGGTTAAGGTGAATGCTTGTGGAACTACCTAAAATTCCTAGCGTAGTTGGACTACAAGGACCTTCGAGAAGGCGGAAAATATTCCGATGGCTGAAGGGGTTTAGAGGTGTAAACTTGTGGAGCTACTTGGTGTAGTGGGAAGCAAGGGAAAGAGCAGCATGGTGGACGATGTTAAATTGGCATCATCACTAATTTAGAGTCAAGGTGGAGAATGTTGTAGTATGACTCAAAATTTGATGGATGGAGAATATTGTTGCTAAAAATATAAAAGATTTGCTTCAAATATATTTTGTGCTGAAAATATATTTATGGACAATAAATATAATTTTGTATCGTATGAAGAATGATTTGATGCAAATATATTTTGAAAGGGAATATTATATTTTTGATGCAAATATTCTTTCACTGAAGGAGAAAAAAAAAACGTATCTTCAGTGTGGTATTTGTTCTAAATTTATGAGTTATACTTTTCCTATAAATATAGACCATGTATCAGGCTAAACTTTGAGAGAGATAGAGGGGGCTGAAACAAGGGTTTAGAAAGGTAACAACAAAACTAGAGTTTGTATAGAGTTTGTCTCTTCGAAACTAACACTAGGGTTCGTGGGTTGATTCACCTTTGGAAACACTATTAGGATTGAGTCTCTTGGTTACAGGAAGAGATTGGGGCTTTGGGTAGAATTAGGCGGGAGACTTATTCTTGTAACCCATTGATTTCTCTTTTGTAACGTTACTCATCATATAGTGAATCAGAGGGTTGCTCTCTCCCCCAGACTAGGTCAATTTGGACCGAACTGGATCAACAAATTCTTTTGTGTTCTTCTTTTCTTTGTGTTCTTCTAGCCGTTGTTTTCTACTTTTGACTTGTATTTAATTGTTCCATACACTTTGTTTTGGTTGCTTGATTATCCCTTGCTCCACACATCAAGTTGTTATTGGTGTGATTTTTCATCGAATTCGCAACCGTCACCTAATAATTCATCAAGATCCACGAACATGCCCCTCTTCAACATATATGACTACTTGCACCAGTGTCAAATCAACATTAATTTTCTTGGCTTCCTTCATTACTTTCACATTCTAGGAAACTTCTCATCATTCACTTTTATTTAGTTGGTCTCCTCCACAACTATATCCTCGACATAAATCTACATTTTTAAGCGTAGTGGCCAAACTATTGTCACATCCAAATTATTCTCGACCATAACCTTGTTCTCAACCTTGCTTATCTCAGTTATTTGGCTTTCTTCTTTTTCCTTTAGTTGTATCTTGAGTTTATTAGTGATCTCTTGCTTCTTCTCCACCTTCTCGTCATAAGCTTGCAATGATCCTTGAATTGTTTTATTGTCATGGTTCACAACAGTATGCTCAAACTTGGGATCCACAGGTGTATTATCTTCTCCATAATGATAGCATCTTCTAACTTCTATCCATTCCTTTAATTCATTGAAATATGATAGCTCTTGAAAAATATTCAAAAATAGATCCTGAGTCTATCATATGCAAAGACTCAAATTCACCTCTAAGAGTTAAGAGATACCTTATTTACTATGCCTTCTCGTGTGGAAGAGGTTTGGAGCTTCTCCCATGCCTCTCCTTAGAAAATGTAGTATTTGAAATTTTCTTAAGCTCATTTTCATCCAATGCTTGGTAGGTGAGGAAGAGAGTTTTTTTTTTTTTTTTTTTTTTTGTCTCTGAATTGAATCCATCAAAATATATCTTTGTGCTTGAGTTAATGAATCTTTATAGCCCTTTTGAACAATTACCAAAACATCATGTGCTTTAAGAATAGCCTTTCATTTTGATACTCCGATTATGATAGCTTCTTCCATTTAAAAGTCGACTTGGAAGGATGCCACTTCATTGCTTGTCATGAATATATAACGGTTTCTTATATAAGGACGTGATGAATTTACTCCTAGTGTTAGGTTTGTGTTTTAATGAAGTTTATTAGCTAGTTTCTTTTGATAATGTTTGATAAGTATTAGTTAAATGCCTAGAACATGTTAAAACACTTAGTAATCGTTGTGTCATATGTGTCTTGTATATCAAGTTTATCTTTGTGTGGGAAAACGTTCATTTTTGTGTGGCAAAATCACTTTTCTAGGTCATTGATTCGATTCAAATATGTTTGAATCGTATCATTCCTTCTCTCTGTCCCTGGCTTTTGTTGACCATGTGAATTTGATTCGGTTCATGATTCTTTGAATCGTATCATTCATGAGTCGAATCAAAATGTCTTGATTTGCGCCTGGCCTACGAAAAAATTTCCAAGCTTGAGCCTAGCCTATGGCCTATCATAGACCGTTTTTCTTGGCCTTACATCAAGGTCATCAAATAGTTCATTTGACCTACTAAATAGGCTAAACATGCCTTAAAGCCTACTAAAAAGTTTATTTCACTTCAAGCAAATTTTAACAACATTAAAGCCTACTTAAAAGCCTATTACAACAAAGCCTATTATGGGACTCATAGGTAGAGAAAAGTAAGTATGTTTCTATTTTTAATGTATGCAATTATTTTAATAAAAAATATATATCTTTTAATAGATAGGTATTAATAGGCTGGCCTATCATACTTAACAGGCTTTTCTAGAAGCCTGAGCCTGGCCTTTTTAACTAAACAGACTTTTTAGAAAGCCTAAGCCTTGGCCTCTCTACTAAACAGGTAATGCCAGGCCAGGCCATAGGCTTCTCAAGTTCAAGGGGATCCAAGCTCCGGGCACAACAAAGAAGAATTCAAGGTGAAAGAATTCCAATGATTGCATGTGAGTTTGAGTTTCGAAGACTTAGGGAATCTCCAATTTCAAGGGTTACTTGATGATTGATGGTGTTGTGGTTGCTTAGGATAGAAGATTAGGGTTATCGAGGGAATTCTTTCTAATCATAACAATTTGTAAACAATTCTCAACAATAATGAAGTCCTTGATAGAGATGTATTCTATCAAGAAATGTAGACGTACCTTGAAACGAGTATGAAAGAGGGAACTACTATAAATTTTTTGGTGTTCTTCTCTTCCCTATCCTTTTAGATTTTAGATTTATGATTTGTATATGAATTTTAATGTTTGTAGCTATGTGAGTTGAATATGATTAATTTTCATACTTAACTTGATCTTAATTTATTGAATTAAGATTCTTTTCAAATTCAATTTTCTCACGATTTAACTTCACTTAAGTTTCAAATCATTAATTCGTATATTTTGTGTTCCTTAGTGTTAGTTTGCTTTATTGCAATTAGGTTTGACTTGAGCTTGTCTAGTTTTGTGATCTGTATATTTGATTATTGATATTTGATTTGCTTAATTTAATTGAACCTCTCAATTCAATATTGAATCTTAGTGTTTTAATTACTATCTTAATTTTTGTTCTCGTCGTTGTGTACAAATCCGAAAAGTCATACATTTTTAATTGACACTTTAGCAAACTCTTTTGAAATTCGAAAAACATTATCTACTCCCCTCTAATAGACCTCCTTTTTGTTCGCCATATAAACCAACACGTGACCCTGATAGCACTTTGTTGAAAACAAGAAGGTTATGGTTAACTTTTGGGAATAATATTTGAGAGAATGACAACCACTTTCTTTGAGAGACTCCTTTGGTTTATTGTTTACTTGCATTCTTCTCTCTGCTTTTTATACGTTCGAGAGTTTTATAAAACATCACAATGTGATTCTTCTTCATACTTTAAGCGAGAGTTTCACGCACTTCTCTCAGCTATTTGCTTTTAATAATATACTCCCTCTTTGTTCCTAATCCTTTGCCATTTAGGTTTGGACACAAATAATAATAAATTTTTATACGTGTAGACAATTTTACCCTTAATTCATTTAGTAAAAGTAAAATTCATTTAATGAATGCTTTTGATTATTGTAAGGGTAAAAAGGAAAAATATTATTAATTGTATTTTAATTTCTTAAAAGAACCAAAAGTTTGGAAAATTAAAATAAAAATTAAAAAGACCAAAATTGGTGACGGAGGGAATACTTATTTAGTTCTACACCTCACTAAAATATTTACTAATTGAGCCTAGCACTTTTTTTTTTTTTTTTTGAGGATAATTGAGCCTAGCACTTGATTAGTCTAATTGACCAATCAAGTTTACAGTCCATTGATGTGGCCAAATATCCAGGGGCGCAGCCCTTCATTGACAAGGGGTAGCCTTGGCTACCCCAAAAAATATATTAATCTTTAATAAGTTGGTGTAAATTGATACTCGGCTACCCCAAATAATAAACATTGAGCTATCCCAAACAAATTCAGTTGCCGAAAATTAACATAAACAAATTAAATGGACATTGAGTTTCTTGCAAATAACCTATTTATTTTACATTGGAAAAGACATTATTAATCTATTTAGTAAACGGTCAATTATGGATAAAATTGGTTTCTTGAAATGCATTTTACACAAATTTTTTAAATAGCTATTGTCAATTTTTATCCTTTGTTGATGCTTTAATTTACATTTCATATAAGTAAAAGTTATTGTCATTATTTTTTTCATGTATTGATTAATTTTTGAATTAAATTTGTTTTTAGTCTTTAGAACACTTGCGATTTTTGAGTTGTGTTTATAAGATTTTGTTTGATTTTTGTCCTTAATTTTTTGTTAGAGATTAAATACAAGATTAAAAACGCTTTTTCAGTAAATTTTTTAAAAATTGAGACAAAAATTGAATAAATTTTTTGTAAGGACTAAACCTAAAAAATTATAATCTATGGGACTAAAATTATTTTTATCCTTAAATTTAATATATTTGTTTTAAAAATATTTTATTCTTCCTTTATATTTGGCCCTTGCATAAAAAAAATTCTAGCTTCGCCGCTGCAAATATCTAACGATGACGTAATTAAAAACTTAATATTAGTATTTTAAAAACTCGGTATTCGATCTTATAATTAATATTATTTTTGAAACTCGGTTTCGATCTTATAATTAACATTATGATTATATCTTGATATTCTAATACCATTTCAATTCTAGATGATGAATAGGAATGTTGAACAATGAAAGATATTTATAGGGGTGCTAAAGAATGATTACCTGCATATTTTGTTCATCTGATCTTTGCATTGGTTGAGCACTCCTGGTATTCCTACGGTAGCGTTCAATTGTGTCCTGCATGCTGCTACATAATACCCAATATTACTACAATCAATGTAAAAGTCAATATTTTTCTATAAGGTTAATTTTTTTTTTTAAATAAAGAGAATAATTTTTAGTAGACTTATACTCCACACAAGCACAAGATTTAAAAGAGACTCTTTGTTAACAATTATTGAGAAATAGAAGTAAAAATAACATTATTTTGGATAACAATAGTTTATTATGGAAAATACAAGAAAATAAGAAAAAGAAAACATATGATACGTTTCTTTATAGTTTAAAAAAAGAAAAAGGAATAGGTGTTATAAAATTATTTGTTCTGAATATATATTCTTGTATTATACTTTTCACAAAAAGAAAGCATAAAACATAAACACAACATACCATATTCTCTCAACTTCTAATTTTCATTTATTCCTCATCATAGAAATTTATTTATTTTTATGGTTTCTTTGAAAAAATTGATTTTAACTATGACATCATACACAATTCCACAAGCACGACCAATAAGAAAATTTTCTAGGTTAACCCACTTGGGTTGATCTGATGATATTGGTTTAGGAACTTGGAGTGTACTCCTCTTTAAAAAAAAAAAAAAAAATCCTAGGTTTAGTTGGAGGGTCTGTGCAAGTCTAACAGTGAGGGTGGGTTGGTGGTGAGAAACCATAAATTTGTGAACCTGAGTTTGCTAGCAAGTGGAGGTGGTGGTAATTAGAATAACTAGTAACCTTATGAAGGGAGGTCCTATAAGCAAAGTATCATTTCGCAACCATATTATTCCCCCTATTTGGAAGGGGTCAACCTTACTCACTATTATTCTATGCCATGGAAGGATATCTACCTTCTGTGTGTGTTTTCTCATTTGAGTTCTTAGTGGTTTATTGAATTTTTGGGGAAATCCATTAGAGATGGGGAATCTGGTCTCTTTCTGTTTTTAGGTAGTGGAATATTAGGGTTTCTCATCTTTGGAGTTGGGGTTGATTGTTTGGGAGGGTATGTTTATTTGTTTGAGAAGAAGATCTTCTATCCCTTATTATTGACTCAATTTTCCATGATGTCCCTCTCGGTGGTTGAAGGTAGAAAGATGTTAAAAATGCTCTAAAAACAAGGTCTTCTAAGTCAAGTTGTCTTACTCACTTTTATAGACCAAGTTTTTTTAGTCAGAATTGCCTTTTGAGGATCACCTATTTATCTTGGATAGATAGTTGAAGAGCTTTGATCTATCCAAAGTTTGTGCCTTTTATTGGCAACTTCTTATGAATAGATGAGTTCCTATGTTGGATAATCTATATCGCAGGAATGTAGTTCTTGACATTGTAGACTCTTGTATTATGGCTCTGTTTGGTAAAAAGAAGCTATAAGTTAGCTGATAGCTGAAAAGCTAGCTGATAGCTGGTAGCTGATAGCTGATAGCTTATAGCTGAAAAGCTTGCTTATTAAAAATAATGTGTTTGGTAAAATTAGCTGTTGAAGTGGCTGATAAGTATAAAATGACATAAAAGGACGTGTTTTTTTTTTAATATACATATAGACACACACATTTTTTTTATAATGTATTTATTTTTTAATATTTTTAATTATAGTTAAATATGTTTTTGGTCCCTATAAATATTCAAACTTTTGGTTTTAGTCTCCATAAAAAAATTCTTCGACCTTTAATCCTAAAAAAAAATTCACTAACAATTTTGATCTCTGTTTTATGAGTCCCAAAAATAAGAGAAATGTGGAAACAAAAATGTGAGGTAGAATATATAAAATTTTACAACGTACAATAGACTAGTTATTTTTTCCTTTAAAAAAAATAGGCTAGTTATTTTTTGTGTGGTGTACGGCAGGTTAGTTATAACAAAATATAAAGCATTTCCATAAAATATATATATATATATATATATATATATATATATATATATATATATATATATATATATATATAAAGTGCTCCTTAAAAAAAACGGCATTTTATTTAAGGGAAAAAATGGGGCGGTTATAAAGATGAACATGGGTACTTGTTTAATTAAAAAAATAATTAATTAAATTAATAGGGTTAAAGTTGGAAGAAAATATAAAAAGCTACCAGCTATAAGCTAAAAAGCTACTTGATATAGCTTTTCAAAAAACGCTATAAGCTCATGAAAAAAGCTTGTTACCAAACACGTCACGTTTTCTTCTAACGAGCTTATAAGCTAATCCAACAAGCTATAAGCTAGCTTTTTTGTGTTACCAAACACAGCCTATGTGTCTCGAAAATGAAGAGAAAATGATTTATTTGTGTGTTTTATGCAAGATTACCATCAATGTCTAGAATGTGATTTGCCCATGGCTCCCGCATAGTAGTGTTGTCAAATAATCTCTTTCCTCAAATATGTTTCGTATCGGCTAAAAGCCCACAAAAGTAAGCCATATTAAGCCAAACTTGATACACATTGAGGGAGCATATGAAACCCTGTGCGGATCACCACACGTGAGCCCTTGACTCAAACTCAACCGTCAAAATCATAACAAACAACCTCCTAGGATGGTGCCGCATCTCACGAAGACCATTAAACACCTTCTACGCCTATATAAGGATGACTCGGCATCACCGTTAAGGTACACTTCATCCTTACCACTTTTGAACACAACCACCTCTTTCAGATAATGACTTGAGTGTTGGAGTGTTAATGTGCCTGCAACACATTTTTCTGCTCCACCGTGAAGACTCAAACTTCCGCCACATTGGAGCACCATGAACAACCACTTAGATTCATCGATCGTCACCGGACCAATAAATTGGCGCTAGACGGATGGGATCATTCATTGATTCCATGTGATTCAAATGATTCTCCACCGTAACCGTTTTCAGTTACGTGCCCCTCTGCCGTAACCGTTTTCGGTTACAAGTTCCTCCACCGTAATAGTTCAATAGTCACCTCTTTGTATCCGAAATTATGGTCGGGACTCGAAAGAGAAACACTAGGAGCAAGACTTCCACCACCGCATGAGTGCGATCGGCGATTCAGACCTTGCAAAATTGTTCGATTCCAATTCTCACACCGGTGAAACCAGATGAGAACGACACCAATGTTTCTCCAATGAAAACGAACAATGTGATTCCTGAAGCGGCGTTCCCTCCTCTGGCAGGACCAATGTCGTCCATTCGAAACGGAAATCGAAATCAAACGACTGAACAAAATCCTCCACCACCTCCTCCAGCAGCAAAACGAAAAATTGAGGCGAGTAGAGGAGATTCATACGAAGATCACTAAACAACAAAACGCTACATCGACAGCGGTTGATGACGCCATCTCCGTTTCGCCAAAGCTAGAAAGAATGAAGACTCAAACTGTAACATCGCAGACTGCTTTCAGGATTGCCGACTGACCCCACAAACCAACACGAGTCTTTTCAGCGGGTTTTGTCCTCACTCGCACGCTTTCCCGGTAGGTCACCCATCCCAAAATTGCTCCAAGTCAAGCACGCTTAACTGTGGAGTTCTTATGGAATGAGCTACCTAAAAGAAGATGCATCTTGTTGATATAGGTAAAACTCAACAATTCTTATAAGTCTTCCTTCAACCATGTAGTCCCATACCTACACGACCTCAGGATCCCTCTCATTCCGATGGGATTCGATTCCTCTAGAAGCTGTTGGGAGCCGCTCATTATGGAGTGGTCGCCGGTGCACAAGGCACAACAATTAGCGGCTCCCAACAACTTCTAGAGGAATCGAATCACATCGGAATGAGAGGGATCTTGAGGCCGTGTAGGTATGGGACTACATGGTTGAAGGAAGGCTTATAAGAACTGTTGGGTACTACCTATATCAACAAGATGCATCTTCTTTTCGGTAGCTCATTCCATAAGAACTCCACAGTTAAGCGTGCTTGACTTGGAGCAATTTTGGGATGGGTGACCTATTGGGAAGTTTCCCGGTAAGCGTGCGAGTGAGGACAAAACACGCTGAAAAGACTCGTGTTGGTTTGTGGGGTCAGTCGGCAATCCTGAAAACAGTTTGGAATGTTACACAAACTTCCTTCACACCGGAGCACCATAATCAACCACTCAGATTCATCGATCGTCACCAGACCTATCAATATATATATATATATATATATATATATTTATATTTTCCTCTCTAGATTTTGTTCTTTTAGGGTCAAGGATAGGCAGTAAAAAGGGATTGACTTTGATTTGGCATATAGTTGTGTGGGTTTTGTGGTGTCTAAGAAGTGGAGTTATTTTTCATAATAAGGTGGTTGGTAGTGCATAAGCGGTATATCTATTTTATGATTTGTGTGTAGATCATATGGAGTGGCTATGCATAAATTAGCCAGGGTACCTTCTCTTTATGTGTTATTGATTTAGTGTATTTTTTTCATCTTGTAGGAATACCCCATTTACACTAACTCTACCATAAAAACTAGTGAAACAAATAACTTGCTAGGTGTGAATCTTGATGTTTCCATTGTTTATTATAAAATAAAATGTGTTTAGGGGGAAAATGTTGAGATGATCAATACGAAAATTTAAGCAAAGTGGAAATGGAGATTTATTGTGGCCGAAGAAGTTTGTTGGTCTGATTTGTTGTCATCTAAATTTAATTCTCTTTTTTTTTTTTTTTCCAAGGCACTGAAACAATATGCTCATCGTTCTCTACATAGTCATCCATTTGGTGGAGGGATCTCAAGATAATTGACTCAAGAGTTTCAACAACTAAATTTAAGTTCTTCAATTTGATTTATTGCTGAGCAAGCTTGGTGATGTTGTCCATACAAGTTAGTTGAAAAACACATGTTTACTTAAAATCTTAAGGCATTGGGTTTATGGATCCTTTCATTAATATATTGTCCAACAGTCACTTTTTTGTCCAATGTGCGACTTCTAACTCACGCAACAATCTCCCCTAAAATGTGAGTTTATTCCTCTCATTTGGTTATGCTCTCCCTCAAGCGGAAAGCTTTTTCATCCACATACATTTGCACATCCGTTGCAGTTGTATCAATAGGACACACCCCTTGGGCATCGTTGTTATGATGACTTTCAACACAAGGAGTTGATCCTTTTCGTAACTATCAGCTCTAATACCACTATTTTGTCATGAGGGAAGTTCAGAGGATCATCTACATTAGACAAAGAGAGAGCACACAAATGAGGTTGGACATCACATCTCTTAACCCAAAACCTCAAGGCATTGTATGGGTCCCCTCACTTAACACTAATTTTTCATCCAATGTGGAACTTCCAACTTACTATGCTACACAATAATCTCCCCCTCAAGCGTGAGTTAGAGGTCCACATTACTTGGAAAAACAAAGGTTGAGAAACATATAATTTGAAGACTCGTAAACTCAGTGCCTTAAGGTTCTAGGTTAAGTTGTGTTGTCCAACTAGCTTGATGTGTGGCTCTTCTTGGTCTAATGAGAATGATCTCCCAAGCATCCCCCATGATCCAACAGTGGTATCAAATTCAATGGTGGTTACTAAAGGAACCGACTCCTTATGTCCAAAGCCTTCTTGAAAATATTGGTCAACTAGCATGTCGACAACGTTGGTGCAAATGTATGTTGATTGAAAAAGCTTCTCCTTAAGAGGGAGCAATATATGAAATCACACTTGAGTGGGAAATTATTGATTATGTGTAGAAAGTGTGAGTTAGAAATTCCACATTGAAATATTGGATGGAAAAGTGAGTGTTGAGTAATAAATAAGTGAGAGGACAAATATGTCAAATGTCTTAACACTTTAGATTAAGATGTGGTTACAATTATAAATAAGTCGTTAGCTGAGAATGGAAAGCAACTAAACTTAGAGTCAATCGATTTCCTTTTAGTCGAAGGAACGTTAGTCAAATAAAAAACAGAAAAGCCCAACTTTGTACTTAACACTCGTTGAGGAGCAAAGTTCCTTACTCGATATAGTCGTTTAAAACACAAAGGGAAACACAATTGAGAACCATTAGCTAATCACTCGGTTAAATATTAAGTAGGATGTCACATTAACAAAATTGTTTGCTTATAAAAGCAAAATAGTGTCGTGCTATGCTTCAAGTATTGAATCATATTCATTACACTTATTCTTACCCATTAAACATTAGGAGATCTCTATGTACTTTTTTTTCTCTTTTGAATAAGAGTTTTTTTTTCAATGAAAAGTTTAGGTGAGTTGAGTTTTTGAGGGAGACTCATCAAGGTTGTGTCAGACCTCAAGGCTTAAAGAACACATGCAAACATTCCTCAAATAAGTTTTCACATTGGCAGCGGGAGTTGAACTCCTGATCTTGTATATGAGTCAACTTCTTACCAACTGATTCAACCTTCATTGATTGAATAAGAGATTACGTCAATTGTGCTAGAGCGACTACCCATTTAACAATTTTAATCATACTTTTTTATAAAAGAAAATGTTTTTACTCTCAGAGGAAAAAGAAATGACATCTATAGGGTGTAACAGGTCAGTTTAATTCACTTTTTTGAAAGAAAATAAATCTAAACTAATAAAAAGAAATTGTTTAGACTTGAATTTTATGATCTTTTGTGAGGAAACTCGAACCAAATCGATGAAGAATGGGTTGATTTGGTAGTAAATAGGACTATCTAATATGGAACCGACCCAAAGGTGGACTATCTAATTTACTTAAGTAAATTTAATAAATTAAACATTATTTTTAGGGAAATTTAAATATTATTTTTATTCATCGTTTTTAATATTATAAAATGTATTTTTTACTAAAAGTAGTAAAGGTTTACATTTGATCACTTATAAGAGGTCCAAATTAGACACACGCATGATAATAAGAGGTTAAACTCAGTTTAATCAAATTGATATTTTTAAAAACATAATAACTTTTTGAAACACTATAATTTTATACTATTAAAACATGTACATAAGCTACAATGAAAAAAAGTAATATATAATGATTAAAAAATATATGAACACAAGACAAAACTACCAATATAATGTGAACTTAATAATAAAATATAATTGTTTGGTTTAGGTCTCATGTGTTAAGTTTTGAATGATATGTGAAACTTAATTATATCCAAACCGATTGAAATTGGTTTGGTTTAGTTTGGTTCGGTTTATAAACCAAACATATATATGAGGAAGAAGAAAAAAGGAACAAATTTAGTTGGTTTGAATTGAATATTCGGTTTAATGAATCACTGGTTTATAAACCAAACATATATAGATAGTTATGCTTTTGATCTTGTTTTGAAAGTAGTCAAGGCTGCACCACTCTCACATCGTACACTCATATTGATATTAGATATTTCCTATTATTATAATTAAATATATACAAATAGTACTTTAAACACTAATTAAATAACATGTTATAAAGTACGTAGTTATATTAGTTTTCAGAGTTTGATCTTCGTATTTTCTAACTAAAATTTCTTTAGTCTCATTTAGTTCATTAATCGAACTACTTGAGACATATCTAATATTAAAGTTACGATTTCAAATTATCGAATGTCAATATCATTGATATTGCGTAGCATAGTTAAATGTAACTAATACGACTTTAATTAGAATATCGTATCAATTCTAAAAACATTAAAAATATAATGATATCACATACTTTTATAGTTTATGGCTAGGGTAAACTTGCATTATCCTTCTTAAAGTAATCAAGATTTTACAGAATATATTTAGCTGATATGATCTACACACCCCACTGTACTTTTGAGGTTACAGAAAAAGGTGAAAAATCATAACATCATATAAACTCTTTACTTCCTATCAAATCAACCAATGTGGTTAATTAATTATGATGAAAATCTTGAATATATTATACACTTGATCTCTCTATTCTCCCAACTATATATATATATATACACATATGGTGCAAAAGTGTGCATGAAATTATTCTCTTAAAACAAATGATATAGCATGAAGAGGGATCTATAGCATATGCTATAGTTAAGATGCAATAATAATATATAAAATAAAATAAAAACAATTAATTTGTAACAGAGAAAATAATAAAATAAAAATTTAGGGTACAATTAATTTACTTACCAGGAGCTTGAAAATTCATAAAGTTTTCCTCTTGGAGAGAAGATGATAAGAGCAACTTCAGCATCACAGAGAACAGATAGCTCAAATGCTTTCTTCAACAAACCATTACGCCTCTTTGAGAATGTCACTTGTCTGCTTGTAGCATTCTCTATACGCTTCATTTGTGTCTTTCCTCTCACCATTTTGATTAATTTCTCTAACAAAATCACAGAAGAAAAATCATCACTACAGAAGAAAAGGAAAAAAAACTATGAAATTAATTAGAAAATTAATGCTTTTAAAATCAATAAACATGAACTAGTTCATTACATAGTGTAGAATTGATTTTTATTTTACCCAATCAAAGATGAAAAACATCAAAAGATAATTAAGAATCAAAAGTCAACAACCATTTGAAACCAAAATCATTTATCATTTATTTAATACTTAAACTATAATATGGAGGATAAAAAACGAAATCAAGAACACAAAATAGCAGCAATAATAAATAAATATATTTGACAATAAGTTATGGATCTAAATACAAATGAAATTATTTTCATTTGTTTCTTATTTAGGAAAAGAAAAATGATTGGTTGATTCTTACCTACCAGCAGCAAAAGAAGAAAAGAAACTACTCAAGTAGTTGTTGAGAAGGGTTTTGTGATTTACACACTCAAATTGGCAAAAATCTGAGGTTGTGACTAGAAAAGGGAAGAAGAGAAGCAATTAATAAGAGATGGGGATAAAGGAAGCACCCAAAAAGAGAGAAAAGAACTGCATAGCAGACACAGACTAACCTTTCCTTATTCAACCACCTATTATGCCTTTAGTTTCATTCAGCCCCACCATTTTAAGAAACTATTTTATGGTTTATACATTTTTCAAACCTCATCTTTTTTCTTGTTTTGGTAAAATCCAACCCCATGGGACCCAGATATGTATGTATATTTTTAGTTTAATCATAAAGGGTTCTCAATTATTTAATTCATATTTGCTATTATAGTGGGTTTGTAAAAATAACAGTGAACCATCCCCGTGAGTTTAACTCAGTTGGTATGAATATTGCATATTATATGTAGCGGTTACGGTTCGAACTCGAACACCCCACTTCTCCACAATTAAATTGTGTGAGCTCTAACCACTAAACTACTTGACCAAAAAAATAATAGTGAACCAATGTGATTTCATAAAAGTTAAAAGAGTGTATATTTTATAACATTACGATTATTTATCGTGATTTTGAAAAACTCGTTAGGATATCAAACAAAGATTTCCATCAAAATAAATTATACTTGCAAGATTATTTATGTTGTTGTGTGTGGAGATATTTCTTTTTTGGTTTTAATGTTTTGGATATATTTTAATTTACCAAAAAATAAAGATACTAATTATTTTACATTTTATTGAAAAAATAATAAATATTCACTATTATAAGTAATAAAAAATTAAAAAAAAGTTGAATTTTGCTTCGCCGACATTTTTGAGAAATAAAATATTAGTATTATAACTGTAAATGATAGAAAATATTTTTTCCTAAAAAAATATAACTCATTAAACTATTAAATTAAATATAGGTGTAGCGGTACACTCAAATTTTTCGAGTGTACCATAGAAATTGCCTAAATAATTGCAATAGTGAATGTTAAATATAGAAAATTAGTATAATAAATAATAAACAATGAAATAATTTTTTTTTCTTTTAAAATGATTTGTCTCGAAGTACAAAAGTTTATCAATAAATTCTTTCAAAAAAAAAAAAGTTTATCAATAGATCTTGGGTTCATAAAAATAATAATTAATTTATTAGTCGAGAAAGCAATCTTACCAAAAAAATCCAATTTATCAATCTACCGTTGAAACCCTAAAGATGTTTTACAAATATGTCAAGTTATATCTCATAGAATAGATTTTCAAAAAAGATAATATACCATTAAAATAATGATAAAATATCATCAAACAGTCACATAACTTTTTTTTTCTTCAAAAGAAATGATATTTTAATATCAAAATCAAACAATATTTTTTTTCATCAAACACTATACAATAACTTTATATTCATAACAGTAAATCCTATCCAACAGATATTTTTGAAGATATTTGAAACGTGATATAATAAAGTGAAATATAATGTATAATAATATTTCTGATGGAGAGAGAGAAGAGGGAGAGGCATTGATTTGATTCATTCATTGATGAATGAAATTAGGGAGATGGAAGAATGAGAGCTGAGAGAGGGGAGAGTGTGGGGCTGGAATTGTAAGTGTGCGGGACAAGTGGGGTACAAAAACAGAAACATAGCTAAAAACAGAGTAAAATAGTGTAATATTAGTAATTTATGAAAAAGAAAACTAATATCCGTACATTGACGTACACCATGAACCAATCACAACTCGAAAACACACCATCTTGTCATCATACTCTTTATGCTATAACACAATTTTTGTTTTCAACTTTTTCATTTTACTTTTATGCATATTTGTCTTTTTTAATTAACTTAATACTATGTCCTTGTCTGCATTAACAGTCACTTTGGCATGTCAGGCTAGCTACGTTTCGAATAATGAATCACATCTAATCCACGTTCTTATTTTTACCTCGTTTCTCTCTTCTCTTTTTTTTTTTTTTTTTTTTTTTTTAATGTGATCGGGGTTTGAATTCCGAATAATATATATTTTATGTATTGTCCTTATCAACTGAGCTAAACTCATAAAGACGTCTCTCTCTTCTCTAACTTATGCACATAATATTTAGATTATATTATACCATTTTCATAACATTTTAACTAATACAAATTTTATAAATTTAGTGTTGGATGAAAAGTTAACCAAATGATCAAGATTTAGAAGAATTTGAGTTTGATTTTTAGTTGAAACAATTTTTTATCGGACTTTATTTACAATTTTGCTAAACTCCATATTACCAGAATATATTTCTCTTATCTCCGTTAGTTTAGCTCAGTTATTAAAGACAATATATAATATACGTAAAGTTCGGGATTCGAACTCCAAACACTAAAAAAAATTATCATAGGAATTAGAGAGTCAACAAGAAAAATTATATCAAATGAATTCTATTTAATATTGATGCATCTTAATAATAAATAAAAAAATAGATTTATGTAAAATGTTACATGAATAATTTATATGATATAAACTTTCAACTTCTAAACATGAATTTCGTAAAATTTGTATATGTTAAATGTCAATGAGTAGTGTAATATTACACAAATATTAAACTGGTGTAATTTTATTTTTACTCAATTTTTTTTCAAGTGTTTAATTCCTCTGGGATTCTTAAGTGAAAAGTCTTATTAATTCGGAGTTTTGCCGAAAAATAAATAAAGTATAACTATGATTAAGAATTATTTCATCCATCAACTTAGTACATTATTTGGTCATTCTTTATTGTCTTCTAATGTGTATTCTCGTCGGCTCCTATTGCAACTTCTTTCTCAGATAAATATAACTCGAACCACAAGTTTTCAGTTTGTTACTATTCGTCGTTGTTTCTTTTGTCTATATGTTGATGTTGACATTGATGTCAACCTTTCTTCTACGTATTTGTGAGGTGTTTGTATATAACCATTATTGCTAATGTAGGCTAAAGTAATTCACCAGTGATTTTATTTTCGTTGCCCAAGATGAAAAATATGCAACCTACCTATTACGGTTAAATGGACTACCTAATATATTGGTATGCAAGCTACCTAGGATAATTATAAATAGGAAGTATTATAATTTTGTAATACTATACTAGTATTTTAACGATTTATCTCTTATTTTTTGGGCAACCATGTTATTGATTCAAAAGTATCCACCAATTATATTGATTAATGATGACTAATATATGTGTGAGAATTTGATTGACTTTTAGGGAAGTCTCTTCCTTCAACCATATATATTGTCATTTACAAGTAAAAGGCATTGCATATGTTTTTTGAAAAGTCATCCAACGATCGGAATTGAAGTGATATTTAACATGTGATGGGTTGATTGTTTCTAAACCTAGCTGTAACGCCCTCTTTGAATTATTTAATTCTCTAATTATTTAATTGAGTCTAGAAGTTATTTAGATGAGTTTATATTATATTTATATAATATATGTGTGATTTATATGATTTATATGATTGAGGTGATTTTTATGTGATTATGAGGAGTTGTGACTTATTTTATTGTTTAATAAAATAAGATTTGAAAATAAAATAAATATTGAGTTTAGGGGCTGTTTTGAGATTTTAGAGAGTTTTGGGGGAGAAAGAGAAATAAGATAAGATAATGGGAGGAGTTATAAATAGGGAAAACCCAGTTTAGAAAAACATAACGTACGTACGATCAGTTTTGAAGAAAAAGGGAGAAAAAGCCAAGAGGAGGGAGAAGACCTAGGAGTGCTGCGATTTTCATCTATAAGGTAAGGGTGAGACTAACTTTGCAATTCTATTAAGTCTGTGAATCAACGGTTACATTTAACATGAATTAAGATGAGTTTAAGAAGAATCGGAAATTAGGTCAAATTGAGAGAATTGATGATTAAACGGTGAAAACTTGTTAAAAAGATGTAGAAACTGTCCTTAGACCTTAGATAATGATTATGATGAATTCTGGAATCGAGATTAGGCTTAAAACCATGAGAGTTGATGATTTTTAGGTGAAAACTGCATTCTGCCCGTAGCGACATTCATCGCTCGCCTCCCGAGCTATGATCCTCGCCACGGCGAGCGATGAACTTCATCGCTCGCCACGCGAGTAACCTTTCCCCGCCACGGCGAACACTTGAACTCGCCTAGCGAGCTAGACCAGAGAGCATGCAAGATTTTGTAATTTTGACTTTTGAGTTGAACCTTAGATGTTTTTGAGTGCCTGAACATGTCTAATAATGATTAGGAAAGAATGTAGAATGAGATTGAACCTGAAAAGACTTAGAATGAAAATTTAGAGAATCTGACCGAACTCGCCATGGCGAGCAGAGGCTCTCGCCTCGCGAGCGTTTGTGTTACAGAATGCCTTTTTAGGTTGAATGCGATCTTTGTCGTTCGAGTTGATGTGAGTTGATCTTAGAGGTTAGAAACTAAGTTGTTTACCTTGTTGTCAATGTTCCAGTAAGACTGATGCTTATGAATTAATGTTGCTTATAATGTTATATAATTGTATATACATTACATGACTTAAGTTTGATAATTGAGTTGCTGATTTATATCCGATATTATTATATCATGATGGTTTGCATACTGCCTATGTTGCTGTTTGTTATTTAACTAAGCTGCATGAGTCGGTCTAAGATGATGAAGATGATGATGTTCCAAATTATTGGATTAATATAAGAGGTTGTCGAATTAAGTTGTTTAAGAGGTCGAGTCCATGCATTAGCATTCATTGCCCTGGAGCTTTGTACTCACCACGTTGGAGCATTAGCTCAAAATTAGCGATGGGGGCTTGATGCCCTGGAAGTATATTAATACTCAAATAGCGATGGGGGCTTGATGCCCTGTATTGGTACCACATGCATATTAATACTCAAATAGCGATGGGGGCTTGATGCCCTGTATTGGTACCACATGCATATAAGAGGTCTAAGTTGCATATTTGCATATGTCGAGACGATGAAGATAATAAAGATTAAGTTGTGATTAAAGAATGAAGCGGTTTATGATATATTATTATCAATGTTGTTTATTAAGATGTTTATGTTGTTAAATATAATTGTTGAATTATATGCTTAATATTATTGTTTTGTGAAATCTCACCCCTTCTGCTTGGAAATGTTGCTCTTCGTATGAGTAACTTGCAGGTAATCCAGAGTAGGTTGCTGTTGTGTTGTCGTGAGTGGCCTTGCCTCACTGAGTCTTAGGTTGCTCTGATACGTAACGGGAGGGGATCTTTAGTGGCTATTTCTCTTTCCTTTGCGTATATGCTATGTTTTCATGTTGCTTAACTGAATTAATGAGATGACTTTTATGAGGCCTGCGTGCCAAGACTATTTATGACGTTTGAATTAACTCCGCTGCTATTTTGTTGATGAAGGATAAATTATTATTTATCTATTTGAGATTTTAAGAAGTGTGATATCCCGTTATATGTTGTTTACTCTGATAAATGTTTATGAAATTTTTAAGTTGGGAAAACGGGCTGTTACACTAGCCACTTATATATATATCGAACAAAATTTGACCCCAAAAATCACATGTCAGGAAGAGATGATCAGTATCCTCTTAAGAGCCGCATCCACTTGAACAATAACGAGGGTTCGGTTGAAGAACCCTTCTCCTAATTAAGTTGTCAGTTGTAGGTAGTCGATTATGTAATAACCACCAAGAAAAAATGTTAACTTTTAAACGGACCTCCTTATGCCAGAAAAATGCAGTGCGATCATAAAATAAGGTGGAATCCCTTGAAGTCAAAATATTGTAAACACTAGTAACATTGTATTTTGAAGAGACATGAAGTTTTCAAGTCCACCTGACATTCACATTAGCCTGCAAAACAATGGTTGAAGAAGCGCAAAACACTCACTCACCAATTCTTCCTCCCAAGGCCACAACCTCCTCCGCCACCTTTAAGCATTACCTCCCTCCCCCCAACCTGACAAAAACATATCAGTCACAGTTTCCATTTTGTTAATAGAAAGGTCAAAAAGACAATTGTATCTACTCTTCTGAATACCTCCCTCCAACCAAGGATCCCACCAAAATAAAGTGCATATCCCCCTACCTCCCTCCGTAAGTAATCGTAAAACCAACTATCAGTCCCCTCTCCATCGCCACCGTTGATGCTAAGTAAGTTTCTCCACCACATTGAAGCTACTCTCCCCCCATCACCAATATTCCCGCAATACTCACCATACCTCGAAACTAAAACACTGCGCCACAAACAACCTTTTTCCTCCCTCAACCGCCAACACCATTTGCCAATTAAAGCTAAATTAAATTCTCTCTGAAACCTCCATCCTTCTGTTTGAGATAAATAGTGTCCCAATTTATCCAACATATTTTCCTGTCCCCCCAAAAAAAAAAAAAACTAAAAATAGATTCAAGGGAAGTAATGATACATGTTTGAGCCTTGAAGAAGGAAATGAAGTAGACCGGGAGAAGGGACAAAATAGATTTTAGAAGAACCAATTGGCCACCCAAAGGTAAATTGCGACTCTTCCACCTAGACAATCTAGAGATAACTCTCTCAATCAATGGTTTCCAAAAATTCAATTTACGCGAGTCACCACCAATAGGAAGACCCAAGTAAAAGAAGGGAACATGGCCAATTTTACAATTCAAAACCATATAAGCCTCATTCAACCAAGACTCTGAAAATTAATACCAACACATGCTTTTATGAAAGTTAACTTTAAGTCTGGAAGTCATTTCAAAAAGTAATAACAAGACCTTTAGAGGTCGAATATTAGTCCAACTTTTATTTCCTACTAACAAGGCCACATCATTATCCGACATCTGCACGACATCCCTGATGATCGTCAATGTGTCAGACATCTCTCTGGCATGCTCCTCCTCTATAAGCTGCTCCTGGTTCGCCAACCTGGGAGGAGATCCGTCATCAGGTGGGATAATCTTAGGGTGAGAGACTTTGGCATACCAAGCCATGTAGCCAGGCTCATGTTGTCATGCTTTCTCGTACCTCTCTTCCCAATCACTATAGCACCACGGACGGGGTTCTTTGAACACATTAGCCATCATATCCACAAGAATCTCAGGGACATCTGACGGATGTTTGGGGATGTCCTGCATATACCCAAACTGCCTCTTCACCCGCTTAGGTAAATGACGGTACACCCTCTCCTTCCCGCAAATCAGCCATCTTGAGTAAGTGCAAATAATCTGAAAATGGCGCACCGCTCTGTGATCATGATATGTAGACCACTTCGCGTCATCCACCCATATGCGATCTAGGAGTCGGTGGTAATGGTGCACCGTTGTTTGCCCTCTTCTAGTAAGCCATCTCCCGGCACATGGCATATGTGCCTTCCAGATCTTGTTAGACTTACTTGGGTATGAATCTGAAAAATGCTCCAAAATCCATTCATGCGAGGAAAAAAATCACAAAACTATTCAAATTAAATCCTAAATAAATGTAGGCGGACTTAGTAAAAATTAATCTAACAAAATGATAAATAAATTATAAAAACTTCACAAAAATATTAACATAAAATCCTAAATAAATGTAGACGAACTTAGAAAAAAAAATCTAACATAATGATAAAAAAAAATTATAAAAACTTCAAAAAAATATTAAAATAAATTCATGGATAAATGAAGATAAATATTAAAAAATTAAATTTGTTACCATAAGAAGGGTCACACATCCAGCCATCGTCTTGTTACACAGACGGACAAAATCATTAAGATAATCATACATGTAAGCTAAATTCATCCCTACCCATGACCACTTCCCAATCGCATTCAAGTCCACCATACAATCAAGATATATCACATTGATGTGTCCGTTCGTTTTGTTAGTGAACAGCGCACTACCGATGAGATATAGAAGAAAACTCCTCACATACCAATGCCTCCTCCTATCTCTCTCCACCGGCCATTCCATCGTCTGTGGGTCTTCCAGCCGTCTAGCTTCTGTCAGGTGCTCCTCATAAAGTCGCTTCAGTGCAGGATAACTAATATGAGCACCATACTTAGTCTTTGACGCAGAACGAGCAACAGAATCTGACATGCCCAACAACCTTGTCATCAATGTAATCTCATGGTCCCGATCCACCTTCGCATCATGGTCCATCATGCGGCCCTCAATGGAAAGGTGGAGGAGATTAGACACATCGTCCAAAGTGACCGTCATTTCCTCCACAGGTAGATGAAAACTACTGATCTCCGTGTGCACGTATCATGGCATGGGTCACACTCGCATACCCGGTGTATATGAGATCATGTAAGCCATACGCTTTTAAAGGATCCTAAAACAACCTAAAATGATCCTCCGGCTTAGAAAGCTCTCTCCCCTTTCTCCCTGAATTTACACTACGATACTCCTTATCATACCACATCTGAAAATTAAATCAATTCATAAATTATCACTACAAAATTTAATCACTTTAACAATAAAACATATAACATTTAATAAAACATATAACATTTAAATCACTAAATTAATCAATCTAACATTTAATATTTAATAAAACATATAACATTTAATAATCACCATATAACATTTAAATTAATCACCTATAACATTTACCATTTAATAAAACATATAACATTTAATACTTAAGCACTAAATCAATTAATCAAGTTAATAACTAAATCACCTAAATCACTATATAACATATAACATTTTATAAAAAAATTAATCTAAAAATAAAAAGTTTAAAGAATTAAAAGACTTACATTATTATCGTTCACCCAAAGAGGGACCGCCACATGTTTCGCGTAGTTGAACAATAATGTTGTATCCCGAGGACCTCCAGGAAAGGGAGGCCCTACAATAGCCACACCATGTGCCACCTCATCACGATCACGATGTTGCTCAGGCTCAGGCACAGGCACTTGACAATCGTCATCCTCTGCCTCAACATACTCGGCCTATGCCACCTCCTATGTCTGATAAAACTGAGATGCCTCATCCTCCGGCTGATAAAATATAACGTCCTCCTTCATCCAATCATATCCATCAAATCCCTCGGCATACTCCTGTGCAGGTGTCGGATCAACCACCTGCGTGTAATCCATCTGTGACTGTGAGCCCTCTCCACCTAGCCTCACGTCCTACATCTCCGGGTCTTTGGGACATACAGGTTTACCTCCTGCCACTCCTTTTGATGGCTAGCGGTAGTTGCCTATTTACCTTTGCGCATCCTACCCTCTCTAATACGTCGCCGCTGCTCGTCCTCCTCCCCAAACATATCTGTGCAAAAACACAATAAAAAAATTTTAAATAAATGGACAATGTATTTAGGCATTTCAAAGGAACATAAAGGTATAATGATGTAAATGATACATATTCTAGGCATATATGGTTTTGATTGATATTTGATAGATATATACATTATAAGACAAAAATCCAAACTAATAAAACTAAACAATTGAAGTTTTTCTAGGCATATATGGTTATTCTATCATTATGTCCAAACTAATCAAATTTGCTAAAAAAACAAAAATTTAAACTTAGAATCATTATAACATATATACATTATAAAATTTAACCAATTTGAAAAAAAAATAACAAAAAAAGCAAGAATATCCCACTTAGGCATTTCATGAAACACCTTAAGTGCATTCTAAATTACTAACACAATTAGTGTTATTTGAACATCTAAACAACTACGGTGTACCTATACTTACTCTAATCAACAATTCCAGCAACAACAATACATTAAAACATCTAAATCATGCTTAATTTGCAATTTTTTAACCAAACCTAAAACTAACATTTTGCTCAAAATTAAGTAAAATAAAGCCCTAAACAACCTACATTGCATGTAAATAGGAAGAAAATGACTTACTTGAGATTTACTTGGGCTCAAATTCGTGCAATTGAAGTTTGGAGAAATTTGAAAGAGAGAGTTGAGTAGTGTTGTGTTTCTCGAAAATGGAATATTGATGCTTATGTTCTTGTTTATTCCCATAACGCAGCGTTAGTTAACTACCGCTGGCCTCAGCGGTAGTTAACTGCTTCCAAATATGTTAATGGTAGTTAACTACCGTTGGGGGCAATTTTGTAACTTTCATGTGTTATTAGGAAGTTATTGAAGTTAAAAAAGCAATTTTCATGACTTCATCATTCGATTCCCTCCAAGCCTAAACTTAATTAATAGAAAAGAAAACCAGGATTTACTATCATGAGTATATCAGTGTTTGTATCATCTTATTGTGTTAAAAATAATCCATTTTTATTTTTCTTTTAATTTTGTCCCAAAAACTGTGCTAATCCAAAGATCCATTATATATAATCTAAGAATAATTTGAACATTATGTAGGTCTGTTTACTTTATAAAAACATTTTATATTTTCATTAAAACTCTTGAAGCGAAAAAATGTCTTACCTTTTCTAAAACAACGAAAATGTCAAAAGAACTATTTTCTATTTTTTATCTCTCAAAATGCATCATCCCTAACTAGCATCCTTCATCACAATTTCACCTTTTAAAACTCTTTTTTACTTGTTAACAAATAAAACCAACTCGTTAAAAAAAAAAATATTTTTAAGAAATTGAAATAAAAGATGTTTTCTCCAAGTAAACAAGACCTTAATTTCTCATATCAAATCTAGCATTGTGAGTTCAAATCTTGGAGTTACCACTCCAAGAAAGGCTGCAAAGTTACCATTTCCAATTCAAAGGATTTGTCTCAAAGCTGTGAGAGAAGATTCTGAGAATATACTGCCAAGTGACAAATATGGTGCTGGACTTTTAACTGTTGCCCCTAGAAGTCGTAACTGGGACTCTGATATGCAAAACACTCAATTCCACTCAAGGATTCTCTCATGGCATTACCTAGCAATTCTTAGCTACTACATTTAAACCAGCGACTATTAAACTGACACCCTTCCAAGCTTGATTGTGTCATTGAATTGAAGCATTAAAGTGATTCCAAATTGGCTTTTGTGAATATGACAAGATAATGAATTTAACTCATGATAAACATTTATATCTGATTCCCACAAGAAAAGCCAAGTGCAATATTTGCAGATCACTGTAAATAGCCAATATATCAGCAGTTATAACGACCCCGCGGAGACTGATCCGTTTGGGCCCCTGCAGAGACAAGAAGAAACACCCCCTGAAGGAAGTGAGGATGGGGATCATGCCTCTGTCCCCAAGAATATTATAATAATATCTTTTTTATTTTTGTACAAATGTGTTAGAAATATGATATTGTTTGGCCATTTTGCCATTCTTTAAAAAAAAAATACAAGTAGATTGAAATTCATCCAAAAAATAACTTAAATTTACATTTTTATGTTGATGGATCCCCACATGAACCCGTGGGACGGGGACCGAGGGCATTGAGGCCCTGCTGACACCCCTACACAGAACAACAATAATAAAATCTTCAAGCAACTTCTGATATAAGGCTGAACTTCGAGCAAAGTAAGATTATACTAGATCATCACAGTTGACTGCAGTGTTAGTTTCATAGGCTGGTGTTCTCAAGCTCTTCGTCCTCATCCGTAAGCAAGTCACCACCACCACCATCATCATCATCATCAAATGATTCTCGATCTTTAAGAAAGTATCCATCCTTCGAGTACTTATAATCATTCCCCCTCCAAACTACAATTTGTTCTTTATCAAAAGTCACCAGAACACAGGGGACCAGGTCCTGCATCGACACATGAGACAGTTGAAAATCAGCAATTTAAAGTGCCAAGCCCAAATAAAAAGAACCTGGAAACTATAAATCATGAATCTGTGTAAAAAGTTTGAACGGTAGAACAGAATGCCACCAATTCTGCATTACAATCACCACTATTATAATTATTTACTTCACATTATTAAAAGGGTATATTGAACTTTACCCCTTAGGTTTGACTCACTCATCATGTGTTATAAAATTTGCCACATTATCCTCATGTGGATTGTTTTGTTATTACATAGCCACCTTGTACTATTTTCAATCAATTTTTTTGGAATATACATGTAAAAATAGCCAAAATATTTATAAAAAGCCAGTCACTCATTTCTTATTATGATTATCTCTTGATCAAACAAATTGATATGTAGATTTGGCCAGTAACTTCAATTTAGTTGCTTGTGTAATCAACAATAAGCATAGTTTCTCCAGACAAGCTTTTGAGATGTGGATTTCAGATAAAGGGCGAAGTGAAACATTTAAGTTCAATATTCGTTTTCTTCAAAAATATTAAGAGTGGAAGAATTTAATACAATTTTCTATTTGTACTACAATTCAACTAATAACCATATTAATAAGTTAGGCAATTTTAATATGTATATTTTGTTAAAAAAGGTGGATGAAAATAATCAAAATATCACAATGTAGCTAAATATAAATGAGCAAACCTCGGGAGGGTATGTGTCAAATTTCAGATGGCATAAAGGCTGTTGTTTATTATCAACCAAGGACAGTAAGTTGTAAATTTCCCTTATTATGATAACCAAATGAGACAATGGTGTGGAGAATACATCTCTCATAAATTAGAAGGAAAAAGTGACAATGGTGCAGGGTTCTGATGGTGGTCTGGCTACCTCAGATTCTGACTATCAATGTAAAGTAAGATGATAATCATATTTTACTGAAATAGAATATATATATATATATATATATATATATATATAGTACATTTTTAAATTTCAAGAAGTAAAAAAGAAAGAAAAAGAAGAACAACTTATATTGATCGTCAACCAACCAAAGACATCACGTGGCTCACAATTCCAGGAAAAAAAATTCAAGTCGACAGAAGATATATCACTCATCACAAATAAGTTCTTAGCCAGATCCTCTTATATTCTATAATCACATTTGATTCACAAGGATTCGTTCTAAAACTTTTATTTGTTGTAAAGCTAGTTATTACGATAACCTAATTCAAAAAGCAAAAGAGATTTAATTGTCTTTACCCTGAGTTTGCAGCCTATTTTCTTGTAATCTTTCCTCTCGAGACCCTGGCAGTCTATCCGAACTAATTCACATGTGAGGAAAGCATCTCTGACCATGGTTACCAAATGAGCATAATAGCCATTTTTTGCTGCAATTCAATCATCAGTCAATAACATTTACAAGAGTAAACTGGCAACCGAAATTAGAAAGTATACTGAGCATACCAAGTTTTGTTAAAGCGGGAACAGCCAAGCCTCTCTTCCTCATTGCTTTTGTTTCCTCAATACTTAAGCCATCAATTGTTGTCTTAATCAGCCTCGGATACACAGGTTCATGAGGTTTCCACAACATAACAGGAATTGCAGGCCTCTTTCTTGAATTATAATTCCTACCTCTGTATAATATAAGTGTACCCCCATGTCTGAAAATAACCTTTCCAAATGTTTTGTCCTGCAACAAGAACAAGAGAGTTGCTTATGCTTGTGTTATTAGATAAGTTTTGACATAATAATGACGCAAAATCAAAACAGGGATTTAACCAACATAGCATATGTTTCAAACTGATCCTAATAGAAACATTCACTTTAGAATGTAAGGTTGTCCGCGGTTAGATGCAAAAGAGTCGAAGGAGTATGAGTAGTTGGTATAAACCTCAAGCTGGGTGCAAACATTTTTCATATCAACAGTTGGAACACCCATGCATTTGATCCTAACAGCTTCAGTATATTTCCAATGGTTATGAATTTCAATTAACATGTTGTGAGTTAAACCGTCCCGTCCTGCAACCAAACCAAATCAAAATCAATTATGAACACAGACTCACAAACATCACACATGCATATGCATATACATAGACACACATATGCAGCAGGGATCCCCACTTACTTTAGAAGTAATTCTTGTTGTTTACATTAAATATGATCAGTCCAACAGTTGAATTCCATGATATTATCACAATGATCATTAAATAAAGGGTCTTGTTAACAAGTGCCCTAAGGGCATTGTTTAAGGAACCCATAAAAAGAAATTATGCCTTGAAAATATAAGTCAAACACTTGTTCAAGTTATAACCGTACAATTTCCAATGCAAAAGTTGCTACTTTTAGATGCTTAAACAATGCCCTTGGCCTTGAGGCACTTGTTAACATTTTCCTTAAATAAATTAGACATTTCTAGTTATATTTTGTCTCCACGACCACAGTTGAGGCCACATCAGCTACAATTTGACCACATTTCTCCCCAGTATCAAGAATCACAATGTAGAAACAATTACAATTCAAAACATTGATTAAAAATAGTTATTAAACAGAACGAAACATTAATATAGAAGCATGCTCTATAGCACTGACACTTAGGATCAAAGGCGTGTCTAGTATCCAACATGTGTCATATGTGATTACATTGAATTATGTCATTCCTCAAATTATTATCAGTGTGGATATGTTAGTGTTCGTGTCTAAGCTTCGTAGGAAGCAAGCTATACTATAGGGCATGTATGGCATGTCTATAAGGTCACCATGATAGTTTATGAAATTAAAATATAACTTATTATATAAAAATTGACTTTATTTTATCTTTCATCATAGAAAGAACTTATACATAATCAATTCTACCAAAAGCGCTTAGTTAAGCTGATTATCCAAACATAACCAAACTTAAGAAAAAATAACAAAGTTATTAAATTTCAATACCCATATTAACTTGACGCTTAGTTTTCCCTCTTTCACATTGCAAAACAAGAGCTTTCCTTTCGGCATTGGTAAGGGCATCTCCTTGAACATGCTCTCTCTTCTTCTTCCTCTCATCTTCCAGCTTCGGATCTTCCTCCCCATCCAACTCCTTCACCTTCGGATCCACCGCCGGCGCGCAAACCCCGGTCCATTCCCGATCAATCCGGTCCGGTCCAAATGGGGAGTATTTCGGTTCTCTGAGTCCAATCGGTCTCACCGTTTGGCTGCTTTCCGTGTAGCTGAACCGGAAATCGAAGGGAAGGGTGGAGCGAATCGGTTTTTTTCCGGTTCGGTCGAGGGAGGAGGGGGGTTTGTATTTGGGTTTGGGGGTTTTGCGATGGGGTTTGGGTGGTGTTGAGTTGGGGTTTTGGGGGGTGGGAGAGAGGGATGGTGGGGGTTCGAAAGTGTAACGGTCGTGGAGTTTGGATGCGGTGGTGGTGGTTGCGATTGCGGCGGAGGAGAGGTGGCGCGTGAGGGAGAGATTTTGGCGGGTGAGGTTTTTGAGGACGGACATTGGGGTTTAAGGTGGGACGTAGTGCAAAGGTTTTTAGTTCAAAAAATGTAATGTTTCGGAAATGAAAATCGGCCACCACATATTAAAATACATTTTTCTTTTATTATTTAAAATTCACGCAAATTCACTAAATCTTCTAAATTTGGTTTAAATTTGGTGGGACTCACATGTATTTTTATTTATTTTTTTGTTGGTGTTCGGAGTTCGAATCTCATATTTGTATATATTATACATTTGTATTTAGTAATTGAGCTAAGCTCACGGAAACGCCCACAAATATTTAAACCGATAAAAAAGGTGTGATAAAAAGTATATATTATTTAAAAAGAGTGTGATAAAAAGTGTATATTACTTGCATTATTTTTACCTTAATATAGGAAGGGAAATACTAAATATTTATGTAACATATCTACTTCCAATTTTATCCTTTCTTTAAACTTCTTTTTATCCTTTCTCGAGTTCACACTCTAAGTTAATTTTTTAAAATAATCAAGTAAAATTTTATAATTTTTTTATCGTTAATAGCATAAAAATAACTATTCAGTCGACGTTATGAATGTTTTGCAAATCATATATACTTTAAAATATTAACTCTTGATTAGGTTATACTTACTTTACGTCAGAATTCTAAATTATTAAGATCCCTTCTCATATGAACCAAAATGTTAAAAAAAAAAAAATCAACTCTTTATATTTTTTTATTAGTGGTTGAAATTACACATGTATCATAAGTGGTTGAGTGATGGTAACTCTAATGATAGATGGATGACTTCAACTAGAAACTATGTACTATATATAGCTAAACAAGCATGATGATGATTGAGTAAGCATATATGTCGTAGTTTGGTAAAGGAGTAACCAACATTTGTACCCATGTTCTTGTTCCACTTATGTATTCTTTCTCCCCTCGTATACCTATGGATAATTTTTTTCCAAAATCTATATATTTATATATAAAGTGCATCATGATTTTGAGTAGACTTTTTATCTTTCAATCATACTTTTCATTTAAATTATTCAAATTACAATTTTATCTTTTGTATGATTCCACTTTTTTTTATTGATGAGGTGTGCCCTGTTTGTCGTAAGGCATGTTTGGATACTTTTATGAAGCATGTCGTTCATTGTAAGGAGCTTCTCAGCTTTAAGTACAAGCATGACTTTGTTAGGGATGTACTTTTTGATATATTCAGGCGAGCGGGAGCATCGGTGAAGAAGGAGGCGCCTGTGAACTTTCTGACTGACCCACTAGATAGAAGATCGACACTTAGGCCTGCAAATGTTATGGTGTACGGATGGGTTGGAGGAAAACATGTATGTGTGGACTTGACTGGGGTTTCACCACTTGTGGGTTTAGGGGTGGGGGCTTTTACAGTAGGACAGACAACCCTAAAAGCTGCGTCAAGCAAAGTGGCCAAACATGAGAAAGCGTGTTTAGACAATCAACATGTTTTTATACCATTTGCTTTTGACACTTTTGACTTCCTAGCATCAGAGACAGTTGACCTTCTACATAGAGTCCAAAGGGTTATGCATAACAATGTTATGTCTCCTAAGTCCATGAATGTTGTGTTTACGAGGATTGGTTTTGCCATCCAAAAAAGTCTAGCGACACAGCTTGTTGCCCGTCTGCCTCCTATTCATGTGTAAGTAATATTGATAGTAAATAGAAACTATTCCACTATAATAATAACAATATAAGTTAAATCTTCCAATTTTTTTAACCAAATGCGATAAAATAAGCATACTATTAGCTAAATACAATAAAAAAAAATTAAAAGAGAGACATGTTAGTACCCATCTTGATGCTAGTAATAATGAAATGGAAAATGTTAACAAGTGCCATAAGGACACTTGATAAAAAGCTTAAAGTAGCAACTTACCTTAAAAATTATATATTCAACTTATTGAAAGATTAAAAAGCAACTTTTTTTACATGAAATTTAACAATTATTTCCATTTTTTGAATCCTTAACAAGTGCCCTAAAGGTATTTATTAGGATAACCCTAATAATATTTCTAATGGTTGCTTTCTATTACTAATGGATGATAAGATTGTGTTTGAGTGAAAACATTTTTTATCCAAGTGTGTGTTTCATTTGGGTTATACTTGAAGCTAAGCCCATTATTAAGCCTAAGTAGTCAATATTGTACGGCTAAAACGCTTGCATTGGAATTCAAGGAATAGGGTGTTCATAATATCAAGGGCTCTTTGTTTTCAAGCAATAATCTATACTATACTTGATAGTGATGTGTGTCTTGGAAATTGTAACATTAAAACTTCTCTAACTCTACTACTTATTATCAAACTTTCTTGAGACAAGAAAATCACAATGCAATTTGTGTTTTTAATCACAAGATAACAACAAACATAAATAAAATGAAAATGTTAATGTAAGTTTCACTTGAAGAAGCAATCCTAGGCTCCATATGTGACATTGACTTATGTTATGGATAGACTTAGAAATTCTTAATCTTTCTTACAAGCTTTCTCCACCAAAACCTTGATTATTTTTATGCTAGAAGCAAACAAGTTGCAAGTAATAACTCATTCATTTGGTAACTTTCAAATGGTATATATAAACTTCTTAGAGTCTGTTTTTGGCAATGTTAAATTCCAAGAATGTCACTTCTAAATATGGTTTTACAGAAACTGATAAAATCCTTTCCTTTTCTTTTGCTTCAATTACTACTGATCTTGCTAAGCAATGCTTCAGTTGATGGAGTTGAGAAAAAGGCATTGAATTTCTTCCTTAATAAAATATCTATTTCATTTCTTTCATGTTTGAGCTAGCTTCTAACATTTCAGGTTTTGTTTTCTATATGAACTTGACCATATACTTACTATGTGAATTGCCTACAGAACTTTTACATTGTTTTCTTTGGAGTTCAACCTGTAAATAGAGACATTGCACTTGAGACTCAATTAAATGTTCTATCTTCTGTGAAGGGAAGGTAACCTTATTAATTCAATCAAGCATTTCTTTATTTTTTTTCTTTTCTTTCTTTCTCTCTTAATCTTTGGGATGAAGCAATTTGTATTTTTTGTTTTGTTTTGTGTTTTGACTTAGTTATCATGAAGCCAAAGAGTCCATTGTATATAGCTACACAAAGAGCTTCAATGCATTTGCTGCAAAACTGTCAGAAGATGAAGTCAATAAGTTATCTGGTGTGTATAATTTTTTCTCTAGCTTAAAATTTGTAGATATTGTTTTTTTCTTCGAATATTTTTTTGTATGTGTAGCCATGGATGAAGTACTTTTGGTGTTTAAAAATCAATACCGTAAGTTACACACAACAAGATCATGGAACTTCATTGGTTTACCTCTGACTGCCAAGAGAAGATTGAAATTAGAACGCGACATAGTTGTTGCTCTTTTGGACACAGGTTTATCTTAGCTTCATTTTCTTCTTTGTATATTATAGTACTTAAATATGAGAATACTGACATTGTGTAAATGGTAATTTGTCATTTAATTGCAAAAATATGTGTTTAGGGATCACGCCCGAGTCGAAAAGCTTCAAGGATGATGGTTTAGGTCCTCCACCAGCAAAATGGAAAGGAACTTGTAAACACTATGCTAATTTCTCAGGCTGCAATAAGTAAATCATCTTTGTCTTCTTACATTTATCACTAAATTCTTATTCAATTAGTTAGCAATCACATAAATAATCTTAACATGATTACAAAAGGATTCGATCTAAAGCTCAGAAGTAAAGTATAAAACTATACAATTCCTAGTGTATGGCTTAAGCTCTAACTCATGTATTCCTCCTGCATGAAAACTCTAGCAAGATCATAGGAGCCAAATACTTCAAAGCTGATGGAAACCCTGACCCAGCCGACATATTATCGCCCATAGACGTTGATGGTCATGGTACTCATACCGCATCGACAGCTGCAGGTGATTTAGTCCAAAATGCAAATCTCTTTGGATTGGCTAATGGAACTTCACGCGGCGCTGTGCCATCGGCTAGGTTGGCAATTTATAAAGTCTGCTGGTCATCAACTGGATGTGCAGACATGGACATACTTGCCGCATTTGAAGCGGCTATACATGATGGTGTGGATGTCATATCCATTTCCATAGGTGGAGGAAGTCCGGATTATGTTCATGACTCTATATCAATTGGCGCATTTCATGCCATGAGGAAAGGTATAATCACTGTTGCATCAGCTGGAAATGATGGTCCAAGTATGGGAACTGTAACAAATACTGCACCATGGATTGTGACTGCAGCAGCTAGTGGCATTGACAGAGCCTTCAAGAGCACTGTACAATTAGGAAGTGGAAAAAATGTTTCTGTAAGTTTAATGTTTGGGCGAATTTTGTTTTTAGTTCCTATAAAATTTGTTTTTAGTCTATGTACGTACTTTTTAGTCCTACAAACTACAAAGCATGTTTTTAGTATCTTTTTAGGGACTAAAAACATGCCGTTTTATAATTTGTAGGAACTCAAAACTAAGTATATGGTCTAAAAATAAAATTTGAGATCATATGGTTATTAATAATAATCAATGTGACATTATGTGGATTGGTATGATTGTTTTCATGATGAATTTAACATGTATACATTCAACTATGTTGATATGAAGGGTGTAGGAATTAGCTGTTTCGATCCAAAACAAAACCGGTATCCTATTATTAATGGGATTGATGCCGCGAAAGACTCGAAAAGCAAGGAAGATGCTAAGTAATTTTCCATTTGTTTTTCAATAAGAACTAGTAAATGGTTTAAAAAATAAACAAATTAATGCATTTACAGATTCTGCAACTCAGGCTCCTTACAAGCAAATAAGGTGAAGGGAAAGCTTGTTTACTGCATAGGATCATGGGGCACTGAAGCTACTGTAAAAGAAATTGGAGGAATTGGTAGTGTAATAGAATATGACAATTATCCTGATGTTGCTCAAATTTCGATAGCTCCTGCTGCTATTGTCAATCATAGCATAGGTGAAACTATTACCAATTATATCAAATCTACAAGGTACAAAAACATGCTCTTGTTTGTTCTCTTAATGTCTACTGAGATTAATAGTTACCTAGGGTCTGTTTGGATTGAATTACTTGAGCTTTTCTACAAGTATAAGCCCTTCTAAGACTGCTTAGGAGAACTTATGGAAACAACTTATGACATGTCTATAAGCTGTTTTCAGCTATTTTCCATAAGCTCGTCAGAATAACTTTACGAAAACAGGCTTATATAAAAACAGTTAACTTATACATAAGCACTTGTATGATATACATGCATGCACTAAGCGCTTAATTAAACTGAATTTCTTGTTCAACCAAGGTCACCATCAGCAGTGATATACAAGAGCCATGAAGAAAAAGTGCTAGCTCCATTTACTGCTACATTCTCATCTAGAGGACCAAATCCAGGATCCAAACATCTTCTCAAGGTATTACTATTGATGGTATTTTTCCATAAAGAATGTATTTAATGAACTGAAGGTGTTTTATAATGTATATGATGCAGCCTGACATTGCAGCTCCAGGCATTGACATCTTGGCATCTTATACTCTTAGGAAATCACTCACTGGTTTGGCAGGGGATACACAATTTTCAGAATTTTCAATAATATCCGGAACTTCCATGGCATGTCCTCATGTCGCTGGTGTAGCAGCATATGTGAAGTCATTTCATCCCAAATGGACTCCTGCTGCAATCAGATCTGCAATTATCACCACTGGTGAGATTATTGTTGCTAAATAACTAAATATTACTTTTTTTAATCTTGTACAAATTGATCCAAAGCTTATTTACACTTGTGTTAGTTGAATTGTTCATGTCATAAACTCACAATTTGACATGACTAACTTGTTTACAATCTTTATGAAGCCAAACCTATGAGCAAAAGAATTAACAATGAAGCAGAATTTGCCTTTGGTTCTGGTCAACTAAACCCAACAAGAGCTGTGAGTCCTGGTTTAATCTACGACATGGACGACCTTGGCTATATCCAATTCCTATGCCATGAAGGTTACAAGGGTTCAAGTTTATCAGCACTAATTGGTTCTCCTATAAATTGCTCCTCTTTAATTCCTGGACTTGGCTATGATGCTATCAACTATCCAACCATGCAACTTAGCTTGGAAAGCAAGAAAGAGACACAAATTGGAGTTTTTAGAAGAACAGTGACCAATGTAGGTCCTGTTCCAATTACCTACAATGCTACTATTAGATCACCAAAAGGAGTTGAAATCACAGTGAAGCCTAGTGTCCTTAGTTTTGATAAAAAAATGCAGAAGAGAAGCTTCAAAGTAATTGTGAAAGTTAAATCTATTATTACAAGTATGGAGATTCTATCAGGTTCACTTATATGGAGAAGTCCACGTTACATTGTAAGGAGTCCTATAGTTATTTACAAGCCATAAGGTTGCATTTTTATAAGGCCCTTAAAACACTTTTTATAAATACTTGGATGAAATTAAATTTCAATGTACTTTTGTGAAAACTATTTGCCCATTCCTTGTAACAACTATATTAATTTTAACACGTGAATGTGTCCTTGTTGTGAGAACAAAGTTGTTCATGAGTCTTATAGAGCATTTATTGATTTATTTCTCCTTTCAACAAGAAACACCTCTTCAGAAATAATTGAGGCCGCATCAATCACATTCGACTAATTTTTTATAAACTAGATAAATTAATTAATTAATTAATCAATGAATTATACTTGGAAGGATTCGGATTGATCAATCTTTCTAACTTAAAAGCATTCATCATTTGTTATGTTTAATTCGAAGTAATATTGTGGTTCAGGCCAAACTTTTTGATTTAATGGTGTGATCTAGTTGGAGTGTGTGATACATTAGTTTTCACGGATCTTATTGTGTGAAAATATATTGTTCCTTCACATGATAAGGTTGCCTGTATTTACATTTTCTCGTACTCCATTATAATCCAAGTATATAAGATGCCTCTCTTTTTTCCTTAAAAAAATAAAATTATAATTGATGTTTTTTAACAAATTTGGTTGGAATCATATGATATACAATATTACAATAAGTAAATAACTCATTAAGTTTGATCTTAAAATAAGTATATCTTAGTTAGTTTGATCTTCAGATGTATTTTTTGTTAGTCAATTTGATCTTTAAAATTATTCATAAAAGACGCATTAAAATCTATAGTGACAATGTCTCACATATTTATTTAAAGATTAAAATAGTTGTTTACCAATATCACAATTCTAGGCAATTCGAATAACGGTATATATACAATTTATGGACTCAGAAAAGTTCAAATGAAGAAAAGCATATAGAAAGAAAATAAGAGTGCCTTAAATTGGACTCAAAGTACAAACGTTTGAGATGTCACAAGTCACAATGTAATGATCATAGCATATGTGCACAAATGTGGTCTCAAAATCAGAATGAGTGCAGCAAATGATAAAATTGTTGGCAACAATTAAATGCCTTTAATGTCTCAAATCGGTGGTTCCTTAACAACAACGCGTCTTTCATAACTGACACAAAGCTCCTAAAAACATTGGCAATAATAATGTGAACATTATAATGTGAACACTAGCAATGAACATTGGCAACAATATTAGCTAGCCCATGATACAAAAATGTGAACATTTTAATGAGAAGATATCAAATTTCAAAAACTTCAATTGTGTTATCGTCCAATCCACAAGTATTCTAAGCTATTTGGCCCTACACCCCTTAGTTTGAAACAAACTTCCATGTGATTCAACTAACTTAGAATAAATTGGTAAGCTTGTCTTGTCATATGAAGTCCCTTGATCCGTTAGCATCCCATACTGTTGCATTCAATGTCCATAAAAAATATCCATGCTTATAAGTATGTTATTGGATATAGATTTGGGGTATGTTATCTTATGGTACATTTATGTAAGTGATTGAATGAAATTATAAAAAATAACTCCTTGCGACATGTCTATAAGTTGTTTTCGACTTATTTTAATAAGCTCTTCATAATTAGTTTTATAAAAAAAACAATTTACCGCGTAAATAAAAAAATTAACATTATTTCATTTATAAAAATAATATAAGTGTTTATTCGATAAATTTTTAATTAATTTATTTATTCAAATTTTTTAAATAAATGTTGATTATCCAAACATACCATTTGAAAATAAAATAAAATGTGTAATTAATACTATTTTTGTATGGGAAAATCGAAATTTACTGTTCTTCTTCCACTGGAGACAATCCTATTGATGGAGTTGTCAAGTACTAACACATCTTGCTTTAGAAATTCAAACTATGATTCACCGCGTTGTACTGGTATATCATCAAATGCTTACATTAGGACAAGAGCCCCACTTGGAGCATTAAGGGACCCAGCCAATTAATCCAAAACAAGGTGCTGACCAAATAAAATAAAGCTTACATGTAGGACATTATGAATGACATGTCTCTTATTGCTATCTCAAGAGACACACTTCTATATTCTAATTATTCTTTTAGGTGTATACTAGTCAAAACTCAAAACAATCTTATAATTACAAATTTACAATGTCATGATTAAAACTTAAAAAAGGTTCTAAAAAAGGAAGCGTGATATAAAAGTAAAACTAGAAACAAGTGATTACTATAATTATTAAGTACAGACTGGAGAAAGATATTGCTATATTTGATAGCCAATGCCATTATGCCACATAGTTAGACTTTCTATATATACACATTTTGAGATCTTTGAATTGCTGAGAAATTCAGTCTTGAAGTAGAAGAAAAGTAAAGAGAAGGTAACAACTTATTTTCTTTAATAGCAATGAGCATATGTAAAAAGTTAGTTTAAAACCTTCACTTTTTGAGCTTATTTAAGATTTGATGTTTGGAGATTATTAGCATTATTCCTTATCCTGAAAACTTTCTCTCCTTGTCTTGTGCTAACTCAAGCATAGGTACTAACTTCTACTTTAATCTTCTGTATAGTCTCTATCTCATTGACTTGCATAGTTTGTCTAGTATGTTTTACATGTAACAAGCAAAATTAACTTCTTTTTAATTATTGCATATAGTACATAATATTCTAAGATTAGCTACTACTAACAAATCATCATTTAGCGAATGATTTAGTGACAATTTAGCGACTGATTTTTCAAATCGTTTGCTAGATCGGTCTCCAAATCAACTTTTAAACGAGTTTGTTAATGATTTAGAGACCGATTTAAAAAATGTCACTAAACCAATAGTTGCTAATGTTAGCGAACGGTTTGACATTTTCGGTCTCTAAATTGGTCACTGTTTTTCTTAGCTAAGTGATGTGTTTTTCATACAATATAAGCAAAAACTGGTAAAGAAAAGTAGTCTATAGAAGTTTTGAAATGGAATACTATACTTTTTCCTATTTTATTTTTGTTGCATGAGAAGATTGATTCTTTCACAGATATTTAGATCCTAACACTAGCCATGAATTGTTCCTCTCTTCATTTTCTTGCAGGCATCATGATATTCAGGATAGTCTTTCTATTCCTGGCTCTTATGGTGACAAATTCAGTTGCTCTCTCGGCGCAGCAAACATATATAGTACACATGGACAAGACCAAAATCGAAGCCTCAACTCATTCTCAAGACGGCACAAAACCATGGTCTGAATCAATCATTGATTTCATTTCTCAAGCTTCAATAGAAGATGAAGATGAAGAAGAAGAAGAAGAAGAAGAGGTGCTTTTATCACCTCAGCTTCTTTATGCCTATGAAACCAACATGTTTGGTTTTGCAGCCACACTTTCTGAAAAACAACTTAAACACTTAAACCAAGTTGATGGTTTTCTTTCAGCCATACCTGATGAATTATCAACCCTCCACACAACACACACACCACATTTTCTTGGCCTGACTAATGGAAAAGGACTTTGGAGTGCTCCAAGTTTGGCCTCAGATGTGATCATTGGTGTCCTTGATTCCGGAATATGGCCTGAACACGTCAGTTTCAAAGACTCGGGTTTTTCTCCAGTACCTCCTCATTGGAAAGGTGTTTGTGAGCAAGGTACAAAATTCTCACTCTCAAATTGTAACAAGAAGCTTATTGGTGCAAGATACTATTTCAGAGGGTACGAAAAATTCATCGGAAAAATCAATGAAACAACTGATTATCGTTCCGCTAGAGACTCTCAAGGACATGGAACGCACACTGCCTCGACCACGGCTGGTAATGTGGTGAAAAATGCAAACATTTTTGGACTTGCTAGAGGCTCAGCTAGTGGAATGAGGTATACTTCAAGAATTGCAGCGTATAAAGTATGCTGGCTTTCTGGTTGCGCGAATTCAGACGTGTTAGCAGCTATGGATCAAGCAGTTTCTGATGGTGTTGATGTACTATCACTATCTTTAGGAAGTATTCCAAAACCATTTTATAATGATAGTATTGCTATAGCTTCATTTGGAGCAACGAAAAACGGTGTTTTTGTTTCTTGCTCAGCAGGCAACTCAGGCCCTTTTGCATCAACTGTGGGAAACGGCGCACCATGGATCATGACAGTTGCTGCTAGCTACATTGACAGAACTTTTCCAACAAAAGTAAAACTTGGAAACTCAAAAAATTTTGAAGGCACATCTTTGTACCAAGGAAAAAACGAACCAAACCAACAATTCCCACTTGTTTATGGAAAAACAGCAGGTAAAAAGAGAGAAGCAGTATTCTGCACAAAAAACTCACTTGATAAAAAACTTGTTTTTGGAAAAATAGTTGTTTGTGAAAGAGGAATCAATGGTAGAACCGAAAAAGGAGCGGAAGTTAAAAATTCAGGTGGATATGGAATGATACTACTCAACTCTGCAAATCAAGGCGAAGAGCTTCTTTCTGATCCTCACATTTTGCCAGCTACTTCCTTAGGTGCTTCAGCAGGTAAAGCTATTAGAATCTACCTTAACACTACTAAAAAACCAACAGCTTCAATTTCCTTTCTAGGAACAAGGTATGGTAACATTGCACCAATAGTGGCAGCATTTTCTTCTAGAGGACCAAACATAATAGCACAAGATATTATCAAACCAGATGTAACTGCACCTGGTGTTAACATCTTAGCTGCATGGCCATCAAAAACTAGTCCAAGTATGATCAAGAGTGACAAAAGAAGAGTACTATTCAACATTGTTTCTGGTACCTCAATGTCTTGTCCTCATGTTAGCGGCGTAGCCGCGTTGATTAAATCAGTACATAAAGATTGGTCACCTGCAATGATCAAATCATCTCTTATGACAACAGCTTACACATTGAACAATAGAAAACTTCCAATTTCTGACCTTGCCTTAAATAACTCAGCTCCTGCTAACCCTTTCGCATTTGGTTCAGGACATGTTAATCCAGAAAGTGCTTCTGATCCTGGATTAGTCTATGATATTAACACCAAAGACTACTTGAATTACTTTTGCAGCCTTAATTTTACCTCTTCAGAGATTACTATATTGACAAAAACTAACTTCAAATGTTCTAAGAAACCAGTTTTTCAAGTTGGTGACTTGAACTATCCTTCATTTTCTGTTTTGTTTAGCAAAACAACACATAATGTGACATACAAAAGAGTTGTCACAAATGTTGGAAAATCACAAAGTGCTTATGTTGTTGAAGTTTTAGAACCTCATGGAGTTATTGTTAATGTTGAACCAAGGAAATTGAAGTTTGAAAAATTTGGTCAGAAATTAAGCTATAAAGTTACATTTTTGGCAGTTGGAAAAGCTAGAGTTACTGGTAGTTCATCATTTGGATCAATCATTTGGGTATCAGGCAAATATAAGGTTAGAAGTCCTATTGCAGTGACATGGCAATAGTGAAAAATCATTCTACTCGGAGAAGAAAGAATGAACTTGATTTGATCTTACATTACATTATTGTTGAAAATTGTAGTATCATAAGGGTAATTTATAATTTCTTCTTACTAATTGTTTTCATTGTTGTAATTTGGAATGATTCATTTGTACACTTTATATTTATCATTTTATCAATGATAATTTTATTCAGACTAGAATTTACAAATTTTATCATCCATATCACACTACTCCAATGCATAAAAAATTATTTTTTATAAAATTCAAAGTGCGTAAAAAAATTAAACCAAAATAAAATTATTTTTCATAGTATTAAATGAGGTTTTTTAGGATTAATTAAACCGCAACTATCCCATAAATAAAAAAGAAATTATATATTGACATAAAAAATAATAATGTCAAATATGACCTTTGATTTTTAGGTGTTTCGTGTACGTTTTAGAAGATAAAAAATAAGAGAGTTAAAAGATAAACATAGTGTTACAAATAATGTTACATTTTTCATGTTCTTTATTTTTTTGGTAATCTATATTTTAATATTAAAAAACATAACTCTAAATATAACATATAACATTTTTATATAAAGAAAAATTTAAGACGAGGAAACAGCGTATAACTATAAAGATTTGAATTTTAGAAAGAGGATGAATGAACAAATATAAAAAATGAATAACTTTGTATTGATTTGCATTGATAATCGTCATTACATATTAGCTATTTCATTTATGCAACAGGTATTACTAACAAAAAGGATAAGATTCAAAGATGTATGAATAACAGAATAACATATAAACAGGAGAGAATAAAATTCCAAATGAGGAAAAAGGAAGAATTTCATGACACATTGCTAGGGGTCAATATCTTTTCCATTTATAAATTTCTCTATTTGTTCCATTTAGAGAGATAGAGACACATAAAAAGTAAAAAAATAATTAATGATGGTGGGATTCGCTTAGTGATAGGACTCACCACTTGTTTTTTTTGTCTATCTCTCTCCAAATTGCAACAAATAAAAAAATTTATAAATGGAGAGGATCTTGACCCCATTGCTAGTTATTGGATTCTTTCTATGATGTCATATTCCCATTTTCAATCATGATGTTTTAGCTTAAAGTAAATAAGACTTTTGGACTAAAAAAACATTTATAAAAGAATTTATATTTATTTTTTTAAGACACTAACCAGATTTGAAGTAGAAATTAACTTTAAATAAAACTTAGTACATTGAACAAAAAAATAAAAAAATAAACTTAGTACATCACAAAGTCAAAAGTATGACGGCTAAAATATGGTTTTGGTTCCTGTAAATATGTCTCGTTTGGGTTTTAGTCCCTGTAATTTTTTTTGTTGTTTTCGGTTCCTGCAAAATATTTTGTTTTTGAAAATAGTCTCTCGAGGGACTATTTTCAAAAGTAAAATATTTTACAGGGATCTTTTTAAAAATCAAAAGATTGTGCATTGACTATTTTTCTAATAAATGGATTCAGTCATTATGTGTCACGTGTGCAAATCATCACAAAAGTGGAGCCAGTGATCAAAACCAAAACGAGACATATTTGCAGAGACCAAAACCATATTTTAACCAAATATGACAATGCTAATTTGACAAAAAAAAATTATAAAAAAACCTGTCAATAATTTAAAATATATATAATCAAAAAATATTTAATGTAATAAAAAAATTATCATTTTGTTATGATCCAGTCTCTTCATAAAAATAAACTAGTATTAAAGCAACAATCTTGAATAACACCTTTCAAATAAAAAACAAAAAAAACATAAAAACATATTTAATGTAACGTGTAATTCGAGGTAGTCCACGTGGGACCTCGTACACGTTGTCAACTGCTGACAGAAACAACGCTGCTTCTTCTTCCTTCCTTCCTTCCTTCCTTCTTCCTCTGTTTCAACGAATCTTGTTCTTCCTTCATCTCAATTTCGTAAAATTCTCACTTTTCAGCTAGATTCCTTCATTTTATTCAACACCCACTATTTTCATATTCATTTTCAATCTTCAAAATACATTGTACAATTTCTATCTCATCAAACTCAACACACAATTTCTTCTTGTACATTTTCTTTTCTATCAATTCAAATCCAATTACATCATTCTTGTTGTATTATTCCAATTTGATCATTTCTTCTATGACCCTTTTAATTGAATATCATATTTTCTGCCTTGTTTTGTAGTATATATTTGATCATCATGGATTGAGATTAGTGTTTAATTCAAATCCAATTACCATTGTTCTTGCTTGTATTGTTCCAATTTGATGATGATCTTTTCAATGACCATTTGGTCTTAAGAATCAAAATTTCAGTTTTTTATTAGTACATTTCATCATCAAGGATTGAGAATATAGTGTTTAATGGATAATAACTATGGTTATCCATATAGGTATCCAAACCCTTATATGTACCCCCCTAACCCTAACCCTAACCCTCACCCTCACCCTCACCCTCATCCACCATATCCACCTCAAGATCCATATGCACATTCCCATACTCATCATGCTCCTCCTTATCCATATCCTTACATTTCTTCACATTCCTTCAACTATTCCTCCTATCCTAGATCACCACCACTACCATCATCATCATCATCCAATTATACTGCCCCATTTGATTATGCATACCCTCCACCTGCCCCTCTTCATCAATTAGTACCCTCAGCCCCACCCTCTTATCCTTACCATGTTCCTCCAGGGAGTCATCATAGTCCTCCTCAACATTCCCTTTCACACTCACACCATGCTAGCTTATTACAACATGGATCATCCTCTCATTATTATAATTATTATCAGCAAAATACTCCTCATGAAGACCGTCCTGATCTTCATTCGCGTCATAATAGCTTCTCTGGTCCTTACTGGCCAGATACATCAAGTTCAACAGCAGTTGGTGGAGTATCACAAACTAGTGGTGGCGATAATTCCAAGCCGTCTGCTTATCCACGTTTGGATGATCTAATGAACAATGTTAAGTTGTCTGATAACCATCCAACTCCTCCTGCATCGCCTCCAGCTCCTGCAGCTTCAGGTCAACCTTTTACGCATTCGATTTCGGTATCAAAGTTGCAACAGAAGAAGGAGGATTTTTATGGACATTCTAATAACTCCTTCTCCGGTTGGGGATCCTCGTACCCGAGTCGGGTGAACTCAGGTAGACTTTCGGATTATTCTGGCTCGTTTAACGGATCAATGCATAGTCAGAGCATGCAGATTGTTCCGGTGCAGAATAAAGGGTCCTTGAGAGTTTTGCTCCTTCATGGAAACTTAGATATATGGGTTCATGAAGCCAAAAATCTTCCGAATATGGACATGTTCCACAAAACATTGGGGGATATGTTTGGTAAATTACCTGGTAGTGTAAGTAATAAAATTGAAGGAACAATGAATAAGAAGATTACCAGTGATCCTTATGTTTCGATTTCAGTGGCAAATGCAGTAATTGGGAGGACTTTTGTGATTAGCAATTCTGAAAATCCTATTTGGAGTCAACACTTCTATGTTCCTGTTGCACATAACGCTGCTGAAGTGCACTTTTTGGTTAAAGACAGTGATGTTGTGGGTTCACAGCTCATTGGTACTGTGGCGATTCCAGTGGAACAAATATACTCAGGGGCAATAGTTCAGGGAACTTACCCTATACTGAATAATAATGGGAAGCCTTATAAGCAAGGTGCTATACTGAGCCTGTCCATTCAGTACATCCCAATGGAGCAATTGAGCTTTTATCATCAAGGAGTTGGAGCAGGGCCTGAATATATTGGTGTTCCTGCCACTTATTTTCCTTTGAGGAAAGGGGGAAATGTTACTCTATATCAAGATGCTCATGTTCCAGATGGTAGCCTCCCTAATGTGTTGCTTGATAGTGGGATGTTTTATGTGAATGGAAAGTGTTGGCATGACATATTTGATGCCATAAGTCAAGCTCGCCGCTTGATATATATTACAGGATGGTCGGTGTGGCACAAAGTTAGGTTGATAAGGGATGCCGGTTACAGTTCCGATTATACCTTAGGTGATCTTCTGAAGACAAAGTCACAAGAAGGAGTAAGAGTGCTTCTCCTTATTTGGGATGATCCTACATCAAGAAGTATTTTGGGTTATAAAACAGTAAGTCATGCAATTTTTTTGTTATATATACTTTCATTTCTGTGCTTGGAATGGCTGGTAGGATTTGGATGCGAATTTCATGCAGTGTGCTCATCTTTGCTTCATGTTGTCGTCACCAGTACATTATTTATCTCTTTTTGAACTTTGTCGATCTTATCAACGGCCGTCCTTACTAAATCTGAGCTGACGATCTTGAAAACCTGTTCATGTTTAGACTTGAGACATTTTATAACTTTGGATTGTAATATTCGTAAATATAACAATGCACTTGTTCTTGCCCTTATCTAATTGGTAATGGAACAAAATAAGTGAACAAGCAATTCCATTCTTGTATCAACTAATGTTTCTGTGTGACAACTAATGTTTACTTTATTTTGTGTAAAATCTATGTGATTGATTGCTTCTTTTAGTTTCTTTTTTAACATAAGTATACTATTTATGATTTTCTCTTTTTGTTCTAATTTATGAAAATCTTTGGCTATTCATTAAGGATGGTGTCATGGCAACTCATGATGAGGAAACTAGGCGGTTTTTCAAGCACTCATCAGTCCATGTGCTGCTTTGTCCTCGTAGTGCTGGAAAACGACATAGCTGGGTCAAGCAAAGGGTTAGATTTGACGGCTTTTTTACTAATTCAAATATATATTATTAATCATGCTCAATTGTCAACAAATTTTGATGAAATGCTGGTTTTTATTATTCAATTATTCTTTAAAACCTTGCATTATTGGGATTTAAACTTGTAAATTATCATTTATATTTGGCAGTTGCATATGCTCATCATGTATAAATGTATGTTCATGCATTCATGTATGTGTACACTATGTCATATACTACTTAAGAGTATACATTTAGTTATAAACTCTGACTTCTAAGTTTACATTAACATAAATATGTGTTCATGCATTTATGTACATGTACACTATGTCTAATATTTCTACAGTTTTGGTTTCAGAATCCAACATTGAATTTCTTTGTCTTCTTGTCAGGAAGTTGGAACCATATATACACATCATCAGAAAACTGTAATTGTGGATGCTGATGCTGGAAATAACAGAAGAAAAATTGTAGCATTTGTCGGTGGACTTGATTTATGTGATGGCCGATATGATACTCCCCAGCATCCTCTCTTTAAGACATTACAAACAATACATAAAGATGATTACCACAACCCAACTTTCACGGTAATCTCTTATTTCAGACTCCACTTTGTAGCACGATCAAGACTAATTACAGTTATCCATTGATTATCTGGTAAACCAAGTATTGATGGAATAACTTGTGAAAAAATAGCAAACAAAAAAAATGATTCTAAGTTTTAGAAGCTCTAGAGGAAGTCAAAGCATAAGGAATAATATGCTTATTGCATTCTTATGTGGGGAAGATTAAAGAGATTTTTTGAGCATATGTTGTTGTGGGAGTTAGTCTTACGTGCATTGAATTAAAAAAACTACTACTGCTATGAGATTTTAACCCTATTATAAAAAATATATTTATATTCACCTATCCGAAATTGTACATCTAAATGCAATTTAAATCATGGTTAAATCCTCCCTCCCTCAAAAAAATAAATAAATCAGGGTTAAATCTGTATCGCGGAACCAGTAAGCAGAAAAAGAAGACCAATTATTCTGTTGATGCAATTTATTTTTCATAACAGGGTAACACTGGTGGTTGTCCAAGGGAGCCGTGGCATGATTTGCATACTAAAATTGATGGTCCGGCAGCTTATGATGTCTTAACTAACTTTGAGGAGCGCTGGTTAAAAGCTTCAAAACCACAGGGGATAAAGAAGTTGAAAATTTCATATGATGATGCTTTACTCAGACTCGAAAGAATTCCAGATGTTATTGGCATTAATGACACTCCTAGTGGTGAGAATGATCCTGAATCATGGCATGTTCAGGTAATTACCTATTTCATACTCAATAGGTATTTTGATTTTGTAGAAGTATTATTTCCTCTTTTTTCTCGAAAATGAAATTATTGATTATGTTTACTTTGGAATGTAGATATTTCGCTCAATTGATTCAGGTTCTGTTAAGGGATTTCCAAAAGATCCAAGAGAGGCGACTGGCAAGGTAAACAAAAGCTTTTTGTTTTAATTTTTCTTATTCGTGTTTGATTTCAATTCATCAAACATCAACCAACTTGTGTATGAGAAGGTAATTTGTTATTGGATATTTGCAGAACCTTGTCTGTGGGAAGAATGTGCTGATTGACATGAGCATACATACAGCATACGTGAAGGCTATTCGTGCTGCACAGCATTACATTTATATAGAGAATCAATATTTCATCGGCTCTTCTTACAATTGGAGTCAACATAAAGACCTTGGTATGATACTCCTCTTTTTGCATACAAAAACTGTTTTTTTTTTGTTTTGAATCAGCAAATTTTATTAAAAACCAAATCTTTGCTCAAGACGAACAGAGACCGGTGATTTAGAGAATACAAATAAAAGGCGCCGTATATAGGCGGAACACCCGAAAATAACTCCTACACACAACAACTAGCCAAACCCTACCTTCAACACCCCTGAGGACAACACCCACCAAAATAAACATCACCACCTAAAACAGACTCTTTCACGAAACGACCACTGAAAAACTGCTTATATTTCACTATTTACATCTGGTACTATACTAATATTTTTAAAATTATATGAGCTTTGGTATGGATACATAACCCAAAGCCTGTATCCAATTTGTTAAATTTATGTTAGATTCTTTTTTGGCAGGCGCTAATAATTTAATTCCAATGGAAATTGCTCTAAAGATTGCGGAAAAGATTAAAGCAAATGAGAGGTTTGCAGTTTATATAGTAATTCCAATGTGGCCAGAAGGTGTTCCAACAGGTGCTGCCACACAAAGGATTCTATTCTGGCAGGTACGGTTCAAATTGAATCCCAATTTGAATATAAAAAACTTGGCAAGGATTTTATTTAATTTTTGAATTGTTTGGCATTTAATTATTATTATGTCATCATACCAAACTACTACTGTGAATTTTGGAAGAAAAATGAAATTGGACTCTTAATTTTTATAAACTATCTTTTTGGCATGTCAAATGATTGGTAGGGCTTAACTGTTAAATTGTTTTGGCTGCATAATGTCAAAGAAAGGTTATGCTACCGCTACTCAGTACTTGGTCAATAATGCATATGTTAATCTGGAATTATTTTTAAATTTTTTGCAGAATAAAACAATGCAAATGATGTATGAGACAATTTCAAAGGCTTTGGTTGAAGCTGGGCTTGAAGCAGCATTCTCTGTGCAAGACTATTTGAACTTTTTCTGTCTTGGTAATCGAGAGGCCATCAATATCTACGAAAATATCAGTGTGTCGGGAAATCCTCCCCCAGCAAATAGTCCACAAGTATGTCACTAACATCCCAGAAAATATTCCTTACGCTCTTTATGAAATCATGATTTGGTTTTTCTCGGCATACAATCATTACTATTGAGTGATACGACTAGTAATTGTTTTGTATGGTGGTGCTTTCTTTCCAGGCAAATAGTCGAAATAGTCGACGTTTCATGATATATGTTCATTCAAAAGGCATGATAGTTGATGATGAATATGTGATAGTGGGCTCCGCAAACATTAACCAACGCTCTATGGAAGGAACAAGGGACAGTGAGATTGCAATGGGAGCATACCAACCTCATCATACCTGGGCAAGAAAACATTCCAATCCACTTGGACAAGTAAGAATATTGTTTTACATTGATGGTAACTAGTATTTGCTTTCTTTGCTAAGCAAACGATTTCTTGTTTTCATTGGCATCTCTTTGAATTTTGTTTTTCTTCATATGTGTTTGAAGTTTGAATAAATCAACATGTATGTATTATAATCTGACAGAATTTCTTTGTGAACTATACTATGCAGATCCATGGATATAGGATGTCACTTTGGGCAGAACATACTGGAACAATTGATGACTGCTTCTTGCAACCTGAGAGCCTTGAATGCGTGCGAAAGGTTAGAGCAATTGGTGAAATGAACTGGAAACAATTTGCAGCAAATGATGTGACAGAGATGAGAGGGCATCTACTAAAATACCCTGTATATGTTGATCGAAAGGGGAAAGTCAGATCACTTCCCGATCAAGAAGAGTTCCCTGATGTCGGAGGAAAAATTGTTGGATCTTTTCTTGCCATGAAGGAGAATCTTACCATTTGAGATACTGATGATTACTTTGAGTCTGTCACATTCTACTAGCCATTAGGATGAGATGTAAATTAAAAAATAGAAAATTTTGAAATGGTTGATAGTTACAGAAACACATAGTGTATAGTCAAACACCTTTACAGGTTATTCTTTTTCCTTTCCTAGGATTAACTCACAAAACTACAGACCAATTCTTGATTATTATACAGGCAAACTGTTCCTATAAAAAGTGTTGTCTTTGTGTATATATATTTAATACTTAATGTGGAATGCTACTTGTTTTGTAATTCATGGTCCTACAAGTATGGCATGATTATATGACAACATAGTTGCCTTGCCAATTTGGAAAGGTTATGTTCTATGTTTTAAAAGATTGTGTCTTTCATTTTAACTATTTTTCTACGATAAATGATATTTGTACTAGTACAACCATTTTTTGGGCAACTTTTTATTCACTCCTCTTTTAGGACAAAAACAAAGAGAGAGAGAAAGAGAGAGAGGGAGAGAGAGAAAGGAAGTTGGCCCAAAAATTGTTCATAAATATTTAGACAAATATTATTTCTCTTTTTCAACTCTATCTGAGTACATTTGTTCTAAATAATCTTACCATTCTCATATAAAATTGACATTCCCATGTGATATGCCCTCATAACTAATATATCGATAAATGGTATTCTACTCAACATTGAATATATCTATACACAAGTATATACTCCCTCCGTCCTAAATTGTATGACGTTTTGGACATTTCACACATATTAAGAAATGTAATTAATATTGTGTGGGAAAGAGATATTATGAGTTGTTTTACAAAATTGTCCTCAATAAATGATACTCCCTCCGGTCCTATTTATAAGAGAATTTTGGATCAATAAAAGTTGATGTATCTAGTTAAAAATTCATTCCAAATACATTCACTTTTGTTGACCTAAATTTCTCTTATAAATAGGACCGGAGGTAGTATGAGAAAGATAAATGAAGGAATTGAAAGAAGAGAGAGCAATAAATAGTTAAGGATATAATAGGAAAAATAACATTAATTTTTCATTGGTATTGTAAAGCGACATATAATTTGAGACAAATATTTTTTCTAAAATGACATACAATTTGGGACGGAGGGAGTACTATATAACTATTTATTGTAATAATTCTCACAATAAACGTTGTATACACAAATATAGCTGCATAGTCAGGGACGGATCTCTTGAGAGACTCATAAACTGCATATTGTGTACGAAAATACTTTTGATATAATTTTATTTTGCGCACAGTCTCTCTGATACCTCCTTCATTCACACATGCAAGCATTTAAATAGACTAGCATTTAAATAGGCTACTTTTGATTCTATAAGGCTAGGATAGCCAATCTGGTGGATAGTATAATTGGAGCTTTAATTTTGTATTGGAGTTGTTGTGGTGACATTTATTGAATGAAATTATGTACGATTTTACCCAAGAGCGCTTAGATGAGATGGAACGGGTCTCTTCTAACTTAATCAAGGTTTTGGGTTCGAATCCAGCCTTGGGCATGCAACAACGTTAAAACTCTTAGGGAGAGCCTGCCGCCCATTTGGGTCCATGCTTGAGGGATTAGTCTCCGCAGTTGCACGCGAAGGATACCCGGTTTATACCAAAAAATTATGTACGACTTTTATGAATTTCAATTATAATATTTTAGTTAATATTTGACGCTCCCCCCAATATTTTGGGCAAGATCCAGCACTGTGCCGAGTCCAACTTAAATTGTCATACTTCAATCATCAAATATATGAATTTTTCTAACTTAGCGCTTTGATTTGTGCAGTAAAGACCATTAAGAATACTTTCACACAATTCAGCTTGTCATACTTCAAAATTACTTTGGTCTCAAGACAGAAGTCATTTTAGCTTGCTCATAGTTAAATACTAGCACCTCATAAGGATTTGGAGGGAAAAGAATTTCCTTGCTATTCATTAACAATTAAATTGTCCAAAAATAAATAACATGCTCTTCTAACATATCAGCATGTTGCTTCTGTTTCCCCAACCCAACCTTTCCCTCTCCCATTTCTACTTCATGTGCATGCAAAATGAGCAATCCCATATAGGCAATCCAAATTAATTAATGTAGGCACCTTGAATTTGAATATAAGTCTAAGACATACTGCAAAAGGTACCTGATAAACAACTGTTCCAACTTTGATTATCAGCAAAGTATTCATGGTGGTGCAATGTGAAAAAATTGGGCTAGATTGCAATCGTGAAGCAAGATTTAATGATCAAAAGATGTGTTGAACTTGAAATTTTAGTAAATTAACCAACAAATATTAATCTGACAACAGAAATGAAGTATATCTGTTTTAGATCATGTTGATGTGTTGTGTCTAATTCCAGATATATGATTATGACAGGAAGCTTATGTGATGAACAATGAAGGAAAAAATAGTCAAAACTCAGTGATGCCAAGGAGAAATATCCAAAGCCATTAGTATTTCATGGTGAGACTAGCATTCTTGCCTACACCCTCAGCAACTTTCTGCATGTTCGTGTGGATTCCAATTGGAATTACTTTTGCCATTTATAGAACCCTTCTTGGTAATTTCCTTCCTTACAAATGGGCCCTTGCATTAGGAGTTTGAAGTGGTACAGATTTGAATATCAAAGGCTGTGTCTCAGAAAAATTAGAACCTAACAAAGGAGTTATCTTTGTATGCACACATAGGACACTTTTGGATCCAGTTTTCCTAAGCACATTCTGACTCCAGTAACATATAGTTTAAGAGTGTGTTTGGATGAGGTAATTGAGAAATTTTAAAGAATTTAGAATTTTAGGCAATTTAAATGATTCAATTAAATTACTTTCATTTCTCAATTCTTTTGTTTGGATGAAGTAATAAAAAAATTCATTGTCATCATTTTTGGACAACTTTTATAAATTTTAATTTTTTTAGGCCAAATTTGAAAATTGAAATTAGGGGGCAAAATGTAAATTTCAAAAAATTGAGGGGTCAAATTATAATTTTTGAAAAATTTGAGGGACCAATTTGCAATTTTTTGGAAATTTTTTGGGGTCAATTTGAAATTTTTGAAAAAATTGAGGACCAAAATGCAAAATATGAAAAATAACAACAATGAAGAAATTTGAAATTCTTAGCTTTTAGGTGTCATTTGAAATTCTCTAAATTTAACTTAAACAAAATACTTCATAAATTTCCATCATTTTGAAAATGCTTCAAATTATTATCCAAACAATGGAATTCACCCCAAAGTATTTGAATTCCCTCAAAACAATACATTCCCTCAAAACATTCCCCCATCCAAACACACTCTAAGAGTTTAAGCAAAGTTTTTGAGTTCATAACACCCAACCTATTAGGACAGTGAGATTAACATGGGACATAAAACAAGATGCTAAGATCGTGAAACAATGCAAAAGTTACTTACAGAAAGTAATTTTAAAAAATAGAAAATGTTCCATGCTCACATCCTTGAAACCATCCTATTTAAATTAGCAACTATCTATGCACAATAGGTACAACTATTGCTTTATGCTGAGCACCTGATTGATTATCAGGCATTAAGATTTTGCATAGCACAAAAGCATTCATCATTAAGAAAAAAAAATGAAAATTTAGAGACAAAAAATACAATAAACAGAAAACCAGAATGAAAGTTAAATTTGCAAGTCACCTAACATCAATTACAACGTGGAAAACATTCAATTGAGGTCACGACTCACAAATCACAATACAATAAGCACCAGCCTGTTTAACAAGTGGAGGCTTAAGTTGAAAACATCACAACTCAGGTCCAAACAATCAAAATCGTTGTTCCATTCCATATGACATAGGAAAAAAAGAACTCAACGAACCATTACAAAGAGCAAAAAAGAAACAAACTCCACAAGAAGTGAGAAACAGTCATTATTGGCCAAGAGGGTGTTTAATTATCTAAAATATGAACTTGAACTCCATGTTGAATTCATAAAATCAAGTTATAGTATTATTTCATGGGGTGTTTACGAGCTTAGGGCACCAAGTTTTCTAATTAATTTCCACTCACGTTTACAAGCTTAGCACGCCGAGTTTTCTGATCAACTTCCACTCGTAGACCAAGTGCAGAAATTTCAGGCACATCAGCAGATCCCTGCAGCTGCAATTCAGAAATTTCCTTTTGATTTTCCTCATTTCCCTCCAACATATTCCTAACACACCATATGCCCCATTCTCTGAGGTAAGGATTATCTTCATCAGTAACACACTGCTGCAATAGCAGTAAAATTCCATTTCTACTCCTGATTTCATCTTGTACATGCTTCCTTCTATACACACAATTGCCAATAAGTGCAACTATGTCTCTCCTAAAGCCCTTGTAAGGACATGGTTTTGAGGAAGAACTAGCACCGTCCGGATTCTCAGAATGTTTCATTCCTTTCCTGATTATTGTTGGAGGTTCAAGGTCCCCAAGCAGAATAAAAACCAACTCAATGAGGCCATATGACAATAACATATCAACAACTTCCGTATCCTCTGAATTACCTCTCACACTATCATGAGCACAGATGTCCCTCAACATAGTAAGGGAGTAGCCAAGAACATCAACATCAGTAATGCCACTGGGAAGACCAGACTTGCCTCTAACTGCATGCTCAAGAACCCCAATAGATTTCTTGAATATTCCATAAACAAACGATGCAACTTCCAGAGAAATAGTAACATCTCCGATTCGCTCGTTCAAAATATCCGATATGATTTGCAGAAGAAACGCTTGTTCAGATGAAAACTGATCATCTTTTGTCTTGGTATCTTCACCGTCAGGAATATCCATAAACCGTAATTTAGAAAAAAGTACACGCAATTGAGAGTCTTCAAGGCATATTCTTGAAAGAAGCAACTTTATCCAATCCTCGCCAAAACTAGCTGGTTTCAGTTGAAGAAGTAAAAGTCAGTTTTACAACTTTTTTTTTTGTTGACAATCAGTCAGTTTTACAACTTAAAAACCATAAGAAACAAATATGACACTCATGTCATGAAACATGGCAGCATAGCAAATTACAGAAGCAACTCATAGTTCATGACAGCATAGCAAAATACAGAAACAGTGAGCAGAAGCAACAACAAGCATTGTCCCATTAGGCGAGTCTACTGCAACAATCACATAATGCCAGTGTTTTGCCAAAATGTGTAAATTTTCAAATGGGATAATTTTTTTGTTTTAACCATCTGGTTCTCAGGAGACAGGGTACCCTGGAAATCCAGAGTTCGGTCGAGAGGTAAGTAAAATCATGCCAATGAATGTTCTAAACAGGGTTCAAACTTGGCTACTCCCGATCGATTCGGCGTTAACTGAAGCTCATCTACCACTTGTAACTTTTTTTACAAATTGGAAAAGAATAAATAAACCAATTGATAAAGAATGCAAATAAATATATAAATAAAATCGTAGCTACAAAATAAGAATGACCCCAGAAGACGTCATAGAGTAAATAAACAAAAAAATACACAAGAAAATACATAACTACAAACTAATCAGAAACATATTGTTCCTTTTCTATATTTTGTTTCTTCTAAGAAAATACTTTGTCTATCCTAATTTTACAGTAAGCCAAAGTATTTTATACCTCAATTTTGGTTTTCATTATTGGGTTATAAAATTTTGAAACTTCTCTTAAATCCATATATTCTTATTATCAAAGGAATTTAAAGCAGCCCAAATGATCATAAACTTTTCCTTACTTTGGTACTCATCTCAATTTTATGTGTCACTTTCAAGGCATACATTGAAGTTGATAGTAAAAAATGGTTACAACAATGATCCAACTCTTACCACCTCAGGATTTTCAAAGAATGCCGAAAGTCGAGAATCAACTGGTTTAACAAAGGAACACAATGGAGATGCTTCTAAATCAGCAAAGCTACACCTAAAGAGATTCCCATTTAACCATGGGAATGAGCCTAGAACACATATATTGGACTCTACAATCAAGGATTTAGTTTAATTTTTTTACCAGATCAAGGATATAGTTAGAATTCAGACTATACATATACAACAACAACCAAGCCTTATCCAACTAAGTGGGGGTCGGCTACACGGATCAAACTATGCCATGATGTTCTATCATAAACCATAGTTCAATCCAACTCATTAATCTCTAAATCTTTCTTAATAGTTTTTCTAGGTCTTCCTATGCCTCTAGTGATCTGATTATCCTTCATCTGATAAACTTTCCCAAACCACCTAAGGCTATTTTCCACCATCTTTTCTACGATACCCAACTCTCTAATATTGCCATTTCTAATTCTATCCCACTAGTCTTACCACACATCCAACGCAACACCCTCATCTCCGCTACACTTATTTATGCTCATGTTGGTTCTACACCTCCCAAAAACTCTGTTCCATACAAGAATTCAAACATAGCTACAACATAAGAATGATCCTAGACAAAAACATAGAGAAAACAAACATAGAAAAGCACAAAAACAAAAAAAAATAAACTAACCAGAAGAAGCAGTTCTAACAATTTCCACCAAAACATTCCAACCACCATCACTACAAACCTCACTAAACCATTGATCATTTCCATCACAACAAGTATAAATCACCATACACAATGGATCATTAACCTCCTTCTTTCCAATTCTCGCAACCGACAAAAAACCAACCGGAAACATCTCATCCCAAACAGCCTTCTGATGTTCCTTCCCAGCCAAACAAACATTTGCCAAAACCTGCAAACCCCATCTAACCAACATATAATCAGAACCAACAACCTCTGACCTCAAAATACTCGAAACAACGATAAAAACACCGTCATTCTCAAGAAACATATTCTGGTTTAGAATTTCACCAGCACATAGGTTTCTGAGAAGCTTGAAACAGAGAGATAGAATATGAAGCGATGGTGGTGAGTGGAGTACGGTGAGAATTGTGGGGAGGATTTTTTTGCAAGCGTAGAGGGAACGATTGGAAGTGGATTTGGAAGATTCAATGAGAGTTTCTAAGGAAGTTTGTAAGGTGGTGGAGTTGGAAAGGTCGAAGAGAGAGTTAAGGGATTGTTGTGATATAGGGTGGTTTGAAAAGGGTGCATCAGTGCCACCACCCATTGTTTTGTTCAAACGAAAGAGAAAGGAGACGGTGGTTGGAAGCGAAACAACGGCAGCGGCCAGGGATTAGCGGAAACAACGCGGTGGAGAAAGTTACACACCCTTACCCTTCCTTATGACTTGGTAAAAAACAGCGGATAATTTACCTCTGTATATTTCTGGTCTACCCTTTGTAAATATATTTTTTATTTCATCTTTGTAATTTAAAGATATTTAATTTTATATTTTCATGAATTTTGACCGTATAAAATGAATGATATGGTAAGGGATAAATTGATATTTTTGCTCAAAATACAATGATAAATCGAAATTTGTTCAAATTATAAAGGACAAAAGTACTATAAATTTTGTAATTTGATGTCTTCAGGTCCAAAACCAAAGGACTTTCAAATTACAAAGATGAAATCTATTATTTTTTAACAGAGATAACTCATAAATGACCTATATTACAGGGGTTAAAACACTATTAAACATTAACCCACTAGTTTATAATGGATTTAACTTATAAACTAGTAGATAAGCTCCGTGGTTAAATTTATATTGTTTGGTAAAATTAGTGATTGAAATAGTTTATAAATATGAAATAACTTAAAAAATATGTATTTAATTAATATTTATTTTCAATGAAGATTATAGGGGTAAAATTGAGATAAAAATGGATAACATATAAGCTTTAAACTATAAACTATAAATTGCTATAAACTCATAAAAATAAACTATAAATTCATAAGAAAGCGATCTTTATTAGACATATCATTTTTAGTCAAATAAGCATATATAAACTACAAGCCCAAAAAAGAGTCTTATCAAATATACCCACCCTTAGTATCTCTCTTTGAGGAGAATGAGTAAACTAGTTCCTCCTATCAAATTGTTTCATCCTTGAATTTTGTTGAAATAAACCAAATTGTCCTATCAAATATTAGAGACGAGGAAGGCACGTTTGTGCTTGCAAAAACGGAATGTTTTTAGCACAAGCATGGGGTGCATATTGGAGAAGCGTTGGGTTTGTTATCAGCTCTTCAATGGATTCATGAATTGAGGTTAAGACCAATATACTTTTAACTTGACTCAAAGAAGGTTGTCAACAGCTTTGCCTCTAACAAGCAAGATTATACGGAATATGGTGCTATTATCCATGAATGTAAATCCGTATTTAGTCAGTATTATGTAAACTCTAGTGTTGAGTTTGTACGAAGACAAGCAAATGAGGTTGCTCATAAGTTAGCAAAGGTAGCCCTATTGTCAGCTAGTTTCCAGCTCCTAATTGAGCCACTTGATTGTATTGAACACATTTTGACTAGTGAAATGATATAAGATCTTTTCTTTAAAAAAAAAAAAAAAAAAAACAAATTGTCCTCCAATTTACTAGCCTATCGAATAAGTTCTTTGGTTAAGTTTTATGTTAGATACGTTAATGTGCACCCTTAAATGTCGACGTGCCCGTTCACATCACTCTCATGTATGTAGAAAATAAATTGATAGTAAATTTTGACAAGATCATTTAGAGAAATTTGACATCGTAAAAATCTAGAAAATTCATCCCAAAACCCATAACTTCTTAAAAGGAAAACCTAAGAAATCATTAAAATATAAAAAATAAAAAATAAAATCTATTTTTTCAATCATCAATCAACTTTAACATAAACTCGAACACTAGCAAATTGTCAAATAAAAAATATCAAATCTTCACCATCGTTTATCAATTAAAGAATCTTTTTAAATGAGAGAGAAAATCATATTGAGGAAAAGTTTGGCTTGTGATGCGGACTTTCAGTTCTAGTCAACCTTGACCCAGTCTGAAACAAATTGTGAGGGATTGATTTTTAGAAATCAGAACAATACAATGGTTGTTTAAGTTTCCATAGATTTTTGTTTTGTTGACAGAAGTCTCCTAGATTATTATTTTACTCAAAGATGTACAATAGATGTTTAAGTGTCTACTGACTATTTTTCTCAAAGATGTATAATGGGCGTTTAAGTGTCCATTGACTATTTTTCTTTGATTTTATACTACTTTTATGTGTTTTCAGGCTGATTTGTTATTGATTATAATAAAAATTTGGATTAAATTTTAATCCCTAAAATGTTTAACTCAATTTTAGTCCCTATTTGTATTTTACACGGACAATTTTGGAGGCCTAAAAGTTACATTTTTGTAAAAAATTTCAAAACAAAGACTATTCTTACAAACTACGATACTATGGGGTAATAAATACCATTAATATTTTATAGAAACTACACTTTAAAATTTATGATTTTGTAGGGACTAAAAACATATTTAACCATAAAAATTAAGGTCAATTTGGAATAAATATTTTAAAGATGATTTTTTTAACAAAAAATGTAAAAAATATTTTCATTAATCCGATTGAAAAAACACATGAATTATAAATTAGGTTTTCTTCAAAAGCTATAAAAAAAAAAAAAAAATTCATTTTAACGAACATGTTAGTTATATTTATACTTGTAACGCGAAACTATAACAAAAAGTTGATATGGCCGAGTTGGTCTAAGGCGCCAGATTAAGGTTCTGGTCCGAAAGGGCGTGGGTTCAAATCCCACTGTCAACAATTCTTTTTTCTTTTTGCTATATTTTCATTTTAATCGGTCGCATTCTTTATAAATGGAGTTCTGAAGGAAAGCTAGTTATTAGACATTAAAAAAAAAAAAAAAAAATGATGACATAGACAAATTTACCACCGGCCTAAAAGTGAGATTACATCACATGATTATTGAGAAAGCAAATACAAATTAAATGTACAAAAAATTTAACAAAAAATAAAATTAAGTCACATGTGGTTTCTCTTTTCAAAGACATTTTCCCCATTTTGTTTATTAATAAAACAAGCAGAAAACTTTAAAAGGTTACTATCTCAAGCTTTATTCCACTAACTAGGGTTGTTTACGTGAATCGAATTACACCAAGTGTTTTATCATAAATCACATTTGAATCAAACTCATCAACCCATTAATCTATCATAATAGTTTCTCATATAGTCTTTATCTACTTCTTTTGATCCGACTTCCCTCCCTTCGATCTACTCTTCGTACTAGGACATTTACAAGTCATCACTTTACATGCTCAAATCACCTAAGCTTATTTTCTACCATCTTTTTATTATAGGTGCTATCGCAACTCTTTTCAATGGTATCATTCCTAATCATATCCCGTATAGTCTTACCACTAATTCAAATTAAGAAAATGTAAAAAAAATTGGTCGCCTCTTTTTTCAAGCATTCATTATTGGGCAAGAAAATGTTAATTTTTAACAAAAAGTTTTTAGTAAAAAGCTTAAGTGCACGACAGTATTTTCGTCGCACACGCACAAATTAGTTTTTTTTTTATTGTCAATTGAGTTTTTCTTCATTTTTATTTGGGTACAATATCACATACATGTTTATTTACTAGAATTTGAGAAATCGTACACACCTCTCTCTTGTGGCGGTGTTTTTTCATATATCACTTTAACCTTTCATTGCCTCTTCAATGATGTGTCAAGCACCGGATATATATTGGAGTATACAATTCAAGCATGTTTTCACTTCTCTAAGTGTTTATTTTACATTGGTTTGTCTTTTATTTTGAAAAAATTATAAGCTAGCATCCAATAAGATAAAATCTAACATGTATATCAATATGTCGTGCAGTTCATGTGCATATTACTTCGTACCATATAGCAAGGCTCAAGTTTTTAATCAAGCAAGGATAAATGATTTAAGCCCCCTTGCATTTTTTTTCTAAATAAAAATTATTTAAAAGATTTGTAATAATTAATCTTGAAAGTTTCTTAAGAAAAAAGAAATTATATTGAGGTTACTCAATTGTTGAAAGTGAAAGTTTTAAAAAATAAAAAACACATCATACAACTTTATTTTGAAGATAAAGATACTTCTATTTAATTCATTACTCACATTGCCTCCCCAAGGAAGTCATCCTTAGTATATATGTATCTTCATCCATTAGTCTCAAATGAAGTGTATAATTACTGTCTGAAATTGTGAAAAGGAAGATTTCATTCCAATGAGGATGAGATCCTGAACCTATGGGACATAGCACATGTTAATTAAGTTAATTAATTTAGTAATATTGATATATTACATTCATATTCAAGAGATATCAATGGATGTTTGATTTGATAAAAACTTACTTTTATTAACAAAATTTCCAATTCATTTTAATCTACTTTTTAATTTCAAGCATTTGTACTGAAAAGCAAATGAAAAATAATGGGACTGTTTTGGAATGAAAAAAATAAATACATAACCTAAAAAATAAATCCATAATTGAAACATACCTTTAGCCACACTACTTCCATGCTCCTGTGATCTATAAGTGAGGATCACATAAGGATCCATTTTCTCTGCTCATAAAAAAAGATATATAAAATTAAACCCTTTGCATTGTTGCTATACTTAAGCCAAAAAACTATAAATCATACTTTGAATTTCTTTAAAAAAAAGAAGAAGAAATATTTGCATGTACACGTGCTCTCCATTTAGGAATAGCTCCATTTAGTCAATTTAGGTTTTGGATGCAAGACATGTGTCAAAAAAATAATGAAGGGTGGAGATTTAAAATTAAAAAAATAAGTATTTGTACAATAAAAAAAGAAATTTCTCACTCCTCATTCATCTCCCCCCTCCTTGTTGTTACTGATCGTATATGTTTCACCAGGGAGTTAATTCATTCGTTATATATATATATATATATATTTTTGTGGTCAAGTAGCCTAGTGGCTAGAGCTCACACAATTTAATTGTGGAGAAATGGAGTGTACGGGGTTCGAACCCCGCCTCCTGCATATAAAAGTAAATGGGATAAAGGCAACAGATCCATTAGTTCTGATTTTCACTTGCAAAACTGATCATTATCTTGTTGTTTTGCTTGTGTATTGCAAACGAAAACTATAAAGTATATGGATCAATTCCATATTTATCCAAAAATGAAGATTTGGAATGGAGCAACATTTGGAAGTCATCAACAAACCTCCTGTCAAAACTATTCACGTCGGTGATAAGAGGAGATGAGAAGAAGAATGAGATTGCATGAATTGGGGAAGATGGGAGGTGAATGCTGTTTTTAAAATTTTAAATCTCCGCCCTTCATTATTTTTTTAGCAGTGATATTTTAACAACCATTTTAGTACAATCTTTGAGACAACTTTATTGTTCTCTCTTCTTATTGGTTAAAAAGAATAGAGAGAGAGAATAAAAACATAATGTGAGTATGAGAGAGAAAGTTGTACAAAAGTTGTACCAAAATAGTTGTACAAATATCATTTCTCTTATTTTTTTTGACACATGTCTTGCATCCAAAGCCTAAATGGAGCATACCCAGACTCCAAATATGGAGTATAAAATAATATATCATCAACCATTGAAGAAGTATTACTTAGTAGAAAATCACTATTGTGAAGACCTTTTGCACTAATAAGAATAACTTCAAGCATCCCATGAGGCATCTTTGACTACAGGCTCTCTTAGAAGTTAGAAATAGTTGTGTCAAAAAAAGAAGTTAGAATTTGAAGTAAATCTATGATGGTTATATATCAAAACTCCAGTTATCAAATGCACTTTTATACTATACCATTTGAAAGAATTCCGGTTGTTTTTTGCTTTTAAACCTTGTAATTTAAGAAATTAGATTTCGCTCAAATTACATGAATAAAAGTACATTTAATCTAGAAATAGCCAATACAACTTTGCATATTAGACTTAAGTAGAGCCTATTCTATGTCATACTTTAGTTTTAAATTCTATGTTTCATCTTTTTACTTGATTCTAACATTTGATGTGACCCCACTGTAAGGATTTATCTTTTTCAATGACCTATTACAAAATGAGCTTCCTTTTCTTATAGCTTTGTTTTTTTCATTTGTATTAGTACATGCATTTTTCAAGATGATTTATAGTATCAAATGAAGTTCATATTCCACTCTCATGTATTTTGTTGGTCTATTTTCAATTTTTCTTAAAAAGTTGATTTTGCTTATAAAAAAGGTATAGAATATTTTGTTTTGGTCAATTATGCAACTTAGGAAGAATCATAACTGCATATGAGTTTCAGTAACTTATATGGCTGTACAATTTGGTCAATATGGATACATAGAAATCAAATTTAATTAAATTCTTCTTGCAGTAAATATTATGCTTCATGGTAATCATAATAAAAAAGGATCAGACCATTAAGATTAAAATTTTAGAACTTGACTTCCTGACATTTAGGAAAGCCTAAGGAGTAGAGAATATAGATTTTGGAAGATTGCCTGCATTTGTCCTATCTTTACTAACTACATTGCAAGTACAACTAATAAGTCTAAATTCACTATAACATAATTATTCTTTCTTCAAGAAGCAATTTTGCATTTAGTTGGCTTTCTACATCCATTTCATTACTACCTGGGATGAAAGGGATCTTGTCCTCAAGATCAAAAGAGAAATAGGCTATATAACTCCATGTCCGGCCGTGTTTGTCAAGTAGCTTCAATTGGATTAGGAATTCCCATTGATATTCATGTGGACTTGGAACCATGCGCTGCTCTAGGACACGAAATGGAGCCGAAAGAAGATAAGATGTTGTCGATTGAGGTACCAACTGTATGATTCAAATTTTTCGATTGATAGTGGAAGAGCTCGTCTCTCCTAGAGATGCAGGTCTTCTTTTTTGGACCAAACTCTATAATCAATTTGTACATGAAATTCCTCTCATATCTTTCCTGTTATTTTCATGTTACATTTTTTTTTGACACAATTTAACTGTTGCTACTACACAATTATTGTTGTCGCATTAGAGGAAAGAAAATGTGCAAACATAATAAATTAGGTTTTCTTCAAAAGCTATAAAATTCATTTTAACAAAAATGTTAGTTGTATTTATACATGTGACGCGAAATTAAATCAACAAGTTGATATGGCCGAGTTGGTCTAAGGCGCCAGATTAAGGTTCTGGTCCGAAAGGGCGTGGGTTCAAATCCCACTGTCAACAACTCTTTTTTTGTTTTGTTTGTTTGTTTTGCAAGCTTGCTTTACGGTTATGTTTTCAACTCATATTGCATTCGAAAAGGGTGGAATGTTAATAGCAAATTAATGGCTTTAATAGGAGTTAATTTTATGCAAAAATTACACGCTGCCATCTCACTTTCCATCGTTGAGGTATTCCTGATTTTAGTGAACCTAAGTAATGTGGCACATCTTCAATGTTTGCCTATGCTTAATTTCTTAGACTTTTTTTTATCACTACCAAAGAACCTGCCGCCTGAATCCTTATCGAACCACAAGGAGCCGATCGGGCTGTCGAACCCTTATCGAACCACAACCACGTTTTGATACCACTAGTTGTCCACGAAGGGAGTCCATGGACCATCCACATTTGATGTAAAGATACGATGAATTTATAAGTCTCCCACTTATAAGCTATTCAACCTCCACTTTTTCAAGCAATGTAAGACTTCCAACTTACACTTGTTACTGTTGCTATCATATTGAATGGATATGTGGTTAGTTTTTGGTGCGGACATGGTTGCGGCTGCTGTTTTGTGTCTAGCTTTCAACTGATAGTTTAGTTTAGAGTAGCTTTTGGTGAGGTAAGGGAAGGGAGTAAATGTGTTTTGGTTTCTGTTGGTATTTTGGTACACGTAGCAGAGGAGTTACTTTTGGTGTCCCTGGAGTATTACTTTTTGGCTTTATCCTCTTAATGCAGTTTTGCAATGGTTTAGATAAAATATTTTTACTTAAAAAAAAAGAATTACTGCTCTAAACTGAAAGCTTAATCAATACTTTAAAAGACAAAACACCATATAATTATCATTTACTGCAATACTTTAAAAGACTATTGTATTTCTCAATATATACCCATAAGACTAGAAAACTGCAAGCCATGCACATGCACCGTCCCAACAAAAAGGAAAGTGAAGTATTATTGATGTTTAAAAATCACAAGGTTCATGCCATATTAAACACATTTCAATAAAACTGAATTAATGTGCTAGAGAATCTATCTCATCTTCACGCCAATTGCGAATTTCCTCTAAGATCCCAGATGGTTGTCTTGTTGGATCGTTCGTAGACTCATTCTTGCACATAAGACATGATCTCTTTTCACAGGTGATAATCTTACACGAGATATTCATACGGTTCAATAGATTACGATGACTCGAGTATAATTTAAGCCCATAATCTATAATGTCAGTGTGACATAAATTTACCACATCCAAATGTTCTAAGCTATTAAGTACACGACATAAAGCTCTATGGTTTATAGGCATGTCCCTAAAACTCAAGAACTTTAGATTTGGAGTGTATTTAACCAAAGACTCAGCTTCTTCTTGTCCAAAAAAACATGCGAACTTTAAGCTGGTGATGTTTTTGCAGTGTTTTCCAATCGCATCAAAAAATTTAAAATCATAGATACTTGTGGTAATAGTAATGGATTCAAGGCATCTCCATGATCTCATTGCGATTTCTAAACCATTTTTTGATATCTCACCGGACATAGGTAGCACTAACCTTTTGAGATTTGGAGTCCTACACATTAAACAAACACATAAAATAAGTAGTTTAACCATCTATCAAGAAAAGAAAAAAAAAACACAAGAATAAGTTAAAAATGTTACCTTTCAGCAATCGATATTAAGTGCACATCTCTTAAATAGACACAATAATTAAATATTACGCAACTTATGTTTTCACCACTCAAACTTGTAGCATACTTTAAGAATTGAGTCATTGTATTGCTTGACTGTTCATCGATCCAAGCATGTGGACTCAAAGGTACACTCAGACTTCTTAAGCTCAAACTCCTTAGATCAAGTTTTCTCCAAAGTTCAGGAGCACGGCATGCTAAATTCCAAGATTTGCAAACCATTGAAGCTACAACAAGGTCTGCAACATTGAGCATTGTGAAAATTCTCACCAGAATCTCATAAAACATGCTATCATTCGAATTATTTTTTGTCATGTTTCCTGCATAAATTATTATGAAAAAATTAATTTCACATGAATTGTTTCATTAATTAAACAATCTAATTGAGAATATATCATGGATATGATTTCTCTAAAAAATTAAATTAAAGAAATCGATCAATTATATTAGAAGTCAACAATGTAACTAAAGCCCATAATTTATTAGATTCAACTTGATAATCAAGTTGCCTCTTGGTTTTTGGACATGTGAATTTACAAGTACAAAATGTAAGAAAAACATGTAGGAAATGGAACGTAAAAGGAGAACAAAACATGTACCAAGTTTAAAAAAATATGAACATAACCTCTTACTCTTACACTCAGATCCCAACAAAGGTGTTTGTCTCTCTCAAACTGTCAGACCAAAGACTGGAATATAGAGAAACCAAGACCTTAAAATGAATATATAGGCTTATTTATTTTTTATATAAAAACAGAAATGCAATTATATATTCAAATTATTCCTTAAAAAAATGTGGCATTTCAACATGGTGCACTGAACTAGCATTAGTCATTAGTCAACTACAATCAAATATATAAAAGAAAGTTTTGGCTCAAAAACCATTGAAATAAAAATATAAAAGATAGTTTGAAAACTTTAAATGAATTTTACACATAGTCAATTATATTTCATTTTTTTACACTATGGTTGAATAATAAAATATAATTGAATACATTCGGTGAATATGACCATCTTCTTCAATTTGGTCAGTTAGATGATCTTTTTAAAAGTATTTGATCGTCGTTTTATCTGATATGGTCAGAGACACCCCCTTCTGGACAAAAGTCAGTAGATAACTGCATATATGACATACATGGGGTTTCAGCTGCAGCTAAGGATCTTGACCCCGGTTGACTTGTACCGACTCTCAAAGGCACCTAAATCCACCACCTTCGATGATTTGACTAGCTACATGCTCCATCAACTAATGTTTATGTTTCTTCACGCTCTTAGCCACCAACCTCGGTCTACCCCTCCTTCTTGGCATAACATATGTAGAAAACAAACAAGGCCTCCAAACATGAGATACCACTGATGGGGAGATCACGTAAGGTTTTCGCTCTATCTCCATACAGTTACGAGCAATAACATTCCTAGCTGGTGTACGTAATAGTATAACATACCTAGTTTCAGTTGCAAAACCTACTATTAATAGCAAACTGTATCTTTAAATCAATTCATTGTTGACTAGAAAATAAATACCATTAAACAAAATATATAATGAATAAACATAGGTTCAAATTGAATTAAGGAGAACTAGTAGATTGCATGGTTTCAAATAGTATCATAGAGGTTCATCATTCAATTATAATCTAATGAGTTTAGCTACTCATAATAGTAACAAAATACATAATCGAAGGTTAAAGGAATAATACATGCAAATAGTGTGACAATAATCTTCAATCTTGTTGACAAAGGTTGAAAATCGCCACTTCAGGTCGTAGGGATCGCACCTTATGTCTTTTAAGTCTTCAAAATTCATAATCAGTTGCATCTGGATGAAATTTTGAAATTATAGATAATATTTCAGTATATGCTTGCGCGTCGCGTAGGACTCTACGTGCGTTACATGGGTTCAGTTGAACTAGCTTCACAGTTAGGCATAATGCATATCTAGCGTAGATTAACATTGTGTAATAGTATAATCTGAATCCATGGGAGTTCTGATTAGGGGAGGCATTGTTATATATTAGTACGTAGTCTAATTAGATGATTAGTAAAGTTTTTGGCTTAAGTCTTGGCAGATTACTTGGAATACAAGCAACCTAGGCCTTGCATCTAATACTTGTACTTGGCTATAAATAAGCCTCTATTCTATCATTGTGGAATTGATTGAAACACTCCTTAAATCTCCCAAAAATAGTTTGGATTTACAGTGTTAGGCATTGTCATATTAGTCTCTGACCATAATAAACCTACAAATAAATCTTCTTTGTTTTAACTTAGAGTGAAGTACGATTGAATTCTTTGCTAATTGTTTATCTTGATCATTGTACAGGGACAAGAACCAAGGGGTTTCTCCATTTCTAGCATAATTAGAATTTTTTTATTGATAGTGGAGGAGCTTATCTCTCCCAGAGATGTAGGACCGAACTCTATAATCAATTTGTATATATAATTCCTCTGCTCTCTTTCCTATCATTGTTCTGTTGCATTTTTCGACACAATCAGTGATTTAACTATTGCTACTGCATAATAATAATTGTTTTAGCATTAAAAGGAAAAAAAATAAATACACAAATAGAAAACTTTTCCACTATTTGGTTTTCAAAAAGAAAAAAATAAGGGTTAAATATTTTTTTTTATCTATGTACATATATCAAATTTTCGTTTTAGTATCTCCAAAAATTTTCTTTGATTTTTAGATCCTAAAAATATGTTCATCACCACTTTTGATTTCAACTTTTAAATCAACTTATGTGTACTCTTCATATTTTTGAATGAAATTTTTTAGAAATGTTTATAACATTATAAGGTATTATTCTCTCCCAAAAAAAATTATAATTTTTTTAACAAAATATGAATTAAATATAAAATTTTTATGTTTTTGACGCTTAAAATTTTATATTTAATTCATGTTTTGTTAAAAAAAAAATTAGAGATTCTTATAATGTTATAGACATTCCTGAAAAAATTCATTAAAAAATGTGAAGGATACACAAGAGTTGATTTAGAAGTAGGGAGCAAAAGTGGTGATCGAAAACTTTTGGGGACTACAACTCAAAGAATTTTTTTTAGGGGAATTAAAACAAAAAGTTAATATATTTATAGAGATCAAAAATATATTTGACCCAAAAAGTTTTTTAGTCTTTTTTATTTAGGTTAAATATGTTTTAGGTCCCTATAAATATATCAATTATTCATTTTAGTTCCCTAAATTTTTTTTAGACTTTTATTCCCTCAAAGTTTTACATCACTACTTTTTAGCCAACTCATGTCTAGCCTTCGTAATTTTAAGGAAATTTTTCAGATATTGGTAGAATATTATGACAATAACTCTAAAAAAAATTAGATTTTTTTTAACAAAATATGAATTTTTATGTTTCTGGCGCTGAAAAATTCATATTTAATTCATGTTTTGTTAAAAAAAAATCTCTAATTATTTTTTGTAGAGATTGTCAAAATATTCTACACATTTTTGAAATATTTCACTAAAAAAAATATGAAGGTTAGACAAAAGTTGACTAAAAAGGATGATAAAAAACTTTTGGGAGACTAATAGTTTAACAAAATTTTTAAGGGGACTAAAACAAAACATTAATATATTTATAGGGACTTAAAACATATTTAACCATTTTTATTTTTAGGTTAAATATGTTTTTAGTCTCTACAAAATCGTGATTTTTTAAGTTTAGTCCATATAAAATTTTAATGGTAATTTTAGTCCGCTTTTAAAATTTATTTACAAAAAATTGATACTTTTGGTCTTAAAAAATAGATTCTAATGTATACTTTTGTTTGGTCCTCCAAAAAAGTTCTTATCAGTCCCTAAAAAAAAAATATTTCCTATAAAATACAAAGAAGACTAAAAGTGAATTTTTTTTTTTTAGAGCTAAACTTAAATGCTTATAATTTTGTAAGGACTATAAACATATTTTTATTTTGAAGGAGTAAGGACTAGAAACATGTGTAACCCCCTTTATTTGTTATTTTCTCTCTTGCTTTCTATGCAATTTCTATGCAACCAAATTAGAGAAGAAAATATATATACCTTTCCTTTCTTCTATTTTTTTTTCTTTTATCAAGTAACCGAAAATTCATCTCACTTTCTACTAAAAGTATATTCTTTCCTTTTTTTTTTGGTTTCCACTTTCTTTTCTTTTATTTCTTTTACCCTCACTTTTACATTTTTTTTTGTCAAATAGCCTAATAGTTAGAATTTACCTTTTTTAAGGTGAATAAGTGGAGTGTCCGGATTGCATATAGTAATGCATATCCCTGCCAACTGAGTTGTGCTCACGGGGACCCTCACTTTCTTTTCTAAACCAAATAAAGTATTAATATGAAGCAGCTTAAACTAAAAAAAAAAAAAAAAAAAAAAAGTTTGAGAAATTTGGAACCAACTTTATTATTGTATTAAAATCTAAAAATGTGAATTTTTTGTATAAAGTTGAGATGGCCGAGTTGGTCTAAGGCGCCAGATTAAGGTTCTGGTCCGAAAGGGCGTGGGTTCAAATCCCACTCTCAACATTTATATATATATATATATTTTTTTTTTTTGCTACATTAACAAGGGCGTGGGTTCAAATCCCACTCTCAGCATATTTACTTTTTGGCTTAAATATGTAAAAGGTATCTGTAATTTAGCGTGTTTTTGGTTTTAGTCTCTGTAAGTTTTTTTGTTCTAAAACAACCCTTGTAATTTCGAAACCTTTTGGAAATCATCCCTGCCGTCAGGTTCCGTCAACAAAAAAGCATTGCTTGGTAACGGAGACACACATGGCAGTTTCTGAGTTGGCAAAAGTTGCTGACGAAATGTTCATAGGACGAAAACCAAAAACGCAAATGTTCAGAGGGACGAAATTGAAAAAATGTAAATATCAAAATTTCAAATTTAAAAACAAGATCTTCTTCTTCTTCATCCCTCTTTTTTCTCTTGTTCATCTCCCTTCCCTTCCAATTTCTTTATCTCCCTAGAAAAAAACCCATCCCCTCGTGGCAATGTCTTCTCATTCCAATTGTGAATCTCCCTTCCCTTGCAACAGCTTTTGAGGCTACTCAATCTCAACCAAATGTGAATTCAGTTCTGACAAACACACCCAATTAATTACTATACTTAAAACAGTTAAGTGATTCTGCATCTTTTGTAGCAGTTTTATTTATGTATATAGCTTTATTACAAATTATCTTATCATTAAGTTTAATTACTATATTATAGAATTGTGTTTTCCATAGCTTTTCTGCTATGTGACAGTCAAACAACAATGTGGCAACTGCCTCCGTACAAACCTTTACACAAACTCAATCACATAACATTGAGGATACTGCCTTTGCACAGACTCAATTACCCACCAATGAGGCAACCTACACAATAAATTAAACATATTAAGCTTTTAATTAAATTAAACTTTGTTAAAATTATACAACAATCATAGTATTATAACAACGAACTCACCGTAAAGGTTGGACATTTCCAATATCTCCTTTTAGGATTTTCATTTAAATTGGAGATGAACATCCTTATGATTTTGTTGCACCCACATATAGGCAATTCAATTGATGATGTATTAGCAATGGAATGAGAAGACATATCCACGATGGGGTGAATTCACTCTAACACTTTTAAGATCAGTTGAACTGGGTTAAAATATGATTGAACCGATCTTAAAAGTGTCAGCGTGAGTTATATCACGCGAAAAAATACCGAGCAAGAGTTTTTTTTTTTGAAAACTATCAAGAGTTAACTCTTGCTGAGTTAAAAGAATGAGTAATTTTAAAAGGGAGAAGAACAATTTTCCCTTAATATTCAAGACAAGCCCAAAAATGTTTTTTTAAAAAAATTGATAGAAAAATCACACTTGTCAAAAAACCATATATAGTAAAAATAATTTGGACCCTATATATTGTCAACCGCTTAAAAGTTTAAAATAAATCTTTTTAATACATTTTTTTTAATTTTATTTCTTTAGCAAGTGTTTCATATGCACTAGTTAGCATAACTCAAAGGACGCGAGGACAACACGAATTTTGGATCAACATGTTTTTCAGAATCCCAAAAGTCTAAAGTTGATTTGGTTATACAAATTTTGGATTTGAATTTCTTTCCAAATGGAACTTGCTTAGCATTGGGATTTTGGAATAGATTTACAACCAACCGCTCGAGCATCACTTTGAAAACTACTCCCAGCAGAAATGAAATTTCCAAGTAACTTCAGCAACCAACTAGTCCAAACAACCACGTATATAGCTCAATTTTCTAACCCCTAGCCACAGTTCAAAATGTCAACATGCATTTTCCATGGTCCTTCACAAATTGGACCATGTCTCATTACTTAAATCCATTCTTCTCAAACGTTTCCAAAACACAAAGGAAAATTAACATAAAGAAACAACCTCTCTCTTTCTCTCCTCTTTCCCTCACATTTCCTTCCAAAACACACATTTATAACCCTCCACTTCTTTCCCGTTTCATTTTTCCATCAACCCTTCACTTCCCAAGATTCCTCAGCCCCAAAAGTACCCTATACACTGTTTTCAACCTTTTGGAGCAAATTAGCTACATGGGTTTTAAAAGAGGTCTACTATACCGTGATCAAGTTAAGTCACCACATCAAATTTTATATCTTTGAACTTGTATCAGTCATATTTGATTGTGATTCTCTACGATATCAAAAAACATGACACAATTGTCATCAGAATCGTAAACATTGCTAGTTATCATAGAGGCGATGTCTCGTATTCTAGAAATAACCATTTTGAATGCAGAAAACCTCCATATGAATAAAAACTCCATAAATAAAAATGCATTTGTTTCTCTTAAGTGTGATTCAAGCAATGAAATTTGTTACTCCACCAAAGAAAATTCAGAAGAATGTGGTGGTGGAAGCTGTCTTGCATGGAATGAGACCCTTGTAATGGAGGCGCCATTGAATGCAAGGTATATAATAGCTGATGTGAAATGCAAAACATCATGGGGGAATATTAAAACTGTTGGAATGGCCAGAATACCAGTGTCAGATTTGTATTTGCAAGATGATCAAGTGCAATTTTTGAGTTATAGGTTATGGGACAGTAGGGTTAGGAGAAATGGTGTTATCAATATTTCAGTGACAGTAAAAGTGATGGAATATTCTAATCCGGTGACCGGAATTCCGGTGGCTGGTGATAACGGTTCTGATGGGGTTGTAACGGGGATTCCAGTTTGGTTAAGCAACATTCAAAGGGATTGTTAATTTGCTAGTAATATTAGTATATGTTTGGTATCACAACAAAATTTCGGTAAAACTCAAATTGTATACGTTATCCTGAATTGGAGCAAAAAAGAAAAAGAACATGTATTTTCTGATTTGACTCCCTTGGAACAGGCATAATAAAGAGCAAAACCAAATAATCACCAAAATGAAAATGACAACTGAGGCAAGTATATATATAAATCATGATTTGTTCAACTCTAATATGTATACTTTTAATTTGTGCTATCACCAATCATATGGAATAACAAAATTAAATTTTCTCATTTTTTGCTGTGACACAATCACGCTGTTGCCGATCTCAATAATTAGATAAATGACCCGTCAATTATATTTTTAAATTGATTCAAAGAAATTAAAATACAAGTCGCCTGATCTTTATTCAACATAGAAACACATGATACTGGGAGCTTTTCATAAATTTTACAATTTTCATCAAGTTAAATGTTTTAGTGGTATATGATTATTAGAAAGTAAACACCAATGAATCATTTGAGAAAGCTTAAATATAGGACCACAACCACTGCTCTTTCACTCTACACTAAATTATTCAAATTATTTTTTATGTTAATGTGTTTTCTACTTTGAAACATAGGAGAAACTATTTTTGCTTTGAGAGAAACGGATGTTACAGTCCTCTCAATCCACAGAAACATTAAAACAAGCATGCAATAAATCAAGTAGTAATCAACTATAAAAAATATTTCCATAGATCACAACACCTATTCACTCATTTGCCATATAAAACAACATATTTTTCTTCTAGCTTTATGACCTTGTCATTTAAGAGATATACTGTAAAATAAAACAATAGGTGGAACCTTAAGCAAGAAATGTAATTTCTATTGTAACTAGTCAAGTTATGAGCTAAAGTGAAAGGACTCAAATTCTTCATATATACCAATGGAAACAAATTGTTCCCTTATATGGTTTGGTTGAAACCGCTGATTATAGACAACACGATGAAGCAAGTTGTTACCGACAAAAATTAGAGAGGAAGAAATGAAACTAGTTTTCGAGTTTTGCGTCTATAACATTTAACGATGGAAATTAAAATTGAATTCCATTTTTTTCACCTTCAATTTTTGTCAGTGACTCTGGTAATGTACTTGCAACAAAGTGAATATGAGATTGTTGTGAAAAGGGTTATGCCGACCTTGTCAATGCAACAAGTAAATAGTTCAAACTTCTTGATTGGGATTATCAGTGCTCAAAATGTCAAATTTGCAGAGAGGGCAGGTAGCACAGATTAGCAGCCATTTGTCGATGCATGTACAATGAAAATGGTGGTTGCAAGGAAGTTCTCTAAGTTCAGCCCCATCATCATAGGCAGAAAGGCAGATACAGCATTCCTGTAATTTACCATCAATCAGATGCATTAAATGTAAAAACAAGTAAAATGTCCTAAACCTTTAGAACAAAAGTTAAATCTAAAGCCAAAAATACTTTAATTTACATTGTTTACCATGTCACTATTTAGATATGATTTTGCAGGTGTTAAATAGGTAACAACTTGATGTAAATAAGTTTTCTTTTCATAAGCCAGTAAGGCTTTAGCACCAAACATGGAATAAGCCAGCAAGGCTTTAGCACCAAACATGGAACAAGCCAGCAAGGCTTTAGCACCAAACATGGAATAATTGTAAGATATTATAAAAAAATAATATATTTTTAAACATTTTTGAATAAAAAGAAAATCCATATTTAATAACTAGAAACTTACTGCATCTTCTAAGGCAATAACATGCTCAGAAGCTGTATCATTGTCACATTCCGTCATCACTCCTCTGGATGATTCTTGGGCATCCCCTTCTTCCTTAGATTCCTTTATCATTCTAAACTTATATTTTGGCAACTGATCAATCTCTTCCATGGTTGCTCCCTGTTGCAACATTTGAGGTCAAATTAAGTCTGATAAAGTTGAAAAAGACTGATAAATGTGAGAAATGGAATGATAAAAGTTTAGAAAAAAATTTATGATTGTTCAAAACATCCCCTTCATCAGCCCTATTGAAACTGAACTGGTTTTTACTAACTCTACTGACGTAAGACTGATGACACATACTCCAAATTCACTGTTCTCATTTCTTAAATGAATAGCTACAAAAAATTTAGTAATCTAAAGATAACCTATACGACAAACAATAAAATAAGGAAAAAAATATTTACCTGATCAGCCACTGCATACAAAATAGCAAGTATGCATGGAAGACAACAGCAAACAGCAATTCCAATGAGACATGCAACAGCAACACAAATCACTACAATGACAACATCGAAAGCAAGAAATGTAATACATAGCCTGCAAAACACAACATGCATGATGGTTACAAAATTGCAAGGAAGAAACATGGTACTAATGCATAAAGAGATATTGTTCCAAGTTGTAACTAACCAGTAAAGCTGAGGTGAATCCTTTGTCAAACTCTGACCACCTACAGTTACCCAGTAGAACCCAAGAATCCACCATATGAATGATAGAATGGTATTTGCAGACTCTATGTGCTTGATAATACTGATAGTTTAAAAAAAATACAGGTTACAAACTTGATAAGGCCAAAAAACAAAACTAAACCACATTGCAAACAAGATACTCTGAATTATGAACAGAATTCAGTAGGTAATGAAAATCTGAACTGCACAGACATGATGCAGTGCATATATGGAATGATTCAAGTTTAAAATTTTCAGTTCTACTATCCTCTCTACTGCTTCCCTCCATTGTAATTCAATCATGTGTACTCCAGAATAACACTTCTCACATATCACCACGGCGCACAGCTCCTCACATAAAGAGAGGTGTTAAAATTAGAGCAAGGTAAGCAGAAAACAAGGTTAAACCAGCTCTATTCGAGTAGTGATGGAAACTGAAAAGAGTAATGTGCACGGAAGTGCATACAGCGTTACTCCAACTTAATTTAGTTACAAAAGTTTTATGTCCATATAAAATAAAAAAAATGGTGATTGCTAGAGTGGAGATGTGTCTCATGTGATCTACAATAGACTGATCGATGCTTGAAAATCGTTCAAAAAAGTTAACAACGACTGACGCTGCAAACTTTAGGTAGCAGTTCAAGGTCCTCCACGTCCTTATGATTGAGATAGTGACATGGTCGATGTGTTGATTCGACAAAAACAACATAAACCAAATTTAAGTTTGATTTTGATGCACTAACATTCATTTTCCTCCACGTTCTTTTATTTACAAATTTACCCTTCTTTACCTAATTAAATAATTGAATTCAATCCTAATTGCAAATTGGATTTGATTCATATTCGAGTTAATCTTATTCCTAGTTTAAATTTTAAATTTTAAATCAAATCTAATCTAATGCTTAAATTAATTTTGACAAATCAAATCTAAAGTAATCCTAATTGAAATTTGAATTAAAATAAACATAGAATTGTGTCCACAATTTCAAGTGTAATGTTTGCCATGATTAAGGCCGACTAAGGTCTACATTTGAGAAAAGCAGATAGACAGGCCTATCACTTCACGTTGGCAGTGCAACAGCAACAACAACAACCAAGTCTTATCCCACTATAATGTTATATCATAAAACCATATTAGGATCCAACTCGTTAATCTCTAAATCTTTCATAATAGTTTCTCTTATATTTTTTCTAGGTCATCCTCTACCTCTTGTAATCTAACTATTCTCTATCTGATCTAATCTTCTTACTACAAAATCTGCATGTCTTCTCTCTGTATGCGCATACCACCTAAGTCTATTTTCCACATTCTTTTTTACTAGAGATGCTACCCCAAATCTCTTCAAATTTCTTGTCTAATCTTACAACACATCCAATACAAAATCCTCATCTCCGCTACGCCTACGCTAATAGTGTATACTAATATAAATATAAATAATATAACATTTTTACAAAGATAAGAATTAACATATTTTCAATTTTATATATAAACTAAAAATATATTCATACAAAAACAAGAAATTGAAAGAGTTGTATGTGTACCTATTTTCCTCACTCTCATGCTCAGAAGCAAAATCAGAATCACTCTCAGAACTGAAACTCCAACGTAAACCATTCTCCAAAACAGAATCATCATCTTCCAAATAACTACCCCTTCTCCTTCTTCTGAATTCCAAAACAACACACACCGAATGAACCAACCCCTGCAACAAGTAACCCAAAATCCACACCCTAAGCGGCACACACGGTTCCTCTTCACTACTCAACCCCAAAACGACAACACTAACAACAAGAAACGACAAGTTCCACGCTATATCAAGTGCTACAACGGGTTTTGAATAAGCCCACTCTCTCTGCCGGTTTTCCACCTCCGTTGCTGCTCGTTCTCGTACACGGACTGATGGTTCGCGGAGCATCATGCGATGTGAGCTGGCACGACGAAAGAAATGCGTGGCGGTGCGGAGTGGTGGTGTGTGGTGGATGGTGCGGCGGAGAGTGCGGCGGAGGAATGGTTCGGTGTCGCCGGCGGTGGAATCAAGAGTTGGATTTGAAGTGTCCATTATTTTTTTTAATCTTTGATGAGATTTGATAAATCAAGAAGAGTGAAATGAATGAGTTGTGATGAATATTTTGGGGGTTTTAGAATGATAAAGAAGAAACGTTGGTTTTCTTGAGAACGTCTTTCTTGACCAAAATATTCTTTTGAAAAGATTTGACCAATGCAATAATTTTACTATATTCTTACAAAACTTATTTTTTACTTTAACAATAAAATAAAACGGAGAATTGCTATTGACACATTAACTTTGGCTGAGAAACACTAGTAGTTTACCCAAATGTCCCTCGACAGTTAACTGCCGAATTATGAAACCGGCTACAGTTAACTGCCGAGGAAAACTTCGGCAGTAAACTACTGAGGAAAACTGAAAACTTCTGCAGTTAACTGCCGAGGAAACCTCAAATCTGTCAAAACCATAAATATTCTTTGAGAATATTTCGCGGTCTTTATCATTTTTGATTGATTTTTCTTAATAATTTGTTTTTAATTTTATTGATTTGCCTTCCTTATTTATTTTAATTGTATTACTCCTTTGATCTTCTTCTTTTTTTGTTATAACTGCTTTGATCTTCAACAATAGTGAATATTTTATTTCCAGAGAACTTTCATGGAATTTTCTTCTTTTATTTCCTTTTTACAGAAATATTCACAATTATTTTAATTGTATTACTCATTTGATCTTCTTCTTTTTTTGTCTATTTTATTTTCAAAAGAACTTTCACGAAATTTTCTTCTTTTATTTCTTTTTTCTTTGTTTTAGGCTTAACATTTAAGTCCTCAAAAAATATTTCAATAAGTGTAAAAATTAAGTATTTGAATATTGTTTTGCAAATTACTTAAATAAAAAAAAAATCTTTGTACACAATTATTTTAATGTAGAAAATATAACAACATATTATACCTTAAAAAAAAAATCATTGTGCACAATTATTTTAACGATTTTTTTTATTATTATCTGTATTTAAGTAATGTGCAAAACAATATTCAAATGCTTAATTTTTACACTGATTTAAATGTTATTCTTATTAAGATATATACGCATAAGTATAATACTGCAATTGTTTGAAACGTACCAAAATAATGATTGAAACATTCAAAATCAATAAATATTATTAAAGACAATTTATGGTTTTTGTCAAAAAAAAAAAAAGGTTTGTTATTAATGACAATTTATGGATTTTGTCAAAAAAAAAAAAAAAACAGATTTGATGTTTCCTCGGCAGTTGCCGAGCTGCCGATGGGCATTTGAGTAATTTACTCGTGTGGCACAACCAAACCAAATATGGGAACAACAATTCTCAATAAAACGTGTATGAAAGTCGGTAAAAATTAATACAGTCATAAATAAAATAAAACTTATTTTTGAAAATGTTTAAAAATAATTTTTTTAGGGGAAAATATTAGTAGTATGAACATAATTGGTCAAAAAACATTAATATTGTTAATATTTTTTTTAAGGAATTAATATTATTAATATAAAATCCGTTAGAAAATAATATTTACCTTTTTTTCCTATATGAACTTATTAATTATCAACTTTTGGATTTGTAAAAATAAAATTATCAACTTTTGGAATAGATTCTTGTATTAAATATGTATTTGGTCGCTATAAAATTATAAATTTTTAAATTTAGTCTTTACAAAGATTTATTTACTTTTAATTCCTATTTGTATTTTATATGAACTATTTTGGAGGTATTAATTTTTTGTAAAGAGTTTTCAAAATAGAGACTATTTTTATAAACTACATTATTATAAAGGACTAAAATTATTATTAAAATTTTATAAGAACTAAAAGACGAAAAAAAATTAAAAGGATTAAAACTAAAAGTTTATATATTTATAGAAATCAATATATATTTAACCCATTTTTATACAAGTAAAAAAGTGATTGAATTGCGATTTTCATTTTGTTATTCTTCTATTAGCCATTGTTGTTCTAACATTAACATAATTACATTTATTTATTTTTTCACTTGAAACTAATACTCATTAATCAACTTGTGGCAACAAATCAAAAGTCACTACAATATCAACACAAGGGGGAGTTTCTTCACCCCAAACAAAACTAGATGAAAACAACATTAGTTTTGCAAAGAAATAAGCACCTTGATTAGCTTATCTCCTAACATGTGAGAAAACAACATTGTTAAAGTTAAAAAATATATAAATTTTGCAATTGCACTCTCTCCAACAAAAAAATTCAAATAAAAAATATGCACTCCACCACAATTGCTCCCAAATAGGTGTGCTGCATGAGTATTAGGATATTAGGTGTACCTTAGTATTATTGATTGAGTTTGAGGGCTGCTACAACATTAGTTGAGTCCAAATTTGCTTCTACACTTCTAATAGTCTATTTTTCTACCCACCCTTTTTTTTTTTTTTTAACAAATATTCACCTTTTGTTTAAGGAATAAAGTTTTAATTTAGTGCTTTAACGTATACAAAGTATAATTAATTTTAAAGTATTTTATTTTAATTTCTAGATTTATGGAAATTTGTCAAATCACCCAATATCTTAATGTTTGTGATTAAACTTCAATATAATTTTAGTTGTCTATCTTGAAAGGGAAGAATGATATTTTGACAATCAATTTTAAACAACTTTGGGAGACAACCTTTTCCTCCTTTTTTATTGGATAATAAAAATAGAGAATGAAAGTAAGAGAAAATAAAAATACAAGGAGAGAGTATTAGAGAGTTGTCATCAAATTGTTAAAAATAGTTATTCAAATATCATTTCTCTTAAGAATTAGTCTCGGCGGACATAAATATCCGTCTAAGAGTGATTCTTAAGAAAGAGTAGAAATTTTTTAGTGATATTAGTTCCATGCTTTCTACTATTGCAACCTTTTGCCGTGGTTGAACAAAATCACTGATGAAAGAACGGTGCAACAAGTTATTATGCACAAGTTCAGCTCAAAAGTTCTATCCTTTCCTCACAACCCATGTAAATTCATGGCATTTCTCCGTTCCATCCACACCACCACTGCAGCTTCGTATGAATCCATCTACCAAACCAATCAACTCCTTAACCAGTTATCAAAATCTGGGCAAGTCAACGATGCACGTAAACTGTTCGACAAAATGCCTCAAAAAGATGAATATTCATGGAACACCATGATATCTAGCTATGTCAATGTGGGTAGATTAGTTGAAGCAAGAGAGCTTTTTGATGGGTGTTCGTGTAAGAGTTCGATCACATGGTCGTCTATTATATCCGGGTATTGTAAGTTTGGATGTAAAGTTGAAGCTTTTGATTTGTTTAGGTCAATGAGGTTGGAGGGATGGAAAGCTAGTCAGTTTACTTTAGGGAGTGTTTTGAGAGTGTGCTCGTCGTTAGGTTTGATTCAGACAGGGGAAATGATTCATGGGTTTGTTGTGAAGAATGGATTTGAGGGTAATGTGTTTGTTGTTACTGGACTTGTTGATATGTATGCGAAGTGTAAGTGTGTTTCAGAGGCTGAGTTTCTTTTCAAAGGGTTGGAGTTTGATCGGAAAAATCATGTACTGTGGACTGCTATGGTTACCGGTTATGCTCAAAACGGTGATGGTTATAAGGCGGTTGAGTTTTTTCGTTACATGCATGCGCAAGGGGTTGAGTGCAATCAGTATACCTTTCCAACCATATTGACAGCGTGTTCTTCTGTTTTAGCTCGTTGTTTTGGTGAACAGGTGCATGGTTTTATTGTAAAAAGTGGTTTTGGAAGCAATGTATATGTTCAAAGTGCATTGGTTGATATGTATGCAAAATGTGGAGATTTAAAGAATGCAAAGAATATGTTAGAAACTATGGAGGATGACGATGTTGTTTCGTGGAACTCTTTGATGGTTGGGTTTGTAAGACATGGGCTTGAAGAGGAAGCTCTACGCTTGTTTAAAAATATGCATGGAAGAAATATGAAGATTGATGATTATACATTCCCTTCAGTCTTGAATTGTTGTGTAGTAGGTAGTATAAATCCGAAATCTGTTCACGGTTTGATAATCAAAACTGGATTTGAGAATTATAAGCTTGTTAGCAATGCTCTTGTTGACATGTATGCCAAAACTGGGGACATGGATTGTGCATACACAGTGTTTGAAAAGATGCTTGAGAAAGATGTTATCTCATGGACCTCCCTTGTCACTGGTTATGCACAAAACAACTCCCACGAAGAATCGCTGAAGATATTTTGTGACATGAGAGTCACAGGTGTAAATCCAGACCAATTTATTGTAGCAAGTATTTTGAGTGCCTGTGCAGAACTGACTTTGCTAGAATTCGGTAAACAAGTGCATTTAGACTTTATTAAATCAGGGCTTAGGTGGTCGCAGTCAGTGTATAATTCTCTTGTAGCCATGTATGCAAAATGTGGATGCCTAGATGATGCTGATGCCATTTTTGTTTCAATGCAAGTGAAAGATGTAATTACTTGGACAGCTATTATTGTAGGTTATGCACAGAATGGTAAGGGAAGAAACTCCTTAAAATTTTATGATGCTATGGTTTCAAGTGGCACAAGACCAGATTTTATCACATTTATCGGATTATTATTTGCTTGTAGTCATGCCGGTCTTGTGGATGAAGGTCGCAAATACTTTCAACAAATGAACAAGGTTTATGGAATAAAACCTGGCCCTGAACACTATGCTTGCATGATTGACCTTTTCGGGCGATCAGGAAAACTTGATGAGGCGAAGCAATTACTAGACCAAATGGATGTGAAACCAGATGCAACTGTATGGAAATCACTCCTTTCTGCATGTAGAGTGCATGAAAATTTAGAGTTGGCAGAAAGAGCAGCTACAAATCTTTTTGAGTTGGAACCTATGAATGCTATGCCTTATGTTATGCTCTCTAACATGTATTCTGCATCCCGTAAATGGAACGATGTTGCGAAAATTCGAAAGTTGATGAAATCAAAAGGAATAGTAAAGGAGCCTGGATGCAGTTGGTTAGAGATAAACAGCAGGGTAAATACATTCATTTCTGATGATAGAGGACATCCAAGGGAAGCTGAGATTTATACCAAGATTGATGAAATTATATTGAGAATTAAGGAAGCTGGTTATGTACCAGACATGAGTTTTTCTTTGCATGACATGGATAAAGAGGGAAAGGAAGTTGGTCTTGCTTATCACAGTGAGAAACTGGCTGTTGCTTTTGGATTACTAGCTGCTCCACCAAGTGCACCAATCAGGATATTTAAGAATCTCCGAGTTTGTGGGGATTGTCATTCTGCTATGAAATATATATCAAGAGTTTTTACTCGTCATATCATCTTGAGGGATTCAAATTGTTTTCATCATTTTAGAGAAGGAGAATGTTCTTGTGGGGATTACTGGTAGTCTGGTAGGAATTCTTTTCTTAAAGACACTTGATACCAACTCCAGTTTCAAGGGGAATTCATCCCACATGATATTTTCAAGCTTTTGGGGCTTGATTATACAAAGTTTGCTGCTTCTGTTGTACTACTTACAAGGTTAAATTCTTTTTTTAATGTTAAAATAAACATAGATAAGATAAGATTATAGATTATGAGCTGTATATTATGAGCTGTAAAATGATAACATATAAGATTATAGATTAGTGACAGTTTGTTTCTTTAAATATTGCATGACTGAGGGATTTAGCAAATAAATATAAGGGACGCAAATGTGTTTGGTGTCCAATGAATGTTTCTTTCTGCTCAGAGTAACTTGCTGCTGATATATACAGCATAACCAGTGTATCAATTAGCAGAGATTGTTATCTTAACCATGAAAATAAACATTCTGATATAAAAAAATAAAAAATTACAATAGATTTTTTTTTTTTTTTTTTTTGTAGTGACAGTAGAATGGTTTATCTTAACTATTGAGTACCCATGGTCTTTTATGGCATGAAATGAATAGGTGGAAAATAACTCGCAGATCACTTGGTGTTCTTTGGTGGTTTAAAGAACTGGAAAATGATTCATTCACAATACGTAAATCATGTCACTGAGAATGTTAAGGAAAAAATGCTTACAGGTCATCAATTTATATGGGCTTTAGTCCAAAATATGTAGTTTAACAAAACTCGGTAGTTGGCAGAACCTAGAGTCACATGCAAAATAAAAAAAGATGGCTATTCATTTGATTGATGATTCCACATAGATCACTTTGAGGAACAAACGAGCTGGAACTATATGAAACATGAGTAAAAGAATTTTATGAACTCATTATCTTTTAAAACTGAGGCATACATCAATGATAATCTACTTAAAAAATGGCACTCCTACATCATCCATGTGATTGTCATCTGCAGGTCCTTTGATAAAGAGGTTGCAAAGTTTTTTCAGGTTCAAATGAGTTGTATAGTCATCATGATTGTGGAGGTTGGACAGCAGAGACCTGAACTGTTAGGGGCATTTCTGCTCTGGTTATCTATTCATCCAAAGACCAATTTTGCAATGCTCAAGACAAAAAAATCAACTCCTTGCATGCTCGGGAATTAGACGTCGACGCAACTCATCAGGTGCGCCAGCTAACTCTGCAAAGTTTTTAATTTATGTAAGCAACGAAACAAAATTTCATTTGATTGATCATATTTATTTTATTAGCATTCTTACCTTGGGCTGTGAAATCAAACAAAGGGGGAAGTTCTTGTCCATTCGGTAAGCGGGCGTTTGGATCCCGAAGGTCATCAAAGAAAGAATGTGCACATGCATCCAACTGTAAAACAAAATATAATCATCACTTTTGTTCAACACATTAACTAAAACAAATGCATGTGACTGAATATACGATAAAGTTACAACTGGTATCATTAAAAAAATCAAATTAATTTTCTTACAGCAGTGCAGCGTAGATTTGGAGAATATTGAAGCATCCTCGACACAAGATCCACTGCTTCAGAAGGCATGCTCTTGTGAAAGATCTGGATATTACACAAGTATTAATATTTATATTTATCAATTACAAAATTTATAAGCCTCAGGGACAAGTAGGAAGTAATGAAGAACTACTAACCTTGTGCCATGGGTGAGCTTTAATCTGTGGAAACTTAAATTCACTGTAATTTGGATTCATGCACTTTATTTCTTCTCTGGTAGGTGTTCCCAAGATCTGTAGTACATAATTACACTCAGATTGTTGATCCAAAAACCAATATAGCAATTTTCAAGAAGAACCTGATAAAGCAAAAGGACACAGACACAAATTTTTTTACCTTAATGATCTCTACCAACTGATCAACCCCACTCTCTCCGGGAAACAACGGCTGCAAATAACATAGCATACTTATATAAGAATCAATCTAAAACTGTGGAACATTCAATAAATTAATGTCTGCATAACACATAAGAAATGCAAAATCAATTAAGAATTCTCTCACACAATGAACTTCAAGAAAATGTTGCTTTATATTCTCTCACACAATGCAAAATCAAATAATTTTTAAACTTCATAAATAACTTCTCACCTGTCCTAGAAGAAGCTCAGCCAAAACACAGCCAGCAGACCAAACATCAATAGCAGTTGTGTATTCCGTTGCACCAAATATAAGTTCAGGAGCTCTATAATACCGCGAGCATATGTACGATATGTTGGGTTCACCGGGCAACTAAAAGTTCAATAATATCATAAGGTTAGGTACATTCAATCACACAATTTTCAAATTGATAAAGAAAAAACAGAACGGAACATACCAACATTTTTGCACTCCCAAAATCACATATCTTTAACTGATGACACGCGGGATTAACCTGTGATGCACAACCATATGTCAGTTTAATACATGTTTAGCATCTCCAAAAATAGAATATGGTTCACAAACAAGGAAATTCGAAAGGGAGAAAAATAAATTCATACCAATAGATTCTGTGGTTTGATGTCACGGTGACAGACTCCAACCACATGATGCAAATAATTTAAACCGCGGCATATCTGCAGGAAAACTCATAAACATTATCAAGGAAACTCATAACCAAAATAACAATAATGAAAACTTACTCAATTTCTAGAATACCTGATATGTATATAGTTGCACATAAATTATAGGCATGTGTTGGTGCATCCTGACATAGTGCTTTGAAACTCTGTAGACAGTTTCAGGTACAAACTCCAAAACTAAGTTAAGGTACACCTCATCTTTTTCAGCCGTCGAGTAGAAACAGTGCTTTAGTTTAAGAACATTAGTATGTTCAAGCATACGCATAACCTGGAGTTCCCTGTTTTTATATCTCTTGTCTTGTAAGACTTTCTTTATTGCAACAGATTCGCCAGTTTCAACACACTTAGCCTACATTATATTCAAGCCATTGTGGATAAGCAAAGTCAGTAACTTGACATTTTCATACAACAGTGGAACAAAGGATATCAATCCTTTTACATTGAAAGAAATACTGCCAAAACTAATATAAATACCTGATAAACAACGCCAAAAGAACCGGTACCAACGACACGTTCTGCCATGTATGAGATTATCTGAGGCAGGCAAAAATGAAGTTATTGAATGCAAAATATTTTGCAGCCAGCTTATCAACATGATTTATTATGTATCTATGATGACATAGTAAGAAAAATGTTCTTAAGAATAGCAAGTAGTACAATGCATAAATGCTGCTAAAAAAATATGGATTCTAAGAAAAAATTCCTTGAAATGAGATTTAAGAGTTGAGAGTTGTAAAACAATTAAGGAAACTGTCAGAACAATACCCTCTTTGGTTGTCCATCTCGACCACCAATAGAAGTTGTAATTATTTGACCAGTTTCTGTTCCATTTCCGTTCACAACAGTTGCCTCCATATCCTGCACACAACAAATCAATTACCAAACTCAATTATTGTTTGCTTTCATAAAAATTAGCTTCACTAAACTTAATAACTATAAATGTAACTTTTCATTTAGCTTCACAAGTTAAGAAACTGAATATAGAAGTATTATCTTGGAAATTGTCTGTTCAATATCTTAAAAGTTGAAAAAATTATTTTTTCAATCCAAAACTTGTCTCTTAATTCCATTTTTAGCTACTTAACTTGTGCTCCTAGCATACAAGTTAGCATGACCCTTTCATTTAAGGACGTCTTTAAGGAGTCAAAAAGGTGCATCTGCTAACTTAGAAATGACATTGCAGTTTAAGAAATATCATGTTTATGACTAACATAGAAAAAATGAACTCCAATAAATACCTTTTCATTGTTGTTTTTGCTTTTATCATCTTTAATTTTCATTTCGTGTAATTCTTTTGGAAGCTGATCAAAACCTGACTTCTCGGTTTTAGCCACCGCAGAAACATTAGAATTACATGAACTAGATGTCTCTTCTACTGCATCTACGTACTTATCCTGGTTATTTCCGCCCCTCTCACCACGGTTTGTTTCTTCATTTTCCTTTCCTTCAGTTTCTAAATCAAACTTGGCTCTTTTTGTTGTAGAATCCCCTCCCTGAAAAGTAACAGTTTAAATTTAATTTAACTAATACATCTTGTACATGTTGGCATGTGAAATAAGAAAACCATATCACAAAGTACATAAAATTTCCTAGCTTGTCAACTTAATTCAGTTTACCATATTTAGCTCTTGTCATAATTAAACTAGGAGTGCAATGCCAATAACTATTAACAAAATGCAAACAAGCAAAATCTAGTATACATTATCCAATCAAGAACTTAGTCACAACACATCTATTTCTTGAATATTATCATCTTATTTTGACAAGGCTACACTTTCAGCAGCAAAATCATGCAAATCACACAAAGCTAATGTTCAATGGCTTAGAAAATCAGTGTCTTCAATCCACAAGTGCATAAATAAATAAACAAATAAAACAGAAAATGAGACGATCTGAATCTAGAAAACAGAACATAAATTTGTAAGATCATAAAACGTTTTGAATAAAAACATCCAAATCTCAAAAAAGAAAGGTCACAACTTACAAAAACCACAAGCTCTCAGGCAAAAGGGAAAATAATTGTCTCATGTAAGAAATAACATTAGCAAATTAGTGCAAAAACAAAAACAGGAACCAAATTAAGGAATTTTTTAAATTAAAAAAAAAAGGTAATAAGATCATAAAAAAAATTAAATGTAATGCCTAAAATATAAATCCATTCCATCTTGCCTAATAAACATTATCATTTCATGAAAAACATTATAGTTTCCTCCATTTCTTCAGCTACCAAACAAAACAACAACAAAAAAGCAACATTTTTAAAAAATTAATATGAAAAAAGATAGAATTTTTGAGATGGTAAGATGTTAATAAACTTACAGGATCTGATGAAACAGAGGTTCTTCCAGAAGCAATGCTTTTCAACCTTCTCATCATATTCATATTTCTTGATACCAACCCCAACACACTCAAAAATCTAAATACCCACAAATCAAACCTAAAAAAAAAAAACTATTTTTCTTATCAAAAACAAAAGAGAGAAACACAAAAATGAGAGAAAGAAACTCTCTCTCTCTCTCTTGTTTCTCTCTCTTGTTTCTCTATCTCTCTCTTCTTCCTCCTGTTTCAGTTGTTTTCTGCAAACAACATAACAAAAATGAAACCAAAACAAAACAACACAAACACAAAACAAATCTAATGAACCCTTTTTTTTCTCTCTCTTTCTAAAAAATGGGTGACAGGTGTTAGTTAAGATTTTGAATGGTCAAACATCCATCAATTCCAATCATTCTAAGCTTCAAAGTTTGTACCTCAGTCAAAGGAAAGATTTTGACCGTTGATTGAAATGATGGAGAATGGATGGTCAAGATGTTCTTGTTTAGAAAGAAAAAGTTGGTTGTTTTTGGACAAAGATGTGAAATATAAACGGAATATTCGGGGGGTTTAAAGTAACATGTTCCTACATGCGATATTTTAGGATAACAAAATGGATAACGTTTTATCAACAAAAATAAATAGATAACGTTAAACGTAATTTACGTATATACTTTACGTAAAAAAGAAACAAATTGGTTTTAGTATATGTATATTTTGAGGTAATACATGCAACAAACAAAGGTGCTTGAGTTTAGCTGGCATATTACACTTTTTACAGTTACAATTTTCAGTGTAATTGTAATTAATGTTTTGAAATTTTGAATAAATAGATTTCTTTTTGGAGAAACACTTTGCTTGGTGACAAGCATAAATATGTGTCATTTAGGCGCATACACATAAAAAAGAAAAGTATGAAAGAGAAAAGAATTTAAAATATATCTTTTTGAAATAACTAAATGATAGATATTTTAATGAGTGTGTGCCTAAAAGATTTTGATTTGGTGTTGTGTCCATATAAGTATTTCAATTATTTTTTTTTTAGGTTTGGTTGCCTTCCGGTTGAATTAGGATCGGGATCCTCTACTATCGTACGACGATCTTGTGTTATTTAACTGTAGATTTCTTTTTTTTTTTTTTGATGAAAGGGAGGGCCGAAGCCCGGAAAAAGAAATTACATCTTAATCAAGCGCGGAAAAGTAACCCCCGCTTGATCAGCAGCTAACAAATGGTTAATTTGAGTCGGACACGACTCATAAAACATCATCTCATTCTCCATGATACATCCAATATTAGCTAACGCATCAGCGCACCTATTTGCTTCACGATACGAGTGTTTAACCTTCACTTCCCATTCCATTTGAAGAAGTTTTCTAATTTTTTGAACAAGACTCCTACCCCTCGCATTGCTTTCCTTCCCACTCGTAATAATATTCACAACCACCAGAGAATCCACATTTAATTCTACTGCAGTGAACCCCATACGTTTCGCACATCGGAGACCTTCCAAAACTCCCCATAGCTCTGCAATAAAAGCATCACACTTCCCTAAAAATTTGGAGAACCCCGCTAACCACTCGCCTTGCGAACCTCGGATAAGTCCTCCACACCCCGCGATACTACCATCCTTACACGCTCCGTCAGTATTGATCTTGACCCACCCAATCGGTGGTTCCTTCCATCCCACTTCCTCCAAATGTCTCAGCTGAGATGTCACAATAACAGACTTTGCTATTGCATTATGATAATCATTAACATAACTCATAATAATATTTTTAGCATGTAAAGGTCTTTGGTAGTTATCATTATGAGTTTCCTTGTTTCTCCAATTCCATATAGCGTGACAAGCAGTGGCCCAAAAGTCTCTCCACTCCACATTGTGATTCCAATAGACATTAGTAAACAAATTAAAATTAATCCAATTAGATAAATCACCTTCAAAGAAACTTGTTCTTGCAGCATTGTCCACTACACACAACCAAAGTGCCGTGGCTTTTGGACAGTCCCTCAAAACATGAATTTCAGCCTCAATCTCATCATGACAGAACCTACACATAGGATTACCAATCCCCATCTTATGCTTCCTCAAATTTGTTAACAATCTTCCATGGTAGAGCATCCACATAAAATGCTTTATACGTTCAGGTGCTCTAATCTTCCACAACTTTAACCAAATCTCATCTTGTGCATCATTGTCAAATTTTGACAGCATATGATAAGCTGATGCAATTGTGAATTTTCCATTAGAAGAACCCGACCACATTTGCTTGTCATTTCCATCATTCTCATCCGGCACCGCAATGGTCATGATCCTCTGAACAACATCATAAGGCAACCATTGATTCAACAATTCAAAATTCCAATTACCATTAAAATCAACCAGATCTGCAACCTTCATCTCTTTACACTGTTGCGGAATATCAATTTCTAACTCGGACACACAAAGCCTCTCCTCAATCCACATTTGAATCCAGGCTCCAACACTTTTACCATCGCCTATCGACCAAAAAATATTTCGCTCTAATGCAGGCCATAACTTTACTAAAGCCTTCCAGAGGCTTGAATCCGACGGTTTTGCTATAAATAACTCAGCAGGAATATCACTTCGCTGATATTTACCCCTCATAACCTCAGCCCAAAGAGAAGTTGATCCAGAATATATACTCCAACCCAGTTTCATTATGCACGCCTTATTCATTACGTTGAGTCTCCTTAAGCCTAGACCACCAAAGACTTTTGGTTTTGACACTGTTTCCCAACTAACAACATGATATCTCTTGTTGTTCTCGTTGTCACCCCATATGAATTGTCGTTGGATTTTATGAATTTCGTCAATACACGCCTTAGGAATAATATTAGTCATCATGGGATATATTGGAACAGCTTCAATAACACTCTTAGCTAGTGTTACTCTCCCAGCAAACGAGAGTTGATTAGTTTTCCACGCCGCAAGCTTACCATTCACCTGATCAATAACATATTGAAAATCTGCTCGTTTTGGTGCTCTTCCAAGCAACGGCACACCTAAATATTTCCCTAAAAAACTTGTTTCCTTGAAGCCACATAAAAGCAGCAGCTGCTGTCGTACTCCTCGATGCACATTTTTGGAAAAAAGCATACTTGTCTTCTCTTGACTCACTTGTTGCCCAGACAAGTCACAAAAAGTCTTCAAAGTATCAGTAACACATTTCATCTGAGATGTAGTTGCTTCACCATATAGTAAAAGATCATCAGCAAACATTAGATGGGATATCACTGGACCCCTTCTTCCAGCTCGAAGTGCTTTCCAACGACCTTGGTTAACTTCATGAGTGATAAGATGAGACAATTTGTCCATGCATAAAACAAATAAATAAGGAGAGATGGGATCCCCTTGTCTAATACCTCGTTGAGGTCTGAAATACTCCGTCCTCGCTCCGTTCCATTTAACATTTGTTTCAACACTTGTAACACCATGCATGATTAAATCAATCAAAACATCCGGAAAACCAATCTCCTTCAAAGTCCTCCAAATAAAATCCCAGTTAAGCATGTCGTATGCTTTTGCTAAATCAACTTTGATAACAAAATAACCTGTTCTTCCTCTCATCCGATTCATGCTATGTGCCAACTCTTGAGCCACAACGATATTCTCATGGATACTACGTCCCGGAACAAAACCAGTCTGATGCGGTGACACAATATGAGGAATATATTCTTTAAGTCTCCCAACAACAACCTTACTCACTATCTTATAAATAGTGTTGCAAAGCGATATCGGACGAAATTGACTCACAAATTCCGGTTGATTAATCTTCGGAATCAAGCAAATATCTGTTTTGTTAACCGTGCTTATTTTGTCAGGCTCTCTCCACACATCTCTAACAAACTCACAAATATTCTTTCCTACAACATCCCAAGATTGGTTGATGGATGATTCAAATCAAGAGTAGGACGAAAAATATGAGAAAAGGAAGGAGAGGATTTGATTTCCTTAAATTAATCTTATTTGAATCTCTTTTTTACGAAGGTTTATTGCACTATCTTGTACCTTTTTGTTTGGACCAATTAAATATATATACTTTGTTAAGGATGTCCTTTTTTGATATATGATAGGATTTTGGCAAGTGTACCAAAACTATCGAAGCAATAATCAAATTCATATCTACGAGGACCGTTGTTAACTTCTACTCAATAATTTCATTAACATAAAGATGTATTAAATTTATGGTTGTCCTAGACAGTTTGATTGGTTTCATAAACTTATAAAATAATGCAATAAATTGGTTGAAAAATTAGATTAAAATCAGTTGATCAAGCCTTGGAATCCTTTACTACTCACTGCGAATAATTTGCCCCTCTTCTCTCTCAAAGTTAACCTAGCTTTATGACGGATTAACCTAATAGTTTTGATCAATCTCTTGAGTCAAAACTCTTTCCTAGGTTATAATCTCTTAACCTCTTAAGTCAATTCCTAACTGCCGAAGCAATGTTTAGTTCGTTAATCCTAAAGTCATAACTCGCAATTTTCTATCTCTAGTTTCATATGTAAATGTAAACAAAATTATTAGTTCAGGTTTAATAGACAGGGCTACTAGTCAATTAAGATCCAAAATCAATTGATATAACTAAGAAGTTAGGGCTAGTAGTCATACACAATTATATGAAAAGCATTAAATACAAACAATTTTGAATAAAAATTAGATTTTCACTGATATCAAAGAGAGTACTTAACAAATTACTTAGGTTCATCTCATGGCTCAATCAATCTAAAAGTTTAGCTACTCATAACTAAGACAATTAACAACATAAAATTAAATGAACATACATAAATCAGAACCAACAATGAGTTGGTGTGAGATCCACTGCATGTTCTTCAGTTCCTGGGTGCCTTTTATGCCTTGAAATCGTCTAAAAATCGAAGAATTCTTGCTCTGAATTCCACATGGCAACAAACTTAAAGCTCCATCGTGGCACGATCCATATGTGCCACGTTTTTTCCTGTGATGAAACTCAAAGTTCCACGCTCCTCCTAACGTGACACGATACAGGTCCATCGAGGCACGATTTTTCCAGCAGCTCAAACTTCTGAAATCTTCTCCAAAATGTGCAAAACTTGCCCATTATATTGTCATATGACCTCTTCACATTCGTGACAACTTTAAGCTCATTCTACCATGTAAAGCATGCAATTGACTCTCTAAATGATACATAATGACATAAACATGACTAAAAACGCTAGTGTTGGTCTACAATCATCACAACCCCAAACTTGCATCATTCCTTGTCCTCAAGGAATCTACTTGTACATGAGAAAATAACAGTAATATAATAGCTTACCAACAATTGATATTTTCAAAACTTCACTCCTGACTGGTATAATGATGTACCGGATGCCTTGCTCACACCTCCAATTCCTCAACTCCTTGCACAAGTTTGAAAAGAGTTCTACAGTCGACATGCAGGTCTGCAATATTACCGTAGGCTTGAAACATTTTTAAACTGTGAATCAAAGTCAAAGTCAAGTACACACTTTTAAGGACTTTTTGGGTATAACTGGGCATGGGTGAATATTTTTGAGAAGTAGTATTAAACAAGCAATAGAGTTAAGCTCACTCTCCTTTGTTAACGGTGATAAAGGATACTAAAAACCAAATCCCCCAAATTATCAACAATTGAGTGCTAGAGAACTTTGTTTTTCATTTTATTTGAGACATATGAGCAATTGTTAGTCTCAGATAATTTTTTTTTTCTTTTTTTTTTTTCTGCACAATTTGAGTGCTTTTTCTTGTTTTTTTTTAAGAGACATCTTTGTCATCTCTTAGTTCTCTAGTACCCTACCTTAAACCTTACCTATATAGCTAGAAAGATGATAGAGACAAAATGGATCAGATCGATGAAAATGACAACGAAGCTGCCACGATAAAAGCCAGAAGGAGACACGAATACAGGGGAAGGAAACAGAGACAACATGACTAACATAAGGAAACATAGACGAGATCGAAAGGAAACAGAGATAACATGGGTCAAATGGAAACGATAAAGCTTATGCGATACAAATTGGAAAGAACCATGGACAAAAGTCAGAAGGAAACAAAGTCATGGAGAGATGCAAAGAAGAAGAAAGAGCCATTTTTAACACAGCCATAGGGTACCATGAGAAGTGAGAACGATGAGTTCCAATTAAATTAATAAAAAAAAAAAAAAAAGAGAGTTATTTAGCAAGCTGTACTACCGGTTAAAGGTAAAAGCATTAGAATAAATTATGGTGTGGCTAATAATTGTTATCGCTGTGTGTCAAAAGAGTGTGTTGGGCACTTAGCAAGGCTTGTATACTATTTACCTTTGTAGTGGAATTGCATGAATGTCTTTGAAACGCGATAAATAGTCATTGAATGTCAAACCAAAAATATAGGTATATTGCACACATCCACTCCAAATAAGAAAATTCTCTTATTTTGACAGAGATAACTTGTACCACACTCATATTTAAAATTTCATAGCAAATAACTCTACAAGAGCATATTCCTAAACCTCGCCAACTTTATTATTTTTGAAACATAAAAGCTTTTGACATTGGAGGAAATGGTAGAAGGATCTGCCATTTCTCTCATATTAGTTGGCATGTGTTCAACAGGTTGGATAACAGTAACACCAAGCTTTTCAATCCTCATCAATTGTTGTTCTGTGAAAGGATTTCTCCACATGGCATCATTCATTGACGGTGCAACAAACATCGGCTTCTCGTAGTCCCATGCTCGCACAATAGTCGTCAACAGATTGTCACTAAACCCCCCAGCAATCTACAACACAAACACCATGTCTCAAAATAGTTAAGATCGGCAATGTTGTAAAATCAAGAGTCCAAACTCATTTCATCTATGTGAATTCAACTCGTAATATGTACACGACATTTATACTATAATAAAGGCATCAACTGATCAAAAACTCAATATAGTTTAAATTAACAATGAAATGTATAAACTATATATATAGTAACATTGATTGATTACCTTGGCAACAATATCTGCTGATAAGGGAGCAATGTCCATGATGTCAGCCCAACTTGCAAGCTCAATGGGAAGCACAGAATCACCTATCTTTTCCCACTCAAGATCATCATCAGTATATATCTTCATATTCATTGGAAGTGAATTCTCATGCAAGATACTAACATAAAATTTGTGTAGTTCATAATATCAATGTATTTTCACACATCACTAGTATATAAACATAAATAATCAAGATCTACTGAAGAGCAACAAAAATTCGTAGAAATATTTTAATTCATCTAATTTAGAGCCTAGCTCAAGTTTGTGAGGAAAAAGAGCTCTTACCTTAAAAGATTTTCTTCTTAGCACGAAAACTCTACCGGCTTTGGAAGTGTTTGCAAGCAGAAAAAGAGTTCAACGCCTTAGGTAATGAGGATGATGTACGAGTGAGACTAAGGGTAAGAGATGGATATTTTTATAATCTTAGGGAAACAAATAGAATGAGAGTTTTGGAAGCCAAAATAATAGGAACGTATCACAAGTTAGTTATCAGAATATGATAAGCGTTAAAGCCAAATAATTTGAATCGCCAATTCGATGCCTTAAAATAGTTTTATCCTCGAAACTATAAAGTCTCTAAAGATTATGGGGAGCTCGCTTATTTAAATAAAATCATCGAATAGAAGAATCACTTTATAAAAAAAATATAAGTTTAAACATCTCTAAAAAAAAGAAGTTTAAACGCTATAACACATAAATAGAATAAATATCGATTTATACAAGTGAATAGTAAAAATGAATTGAACGGAATATCTGAAAACAGTCTATAACTAAAACCTTTGTGCTGCGTATGATATTTACTTTACAACGAGTCAATGTGGAACTTAACTCAAACTTGCTACACAACACCAAAGTAATAGTAAATCCAAACATGCTTTGTTCTTTTATTTCTATATGCATTCATAACTGCCAATCTTTCTGTTTGTGTTACTTTATTGATTTTGAAGTTATTTCAAGGAACTGGAAAATTACAATATATGTTACACTTGAAAGCATATATGCCACAGTTGATTTGTCAACAATAAACCACACCAGGTTTCTTTTTCAGAATGTTGTAATCATAAAAGACTCTAACAGTTGAGTAAATCTTAGAAGGATCAGCCATTGAACCAGTATTTGTATATTCTCCATCACTTGACTCATGTGGTGGGATGAGAGTAATTCCAAGCTCATTAATTCTCTTCAAATGTTTTTCTGTCAAAGGATTTCTCCACATTGCATCATTCATTGATGGTGCTACAAACATTGGCTTCTTATAGTTCCATGATCTCACAATACTTGTTAGCAGATTATCACACAACCCTCCACCAATCTACAAAACCAAGATTGTATAATAGTTAATATAAGATATAAAAGAACTCTTTCAAGATTGGACGAAGTTAAATCTAGACTTTCCGATCTTAATTAATCGGCCATCACGGATAAATTGATTACCTTGGCAAGAGTATGAGCAGATAAGGGAGCAATGAGCAAGATATCAGCCCAATTCGCAAGCTTAATGTGAGCAGCAGTATCACCTAATTGTTTCCAAGCTTGCCATTCATGTTCATCAGAAAATACAATCACACCCTTTGGGATTGAAGCTTCAGAAATAAAATGACAAGATGGTTTTGTGACAATTGCATGTACTTCTGCCCATTCCATAAAAGCACGAAGAACGAGTCCGAATTTCATAGCAGCTACACTTCCACAAGCACCAATCACAATCCGAGGCTTCCTCTTAGCATCAAATTCATGTGTAACAGATTTTCCAATTGCACTTGTAGAAGCCATATTTCAACAAAAGCCTGTAACATATATACATGCCTTAAATTTGTTAATATATACACAATAAAGATTCATTCTTTTTACACAACCATATATAATTACATCTCAATAATTTGCTAAGTATAACATCAAGAAAGTATAACATGAATAAAATAGAAATAAGTAAATAACACAAGCACATTTTATAGACCATTTATGATCACACACACAGAGAGAAAGAAGAAAGAGAGATGTATCTTGAATCACAAGAAACTATATATTCTCTTATACACTTGCAAGCCGTTGAAAGAATAAAAGAGAAGAAGAAGAATGAGAGTGAAAACGAAGTTTTTCATGACCTTGTTGTTGTGAGTTCAGAAACAAAAGAACAAAGACTAATCTCTCTCTTTCTCTTTCTCTTTCTTGTAGCTTGCATTCAGAAAAAGGACTCTACAAATTTTTTTAATGAATTTTCTAAGATCAATCGCGGGATTTATATGCCTTGTAAGTTGTGTTGTGAGAGGTTTGTCTTGGAACTTTATAAAATGAAGCGTGCTACTCAAGCTATTCATCATACCCCACATACATAGCATTATGTATAAAATGTCATTTTTTATCGGAGCCTGACCATGTTTATATTATCAGTTGTGCTGCTGGGCCTTATGGATTGCTTGCAGAAATATGAGATTTTTATTTATGTATTATACTTTTTTTTTTTAAATATAAAATTATAGAATTTTGATTTCAACCATTATGTTTACACATTTCATATTTTTCTACATCAATTTAACACTTTATTTTATTTTTTATCTCTCTATTCATAAAGCATCAACAACTTATCACATCTATCTATTACATCATTTTTTCTTATGTCTTTCACTCTCAAAGTGTATATACCCATATGAATGTACATTACACATTTATACGCGTTCTTGAATTCCCGTCTAGAGCATTTGTATTGGCACATACTGCTTTCTTGTCTATGTCCTCCATCAATATGAGATTTGTGGTGCGATCTGACCTTGTCTCAATCATCCATCATGGTTTTAGCTAAGACCGATGCATATATAATAGGCTTAATTACACTTTTGGTCCTCGTGTTTTGGCCTACTCATGAGATTGGTTCTGCCCTTTTAAAACATAATAAAACTGTCCTTCAATTATCATTTTTATTGCATTTTTCGTCCTACCCCCCATTTTATCCTCCAAAAATGCACAAATGGCAAATGAAGGCCTATGTGGCATTGCCAATTCGGAAAATGCTATTTACATGTCATTAAAACAGGAATTTTTAATTTAAAAAAAAAAAAAACAATTTTATCATTTCAAATATTTAAAAAAACAAAAATTAAAAGAAAGAGGAAATTGAAATCATCTCCTTCATCAAATTCAGAAACCCTAAATCCCAAATTGGGTTTCAATCTTTTCAGAAATCATCTCCTTCATCCTCATCGTTTTCTCCTTTCTCTTTTTCGCAACTTTCTCTCTTCTTCCTCCTCGCTTTCTTCTTCAGTTTTTCGCAAGTTTCTGACCTGTGCTTGAAATCGAAAATGTCACAAGAACCGAAAAAACCCTAATTTCTGAGATTCCTTACATACCTGAAACAATACTTTGGGTCGATTTCTAGGTCCGTCCATGATGGTCCATCTCCAACTTTTGCTTTACCCTTACCTGCCATGGTCGAATCGAGCTGATGGAAGCAAGGAAGAAGAAGAAGAATTTTTCGTTTCTAGGAAGCAAGGAGTAGAGAAATCGATTTGGGATTTTGAGAAACTAGGGTTTCTATTAAGTTTCCCCCTCATATATCTTTAATTTTTAAATTTTTATTATTTCTGAAAATGTTAAAATGTTTTTCCATAATAATATAATTAATTTCTCCAATTTTATAAATGATATGATCCACATATGCAGTGCCACATAGGTGTTTCATTTGCCACATCAGTTAAAAATCTGACACATCGGCGTTTTTGGAGGATAAAATGGGGGGTAAGACGAAAAATACAACAAAAATGATAATTGAAGGACAATTTTGTTCTGTTTTAAAAGGACATGACCAATTTCGTGAATAGGCCAAAGCACGAGGACGAAAAGTGTAATTAAGCTTATATAATATAACCGATACCTTTTTTTTTACTTTCTTGCCAAAAATTTCTTAATATATATATATTTTTTAAAAAATTAACATTCATGTTATTCTATCTTACATTCACATTTTTTTGTTAGGCCTCATTTTAATGTTCGCTTTAGACTAAATGTGAGAAAGAGAGACATGTTGATGTGCTCCATAGCAGGAAGCAGATGAACCACTTCAATAAGGAGAGACAAGAGAGTCGCAATGGCACAAAATCCATTGTTCACAAAACTAGCCACATTTTTGGAGTAAACCTCAACAAGAACAGAGAGAGTAAAGACCTGGTAGGAAAACTTAAGGTATATTTCTAAAATTAAACTGAAGTTGTTTATATTTGGACCAAATGTTTTACCTCGGTCATAAAAAATATAAAGAAAATTCTAAGCAAAACAAAAGAGATAACTTGTAAAAGAAGTTAAGAGCATGCTACAAAGCAACAAACTCATACTTACATTTTCATATCAAAAAAGTATACATGAACATATTCCAATGTGTACAAGAGATCAAAGAGCATGCTACTATCCAAAGCAACACTCTAGAAGACAATGATATTCTCTTGTTTTTCACAGTCCGTTAAAACATTCTTCCTAAACCTCACCAACAATTTATTTATCTTTCAAAATCTTTGAATCATAAAAGCTTTTGACGGTCGAAGAAATGGTAGAAGGATCAGCCATTTCTCTCATATTAGTTTGCATGTGTTGAACAGGTGGGATAAGAGTAACACCAAGCTCTTCAATGCTCATGAAGTTCTGTTCTGTGAAAGGGTTTCTCCACATACAACCATCCATTGATGGTGCAACAAACATCGGCTTCTCGTAGTCCCATGCTCTCACAATGCTTGTCAACAGATTGTCACACAACCCTCCAGAAATCTACAACACAACACCATTCCTCAAAACAGTTAAGGATGTAAAAATCACAAGGGCAAACTTGTTTTGTCTATGTCAAATCGACTTGTAATGTATACATGAAATATATACTACTATAATCAATGCATCAATAATTCAAAATTTCAATTTCAATTTCGATTCAAAATTTTCAAACAGGAGCACAACTAATCAAAACCTCAATGTAGTTTAAAATAATTATGAAATGTAAACTTGGCAACATTGTTCATCATATGACAGTAGAAAGTAAGAGCTGTTGGGATTGATTACCTTAGAAAGAGTATGTGCTGATAAGGGAGAAATGACCATGATGTCAGCCCAATTAGCAAGTTCAATGTGAAGCACAGAATCACCTATCTTTTTCCAATTTTTCCACTCAGAATCGTCTTTATATATGTCATGCCTGTGTGTGAACAATGATTCTGCTTTCTCATGAACAAGAAATTGCAAAGATGTTTCTGTAACAACTGCTCTTACTTCTGCCCATTCTGAAAAAGCATTAAAAACAAGTCCAAATTTCATAGCAGCTACACTTCCACAACAACCAAGTAGAATTCGAGGCTTCCTCGGAGCATTAACATGTCCAATTGCACTTTTTGAGTCTGAGTTAGCCATCATCACCAAGATATTTTAACAATGTCTTTAATCCTAGTTCTTATATCATACGTAGCTCGCTCAAAAGACCTTATGCCTGTAGCATCATGCCCTAAATTTGTTAGTATCCACATGAATGCAATACAACATATGACAAAACCAACCATCACAAGTTCTTTAATATACACAAATGGTTCAGATCAAAAACTGTAATTGTCATATTGATTATTGAATATTAAATAATTGTTCTGAGAATAAAATGGAATAGACTATAACCTTAGAGCATCAATAAAAAGGGAGTACATAAAAAAAATAAAAAATATCAAGAACAAGAAGATTCATTCTTTCAAGGATTCACAATCAAAAATCTCATCTCATAAATTTATCAATGCATAAATCATTTCTTACAGATCAAATGAATATATTGAGTCATTTCTGATGATCAAGAAATTCTGTTTGTGATGAGTTTGGGCTAACAGAAATAAATACTAACACAGTAGAGTTGAATCTTGAGCCACAAGAACCATGATTGGAAAACTCATCAACAAAAAAACAAAAAGAATGAAAGCATCATAACCTTGTGATTGTGATCAGCTCTTTCTCTTAGCATTCAGAATCAGAAGAACATAGACACACCAAGTTGAAACTCAAGCAAGATTTTAGAATTTTCTTAGAAGAATCTATGAAATAGCGGCGGCTTTTTATAGCCTTGTGTTGGACCTTTCATTAATTCCAAGCCCTTCATATTAGCACTCATATTTCATGAATTCCAATCGTGTGTGATGATGTACAGTGACTTGTCTTGGATGCTTAAAAGGGCCTGAAGAGAAAAAATCACACATTTTTTTGAATGCTTTTATTTCTCAAAGATTCAGTCACTGTGCTTCATGTATAGTTTGGAGTGCAAGCTACTTTACATAGAAGTTAAATGTAGACGTTGAAAATAATTGTCAACTACTCCCTCCGTCCCAAATTATATGTCGCTTTAGGAAAAATATTTGTCCCAAATTATATGTCGCTTTACAATACCAATGCAACATTAATGTTACTTTTCCTATATAACTTTAACTATTTATTATTCTCTTTCAATCTTTCATTATTCTCATTCTAAAAAACTCATAATATCTATTTTCTACACAATATTAATTGCATTTCTTAATATGTGTGAAATGCCCAAAACGTCATACAATTTGGGACGGAGGGAGTAATTGTAAAGGTTTTAGTATCCTTTTGAATGATTATGAACATATAACTACCTCTGGACTTGATGTTTTATGTTTCATACATACTTGGTGTATGTATGAAAGAAAAGAGATCTGCGGTTGATAGCTAAGGCAATAGAGCAAAATTCTCTTCACTTTATTTGAGATATCTTTTAATCTTACAGAATTTGAAATTTTTATGAATGCATTGTCTTTTTTTTCTTTTGACGAAGAATGTGCTGTCTTTGTTGTTGAATTCTCAAATCCATCTTCTTTTAAAAAAAAAAAATTGAGGAAAAAGAAAATTTTATTAGTTAAATTAAGCCCTCAAATTGTATTGAATCTAAGATATAACTAGTCAAAATTTACGGTATCAAACAAACACATGTATATGTCATGGTAGATATTTATTAGTTATATATGACAATCGATCTTTAACTTGATGTATTAATATTTATCAATCGTTTTTGTGGTGGTGCGACAAGAGGTAACTTGAACATATGTATACAGATTAAAAAGCACATTAGATAATTGTTCTGAGAATAAAAAGGACAAGACACCTTTGAACATCAAAACAAGTGAAGCATTTATTGTACAAAAAGGAGTATACAGATTAAAGAAAGATTCATGCTCTGTGGAATCATAATCAAGCCCTCACAAAAATGGAGCATATATATATATATATATATATATATATGGAAATGCTAACCGGTGCCCCCGGACACTGGTTAAGGATATGAAAAAGGAAATTATATAGTAGTCAATGTATTGAAATTGTGTAATTAATTTATAATAAAGTCAAAAACAATTTTCTTTTATGGTAATAATTCCCTTTTATGGTATGTTTAACCAATACCCCGGGAACATCGGTTAGCAGGACTCATATATATATATATATATATATATACCACAAATTTATCAGAACCATAATCACACTTGATTAATATGCAAATGAAAAAGCAATTTGAAAATTAACTGTTTTTTTTTAGATTATCCTCTCTTATTTAGAGGGTATTTTACCATATCAACTAATCAAAATGTAATATACATTGGCAACATTAAATGTCACGATATTTGGAGATATATTTTAGTAGAATTTTTTTGGCAAAATTACACTTTTAGTCCTTTAACTTAATTTCAGGTAACAGTTTGGTCTTTTATCTTTTTTTCATTTCAATTTGATCCTTTTTGTCCATTTTCATATACATTTTCAAGAAGATGATGAAGATTCAAAGGAAGAAGATGAAGATGATGAACATCTTTATCATATTTTTGGATTTTTTTTTTTTCAGTTTTAATAAAATATATTTTTAAAAATAAAATTATGTATTTTTTAATAAAAAAAAATGCGAAAAAAGATGTATATGTGCTTTTAAGAGTGATAAAGGACCTAAACGGGAAAAAATAAAGACAAAGGACCAAAGTGTTACAAATAAATAAGATAAAGGAACCATAATGTAATATTGTCTTAATTATATTTAGGTGTTCAATCTTAATTAATTTACACTACATGACTGACTTAGAACAATTAAAATTTCACATCAAATTTCTTTCATCTGAATTTCCTTAAATTTATCAGTTATATTCATAAAATTTATTCCTCCCATTTTGATTGTTCAATTTTGTCGTTCTCAACTGCCGCATTTTTCAATTTTCGTGAGAATCGTCATGATTTCAAATATTGTAAGAATTGCCTTTATTTCCAGTACAACGTCAAGTATGATGACTTGATTTTTCTTTTTGATTTGATTTTTCTTGGTTGTGAGGTAGTTAATTATAACAATGGAGTAAATCATCTGTTCTACTTTGAGGGCTGCTAGCAGGTGTTGCCGCTGTGATGTTGTGGGAGTTTGCTAGCATTTTTTTGGTTGTTGCTGAAATGGTTATGTGATGAGGCTTTTGTTCTTTTATTTGGACTTAAAATCTTTTGCTGATAGTGAGACAAGTCTATGCGTGTTAACATATTTTATTAGGTTGGCTGCTTAAATAAAAAAAATAAGTCACGATACCTGACGCGGTTCTAGAAACAACGACAATTCTCACGATAATTGGAACGAAAAAATTGAACAATTAAAATGTGAAGAAAAATGAAAAAGAAACAAAAATTGATCAATATGGAAGAATAAAGAAGAAGAAATTTGAAAGAAGGAGATGTTTTTGTTCTCACGTTCGGGGTTTTGGAATGGAAGAAATTTTATGAATGTAAATGATGAATTTAAGGACATCCAAATGAAAGAAATTTGATGTAAAATTTTATTTGTTATAAGTCTTGTAGTGTAAATTAATTAAGATTGAACACCTTAATATAAAAAAAAAAATTAAATCATTTGTTGTTTCAAAAAAAATAAATTAAATAAAAATTAAAAGTACTAAAAGTTACCTTATGATTAAGATTAACTCTCCTTCAAAAAAAAAAAAAAAGACTAACTTATTTATTTTTAGAAAAAATCTACTCATTTATTTGACATTTAATGTTACCTCTGTATATTACATTTTGATTAGTTGACATCATGAAAGTGTAAATTACTCTCTAAACAAGAGAGTGTAACGTAGGTCTCACCAAATTAACACATGCATTTTTACGGAATCAGACAAATATTACAAAACAGATCATACAAATATACAAAAGTAACACGTGCATGTTCTCAATCACCGATTAAAAAAAGATTCATTCCTTTTACATAACCATAAAACCTATAAAATAGGATGCTCGACTCTCTTTTTAAAACAGCCTGTAAAATAAAAACGTAATTTTTTTTTGTGTAGCTAAACTTCATTAAAAAATCAGAATCAGAAGAATTTCTAAACATGAAATGAAATAGAAAAATTAAGTGGAAGAGAGGTGAATTTTACCTAACAATGTCGTTTGGATTTGTCACTCCTCCGTTGTGGGAAAGGGGAAAACGAATGGTTACGCGAAAAAGAAATAATTGTTGTGATTCTTTTAATGAAATAGTTAAAAAGTAACTAATTAAGTAATTATATAAATTGGGGGTGGTTTGGTAGCATCGTATTTTTGTCCAGAAAGGATAACTAAATCTAGAAAAAACTCAAACATGTATACGGAAGAAAGAAAAAAAAGCAACATATTTTGTTTTTAATTAAGTGGAATGTGGATATTAGACTTAATTTTTTTCAGCCTATAGCTTTTGAAGATCCGACTTAATTGAGCTTCTTGCGCACCCAAAATCGGCCCTCATAATCACATCTAACTCATTATTTATAAATAGAAATAACAGTTATTTTGTACCCAAAAATAACATCAACCAACCGATTTGACTATTAAGAAATTAAAACCTTTTTCTTATAAATGGATCACCTAAAAAGGTCATCATAATTAATGGGTAAAGTTTTTCTAGTTGTATGTACATGTAGGACAATCCATGAAGGTCACATTTATACATCTTTTTCTCGAAAGAAATGGGTTTGAAATTGGAATACATATTAGAGTGGTTTGTAATAATTTCTTAGATGTAGTTATCTAATCCCATCTAATAATACCTCCAAATTTGGCCATCATTGTCTTAACTCTTAATCAATGCTTCAAGAAGAATGTGGGGAACGGATCCCACTATCATGTGTAGGAAGCAAGGTAGTAGTGAAGACACCACAACACAAAATATAAAGGAAGAAATAGGCCCATAATATGGATAACCATTCATTTTCTTGACTTTATTACCTTCATCAACAACTCAAGTTTTAGGATTTGAGAGATTAATTCTTGTGATCCTCATGTGTATCTTTGTGTGTATGTACATGCATGCATTCATGAGTCACAAGTAATTAGATAGATAGGGAAAGGAGAGAGGCTCAATTATTTATGGAATTAACTATTTTGAAAAAATCAGACATGAAATTATCTCATCTCATTATAATAAATCATAAAGAAATATCATCACAAATATACATACATAACTCCAAATAACATAGAATAAAGAACTCAAAGCTTTTCTATTTTGACTAAGTATTTTGCAACACTTTTTAAAATATCAATCGATCATAACTTCATATCATTATAAACCTTTCTTTTATTACAAATACTGTTCAAATCTCACACACGGTTGATTGTAGTGGACAACGTAACTTTTTTTAATTTTTTTTTTTATGTGTATGACAATTAAACTCTAAAAAAGATACATAAGTCCAACATTTTGATGTGGATACTCAATGGCTGATTTGATACTTTGTGTTGTAAATTCAAAAGTGGGTCCTTCACTTTCAATAAATGAAAAACAAAAATGCAAATTTGGCTGGCTACTCACTCGTTTGGGGGTTCAACTTTTTTTCTCTACTATTCACATTGAATCCAAATTTTACCATTTCTTTTAGGATATTTACATATATCTGTACAATTAATACTTTTTTCTCTTGGATATTTTGATTCATGAATGGATTTGATCCATATTGCGGCTCTTGAATTATTTCATCATCTTTATATACTAGATTATTATCTTTAAGAAGGTCCAAGGACCAATCAATGGCCTCATTTCTTAACAAAAAAAAGTACCCAAAATACACACATATATAGGAGTAAAAAGTGGTAGTGAATGGAAGGGCTACACTAATGATACTTCGCAAGAAGCTGTTTTGAATATGAAGTGTAATTGTCATATAAGATAAGAGTAGGACATCTGCTTATTGAAGCATTGGTCACTTTCCCAGTTTAGAAAATAATTTTATAATCTTCCAAACTTGAAACTATTCAAAATATACAGTACGTTCTTATAACCAGTAATTCAGCATTTCATCCGGATCGACACACAAAAATAAATTAAATTACCCATGTTTTCAATTGCATATGAAATTCATGCAATTGAGATGCTCATACATAACAATTCTACGACTAAAATCGTTAATAATTGTGTCTATATCAATATATTCTATGATATCTTTCTCAATACATAAAATGGTTAAATCTTTCTACATTTACTGTGACATTATCAATCTCAAGTAGTTTTTCAATATTAGTGATATGTTCACACTATTCTCGCGTTAGTTACTCACTTAATTAAAGCTTTCCATCATTCACTCTATCATTTGCTAAAATACTCTTTATGGATAAAAAATAAGAATATGAAAAATGCTTAGAAAGTTTGTCTTTAAAAAATGTGATATTCAATTCCCTAACATGACATTTTTCAATTAAAATGTCTTTGGTTTTAACATCAAGATTACCTCAATTTTTAGGATCATACATATCTAAAGGATGGATGAAGTGGTCATTGATACCTACATCAATATTTGACGCATCAAGAATAATATCATTGTCATTGATGGAATTGTCATCATTCAAATTTTCATTAGATTTTTCAAGATTATCTACAACCAATCTATCACTATTCGAAGACTATTATATTCCTTTAAAGACAATTTTTTTTGTTAGCATCATATCGGTACGAAGTTTCTACCGTCGTTTAATATTGAATCTCCGTTGGGGAACTTGCAGGGCACATAAGGTGGGTTCTCCCCTCTCATACACTTGAAAAATATAATTAATATCACTTAAAAATTAAATTGACAATTGAGAGATAAATAGAAAAGTTGTTGTAGAGCAAAAGGGGGAAGTAATTTAAGAATAACATTTAAACTAGAAATAAGAAATGTAAAAACAATCAACCAATGACAAACAAAATAAATTCACAGTCTCATCACATTCAACAAACTAGATTCAATTCATACAAACTAGTAATACAAACTAGAGAAACAAATTTGTTCTTGCATTCCTTCAAAAAACTTTGTTCTTGCCTGTTTTCTGCTAGTATAATGGGTCAACCCGAGTCAATACCCGAACCACCACCCTTTCCTTTGTGTTAAAGATCCGAACCCAACCAAGTCTTGGATACTCACCACCATTCAAGGAGTTTTTTAACGCGTGGTTCGTTCTTGACTCCACACCCCTCGAGTCCTTCCCACACGCCACTTATAATCTCTCAAATTAAATATTATACTAAATAAAATATCAGTAATAACACTACTCATCACTCTTATAGTTATTGAGGTGAAACTTAAGTAAGATATATAACAATTTGAAATAGATTTCACAAACTAAATTTCACCTCATAACTACGAAATTAAATTCCCTACAATCAACATTTTCTTGCAGTCGTGATAAAGGTGGTTGTCTGATCTTGATCTAACAATCACGATCAGGTGATTGAAGATATTTGAGTTGCGACATATCATATAAAAAAGTTACAAAATACGAACAACTCAAAGCAGAGTCACATGAGAGTTGATGTGTCATGTGACATTAACTCTCACATTGAAGTGCTACTTTTATCTTTTGAATAGTACATGAAATGAGATTGTTAACCGTTTCAACTGATTCCACCGTGAGCTTTGCCGTCGGAAGGCTATTCACAAGTATCTGAAATGCTACCGTCAAAAGTGATCCACTCACTCTCGGCTGTGATGCGTCTTCGTGATTACCGCTCCCATTGCTATGTCCATCTGGTAACACGGCAAAACCCGACGGAAGAAGCGCAACATAAGCTGAATCGCCACCGTTCATTACTACATGCATTGCAGGAATATCCACCGGAGCGTACACAACAAGCGACCCCGATGCGTCTGTGCTTGTTTCTTGTAAAATCAACATGCTACTTTGACTTGAATTAATAGCCTGCAACAAGAGAAAAAAAAACGAAAAATTATTTGGTTTTAAGAGTTTTGTTGGTTTGTAACTAAAATTAATTCAAATTTAAATTTAGTTTGAAATAATTAATTGAATGATAAAATAAATATCCAACAAAATTTCATGATATAAGAATGTTTTTTGAAATTAATATTTATATTTTACTAGTATGTGTTGTCTTTTTCGTTAAGTTTTAGGGTTGGAGAGGTAGTCAATAAGTCAAACCTTGGTACCACTTTTTTTGTTTTCTTTTTCTAAACTTCAAAATTTAGCTTAAAAGAATGAGGTCAGAACATAGAAGTTAGAAAAATAGAAAGTTGACAAAAGTTTCAGATTTTGACTTTTTGGAAAAATTTGCTGAAACAAACGCTGCCCTATTTCTGTTACAAATTGTCTTGATAGATGCTTCCAAATATTTTCAACCCTGTCCTTCTCAATTTCACCTTTTCATCCAATGACTACACGACAAAACAAGATTCACGTTTCTTCTTCTCTTGAAAACGTTATCGTCATACAACAATCAAATCAATAATAGTAAAATGTACACCATTCATTTCTAAATTTCAACCTCTAAAAAAAACTTATAAATTTCAACTTTTTTTTGGTACAAAATTTCAACTTTCTATTTTATGTCTATCACTTGGATACAAATAACCTTAATGCAATGAAAAATAAAACAAATATGGCTTAAGTGAAAGTTTGATCATAAATAAGTACTTCAAATTGAATCATATTTCATTTCACTTTATATGGTAGTGTCGGCAATAATATGGTTATATAAAATATTTACATAAAATTTATAGAATAGAAATTATATTTTATACATCTTTTAAGTTTTTTGTCTCTAAATATTTCTTGTTAATACAATTTTTTTAAATAATATATGGTAATTAAATTCTAAATAAAATTGGTCTTTTTTTTTTAATCTTCTAATCATGTCTACCATTTTTTAAAACACATAATTATGGTATTAATGTGAAAAATAAAGACAAAAAAATCTAATTTCAAACTCGAAATATGATTAAAAAAAGTGGCAAATAAGATGGAAGAGATATTCATACACTAGCTCGTAGGAGGGAGACACAGTTGCCATGGTCATGTCCTTTGGCAATGTGAGCCATCTCTTGCATTGGACCACCGTTGGAGAGTATGTCCCATTCACTTCTAAGCTTCTCGTTGCGGAGGAAATCAAATACTTTTTGTGGTGAAGCGGGTAGCCAAACTGAGGTTGCTGCACTAAGCACAATCCCTGGTGGCTCACCCGGATCATCCACACTTTTCCTTGTCATTACCCTAACGTCCTCGCCCACGTTCCCTGCATTCAATTTGTTCCATTTGTGCACCGTCGATGCACACACTCCGGCACAAAAATTGTTTGTCATTCGGTGCGCTAGCTTTAGCATGCTACGCCTTCCTCCCGCACTTATTGCTACATGTTCATAGGAACATAACAACTTGGGTTATTGTGGACAAATGCATTTTTTAAATGCGTGTGTATATATGGTGTTTGAATCCTCTATACAACTGCAACATCATAATGCAGTTGTATGTTGAGGATCCTAGTCGATAAGTGTGGATGGATGGATATATACCTGAGTGTTCTCTAGAGGGGAGTGATGATGACATTAAAATTGCTAGACATTCGCATTGGCGTTGTAGGGTTGCAACCCAACGTTGTGCGCCAAAACCCATGCCTAAGCTTAGCAAGGGTCTATAGAGCTGGTGAACTTGGCTTTCTTCATATTCTGCATGCTCCACCCATGTCACCTGCATCATATGCTCATGTAAATCAACCACTTTACTAGTTATACCATTACCATGCTCATTTTCCAACCATATTCATGAAATTCCAACTTTGAAAAGTTTATTGTAAACATAATTTTTTTTATCTGCAACACAACATAGTAGTTAGCTATTAGATCTAAATGTAAGAATCTTACAATCAAAATCAATGATTCTACAACCGTTAAGAAGATCCAAGTCCGTTATATAAGAAAGGAGAACTAAATAATTGAGTTATTAAATTTTTATGAAATTAGTAGATATGTTTGAAATCACAGTGTGTTTGACAAAATTACGGTAACATTGTCATTTTATTAAAGCTCCAATATATATAACTTGGCAAAATCATGATTATTCGCGGTAATTTTATCGTTGTCACGATGTATTTAAGCTGTCATCATTCACACATGTTGAACAGGAATGAAGCTGTTGATTGATTATGATCATGATTCATGGACCATGATGTACAAGTATGAACAGAAAATCTTGGAGAAAGCCTGGCAAGTTGACTCAACGACAGACCAAGGTATCTATCTTATGGAGATCGAGCAAGTACATACATAAAATAATGGTACTGCTATATAAAGTCATCATCCGGGATTTTAGAGAAGCTACGTGCAATATAAAATTAGGTTCATCGAGATTTGCTATATTTTTTGCAGTGTGGTGGCAAAAGGACAAAATATTCAGTCTATTATCTTGACTCAAAGGGTCCACATTGAATATAATATATAACTGACCTATATGTTTTTATAGGGTTCAAAAACCAGGTCACACACAATTTCATGAATTAAAATAATATTCTTATAGGGAACAACCTGCATGAAAGATTGGAATAGAAACATCATATGAATTTTTTTATAGAATGTGGTAAAGTTAAAAAAACAACAAATTAATTACTTAAAATGGTTTGTAATTAATGTGTTCATGCAGCTACCAAAATTTAAGTGATGGAGACTTCCATGAATAAATTAATGGATTCACCTAGATTTCACTACATTAATGTGTGTTTATCACTCAAATAATAATATACTTGATCAAAATTTAACATGGGAACCATCACTGACAGAGTGGTTCTACAGTGAATACTCACTAAACAAGCTGAAAATTACTTTGAACCATGAGCTTTCTAAGTTGCTTGGGAAAGCAAAAGCTCCATGATTCCTTAGCTTTGTGTTTTTCTCCTCTAACTTTAAAATATTGCTCAATTCAGTTACCATGTTTCAATTACTTGTACACAAACTTGAAATAAATAAAAAAATGTGATGAAAAAAAAAAAGTGAAATGATATTTGTACAACCACTTTGTGACAACTTTTTTACAACTTTCTCTCTCTTCCTTTTTCTCTCTCCATTGTTTTTAACCAATGAAAAGAGAGAAAAAAAAGAATTTGTCACCAAAAGTTGTATGAAATGGTTGTTCAAATATCACACAGTTGAGATAGTAGTACGGTTTACTATAGGTGTCCTTTACGTATAGATTACAAAAATAATCAGGATACAACTTTTGACATATTGTAAACCCTTTTTAACTTTTTTACTTTAACGATGCTGCATGCAAGTTCAATACTAAATTCGAACCCAGAACCCTAGCTAAACTAAAGGAGACCCGTATTATCTCATCTAATCATCTAAGTGCTCTTGCTTATTTTGGTTTTAATTTGTATCTATTTGCATCTCATCATGTAAAATATATGTGAAGATATTTTAAAAAATATATATATATATATTTTTTTTTACCTTAGAGTAACCATTTGGCATATCTTGAACCACACAACCAGAAGGAAGCCTCCTACAGGTAAGAAAAGTGGGTGCACCAGCTGAAGTTTCTCTGATGGTATCTATGGACACATCAACCACTGCCCATACCCCTTCTGCATGTTGCTTGCAAAACCTTAGAAAACTCACCTCACGAACAGGAACCAATGGAGAAAGCACTTGAAGTTCAGCTTGCATCTGTTAAAACAAAAATATATATAGAGGTATTTTTAAAAGAGATGAAAATAAATGGTGACTAAAATTAAACATTATAGTATTAATTTTGTCAAAATAAAAAATCATTATAGTATTAATTGAAGGTAACAATTTATGTTTATGTACTATATAATTTATATACCAGTTGTAGAGCACCATTTCTGGTTCCATTTATTCCACTAGATATCACTTCAGTTGTGGAGCTTCTTGCAATCACACAAGGGAACATCTCTGACCATCGATTCTGTTATACAACAGAAACAAAATCAGTTTCAAGTACAACAATTTAATATATATAAATAAATCACCACTGAAAAAATTATTTATGCAACATAAATTTATTAAGACAAAATATAAAATTAGTCTATAATAATTTTATCATCAAACAAATAAAATTGCTTTCTAGTTTCAAAAATATTCTATAGTAGTAAACTAGTAGTAAAAAATAGCTTGATTATGTAACCTACATGATATAGTTCAATTTAAAAAAATTCAATATAAGGAGGACAAATCTCAAAAACATGGCGACTAGGCTAAGAATATGCCGCCCTAGCAATCGTATGAGCAGCCATGTTTGCTTGACGCCTGACAAACTTCACCTCAAAGTTGGAAAATAGGAGTAGTCATTAGTGTCACCGGTATTAATAATAATTTTCATTTCTTCAATTTTTTCTTAATAAATTCTACTATAGTACTAAATATATTCATCCATGTAAAATGAAAAATAAATAAATCATCCTAAGCCAAGAATAATTGAAAGGCTAAGAAGAGAAGTTGGAGAAAATTGAATGAAGTAGTTGAAAAAGGCTTACTGAATCCATTAAAGTTTCAACAAGAGCCAAGCTGTTTATGATAACAACACCACTTTCTCTAGAAGCCTCAGAAACAAAACCATTTGGTTTCAAACCAATACAAGGAGTACTAATAATCCTTGTATATTCCTCATGATTAAAAATTTCTTTTCCACTTTCAACACTTCTAATCCAAAGAGGTTCATTTGTTTGTGCCATCTTCACCAACTCATCCATTGCAGCCAAAGCAAGTTCAAGGAACATAGACCTCTCCATTGATCTATCAAAACCATTACTATTAGTATTTGTTACCATACTTGTTCCTCTTGTAATTGAAGGTGGTGACATTGACACCATACCAAAATCTTGACCTAAAGGCATTGTTGAAGGCAAAGTATTGTTCAAACCAACAAAACCAATTTCTAAACTCGAGTTTGGTAACGACGTAATTGGACGGCCTAAAAACTTGCCGGCGAGTGTACAAACTCGGTCTAATTCATCTTTTAGTCTTGCATTCTCAATTCTTAGATGTTGTTCTTCAAGTGAAATTTCACTAATAATTGCTGGTCCTCCACAATTTGAACACATGGGATTCCTCATTGCTTCTCTTATTGACATGTTCTCAGCTCTTAGTTTATCATTTGCTTGCCTAAGTAGCGAATTCTCGTGACGTTCCAATTGAGTCTGATATAATCAACAAAAAATAAAATTAGCGACAAAATTAGAAAAAGTTGAAATAACGACAGAAATTAGAGACAGAAAAAATAAAATTAGAGACGGGTTTAATTTACCATTTTTCGTTTCTAAATTTTTGTTGCTATTTCAACTTTTTTTCTTTCTAGGAGCAATATCAAAATAATGAACCCCAAAAGAAAAAGATACACTATTCCATGTGAATACAAAGACTTTTGGAAAGTGTTTTTTTGGTTACCTTCATTTGTGTTCTTCTATTTTGGAACCAAAACTTGACTTGTCTTGTTTCCAAACAAAGCCTTTTGCTAAGTTCAAGTCTTTGTTTTTCATCAGGATGAGGACACTCTTTAAACATCCTACAAAATATAAAAGACAAAAACCCAACAATTATTTTTTATAAACTTCATAAAAAAGATGATTTTTTTTATGAAGGAAATTATGATACATACGATTCAAGTTCTTGAATTTGTTGAGGAGTATGTCGGTGATAACGCTTTTTTCTTGGCGGATTGTCGGCAGCATCAAAATCATCACCAGAAATACCATCCATGTTATCACTACCAGATCTGCAGCTTTCATGTTCTTCTTCTTCTCTATTCCTTCTCAAACCATTATTTGTTTGATGAAAATTCTCAGCCATTAATCTCTTCATATCACCACCTTGTGCTTCTAAATTTGTTTGCTGTAATATTCAATATTTCCCAAACAAGAACATAAAAAATAGTTTGAAGTAAAAAATATAAAATCATATTAGTATGAAAAGAAAATATATAATCTCTTACAAGTGCTAAAGATAGACCAGATGAGTTGAACATGGATTTAACCAAAGTAGGAGTTGATAAACGAGGTTGTGAGATTGCACTAGAAGGCATTATTCTACTTATTGTCACCAAAACTCATCAAAGTAATTTTTTTTTGCTTTCTTGTATTTTGTTAATCAAGCACCACAAAAGGTTCTTCATACATAAGTAGGGTGTTATTGTTACTAGTGATTCAGCTTCGTGAGTGTTTTTATTTTTTTGTATTGATTCTTCTTATCCTAGAATTTTCAAACTAAAGGGTTTCTTAAGAAATGAATTGGATTGTTTAGAACCAGCCTTATATACTTGGGTGTACGATAAAAAACAAACCTTTTTGAAGACAAGAGAGAAAAAGATAAGATAAATAAAAAAAAAATTACTATGATTTATGTGAGAAGAAAATAAGGAAAATAATTACGAAATGTTCGAGTAATTAAGAAACTTAATGGTAAAAAACTCTTAATTATGAAATGTTCGAGTAATTATAAAACCCTTAATTACTATGGTAACTAATAAAATTACGGGAAATGATACATTTAGCGACAAATTTCATCCTGAGAGATTATCACAACGTGCGAATTCTATGGGTAGTGGGGCCCTTTAATTTTGATATGCTCGTGTATTTACTCATTCGGTAATGATATGTATCCCGAGATTTTCACGACCGTATTAAAATGGCATTGCTATCACTTCTTTCCTTTTTTTTTCAGCATGTGTAATCATTCGATCACTAAGCGGATATGAAACCGTTGAAAACATATCGGGACACTTTCGGGATGGTTTGTTTTGCTGTAAATAGTAGCACTCTTACTCATTTGATCAATCCAAGGACCGCAATGATTTCGGGATGATTTCGCTATATTATTCGTCAGGATGAATAGCATCTCCCTAAACTTAATAACCGATGTTTGAGTACAAAAGAGTGGTTGTAAAATGAAAAGGGATGAATAAACACACAATCGGACACGATGCATACAAAAAAAAATTTGGGACTCAACCATATTCTTTACTCTTTAGTGTAACGTTTTTACGAGGTTTCACTTTATAGAAGATCTCGACTATAAATTTTAAAATTATACAGTACGAATGCTAAATTAATTTCACGTGTTAAAACGGTCTCAACTGCTTATTTGAGATTGGACGGATCCAATCAGTTATTTCTTGAGATAATATACTATAGAGAAGATTTAGATGATAAATTGAAGTGATTCATTAAGGAGAAAGGGAGAGTAGAGATAAATATATTTACGTAAACATGTGGACTCTAATTTTTCTTTTCTTTTGTTTTGGAGAGGAAACATGTGGACTCTTGGAAGCCTTAAAACAAATATGCATCCAAAAAGGGTAGGCTAGTTTGACTCTGTATACATTGTGGTCACACTTTCTCTTTCTTCTTTTATCTTCTTCAAGTTCATCCTTCTCTGCTTTTTGTTGTGAGCGATTGAAAAAAGCTATTATGATATGCTTGAAAACTTTTTTAAGATGGTCATGCTATCTTGAAAACAGTTGAAATATTCTCTTAACTATTGTGCATTCTATTTATTATAAATTTAAAAATTAAATTTAATATATATATTTCAACAAAAAATTAATATATCTGTTCCAAAATACATGTCGCAGTCAACGACGGCACACATGTCAATACACAACTTGATCATAATATATTTAATTGTATATAATAAAGAATTATAAAAAATTGATATTTTAAAAATATTCATCGAGACAAATCAAACATTTTACATGCTAACATTTATATTTATATAATTAATTAAAAAATATAGTCAAGATAATCTATGTAAATAGTGTACAATGTAAAATTACGACATATATTTTAAAATAGAGAAAATAATATATTTGATTCATTAACATGTATCTTAAAGACACAAGTTAGCTTTTTGCTTTTAAGAATATCAAAGAAAAATGAAAATTTACAAAGGACACATGCATATATGGTTGCATGGAAGTTCTATTCTATCCTTGGAATCTTTCCCAAACTGTTATCGGGGCTCTCAATAATTTGACTAAATTAGCATAAATCACTCGTAATATGACAACAATGAAAATCACAGAAATTTACGCGCATTTTTAAATTGAATCAACTATACTATACACCCTTCTAATGGAATATACATCAGGAAAACGCTAATATGTGTCCACAAAAGATAAAATTAAGTACTCAAAATTGTGTCACTTTGTTTTTCAATTTTTTTTAATTTTCAATTGATATATTTTATGAAATCTTAACATATCCCTTAATGATATATGTTAATCTTTTTAGTCTCATTTATAAAAGAAAGTTTAATTTTCAAATTCATTCAATAAATGAAGTATTGAGTTCATAAATATCTAGATTGGATACATCATTTATTGAATAAATTTAAAAAGTTAACGTTATTCATGGAAGAATGTTTGCAAATCTTTCTTTGAAGGTGGGCTTGGAGTCAGATCTTTACCTCTTTTAAATGATGCAGTCAACTTAAAGTTATGATGGGACTTCAAACACTCCAATGAGACAGGGCAATTTTACTTAGAAGCAAAGTTTTTTTTTTTTTTGTCAAGTAGCATAGTGGAGAAGTGGAGTCTCCGGTGTTCGAAACCCGACCCATGCATATAATATGTAATATTCCTACCAACTGAGCTAAGCTTGATAAGTGTCAGGAAGTGGTATTTTAAATGTTTATTTATGGCACGTTTGTTACTTGTTTTACAAGTTATCTAGGGAAAAGCCGAAAGAAAAGTGAATTTTGACCTATTACGCTTTAGTCATCTTACTCTACCCATTTGTGCAGGAATGGAGTGCCAAAACATCAAGCAAGAGTCAAAAACAACATAAATGAGCAAAGACCATCTCGCCATGGTGAGCAAGTTCAGAGAGTTCCAGGTTCCTTCGCCACAGAGATGGCAATAGCGAACTATCTCGCTGGCGAAGCAATGACGTGCAGTTCCAGAGAGTTGGAAAAACAGGACAAGAGCAATTCGACATGGCGAGAAATATTCCTGCCAGGCAAAATAAGGCGGTTTCATCTGATCCTTGTGACGTGGCAGAAATCCACTGGCAAAGAAAGCTCAAGTCGCCATAGTGAGACAAAATCCGCCAGGCTAAATTATATTTTTTCAGCATATGTATAAAAGCTCATTTCCCTCAACTGGCAAATGCCGAAATCGCAAGGCCGGACGTCGTGACCTGAGTTCGAACCCGAGACTTCACAATTGTATGTGAGTTTAATCTCAGTGGATTACCACTTCATCTAAGACAAAAAAAAACTTGATTATAGCCAAAGTTTCCCTGGAAATAACACGAACAAAATTGCTGCTAGAGACATGCTGCAATTCACCATTATGAAAGCCTGCAAAGTGAATATCAAGCCTCCTAAAGCTCCAATTGTCAAGGAGGTTCTTTTGTCACCTCCCCTTCACACATGGATTAAAATCAATACTAATGATGCTTCTATTAAAAATCCTATCAAAGCTTTAGTAGGTGGAATATTCATAAACTTAGAAAGAGTCTTTCTTGGTTGTTTTGCTCAATTCTTAGGAAGTGAAAATGATACCATGATATTTGGCTTGAATCTGATTCACAACTGGTCATTCAAGCTTTCAACTTCAATCAAGTGGTGCTTTGGATCCTAAGAAATAGGTGGCGGAATTTTTTTAATGTAGAATGAGAAACATGAGATTTTATGTCTCTCACATTTATAGGAAGGATAATGTTTGTGCTGATGGTCTTGCTAATTATGATTTAACATTGTCATATGTAGATATATTTTGGTCTAACACCATCCCTGACTTTATCAGGGAGAGTACATTAGGAATAGGTTGGGAATGTCCAATTTTAAATTTATCTCATTTTGAGAAGGTTTAGGTTTAATCCTCCCTTTCTTTCTTGTACTTCTTTTTCGTTTTATCTAATAAGGTGATGCTCTTTTCATTTTTTTTTTAAATGATTAATCTTTCTATCAAAAGAAAATTACTAAAAAAATAATATATATATCTTAATTCTTAAAGTGTCACAATATTTCTACAACTTGTCTAAACAAAATTCATTACCAGTCAAAATATAATATTCATTAAATGTTATTTTTCTTTATAAAGTTGTAACTTATACGAACATAAAATAATATATTTTTGTTCTATTATAAAAATTAGTATAGTTTTGTTTAATATTTTTTATTTTCCATTTACATTATATTCAAAACTGAGAAACATCAAGTATTACTCTTATCATTATATTTAATTTTTTTTTTGAAGAATATAATTATATTTAATTTGGTTTATTTGTTTACTTGAATTGACCAAAATGTATCTTTTCTGACAAAGAATTGATTAAATATTCATTTATAAGAAAATTTAAAAATAGTTGACTTGACTAATTAGTTCTTACTTCTTGTTCAAAATAAAATTAACACGTATTTTTTAGCAATAAAAATTGTTTATTATTTTAATCAAATAAATACATTGAACATATTGAAACTTTTTAGAGTCGTACAATTTTCTTTTTTATATAAATCATACAAAGAAAATTAATTGTTTATTATAGTATATGTGTAAATAAAAAAAAAGTTTGACTATTAAAACTTTTAATTAATTAATGTAGTGTGAAAAGAAATTACATTTGACTTGATTAAATATATCTTACGTACACTACATTTATTTTATTTTTTTGAGGGGAAATATCTTACACTACATGTTGAAGTGTGTCTGATATATATAAACACATCCTAACCCTCCCCTTTTTATCCATCTCCCTGAACATATTTTCTATTACTTCTTACAAGTCAAAATCATATTTTTTCTTTGCGCTTGCATCTATCAATGCATGCAATATGTCAATTTGGATTTATGGTCTTGTATTCTCATGGACATGAACATCCTTCCTATTTGAGAAAGAAGTGTTAATGGTCCTGAGAAACTGAGGCCTAAAATCAACTTCGATTGACTATATTACATTGGTTTTAAAGAGCTTTCAAATATATATTAATAATTTTTTTTTGAAGAAAAGGCATATTAAATAATTTGACTCACCAAATATCACATTATTGTCTCTATATTTTCAAAACTTTGTCATAGAAAAGACGGAGAGAGTTAAAAAAAATGAAGAGAATCTTGACTCGCTGTAGATAGATTTTATCATAAATATTCAATAGTTCTTCTGCTTGGCCAAATATAAAATGTGCCTCTAAATTTTTATTTTATTTTTTATAAATTACATTATTAATTCTGAAGTTATTCTATCGGAAACATTTTGATTGGTAATAATAGAGGTTGGATGAGAGGTCAAAGTACAAACAATATCTAGCAACCCATGTTCATTGAGTTGGATTGACAACAACCAATGAATTTCAACGGAGTGAAATATGTATGTAGCAAAAAAATTGCCCAACTTTTTTCAATTATTGGTACGTCAATTTCTATGGATTCATACGACTTTTTCGCATATATAAGAATTCGCATCAACTTTTATATTTTTTTTGAGAGAAACTTTTATATATTGAAGTGTCTCTTATATATATATATATATGATTTGCTAGAACACACCACTAGTTTTTATGTGGGAGTGCTTTAGTAAAGCTACACCTTAAGGTGTGTTTAACCACTTTTTAGTTATTCACTTGCTAAAATACTCCTTCTAAAAAATAAGTGGGTGTATTCTAGCAAATACCTATAGAATTTGCTAAAACACACCCACTTGTTTTTTAGAAGGTATGTTATAGCAACATACACCTTAAGGTGTATTTATTAACATTTTAGTTATAACTTGCTAAAACATTCTCTCATAAAAACTAGTGGGTGTGTTCTAGCAAATCCATATATATATATATATATATATATATATATATATATATATATATATATATATATATATATATATATATATATATATACACATATATATTGGATCCGTGGAAATATTGGATATGAAAAGAAGACGTTTTTTGTCAAAAAAAAAAATTGTTTTATAAGCATCTACAACCAAAGCATGTTGGATGATTAAATAGGTTATTTACTCATTTATGTATGCATCATCTATTTTACAGTATTATTTAATAACTATAACTTTTCACCAGCTCAAAAGAAATTATTAAATAGGTCTTAAAATTAGTTCTATAACCACAAAATCCATTTATTTCATATGAACATGATTAAGAGCCTGTTTGTTATAACTTTTTTTTTAAAATAGATTTTGGCAGTGTAATGTATTTTTGTTAAAAAAAAATTAAACAAAGAAACTTTTAAAGAAAGCTTCAAATGAAAAATTTGTTTGAATAGTTTATCTTAAAATGTGATTCTAAGTATTTCATCATTTGGTTATAATTTTTTTTTATACTAAAATTTTGAAAAAATCTCTAAATCATAAAAATCATTTTTGAAAGATGTAATTTTGAAAAAATATGTGATTTTTACTATGTAAAATCTTGAACAAAGAATATTTAAGATGGGGAATGTAAAAATTTCTTTTTTAACTTATATCAAATGAGTTTGAAATAACTTTTACTATTTTTGAAAAAATTTCAAAAAAATCCATTTTTAGAAATACAAAGGAAAATCCATTTTTTAAAAATTTAAACCAAACGGTTTAGATTCTAAGAAAATGTATTTTACTTTGTATCTCTAAAAATAGATTTTGTTGGAAATTTAGTCAAAAGTAGTAGAAGTTATTTCAAACTCATTTGGTATAAGTTAAAAAAGAGATTTTTACATTCACGAACTTAAATATTCATTGTTCGAGATTTTACATAGTAAAAATCACATATTTTTTCAAAATGACATTTTTCAAAAATGATTTTTATGAAAAGCTATTTGAAATAATTTTTTTTTAGAGATTTTTTCAAAATTTAGTATCCAAAAAAAATTATAACAAAATGATAAAATACTTAGAATGACATTTTAAGATAAACTATTGAAATGGATTTTTCATTTGAAGCTTTCCTTGAAAATTCTTTGTTAAAAAAATTATAACAAAAACATTTTACACTACAAAAATCTATTTTAAAAAAAGTTATGACAAATGGACCCTTTTTAATTAAATGGGACTAACGAAAAAGTGATCCATTTATTTCATATGATTTATTAAATAGGACTAACGAAAAAGTGAAAATATTAGTGATGGTGCTTTCATAGTCACATTCTCCATAAACACTTAAATATTATACTTTACGATGAGAGTGTCTATTTAGTATGGTGTTAAATAGGTGAAGCACCTACAATTATGAATTATCTAAGTAAGAGAAAAGGATTAAATGTGAGTACATGACTAGAGATATTGTCACTTTTTTTTTTTTACTTTTATTAATGATATTTGAATCATTCTGATACATTATTTTCTCTTTATCTCTCTTTCCACATCACAATAATAAGATACTACCGCTGATGGAGCCACTTTTAAGCTCGGGTGAGCCACGGTTCACCCCACTTTAAAAATGTACATTTTTTTATAGCGTAAATTTTTTAAATATCATCGACTTTTAAATAAATTTACCTTGCAACTCATCCTCTTCTCCATCTAAGTGTATGGTACTATTGGACTTTTATATCACTCAAAATGTTTATATAATTATTTTGAATTTGTAAGGTATATAATTTAATTTTTTAATGTTCAAATTTTTTTCACGACTCCACCTCTACATATTACATCTATCACACAACATTATCTATTTCATGTGTTACACAACCTTCGCTATTCAATATATCACATAACCATATATGTCTCACACCACCTTCTTTATTTTATATCTCAACTTGAGTTTAATACTATACTTGTACTCCTATCCATCATCAATAAATTCTTTTTTTTTTTGTTAAATTTTACCCCCTTTCTAATAAAAAATGAGATACTGTGAAGTTTGCTATTATATTTTTATAAAATAAGGTTTTTGAGTGTTTGCGCGCGCACACACAACATCAAATAATTTTAAAATTAATTTGATCCTTAAAATGACTGGAGCCAGTTCAAGGGTAAGATAAGCAAGTAACTTGCTTTAGACCTCAAAAGATATAAATATTTTATTTAATAAAAAGTTTCATAGACCATCTTTTTTATTTAAATTAATACTATTAAAATCATTTATAAAATTAAGTTGGCTTGGATATATCAAGACACTATATGGATATACCAGCAAGTGTATGATTGAATGAACAAATAAAAGAATAAAATGAATGAAAAGAGGATGAAGGGGTTTCCATTTCAGTATGGACATTGTGGTTTCCATTAGTGTCAACGTTGATTGGGTCCAATGTGAATATTATTTTTAAAATGTACAGTTTGAAATGGGGGAGAGGTCAGGGTAGGTTCTTTCCATTGGAACAAGACAGAGAAGAAACATATGTATATATTCTTTTTTTTTCAGCAAAGGTAAAAGGAATTGTATATACTTCCTCCGTCCCAAATTATAAGCATAAAAATCTCTTCTTTTTTTTTCCCAAAATATAAGCAAAAAAAAAAATCATCTTTTATGTTATTTCAAAAAGAATCACATTTTCCAAAGTAAAATTAAATGCAAATTGCATTCAATTTGTTCTCTTTTCTATTCTCTCCATAATAATTGACCAATAAGAATTGTTTTTACATCTTTTCATGAAACTTATTTCAAGAAGACCATAAAAAATTATACTTCTAACTACTATGTTTTTGTTTTCTTAAAAAATGTGAATTTGTATTTTTTTCTTATAAATTGGGATGAGGGAGTATACTCCCTCCGTTCCTTTTTAAATGTCTCTTTTGTAGAATTTTTTTGTTCTTATTTAAGTGTCCTTTACATAGTTCAATGCAACATTAAATGTTATTTTACTAATATTACCCTTATTTATTATTGTGGAGAGAGAAATATATGTAATGATATATTAAATAAATAAGGTTATTATAGTAAAAATAAAAATTATTGTATCAAAAGTAGCAACATTTATTGATTGTCTTGATTTGTGTAAAATATCAAAATATGACAATTAAAAAGGAACAGATGTAGTAATAATTTAGACCCATATAGTGAGCAAACATTCACCAAAGCAGATTATTGGTTATTAAATACTACACATCAAGCACTAGAAAAAAATTGCACATCAAGCAACGATCAATTTTTCCGCTCCAATCCAAAAGCTATAAGTATCTCGAAACTTTAATAAAATGGGATGGGATTATTGATTTAAAATCAGTTAAATTGTGCCCCTAAAAAAATCAATTAATTTGTGAGTCTCATCAAGTCAAATATCATTTGATCGCGTTAATTATACATAGATAAGAAGTATTTAAGAAAAATGTTAGCAACATATACTTTCGTTAAAATTTAGATGAATTCTACGAAATTTATATATGATTCACATGATATGATAGGACCTATATGACTTTTTTTAACCAATTAAAAAGACCATTTTGCTAGCATTACTCAAGTATCTAAAATACATGGGAGGCTCTTCTAGCAGCTAGAAAAGACTTCTTCGACTTTTACCAAAAAAAGGAAAAAGTAAAGACTTCTTCCAATCTATAATGGGATCAAATCGTTTGTGTATGAAACGTGTTTGGCGGCATTCACTTGAACAAATGTGAATTGAGCTTATTATTATTTTGGTCAAGGTATGAATTGAGTTTGACATACTAGAAGAAAAAAAGGTGGGAAAGGAAGAAAAAGAGGCATAAATGATTATAGCCCGAAAAGAAAAAAAGAACGACCCAATTATGAGAGAAAGAGATTGGTCAGCAAAAATAATATAATTTGATTAGTGTCTTGTTGCCCATATAGTTTGTTCTACCTGATGTAGCATGGAGTAGCTGCTTGAATGAAAATTGCACATGCTGTGTTTAGCCATTGGCATATCAATAAATTCCATTTTCACACTTTATATATTTATACATTTAGGTTTCTATATTCCTATAATTGATGTTTTTTTTCCTTCTTCATAATTCTATGTCCTACATGTCACCAAAATTATCCCCATCCAGCCTCCTCTCCTTTTTTTTTTTTTTTTTTTTTTTTGAAGTTGAGTATCACTCATTGATAAATCCAACTATGTTGGTTTACTCATGATATAGTAAATGTTATTTATATGCATCACATGTATGCAGAAAGATCAACTTTAATGTACCGACTCCATTTTCATCTTGAGTATCTCATATTTCTTTGGAAAACTAAGATATCCGTGGACAAATGAATAAAACTAATATGTGATATCGATGGTGTCAATTTAAAATCTCGAATAGGAGTATAAAAGGATATGAACAATTAACATTTTGTATTTAAGATAACAAATATGATATTGCAAGTTTGATGTTTACACTCAATAATGAGAGAAAGAGAGAGATCGTAACTTTCTGGTGATATCAGAATGCTATGTACTAAGATCAGAATGAATAGAGTTTATTGGTGAATGTAATTATGAATTCAGTTATTGGCTCAGGGACAAAAGGAAAGGTTAGAGAAAATAAAGAAATTCTTCAATGCTTGAGTATGCTTCAGTATCTGAATGTGCCTAAACACTTGGTGGTGAGCCTTATTTATACTACTCTAGGAAGGCTCTACATTACAAACTAGAAATATCTAGAAACATTTAATGCTGCTACTTAATTACAAGAATTATCTAGAGATTCTAATATCTAATTCATGTGCCTAGAAAGTTCTAGAGATGCTAAGATGATCCTAATCACTATGACTTTATTTTGTAATATTCTTGAAAGTTCTTCGACATCTTGAAAGTTCCATAATGTTATATATTCTTCTCCATAATTCTCTATCATTCTCTATCTTACTTTTTCCTTCACACTTACGTCTCCTTTTAAGATTTTCCCACCAAATTAAAGCATGTTTCTTTAGCTATACTGCAACCACCTTTACTTTGTGATCCTCTGGTATTTCCTTGTACTCAAATACACATTCAATAGCCTGAAGTCAATCAACAAACTCATCTGATTGCAGTTCTCCTTCGAAATCTGGAATGTCGACCTTGATATCATTCATCCGAGGTTGACATCGTTGTGAGCGACTGCTTCTAGATGATGAAGAGTCACTAATGGAGACATCATCATCAAATCTTCTTTGGTGTGCTTTCAATAAGGCTTGTTGTTGACAGTCTCATGTAGTAGTTAAATTTGTTGCCTCATTTCTTCCATTTCTATTTCATGGAAAGATCTTTCATTTGGTTTTCTAGGTAGCATTTTGACAATGGTGGTTGGTGATCTTTTTTGGTGAATATCGTGGTGGTGAGTGGTGGTTTTGTTGGTGGTGAAGACTTGTTAACCAAGGGTTTTCTTCACTTCCCAAACAAAATGATGGTGTTAGTTTCGCGAACAAAATGACCGCAAAGTGAAGTTTTACAAAGGCAACTCATTGCTCACTTGAAAACTCACTTTCCGTTGATTTTTCAAATACAACTCCGAGGTAGTTTTGCGAACAGATGGCCGCAAAGTGAAGTTTCACAAAGGCAACTCCTTGCTCTTTTGAAAACTCACTTTCCGTTTATTTTTTCGCTTAAACTCAACCCCAAGGTATCCTAACCAGCTCTGATGCCAAATCTGATTCAGGGACAAAAGTAAAGGTTAGAGAAAATAGAGAAACTCTCTAATATTCTCAAAAAAGATGTTATTATTGAATTCTTCAATGCCTGAGTATGCTTCAATATCTGAATGTGCCTAAACACTTGGTGGTGAGCCTTATTTATACTACTCTAGAAAGGCTCTACATTACAAACTAGAAATATCTAGAAACATTTAATGCTACTAATTAATTACAAGAATTATCTAGAGATTCTAATATCTAGTTCATGTGCCTAGAAAGTTCTAGAGATGCTAAGATGATCCTAATCACTATGACTTTATTTTGTAATATTTTTGAAAGCTCTTCGACATCTTGAAAGTTCCATAATGTTATATATTCTTCTCCATAATTCTCTATCAGTTATTCATTAAAAACACATGTACTTATGTGCAAAAATGTGGTAACTTGTTTCACAAGTCACCAACTGATTAGTTAGTTAGTTCCTTTAAAAAAAATTGTAACTAATTAATTAATAACTCATTTTTATTAACAAACATAGTTGGATTTATCAATAACAAAATACACCATCTTGTTTATGGTAACAAAAGAAAAACAAGATGGAGTACCAAAGTCTAGAGATATGATGCCGGGCAATAGCATTCACTTCCATAGAAGGCCTTAGCAATTATAATCATGGCTTTTTTAGTGACTAAATATAAGCATTGTTAATATATTATTACAGTTGGAATTTGAACTCTAAAAAAATTAGCAACGGAAATTAATGAATGAAAAAAATTATTTTTTTCCTAATCTTTCATCACATAATTTAGTGACAAAATTAGAGAGATATTTCACATTTTTCATACCTTCTTCACATGGCATGGAACATGAACCAAAACCAAGTGAAAACAGCTTAAATGTGGAATATAATAATAATGAGCTTATGACAAGGTGTGTTGGAAAATTCAAAGGCCAATTTTAGAATGTGTCTTTGTCAAGGTTTGCACTGAAATATAGGGTTACTAGGGAGGGTGGTTCGATTGAGGGATACTTTATGATTCATAGACAAGCAATTGCACATGAGTCTTTGCATTCAACTCATCATATCTACACGCAATGACTTCATTATGAAGGTGTGATAGATAAAGAAGTTTATGTTTTGATAATTTGAGAACAATAGCATGTCTATGGTAGAAGAGAAAGGACCACACTATGCTTAATTTGGTTAGGTTAGTTGTGTGTGCTTACATTTATGTATGTTAATTTATGGGTTTTTTTTATTTTTTTGAATTTTTTTATCTATAGGTTAGTTCCTACTATATCTCCACACATAGTTTAAAGAGTATCTACAAAAGTATTTACATTTACCTCCATCTAATGACCCTGGCAGGCTCGTACCTATGACATCCAGATCCAAAACCTATCATTTTACCACTCCACTAAATCAAACCTTTGGAATTTGTAAGTGTTATAATCTTGGTGAGTCATAGGGACATAATCTGCATTTTTTATTATATAAAAACAGTGTTGCATTTAAGTATAATTAACATATATGGAGGCACTGAACATCTCCAGAGCCACTGATATACATTAAACACAAGTGAAGAATTTGCTGCAATTTTCTCAATTTCAGCATATGTTCGCATAACAGGATTTCACCAAATATCCATTCAAGACGCCTAATTGTAGCAGTGACATTTACAAGATTAATGTTTCATATAAAAAAAACTAATAATTGAATGGATAATCGTTAACTAAAATACCTAACTTAAAGATGAACTGATCAATCAGTCCCACTGAAATTGTGGCAGAACCCAAAAAGGTTGCATCCACTTGAAGGAAATCGGTAAAGATTGCCTTTGACAGCTTCCATCCTTCATATTATAGACCCCTAATGCTAAATCATCCATATCATAGTCATAAATAAAATAAATCGAATCTTTTTCTAACTTGGAGTGACAAGAGGCTGGCACAGAAATTGAATCACCAATTCCGACAAATAAAATGTTGTCTTCCAAACTCTCAAGTTTGTTCATCTGTTCAAGTTTTCCACTCTGGACATCCAGTTCCAATTTGTACACGTCGAGTGTATATGAAGCAGGCCTATCCCGGTCGATTGCATATTTTCTCACCTTCCATATGTCATCATTGAATGATTTCACAAAAAAGGTATTTCCCATATAATTTTGGACTGGAACACTATATGCAGTAGCTATCTTCTCATAGTAAGTAAACTTACGGTCATATGAGTGACCACCAGGAGGATTGTTGATCTTGAAGGATACAATGTACTCTCCGTCTTGATCAGCAATTAGCAGGCCTTTATAAAATACAACATCATTGAAAGAAAACTCTTTTTTGTCTACTCGAATCCAAAATGGTTGGTTTGCTGTTTTGAAAGCAAGACGCCCAAAGCCGTAAATGGCTGCAACGACATAATCATTTGGGCTTGTAATGGGGTCAGCAGACAAGGTAACCTTGTAGAGATATCTGAGATTTGGACGAATAGGTATAGTACTGCACTTAAAAGGATTAAATAGAGTTATGACATCATTATCGTCCACTAATGAAATCCAACCAAATGAAGAGCCCCGACACATTGTAATTTTGATGGATAAAAATGGAATGGGGTACTCTTTGTGACTTAGAATGCTATATAAGGATCTCTTCTTGTTGGTTTTGTTAAGTCTTTTGAGACCCTTCGTCTGAGAGGATCATGAGCATGGGTGGTATATTACTCCTAAATTGATGGCTTTGATGGTTAAGCTTTGCAACTGATAGCCAAGTCTTGCACACGACAGCAAACCTAACATGATCTATGTGTTCTTCCAACTTGTCAAGAACCAAACCAACAGGTAGTTCTTCCAAGTTAGCCCAATCTACCACCTTCCTCATTGCTAAGCCTAAGAGTGTTCTTCTAAGATAAGTGCTTACCCTCGACCACAAATAGCTTTACCTGCATCATCAAGCAATGTTGTCAATCGCGGATAGTGGAAAATGGCAGATTGTTAAAATTCCGCTATGCAACAGTGCTATAGCACCACTCGAACAATTATTTGACAACATTTTGTACTATATAGTGTATCGTGGAACAATAGCCGTTTGTCCAAATTCTGCTATGCCCGTAGCGTTATAACTGCTATTTAACCACTGTTAACAAATTTAGAGAAAGAAACTCCTTACAATTCACAGGAAAAATAAACAAGGACATATTAAGCCATCAATCAAAACATGCAGCCAAGTGTGAGTATTAGGATTTGTTTGGAAAGGCTTATTTGAGTTTATCTGCCAACATAAATACTTGTGAGACCGTTCAGAAGAGCATATGAAAACAACTTGTGACATATGTTGATCATGTGTTTTCAGCTTATTTTCTTAACCTCCTTAAAATAGCTTACGACAACAACTTATAACTTATACAAAAACAATTTAACTTTGTTTTATCTTTTGTTATAAAAATAGCTTATACATAATAAGCGTTTATCCTATAAGCTGCAAATTAGGGTTTTCTATCCAGATGAGATCAATTGGTTTCACTCTAACATTTGAAGCCATAAGAATTCAGCACTTTAAATTAAGTAAAAATAAAAAAGTCAGTTTATGATGTTGGATGCAATAAAAAGAAAAATAAAAAGCCAATTTGTGAATAAATTTATTGTAGCAGAAAAGGAAGAAACCTGAATGGTGCCTTGGGGAGGAAGTAGCACAAGGTTTGGTTGATTTTACGCTGCATCTGAGTTTTGTTTGTCGTTTTAGGGTTTAAATAATCTCTTCAAAAGGAAACTGGGTTGGGCTTCTAATGAGAAACATAAGCAAAAAAAAACCCAATTACTAGGTATTGACATTTCGCCTTAACTTTTACCATGCTATGAGTTCCTCGCGTGTCCTAATCAGATTCTAAAATCAGAATTTTTTTACCAGAGGTTAACATAAACATAAACGAAAAAATAAACTGAAATGGCGAGTATTTTGGTGTTTAAATCAGATGAATTTTTGACACACCCCTAATTCAAACCCAGTACCCGCCCATTTCCACTCAAACTTATTATACCGGCCGCTGCATGAGCGAAATTAAAGGGAAGCATTCAGGTTTCTCCCTATTCATTTTCCTGTGCATTGCAATTTTGCATCCAACTTCATAAACTTACTATTTTTAATTAATTTAAGGGGTGAATATCCAAAAATAATAGTCCTGACATTTCCAAATTAGGTACATATTAGTCCTTCTTTTTGTATATGATATTAGCTGTTTTTAAAAGCTGTATTGGAGAACTTATGAAATTAAACTGAAAAAAGCTTGTGAAAATTGTTATATGTTGTTTTCATAAGTTCTCCCAACCAAATTTGCAGACTTTATGTCAGTCCTGGATGAATGCAGGTTCTTTGTGGTGGAGAGTGAGCAAGTGAGCAAGTTTCTTAACAATGAGGAAGGTGGCAGACTGGGCTAACTTAGAAGAACTTCCTCTTAATTTGGTTCTTGCAAGTTAGAAGAACACATAGATCATGTTAGGTTCAGTGTCGTGTGCAAGACTTGGCGATCAGTTGCAAAGCTTAACCATCAAAACCATCAATTTATGATTACTATACCACCACCCATGATCATGAGCGTCCCAATCAAATCCGATAGCAGTAGATCCTTGTATAGCCTTCTAAGCCACAAAGAGTACTCCATTCAATTTTCATCCATCAAATTTATAACCTGTCATGGCTCTTCATTTGGTTGGCTTTCATTAGTCCATGGTAACGGTTCCATAACTCTACTCAATCCTTTTAAGTATGCTATTATTCCTCCCATTAGTCTGCCACCTCTCGAATCGCCACCTTTAAGATATCTCCAGAGTGTTACATTGTCTGCCGACCCCATCATAAGCCCAGATGATTATGTTGCTGTCGTCATTTACAACTTTGGCCATATTGCTTTCCAAAGAGCAAACCAACCATTTTGGATTCCTATAGTTACAAATTTATTACATTTCAATGATGTTGTATTTTATAAAGGCATGTTAGTTGCTGAGACCCACTCAGACACCATTCAATCCTTCAAGTTCAACACTACTCCTCCCCCTGATCGCTCAAATGACCCTAATTTTACTTACTATGAGAAGATAACTAGCACTGAATATCGTGCTCGAGCCCAAGATTATGCTGGACAAACTCATCTTGTGAAATCATTGAATGGAGACATATGGATGGTGAAAAGATATCTAATCGACATCGAAAAGCTTTCGTATGGACTCGACGTTTACAAATTGAAACTGGACACCAAGAGTGGAAAACTTGTACAAATGAACATGCTTAAGAGTTTGGGAGACAACATTTTATTTATCAGATATTGTGGTAATTCATTTTCTGTGTCTGCCTCTTGTTTCTCCAAGTTAAAAAAAGATTCAGTTTATTTTCTCTGTGAGAGTGTTCCAGAAGATTTAGGGTTTGGGATCTATAATGTGAAGGATGGAAGCTATCAGATACAATCTTTACCACTTTCCTTCGAGCAGACACAATTTTCTTGGGCTCTACCTCAATTTCAATGGGATTGATTGATCAGTTCATCTTTAAGTTAGGTATTCTAATTAATTATCCATTCAATTATATCGATCGTATCCTTTAATGCTTGCTAAGTTTGGTTTCATCACCTGCTTGTTATTTCCGTGCCTACAGGCCATTCTGATCTGATTGTGATTGTCATGCTGCGTACCAAGTAACTGATATGATGTTGGAATCTCACCCATGTTTCACATGATGTTTTAATATTTAACCAATAAAAAAATTTAACTAATTTAACAAAGTGTTCTGCTTTGGTCAAACCTATGAGACCTCGTTGTTAAAAGCAGGAGGTAGGACATTTTAGATTGGTTAATCGTTTAAGTGATTTAAAGAGTGATGAACAACTTGTAACTACCGTTCATTGCTGAACAGTTCGTAACTCTAGGTGAGAGTATTTTCAGAAGTTTGAGGTGTCTTTGAGCAAATGAAAGTACCTAAAAAGAATTTTCATTGACATTTAGTAGAAAATAAAATTGATATTTTCAATATGAATGCCTTTTGTGAAATGAGTGTCGAATTTCAGATTCTTTTAATCTATTTTATGTTGTGTATATCAGATTGATTTTGCTGCACAGAGATATCTTATCTTCTAGAACTAGGAGTTCATCTCTCTTGTTGCCTTGTCTTCCATGTACTACTCGGGAAGAGCTCCGTTGTGCTTTTCCTATTTTGTTGTGTATGATTTGTTCTCATTTACCTTGGCAATTCTTGTGCTTTAGCTATACTGAATTATTTTAATACAATTTGGCTTATAAAAATATAAATATTATTAACTTTATATATTAATTTTTACAATTTTTTAACAACTGTTCCTTTCATTTATTCTATACTGTATTATATATATTGTGATATCTTTAACTTCACTCTCATGCACAACTACTACAAGCTATTTCCAACATCCACGAGAAGTCAATTTGAGTCTCTGGTAGACCTGCAAACAAAATTAAGTGAAGATCGCAAATTAATCTAATTTAGCCGGAGACATAATCAAGTAAAATTAAAAGTCAATCTCATTCTCAAATTGACTCAGATACCTAATTAAGTTAGTCAGAAGTCAGCGAGTCCCAGATATAGTAAAATGCTGAGGGTATCTACTCCTTCCCTGGTACTGTTTTGAGTGATGGAGTCATTTTAGAATGAAATAAACTGGATCCACGGTGTATATTGTTGCTAGCCTTATTGTTGTAACATATGCAGGTCTGCTTTTATGTTTGAATGTCTTATTGAGCTTTGTACTGTGTGCTAAACATGACCCTACAGTTGCTTTCTTGCAATTATCACAGATGGGTTGATCCCCTTATTTATAGTGCTGCGATGGGAAAATTTATCAGCTGTTGTAGGCTTGACTTGCTGGTTTTTAACTTCGCTGATTTATATTTATGTGGCTGGTGATTTAACATATATGCTTCTCTTGCTGCGGTTATGTTTCCCGACTTTGAAAAATAGGTAGAAATTAGGTTTTGTTCTTTGTGAGCTTTTAAGCTAATTTCTTGTAACCCCATTGTATCACTTTCATCTTAGTGGATTGGAGAGCTGCTCTCTCCCCCAGAGTAGGTCATATTGGACCGAACTGGGTAAACAATATTGGTGTGTTTGTTTTCTTCCTTTCTTGCTTATCTTTGTTGCTTTGAATATGCTTGTGGTGTTGCTTTTACTCTAAGACTTAGGTCTATTTTGTTGTTCTTGTTTCTTGAGGCTACTTTACTCATTGATTACCACTTCCTTTGCTCCACACATCTTTGTTTGATTAATGTGATTTTGTCCGAATTCACAACAGTTTTGGTCCAACATGTGTCTAAAGGATGCTTTTCGAACCATCCTTATTTGTTGTACAGGTTTGGCAGCATATATATAGTAATATTTTTTTCTGCTTTGTCTATTGTATATTGTTTTGCTTTTGACAATTGAAATATTTGTTGCTCTATAACATGCATTAGAACCATCTTTTGGAGGTAAATCATTGTAGACATCTTCTCCGTATCTAGTGGTACTAGAGTTCTGTATATTTTTGTGTCTTAAATGACATATTTAAGTGCTTTAGGGTTCGGGATCTATAATGTGAAGGATGGAAGCTGTCGGATACATCTTTACCGCTTTCCTTCAAGCGGATGCAATTTTTTTGGCTTCTACCACAATTTCAATGGGATTGATTGATCAGTTCATCTTTAAGTTAGGTATTTTAATTAATGATTCATTCAATTGTATCAATCGTATCTTTTAATGCTTTCTAAGTTTGGTTTCATCACCTGTTTGTTATTTCCGTGCCTACAGGCCATTCTGATCTGATTGTGATTGTCATGCTGCGTACCAAGTAACTCAGAAGAAGTTGGAATCTCACCCATATTTCACATGATGTTTTAATATTTAAGCAATAAAAAAAGTCTTGAAGACTTCCCTTCTGGTGTTTCTGTTTTGTGGTCACATTGCTGTGCTGCCTATTTTATCTTATGTTGTGTATGTCAGAATAGTTTTCCTGCTCAGAGATATCTTATCTTCTAGGACTAGGAATTCGTCTCTCTTTTTGCCTTGTCTTCCATGTAATCTTATTAAAATAATGTGTCAAAAAAACAGCATGGGCAAAACTTCTAAGAAACTAGTACCAGTGTTAGTTATAAAAATTCCAAGATCAATCAGCTAAAATCTTATTTAATGCAGATTAGCAAATTGATAATGTGCAACATAGTTTTTTTATTGACGACAATGTGAATGTGCCGAACTCATCTCCGGGATGATTTGTAGACTATTCCATACTCAATCCCTTTGTACGCAAACAACCCGTTATTTCAGTAGAGTTCAACGTGTAGACGATTCCTTACTCAATATCTCTTGGGGAGGGTTTCACCTTACTCAATCCTTGTGTGAGAGCTTTATGCAAACAACCCATTTTAAGGAGAATTTAGCATGTAGATGATACTTACTCAATCCCTCATGGGGATATTTACACAAACAACCTATTTTTAGGAGCATTTAACTAAATAAGAAATTCTTGAAATCTTAAGTCTTAAACAGCTTTTTGGAGCCAAAATTTAAGATTAATTTTGTTATTTTAATATTGACATCTCATTATTATTATTATTATTATATTTAATATTTAATATATATTTAAGCAATTGAACAATAATCTTAGTTTGTTTGTTTTTTTTTCGTTTTTTTTTTCTTTCATAATTTTATTTTGTTTTTCTTTCACATTATTATTTAATAATAATAATAATTTATATTTAAGCAATTGAACAAACCTTGGTTATATTTATGCCATAAACTACTAAATACATTTTTTTTCTTCCATAATCTTAGTTTGTTTTTTTCTTTTTTTTTTCTTCCATAATCTTAGTTTGTTTTTTTTTTTTTTTTTCTTTCATAATCTTATTTTGTTTTTTGTTAGATGGAAATCATAGTTTGTTTTCTATTTTCTCTATTTTTTTGGTAGTATTATTTTCTCAAGGTTTGCCAAACCATGAGTTAAATCTCAAGGTTGGAGTTCCAATTATGTTATTGAGAAATATTGATCAACCGTTAGGATTATGCAATGGTATGCGCCTTATAATTACGCAAATGGGGAATTTCGTACTTGAGGCAAAGATAATATCAGGAAACAGTATTGGACAAAAGGTATATATCCCAAGATTGACTTTGTCTCCATCTCCATCTGATACAAAACTTCCTTTCATGTTTCAACGTAAACAATTTCCTATTATGGTCTCATTTGCGATAACTATCAATAAGAGCCAAGGACAATCTCTTAAAAATGTTGGAATATATCTTCCAAAACTCATATTTTCACACGGACAGTTATATGTTGCTCTTTCACGCGTTACTTCACGTGATGATGGATTGAAGATGCTGATTTGCGATGACGAAGGACATGTCTCCAACAAAACTAATAATGTTATCTACAAAGAAGTCTTTCAGAATTTAAGATAGATAATTTACACATATACATATTCGTATATATTTTCTATTTGTTTATTGTTGCGCGCATCTAGCTATGTTTTTCAAAACACTTTTATTTAAAATAATGCCTTTCTTTTGATCTATATATATATATATATATATATATATATATATATATATATATATATATATATCTGTGTGTGTGTCGGCGCACACGTGTGTGTAAGAAATAATATTTAGAATTTTGTTGTTGATAAAAAAGTCAAAACTTATCAACTAAATTTGTTTCACAAATTAACAATATATTATGCATTTTTCTTATACTTTTTTATATGGTTATGTAATTTGTATTTCTCCTTATGCCATTTAAAATAATCGTGTATAATCATACAAATTTATTTTATTTCATGCCAGGACGATCATCATCTTTATGATGAATTTTCAATTTGGAATCAACAAAAATCATGGACACAAAACTTAGTTTTACCGATTCAATTGTTGAGAATTGATACGTCTTTATTATCCACAAATTTGTATATTATTACTCAAGCCAAACTTATATTAGTAGTTGCATTTGGTTATTTTTATTTGGTTATCCGATGTGATAATGAGAATTCTAAATCACTTCAAGTTTTTAATGGTTTTATTTTGGACACGTTAATTCATGCTCACTTACAACTATTATTGTTTCATTTACGATTATCTTATTTATTAATCAATGTCATATCTAACTTCCCGTACATCGAACGGATCTAAATACTAGTAAAAAAAATAAAACTAAATAAGAAATTGCAATCTTTTTAAGTTTTAACAACCGTAAGCCGAAAGAATTAATTTACTTTGGAAGAGGCCCATCATTAACATATTATTAACAATTGATTAATTAAATCCCTAAAACGAGTAGCAAAACACTGACGCAGCGAACTATTCAAGTATCAAGGCTTCTTCCAAAGGTATCAATCATGTTTCTCTCTTTTCTTGTTATCATCTAAATCTCCCACTAAAATGGTTGCTTTTTAGTTTTCTCTGTTTTGCATCTAAATCTCTCATCGTAAGGTCTGAATTAATTTTGCTGCTTATAATGCTATTTTGAAAACAGTAATACTTATATATAATTAGCTATGACGCCCGGATACTCCAAAATATCAGATATCATACCCATACATAAGTTTTATTAGTCTTATCGAATATCTTTGATATCAAAACATATTTCTTTCAAGTTTTTTATATGCTTTTATGAAAAATTTGTTGTCGTACCATAGTCTTATCTTATCCTTCTAAAAAGTATTGTATTGCACCTGCACCGTAATACATATGTGGACTTCATAGATCATTAATTATAGAAACAAATAAAATAATGCATGATAACATATCTATATTTTCATGATATTATGTACAATATATGTATGAGAGTATCTTTTATATCACATGATCATATATGAATCATGACCATATTTAAAATGGTCATATGGCTAGGTTTCTTTTTCCTGTAAATTGTAAATTGAGTTTTACTTGATGATGAAGGGAAAGCTCTTTGTGGTGGAGAGTTCTCAAATAAACAACACTCTTAGGCTTTTAGCAATGAGGAAGGTGGCAGACTCAGGCTAACTTAGAAGAACTTCCTCTTAGTTTGGTTCTTGACAAATTGGAAGAACACATCGATCATGTTAGGTTTGGTGTCGTGTGCAAAAATTGGCGTTCAGTTGCAAAGTTGAACCATCAAAATCATCAATTTAGCATTAATATACCACCCATGCTCATGATCCTCCCAGAACAATTCTATGGTGCTGATACGTATACAGAAAACAAGAGATACTTGCATAGCATTCTAAGTCACAGAGAGTACCCCATTACATTTTTTTCCAGTATGAAAATTAAAAGGTGTCTGGACTCTTCATTTGGTTGGATTTCATTAGTGGACAATAATGATGCCATAACTCTAGTGAATCCTTTTAAGTCTGGTACCTCTCGAATCTATTTACAAGGTTACCTTGTCTGCTGACCCCATTTCAAGTCCAAATGATTATGTCGTTGCAGCCTTTCAAAAGAGCAAGCCAACCATTTTGGATTCATTTATTAGCACATCAATTTGATATCACTGATGTTGTATTTTACAAAGGCTTGGTATTTGCTGACAGTGAAGGAGACGCCATTATATCCTTCAAGTTCAACAATCCTCCTTGTGATGACTCATATGACCCTAATTTTACTTACTATGAGAAGATAGCTAGGATTAGAAATAGTGTTCCATCCCAATGCTATAATGAAATTCTTTATTTTGTGAAATCATTGAATGGAGACATATGGATGGTTAGAAGATATCTAATCAATTGGCGTGACAAGTCCTCATATAAAATTGATGTTTACAAATTAGAACTGGATGTTCAGAGTGGAATGTTGGAACAAAATGTGTTTAATATTAACCCTTGAGAATTTTGATGATAACAAGGTATTAAAAATTGTCAATTGTATATGCTAACATTTGTTCAAGTGTACAAGACTATAGACAAAATTTGACATCTTAAAAAGGTCTTGGAAGAACAATAAAGAGCAAAGGAATCAACAAAAATGAAGCTTAAAGCGTATGAAGAATACTGCTCATGAAGACAAAGTGCTCCTGAAGACAAAGTGGTGACGTCATCAGAAGCAAGTTCATCATAAGCTAAAAATCACCAGAAGCTGCAGTTCATCAGGAGATGCAACTTAAAGCTTCAAAAGTTGTTCAATGGATTCAATCTCGTCTAAGCATTGCAGAATACTAGAAAAGTGAAGCAACGGCTAATTTGAAAGGATTTGAAGGCATTGGATGTTTGTTTTTCAAAGGGCGTTGACAAAGTACAATTGTACGAGGTGTACAACCACTACCTCTACTTCTCTGTTTTTGTCTCTGCTACAAGACAAGAAAAACAGCTCTGCCTGCAACGATGTTCCTTCACAATGGGAATGCATTTGAAATTGATCATTCATAGGACAATAACCATATCAGACAAAAGATCATTGGTGATTGATCAAAGTTTCAAACGACTCTATTTTGAATGTGCTGGAAATTCACAACATCTCTTTCACACCTCTATATAAAGGAGTGAAGACTCAGAGTTATACACAGAACAATACCAAGAATTACAAGTGTCAAAATTCTGCTGAAATTGTTCTGCACTCAAAAGTTCACTTAGATTTTCTTATCAAAGTTCATATCTTAGAAATTCTAGAGTCTTAAAAGTCTGTAACTGATTTGTATTGTGAACACCACTGATTGTATATCAAGTGTTCAACCTCAAACATTTTTCTTTGTAATTCTGTTTGAATTAAGAAGTGTCTTGCAGTTGTGCTTGAGCATTAGAAGTCTCTTGATTGTGTTCAGGAACATAGGAAGTCTCTTGCAATTGTACTTGAGTAATTTGAAGTCTCTTGCTAGTTTTTAGCAGTGAGCAATTGTAATTAGATATTACATAGTGAACTCTCCTTGGAAGTGCAAGGGGGACAGGACTGACTTCCGGTTTGTGGAAGGAACCTATATAAATTGCTTTGTGTCTTTCTTCTCTCTCTGTTTATCCGCTACATCTAGTTCTGAACATCACTTCAGAAGTAGAACTCTATCTGCTTCTGATCAGTGTGTTCAGCTTAGGAGAAAAAGAAGAAAAAGCCAACACAATTCAACCCAACCCCCCTCCCCCCCTGTGTTTTTCTCACCTTCATGGAAAACTTGAACAAATGAACAAACTTAAGAGTTTGGAAGACAACATTTTTTTTGTTGGAATCGGGAATTCAATTTCTTCGTTGTCAACCTCTTGTTTCTCCAAGTTGGAAAATGATTCGATTTATTTTCTTTTTGAGTTTGATTCTAGGCTAGGGATCTATAATGTGAGGGATGGAAGTTTTCGGGAACAATCTTTACCGTGTTCCTTTAGAAGGTACTTTTGGGTTCTACCACAATTTCAATGGAATTATGTTTCCAGTGGCATAATCGAAGTGTGCATTTTAGTGTCTTTGTGGTGAGTTGCATATAGAGATGTAAATGTGAATTGAAAATAAAATGTTGTGCAATTTTTTTATAACTATATTTTAGGTACATCGTATAGCAATGAGTTTTCCCCTCTAAACCAGATTTTCTCCATATGTTGCCCGGGATTGAATTCATAACTACTTACTTAAGGTGTCCACATAAAATTCATGTGGAAGTGGAAACAACTAAAACATGTGAGTTCCTTATGTAGTGATACTCACATTAAAATCACCCAATAATAAATAATGTTTACAAAATTTTCTCTTGAACTATATCGGTTAGAATTAAAATTTGGGATCATGTACAGAAAGGAAAAAAAATAGAAAGAATAGACAGTGAAATATAACCGGATCAGAACTCTTTTTTCCAATGAATAGTAATGTTGAATAAAAAAAATTGAATTACAATTCATCCATGAAGCTTAGAGAAAATATAATGAACCCTAACTTGTGCTTTCCACATATAACTGCACAAGTTTTCCCATTTTTGCCAATCCTAACCGTAATGTCTTCTTTATATGAACAAGTTATAGAACATTGCTTCTCTTTGATGCAAAAGAAAGATATCTTGGACACCACCACTGAACAATGAAGGGAATTGTACCTAAATTACACTGTTGTCAGTGGAATGAGATTTAGAGCTTCCATAAGGTCTTGGTCAAAACTAGAATTTTTTCTCTGCCGTGTGAGTCAGGTTCTTTATCATAAATGGTCGGCTTCCACCTCACCGCATGAGCAATACGGGCTACTTTGTCAATTACTTTGGGAGCATCTCTTAGCACAACAGTTCCCTCCGGCCGCAAAATTCGATCAATTTCCACCATCAAATCAACAATATTACATCTACAATGAATTTGGGAAGAAATCCGGTTGAGGACACAAATCATCAAATGATTAAAGTAAGGAAAAGAAAAATAAATTTCTTTAGCATAGAGGCTGCTGTTGTACATTGCGGTTTGACATGAATCTAATAGGAGGAAACCATTGAACATCAAATATCTCGTATTGATTCAAACTCTACATACTCAAACTATTCAGAATAATGTAACCTAATAGCAGAGATAACCCATATTTTTTACAGTTATGAAGTTTCAGACATTTATATGCAAGTTAAGAATATAAACGTATTGAATTAATGTTAATCATATTGAATTAATGTTCTAAAGCAGCAGCACAGGCAAAACTTTAAAGAAAAATTGTAGAATTTTAATACAAATTTAGAAAATTAATATGTGCAACTTAGTTCAAGCAGCAATCTCTCTCAAATGTCTGTAAAAAAAATAGTAGAGCTTTTTTATTTGGGAATTCAATCAAATTATCGAGATCTATGTTCAAGTCTTGTTACGAAAAATGATCTCTTGAGTCAATAGAATAACAGCTTAGGAAAAGAAATGTGACATCAGATTAGCAGTTTAACAAGAAAAATACCTGTTTTTACCAGTGGCTGGATCTTTTATAAGTGATTCGATGCTGACTGCATGGATCAGATCATAAGTTCGAGGGTATGTTGAAAAAGGTTCACACCTGGGAACATAACCATACAACTTAGATTCTCCAAGAAAATACATCCATTATGATACAGATGGATGTACAAGTTCAAATGCACTAAATAAATAAATAAAATTGACAAATATCTGAACCGCATCCAGATTAAAAATTAAAAATACAATCCGAAAGCTTAAGTTCATTACTTTTCACTGTATAATGATTCCTAGAAGGCTCCTCTTAAAATTAAAATCTTAACACTGTTCTAAAATCGATTTAGATACACACAAAGAAAACATCAAACAAGAAAAAGATTTCTTAGAAAGAAAAGAAAAAAGAAGGTGATTTTGAAGTTGAGTAAAAAAACAATTTATTTTTTAGTTATTCTGTGTAAAGCAGAAGCTCATTGAGACAATCTAATACAAGAATATCTACCACACATTCACATGATATATATGAGTTGTAATTGCCAAAAAAAAGAGTAAATCCGTAACGTAAGTATCATGAAAGCAACTCAGGACAATTATCATTGCATGCAATACACAAATTTTCCACCACATATCTTATTTTTAAATCATGTTGGCAAGGAAAAAAGGAAGTTTGCTTTGCCAAGTATATTAAGATATAGGCCACAAGATCACAACCCTAATGTTTCTGGAAAATAATCCCTTTAAGAGAAGATGCATGAACTTTCAGCAAAAACTCACCAATCATGATAGACACCAATAAGTCCTCTGTCAAAGATCGCATCAAGAGTTGGCGGCTTTTGAGCTGGAACTACATTCATCACCCACACAGGATCAAATTTTAAGGCAGCTGCAAAACCCCCATATAATGCATTCATGTCCATGACGTTGCGTATTGATGGAGTCCCCAATTTTATATTTAGTGAATTCTTATAATGTGCAACCCTCTGTACCCACAGCTTAGTGTCAGCCTCATATACATCAACACCGGTTTTCAGGAGAGGGGACCTCGAAGGTGCGGCAGTTAGCCTCTCTGGCCACTTGGGAATTGTTCCAATAGCATAATCTCCTTTGATAGATGACGTACTACTTACACATTTCTTCAATTTAAAGTACCTGCAAAATGATCAACTTAGTTTTGCAATTTTAAGTAATTAATAAGAGATATTTTCACAATCTCAGCATTCATTGAAGTGCTATACAACTATACAAGACAAGAAGAGATGCGGAGGAAATTTACCAAGCTTGACTTAGGTCCCCAGAATCATCACATAACTCAAGACCAAATTCATTTCCATTAGGAAGACACGAATCTGCTGCTGGCTTCTTCCAGATTGCAGTGTTTTCATGTACAGTTATCTGTTCATAACACAAGGCCTTTGCCACAGCCTGGAGATCTGACCATTCTTTTTCCTGTTTAGCCCACCGAACAGGAGGACCGGAGATGACTAGGTATCCACCAGGGCGAAGTAATCTATCCACTTCAATGAAATAAGTTGCATCTGCATAGTAAATTTTCTGCATAAGGAAGTGACAAGCATATATATAATATTTGAAGATATGCAGTAGCGATCTGCGATGCAGAACTTACTGTAGGCTGTAAACGGTATCAAACACCGAGAACAATGAACCAAGTCAAATCCAAAAGCAGGAAATGGAAGTCTTCGAGTGCCAAGCATAGCAACAAAAGCCGGTATTCCTCTTTCCAGGGCAAATTGTATCTGTGATTTATGTGAATCTCTTGGAGCAAAAGACATGGTTAAAATATCTTGAGCTAGTAAATATCCTCCAAAACTAGCAACCTGAAGAAAAATGGATGTATTTGAATGTTAAACAGTGATAAATTCTAGTATAAGGTTTAAAAAGAAAAGAGGAAAAACTCGCTTACCCCACATCCCATGTCAAGTGCAGTCCTCAGAACACCTCCATTTATGGGAATGTATTGACTAAGTTTTTTGATATATTGTTCTGCTCCATCTGGAAACATCGTGCCACCACCGGGGAATATAAAGTGTTGACCTTCTCGTTTCATCCACCCCTGGTGACCTTTCCTGTCAGCAATCTTATTGTGGGGCATGTTGCTATGCCATATCTGCACAAAACATATTATATTAATGCATTTAGACAGATAAATAAAAGAGTACAGATATCAGTAACATTCCAAGAGCAGATGAATCAATCGGTTAATGCCTCTCTTGCCATTCCATCAGCCTATCACCTCTATTAATTTCATTGCTCTCCAAATTGAATCCTAATTTGGCTTCACATTCTCACCTCATCTCAATTCCATCACACTGTAAACTAGATACCAGTAACTACAACCCCAAACATACAGCACTATCCCATTCTAAACAAAAAATAATCCACAAAAACAAGCTCCTAAGTCCTTCACAAAACACAATAACTCCCTCCAAATTACACATAACAAGGCACCACAACCATAATAGCAACAATAAGACAACAGCTGAATTCTTCTTCCACATATGAAGTCTGCAACATAAATAAAAAGCCACCACAGTGTCCAATAATGCATCATGTCTACCATTTTCACTATCTTGCCCTCATTGCAGTAGCTTCTCAGTTAAAATAAGATTGATCTTCAATCTGGGAAAATACCTCGAGATAAATGTGAGAGCTTCTAAAAAAATTGAGACAATCTAGTTTCTACTTAAACAAAACTTAGATGTGTATCCTTATGTTTTGAGAATGGTATTATATATTCAACAGTATAAATATCACCATTATCAACTTAATATCAAATGAAAATTTCCATCTCCATGGCATTTTATAATTGGTTAACAGTATAAACAACACCTACACAACAGTTTCTAAATTTTGTTCTTTCAACAACACAACAACTAAGCCTTATCCCACTAAGTGGAGTCGGCTACATGGATCAAATTACGCCATAATGTTCTATCATAAACCACATTTGCATCCAACTCATTAATCTCTAAATCTTTCCTAATAGTTTCTCTTATAGTTTTTCTAGGTCTTCCTCTACCTCTTGTGATTTGACTATCCTCCATCGGATCTACTCTCCTTACTACATAATCTACAGGTTTTCTCTTTACATGCCCAAACCACCTAAGCCAATTTTCCACCATCATTTCTACTCTAGGTGCTACTCCAACTCCCTCTCTAATGTTGTAATTTCTAATCCCATCCCGTATGGTCTTACCATACATCCAAGGCAACATAATCTCTGCTACGCTTACTTTATTCTCGTGTTGGTTCTCAACCGCCCAACACTTTGTTCCATACAACATTGCCAGAAGTTTTGTTCTTTCAACTTATACAAATATCCTATTGCTTATAAAAACCCATACTTCTTACTTTATCCAATCTCTATATGAGTACTCACACAGAAACGACACTGATACGTAGACCACAATAATAATTTGAGAAAATGGAAGTGATCAAATGAGATTTGTATTTCACGCAGTAAACGTGTGACACATTTATTAATCTTGGTCGTCCGATCTCAAATAAATAGTGAAGATTATTTAAACATGATTCAGTGAAAATGTAATGTGAGTAAACAAGTGATTTTTCGAATGCAAGGGATCCAGGTCAGATTGAATGTAACCACATGTGTCAAACACTCATGTGTGTAACACGTTTTTAAGTACATGATTGCTACATAGATAACAATGTTCTACAGTTAAAAGTTAAAACAAGCAATCAACTTTCCATAAAACTAAAACCACACCTTATGCATGCTTTCAGGCCACCTCACCGGAACCCGATACCCATTAGGCGGCGGAATCAAACAAACCGCGGTCTCCTCCGGCAAAGGACAATGTCTCTCCCTATAGTAATTCATTTCTCTACTCAACTGACTATTCCTCCTCGGATCCTCACACGGCATATGATCCACCTCACTTGCCGGACAAGCCTCAATACTCTTCCCATTCAGCATCCCTTCCTCAATTGCCACCACCAGACGGTTGCGCTGTTGCGGATCAACGGTGGACGGAGCCACCACACGGCTGCGACCAAGGGTGGTGTAAAAGAGAACAAAGAAGAGAAAGAGTAATGAGAAAAAGGCAATGGAAATGAGGTCGATGAGACGCCATTGACGTGTGTTGGTGCGTTTCCATGGTGGGAAATTTGAGTGACGCATTTTGAGGAAGAAGGTGGATCTGATTAATAAGCTATTTGGGTCATTGAAATTGATTTCAAAATCGGTTTTTGATTAAGGGATTCAAAAGGGTTGTTCGTGAGATTCTGTGGTGGAAATAGAAATGTAAGAGTTTGTTTTGGAGTTAAGAAAAAATGTGTAGCTGGATTGATTTCAGTGTCAGTATGTGTGTGTGTGAGAGAGTGACTCTTTGTTGTGATTCTTTTGTTATGAAGTGTTGTTGTCGGTGGTTGTTTTGTTTTTGGATGTGAGAATAATGTGACAGGACTTAGGAGTGAGATGTGAATGAATTAAGAACAAGATGCAGGATCTAATGCTTCATTTTTTATTTTAAGGATGGATCTTAATTCTTATGCTTCATGATCTGGTTATGTATTATAATATTAGTATTATGTTATTATAGGATCTTAAAATAAAATCAAAGTTGTTGGAATATGAAATTGGTTTTAAAATGTGTCTATTATTATCGAGGTCTAAATAAGCTAACTTATAGTTTATTGGAGCATTTGTTAAGGACAAAGGGAGTGATTTTTTAAGAGAAAGATTAGGTGCATGTTGTTGGATTTGCCATCATCATATACTTTTACAAAATTACGATGGTTCACCATAATTTGCAGTTAATTTGAGTTTTTATAAAGCTTTAAGTTATTTGTTTTCAAGTAATTTAGTGATCATGATTTTATCCCTTGAATGAGTAAGTAAAGAATCTCATATTCGAACATAGATTTTTTCATATTGCAACATCCCTTTCAACTAAATTATGTTCCCGGATTTTTTTAGTGATCATGATTTTATCAAATCCGTCATTAATTAATCTTTGTCGAAAAATATGATTGGTACACAAAGTTTTCCCTCCCAATCGAATATACTCTATGCTCAAGAGTAAGAAATCGTACATCTAACGACCCCAAAATGCCCAAATATTTCAATTTATTTGCATTATCTTTTTTGGTTAAATAACCCAATTGACAAGAATTTCATAAATAAATGTTAAAGAAGCGGAAAATCTTGAATTCAAACTCGCGCCTCAACCTATCAAATGGCCTTAAAACTACCAAATAAGTTTTAATTACATTCATTATCTTTTGTTTAGCAAACATTACCATTATCATAAATAATTGGTATTATGTTTATTTTTCTACTCAACTACAATGATTATTGGGCAGCTAGCATTATCTTTAGATGATTCCTTTAAAAGATCAATTAAATGTTGTTTAAATTAGATCGATTTTCAGTTGGTACAAATTACAATTGTAAAAAATCCTTTTTCTTTCTAGGGAAATTGTAAAAAATTCATATTAATACTATTATTATATAGTCGCAATAAAATAATTTTCAAAAATAATAATAATAATTGATTCGATTTTGAATAAGGAATTTAAAATCCGATGCAAGCAATCTCTTTTGAAAAAGGAATTTGAAATCCGATGGAAGCACCCTTCACATATGAAGATCCAAAATAATCCAACAGTATTCGATTTTGGGCAGTTTTCAAAATTTAGATCAGTTGCATTTTATATTTGGATTGATTTGGATATAAACATCCCTGCTCAAAACTAGACACCAAATGCAAGTACGCCATAATAAGTTGGTAACGCTCTGCACAAATGTACGTTTGCCGCCTTGACAATCAAGGAATAGGCAAAGCAATACTCCTCTAACTTCAGTATAGAACCTCAATCTATGTCAATGCCTATGAATCAAAACAAACAAAAAAACTTGGTCCAGTTATGATAAATCCATGATCACAGTCTCCTAATTCTTGACTTGCTGCACTCATACTTAAGGAGACAGGATCTCAGGAACATAGACTGAAGATCTCGATCAAAATCCCTTCCATTTTCTAGAGCCCTTTGAAAGGTAGCATTCCTTAGATCATCATGTCGTGCATACAAAACCTTGTTGTGTGAATCAATTCGTGCCTGCAAGAGTATAATTAGATACATAAGCTATGCTTATCTGATACCTAAAATTTTAGAGACTAAAAGGCATTTCACTCTAAAATTAAACTGAGGAAACTAAGGAACCTGTATCTGATTATCAGTAATCAAACTCTCGAGTTCTTTCTGAAGTCCAGCAACAGTTGTCTTGAATGCATTAGCCATCATGTTCAAATCAACAGACACAAATGGGTGTGTGTACTGGATAAGGGCTTTTTGGCGGATTTGATCATAAAGTGACTCAACATGAGGATGCAAATGTATGTCCAGCAACAAGTTTGATTTTAGGTTCCCTAGGTACTCCAGACACAAGGCATAACGGCTGCAAAAAGAAAGAAAATGTTATTATTTAGAGGAGAGATGAGCAAAAGAATGAACAGAAAACAGAGTTCGAATAACATGCCACTAGAATTAGTGAAATAAAGTACTACTCCTAATCTTAAAAGAAGCCAACCCCATTTTACCAAATACCATAGAATATACTTTGGAAAAAATACAAATCAAATGGATCATAATTAGGATTGACAGTGACCTCTTCAACGGTTTACCTAACTAACAAAAAATATTCTTGCAACATACATGCACCGTTTGTCAAATTATTATTTGTAAATGATTCATGGGAAATATCCAGATCCAGATACCAAGTTCAAGTAACAGCATTCTCCATTACCTCCAAAACACCACCCCATAGTGACAAGAATAAGAGATTCCCACAATCACATACATACAATATTGATAAATGTAATCCATTATTAAAAATAGCCAACCCCGGAGATCAATTTTAAGTTTGGATCTACAGTTCTACAATGCCCCTTGTTATAACTAAAGTCTTCCATAACATACAAATAACACTTGTCAATTTATTGCATCACACAAATAATACCGTTCTCCATGCATACAATACAATATTTTTAAATCCATGCTCATACTCACAAATAAAGCTAAGCACCATATATTATGTGGTTACTACATAGCCTAGGCAGTCCAATTCCACCAAATGGGGGGTCTTGATAATCTATTTTCAGTTCATTTAGGCAAGAAAACAAAAATGTGATGAGTAGAGTTCACCCAGCAGAGAAAAAAGAAAGTGCAACGACTTACCTTGAGTAAAAATCATTTATAAGCTCCCTTACTTCCGGCACTAACTCTAAGAAATTCCTGAAGACAGTATTGTCTATAACTTTGTTCTGCAAATAAAAGAAAACAAAATCAGAAAGGCAATATAATCAATGTCTCACAATTGCCATTTACAAGCAGAATAATAAACTGAGTACATGCCTTTAACTCTGTCCGATCAAATGTAGCAAGAGCGCAAAGTCCTCCATACATTGCAACATCCTGGGATGAAATCACTTCATTGTACTGACTACCTAGTTCGGGGCTAGTCTCTATAAACTGAAACAGATAATGAAGACTGTCACCAAAAAGTTATAAACAATAATGTGAACATTTTATCATTATTCGGTCAAAGGTAAATGATATTGAATCCTCCAACAATTAATATGAATGCTCATCTTGATTCCAACCACAAGTAAAATGAAAATGATAGATTATACAGATCAAGAGATTTTCAAAAATGTGAAAGTCGGTATTCTTTCTTTTTTGGTGCATTATAGTCCTGGTCAATAATATCAAAATGACATAAATCATAATAAATAACAATTTTGCTTTCTCCACCAAACTGGGAATTAAGACATGAACCACCAACTATTCATACACCAACTCACACCACGTCACAGATCAAACTCCAAAATTAATAAATAAAACAGCTTGAACCCGGTCACTGACTCTTGGTCACTCGTTATCCACTATATATCCTCACCATGGATGTTTTTCTATAGCAACTATTTGAGCAAGACATTTTCCACATAAGAATGTGATGCCACCTCCATCCACACAACAATTACCATTGCACAATATACTTCTACCAGAAGCAAGGACAAAACCAGTGATGCAATACTTAATAAATGAGATCAATTGAAGAATTGACATACTAAATTCATAACAAGCTCATGCTTGAATAAAAAAAAAGTGTTGTGGCATAATCATAATCAAGAACAGATTCACCCACAAGCACCCTGCTCAAATTTTTACCAAGTAACTCACTCTTTCATCGCCCCAATTACAGCAGAGCAAATAATTTTTTAGTCCCTCCTCTCCGTAATCAGAGGATGATGTCAGTTAGTAAATAACAACCATATAGTGGACTGCACAGGATATATACACAGTTGCCATATAATATGTTTTCAAGGATCACCCACAAATTGGGTATAGAAATAGACCCGAGTTACTGTCAGCATAAAGACTCAATTTGTATTTCACTGTGTCTTCAGAGCAATAATGCTTTCTTCACAATGAAGCATTACCATTCTGAACAACTATTCTGTCTCTTCTAATGCTCTCAGTCCTCAATGGCTTTACTCTTACCACCAACCCAGAAAGTTTTACTATCTCGGTTCTTTAGAGCAATTTAACATAATTTTTAAGTGAAAACTGAAACAAATGGATATGTCGAATAATCAAACTGTAAATCTGGCTGCATTTTAATCCACATAATCTTCTTTTGACTAATTTCCAAATATTTTACACAATAGTTAGTTAAAATGAAGCACGGACAAGATACAGGTATGGTATGGGATACGATACGTATCTGATACGGGGATACGCCATTAATTGAAAAATATGGTATACGATACTTAATAAATTATTGTAATTTAAGAAAATTAAAATAAAAAATAGCTCTCAAACAATACGGAGCCGAATCCGAGGAGTACCGGAGATCGAGATTTATTTATTTATTGTGCAAAAATTAATAGGATACTCCTTTGATACACATTGACGGCGTATCGGGTAAAATTCAGATGCCATTTTGGTGTATCCAAGCTTCATAAATCCAAAAGTTTCATATATGTATTGAAAATATGGTTTTTGGAGACATTTTATAAATTAGTATCACATACCATTTAATATGACACTATCAACTATTTTGAATATTAATGCAACATTCTGGAGGTTTCTCGTAACTGCAATCCATCTCCATAGTTAACCCAACCCTAAAAAAATCAAGGTAATATCTGCTCTATTTATGCATATTATGTTTTCTTCTTTTTCTATATTTGTTTTATTTGCTTGAATTATGTTTAATTATGTTATAAGTCTGTTTAGATTTTCCCACCATTCTTCCGCCATAATAGACCGTTACGCAATCCGCCATATGTATATGGAGGATTTTTGGCTCACCACGATAATCCACCATCCGACAATGACAACACTAATCTAAACTCTTCGCTAAAATATACATCATCTTTCGAAACTTTAAACCAAAGAGCTCTCATAAAAAACTGCAGTCACAATTACAATCGAAATACACAAATAACATTGGACAAACCTTTCGAGCAGCAAACTTGTACTTTCTGGAAAACAGATTTGACAACCCAGCAGCACAACGTAGCTTTGCAGCTGTTATTGTGTCAAGGGGGTCCAGAACCGCTTCTGCCTTGCTAACATGGGTGCTAATATGGGGATACTGACCCATCTCAATGCTGACCAGAATCGCATTCAGAGACATATGAATAGCATGCTTCGATGTAGTGCAATAATCCCGGGTCCGAATGTAATTCTTAAAAGCTTCCCCCAATTGGCCATGAGCATAGTAAAAATCTCCAAAATCATTGTACCCCATTCTTATACTCTCTTTAATCAAGTTCGTCTGCACAAAACAATCAAATACAGTCAAAATGAAGAAAAAAACAAATACCTATAATCTACAAGATTATGTCCTGTTTGGAGAAACGACTTAATTAAGCACCTATATAAGTGTTTATCTATAAGATATTTTTTTAACAAAAGATAAAGTAAAATATAACTATTTTCATAGAAGCTATAAATTGTTTTCATAAGCTTTCCTGAAGAACTCATGGAAACAAGCCAAAAACAATTCATCTCTATAGCACGACACTTTTGATCGAAGGCTTGTCCCGATGTCCGACACACGTAAAACACCAACACAACACATGTGATTACGTTGAATTGTGAAATTTTCTCAAAATTTTATCAGTTTCAGATGTGTTGGTGTCCGGGGTTTGTAGTGTCCTGTATATGTTTTCGTGTTTCATAGTTCATAGCAATTTATACACATATCATTAGACGATTCTCCATGTATCTATATGAATGTCTATATCACATTCAAATCAAACTCAGCAAAATTTAATAAATGCACCAAACAAACAAAAAAAATCAACATCGATAATATTCAAAAAAAATACGTGTTATATATTGCACATTGAAAATTTAGACCTAAGATGATGAAAAACAACAAAACCTAAAATTGAGAAATTGAAGATTATAGAAAAATATTATACCCTATAGGAATTAAGCTCAGAGTCAAGCTTCTCCTTCTTCAGCTCCGCTTTCTTCTCAATAGCATCACACCAAGCCTCATCTAGGGCATAACCAGAACCCAAACGACCATTAATCTTCTTAACGATTTCCCTCATGAGAAAAGTGTCTTCTCCCTTCTTGATTTCATCGAAAGCCAAGCGAAGCGCCTCCAACTGCATTGTGTTATTGCCGCCACAGTGATCGGCGATGAAGAGGAGACGGGAGATTCTGGTCCGGCCGGAGTAGAGGCTAATGTATGCCTCGATGTCGAGTTGGTCTGACGCGCTGATGATTTGACGGTGGTTGGTTTGGTTATTGTCGTCGTCGACATTGGCGAAGGTTTCGAGAGCAGAGGAGGAGGAATCGTCGGCGTCCATTGGTAGGGTTTGGGGAAGAACCCTAGCGGAGGAAGTGGGGTTTTAGTTTTCGTTACGGTGGCGAGATGGGAGTGTGTTTTGTGCGTAGTGAGAGTGCAAAACTAGTACTCCGTTGGGTTTTCGTCTCTCAATATTATAGAAACAAATAAAAATATTAAGTAATACTACTATATGATTTTATTTTATTTTTAATTATTTAGCCAACCCGCCATATCACCACCCCGTTTTTTAGTGGATTAGATGAAACGAGTTAGCTGACCATGGCGAGTTCAAAATTACAAGTCGTTCCATCAATATTGTTGTGTTAAACTTATCAACTTAACAGACATAACCTACTTTGACATTTCTCAAGAAGATATTACGAGGTCTAGCTCAAATTATCAATGCACAGTGTGTGTGATTGGAATACCAAATTCAATTCTTATTCAATTCTTCCCAGTCATTTTCTTTAGCAAAACATAATATTCATACATTACAATAAAAACAAAGATCATTGACTCAACAAAAACATAAATAAAGTCTCTTACATTTAATAAAAATAAAGTTATTTGATTTAACAAAAACATAAGTAAAGTTCATCATATTCAACATAAACAAAGTTTTTGCTTCAACATAGGGTGTTTTCTTAGAAAGTTGAATGATAATGATAATAGAGGAGATCATCGGAATTCCACTCTCACTCAAGGTCCAACATTCTTTCATGAGCATAGAGTCGATCGGACATTGAGATCGCGTATTGAACAAAATTCTTCTCTTCTATCATGATTCATGTTCTCCATTATGCAATCGATTGTACTTTCTTTTCTTTTAAATGACAAAAATATACTAATATGCTCTAATCCAATATATTATAGACACTCGATATGCCATTACTACATGAATCACTTGAAATTTTACTTTCGTGTAATGTTATCCCAATTTTTTTGTAAGAGCCAATCATTCCAAAATACATCTTTCTTCCTAACACAAGAAGATTTTCTTTCTCTTCCTCAACAAAACACTTGGCAACCAAAACAGAAAAGTTACCTGACGAACTAAATTTACAACTCATAATATAATTATCGTAACAACTGTAGTTATAGAACCAATTCCTATGACACTTAACTTAGGGAGAAAGTCACAATGATCAATACTCACGATGAAGCATTTTTTTATTTTCACTAAGCTATGCCTTACTATAGCAAACCAAAATAAGAAGGTCTCAATAGCTGATAAAATGGTTGAAAATTTAATATATCTGATATAAGGTCTTGTAGATGTGATATCTATTGCTGATTTATCCATTAACAATTGAGTTAACATAATTCATCAAGTAAGTGAATTGTTCATTTGACAACTTTGTAATTGATGGATAATCCCCAAACAATTTTTTTGGGGGCAATAATTTGCTATAATGAAAATTTGACTTTGCAAACCACCCACATAAATTGGGTTGGAAAAGAATAAAAATTCCTGAAAATTTAAGTTGACATGAAAAAAGAAAGGAAAAATCAAATTATAGGTTTCTTTGTTGATTTTGTTCAGGTTGTGGGGCTGTCCAATACTGCTTGACTGCTACAAGTATCTTTTCTCTTTGGTGTGGTCCCTTTTCATGGTCTGCAATTCTAGCATCCCATTGCATTGCATCTGCAAATCTTTTTACCTTCAACAACACATCCACATCATCACGCAATATCACACTCCCTTGTGGCCTTAAAATCCTATCCATCTCAACAAGAATGTCCTCTATATTACATCTGTCACACATTGAATAATTTCATATATTATTACAAAGTTATTATAATTTAAATAGTTATTTCTCAATTAGGCAAAACCAATTTCACAATTTACCTGTCCTCATAGAGGGTAAAAAGAGAATCAGCATGTATAAAGTCATAGGTTCTAGGATAAGTGGACATGGCTTCACACCTGAGTGGAGACAAAAAGTAGTTTATTAATGAAACATTAACTACTACCATGTGATGAAATGTGTAAAGCAGCAATAAATCTGATACACAATTTTCTGTCTGTTGTAAAGGACAAAATTAGGTAGCACTCATAGATATGAAGAGATAATTTGCAATTAAATTATCTTCACCATAAAGCTATACTATAAGTGGGAAGTAATAGAAAAAGATTAACATAAAGTGAATTTTGCCTCCAAAAGTGCACAATTATAAAGTTATCCAACTCTAAATTTTAGTGAGCTAAGATTAAGATATGCACTTTAAATTTAATTATTGGTGAATACAACACTTATCCACGTTACTACTCACTTATTGAAAGAGTATGCTGCAAATCTAATTATGCCATCAAAAAGCTACTTTCTCTCAACTAACCAACATTTTGTTTCCTTTAGCAAACCTCTCTCATTTTTTGTAATCAGTTTCTCACCTCAAATAGCATCTCTAATAAAGAACTTAAACAATTTTTCACTCTAACAATACAACTCTCCTAAAAAATCAAAATTAGCTCAAAAGTTATCACATATTTTGGTTGGTTAAGATAAGAACTAAATCCATGTCACAAAACAAAACCTAATTAACAACTGCTATTAGAAATGGAAGAAAGACTTACCAGTTCTGATATGTTCCGATCAATCCGCGTTCATAAACGACACCAAGTGTGTTGATCTCAGCCTCGACCGGAACAACATTCATGACCCAAACTGGATCATCAATCATTGCAGCTGCAAATCCTCCCAAGTAAGCATTCATATCAAGTAAATTACGGTATCTCCCCGGCTCTGCTAGCTGATAATCAAGTGTCTTGTAGTATGCAACTCTCTTCTTCCATAATTCAGTGTTTTCTTTGAACATCTCAGCTGTGATTCCATCCAAACTTCCACTGCTAATCCTTGGTGGAACTGATGTTAGTCTCTCAGGCCAATTCGACAATCCTCTACCACTAACTTCTTTTATGTCAGTTACCTCAGGAAGTGGTGTCAAACATGTATCCATTTTGGTGTACCTAAAGTGAAGAAGAAGAAAAATTAAAACTTCAAGAACAAGTAACTATAGAGAAAAAGGAAATAAAGCAAACAAATAAATTATTATTTTTTGGAATGGTCCAAAAAGAATCTCTACTTTTGAAAAGGTGAATAAAACAACTGACAAAGAAATACATCTAGGTGGTTTTGGTATCACTGCCAAACTCTATTTTGCAGCAAGCATAATTTTTTTTTTTTTTTTTTATTACAGTAAAAGCAAAATCAGTAGCACAAGGAACTATAAGTGAGTCAGTGTGACATAATCTGAAAATTGTCAATAAAGTTATGAGTGCCTTATAAAAAAATCCGCGACCACAACGTCAGTTTATTTTGTCCATATCAGTCTTATTTGACCACAATTCTCCGCAATCTTAACGATCACGACAATTCAATATCTTAAAGTCATTAATTAATAAGTAAAAGAATAGGAAAAGGTATATTACCATGCTGAGTCAGGATCCTTTGCATCACAAAAGGGTCTATTCTTGAAGACCTTTCTTGTTATTTTGCAATGAATATGATTAGTAGGCTTTTGCCATATAGCAATGTCACCCTTCTGAACTAGTTTTTTCCAACAAAGACTTTTTGCCACTCTCTCAATTGAAGTCTGTTCAGCATTGAGATCCTCACGAGTCCTCTCCCACCCTTTCCAATGGCTCTCCCAATTTATTGGTGGCCCTGATAGAATCCAATACCCCCCAGGACGTAGCACTCTATCAACTTCAGTTAAATAAATTCCATCTACAAATACATAAAACAAAATTTATAAGTCACATATTCACACACACACTTGCTTTCAAATTAAAATGTGTCTGGCACCGAACACGACACATGTTAGACACCGAAGACTGTCAATGTATATTTACCATTCTGGCCCCAAGGAATTAGGCAACGAGAACAATGAGCCATGTCAAAGGCTCTAGAAGGGTAAGGAAGCCTAATTGAGGCAATAACACCAATCAAAGCTGGAACTCCTCGTTCAAGAGCAAATTGAACTTGAGCTTCATGTGTATCTCTTGGTGCAAATGACACTGCTAATATGTCACGTGGTAAAAGATATGCTCCCCAACTTGCAACCTGATTAACCAATTAAAATATTTGTTACTTATAAGCTGATTAAAAAGTACATTTACTTTGAAATTTCCAGTGATACCACAAAATTTGTGCACTTCTGACTAGTAAACATATTGCCACAACATGAAGTAACTTAGAAATCAGGCTAAAGATACATGATTGAGACTCATCAACAAAAAATATAACTTCAAATCAAAATATATTTATCGTTATGATTAGCACTAATTCTTCCTGATTTCAAGTATGACTAAGGTATTATTTTATATAAAATAAAATGTAACTTTTTGTTTATCTCATTAGTCAACATGAAACTAGGTACTACTTTACTTCAGTTCAAAGAATTTAAGAAGATTGTTTTGCAAACTAGTTCTAGTTCTAAAGTGATTCATATATGTTTCCCTTTTTTCTCTCTACGAAAAGGACAATTTACGGTTGAGTCTATGATGTGATGTGACGACCAATATACCTTGACTAACTAACTATATATCAATTTTCTTGTCAAAAAAACTACTGTATATTTCAACTTCAAAGCATGGTCCATATTCATCGAATTATAACATATCCATTTTTAGTTTAGTGTCTAAAGAAAATTTCGTCACGTCTTTATTAGGATAAGATAGCCAACTAAGTCACAATAATACACTAGAAACAGAAATTAAATATTGACATAGAGAACATGATTGACGTATTCACAAACAATTAGAAAATATTAGAAATAAAAAGTCAAATGTGGAAAATTTATATTATAATTACTATAAATAAAAAATTACGAAACTTGAGAGAAAATGCTGAAATATAAAATTAATCTGTATTCCGTCTGTTTCGCACAATGATTACCAAAATTATATACAATTTTCATTTCATAAACTTACCAAAATCATATACATCCATAAAAAACGATTCCTGGAAGCATCTAAGGAAAGAAAATATATAATATTTATTGATTTAGATTCCCAATTAACCTACCTTCCCTTTCCAATTCTCAAACGTTCTAAATAAAGATAAAATCGCAAAAAATATTACCAAAACTAAAATCAACCTAAAAAAGTTAATTGAAATTTCTCAATTGGTTGAATAGGGACCAATAACATTCATGCTCATGGTCCATTTTTCTACAAATGTTGTTGAACTAACCACAGAGGGGAAGTGAACCACCCGGTTCATTGACATTGAAAACATGCATGCAAAATAGTAAAAGAAAACGGTTCAAGAAAAGCTGAACCGGGTGATTCAAGAAGAACGTACCCCACAACCGGTGTCTAAAGCGGTCCGGACGGACCCATCTTTAAGGTTGATGAGTTTTCCGATATCGTCAATGTATGCACCAGCGCCACGTGGAAACATGGTCCCACCACCAGGAAACCTGAACCGGTCACCTTCAAAATGAACCCAATTCTGGTTTTTTTTCTCAATCGTCAATTCTTTATGTGGCACATTAGCATACCAAGCCCAATCACGGCTCTCCGGCCACCGCGGCGGAACGCGGTAGCCATACGGTGCCGGTATCCGACACCGGAGAACCTCCTCTTTTTCCGGACAGTGTCTCTCTCGATAAATTAAATTCTCCCGAGGAAATTTCAACGATCGCTGTGTGTCCTCGCACGGAGTATACTCCGATAAAGCAACATCACAAACCGGCGCGTGGGTAACACGCTCTGAGGTTTCTGGTGGGTCGGGGACGTTATGATGGGCTGAGAAATCAAGAGTGGTGGAAGAAGTGGTGGTGGAGGTGAAATTAGCTGGTGGGCAATCAGGGCGGATGATGGTGGTGGAGTGATGGTTGTTGCCGGAGATGGCGGCGGAGGTGGTGGTGGGGGAGTTTTGCCATAGGCCAAGGAAGTAAAAAAAGGTGCAGAGGAAGATTGTGAAGGTGAGAAAGTAGATTCTTGAGAAAGGTTTGTTAGGTTTCTTGTTGAAAATTGATAAGAAAGAATTAGCCATTGTTGGATAAAGAAAACGGAGAGAAAGAGAAAGAAAAGGGTGGAAAAGAGTTACGACGAGCTATATGAAACCATGGACGTTACTTGTTTCATGAGAGTGACGCGGTTGTATTATTATGAACGTATATATAGAGAGAGAGAAAGAAAGAGAGAGAGAGAAAGAAGGTTTTGTTTGGACTGAGGGGTGTGTCAGAATAGACGGCTTGTGTTGTACTGTTAAGTGTTAAATAGACAAACTGTTTATTCTCTTTGCAGACTTTTTTTTATTTTATTTGATGGGAACAATTGTAGAATTTACTTTCAATTAAAATAAGGAATATTTGTTTCAAAACTATTGATAATTAAGAATTTTAATGTCGAATATTATTTTTTTCCGTATCGTAGAGATCTTTGTTTGGGTCCTTGAAAGTGTCGCTTACTAACTAGTAGTATATTGATCTTTGAGTTAATTTAATGGATAAAAAACTCCTCCAATGTATGTTTTAGGGTTAATTATGCTTAAAATTTTAAATTTTTTAATGATTTTTTACATACTTGTTTAAAACATTATAAAAGGTTCCACCACAATAAATTAGCTCAAAATTTTATTTTTAGGTCCAAATTTTTGTTAGTTTTATCTTGAATTTTTAACGTTTTAAAAAAATTATATTTAATTCATTATATGTTAAAAAATTCTAATTTTTTATAAAAGAGATTATTATAATGTTCTTAACATGTCTATTAAAAATCATTTAAAAATATAAAAGTTTAAGTATAATTAAACAAATTTCAATTTAATAGGGACCAACACATACTTTTAGTCCTTGTAAAATTAAAATTTGCTTAATTGTGCTTAAACTTTTAAATTTGTAACATATTTTTCGGATACTTACTTAGAATATATGCAAAGGTCCTCCGCAAAAAAGTAACTTAAAATTTTATTATTAGGTCCAAATTTTCATTAATATAATCTTGAAAATTTGGTTTTTTGAAAAATTCATATTTAACTCATTACATGTTAAAAAACTAAAAATTTGTATAAAAGAGTGTCTTACGATGTTATGAACATGTATGTAAAAAATCTTTCAAAAATTTAGAAGTTTAAGCATAATTAAACAAATTTTAATTTAACATGGACTAAAAACACTAACAGAAAATTTTATAGGGACTAAAAAGTGTGATTTATTTTTATAGAGACTAAAAACAAAACTGCAGATATTTATAGGAACCAAAAACTTAATTAACCCTATGTTTTATTAGTCAAATGCGTTCATAACTTTAATTGTGTTGATTTGTCTGTTACACTTGCCACTCCAACTGCATTGTTGGCCTTCCACGCTGACAGGGACTCAATTGTATAGAATAACAAACATTATAATGATTGTTTATGTCCTTCCTTTATTCTCTCTTCTTCTCTCCCTCATCAAACAACCAGCAAGCTCAATCCCTAATCTTAAAACTCCATTTTCGTTTTTAATATCTCTTCTCTCATCACCTGAGTTAATACCCAAATTCAATTGAGATTGAATATAATGGGAGGTGGGGCGATGCACAGGAAAAACATGGACAACAACAAAACCCATAACCATCTTTCTTATAGGTTCTAATTGCAACATACTTGATGCACCATTTGCTAGGTGGACATAATCATCTTTATTGTGGATATTTGACCCTTTGATGATGATGATCCATTTAATTTTTATATGGGGTGAAAATTTGACCTTGAGGGGGTTTGTTGATGTTGATGTTTCGGTGAGGTGGTGACACCGAAATAGGAGGAGACAAATCAAAAAAGCTATTAGAATCTATGGTTGGAGATTAGAGGAAGAAGATGAAGATTTTAGTTTGTTCCTCTTTTTCAAAAAGATGAAAGAATTTTGTTCCTTATTTCTTCATTGATTTTAAATAGTTGATGCATGGATCGAATTTTCTGGTTCAACTCAATGTAGCGCAAAGATCATTATTTTTCTCAAATATTTTGAGAGGGAGAGTATGGAGAAAGGTGAAGATTTGAGCTTGTTACTTTAACCCGAAAAATGTAAGGGATATTGCACTCATTTTCGTCCCTCTCCAACGTGGAAGTCGCAAATAAGCCTCCAACAAGGTAAAAATAATGGACACATCATCATACTTAACGGTCAGTTAACGTTTTGGACTATTATGACTAACATAGTTAACAATGGAGGAGAATTTGATAATTTTCATTGATTCGAGGACGTGTTTGATAGCGAGTGTCACTTTCAGGGGCGAAAATGGAGGTTTACTCTATTATAAATTATAGAACTAGTAAGAGACCCGTGCGACATTGAGATAACTATATAAAAAATAATTAGATTGTTGATATCGTAAAATGTTTATAGATATTAAATGAAAAGGACGAGTATCAATGTGTAATGTTTTTATTCAATATTTTTCTATTATATATACAAAATTTTACTAAATAATAGAGTGACAACAGTTATGGATTTTATTTGCTTATATAAGCGAAAACAAATTTTTATGTAGATATATGAGAAATTTGATATGATAAAATTTTGAAAACTCATGACTATTTTCAAAATCAAAGTTATTACAATGTCTCTATTAAATAACTTTTTATTTTATATGCAAAAAACCGTTCAACCTTTGTACTGCACCCGTTGCAGATTATATGTACTTATATCTGTACAAACAAATTTCTATCTTCATATATGAGAAAGTCAATATGATAAAATTTTCAAAACTCATGACTATTTTCAAAATCAAAATTATTGTAGCATTTCTATTAAATAACTTTTTATTTTTTATGCAAAAGATTGTTCAATATTTGCACCGCACCCGTTGCAGATTTTATGTACTTATATATGATAAAAGAAAATTACATACATATATGAGAAAGTCGATATGATAAAATTTTGAAAACTCCTGATTATTTTCAAAATCAAAATGTAGTGTTTCTATTAAATAACTTTTATTTTTTATTCAAAAGAATGTTCGATGTTTGCATCGCACCCGTTCCAGATTTTATGTACTTATATCTGTATAAACAAATTTTTATATACATATAAAAAAATTGATATGATAAAATTTTAGAAACTCGTGACTATTTTCAAAATATTAACATTAATGTAGTGTGTCTATTAAATAAATTTTTATTTTATATTTAAACCGCACTCGTTGAGGATTTTACATGCATATATATGTAGAAGAAAATTTTTATGTACCAATATGTGATAGTCGATATGATAAAATTTTGAAAACTCGTGACTCTTTTTAAAATATTAACATTAATGCAATGTGTCGATAAATTAAAATTTTATATGCAAAAGACAATTTAATGTTTGCACTATTCCGTTGTAAATTTTAAATGTTTATATTTGCATAAACAAATTTTATATACGTGTATGAGAAAGTCGATATAATAAAATATTGAAAACTCATGATTATTTTTAATATATAAACATCAATGTAGTGTTTCTATTAAATAAAAATTTAACAAGCAAAAGTGAAATATATTACGAAAAACATAAAATATCCATATTTATGTTGTACCATGTTGTGAAGGGCATAAAAATGCACTTTTTAAGGGATAAACTATCATATTTATGTTGTACCAAAAACATAAAATATAAAATATCCATATTTATCTCGTCAGAAAGCTAAGGTCGAATGAGACACCCAAACATAGTTGGGGATTACCTATACCAATAAAAAGCCATGGTACACTAAATGAGGTGCTTGGAGCTAATATGAGCCCTCCAAGTAATCAAATGGTTGCCCGGCTCTCGTGCCAAAAAGGTATAAATGTCAAAACACTCTTAGATGGAAATATGTAGCAAACCACTGAATACACATTCTTATTTTGAGAAAAGCCTCAATTCACCTTGAGACCTTAGTGACTTGAGCGTTGAAGTGTCTTTGCAGATACACTACCCTGCATTGGGGAAGAACCACTGTCAAGCATCGTATCATCTTCATAGCATCCGCTCCGGTTGTCTCTCCTAATCGTGTTCAAGATTAATGACGTCGTTTGTGGGGACAATAAGCATGTGTATAAATTGTAGAAATATTTTGCGAGCATTTGGTTTGCTAGCTAGAAACAATAAGCGTGTATAAATTGTATATCACATCTTGCAGATTATATGGTCAAAGCCTATTGATAAAATTTCTCCTAACTATGCATATTGGACGGTGAGTACCCGTCCGTCGTGCTATGCGCGCGGTCATCCACTTTCTCACGAGTCATGTTTTATCATAGTATAGTATAAGCTAGTTGCTACATTTATTAATTTCTCAAAATTCAAAATGATGTTTTAAAATTAGTCTAGATAATTGTAAAATAAAAATATTCTCATCTTTCATTTTCTTCTAATTGAATTCCAAACATCATGAACTCTTCTCGTTACAAACATGCTGGCGACGTGACGTGATTAGTTTCGTCGTCTTCTAAGCTTCATTTTCTTATTGGTTTTGATCAATAATTATTTATTGACGTTGAGTATATGGTTGTGCAACATATATCCAAACATACAAAGTGTACGTAGTGAAGTGCCCCACCATTCCTTAATTTGTGATATTTATATTTATAAAACTATAGCATAAGTACAACGAAGATAAGAGACATGTTACCATACAAATATGGATATGCATGGTGCATATAAACAGCCAAGAATTTTTATACAATGTTTAGAAGTCAAGATTAAACATGTAGTATAAAAAAAAATGGAAATGTTAACAAGTACTTAAGGATATTGTTTAAGCATATAAAAGTAGCAACTTTTACATTGGAAATTGTACGGTTATGACTTTAACAAATTTTTGACTTATATTTTTAAGACATAATTTCTTTTTGTAGATTCTTTAAACAATATCCTTAAGATAATTGTTAACAAGACCCAAAAAAATAATACTCAAAACATATAATAGTGGATCAATGCATATGCATGTATCTATTTGGCTAGGAATCGTTCTAGCCTTCTAGGTTTTTTCTATATAAATAGTTATTGCTTAAACCAAATAGAAAAATGGAAACTTGTATGAGTACACAATTTCTTGGTTGACATAGAATAACAGTTTCTTTTTAATAACAATCATGTTTATGAACCTATTTGGGGTTGGCCTAGTGATTGACTTGGGATCTTGGAGTGTGCTTCTCTCAAGGTCTCAGGTTCGATTCCCTCTGGTGCCAATTTCGGTGGGCAAGTCAATACAGAGTTTTGCTCTGGCTTATAACGGGGCCCCCACAAGTGGGCGGTGGGATTGGTTCCCTCGAATTAGTCTGTCCTTGGATCGGATATCGAGTTTTTAAAAAAAATAATCATGTTTATGATAGTATGCAATATTATTCAGACCAAATGAAAGTGTGTGAAGATGTGCAGTCCTACAAAGCTCCATTTTTTAAGACAATGATCACTTGTGTAGAAAATATATATTTTAAGTCAATTTTATAGGCAAGTATCTTAAAATGTTTTGATATCGTAGTATGAGTGACACCTTTAGATTAAATCTTCTCCTACCCTTGTTCTCCCCTTCTCCCTTTTCACAAAATTGTATCGTCTCTCTCTAGATTTTAGAGAAAAGATCAAGAGAAAGGGAAAATAAAAAAATTTAGAAATAAGATCGAGTGAGAGAGATGGATAGACACAAATTAGAAAAGGAGGGAGAAGAAGAGAATGATGGCAAGGAGATGATCCATTAAACACCTTTTAAGCCGGACAGTTTCAAATTGTCTTAAAAAACTCATGTTTTAAGTTGGTTTCTATTAACTACTGGCTCAAAATATTATTTTTAAAAAATAATTATTATTATAATTTTGTCTAGAGTTAATTAGAAAAATTACATAATATTGTAGTCAAATGTATAAGACACAGCTAACCATGTATATATCTTATTAGTTTAGTTATAATATACATCTATAACTAAACTAGGAAAAGTAGGAATATGAGATTGTGGAAACATGTTGATGAAACAAATAACCAAATTTCGGAGAGAGCTACCCCTCTTCTTGAAGTTTGGAGATTGACCAAGGTGGTGAAAGCAAATGGACATAGCAGTTTGAATACTATAAATGGTGTGCATCAATAGCAGAATGGTGCTAGGGGAAGAGACAGTCGAAACCGACTCCAATACAGTACAAGTGTAACATAAACGCCTCATTTTCCTCATATCACCATAAGGTAACAGTTGTTTCGTGATCGCAAAGACTCTTTGGTTTTCCTCGTTGTGTTCAGTTAATATTGGGGAAGCATTGGAGCCATATTATGTGTTATTATATGATTGCATGACCTTTAGTTCGATAACATTGATTTTATTCTTGAGTCAAAGAAGATGATGGATTCCTTTCACCAAGGCAGCATAGACATTACACAATACATAATAACTAGGCTTTCCTTTCAAAAAAAAAAAAAACATAATAACTAGGCTTAATACATGTTTTGGTCCCTTAACTTAATTTTGGATTTCAATTTGATCCCCTAACTTTAAACTGTCTTAATTTGGTCTCATAAGTATACCTCTGTTTACTCAAGTGGTCTTTTATGTTAGTTTTTGTAAAAAAAAAAAAACGTTAACTTTGTCCATGTTGGCATAATGAGTTAGAGAGAATGAAGAAAATACAGAGAGAGAAGGAGAAGAAAATCTAGAGAGAGAACTTGAAGATTGAAACTGAAGATTGAAGAAAATCTGAAAACGAAGTGGATTTTTGAACTCAAATCGACATTCCAGGTTTGTTTCCTCGTCTTATTCGCGAATCAAATAGTTAAAAAATGTTTTTTTTTTCTCATTTGGGTTTTGAAACACTCTAGGATTTTCAAGATTTCAATGAATTTTTTACTTTTAAAGGTTCATTTCATCTTCTTCTTCGCAAATCTCAAGTTAAAACATGTTTGTATGTCTGATTAGGGTTTTGAAAATTATTTAGGGTTTTCAAAAATTTCAATGAATTTGTATGTCTGATTAATCCATTTAATTGTTTCAAATATTTTTTAATTAATAATTTAAATAAAAAAAGTCACCCTAAAATCATATATCTCTTTAAATATAAGCATAGAGGAAGTACCGTTTGAATCGTAAATTCACACAATAAGTCGAGGTGTCAGGGTTCGAACCTCCATCCAATAATTTCAGCATTTTTATCAATTGAGTTACGACCTCAACAAAACGTCAAAATTATTCAGCAAAACGTCGTGACTAAGATTTGAATCCTAACTATTCTATTTATGTGTGTATGTTTATGATGACTATTGTCATTTTATCCAAATATCAAAAAATATAGTTTACATATTTTTTTTAAGGAGTGATTTCTTTTATCAAATCCTCTCCTTGATAAACAAATATTTAGATTAAATCCTAAATTAATTTTTTTAATGCATCGCATCACATCATTTAATTTTATTTTTTTTATAATACGTCACGGTTATGTTAACTTGTGCTCTAAGGACATACGTTAAGGAACCAAAAAAAAGCAGCTGTGCATTGGAAAACATTATTATTTTTTTTTAGATAGATAGTCGAAATGATAAAGTCATTATAAACTCACACACACAAGTGGAGGTACCGAGGTTCGAACTTCGATCATGACATCCGACCTAACAATTTCGCTATTTTACCAGTTGAGCTAGGATTTCTTAATCATAATATTTTAACTCTTAAAAAAATTGAATGCACTTTCTAGAAGAAAAAAAAAATTACTCGCCTTAATTGAAATATTTTTCTTCCTCTCAAAGAGTAGTTATCCAAAAAAAAAAAATCTAAATATTTTTCTTAATTTGGTCGCATCTTTGCACTATTAAAAAAGTAATATCTATCTTCTTCTTCTCTTCTGCGATTTTCTTTGATTATACCTCCAGGGTTTCGCTCCTTCATGGACTCATAGAAGGTTAAATTTTTTCGATCTTCTCCTCAATTTCTCTATAATCTCGTATACCCTTTTACTCTCTGCCTTCAATTTTCATTATTCTTCAGAAATTTCGCCTCTCAATTCAATTTTCCATTCTCTTTCCCCTCTTTCAATTCACTATTTGTTGTTACGAATTTAACCTTTTTGTCTTGATTGTGATGGTTTTGATTACCCAATTACCTTAATTTCATGACCCATTTCTCAATTCCTTTGATTTTCACGTTTTTTAATTTTGAATTTGTTTGGTTATGTTTTAGGTTGATCATGTTTATGTGATTAAAGTAATTGGCTTTATCTCTCTTGAAAATTGCAATGTATTCTACCATTATCTGTTTGTGCCATGATTTGATTGTTGACCTAATTGGTGGATATTTTTTTTTTCTTTCAATTTCTGTAACCCCATTACTTTGAATTTTGAAATTATGTATCTTAGGAATAAGAAAAAGGAAGTTAAAAAAACCTTATTTTTTTGGGCATGTATTGTTGTTTTAATATTGGTTTTAAATATTCATGAATAAGAAGGAACCACTTTGATCAATTAAAAAATGTTATAAAATATGGACCGAATTTTTGTATATATATTTGATTCTTCTGCCTCACTTTTGAAGTTGACAATGCCATTGCCAACTGTTGTAGTTGACCTTTTGATTCAATTTTGTAGGTTGGAGAAGATAACCTAGTTTGGTTTATTCACCAACTTCCATGTCCATGATGGACCATTCTAATGATTTTCTCAGCCTGATCGATATCGATACTTCTCTCAAAATTTTCAAGTGTCTGGATGATCCAGCGGATCTAGTCCGTGTCTGCTGTGTTTCGCGATCTTGGAGACATTTTGGTGAGTTATAGTTGTACTTTATTTTTATGCCTCAGTCTCATGAGAAGTTGAAGTTTAGATCCTTGATGGCATATGTTTTACATTTCATTTTACTTCTGATATGTCTGTCCTTTTAGAATTGTGCTCTCTGCTATATTTTACTAGAGGTTAAATCCTCATACTGCTCACACCTTTACAACTTAAAGTTAAATCCAGGCACTAAGCATTGTTTATGATGAAAATATGTACATATCATAGTGACAACTAGTTCTTATTCGAAACTATCTTTGTTTTAACTACTTCAAGCACAGAGCATTATTCTATATGACAAGAATTCCTATTTGTCGTAGAAATGCACAATTTCTTATTAGTATCTTTCTTTGTTTCAACTACTTTAGCATAATATACAGTAACACACTCTTTTGGTGCCTCTAAGATGCACTCACTTTCATTTTTGGGCCTTTGAAGTTAACTGAGGTAGGCTTTTCATGAATGTAAATATACCGATTTTGAGCACATATGTAACTGAGTAAGTTTGACGCAGACTTGGAGGCTAACTCAGGCATAAGGCAACTGTTTGACAAGAATAAATATAAATATCTGACATACCTGTACTTAGTGAAATTTAATATCTCCACGAACTACTGGTTTAGATCCTACTATGGCTAAATTTTTTAAAAAAAAAAATGCTGGTTTGATGTCTTAAATGGGGACTTTTGACATGGTCAGTATATCATTTAGTATATTTGACTGGAAAGTGATGATAAGATATTTCGCATGAATTTTATTTGATCTTGATATGGGATAGGATCGAGCATTGATGTATTATTTTAGCAATCCTTATTACTTATGAGTTATGCATTGAGATTTGAAGGTAAATTTATATTGGTCTTGTTTTCTTCTACATTATCTTTCCATTAAAAAAGCACCTATCCCTTTCAAAATAAATAATTAGAAAAACACCTATCAAATGAAAGAAACAAGTTCATTACCAGTGGGTAATGCAGTCGCAACTGGATTTCTCATTCTTTATAGATAAAAAATTCAATTGAAAATATTTATTGCAATGATTAACTGATGCTATGGTTTGCAGTGGTTACAAATGGCCTTTCTAAGCAGTTGTGCTTGAGAATGTTTCCTCAATTATCTAGGGTTGCTTCTGTTGTTGAACTGAACCAGAATGGAGTAAATGGACAAACAGATGTTGGATCTAGCCAATCTATAAGTCCAGCTCTGCAGAAAGATCATAGAGTCTATAGTTATTTTGCCAATTCCTGCTTATCTCCTGTAGCTGTGGATTGCATAGCTAAGGCAATTGGTGCTTCTAGCACTGATAATTTCCCTCAGGAGAGCATTGATCACACTCTTGATGAAAGAGACAACGTTGCTGGTAGATTTTCCTATTGGTCAAGTAGTGGACAAAGTAATCCCAATGTGCCCGAGACATTAACATACCACTTGACCTCTCAAATATGTGTTATTACAGAAATCAATATTCAGCCTTTCCAAGGTGATATTTGAAATCTTCAGAAACTATGTGCTCGACTCATTTATTTGACTTTCTATGTTTTTTTGCTAACAATATTTTTTAACTGTCCAGCTCACTTTCAGATGGGGTCACCTATATATTCAGCAAAATCTGTTAGGTTTAAAATGGGTCATCTTAAAGCCTCTTTAGATGATTTAGCTGGTGAAACAATACCCAAAAAAAGAGATAATTTAGCTGATGAAAGTGAAAAGTATGTATGGACCTATACATCACCGGAGTTTCCAATGGCTCAGGTTTGTAACTTTGTATATCAGCTAGTTTCTGTACTTGTTTTTCATTGAATAATTTCTTTTACATTGATTTCTTGATGCTTGATACGAAAAACTAGATATGCTTTGTTTAAAAGGACACTCTTCTATAAATATTGCAAGTAAATTGAAAAGTAAATTTGTTGGATGATCAGAAAATGTATTACCCTCCAAAGTAGTTGAATGACCTAGCATGACGTTGCTGAGGAAAATAATATGAAAGCTGTACAACTGAATATTAATTCTACATTCAAATAATTTTCCTTGAGTAACACTCTACTAATGTTTTTAACAATTGGAACTGTTTTATGTTTTTTCTGAAAACGATTCCTTGTGAACAGGAAAACCGGCTACAGAAGTTCACGCTTCCAGAACCTGTACTCTGTATTGGTGGTATCTTGCAGATTGAGCTTTTGGAAAGGGTACAGAGGCAAGAAATGGATGGCTTATTATACATTTGGTGCGTTTATTCATTAGCAAACTTGTGTGTTGAGGTTTTATTAAAATTGTTGGCAGAGTACGCGTAGTATCTTAAATAAATTCACAATAAGCCTGATGGAGACTTGGTTTTAACTACAATTTAATCGTATTGTGTGCACAAATGATGTTAACTTGAGTCCTGCTGAAAGGTGTAATGATGTTAACTTGAGTACTGCTGAAAGGTGTTTTAATTTCATAGTGGTTGTCCCTTCGATTTTGAGGTTATTTCTTTTGTCAATTTTAGGAATTATAAAAAAACTTATAGATTCCATGGTTTTTTTATACTGCATATGGTTGCAATCAAGTCAGGTTTTGAGCAGGATTGCCTCACATGGAACCATGCCTGGATTGAGTGGTTTATTTATCCTCTCAATAACTCAAACCCTAAACCCTAGGAAGTTATAATCTGGTGACTGGTTAAACAAGACAGTGTGTGCTATTTGAAAGTTAAGAAAGGTAGTAGGTAATCTATTAATGAGGTATATTGCAGTAAGAAAGGCATGGTCCCAGTGTGATAAAGGGAGGGAGGCATGACTTAAAAGAGTGAGTTCTAACTTGACAATGTGTCGATGTATATACGCTCCACAACACAAACTGGACTTTACCTTGAGCTTGCAGGGGAGGTGGGGGTGGTGTATTAGAATATAGAAGTTAGTTTAGTTAGATGACAGCTGTCTTTGATTAATGACAGTTGTAACAAACTCAGATAGTTGATGTAGGTTAAGTCATTGTTATTGAACGATAAGGCAGTTATGTAAAGCTATTGGCGGCCTCTTGTAACTGCAATCAGAATCATTTCAATACAACAAAATTCTGAAACTGTCTTTCTCTCTCTCCTTTCTTTCATCTTACAGTGAGTTTGTCTAGCTGCAGGCTAGATGCTTTGCTGTTCTTTCTAACTGAAATTCAGTTGTTCCTATCTCGTAGCAAAAAATAACAAGTTATGCTTAGCTTTTGTCTTATTGCATGGGGATTGTTAATGGTTTTAGCCTTGTATTAATGATCCGACATCCTTTGTGTCCTCTTTTATAAGAATCCTTTGTTGTGCTGATACAACCACCTAGGCTAGAGTTCAATCACTTCAATACCCAGACCCTGGTAGATGGGACCACAATATTTTAATTATTTTGGTTTAAAGGCTGCTTAATTCAGGCACATTTGGCATGCTTATTCTCTCTCCAGAAGATACTTATCTGTCAATCAATATTTTCCCTCATCCCCCTTTCTTAGTTTTCTTTTTTATGTTGTTTTATGTCATTGCTGATTATTGCCTTTCATCCTAATGGTTGGTGCATTCATGGAAAATTAAAAATTCTAACGGGCTGTTTTCTCCAAATTTTATAAAGATTAACACGAACTTTCACCAAAATCTTGTTAAACATTAATAGGGAAGTGCTATTGAATCTGCCCTTTCTCTGTTCTATTTTACACTTATAATTCAATTTGAAGAAGTTTCCCTAAGTAGTATTTGATAGAGCAAGATGCAACAAAATGGGTTTTTTTAGCTACATAATCTATAAGTTAAGAAATGGATACACTTTGGTTTGATTAAAAAGGGGCTTGTCAAACTCTACCTAATAAATATTGCATAAAAAAAAAAAAGGATTGTAGATACTTGTGCAAAGTTCCTGACTTTCAATTGTGAATGCAGTGTTGCTCATGTTCAAGCTCTGGGAATTCAGTTGTCACCAGCATTCACTGTTGATGTTCTTGGGCCCTCTGGAATGTTTGTGTTGAAGAGAAACCACCGGCCTAACTGTCAACCCACAGTGACTTCTGAAAATGAGTCTGAAGCAATCATAACTGATAGACATTTCCGACAGATTGTGACTATATTGCGGGCACAAGTAATGGGAGTAGAAGCTATGGATGGTTGGGATGAAGATGAATATGAAATTGATGATGATTTTGATGAAGATAATCCCTTGTGATCTTTGCTTTGCTGGTATAAACTGTGACGACACCCCCACCCCCCAAACAATAAAGGAGAGAAGAAAATTTAAGAAACTTCAAGTGAGGAATCGTTGCGATGAAACCTGTTTCTATGTATACTGTAACCTTTTAAAGTTCAGGTTTTCTGTGATTTTACTATTTATTTTTATTCTCAGTATCTTATAGTCTTGGATTGTAATCTGTTTAAATTAAATTCCTTGCTGTAGTTGTACTAACTGTCTGCCAGAAGCCCAGAAACTTAATTGGTTGAGTATGTCATGTTTATTTGTTTAACTCAGTCCTTTTCGGTGGAGCGAATTTGGATTTTCACCCTCCAATCTGTTTTGATCTGTCCAGCACAATCCATCAAAACAGGGTTGGCTTGTAAGGCTCATTTTTAATTTAATTTATTGATTTTACCTTTCTTCTGTTTTGTTCAATTTTTTAGAGTATTTTTCTAAATAATGAAAAACTGGTTTGAATCAGGTGCCAAAATTTTTTATGCATTTATGTTATCAAGTAAGTATACATTGTTTTCTAAGTATAGAAAATAAATACCATTTTTTACTCTTAATTTATCGAAAAAGATTACATACCTTTACTTATTAAGGCATATTTACTATATTTTCTCTCAAAGACAAATACTTTCAAGTTGATATTGAGGGTTTAAGTTGAACTCTAATCACACCTAAAGCATTAGGATGCATGTTTTCCCCAAGAGAGAGCTCTGGTGGAGTTTACCCTCATCCATTCTATCTTCTCAATGATACAAGTGAATGAATATCTTGTTAGGGTAGAGGCGTCAAAGAATAACCGTTGTGGTTGACGACTTCTATTAAAGGGACTCTCCATCAAAACTCATTGACTTGTGCAACAATGCTTTTCAAGCTTTGGAAGCCATTATGTCTATGGAGAATAGTTACGATAAGGTTTTTTCCATTGGTTCCTGGAGTCTACAAATTGTCTTTTTTCTTTCTATGGTTGACTATATTTGTATATTGAGGAGTGTTATAAACACTCTTTTTTTAATACTCTCTTTAACATTTACTCTCTTGGATAAATACACATGATCTTACTTGGGATTATCAAATTTGGACGAGTACATCTTTGTCTATTGGTTTGCCCTAACCTTAGAGCGTTAGTTTCGTATAATAAATTATCAATTGCCCAAAAAAAATTCTTTTATATACACATAACACTTTTTTCTTTTCCCTCTTTTTATCTTCCTTTCACACATTACCATCGCACCATTATCATATTAGTTACTTTCTCTATCTTCTTCTTTTTACATTGAATTTATATCTACTTTCAGGAATGAGATTTAACTTAATTTAAACTTGCTTAAATTAAGGATGCAACATAATTTGATCCCCTCCGGAATATTATCTCAGAAATAGTACAAATAGATTGAAATGAAAATATATCAGAGAAAAAACTCTTAGGTAACATGTTAACGTGAGAATCAATTGTAGATTAAATGAAAAAAAAAAAACTATGATTTTTTTAGAGAGGGAGAGAGACAGAATAACTATGACTTTTTTTTTTAATAAACTGTAATTTTTTTAAAGAATGGCTTATTGTCTTGGTTAAAATTTGCTTAGACATCTTTTTAACTAATTCGGTTTCTTCATAAATATCTATAAGCTTATAAGAATATTCTCGTAAATAAAGGAAATCTAAGTTAATTTTAATTTGAAAATCCTATGGATGAAAAATTACATACATTCAAATGAGAATCGACCAGTGATTCTTGTTTCACCTTCATAGAATGGAAAGAATTGGCATATGAGTATGCAACAATTTTAGCCTTGGTTTCAAAGAACAAGCAAAAATTCATAAGTGGCAGCAAATCACACCATGCTCATATTCCATGTTTGAGTGATCATAGTACACTATATATCAGAATAAATTGTGAAATGCATAGTTTGGATGCAGTTACATGTGTGAAAATATCTTCAAGATAAAAAATATATTCATCCAATCTTCGTGTAAAATTCCATCATAGTTTAAAGTCACTCAAATTTTAAGAGAAATTAATTTAAACAATGATGGAATTTGAGTGACTTTAAACTTAAGTTTTATAAATTAAATCCTAAATTTAGTCCTGTCTATAAATTAAATCCTGTCTATAAATTAAATCCTATAGACACTAACCCTGTCTATAAATTAAATCCTAAACTTAAGTTTTAGAAAAACAATTTGTGAATGTACAACCAATTTAGTCCTTTAAAATATACAACATCATACAACTCTTTCATCTATAAGCATCAAATTTTCTCTTCAATTATAAACTCAATATATCGCAAAAATTGATGTAATTTTACGACAAAACATTAAAGTGATAATTTGACATTGCATAACTTCAGAGTATAAATTTATATATTTATAATAACCGAAAGAGTTTGAAGGACCAAATCCAAAACAACAAGTCCAAACAGGGCCTTGTTTTCTACTAAGACGAAAACCATACCAATTAATATCTCCTGACAAATTCATACAATTATTTAACAACAAAGAAGCATGACGGGAGCCAGTTTATTCTTTCATTGCTCACGATGTCTTTGACTTAGCTGAGGCAGGAGGAAGCAACTGCTTAGACAAACCAGAGATCATTGTCAGTGAAAGTAATACTCCTAAGCAAAATTGCAGCACAACACAAGTAAAAAGAATACGACTCTTCAATGATAAAGGGGCGCATTTTTATCTGCCGTAAAATTTTAGTTTAATGAATTTGAACTGAAAATGTGAATAAACACAGGTCTAATCATATTTCACTGTCTTGATACATCACAATAAAAACTTATTTGATCTATTGACAAGATAGTGACATATAGTTGAACGGACATGTAAAACTCGTTACTATCATTGTGTAGTTATTAAACTCTTAATTTTGAACATTGTCAACACAATTTATGCTGTTATCGAGTAATCTCTAAATTTGTTTGCCTCGTTCATCAGTTGTGTAAAAGGTACATGCCACTTGCCAGTGTTATCAAATCTTGGATACCCGAGTACAGCACCCGACCACGAAAATGCTACAAGATAACGGATAGTAGGATGGCCCTATGTTGAAACTTCTATATATTTTATAATAAAAAGTCAACAACTAGCTGTGAATCTGTGACTAACTAGTGAGAGGGTGAAAATGACATTAGGTCAGGAGAAGTCTAAACGCTGTTCAGGTGCTTTTTAATTGTGAAATTTCTAAAATTCCCAGAGTAAAAAAGGCCTAATGTTTAAACCTTAAGGGCTAATGTAGATTTTGTTATATCATTCTGATAGCTTTAGCAGCTATTTTGGCTGCTACTGCGTGTCTTTTAGCGAAAAGCAGCTGCTCCCAGCTGCTACACCGCTGTAGCACACTATTGACAACACTGGTATGTGTGCGCTACACATAGGACACAGATACAAAAATTTCGGGACTCCAAGAAAAATAGGAAGCAAACTCTAATAAAACAAGCAAGTAACATGTACCTGATAGCAAGATATTAGAGATGAAACAAATCCAAATGCCCCGGTGACACGGGGAGTGACTTTCTCGGGTGCCAACTGAAGCAGTCCGACTGCTACCACTGTATCAATGCCTGCTTTGATGAGTGAAAGAGTCCTCTCATTTGATTTTTTTAGCTTGGCCTGGTATTGCTCATTCTGCATCATAAGTAATAAAGGTAAGGAAATTGCAGCCCTGAAGTAAACCAAAGACAGAAACTTTGAAGAATTTATACACATGCATGGACAACATACATCATATTTATTACTGTTCTTGATTTCTCTCTCTATCTTCTTCATTGATCCAGAGAGTCTTCCAAGCTCCCCGAGCTAATCAAACACATAAAATGTCATACATAGGTCAAAAGAAGTGAAAAAATAAAACAGCAAGATTGGTGCATATATATTTGTTAGCATCAATGAGGAAGATATGTATAAGCCACAAACCTCAACCAAGGAGGTACATATTGAGGAACCCAGCCAACAGTAGAGAGAAATCCGGCCAACCAGCTCAGTACGTTCTTTATTCTGTAGTTACACAATAAAATCCGTGTATAGTGTTGGATGGTAATAATACAAAAGCAAACAACAGGAGCTGATGGAAACAATTATTTCTTACGTCGATGACACCGGTTCTACCAAGCCACACAAATTGATCAAGAAACAAGAAAGTGGACAGCAATGCATTCTTGGACTGAAAAAAATAAACAAGACATTAGGAAAATAAATTAAAGATTGAAAAGGATAATAAATGTCCTAAGAATTATCATACCTTTCCCAGCAGAATTAGGGGGAGGGGTGTGCCTTGTGGCGATGGACTTATCAGAGCATGCAGGTCATTGACAAACTGCAATTAAAGAGTGAAGTATTATTACACGAACTAATTATTGGCAACATCATTTTTTATGTCAGAATATCTATCGGAATGTTATATATGGGTAATACTAAACAAAGCTAAGCATTAGACTTTCTCAAATTTACCCTTTTATACTTGTGTCCCTCAGAACCCGAACAAAGAATATTAAGCATACAACAGACCTCGTCTTCTTTAAACAAATCAATCATTGAGGATATTTCATTATAAACTGTGTACCAAAATGGGCACCAAAAAAAAAGGATAAATGGTCTAGCATACTTCAAAAAGAAAGAGAAAATTAACCTAACCTTGAATAGACGAAAAACTTTCCGTGCTAAGCTGGTTGTTTTGTCAACATTCTGCGCTTTACCAGGTTCTCCATTACTCAAGAATTTGGAACCATATTGAATCGCTCTGCATATCTTGTCCCTTGCCTCAGCCTTGTTCAAATACAAAACAAGAAGGCCAAGTTCTGCCCTGGTTGCATCCAATGTGCTCATTTTCTATGCTAATTAGTAATCACTGCCATAAACAAAATAATAGCATGGTTCATATTAAACGAGGAGGGCAATGAGAATTTGGGTTTACTAATCTTACTTTCCATAGCATTGTTTTTAAAGAGTTTTTAAAAAAAATTCAGTGCCACGTACAAAATTGTTAAACTATATTCAAATGAATAACCACAAAATGCTGATAATTTTCTAGGACTAACAATTTAGCACTGCTATTAGAACTTAATCAAGACAATGAAAGCTTGATAAGTGTGACACTGGTAAGCGACTAGCAGACCTTCCACAAAGTAAGTGACATCATCTGCCGAACTATTGTTTGAATGCAAAAAACGGATGTTTGAATACTCATATTTCTCACAACCATCAAATCCAATGGAGAAACTCCATTTAAAATATCAGAAAAAGTGAAAACACAGAAAACACATTGAGCGTCTTTAGATTTCAATATACAACACATTGAATTTTCTTTTCTCTGTCATTTATTCACTCAGCCTTCAATCAAGGGACTAAACATAACAAAAATCAGCCTTCAGGTATGAATCTTTCTGCCAGGCGCATGAAGCACCCCTATTTTTCTTGGATGTATTAGGCCCACGTTATTTTTCTACTCTATTCTATTTTTATTAATCTCAACCCAAACCCAGTTTGATTTCATTGGAAACTTGCAGTAACTCTCCACCAGACCAAATACCCATTCCTTGCAAGATATTTACTAATTTTCCATCATACCGTGGTAATCCAATCTTACAAACAATGTTCAAAGCACTCAAGCACACACAGATTGGCCAATTAATGGCTGTCAACAACAAAAGGCTTATTACTTTTCACTTGATGGGATTGGCAACACGGATTAAATGATGCCTGTATCTTTTGTCATAAACAAGAGGATATCTCCTAAAAATCATCCTTGGAAATATAAAGATATAACCGAGGTGATATCTGGTGAGGGTGAGAGAAATTTCCACCATTATAACATCCCTTCCAACTGAGACTACAATAGGGCTAAGCTTTCAAGGTTGGAGATCTTTTCTTCAAACTCTATAAAATACAGAACATTCAATCCTGGTTCTGTGACTTCTGTCTCCAGGTGAGAACTTGGATGAGATCAGAAATGATCCTTTTTTCTTATCTATAATCACCTAAACAATATGTTCTTAAACTCGTCAATGAATAGATTAGTTAGTAGTACCTATGAAGCACTGACACAGACACAACATCAAACAGACAAAACATCAGACATGACACTGACGCGTCAAACCGGTAGTAACTTGAGAAAATGAAATAATTGAACGTAACCAGATGAGTCAGCATCGGACACATCTTCAATCTTTAGTATCTGTGCTACATAGGTTAGTTAGGCACTCCAAATTCTAAAACAATGGTCTGGTTCACAAGTTCAAAGGCAAAGAAGGGTTATTTGCACGAACAAAATGATTTGATAGATATCATAAGGTTGACCTGACCATGGTTGCTTAAATTCACCCAAAAGAACAATCTTCCTCTCTCTATAACACAAATCATTGAAACCAACAAGCAAATAAGGGCATCAAATCAACATCCATGTTTATATGTATATTAACAGAAATTAACTAAACATTCAAAGAACTTTCATCAAATCAACCACAATTAAAATTCATATATAAAATTCACTCAATCAAATCATATGAGTGACAACATCAAAATCTTCCATTTCTCAGTTCTTTTCTATCAATTTCACACCAACAAATCATATAACAAACAACATAACAATTATAATAATCATAATAACAGCAAAACCAAACAATTAAAGCAAATCATAAAAATTCAACGACCCAGTTTCAGAAATCTGAATTCAGAATCAAAATAACATCCCATCAAGCTGACCCAGAATGAAAATTGACATACCCCACCTTAAAAGATATGAACTTTTGTATCTGAAAACAACTGGGGCACGTGAATTATTCTATTTGCTAATGATTGAAAAAAGAAAAAGAAAAAATCACGGAGAGAGAGAGGGAGAGAGTACCGAAGAAATAGTGTTGGATAATCACAGAAATTGAGCGAGGAGAAAGAGCTAGGTAGCTATGTATGAATTGGGCTTGTAGGAGATATAGAATAGAATTGTGATAAGGGCTTGTTTGGTTGTGTATTTCCCAAAACAAACAAACAAAAATGGATTAAATTGAATGTGCTTTTATTTCATTACCAAACTAGTACTATTGTATATGGAAAAATGATGAACCGTTCGATCGATGAGTCCTATGTCAACGTTGTTGGTACATCATTGGCTAAGGATTAGAGTTTGTTTCTATTGGGATTGTGGGATTGTGGGATCGACAAGTTGTTGCACACAATTCAAGGCCTATTTTGCAATTGATTTGGATTATACAATTCAAATGTGTTTTGCTTGTTGTGATTTTATAACAGAGAAATGATATTTTTACGATCATAAAAATACGAACTTGAATCACATCTGACTATGAAAAAAAAATGTATTTGAATACTATAATTTTTTCTACTCTATCTGTTTCTCGCGTTAAATATTTTTTCTTCTAAAAATACTCTTTGTTCATACTTTAAAATACTCACTCTTTTAAGATTTTATAAAAAGTGATTTTTGAATTATATAATCTGAATTATGTTTTGCATTGACTTTTAATCGTATATTATTTCAATGACATAATTATAAATGACAAAAATATAAAATAAATGTATATATAAACAAAATTAAAAGGACAAAGATGATACAAATTATCATTTTATTAATATTAATATATCAATACATTTACAATAAAGTTGAAGCTTTCCTTAAAAAAATAAAGTTGAACTTAAAGTTTAGGGTAATCTTATCTAGTGTCCCCGGGACACTAGTTAAGGAGCATTAAATGAACAAATTCCACTTATTAAACTTTAATTAAAGTAATAAATAAGACAATTAATTAAAAGAAGAAAAATGTGTATTCAATACTCTATCAAATTTCCTATTTTGTGATATAAGCATGGAATCCTATTTTGTTTTCAAGAATATTTTGTAATTTTTACACATTTGATGATTTTGTATTTGATATTTTTTTTTTGAGAGATTGTATTTGATATTTTAATTGGTTGTGTTTTATCTTTAGAATTGTTAATTTATTTTAGATTTTATTTTAATTGAAAATGTTGCTAATTATGCATAGGCTTCCCTGAATTGGTTTAAAAAAATATGATTCACAAAAAATTTACGGAAAGAAAAATTGGTTTGAGTAAAATCCACAAGAAGAAAAAAATTTGTTAAGAAATGAAAAGGATATAAAAATGTAAATATGAAATGGAAAATGAAATTTAACGGACTATTAAATACACTTTTTTTTATTTTAATTAGTTACCTTATTTATCACTTTAATTAAAGTAAAATAAGTGGAATCTGTTCATTTATTGCTCCTTAACCAGTGTCTCGAGGCACTGGTTAGCAACACCCTAAAGTTTATTACATAAATGGAAATGTTAACGAATGCCTCCGGGGCACTCTTTAAGCACTTTAAATAGTAAGGTTTTAATGAAAAATTGTGTATTGAATGCATTGAAAATTGTAATAGTTGACTTTTTAAAAGAATAATTCTAAAGTTATGATGCTTAAAGAGTGCCTCAGGGCACTCGTTAACAAGACCCTTATATAAAATATTCAAACACCTAATGCTAATTTATTAAAAACCTATTGCTAAACTTGTGGTGCAAGAAGATGGGGTGGGGGAAGATGGATGGGGAAGGAGAAAAGATGGAGAGAGGAGGGGGCTGAGGTATGGTTTGTTTTCTCTCTGGCTAGGATGAAAGAGACCTTGATGATAACTTTACACTCAAGTAGACCAACCTCACACCCACACATATGACGCTTCTTTATAGTGTGGCACCATCCTTGACCTTTCTTGAAATTCTGGAGTAGCTATTTTGGATCAAATACCAACGAGAGAAACACATTATTGTATAAGAAAGGAGAGGAGAGAGTGTGAGATGGTTTAAAGAGTATTTATAAGGGGAATTTGTGAAAAGTAAGTTGTATAGAGTGTAACAATTCATGAGCGAGGGTCAAAATTGCGAAGGTTTAAACAATATACTCCCTCCGTCCCTATATATAACCCCTTTTGTTTTTTTTCACATTTCTTAAGAAAGTTGTTAATACAATTAATGTGTCTATTTTGTGTGTTAATATTATCAAATTATTATTTGTTTGTATGTATATTAAATTTGACTTCTCATATTTCAAGATAAATTAGTAGTATTAATTAGGGGTATGTTTAGGAAAAAATCATAAATGCATCTAGTAATTTAAAAAAAAAATTATATTTAAGAACAATTTTTTAGTCAAATGAGTGGTTATATATAGGAATGGAGGGAGTACATATTTGATTTGAATTGCAAAATGCACACATATTTAATATGCATCAATATAACATGAGTATATCTATATTTTTTTTGTGATACATGAATTGATTAAAATAAATAAATCAATATGATATTTTAAATTATCTGCACCACTGAGTGACTAAGCAACAAGCACTCATTTTTATCCAAATTTAGTTTGCATCCCATATCACATGACATGCCCGTCGATCCTTCAACAAAAAGAAAACACATGCCCATCGTTGAATTGATAAAAAAAATCTTAAAATCATGGAGAACCATTGCAAAGTTACTTAACAAATTCAATGCAAAATTCAACGATATGCTAAAAAGTAGTATTATAAAAGTATAATTATTTTTTTGTTAAAGAATACTCAAACAAATAAATACTTTTTTTATTTGGTGAAAAAAGAACGTATTAAAGTTGAACCTATGACAAATAATTTTTTTTGGGGATGACAAATAAATATTATCAACAAATAAAATACAATAATAAAATAATTAAGTTATTAAAAAATTGGGTCTTGCTCACAAGTGCAATGGTTAAGGAATCTATAAATAGAAAATTTGTATTGAAAATATACGTTTTGATTTTATTTTTTTACAAAAATAAACGATATCCATCTATTCAAATTGATAGATTACATCGATACAATGCAAATTCAAATTCGCTAAAAACAAAAAGGATGAATTTGTGAACAAACTCACAGCATTCATGCTAATAGCATAAGACGGCAAAATATCTATGCCAATAAATATGACTATTATGCCAGAATACTCATGTCTCTGAATCTGCAACGTTGACGACGCCAAAGTCATTGTCATTGATCAGATCTGCACTTGCTCAAAGCTAATCTTTCAACCTGAATCAAATAAACACTGCACTAAGACGGAAAATCAAAACAAACAGAGTCGTTCAGAGACGACAAAATCACAAAAACAAACGAAAGAAAACAGAAAATATGTGAAATCACTTATTCAATTAGGATAGAAGGAAAAACAACTCGGAGGGGTGATTTTAGGGTCAAAATTGACCCTAAATCACCCATCTGACAAGAAGAAGAAAGGGGTGACGGTCAGGGTTTGAGAATGAGAGAAGAGTTAATAATTACACTACTTTTAATAAAAAAGTTACTTGAAAAATTTATATGCGGCAATCTTTAAATGAACTATTTGTTGCCTATTTTGGTCCCACAATGCTCGAGGGATTAGTCTCCGCAGTTGCACGCGGAGGATACCCAGTTTACACAAAAAAAAATTCTTAAATGAACTTATTTGCTATCTATGAACACATTTGCTTTCAATTTAGTCTCTTTTTTGAAGAAGTTAAATCAATCCACCTAAATTGAATGGAAAGAATCAAGAATCACACTCCAAGATATCAAACCAACACCACCAAACCAACTCAAGTGGATTTATCGATTTCGTCTCTTATGTCACTCGGTGTAAATGTACCAAAAAGAAAATATCACTCCGAGTAGATTAGTCTATGAGTTTGCCTTACTATTTTTAATAATTCACTCTTTTTTCTATGCCACTTTGATGTACTAGTTCTTTGTATCTATCAATATATATATAAATAATTTTTACATTTAACATTGAATTAAACTAATGTTTTATTCCTTTGCTGGCCAAAATTTAGAAGAGAAAGAACATAGCAGAGACAGAAAGAGTAAACAAAGTTTAAATATTCATATATAATGTAACATTGATTACAATACATGGATTAGCAAGTTTGTGCATTCCACTTTATACATTCTTAGCTATTTTGCATCATGATATAAAAAAAATAAAAAAATAAAAAAGGATGCAACACTTTTTTACACTATTTCTTACCAAACAAACTTCTTAATTTCCCTCTTTCCAATCTCTCATGTAACCTTTTAGCACCTGGAGTATCCATCTCAGTAAGTTTCTTCAAATATCCAATAGCACCATATGAGATCATTAGCTTCTTACATTTCTTACTTGAAGAAATCAATCCAAGGCATGTAACTGCATATTTTTTTGCATTGTTTTGAGGACTAGGATCAAGTAACTGAACCAAATTAGGCACACTTTTATCATCCTTCTTAGTTTCTCTTCTATTTTGTGACACAGTTAACAAGCTTGCTAATGCTTGTGCAGAAATTTCTCTAGCACTGTTTTGTTTAGCCTCAAGCATTTTAACAAGGAGAGGAATGCAACCGGCTTCGCCGACCAATTTTTTCATTTCTGTCGAGCTGCTAACTCGGCAGATTGCTGACGCAGCGGCATTTTGTGCTCCCGGGGAGCCGGATTTCAACACGTGAACCAAACGAGGAAGTAATCCTAACGAAACCAAAGCTGTCTCAGAAACTGATCCTACCAAATTCCTTAACGCTGCGACCGCAGATTCTTGAGGAAGTGGACCGTCAAGATATGCTAAGAGACTCCTAACACCACCTTCCGATATAACACTTTTTTTTAGACTCTCATTGCTTGCAGTGAGATTCTGCAAACATTCTGCTGCATATTCTTTGGAACCTAACAACATTCCACAAGTTAACAAATTGATCATAACCCTCGCAATCCCTTCTTGAGCCAAAACTTGTCTCACCTCAGGAACAGCTGAAATATTCTTCAATGTACAAGCTGCTGCAGCCTGCGAAACAGAATCGCCGGTTCGACAAAGCTCAACCAACGGGCAAACGCCACCATGTCCTACGATTTCACGCGATGTTTCAGCCGACATTGATAACCTTTGTAAAGATATTGCAGCCTTTTCTTTACCTACAGCACTTCCTGATTCAACAAGTCTTATAAGAGGTGGAAGAACACCTTCAGAAACTAGCCAATCCTCGCAGCTACCCGATTCAGCTAGCGAGCATATGACAGTAACTGTTTTCTCTCTTATCCTTGTTGATGTTGCTGTAAGTAATTGAACCAGTGCAGCAATGTTGCTCCTGCTAAAAACAGCCAAAACATTCTTTTCATCTTCTTTCATAACCTCAACAACACTGTCCAAAGCTTTGTGCTTCGCTTCTAAGTGACCGATCTGAAGGCGCGCAAGTAGCTCCCTTATGTTGTTGTGGATTGCTGCATCAGATTCTGTTGCAGAACCTGACACAGAAGACGCATTTAACGGCAAAGTAGCCTCACCAAGCATACCAGTTTTGATCAAAAGTCCACAATCTCGTAAATTCAAATCCATTTTCCCGATTAATGCATCCAGATCACTCTGCATATGAAGTTTACCTTCATACTTCTCCTTCACACACAATTCAGCTGATTCGATCGTGCCTTCAAGCGACTTCGACAGAGCCTGCAATTGCTCCTTGCAAAGAGCATTCTTTGAGAAACATGGATGACTTGATAAGTTTGATAACATTGATGGAACCTGTTCTAATCTAGAAATGATCATTTTCCATCTAGTAGAAAACCCTTTAACCTCTTTTGCTTTATCAAGAGCAATAGGAACAAGTTCCTTTGCATGTAACAACCAATCTTCTGTTGAAAGTATATCAACTGCAACACCATCTTCCACCATGATCTTGATTTAGAAAAAGCAAAATAGATGATTATTACAACAAATGGAATGCAAATGTTCAAAGAAATGATCAAAATGTCAATTTGCAAATAGAAAAATTTGATGATAATTGACATAGGAAATATTAAAAGGTTGTGGAGCAGTTGCAATCATAAAATAAAACCTTTAAATTATAGATTAAGATTCCAATAGAAAAATTGTGAAGCACAAAAAAACAAATGGTCCAACAAATTTCTAAAATCTCCTATGATATTATAATCAATTCAATTCACACAAAGCTTGTTTACTTAAAAACATGACTTGGCCAACAAATCTGAAGTACCTAAACATGTCCCACTAGTCTTTTCTCTTACTTTAGCAAGTGATCATTTAATGCCCAAAAAATTATAATCATACAATATAACCATATATCATGCCCATTACAAATTAAAAATTAATTTCCCTAAGAAAAAAGAAAGAAGATATTTTGGTCAAATTCCAAAAGTACCCTTTTAAGTACAAATGTACTATTGGTAATTTTGTATACTTTCTTGGGATAAATTGGTCAGTTCAAAAAACAAATCTCTAACTTTACTTTTGAGCATGGTTTTGAATATGACCCATCTCAAGAAGAGTTAAGTAGAAATCTTATCTTAGCTGTGCTTTCTCAATTTTCTCCTCTTAACTATGAGAAAGTGAAAGGCTTTCCTTCTAAAGAAAGACACAAGTCTCTATCCACAGTTGTATATTGTGTACATAAAAAAGCATCATCATTCATCACCACAAAAAAAAAAATGAAGGAAGAATAAATTATTCAATTATGTACCTTAAATCAAATTGACTTGTCAAATATTCAAAGAATTTATAGCCATCATATCATATGTTACTGTAAAACACAAAACAAAAGTCATAAGACTCCATGTCCCATAAAATCTAACCATACTAAAGACAAAAATTACATAATCTTCACAAAAAAGAGAACTACTTTTGTTTCTACAAGCATGAGATCAAAGCAAAGAACAATAACAATAACAAAAGGGAAAAGGTTTAAAGACCAACCAACCTTAAAGAACCAGTAACTGAGAAGCAACCCAGTTTGGCTTAATCTTCAAACTTCATAGTTCTCTTTCTCTCTCTAATAATACAATATACAAGTAGTGGAATGCTTCTAGAATAATGAATGAAGACAACACAATCTGATCCTAAGCAAAAAACGTGTCTTTCATACTCTTAAGACACTAAGACAAAGACCCAGAAACAGTTTTCTCGAATTCAGATAAAACCCGTAAATAGTTTCTGCTTCTTAATTGAGAAACAGACACAACATACACTAAATCTCATTAAATTTTTTATTTTTTTTCCAAAATATATGTAAAAGAAATACTACAAAAATCAGAAGAATCTTCCACCTAGATTTCAAATATGTTGTACTAATCAAAACAACCCAAAAATGTATTAGAGAAAAAACACTGAGTTAAGAAGTAAACGACTTTCACACTTTTACTACAAAACGACAAGACAAGAAGTGTAAGATAAAAACATGCACAGTTTGAGTTTCACATACACAATTTCAAAAAACAAACTTTGAACTGTTTTTTTCTCTCTCTCTCTAGAAATGCTAAGATAATGAATGTGTCAGGGTTGTTGTCTCACAAAGATTCTCTCTGTAAAAAAATGTGTTATTTTTCTCTGTCAACAACGGCAAAGACACGTTTGATGATAATCTAACGGCCATAACATGATCTTAGGACAGACAATGCAACCGTTGGGATTGAATGGTATGATCTTTGAATAGTCAGAAATTTTATAACTTTATTTTTATTTTTATGGATTAACATGTCCTTATCAACACCTCCCTCAAAAAATGTCTTTATCAACAGTTACTAAACCTTTTCATTAACTTAATCACAACTACACAATTCCTTCGACAACAAAAAAAAACTACACAATTGTTGTCTTCAATTCACTCATGCATAACTGATACATTTTATTTCAACATCTTTCATTCTTATATTATAACATCAAAATTAAGCCAAATTCAGTTGTCTCAGTGAAGATTATTATATATATTTTCAAACCAATAAATTCTTCATTTTTACACTCACAATTCATGAAACAAAAATAAAATATTAGGACATATAGTGTATAACAGCTCGTATGTATTGACTCCAGTAGAATGTCTAGGCAAATTCCTTTTAAGATATAAACTACATGCAAGTATTGTGAAAACCGGTTGTTGCAATCTAAGCATATTATAAGTTTTCTTGAGTAGTACAGTACCACTTCAATCCTTGAAATAATGATAGTTTAAAAATTAAATTGTTGATTTACTCATTTTCCTTATCTATTTGTTTACTAATGCACTCATTTATGGATTGAGCTAGACCTAGGGTTGATCACAAAATCACATGTAGTAGTCAATATATGCTAGTCAAAGTTTGTTTTGGAGTGGGTTTAAGTAACAACATGATTTTTCCATTTTAGTTCAATGTTTTGAATTGTGTGTTAGTGTATGTTATGTTATAAAGAGATTTTGAACTGCAACATCAAAGAGGTATGTTGTGGTCCCAATAGTTTGTTGTTTGTTGCTATGTTAGCATGTACTAGAGTCATGCATGCAACGTGCTTCATTATTTGATAAGGATTTTTTGTTGCAATATATTGGCTTTTAAGGGGATATCACCAGTTTCAACTTCACCACTTCCTCTACCTCTCAACAATTCTCTTTGTGTTGATAACTTTGAACTCAACTAAAGTGAGTGTTCTTGTTTGGGGTATCATATTAACCCCTAGTTGTGTTTATGTGAATTTTGTGTATGTATATCATTGTAGGAGCAATGATGTGATTGTTTGTTTTTATGCGAGTTTTGATTTGTGTCCATACTATGTGTATGTATGTGTATATGTCTTGGTAATAGTTGAATGAATTTTGTGCAAACATGATTCATGACTTCTTGAGTGATTTGTATTTGAACATGAACATATAGAATTTTATCAAGTAATTATGATTGTGATGATGTTTTATTTAGACTATTTGATTGATTGGTTCATGTTGATGAAATATTACGTATATAAACACTTAATTGAATTTGTGGAATTAATTGTTTTTTTTTCATAAATTGTTTAACTGATATATTTAACTTGGATCGGTGCTTGTTAAAACAAAAAAAAAACTTGGATGAAGTGATCTTTGTGACGTGTTAGCATATGGTGTGTCATTTGAATGTAATACATGGATTGCAAGTGTTGTGGATGAGACGAACTTGTGAAATATATAAAATGTTGAAATAGGAATGGACCAATATTTGTGTGGTCACATACCATAAATTTAAATGATTTAGGTATAATTTTCACATACCCAAAAAAGTTGAAATAGACAAAATTTAAATTATTGTTATTATTTTTAGAAATACTGGTTGGTATAAAATTTTATGAGTGTGCCTATATAATTTGAATTTGTAGTTGTGACTATATAAGAATTATAATTATAATTTTATGGTCATAACACCAAATTACACTTGTTTAAGCACGCATGTAAAATTTATGCATACCCAGTACTTTTAATAATAAAAAAAATTAATTAATTAATTTTTTATCTTTCTATTTTTTTTTCTCTATTTGTGTGTATGCCTAAATCATTTAAATGTATAATTGTGACCACAAGCATCATCCGTTGGTGGAATTAGTTATAAGATGAAATTCCATTAGAATTGGTTATAATTTTAATTTCTACTTCAAAATTAAGTGGTCAAACTATTTTTTTTAAGGAATGTGTTCAATCTAATGATAAGAGATGAACTGAAGCTGATATTAAAAAAAATGCAGTTGTTTATTAACTTAATAAATGATAGAAAATATTTTTTAATTAAATAAAAGTGGTGAGTTAAATTATGAAATCTTTAGTTTAAAAAGTTAGCTAGTCTTAGAATGGTTTGAGTCAAAAGGAAATTTAGAAATGATAAATTAGAAAATAAATGTTACTACAAGTATTTGACACTTCCTCTCATCCTTTTCAAGTGTCGTTTGGAAAAGGATATAATTGATAAACTTTGCCCTTAAACTAAAAGACAACTAAATATGAAAATTAATTAAATTCAAACTTAGAAGTGATACTTGTAGTGAAATTTAGAAATGATAAATTAGAAAATAAATGTTACTACAAGTATACTTAGAGGTGATCATTGAGGATGTATGTGTTATGTTAAGTGTAGTGTTTGGTATTATTATGCTATGATATGTCGTGACCAATGTCGATGTGGATTCTCACTTAGAAGTGTGTTAGAAATACTATTTTTTTAACACTTTCTAACAATCAATCATTTATTAGATAAAATACATATGAGTCTTACCATTTCATGTGAAATTCATTTTCAAAATGCAAGATCTATATGTATTCCATCCATCGACATTTGTTACAAAGTACCACAAGTCCTATGGAATATGCATGTCAATATCACCGATAATATTTTGACACTCCATTAAAAGATTATGACACCCAAATATGAATAAATTAGTGCACTTGTGCCCCGCTTTGGAGCATTTTTCTATGTTAATAATATTTATTTAAAAAAATGCAGAATAAAAAATTAATTACTAATTAAAATACAAATGGCCATTTTCAATTTATTTTCGATGAGATTTGAAGTCCATCTCTAAAGGTTATAAAATCAAATTCTTTTCACTGAAGTGACACATCATGGCCTATGTTAATACTAATTCAAATCCAACATAGGAAAAAAATAATCATCGAAATCAATGCTTAATGAAATCTCATTCTAGAAAACCAACTACTTTGCATATTATGTGTATTAGGGCACTTGTTAAAGATTCAAAAAATGAGATAATTTTTAAATTATTTATATTTGATTGATAGAAAAAGGCTTGGAAATTTAGAAAGAACTCCTCATGAGGCAAATTTGTCATCTTCTAGAACCAACATCATCTACTACTTCCATGGAAACTACTTTGGAATATCTTTACTCGCATATGATGATGTCTCAATGAGGTTGAAGTCTATAATGCTACAACTTTTTTACTCAAAAAAAAAAAGCTAAAACTTTTAGCCGATTTAACTCGTGGAGTTGCGACAACAATGATGCAAACATGAAACTTGAGTCCTCAACTACAAGGCTAACATTGCTAAAGAAATTTGAAGAAGGTGTAGAAGCCAACAAGAGTCAGTTCAATGAATTTGTGTCCATAGAAGTGTTGGAAAGCCAACTAGTTTATTTGGAAGAAAGAATCGAAAGCGATATAAAAGAGCAAATTAATTAGTGTCATTAAAGTGAACATTTTCATGTCTGCGGTGGCTGGGGATAATCCAATGCACTTAAAAAGAAAATAGAAACTTTCAAATTAGTCCCAAGAATGGAGCTTAATCATATTAAGCAAGTGATCAAGAGACAATTCTATTTTTGGAAGGATATACAAGTTTCTCTCCTTCCAAATGACGTGGAGACAAGCCAACCAGATCACTTTGAAAAAGTGAAGAATGTTGCTCATGAACAAATGAGAACCACCAAATTGCATTGCATGCATGTATACATTAACCGAAATAACAAAAGAAATCTTAAATCAATGTGATACATGAGTCCAAATGCTTCTAAAGAAGTCACATTTCAAGAAAAATGGTTTATAAATTTCTCTTTTCCGCAACCACCTAACACAACAACATGCCTGAATGGACAACCCTATGACGAGCCAAATTGTTATTGGTCGGAATCCTCTTGTGCAAAGTTCTCCATGCAAGAAGAGACAATTTAAGAGAAACAACTTGTTCCAAATTAACTCTGTAAACGGTGGACGGTCTTGTTGCTCATTTTAATTCAGAATATTGTAAACTCCTTTAAATGAATAGCCTTCATATGGATCATGTTGTTAAATCCATTTAGCTGACATATTATTTTGCAATAACATAATTCCAACAAAGAACAAACTCCACAACTTGCTTCTCTTCCATAGCAAAGAGTCTCATCCCACACCTTTGACCCAGAACTCCCCAACCTAACCTCCATGTCTATGTTACTGAAATATTGTCATCAACACAAAGATGAAAGAGGTGACTAAATCTATAACACAAAAGACCTCATAGTCACGGATCATTACATAGAGAGGTATTTTCTCCATTACCTCCCCTCACTCACCTATACTGCCTCTCTAACGCCCGATAAATCTTCTATTGGATCAACATGTAATTCGACCACCCTCCTACCCCATACATAGCTGCTAACTTTAAACCACAACACTCCTTGATCGACATGTAACCACCACCACCTACCCAAATTCATTTCCCAACTTTTTTCTTCCAAAACTAAATTCTAAAATGATGAAATTAACCTCCAACACTCTAATATTCTCGTTTAATTTAACCTATTCTTATTCTTATCAACAACAAATTAATCCATCATTTTTTTTGTGGTGTTCGGAGTTCGAACCATAAACCTTGCATATATTATGCTGTCCTTACCAACTGAGCTATGCTCACGGATCCATCCACCATTTTATTAACTAAACTAAAAGTCATACGAGTCTAAAAAAAAATAGATTATATGAGACGTGGTGAAACTCATTTAAATTTTGAGCAGTGATATTTGTACATCTCTTTCTTATAACTTTGTTTTTTTCTCTTAAAATTGTCAAAAACAATAGAGAGAAAAAAATAAAGAGAGATAATAAAAAGATAGTTGTACAAATATCGTTTCTCTTAAATTTTTTAATCCATAAAAAGTGTGTTGAATTGAAACTTGAAACAAATAATATTTCAAAAATTTTCAAAAATTAATTTGAATACTATTACACAACAAACGGTGCGTTTTGATTCGCTTTCCATTTCATCCCTACCCCTAAACCCTAACATCATAAACCTCCATTCCCGCCACACACAAGCTAAACCCTAAAACACCACAACACACGGTGACGCCGTTAACCCAAAATGAACTTCCGATTCCAGAACCTTCTCGGAGCACCATACCGAGGCGGCAACGCCGTCATCTCCAATAACACTCTCCTCCTCTCTCCCGTCGGCAACCGTGTCTCCGTCACCGACCTCCGCAAATCCCAAACCACAACTCTCCCTATTCAATCCTCCTCCAACATCTCCCGCATCGCCGTCTCCCCCGACGGCACCTTCCTCCTTGCCATCGACGAAAATAATCGCTGCCTCTTCATCAACCTCCGCCGCCGCGCTCTTCTCCATCGTATAACGTTCAAACACCGTGTCGGAGCTGTTAAATTCTCCCCCGACGGAAAACTCATCGCTGTTGCCGCCGGGAAGCTTGTTCAGATCTGGCGTTCGCCGGCTTTTCGTAAAGAGTATTTTCCGTTTGAATTGATTCGTACTTTTGCTGATTTTCATGCAAAGGTTACTGCTTTTGATTGGAGTAGTGATTCTAATTACTTGCTTGTTGCGTCTAAGGATTTAACTGCGAGGATTTTGTGTTTGAAGAAGGTTTATGGTGGTGTTAAGTATAAGCCTTTTTTGTTTTTAGGTCATAGAGATTCTGTTGTAGGTTCGTTTTTCGGTGTTGATTCGAAAACTAGTAAGGTTTCTAAGGTTTATACTGTTACCAGAGATTGTTATATTTTAAGCTGGGGTTTTACTGAGGATGAAGAATTGTCTGAGCCTCCATCGCCGGGGACACCGGATAGGGATGTCGAAGGGGATTTGATGGTTGAGGATGATGGTGATGTGAAGAAGAGGAAGGAGCGTGAATTTGAGGATGGAGGGTATTTATGTAAAGGGAAATGGGAGTTGTTGAGGAAGGATTGTTTTAATCAGGCTCCGGCGAAGGTTTCAGCTTGTGATTATCATAGAGGGTTGGATATGGTGGTTGTTGGATTTTCTAATGGGGTTTTTGGGTTGTATCAGATGCCGGATTTCGTGTGTATTCATTTGTTGTCGATATCGAAGGCGAAGATTACTACTGCTATGTTTAATGATCTTGGGAATTGGTTGTCCTTTGGCTGTGCTAAACTTGGCCAGCTTCTTGTGTGGGAGTGGCGGTCTGAAAGTTATATTTTGAAGCAGCAGGGTCATTACTTTGATGTTAATTGTGTCGCATATTCGCAGGATTCTCAACTCCTTGCTACTGGAGCAGATGATAATAAAGTGAAGGTATTCACTCTCACATTGTACTTTTTGCTAATTAATATTTGGTTTGAATTTCTAAGATAAAATGAACTGTGCAAACACTGAATTGATCATGATGATATAATGTCACCAGAACATGTTTATTGTGTAATAGTCAAATATTTGTACATGTGTATAGTGAAAAGTGAAACATAGATAAAATGTTGGACCTAGTATAAGTAAGGTAACAGAACTGTCAAAAAGAGCCGAGGAGGAGTGTTTTCTTATCAAAACATGTTGACAGAAGCACTATTCAAATTTTATGAATTGTGCAAAGATGGCGTGCGTCATACTTGAGGGAAGCTTCAAGTTGGATTATAGAGCTGTAATCTAGACCACACCGCAGACTGAAAAGACTTAAGCACACAGAATACGATAGGATTGATAACTGTAAATTCTTAGAGGTAGCATTATGATAATATATGATGTGGAATGCTTAGGGCTCTCACTGGGATTTTGTCTTGTTAGTTTATATTTTCAGTTCATCAGATTTAAGAGACCGATGGGGGTCCTCCGTCCTCCAATTAATGTCGTAGATTAGTTTTCTTTCAGACTTTCTGTACATGTTACAATCCATGTAAAACAATTATTGGAATGTTTTTCTTATGTTTATACAATAGAAAGGGTATGCTAAGTTTTGAGAACTATCATGTAAAGACTACCATCTAAGTTTGGTTGTAAACTTTGTTTTAATTTTGTACAATGATGTATTTGATTTCAAGGTTTTTTTTATTTTTTTTATTTTTTAAATATACAAAAAATCATATCTACATTCAAATGAGCCAAGCCTCACATTTATCTGTTATATGCTTTAAATTTTTTTTTTTTTGAAACTCATACTAAAATCATAGATATTTATGTATTGAAGCATAAAGGAAATTTTCAGATTTTAAATAAGTAGTACTATTTTAATATGGATGTGTTATTTTATTTATTTTTATTAATCAGAGTGCACATCTACATATAAGTTAGTATAAGTTTACACGTTTAGGTAGGGTGTTTCACATTGCAACTTTGATAATCTGTGTATTGCATTGATTTTAAATTGAATAAGTTTAGCAGTGAATTCATTGAAAATTTCATTTTTATCTGCTATAGGTTTGGACTGTTTCCTCGGGCTTTTGCTTTGTTACATTTTCTGAGCACACAAATGCTGTTACGGCTCTGCATTTTATGGCAAGTAACAATTGCCTTCTCAGTGCATCTCTTGATGGGACTATTCGTGCGTGGGATTTAGTACGTTATCGGAATTTTAGGACATTTACTACCCCTTCTTCAAGACAGTTTGTTTCTTTGGCAGCAGATCAAAGCGGTGAAGTGATTTGTGCGGGCACTTCAGATTCCTTTGAGGTACCATTTCTGAAAAGTTAGTTGGGTTCTGATTATATCCACATTTCTTCTTTATTTTTACACTTTCTGGTCAATGATATTTGCAACAGATTTTTGTGTGGTCGATGAGAACTGGCCGTTTGTTAGACGTGCTTAGTGGTCATGAAGCTCCTGTTCACGGTCTAGTATTTTCTCCTACAAATGTGAGTTAGCTTTTCTTCCATTGTTATCATCTACATAAGTTGATGTCTTGTTATCCTGTATAATGTGTTTAGTTGATTTTATTTTTATGTTGTTACAGTTTCTACATGTTAGAAATACAATGTCTCTATGAAGCCATGATTTAATATTTGTGATTTTATAAAATACTCCCTCCGGTCCTATTTATAAGAAACATTTGACTTTTTTGATTCATTGCATAAATGATGTATTTGGTCTATATTCTAGACAAGATACATCAATTACTCAATAAATCTAAAAAGTCAATTTTTTCTTATAAATAGGATCGGAGGGAGTAATTATTTTCTAATTATACGCCGATGCCCCATAGTATTATCAAATACAATGCTAACTATTATCTCAACTCTTGAAACACGATAATGACTAGAACTGCTAAAGTTTGTATTTTTTATGGTTTTAGATTGGCTAATTATAGCATTATTTTTATTTCTCTGTGTAGGCTGTCTTGGCTTCATCATCATGGGACAAAACTGTTCGGTTGTGGGATGTCTTTGATGGGAAAGGAGCAGTCGAAACATGGCCTCACACACACGATGTTCTCACAGTAGTTTTTCGTCCAGATGGAAAGCAGCTAGCTTGCAGTACATTGGATGGCCAAATTTATTTTTGGGATCCAGTAGATGGTTTGCTGATGTATACAATAGAAGGTTCGAGAGATATTGCTGGAGGTCGTCTTATGACTGACCGTAGAACAGCTGCTAACTCAAGTACAGGGAAGTGCTTCACAACCTTGTGTTATTCAGCTGATGGAAGCTACATATTAGCTGGGGGCAGTAGCAGATATATCTGCATGTATGATGTTGCCGATCAGGTTGGTTTGCATGTCTTTTAATTTTACATATCTATAAATATCAGCATATAAACTTTGTTTATTGAATCCTAAAAAATGTATTTCCTAGAAAGCTTCTTTGTTGATTCACATCAAACATATGATATAGGTTAGGGGGATATTTTAGTAGATAACTTGATTAAGTGTTCATTTCGTAAGAGCTTATCATATAAGAGTTCAGTTTATGTATATGATGTTTCTATTCAAGATAAAATTAGGTTGAACTCTATAAGGCATAAGCCATTTTTACAAGCTATCGTAAGGATCTTATGAAAATAAGCTTAAAACAACTTACGAGACATACACATATCATAAGCTATTTGTGCAAATTCTTCGAAACACTTGCACTGCTGCTTACATTGCAAGATAACTCTAAATAAACCTCTTTCATCACCTCAAATAGTTATGTTTATGTTAGATGTGCAGTTAGATAATTCATGAACAAAAATATCACGAAACATTATTCTATGTTCTGTATCTTAATGGTTACAATGAATAAGAAATCTTTAATTTTTTTTTGCATGTACTTCATTATAAAAACCAATTGTTGCTGTAGTGGAAATTGAGGAGAAAAATATTTCTCTGTGCAATTCATAATTACCAGTGGGTGCCTTCTCGTGTCTATGAAGCTTGGTTGAGCTTGGAAACTAAGCTTTTGTCTTGAACAGTTGAACTTTAAAACGTTGAAGTTAGGTTGTTTGGACCTTTTCCTCTTGGAATCCATTTAGGAAAAATACCGCTTGCATTTAGAAATCGATTTAGACCTCTTCTCTCCTCTGCCTTATTGTTTGTGTATTATGTTGGTGATGTCATTTGCCTTTTTTCTGTCCGTGTTGTAGACGTTGTAGTGTTCAATATCAATTTGGGTGCATATTTAAAATGGACTAATCCCAACTTTTTTAATTATCATGATTTATAGTACAGTTCTGTTTATTAATCTGAATCTCTTCTCTTCAGGTTTTGCTGCGACGTTTCCAGATAACTCATAATCTTTCATTAGATGGAGTGCTTGACTTTTTGAACTCAAAGAATATGACTGAAGCTGGACCTCTAGATTTGATTGATGATTACAACAGCGACGTTGAAGAAGGTGTTGAAACACAAACACGGGGGAAACTAGGATTAGATTTGCCAGGATCTGTGTCTAACCGTGGAAGACCTATTATTCAAACAAAATGCCTTAGAATTGCACCTACAGGGAGGAGTTTTGTAGCAGCAACGACTGAGGGAGTGTTAGTTTATTCTGTTGATGAATCATTCATATTCGATCCAACTGACCTAGACATAGATGTCACACCAGAGGTATTATTTTCCTCCCCCAAAGTTGTCAATTTGTTCACATTTCTTTTTGAGAGACGTTCACTTCGAAGAATAAAAGATTATTACAATAAACTATTTTCTGTCGAAAACAATAATTTTAAAATAAGTAAACAACTTGTTTTTTCAGTTATGATTGTAGAAAGAGGAAGCATTTTTCCTCTTATAGTGTGGGTTTTATCATGCTATCAATTTTTATATTTGCGACTTGAGAAGAATATAATCAATTTTTCCACAAATTTTGCTTGCAAGTAAATTTTCTGCAGTATATGTAACTTAATTTTTCCTTTGCTCAACCAAGCTATAAATTGTGATCTTGCTTCACTATTGTATCTCCTCTTTTGATGTCATTAGTAACATCAATTTGCATTGCTCAACAGGCTGTTGATAAAGCTCTTAATGAAAATCAACCAAGTAGGGCTTTGATCCTTAGTCTTCGCTTAAATGAGGACTCTTTCATTAAAAAGTGTATTTTTACTGTTAGTCCAGCGGATATTCCAGCAGTTGCCACATCAATCCCATACAAATATCTCCAGCGATTAATTGAGGCACTTGCATCTCTTCTAGAAAACTGTCCACATTTGGAGTTCATACTTCGATGGTCTCAGGTATTTTTTACTTGCTTAAATAAAGCAGGCACATAAAGATAGAGAGGAAGTGAAACCGATGAGAGTGTTGGAAGAAATAATCTTAATAATTCAATCATAAATTGATATAGTTAATAACTAAACTCTATTTTGGCCATTTATGTATGATTATAAGGTTAAGATCACCTCCGTTTTTTTTTTTTTTTTTAATATTAGTTTGATTAATATTTTATTGTATAGAAAATTGTTAAATTATCTAATTTTGTAAACCAAATCGGGAATGAACTCCATTGACATTACGGTTATTTGAAATCTAGACTCTTAAAAATTAAAGGGTGGGAGGATTCTATAATATGGAAAACCGAGATTATTATGTTTAATGGTGGAGATTTTTCCATTGGAGAAAGCATGAGAGATTGAAATCTAGACTCTTAAAAATTAAAGGGTGGGAGGATTCTATAATATAGAAAACCGAGATTATTATGTTTAATGGTGGAGATTTTTCCATTGGAGAAAGCATGAGAGATTATCAATTGAGAGAATCCATTCCTAATCATATCCAATAGTTCTACAACTTAATCTTTTTCTTTGTTATGGCAGGAGCTTTGTAAAGCCCATGCGAATTCTATTCAACAGAACTCTAGAAATTTGCTCCCATCATTGAAATCATTGCAGAAATCCATTACAAGTATACATCAGGATCTTGCCGATACATGCTCCTCCAATGAATATATGCTGCGATATTTATGCTCTTCCAGCGCCAGCAAATAATCGAAAGCCACAACTCACATGTTGGATTTTAGTAGGCTTGGCTCAGAAAACTGTCCACCTTGATTGATGGTGCTATTTTAATATAATGTTGAGCACCATTGGATTGTAGCAACCTATGAGGATCAAATCAAGATTTGTTATAGTATGGATTCATCGCAAACCAATTTTGTAGCATCCTTTCAAGGAATTCACCCAATTTTGTTCCTGGAAGGTGTGGTGACATCCATCATGTATGTTTCATGGCCTAATTGCAACTCTTGACCAAGACAGTTCAACAGTTACACAATCCGGTGACATTTTTGTAATGCATTGGTCTTTATAGATTGCAAAGGTTAAAATTCAAAATATCCAGTAGTGTGTTTTGGATTATTTGATGAACAATGTTAAGAGATAATGTCAGAATATTTTACCCAAGTAATACATCTTGTTTTGTTTCAATCTTGGAATTATTTATTATTTCCATGTTTGTTTAATTGCATTCTGATGCTGGTCCATGAAGATCTCTTTGTTGGAAATGTTACAAGAGCAAACCTTTAGGAGGTGGGAGGTAGGAGGTTAAAACTCCCTTAGTAAAGCCAAACTAAATTGGTTTCATGTTAGAACAACACTGATAATTCTAGTAACAATACTTATGTTCAAATGAAAGTTTACATCTCTTTGGGCACGAGCACGAGGACAATTCTTCTACAATCAGACTTTTTTCTGAAGGCATTACATTAGAACAAATGCTGATTTTCATGTCTTGTAATTCCTCAACACGGCGGCATTTTGCAGCTTCAAGCCACATGTTTTGGATGGGGGTTCTGGAAACACACTTGAGGCGAAATGTTTTGAGGGTATCGACAAAACGACAGAAGCGAACATAGGCGATGCGGAGAGCAGAGAGTGAATAACAAAGCGGGGTCTGTCTGATTTGGAGAAAAGAGAGTATGTGACACAACAAGTCATTTGGTAAAATGCTTATTCTATCGACCATTTGTTCCATCACTTTGTTTTGGAGGCAATTTTCCCTCCTCAATTTCCAACGGCAATTATACAACTTGATGACACAAAATGATTAACAACCACTATATTACCATAAATCCCTTCAAAAATTTGAAAGCGGAGTCAAAACAGTGTTATTAGGGGTGGGCATGGTTCAATTAACCCAAAAAAACGAACCGAACTGAAATTTTGAAATGGTTTGGGAAAATCGAACTGAACCGTTTCAAGTTTGGATCTAACCGAACTGAACCAAAGTTATGGTTTGGTTAACCATTTGCTTACCTATTAACCATAAGCTGAACCAAAACAAATATTGTTTATCCAATGAATAAAACCACTTTTATTATAAAAAATAACAAATTAAAATTAAAAGTTAGAATAGTTTATTTTTTCAAAAACAGTTTATCTTATGCAAAACAGTTTATTTTAAAAAATTCAAAAAAACTTATTTTATGAAAAATAATTTATTACGATCTCTTTTTAAAAATAGCTTATTCAAAACCGCTTATTTTATGAAAACACCTTATTTTAAGAAACACCTTATTCAAAATAGCTTATTTTATGAAAATACCTTATTTAAAAAAAAAAAAAAACAGCTTATTCAAAACAGTTTATTTGATAAACATGAAAAACAACTTATTCAAAACAGCTTATTTTTTGCAAAACGCCTTATTTTATGAAAAACAACTTATTTTTAAAAAAACAGCTTATTCAAAACAGCTTCGTTTATGAAAAACAACTTATTCTAAAAAGCTTATTTTATTAAAAATAGCTTGTTACGATCTCTTTTTAAAAACAACTTAATCAAAACAGCTTATTTTATGCAAAAACAACTTATTTTAAAAAATAGCTTATTTAAAATAGCTTATTTTATGCAAAACACTTATTTTGAAAAACAGCTTATTCAAACAGCTTATTTTATGAAAACAACTTATTTTAAAAAAACAGCTTATTTTAAAACAACTTATTTTATTCAAAACATGTTTTGAATAAGTTTTTTTTTTTTTGAAAATAAGCTGTTTTTCATAAAATAAGTTGTTTTTTTTTTAAATAAGCTGTTTTTTTAAAATAAGTTGTTTTCATAAAATAAGCTGTTTTTTAAAATAAGTGTTTTGTATAAAATAAGGTGTTTTGCATAAAATAAGCTTTTTTGAATAAGTTGTTTTTTAAAATAAACTATTTTGCATAAAATTAGCTGTTTTGAATAAGCTGTTTTTCAAATAAGCTATTTTGAATAAGCTGTTTTTTTAAAATAAGTTGTTTTCATAAAATAAGCTGTTTTGAATAAGTTGTTTTTTAAAATAAGCTATTTTAAATAAGTTTTTTTTTTGGAAAGATCCAACAAAGAGTTCAAGTGGTTTCCTTAAAATAAAATAAAAAGTTCAAGTGGTTTGGTTCGGTTCAAACGGTTCGATTCGGTTCAAGATGGTTCAAGAACTGTTAATAAATTAACGGTTCGGTTTGTGAACCATTAAAATGGTTCGGTTATTTTTGGTTCGGTTCGGTTTGGATCCCGCGGTTCGGTTTGGTTCATGGTTCTTTTTGCCCACCCCTAAATGTTATTTTAAAATGGGGAAACCAATTTCGCGAGTAAGTGAAAATAAGGGATCAAGAGAGTGAAAATAATCTTGAGCATCATGTTTATTCTAGTTGTTCTCAATGTTACTGTTTTTCTTCCCATTTTAAGCTTCTCTTATTTCTCCAAGGTGACATGCTCTTGTTTCTTTTTCCGCATATGACCAAAAACAATTGTTTCGGACAAAGCTATTTTAACATCAACTGACCCATGCTTTAGATACTATGGGAAAATGAGAAGAAAGGGACAAAGAAATATACAATTATTACGAGCAAAAAAATTAAAGAGCGCGAAATCATTATTATTATTATTATTATTGAGAAGTCGTCTCTAATAAAAGAAGGTAAAGAAGCCCACCACATAGAGCCTTGGATATCATGGCCATGATTAGCAAGCTTGTTTGCACATCCGTAATGAGGAGTGGGGGGCGGTGCACCCTTTGAGCGAGTTCTGTATGCATTTCTCTTGAGTTGTTGCTTTTATTTCTTTGTCAAGTAGGACGTGAAAGTAGGATCAACTTCATTTCTTGCATATCTCGAATTTATTTTTATTTTTTAAAATAAATGTCATGATGATCACGTGAGTGTATTTTATTTTTCATGCGAATAAATTGATTGTGTTAGAAAATATTCAGCACATAACCAAAAAGCTGAACAGTAAAATAATAATTGAGATGAAAACAGTGATGAATTGGAGACTTATTTAACTTTTTCATATGCTTTATTTAATGTTTACCATTTCACCTCATGTATTTTCTGTTTCACCTAGATTTGATGTTTGTTTAGTACTTCAAAAGTTCAAATTGATTAACTTGGTACAAAGGACTCTTTTTGGGGCAAGATATATGGTACATATGGGTTGTTTCCTTGTATGAAACACATGTTGATATTGAAAAAGATTGATATTATGGCAATCTTCTACTTGTGATTTTTGTTGTTGACAGGAGCCACTTGTGAATTTTGCTAAATCGTAATTTGTTTCTCCCCTAAAAAGTTGGGCTGGCAAGGGACAAATCACACAAGTTGAGCTGGTAATTTGACTATTCAATATATATTGGATATTTTTAAATAATTTATGTGAAAATTTATACACATATACTATAAGATATACAAATTTATTCACTAACAATGGATCGATCCAAGTTGTAAAACATGTGATCAAAGGCTCGTGCGTATAGAAAAAATTATATCGAAAGAGAAAATTTATTTGTGTACCCCACATATTCTTCGACATAGATTAGTCATTGTTAAGCGACATTATAAACTTTGTACCAAATTCATGGTAATAAAAAGAAACTCTTTGAATTTTCTTGTCTCGCGACTCATATCACCGGAAGAACTTATAACTATATACCTTGATTTATATATCCTATGTTTTATTTTTATTTTTATAATATAACTATGTTATTGGTTAGAATTTTTCACTAACTTTGTTTTTATTTTTTTTCTGAGGGAATTCATTAACTTTGTTAACGACTAATATTGTCAAGGAACTTGATTGTCCATCTTTGGTAAGGCGGTGCCTCTCAATTATCACTATTTTTTTTTCATGCACACAATTTGACTATAAAACATTAGTCAAGGGATTCGAGTTCAGTTTCACACCAACAAATGTATATCCTCCGTTTGTTAATGGAAGTTTGATACATATCATACATACTTCGAGTTAGTGCAACACAAAGAAGTTTCTATCAGAAAGTTTATAGTGATGATGAGAAGCAACTTCCTATAGTTTCTCTATTGCAAGTTGCTATTGACCCAATGCCTCTTTGCCATATAATATGCCTATATTATTCATGATGGTTGAAAAGAAAAGTTTAAAAAATCTTAAGTGGTTTTAAGAGTTTTATACTTTTTTTTTTTTAAGGAAAGAGTTTTATACTTTGAAGAAGTGGATATCTTTCCAAAATTATATACATAGTTGACTATTGACACTGTGATTAAAAATATACAATTATAAATATGTAAAAAAATAAAAAAAGGTCCCACCATTTAATATATTGTATCCGTGATCTTTCAGTCACATGACAACAACTTTAACAGTTGCACTAAAGTTACGTCTCACAATTATAATATATATATATAGCAAGGCAAAAATCTGGTACCTTCTCTTTAGTGGCTAGTGTCATATCTTCTTTTCCTCCTACCTTCTTTCTTGGCATGAGCTTAACAAGTGCTTGGATTTTATTATCTAATGTAATCTAATTATTATAAATATATATGACATATTGTTTTATTATTTTTCCTGTCACGTGACTCATGAGAAGCCATGTGTCTCATTGACCTACACATATAGGAGTCTTTGATTATGGGGTTGGTGGAATGGAAATACTGTTTGTATTAAATGTTTATGCATTTGATTTGCATTTCAACTGCTTCTCAATAGAATCTTAATTGGAAATGAACTATTTGCATGTCAACAGCTTCTTAATAGGAACTTAATTGGAAATGTTGCTCATGAACAGAAATCAACTATTTAAATTGAAAACTAAATTTTTTGAAATTACATATCAAAATTGAAAAATTCCTTAACCTCTTTACTTTAGGGGATTCCTTTCATTTGATTTACAAGTTACTAGATGCATTCTATCGGGCTTTAATTTATTCAGTTCAATAAGAATATTGCATATTGCGTATTTGATATCACGATAATATACCAAAATTATGGTAATATATCGTAATTTTACAAAACTGCATAGTATAGTTTTTAGAAAATCACGATAGATCGCTGTGATTCTGACATATTTCTGTTGTGATTTCCGTTATTTTTAAGATTACAAAATGGACTTGCGTATTTTTACTAATGTTTCAATCATGGAATAGTGTAAAAGTAGTTTGCATCCGATCAAAATCACACCTCCATTATACTCATGTTTCAATCATGCAATAATGACAACACATATAGTATGTATTATAGAGATCTAAAAAAGCAAAACTTGAATTATTTTAAGTTTAACAATTAAATTAAATCTGAGATTGGAATAAGTACCTTGTCTGGACTCCAAGTATTCTCATCTAGTCACCTGCTTGACTTAATATTCTAAATCTAAGTGGCAAGTAACACAAATTAACCTTATTTTGAGGAAAGATGCATTGCACTATATTCTAAATCTGAGATTAGAATAATGTACTGTCTTGATCGGACTTTTTTAGCTTTGTTTGTCTTTAATAATTAAATGATTAATTACTGTTTCCCCTAAATGTGAGGTGCACATATTCTTTTTTTTTAAGCAAGACTCACTCTTTTCAGCTCTCTCTAACTCGTAAAAAAAGGACATGTGTTCTTATTTCACACATTTTAAATGATTATAATGAAAAAAATGATAACTTTGTCAAATTAACCTTATTAAGGAGGTACTCATCAATACTGTAAATGTAAAGTAAAAAATATTGACTTGAAAATAACATACATAGTACTGCTTAGATGATATTGAAAAAAAAAACTAATTAATAAATATTATATAGAAAATTAAAAAAATTTAAAATAACATTTATTTTGAACAATTTTTATCTTAGCAGCACACCTTCATCATTCTTCTACTCATATCCCCCATTTTAGCTGAAAATTCGCAGATGGATCATAAAACTGTAAAATTTCCATGATTTCCTCAAAAGTATAGTGTTCTATTGCACAATGATCTTGTTCTTTGACGATTATACTTCAAGATTATATCCCCTTCAAACTCTAGTTTTCCAAAGTATAAATTAGAAGTTGATCATCAAGTTTTTCAACAGCCTGCTGAGGATAACCATGGTCCTTTGAAAGATGTTATTGAACAAGAAGCTTTCAATTTGTCAGAGCAGAACAAGTGTATCTCAGTTCGTGACCTTGCCAGTAAATTTGACAAAAACTTGTCTACAACTGCTAAGTTGTCTAATGAGGTTCCATAATTTATATTTTATTGAGGCATGTTATTAATCTTTTTTCTTTCATGGATAGAAAAAGACATTCAAATACGTAATGGTCAAGAAAAAAGGAAAGAAAAAAAAGAGGAGAAAATTCATTAGATTAGATACAGGGACTAAAATCATCATCTGTTTGCCACATATACATTTTGTAACGAATGATGACGGTAGGGACTAAAATCAAAACGTTTGTTTCTTACAAGCTTTGTTTTATATATATAAAAAAAAAAGATACAGGGACGAAAACAAAAAATACATGAGTTTTCAAGGATGATTTAACTGTTTAAGCCTAATAGAAATGAAAATCCAACAATCAAATATCCTAAATAAATGTTATCTAACTTATATTTATTCAAAAAACGTGTCAACATTTTGTCAAAAAAAAGTGTCAATATCTTTATAAAAAAAAAGTGTCTAACATTATTTTTTTTTTTGGCTTAATTACACTTTTGGTCATATCATTTTGACCAACTCACGAAAATGGTTCTATCTTTTATAAATCGAACAAAATCGTCCTTAAACTATATTTTTTTTGCAGTTCTAGTCCTATCTTCCTATTTCCAACTCCAGAAACGCACATAAATGACAGTTTCCGAAACATGTTACATACCTGAAACATGTCTTAGAAATTAGGGTTTTTCTTGGTTTGTGTGTTGAACAAAGTAGATTCATATACCCACATGATTTATTCCTTGTTTATTTCATGGTTGAGCATAGGTGGTTGGACTAAAACTGTCATTTCTGTGCGTTTCTGGAGTTGGAAATAGGAAGATAGGACTAAAAGTGCAAAAAACATATAGTTTAGGGACGATTTTGTTCGATTTAAAAGAGGTATGATCAATTTCGTGAGTTGGTCAAAATGCAAGGACCAAAATGTAATTAAACATTCTTTTTTATAAAAAAAAAATAAGATTGATTTTATAAATCGACATGATGAAAAATCTTAAAGCTCTTCCCACTTAAAAACAAGAGATGGTGCGGCACCAAAAAGACAAAGATCAAGATAAAGTGTAACAACTTTTTTCTAAAATAATTTAATTATTTACATAAATATATATATATATATATATATATATATATATATATATATATATATATATATATCTTTTTGGTGTTATTTACTTTTTTTGAGAGGTTGGTGTTATTTACTTAAATATTGCTTTGACCAAAACTAACTTAGATATTATTAATTAAAAAAAGTTCAATACAAAAAGGACAAATATAAAAACGCGATGACTAGATTAAGAATAGACTGTCCTAGCTATAATGTATGAGCAATCATATTTATTTATTGCCGAATAAACTTCACCTCAAAGCTATTAGAATTTAAAGTTAACTTAGTACTAATACGAGAAACTACAACATTAAACTCAAACGCACCATTCCTAGGAAAAGAAATAGTACTATATTTATAGTAAATAGACAAAATGATAATGACTATTGAAAATTAACACACATAAGTGAAAGAGTTGAGTTTTGAATCTTGATCACATGTCATATCTAATAGTTTTGACATAATTAATCTTTGCATTTGAGAACTCGATTAGTCCCACAAATAAGCACAAGAATATCTTGATATAACCTAAAAAATATTGAGTAATTATACTTGTATAATCATTTTAAAATAACTTTTGAAACATCATTCTTCTTCCTTCTATAAAACCAAACATTTAAGGATCCGTCTTAACAACCATTTCTCAAGTAAGAATAATGATATTAATAAAAAAAAATGATTAATAAATTGTACAAATATCATTTTTCAAATATATTATTCAATTCAACCATTGCGGATCCTAAATTTGAATGATGAGAAATTTTGAAGATGCAGTACCTCACTCACATGTTAAATCTATCTAAATTCCGTATGAGAATAGAATAGAAATAGGCAAAAGACATGAATTATGGTACTTATCCTAATCGAGAACTGTGAAGTGAAAGGCATGTGAGTGAAGGTAGTTTGATAGCTGTCAGATCAGATCCTCTAAATCTACAAACAATCTTGTACTCCCTCTTTCACTGTTTTTTACCGTTAAGATCTTTTGCCGCCGAAAATAACTATATCCACTTGCGACCGTTCGATCTAAAACACTTCAATATCTTAGCTATGAAAACTACATCTTGTACCGTTAGATTTAAAGAGATACTTTTACCTTTTAAAATCATCATGTGACGATCATCTCTAATTATTTCAATAGTGGTGATATGATAACATGGATTTCATCAAATCCATTCACCTTAAACAATGATAGCATGTGATTCAATAATGACAAAAGCTAAATGTGCCTAAACACAAATGTTAATAAACTACATATAAAAATATTAGTTTAAAAATTGTATATTTAACTTTTTAAAAGTTTTTTTAAAGTTAAAATATTGTTTTTATCAATACATAATTGCTAATTTTAGATTCTTTAACATGTGTCATTAGAGCACAAGTTAGTAAGACATTTTTTTCTAAAAGAATTTAGACCAATTTTAATTTAAATTTACATATTTGACTTTTTCTTTTGAGTAAAAAATTACATAGTTGACTTATAAAGTGAGAATTGAGAACGGCTCCACTTATAATCTTATGTTCAAGTCTTGTCTCATCAAATGTGTAACCTTAACATGTCCTACAACTACACTACAACAACGGTAAAAAAAACTAGTTCGTTGTAGTCACTACATGCATTGACGAAGTCAAAAGATCCATGATCGTCTAGTCAAAAGATTTTGATTTTATTTAAAAAACTTAAATGTAGTTTTGTTCCCCTTATTTTGATAAAATCACAATTTTGATTTTCATAATTGTGAAATTTTGGTTCTCTTTTTCATTTTTTTTTTACCAATCCATAACTTTGACCATGCAATTTGATGACATGACAATAAATTATCATGACCCAATTTAACACCATATTTATTAAAATAAAGTAAAAATTATGTGATTAAAAATAGAGAAATCAAAATTGTGATTGCCAAACTTAAGTTAAGATATTTGAGATTTAGACGGTCCGATCTCAATCCAAAGATGAGGAATCTTTTCATTGTATACACAGAGAATCTGGATTCTATATTTACATTGAAGTGGGTCCATTTGATGCAGTGGACCCCACAAAAATGTTCCAAGAGTGAGAGAAAATCAAAGAGTCTTATTTCTCCACTGCTCTCTCTCACCTATACCTATTGTTGGCTGTTTCTGTTCCCCCCACCACCTTCAATCTCATCTTCCTTCTTAATAAATACATGGGTTCCTTTTGTTTTCTTATATACTCACTCTGACACACAAAAAGTTTCCATTTTTCTAACATGGCTCTTTCATATTTTCTGTGATGTGATGTGATGTGTCACTACTATTGATATTTTTGTTCAAAAATCTGTCTAAGTTAGTTTTTTTTTTTTTTTTTTTTGTGTTGAGGGTTGATTTTTGTTGTTGGAGATGTTGGGTTCAGGGACAAATTTGGTGACAACTGTTATTGGATTTGGCATGAGTGCCACTTTCATTGTATTTGTCTGTACAAGAATAATTTGTGGAAGGCTTAGAGGTGGTGTTGAATCTAGGATGATGTATGAGATTGAATCAAGATATGATATAGAACAGGTAATTTCTGTATGCACCCTCCTTTTGTCTTGTTTTTGCTTATAATCATCACTTGGTTTTGAGCACTTTGCTCAGTTTTTTTTTATGAAAATTTTATCACTAATACTATAATCTCAAATTTGTTTGGTCATGATGAGTCCTAGATTATAAATCTGATCCAATACTTGGAAGTATATATGAAATAAGGACATCTACAATTTTTTGTTGCTTTTTAATATCTGACTCTAATGCAAATGCTGCATTCTGTTTCCAGAAAACAATAATTTAACTTTTCTATATAATTATACACTCATATGTATATAACCAAGTGGTTGAGTTCAAGTTGTTAATAAGTTTCAATTAAACACGAATTGTTCGATATAATCCGAGTTTGAATCCTGGCTGAGATAATCTTTGACCATATTTTACTTACTGAACGAATTCCGTATTAAGAGGGCTCCATTTCCCTGAGAACCAGAAGGTTTAAGACCAAAAAAAATTATGTATGTTTGATGTATGAACTGTTTTCTTTAGCTATGTGGTCAGAATCATAAGATAGTATGTTTTAGCTTCTCAATTCTTCCTTACAGTGAATAGTTTTCACTGTAAATATATCATATAATTTCTAGTATATGAATTATAATTTTTTCTGACCTTTCAAACAATAGCTGACAGCATGCTTCAAATTTAATTTTCCATTGTTTCCTGATAGCCAGAACACCATGGTAATGACCCTGGCACTGAACCAGTTTTGATTGAAGCAATCCCTACTTTAAAGTTCAATCAAGAGGCTTTCAGTGCCATTGAAGATACACAGTTAAGTCTTTTCTATCATTTGTAGGTCATAGAGAACAAATTCCTCGTATTTTAACCTTTTGTTGTAGACTGATATCATTTTCTTACCACTAAACATTATTCTTTTTTGTGACAAGAGCTTATGATATGCAACTAACACTTGATCGATTAATGGTCTGTTTGGATTGACTTATTTGAGTTTATCTGCTAACATAAGCATTTGTGAGACTGTTCGGAGATCTTATGAAAACAGCTTATGACTTGTCCATAAATTGTTATCAGTTTATTTTCATAAGATCTCCAGGATAGCTTATGAAAACAATGTATAACTTATTGTATCCTTTGTTATAGAAATAACTTGTACAGAAGCATTTATATGTTAAACTATTATATTATAAACACTTAATTAAGTTGTTTATCCAAACAGGGTTTTGATAGATAAATACGTTTATGCAAAAATAGCCAATGAATAGATAATTAACTGTTTTCTTCTACAGGTGTGTAATATGTTTGGCAGATTACAAAGAAAGAGAAATATTGCGCATCATGCCCAAATGCGGGCACACTTTTCATCTTTCTTGCATTGATATATGGCTGAGAAAACAATCTACCTGTCCAGTGTGTCGTCTACCATTGAAAAACTCGTCCGAAACAAAACACGTGAGACCTGTGACATTCACCATGAGCCAACCTCTTGACGAGTCGCATGCATCCGAAAGGAACACAGATATTGAGAGGCATGGTGAAACTAATGCTGCTAACTCAATACAACCAACTTCTGGAGAATCCGAAGCAAGGCAATGATCTAAGATAGCTAAAGGGATTGTTCTGCTCTCAAAAAGATACTAGTGATAATTTTCTGGTTCTATAGAAAAATGCTTTTAATTAGATTGGATTCAAATTCTTTGTCTTTTTATGGCTTTCATATTCACTTTGTGATGTAAAATAGGTCATACCAACAGTGGTTTTCTGCAGCTGAGATGTACATAATATCTTTCCTTCTGTAGCATATGCAGGCCTAGGTTTTGATGGAATTTATTTTACACCACTTTTGAAGTTCTTTTGATTATAGCATTGCCTCCTTTAGCAAAGATACTACTCTTTGTTTTATGCACAACAGATTTAACAAATATTTTTCAGCAGCGAACTTTTTCTGCAGTGATGCTTCTTGTCCAAGGATGGGATCTAGAAAATTTTGATACTAATGTGCAAGAAATAGAATGACTTGTAGTACAAAACTTATTTTCTTTTTTATGATTATTTTATTTTTTGAAAACTATATATTTCATTGATAACCAATTAAGCAATGATTTCCCCCATATGATTGATTGTAGATCCAATCTTTCAATTATTGCATTGGTAGATGGTGACACTGAATGTTGTTTTCCATTCTGGAAGTGGATTATCAGTTTGTGAGTCTTATTTTAAAAAACGTACGGGAAACGGGGGAACTATTACTCGTTAAAGTGTTACTAATAGTCATTTACAAGCGTCTCAGAGGATATTTAAACTCCATTCTTTGAGGTTATAAAATCGAACTTCTACGACTGAGTTGACACTTTATTATTATAAACAGTCTTTGAGCCTATTGTTGTACTCAATCCCTCAAGAAATTGACTCAACATTCCTAAAAAGCTTAATTTTCTTACCAAAATACATGGTTTGATTTGATCCTTCAAATGTATCAAACCTTTTTGCAAATTGAGAAACTCTTTTCAATTTTTCATCATTGTTGAATAAAGAAAATATGCTCTAGTTGACTTTCTGTTCATCTTGTTCAATGCATGACAGTTAGAGGCCAAATTATGTCTTTGATGCCATAATCATAGGTTGGCTCAATTTACTTATTTGTAACAATTATCTAGCCGTGTGCATAGTGGTGTCTTAGAGTCTTCTTCATGGTGTCAAAGAAGCTGGATTTGAGGTGCCATTTTCATGTGAATGTGTTGATGTGTTTTGCTCATAAGTTTGATCTTATGTTATGTATGCTAAACGTGCTTTTGTGCACTGGTATGCATGTGAGGGTATGGAAGAATGTGAGTTCTCAGACACTCTCAAGAACTTGCTGCTCTCCAGAAGGATTATTATGAGATGATCGGTGTTTTGAATGATGATGACGACTACTAATAGATCCATCTTGCAACATATGTTTTACACTTTGGGACAAAAATTATGTTTCTTTTGGATCTTGCAACAATGCGGTATACATGCATACAAAGCCGCTGTTTCTTCTTATTCTTTTGGTCAGGTAGCTTAGTAGCTAGAATTCACAAGGTGAATAAGTAGGGTGTCCGGGGTTCGAACCCCGGCATACAGTGACGGAGCCAGGAATTTTATAGAGCCTGGGCAAAAAAATTATCGCAAAACTTTACTTCCTTTCTGCGAATAATTTCACATTTCCTCCGGATAATTTCACAAATCCTGCGGATAATTTCACATTTCCTGCGGATCCTAAAATCCTATGGTATTACCTCACCTGGGAACCTAAATCCTGGGCAAAATCTGCAGGAAATGTGTTTCCTGCAGAATTTACACAAAAATCCGCAGCTAAATCCGAGGCAAAGTTTAAAGTTCTAGTAATGGCGGAACTTGCTACAAAGAAAGTTGGAGCTGAGCCTGGGTTAGTGTCCAGGCTAGCTGGGGGATGGCTACGCCCCTGCCTGCATATAATAATGCACTGTCCTATCAACTGAGCTATGCTCATGGGACAATGCATTTTTCCGATAAATAAAAGCCATTTGTATTATAATTGTCTCAGTACAAAATAAACTTGGAGGAGCAGTAAAGCACTTCTCACATACACTATATCGAACAAACAAAAATTGTTTCAACCTTTTTCAAATTGCTATCCAATGGGATTAGTGGTCTTTTTAAGAATGATAGTGGAAACAAGAATATATGTTGTTTTCTTGTTTAAAAAAAAAGAAAATATGTTGTTTATCCCATGATGTATTTACAACTAAAATTATCTTTGCTTTTGTCGGTGGCTAGTGCAATTGTTGAAAGAAGTCTTATGCTATGAAATATGTGAAGTAGGAGTGTTCAAATTCAAACTGATCCAAAATAAAACTGCAAACCGATTCAAAAAAATCAAAAACTGTAAAAAATCGAATATTTTTTTATGTGTTTGGATGTTGTTATGGAAAAACCGCTATGATCGGATTGGATTTCGGATTGCGTTTTCAAAACCAAACCGAACCGCAATAGTAAATTTTCATACTTATATATTATTTTATTAGTATTATATATTGCGCTAATATATTGCTTATTGGTATTTAATCTTATATAATGCATTAATTTAATCTATATTATTACTACTTCATCTATTTCAAATATAATCAATCATTTTTATTGTGTAATGTTAACTTTTTTAATAAATTTGTGTCATATTTTGTATCAAACCTATTATTTTATTGCGTATGAGTAATATTAATATTAATAAAAAAAATTACATGTTACACTTTGGATATCCAAAAACTGATTTTTATTTTGGATCGGTTGATTTTTTACCTCCAAACCGGACCTAAAACACCTCTAATGTGAAGTCTCTATATTCTTGGATACGGAATATTTCGCTGTTCCATAGTGCGCAATTAAATTGGGGTTTGGTTCAGGTTTTGTGAAAAAATATTTTAAAAAGTAAACCAAATTTAATCGACTATTTTCAATTGATTTTGAACCAACAAGGGAAACATATCTTGAGTAAACTTTTTTTTAGTCAAATAATTTAATTACAAAAATCACAGATCTTGAGCACATCAAATATCTTTACAATCAAATTACATGAAATTGAATGTGTTCCACAAAATGACTCTTACATTACTTTCTTTGTCTAGTATGTTTTTTGTTATTTTAGATTACTTATAAAGTATTATTTTTTTCATCACTACTTGTATAGTATCTTAACTTATCTAACTAGTACACCAATTACTATATTAATCAAGTATTTTAACTCAAGTAATTAATAAGATCTACCATAAGACGAATTCAGTAGAATTTAAGTTTGATTTTTGAATGGAATAATCATTAGTTGCACTATACTTATCTTACGGTCGAACTCAGAATTATTAGAACTCATTTTCTTAAAAACTAAATGGTTAAAACTTAACTAAATAAAACTTATTTTATCATAGAAAATAATACAATTGATGATTTTTCATTCAAAAAGAAAAATACAATCATTTTCTTATTAGCTTTTTTTAATAAAAAATATTTTTAACTTTAAACAGTTTTTCTTCCAACTCATATTATATCTCCAATTTGTAATATTTTCTTGTATGATATTATTTATCTTTTAAAATATCAATAAAGCATTAACTATTATCTTGATCAAAAAAAGCATTAAGTATTATTTTTTTACTAAATAAATTATTATTATTATTACTTTTCTATTTATATACTCTTATTTATTATGCCTCAACCCACTTAATTATTTTAATAAATGAAATTCGGTTTATTTTATCAATAAAATCAACACAGTTGATCATTTTTATGAATCATACATAACTCAAACGAGACTGAAATTACTTACACCGTCCATAAAAAATTATAAGTCATTTTAACAATTTCACATGTATTAAGAAATGTAATTAATTTTGTTCGGAAAAAAATATTATGAGTTGTTTTACAAAATTGTCCTTAAGAAATGGTATCAGAAAGATAAATTAAATAATTGAAAAAGAAGAAAGTAATAAATAGTTAATAATATAATAGAAAAAAAAAATAGCATTAATGTTTCATTGATATTGTATCATCATTCGTATTGTAAAGTGATTTATAATTTGAGACACATTTTTTTTCATAAAACAATTTATAATTTAGAATCGATGGAGCAATGAGAATGAATTATTTATGGGTTTATAACGCTTTATCCCCTTGTAATTTTTTATTTTTTTTAGATTTCATCCTTATAATTTGAAGATTTTTGGTTTTTGACATTCATGAACTTTGACCGTACAAAATCAATGATATGACAGGAGGATAAATCGAAATTTACTAAAATTACAAAGGGAGTAAACCGAAATTTGCTCAAATTACAGGGGGCAAAAGCGTAAACCGAAATTTGCTCAAATTACAAAAGGGTAAAAGTACCATAAGTTTTGTAATTTGATGTCTTGAAGGTCCAAAATCAAAGAATATTAAAATTACAAGGACAAAATCGGGAAATTTTTTTTTACAGGAGAGTAACCCGAAAATGACTTTTTTTTTTTTTTTTTTTGGTTCAATAGCCTAGTGGCAAGATCACACACTTTTTAAGTGTAGAGAATCCGGGATTCGAACCCTAACCCTGCAAACATTGTCTCTGATAGCTATCAACTGAGTTACACTTATGGGACGAAAATGACCTATTTTACCTCGGATAAAACAAACAATGTTAACCCATTATTGGGCACACTACCAAACTCAAAGAATGCAGTGAATATGATGGTGTGAATGAAATGAAAAAAGAGATTGAATTGAACTATCCACATCTCCAAACAATAATATCAGATCAGTAACTCCCCAAAAAAACATCATTAACATTCAAAACACATCAACAATAATATCTGCAATCCAGCCAAACCTAGGACACACTATTCTTGTTTCTCATTTGCTTATTTAACACACACACTCAACACACAAACACAAACAAACCCTTTTGTACTATGTAACATTGTTCCTTCAAAAAACACAAAAAAGTGATCTTTTCCATTTTCATGATGGAAGAACAACCACACTCATCATCACTGTCAGAACTCATTGTTTCTCTTGAACAAGCCACTTTCATGGCAAAACAACTACCATCATCAAATCCATCTCATCTCAATCAAATCCACACTTCCTTACACCAAGCTCACCATCATCTCACCGCCTTCCTATCAACCCTTCAATCTCCTCCGGTGCCTGAAAACTCTGTCTCATCTGCCAACGGTGCTGCTCCTATGCAGCTGGGGGATGATGGAGAAGATGATGATGGTGATGATGAAGAGACATCAAAATGTACAATTGACAAGGTTGAGCAGAAATTCAGAGACTGCTTCATCAAAAACAAGAGACCAAAACGGCCCTTGTCGCCGTCTGCGGCGGCCCGGGTAGAGGAGAAGCGATTATCCAATGATGGGTTTGTTAAGGATTATGATCCACATGCTGTTAAGTTGAGGGCATTGGACCTTGTCTACCAGTTTCATGGTTGATGATGATGTTTTGCTTTGTTCCCTTTTTTTGTTTAGGAAATAGGTAGATTAATTTTTGTTGATGAATATGGTTTTTAGACATGGAAGATTTGAGATGTATTGTAAAGTGAGTCAGGCTGCATAAATGAAACAAATGTTATGTTATGCTAGTTCTTTACTGATTTTATTTTTTTGGGTGCTAATTATCTTTGTGGTTTGGTTCAAGAAAAATACAATTGAATTCATTTTATTGGTTACACATTACCTATTGTTTAGATAATTGATGTTGGAGTTAAAATGAAAAATGCTTCCAGTTTTCCTTTATATATGTATCAGCTTCAAGAATATGATTTCTGTGATATTGGGCACAAACAAGGTTTTGGATTGCAGCTGTGTTGCAATACTTGTTATTATTGTAGAAAATTGCAGTCAAATATGATTGATGAGATTGCAAATATGGTCGCAGAGACAAAAAAAACTTATCGTCGCAACAGTCACAGTCATGATTGCGGATTGTTTCATAAACCTTGGCTACAAGTGCCTTTGATGGCAGTGAAATTTACAGGATTATACATAAGACAAATGGATGCAGTGCTTGGTATGAACCTAATATCTTTCTATCATTTACGAACATCATGCCCCTAATCTTGAAACATTAGTTGAAGATAACTGTTGGGCTTTGAGTATATTCGTCATGACTCTCAATACTTTGGTTCTTTGTTTGAATCATGTATCTGCTGCAACAAAAAGCCTTGTGAATGTGGGAATCTTTGGGACCTTCTTCTGCTAAAGTTTGGTCTTCAATATCACAGAAAAGCAAACAGCTACTCTTTGGTAATTGAGTTGTGCAGTTTTACAAAATCATCCAATGTTAGTTCTTCAGGCCTTGACTGCATACATCAGAACACATGAGTCAGCATAATCTCATTGAGAAACAAAATATCAGAACAAATGAAATTCGGTGAGTAAGGGCATAAAATGAAAATAAAAATAACAGAGTAGCAGTGTAGCACACGCCGATAACTTACAGTACTTAGAAGACCTATGCTTTCTAAGGCTTCTTCTATCTCAAGGGATGTGCATATGTGTTGAAGTGACTTTCGTATCATCTTACGCTTCTCATTGAATGCTGAATTAACCTGGAAGTATATAGAACTGAACTGTTAATCAAAAACGGTGAAAGAGGTGTTTATGTTTGTGACATTATCTTTGTTTAGAGTAGCTTGGAAGAAAACATTATCAAATAACAAATAAAATTTTCAGTAATTAATGCACACAACGGGATATTTCAGTGCAAAAGGACTTTAATGAAACTAAAGATGAGAATCCGCAGAAACTCCATGCATGACAATGTATGATGGAGAAAGGGAAGGTACCATTGAAAAGAAGCTTTTATTCGACGAAACTTGGGGATATTCTGATGGTTGCTTCAGTTTGAATGAGACAACGGCTGCATCAACCTAGACAAACATGAAAATGAATCAGTCTAATTTTTGTTACTACCCACAAAATCTACTGATATGCAATATACAGCCAATAACCATATCTCCTGCATTTTTCAGGACCTACTGACATTCCTTCTTCCTTTTTTATAGTTAAATAGTTAAATAAATGGTTTTCTTTACTTTCATTACCAGTAACGGCTTTCACTTTCTTGAAAAATAGTGTAACCGAGGTGTAGCTCAAGTGGTTTAACTGGGATACTGGGAGGAGTTTGAGTAGGAGGTCCAGAGTTCAAACCATGTCTACTAACATAACACACTAACAACTAACATTTGTCTAAAAAAAATTCTTGAAAAATAGTTGCTTCACGGGCGTCGCCTACTTTTTCTGTTTGTATTATATATCTCTCATTTGCGGCATGGTATCAAATTACAAGTCCCAATGCAAGTTTTTCATAAGCCACTTCGCTTTACAGTTTGTTTTAGATTCTAGTGAAACCAAAATGGGGAAAACAAACAGGCATGTGAATTTGTTTCAGATAGTAAAATAATTTTTAAAATTTAATTCAAACACATAGATATCTCTTGATTTCAAAAATCATATATACAACTAATGCCTCTTGCATATATTGATTATCCTAAAAGAATCATGCGGAGAGCAAAGCTTTTTATAGCATGAGATATTTTATAATTTATCTGTTCTCAAGCACAAGAAAAACAAAATACAACAACCAAGATCATTCTGGTGCATATCACTTACATTAGGCTGAGGGAAAAAATTTGTTCTTGCAACCTTAAATTTGTACTCGGGATCTGCAAAAGAGAGTCAGAACTTCAGCATAAAATACACCAAATTTGGTGTTAATGAATATCGAAATCTCTAGTTGCATGCAGTTTTATGTACAATAACTTGTTAAGAAGCCACAGGAAAGGATTATAGACTTATAGTCCAATTTTTTTTAGTGATTTCTTTGAGTTTTTGTTTCTTGAATCATGATTGCCATCACAGATTAAGCACAGTTAAACAGTTCAATCTTTTCCATAACTTGACTGGTTTAATGAGTTTTATTTGATTTACCATGTGAAAACTTGTGTTACTTGATTGTAAAAAGATACAAACTATCAACAAATATACGTAGCACTCAACTATCTTTTTATGCACCTGAGTAGAAATTAACAAATATATTGATAGGACGATACTCAGGGGTCCGGAGCGATGGTTCTACCCAGCGCAGGGCAGTCTCCTCCTGCAATAATTTAATCTATTTAGTTAATAACTGTTATTACATTAAGGCCATGAACATTAAAAAGGAGGCAATAGAATCTGAATATTATGAACACAATCATTTATAGTGAATCAGATATAAATAGACAGTACACTAGACTAGCGAGAAATCAATTCTAACCTGGAGTAAGAGAACCACTTCTGAGAAAATGTCACCCATTGGGAGTAGTAGTTTGATTACATCTGTACTGATATAGAAAGGAATGTTAGCAACCACCTGCAAACAACATACCATTTCAGGATTTACAACAAGTTACATATAATCTGGTATAATCTAGCAAAATTAATTTGGCAGAGGAAAGCACCAAAACGTCATGGTTAAAATATTGCTACTTAGTTTAGGACACATGAAGTTAAGCTGTCAAATGACTTTATTTAGGTTTATGCCATTGAGTTTAGTCACTGGCTAGTGGGTTGTTACTGGAAAATCTACCGATTCATTTATGCCCACCAAACAAAGGTCCAAACTAACCAACAGCAATTGACCCAATACCCATTACATCCACCATAGTTCCCTCTGCTGTACACACAAAGTGGAAACGGTGATCCATATTTTCTAAGAGTGATGAGTGGAGCTGAATGTTAGGGGCAAATCATCCTCCTTTATCAAGTAGCCAACACTTTCTAAAATTTGGTAAATAACAAAATAATTGTGTATTGCTGTTTAGTAGTTTAGGGAACAGAATTCTCACTTTTGCTTTTCTAGTATCTGAATCTATATCCTCTGTGCTTCCAACCAATGATGATATATGGGAGCGCACATGACATTTCACAATATCCTCATTCAAAACCTGCAAGTATTTTATCAAAAGGTCAACATTTATTTTGGGTTAACCCCCTCCGGCTCTTAGGAATTGAACTCGGGTTCTGTTGAACGATTCGTCCTTATGTGGAGCTTATTAACCATTTGAGCCCAATCACTTGGTTTCGAAAGGTCAACATTAATCATACAGAAACTGGTCCTAAGTTATCATTATTTTAACATAAAAACCATACATGTGACACAGGCATTGGAAGATGAAATAGGACCTAGCAATATAATGAGAAGACTGAAACAACAAATGAACCAAAATCTAAAAAACTACAGAGAAATTACATGGCACGGCATAAGATCTTTTGAATGGATTAAGAATTTGACGAAAAAGAGTGGAACAGTAGCTAACGTAAATTCAAGAGGACGATCCTGCCCAGTAGTAAATTTAGTTCAAGACTCTGACTCTAACAATGAAGGTAAGACAAGGAGTACTAGTGATCCCAAACATGCAATGTATGTCAAAAAGAGATATAATTGTACACTCGAGACCTAATTTGCATCTTATTAACAAGAAATATAAAGTTCAAAATTATCATGAGCTGTACCTTCAACTTTCCTGTACTTGAAAATCTTTCGCTCACGAGGGCGGCCATATGTTTATCCTACATCCATGAAAGATAGAAAACCATAAACTTGAGCTGAAGTGAAAGAAAGAAATGAAAATTATAACTCCAACTTATCACAAATTTTGAAAATTTACACAACCTATGTTTCAACCAATAATATTTCAATGAAATAGACCGACCAAAAATGATACAAATAAGCTCGTATTTCCAAATATTCACATTAAAAAACATGTACTACAACTAACTGTTTCCATGTAGACAACTATGAAACTCCATAGAAACAAACGACTCATGATAAGGATGAGGGTGTGAGTCTGTGTATTAAAATTAGTTCTACACTTCTACTAATGAAAAACTGCAAACCTTCTCAACTGCGAGAACAAATGCGCCAGAATTAATAAGCGTATTGGTCAAGGAACCAGTTCCTGGCCCAATTTCCAGCACCACATCACCTTCCTCAACACCAGCCACACCAACAAGTTGCTCATTTATGTCAGAGTTCAACATATAATTCTGCAAATCAAATAATACCCAAATTGCACAAAATTTTCATAAGCATATAACCAAATAAATTTCACACCAAACACCACCAAATGAAGCCCTCAAAACAATTTCCAGCAAAATAATCTCCAAACGATAAAACAAAAGACAAAATCACATTTTGGAAAGCTAAAACACAAAATTCATGTCAAACCAAAGCCTCCCAATGAAATATACAAGTAACATCCATATAATATCTTCCGAACAACAAAACATAAGGACAAAATTAAGCACTTATAGATTTTGGAGTGCTACAACACAAGTTTGGATAAACAACTTAATTAAGCACTTATAGCATAAGTGCGTACCATACAAGTATTTTTTATGTATAAGCTATTTCTATAACAAAAGATAAAACTGTTTTCATGTAAGTTATACACTGTTTTCATAAGCTATCCTGGCGAGCTCATGGAAATAAGTTCAAACCGCTTATGAACATGTCATAAGTTGTTTTTATAAGTCTTCCTAAACACTCTTAGAAGCATTTGTATCGGTCAATAAGCTCAAATAAGTTTATCCAAACCATCCTCAGTACAAAACAACACACGCCCACCACATGTTCTATAAAATGCCCCACAATAAAATTCATCACCAAACAAATAAAAAAAATTGTACTTTGAAGTGTTACAACTCAATGGGTCATCAGAAACCTTCTCACCTGACCAAGAGATTTTTTGGGGGATCTGCCTTTGGAGTTAAGAGCTTTGAGAGTGGCATGGTAATCGTCTTTGTTTGTCGTCGAAGCTCTGTTGTTTCCACGGCCACAAGCTACGTAGAATTTTCGACTCCGTTTGTCGCCGGTAGGATTTCGCGGCGGTGGCGGTTTGTGGCGGGAGTTGAAGGTTGCGTTGTGAGATATTGGCGGGAGTGTTTGAAGATAACATCTGTGAGAAAGAGATTGAGACATGTTTTTTAGTTGTTCGTTATTCCCGTTACAATCTTCAAACTAGTTATAAAAATAGCTACTTTTTTTTTTTTGAAGAATTATAAAAATAGCTTATATATATATATCTGCTTATCATATCATATTTAATCTTTAATCTTTTTATTCATAATTTTTTTTCTTCGTATTTTTGAATATTTTTACTAGAGTTCTAGCAACCTTTGATAAATGGTCCACTTTGCGTCCTCGTGAGTTTAGCTCAGTTGGTAAAGACAATGCATAATACTCCCTCCGTCCCAAATTGTATGTCGCTTTAGAAAAAAAATTTGTCCCAAATTATATGTCGCTTTACAATACCAATGAAATATTTATGTTACTTTTCCTATTATATCCTTAACTATTAATTACTATCTCTTCTTTCAATTATTTCATTTATCTTTTCCATACCATTTATTAGGGATAATTTTGTAAAACAACTCATAATTTCTCTTCCCCACGCAATATTAATTACATTTCTTAATACGTGTGAAATGACCAAAACGTCTTACAATTTGGGACGGAGGGAGTATATGCAAGGTCCGAGGTTCAAACTCCGGCCACCACAAAAAACAAAAATAAAAAGGTCCACTGTGCAGTGTGCACCACCATCAACTGAAAATAATACAAAACTCTAACTACAATTCTTATAACTACTATTGTAATCACCAAAAAGAAGAAGTTCACGATTTTTATCGACTTAGAAAGTGACACGATGACTTGATAGAGAAGACTAATACAAGTGTCTTAAAACTTGTTTATTTTCATTTTTCTTTGTTTTCTCTTTGTCAAACTGACACCGATCAAGTCATCGTCTCACTCATGATGATAAAGATAATTGTAAGAGTATCCACATCCATCATGCCTATTTAGGTTCTTCAAATGGGTTCCACTTACTTTTTTATATTATTTCAACTTTCCAATTATACAAACAACTCAAATATTTACCAAAAAATAACTGCATAAATATAATAAAACCCATGCTTAATATGGACTAGAGACTAATTTAAGATTTTTTTGAATCAATATTCCATCTGTTTTGTCAATAGAATAGATTGAACTTTTTGAAAAATGAAATAGACAAAGGTAATATTGAATAGATTGGCCAAGTAAAATCTAAAATGATTTATAACTTGTAGTGATTCTTAAAAATATGGGAGAATATTAAGGTACACTGTTGTTTTTAGTGTAAACAAGTATAACCTTTGTGTGAAGATGATCAATCCCTTAAGTCACGTATGATAGGATCATAATGAGTTTCACCACTACTGTATTTTCGGAATTGAATTTGAATCTATCATCATCGGTTAAACTGAAAGAGACTTGAACTATCTCATTGCGGTATCATTAAATTCAAACCCTCATCCACCACCTCCCACTTACACAACATTAAGCATGCAAGCATGCAAAAGGAATTGTAGCTGTCCTCTTATAAATTTGATGTCAATAACAGAGACAGAAACAGAAACTGATGATATTATTCCAAACTAATTGTTAACTACACATACACACTGAACTAACTGCCCTTGGTCATGAACACAAAATTAAAAGGGTCTGTTGTCACCTTTTCAACACTCAGTTAATATCTCTATCAAGAAAAAAAAATTAGTTAATATCATATTAGAGATCCAATGCTCAAAAGCATATTTTATACACACTACTAGTCAAACAAAAGGCGACGCCTAACAGATTTTGGAATATTAGGACTTGACGATTTCCTCTTTGGTTTTGAGCCTCCGCTGTCTTGGTTGTCATTTTTATTGGATGATGACTCTTCTCCATGTTTTGGATTATGTTTACTTTTGGTTGTTGGGAAGAACTCTGTAATATTTAGCTGGACACCTTTTGAGTTTGGTGATGTTGAGGACTTTTCGTTTTCTTGAGATATTGAGGTCGGATTCTTTTTTCGTTTCACGTCCTTCAATTCCTGCAAATTTAAATCATTTATATCTCAAAACAGAAGGGTGTACAAATCATGCATGTAAAACTAAGATCATTCTAAAAGTCAAAATAGTTAACCACCTAAGCGGTTTAACGCCGCTTACTTAAGTGGTTAATGGAGCCAGTTAGATGCTAATCATTAGCACTCTTTTATGATTCATAACCAACAAAAATGGATGATAGTTGATAAACCATACGCTAGATATGAAATAATAAATACCTGTTCCTGCCGGAACCTTTTCACTTCTTCTGGGTAAGCAGCCCCAACAAGGTCCATATTTTCATCTGTCAAGAGAAAACTACATCCATCTTCTTCACAAATCTGGGGAAAATCGCAATCGTCTAGTAGATCCACTGTTTCATCAACATCAAGCTCTATAACATCTTCTTGCATGCCAGATTTATTTGCTGGAGTTTTAGAGGCAATATTTCCCATTGCACGTTTCCACTTGACAACGTAAAACTGATATCCGTATCTCGTCTTCACACGTTTTAAAGAAGCAAACTCAAACTGCCCAAATAGCAAACTATCGGTTGGAGTTGTAGCCATTTCTCTCAAGAAGATGGTTGACATCATAGGAAACATAATCCGCCGAATGTATGACGGATCCCAGTTCTGATGGAAGTTTAAAAAATCAACCAGAAGGTCCATATTCGGTCTTTCCCATGAGATCTGAGGTCCATCATTCGCTGCAAACAAAGTTAAGTAAATATAGAATGAGTGACGGATGCAATAACACACTTAAAACAACTTTATCAGATCAATCATATACAGAAAAAAAAATGGCTATAATAATATTCATCACAGTTAAACGTACCGGAAAAGTAACCATTGTCATTGCATAGATACATATCAATGATTTCATCCTTTGGAAAATTTGGCTCCTTTGCAATCTTGTCACAGATTTTTGTGTGCCAATTTTCCATCTTTTTCTGCTCCTTATGTTTCCTATTCTGTCATTCAAATATCATTAAGTGCTTTTGAAAACTATTAAAAAAATGAACTAGAAAAAGTCTATTTTATTGGCCAAAAATATAGTAAAAAAACATTAAAAACCATATATGATGACAAAGCACTTCAAAATACTTCAACAAATCAGACAGTGAGAAAATCGATCTAGAGATCATACCATACAACAAGAGTTGCAATCACATTTAAAACCCTCTGGTTTTTTCAAGCAACCTTCATTGTCATCCGCGACACAAAATTCACATGAAAACTTCATATGATCTCTTTTGTTGCCTGGATGCCCACAGAATGAGCAGTGAGTTTGTTTTGTATTTGGGGAGTTCCCATCAATATCCATATTTTCCTCAGCTTTAATGTCGATAGGAACTTGAAAAGCATTCCCTTTGCCTATCTCATGTAATCTGCATTAAAGATCATATTCAATCAGGACCACAAAGACCAAAAATTTTATTCTGTTCATTTAAATCTCTTTTCATTTCCATTGTTTCATGCCTAACATGAAAGCTATGATATAGGTGTAGCATAGGGTATAATAAACTAAGAAATACAATTCAGAATCAAGTTTCTATTATCACTTTCTCTCAAATTATCTTAGCTATTGTTTCTTTACATGAATGGAATGGTCTGTAACATATAATAATAATAATAATTTCAAATGATATATATGGATTCCCCTCAGAAGGATTAGTTTAATACCTATTCAATATATCATCTTCACCAAAAGCTTGAACAAAACGAAGAGCACTATCAATTCCGATCCCTTGAACACCACTCAAATCATGATCATTTCCAACCAAAAGAGAGATAGCTATTAGGTGTTTCCTCTTCAATCCAAGCCCAGCTTCAATATCTGACATATTGTAGCATTCAAAAGGTTCCTGCATGCAAAAAGGAAAAGAAAATAAACCACGTCGACTTTCCAAAATACAGGAAGGGGGGAGAGTAGGAACGCAAAGATGCCAATTAGAAAAGTATTACCAGAGGACCATTATAATTCTCTGGTTCAGTTATCCCGTATTAATCTAAATTTACCATGGTTGTATGCATGCTTTTGCAGATGATATAATGTGGGTATGGAAAGATGAGAGCTCACAATTGCTTTAAGATTAGAACTAATAGAAGTCTGACACAGTTAAGACAATAAATTTGTTTTCATGCAAATGTCTGACATTGCCAAGTTACGGGAGTTTTTGGAAAAGACAAACTATCATGGAAGATTGAATAAGCAATTATTTTCTTGATATGACTGATGAGAAAAAAGAAGCATAGGGTATAATAGTGTTCCTATACAGATATAACCAGAAAACTCAAAACTCAGGTAGTCAGCCTATAATTGAAATAAGATTCATGAATCATGATACCATTTAGCATGCTACCATTTAATAAAAGCCATATGACGTAAAAACTTGTAAACTAAGCAAACATGGATGCTAGCGCTGAATTCAAATAAATAAATCAAAGGTTATGTTATAATCGCTGAAGGATGAAATGAAATATAAAGAAAATACAATGACGATGTTCGCTTACTTTTGAGTTGGGAGAGAATGATTTTATAATGCATTTCGCCCCAAAGAGGAATGCATCACTGTCAGGTGTGATGCATGCATCTACATGACCTTCACTATTTAATTGGGCACAGAGTGCCTCAGCTTCTCCTTTAGCCTTCAGTACAGGAATCCCAAGTAGCTTAGCAAGTTCCTATCACCGATTAACATATAGCTATAAGGAAAGGTGTTTAAAAGAATAACTAACCAAACAAAAAAGAAAAGAAAAACCAGAAACTACATCTGGAAAGTAAATAAGTGTTCCTGAATTCTGACATAAGATATAGAATCAACATATTGGTAGAAAAATTAGGTGAATGCACCACGTTTTAGCAACTAAGTGCAAAAATATAGTTGTGACTTATGATAACCATCAAGGTGAAAGAATTAACACACCACACACTCTTGAACACATCTTGAAAATGTACTGTTCCTCCCAGCTGAAACACCTTCTTCAGCAACCGGCAAGCTAGTCGACTCAATTCCAGAAGACCGGAAAAATCTAGCAATCCTGGCCTGTGATTTCAACGGCGACGGAGTCCCATCAACAACGAACACCGGAAACGCTCCAAACTACAAAAAAAAATTATTATATCATCATAAAACATCACTTCCATCCTCAGTTTGACTGTTCCATACCAACTCAACACACAAGACTAAAACGAAAAAACAGAACAATAATTTAGATTACCACTATCAAACTCCACTCCACTGAATTCAAATACAACAAATGATAAGTAATTCAAATTGAATTCATTAAACTTCAATTTGTGTTTGGAACCATACTCAAACATAACCAAAAAGGTAATAACACGTTTTATAACAACAATATGATTATTAAACCAAACATTATGGCGTAATTTGATCCATGTAGCCGACCCCACTTAGTGGGATAAGGCTTGGTTGATGTTGTTGTAATATGATTAAACCAACCCAAAATAAAACAATCTCTCAGTTTTTCTCTTTTAAAAGGGTAAACAAATCAAATTTTATACACAGAAGCTAAAATCATCAACATTTGAATTCATTAAACTGTAAATTGATGTTGAACCACACTCAAACATAACCAAAAAGGTAAAAAAACACATTTTCTTACAATCCATAACTAAACTAACCCAACCAAACAAACTCTAAATTTTCTTCTTAAATAATCAAAAGGTTTTAAAAAAAAACAATCAAATTTCGTCAACAAAGAAGCTAAAATCATCAACATTTGAATTCATTAAGCCCCAAATTGCTGTTAAACCATACTCAAACACAACTAAAAAGTCAAAACCAAACAATCTCTCAATTTTTTTCTTTATAATCAAAAGGGTTCCAAAAAAATCAAATTTCAACATATGAATTCATTAAGCCCCAATTGCTGCTGAACTACATACACGCAAGCATAGCAAAAAAGGTAAATACACATTTTTTAACAATCATATAATCAAACTAATCCAAAACCAAACAATTAATTTTTTTTTAATATAATCAAAATGGCTAAAAAAATGAAAACTGTAAATTCTCTACATTACCATGAAACAAAAACACAATGAAGGGAATAAGAGAGAACCTTAGAAAAGAGATTAATCGTCCGAAAAAAAGTGAGTCTGAGGTGAGGTTTCTTGACATGGGTTTTGATAGCATTGTTATGCTGAACAATCCAAAACGATAAATCAATAGCAACTCGCTTGTTTCTCAAGAAATCAAAACCTTCATTGCGTGAATAGGGCTTCAACAACTCCCAGAAATTACCACCAACACCCATGATTGAATTAAGCGTTTTTCTGCTTAATCACGATAATGGGTCAACGAAAACAACATCAAAATTTTGTCTTGTTGTGAAACAGACACTGAACAGATTTTGTATGTTACTGTTAGGTTACGTTTTTGGAAGAGAGAAGACAGAGAGTGTTTTTTTTTTTTTTTGGAAGAATGAAATGAATTTAGCCGTTGGGTGTTTTGTACCGTTACAGATGATGAAACGATTTGACACTTCAAAAGCCCAATTGAGTTTTGAGAGTAAGCTCACAATTTTTTGGTCAAGTAACTTATAAAATATAGATCGTGTTCGAACTCGATTCCTGAATACTTCAATGTCTCTATCAATTGAAGTATGTTCACGAAGTGATATTATTCGTATTATTATTTTTTCGGCTTTTGGGTAGGCATAAAGTTTCTACTATTTGCACACCATTTTTGCTAAATTACTACACTATATTTTTTATTATAGATCCTAAAATATAAGTCCATTTTTAAAAAAATTATATCTAAATATATAATTATTGCAAATTAGTAGATACTTTTACTATTTTTCTCAAATATACTAATTATTAGTTCATTTCTTCCAAAAATAATTGTTTTTTATTTAACTAGAGATCATCCGTGTGTAACTATAATAGGTGGCAAAACCCTCCCTTAAATTTTTTGACACTGCTTCATTTTTAGAGGTGGATTCGAACTCAATACCTTTAATTAAGCTCAAAGAGAATCATTGTAGTATAAAAAAAAGTTAACCATAAGTGTCATTTTGATTTCTTAACATGACAATAATTTTTTTTTAATTTTATCTTTAAACTAATATTGTTTGAACTACTTTTAAATTATAGGTCATGTTAACCGGTGTCCTCGGGACATTGGTTAAAGAAACTAAAAAAGAAAGTTTTAAAGTGAAAATAACAATTTTTATGTTTTTGAGGAGTTAGCAGCACAAATTCCAATGTAATACTTACTACATTTGATTCCTTAACCAGGAGTTAACATTTGCCTTAAATTATTATATTCTACTTTACATTTATATCATTGACCAACAATCAATTTTAACAAGGATATTTTTGTAAAATTGTAACATTCTTCAACTTATTTATAGTTTTTTTTAACGACTTTGTAGTTTTTCTTAATTTGTGTGAAAAAAAAATCCAGGACTACAAATATTTTGAAATGGGGGAGGAATACTACTAATTTATTTTATAATTTTAGAGTTGAATATACTAAATAATCATGTATTTTCCTATCCCTTTTCTCTTTTTAGGAGATGGGAAATTATAGTTTATGCATATAAAAAAAAATAATTTAGGAATATATTTATATATAAAATGAACACATTAAAAGCAATATTTTTTTTATGAACTACTATATTTTTTTTCTTAGTATATAAAAAATGGCAAAAGAAAGTAAAAGGACATGCATACTTATCTTTTCAGATGCTCTCATGTTACAAACTAAATTTTCTGAAACTATCCAAAACAGATGTGGACATTTATTGTCCAAATGCAAACTTTTTTTTTTTTTTAAGGAAAATGCATACATTTTTATTAATTGCAAAGTTGAGAGGGATATAACATTTTGATCGTTCTCTCTTATTAGAATTTGATTATGTATGAAGGGTTGTGACAATGAAATTATGTCTTTACTTCAATTAGACTTGTTTCATCTCTTATCCTCGTTTTTGTTCTAATTCACGTGTTTGGCTCTTTCAATGTTGATGTCGGCAAGAAATGGCAGTGGAGCAGCAAACTCACCTTTTTGTGATAACTTTGTAAAAATCTTTTTGTTTATTCATTTTACTAGTAAAACACAATAGAGAGTAAAAAAATAAAAATAAAATAAAAGAGAAAACAAGAACAAATGATATGTATGCGAGAGAAAGTTGTTAACAATAAATGAAAAGTTGAAGTAAAAGAGTACATCAAACTTTATCATGGACATCTAGGGACTACTAACTAAAAACCTAATGACTTGCTAACTATATTTTCAATAACTTAAAAAGATGTGAGTGAGTTAATGCATGTTTGTGCGGACGTTGTTGCAAGTATAGCTTTTGACTGAAGTTTTACTTTGATGTTATATGAATATTGTCTGCAGGGCGTTCTTTGACAAGCGCAAAGAGCTCTACGGAGCCGAACCTCCAATTTATAGAGGTTTCAATTATTTGTAGGGGTATGAGTATAATTGTTGGGATGTAGAATAATATTTTCTTTTGTTATATAGGTCCAAATCAAACACTTATTATTTTGATAAAAATAAAGAGTAAATGGATAAGTTAGGCCAAACTCATACATCTATCAACAAAAAAATTTCAACAAAACAAATTAAAATCAAAATAATGCTTATGATTAATTTGTAATTGTTTAAATTATCATTAATTATTTTTATTAGGGGTCATTTTTAATATTAGAGTTGAGCTTCCAATTTTATTGGAACGCCCCTGATTGTGATTGTCTGTTCAGATTAATGTGTTATTTTTTGTTGATTTACTTTGTATTTTTACTCCACGTCTTGTTAGACGGTAGTTTTGTTATTTGTTATTTTGTTATAAGAGACTAAACACATTAAAATTATCGTGTCGCAGACTTAAAATCTGTTAATTAGTAACCGATTTAAACTAGCTGTGTACAGTTTAATATCAAATTCGTAACAACTGCACGTTTTAAATCGGATGTTGTATAACCGGTTACAATGCGTCAATGCCTGTCATAATTTTTTTTTTTTGGAGGGAGTCTCCACTGCAGCAGGAATTATTTTGGAAGCATCTTGAAAAATTTAAAGAATAACAATCTTACACTTACATTGAGTACCCCTTATACTCTATAATTATATCTTTTGCTTATTAAAAAAGAATAACACTGTCCTCATGAGCTTAACTCATTTGGTAAGGGATAATGTATAATATGTGCAGGGATCGAGTTCGAATTTTGGATGCCTCATTTATTCATCTTTAAAGTGAATTTCTCTAGTCACTAAGCTACTTGACAAAAAAAAAAAATAACACTTATATTCAATAAAAAAGTATCCATTTTGTTTTTGTTTTTTTTTTAAGGAAAAAAGTATCCATTTTGTTAAATCACTTCACTTTTGTAGGTTCATTTTAAAATAAAGATGAAATAGAACATCCCATTTGGGGAGGATATAATTTTTTAAAATTAATGATATGAAATAGAAAAATAGAGTATCTTCATTGGATTTTATTTTTGAACACGGTGTCTTTATTGGATATTAGTGTGAAAAGAATGATGTTTGTTTATTAAACTCTCAACTTTGAAAAACAATCAAATGGAAAAACTAACTATTTTGGAGAAGTTTGATTTAATATCACATTGTTAGATATGTACCATGACAAATGATCGTTTTTTAGGCGAGACAATAGCAACAGTTACCTAAGTAAAGTATCACCTCCTAATTAAGATTTTTAATTTGGTCACGGAACTGAACAAATAATTGATTTTTGAGAAATGAAAAGTAAAACGATGGGTCATTCACCGTTATTCCAATAGAAGAAAGAAGAATGTCAGCAACATTTATTTTTGAACCTTATCTTTAACACTTACTCTTTTATTGAATGAAATCAATATATGTCTCACCACTTTGTATGAGTTTTATTTGTAGATCTACAATGATTTAAACCAATAAAAGAGTAAATATTAGAGAGTGTTTTTAATAAATAGTGTTGTCAACATTACTCATCGAAGAAATTGTTAAGTTAACTCCGGCCTAAAATACCAAAATATTTCTCTTCTCCATTCCAACACCACATACACCTGTGTCGTATTTCATGTAGTGTTTGATATGGTGTTTGACTTTTATGTTTAAATAACATTTCTCTTTGAAATAGTCTCTTATTAGAATTTGGGTTTGAACTAACTCAACCACACAAATCAAGTTGTAAGATGAAAATTGTATCTACTTATAAATATATGTTTTTTTTTTTTGAAAGATACTTATAAATATATGTTTAAGATCTTGGATGTATGCTTCAATATATCTTTGAATTAAGATTGAACATAACTAAACTTTATAAAACCAACTTATAAAAACTCTTAATAATATTAGTGTTCGTTCTTCAAAACTCCCCAATTTTGAGAGTTCCGAACTACCACTCCACCTTCAAGTAGTTTTTACTTACAATGAGCATGTATGAGAGCTTTCAATTCATAATAGTTTAAAGGGTAGTGATACATAAACCACCTTAGGTGGCATATACCACTTGTACACCCACATATAATTGTGACATGTGTCCATGTGTTCCCTACACACATAAGAAACTCATCTTTTGTGTCTCTCAAACACTCTCACATGAAAGTGGTACAATATGTGTATAGAGAAAAGGGTGTTCATGAAACATTATCCTACTTTAAAATCCAACCATATTTGTACGAACTAATTTTTTTGTCCACACTCATTCACACAAATACGGGAACCATCTTGCTCATTTGACATTACACAAACAGAAGTTCTTTTCTCTTATTTTTTGGTCAAAGAATTTATATTCCCTTTTTGACAAAGTTAAAGTTTGGTCATTCACCCCTATTTCAATTAAAGAAATGAGTTAGGTTAACTATTAAACACATGTTAAGGAATTTAAAATAAGTTTTTTTATATCAAAAAACATATAATAATTTATCTTTTAAAAAGTTGACTATACAACTTTTAATACTACATATATTTTCATAAAGAGTTTATTAACACGTGCCATTGAGTACAAATGAAATTGTTTTCATAGTTAACTGAAAGGGGAAAAGATAAGAGTCCTCTAACCAAAGGCACACTTCACTTGCACGTGCTTTGGTAGAGTGAACTCAAAGTTAACGTCATCATGCTGAATTCAATCAAGAAGCCGCCATCTTTACATAACGTGTAAAATGCATTTGGTTTTAAATTTTTACCCTTTATAAAATGTTCGTTCGTAACCAAAAAAAAATGTTCGTTCTTCAACAGTCTCCAATTGGTGAGTCCCATGTAACTCCAATGTCAAATGATTTTTAGAGTTAAAAATATTTTTGATTACTATAAAATTGGGTCTTTTAAATTTAATCTTTTGTTTAATTTTAATAACTTTTTTAGTCTCTAAAAATATAGATGTACATGAGTTTGGTTGGTTTTGGTCAAACTCATTATTCGGTTCAATTGAATTTAATTGGTTTTTGTTGAATAAAACAATCTTATTTTTATGCCAAACCGAACCGACACAAATAGATAATGAGCGGATTGGTTTACGTTGTATCAACATATCATTAAAATGTTAACACTTGAATTTACTTGAAATACTTCAAGATTAATACATAAAAGTTTTAAACTATATTATAAAAAAATAATTTTTTTTTTGAATTGGTTGGGTTTGCGAAGTTCGTGAGTTTAATAGCATAAACTCGTTACATGAACCCAACCACTTCGGGTTTGAATGGGTTGGATGACTGGATTAAACGGGTCGCCCGAACCCGTGAACACCCCTGCCTACAAAAAAAAAATTATGCACGTTATTTTAGTCTATACTAATATCAAATTTGTTTAATTTATTCTTAAACTTTTAACGATTTTTTGCAAACATGTTTAGATCATTATAAAAAATTAATTTTTCAGAAGATTGATTTTTTATTTTCTTTTAACTTTGAGATGAATTAAATACAAAGATTTTAAACACCAAAAATTCAAGATACAAGTAGCAAAAAAAAGATATAAATTTTGACCATTTTTTGTACAAAGGAACTTTTTATATATGTTTTAAACATGTATGTGCAAAAATCATTTTAAAACACAAGAGTTTAAAAGAGTTTGAGTAGTTATGTATCATAAAAGAGTTTGCAATTTTATCCTTGTAAACATTACAACTATAGTCGAAAAAGTTTACATTTTTGTGCATACAAAAATTATACGAGAGGATTTGCTATTTCCTTAGTAATAAAATATTTTGTTGAGAGACTATTAATTTTAAAGTTTTGAACCGCAATCGACTTGTGAGTATTTTTTTACTTTTCATTTTACGTCTTTTGTGGATCATTTGTATAGAGATTCATCTCTTTCCTTTCATTAAATATTCTACTAAGTTTTACACAAACTTTCTATGCGTAACTCAATCATCTTCCCTTTCATCTGGGTTTATGACAGACTATGTGTATGGTAAAGTAAAATATAGGTTTATTCAATCACCCGGTCCCTTAACTTAATTAATTGTTTTAATTTGGTTTCCTAACTATAATTTGTATCAATTTGGTCCCCTATGTTTTGCTTCGTTACTAGTTTTAGTCCTTTCTGGTAGTTTCTCTAAAAAAAACGTTAACTTATATACCAATTTGGTTTCCTATATTTTGCTCCGTTCTTAGTTTTAGTCCTTTCTGTTCACGTTTTTTTGAGAGAAACTAACAGAAATGACTAAAACTAGTGACTGAGCAAAACTTAGAGGACCAAATTGGTACAAATTATAGTTAGGGGACCAAATTAAGACAATCAATTAAGTTAAGGGACCGGGTAATTGAATAAGCCTAAAACATATCAATGATTTTTTTCTTCCTTATAAATATTCTAAAGTGTGTGGCAAATAAATTAACACATGTTAATATTAGCTAAAATGAAATGGAGAAGTATTTTCATGCAAGTTATTTGTTGTTTGATGAGCTCAATCTTTAAGCAGTTTTCCTCTTGAAGTTTACATAAGATTTTACCTATTTTACCTAAACTCAACTTCCATTCCATCAATACTACTTGACCCAAATTTTAGTGATAAAATTTTATGCATATTTTTTTGACAAAATTTTATCCAATGTATTGACGTTGTTATTATCTAATTATCTTATGGTAACTATTTTTAGAAAAATAAAATCAACCAAAGTTGTTATTGGGAACAAGGATCAGAAATTAAGATCATCAATTCTTGCGGCTTTTCCACGACGTGACTGAAACGGAAAAGCACCGATCAAATTGTGGCCAAAAAAGTATCCATATGGTTAACAATTGATTGGTGCATTTGAAATGTAAATTGCTTAATTTGGCATTTGGGTTATAGCAATAATTACTTCTTTACGGTTCTTCTTTGCATCTTTCATCATCATCAGCTAGTTTCTCTTAGGGGGTGACACACATAGTCTGTCTATTTATAGGTTGACTTGACTTGGCTAACTTATCAAAAAGGTTAGAGTTAGGCTTTTCAAATGTATTGACTTTTTCTATAAAAATAAAATAAAAATGTATTGACTTTTCTATAAAAAAAGTTTGAATTAGAAAGAAGATTTGAGCAACAGTGTTTGGAGGGTTAATACTAAAGATTATATGAATCCTCTATATGTCTTCTATTCGGAGAGAAAATAACATAAAGTTTGAAAAAAAAATTATAAAATAATTAATAACGATAGGATACACTTAATGGTGGGATCAATCCACTTTTTATTTTTATTTCTCTTTAAATGAAATTCTTTATTTATTTTGACAAATGAAGAATTGGACACATGCTCACTTGAAGGTGTGTATTGAAAGACGTTTGTTGGAGTCTCACATTCCTCGAATTCTTAAGTCGTTGAATGTATAAATATGTCTGAAATTTCTCATCCTTTGAACTAACTTTTAATATGAGATCTAAAGTTAATTCAATTCCTAAAATCGTACATTTGAGATGCAGTCCAACCTTATATAAAAAGAAACAAATATATTGTTGACGATTCTATGATTAATCTCATGACAAGTTCAAAGGACCTAAATCATATAAATACCTTGGAGCGGAGGAATAGAAAACCCTATTATAAGGTAAGTGTAAATCAAACTTGGACCGATAAAAAAAAGAAGCTTATTATGCCTATATTACAACAACAACAAATTGATTTAATAATGCATAAACTTTGATATAATATACCAAAAGAAAAGTATATGTACATACTTTGATACTCTCTGAAGAAAAAATACATATTTGATAGTGTTACATTCAAATTATGATATAATAAAACAAGAATAAGAATAACCAAACCACAATTATAATAATACAAAAATTATGAGTTTCTCGGAAACAATTAAGAAATAAAAAATAATTAAAATAATTAAATTTCTTTGTTATATTTTAAATCAGATTTTCACATACAATCATCACATTAGTTACATGCATCATACAAGGTAGCGTATGCGTAAGTGTGAAATGTATGATCTCAGACTAACAATAAATAGCTCAACAACTTTCAAACAACCACTCTCGTAGACAATGTTGTTACGACTTTTGTTGTGATAAAAGTCAAGACTCATATGGATAACACACAACTTGGCTTGTAAGACATCACCTCCAATTTTGCAGTGAGAAAAATCAGCTACCCAATCATCATAATGTTTGCAAATAACACCACCAACACCTAAGCACTTAGAATCTTCTGGGAAACAACCATCAACATTAAGTTTGAGAGTTTCTTCTTGAGTGGGGCTCAAATGAGCCAAGAGACGTGATAGTGTGAATTGTAACGCCATATTTTTATTAAAGCGATAAAACACGCGAATGATATAAATATTCAAGAAATAGACGCCATGTTATCGACAAAATCCAAAACAACATGCATTTATAAAAATTCTCAACAGTCGCAGTGGATATAAACCATACACCTCCAAAGTATACATGTCATAACTTCAAATATATCAATACATGAAATCTCCAAAACCCAACATAAGGGCAAAATCTCCATAATAAATAAATCTAACAAATACATAAAGATCAACTTCCTAATCAGAGCCTAAATCTAAGACTTAAAAAACGATAACGGGGATAGCTCCTACTATCCAAGCAACTCACTGAAAGCAAACTAATCATGCACGCCGTCTACCCATTCATACAAATAGGTAGGCGGTCCATCATAGATCCACTGGGGGTAAGCTTCACATTAATCATAATCAACATAAACAAACATAGGCATTCAAGGATTCATGCATAGCACATATACATAACCATCCCTTCTAGAATTCTAGCATCACATGATTATTATCCTTCATCACATACATTTCAAGCTATCAAATTACTAACATAGCATAGCAACATGTTCAATCACTAATCAAGTCATCGACGTAAGCTCATCATTCATCAACAACAATCAAGAAAGGATTACTCACATTATTCTTCATTTAGCATACTTAACTCAACAAATACAATTCATCATTTCAAAGTTATAAGCAAACAATCATTATTATCAAAATAATTATCATAAATTGATCCACCAAGTGTACAAGCACAAACAAGCAAGACATGCAATTAGAGCATAACTCAATTATTTGCAACCATCAACAAAGTCCACAATTGTACATATACACCAATCCACATAGATCACAACATTCAATAAATTTCACCAATGCACAAATTCATGAAGTCACATATTCAATTATGACACAATTCATCAACCAATCAATTCCAAATGTCACAAGTATGTATTCATCAAACACACTTATCATGAAACAATCATCATTCCCATGCAACAATTAAGACTCATATCAATATTATATTCGCCTAATCACGACACATATATGCATGTGGTACCAAGTCACCTCAAGGTCGTCACCCATGATGCAACAAAAATATCACATGTAAGATTTCACACCTGTCTTACATTATCACCGAAGTAAACGAGTAACCCTCCTTTACAACATCAAGACTCAACATGACTATGATGCATGGACATACAAGCAAAGACTCGACAATGCAAAATCACCTCATAATATTCAACAACAATATAAAGGATAACCTCCATTATATTGATCACCTCAACAACATTTGCATTATCAAGTATTTACATCCACACAATCAATCAAGTCATAAATCAATTAAGAGCCATCACCACATCATCATCAATCATTTAGCATATATGCAATCACCAACAAAATCACCATCACTTAACATATATGCATTCACCGACAATATCACAATCAATTAACATATATGTATTCACCAACAATATCACAATCAATCAACATATATGCATTAATCAACATCAACTCTATCATATAGTTCAACAACTCCATACAATTTCTCAAAATTCAAGTAAAAGAGAAAATACAACACATTATGATAAACATCATATTCAACACATGTAAAGCATTCACATATCTTCATATAATCATATCAAATTATCCACAAAAGATTTTCCAAGTATTTGGTCTTAAGATTATTTTCGACAAAGTTCATCTCTCATATTACAACTTTAAAATAATTGAGACAAATGAACCAAAACCAAGTAAATAAACTCTAGGCCTCGACTATGTATACACTTAGATCACATATGAGTGTAGTTGAGTATACATGTGCGTTTCACCGGCCGACCACGACAAAATCATCAAAATCATAAAGCTACGACAAGTTCGTATCACTTCCTCCATATTGCAAAACCAATTCATTTTCAAAACAAAACCAAGAAGATTCAACAAGACATAGGTTAAATACTTTTAAACCTCTTAATTAAACTCCTAGTACTCATAGTTTTGAGGTTTGGAAATATTCCCTAAGTTTTGGATTGACTTAGAAACGGTTATGCTGAATTTTCATAAAAAGTTACCAAGACTTGCTTGGGGTAATTCAAAATATAAAAATCATTTTTAAGTCAAACCAAACCAATTGGAAAGCTAATAAAATTATCTAAAACTTTCATGTTCATACCAAAACCCGGTTCAGAGCGGAAAGGGGTGAAAAATAGTGAAATATGAAGGATCTGGTTCACAAAAATCGTATCACGATTTTAGGAATCGCGACACATTTTTATGTCCAGAACCACTGAACCTTCGGCCAACAAAATCGCGACACGCCTGCAAAATCGTGACACGTTTTGACAGCATCAGGTCCAGAAATCAGCTTTTTCAAAAAGTGCGTTTTTAACCATTTCGCGCGTAAAATTCAAACCGTTAATCGGATTTTGATGCCGTTTTCGCCTACACGCTCCTGACACTTGGCTCTATCATAATCTACAGAAATTTCAAGTCTCAACCATCCCAAGAATCATTTTCCAAAACCTCACATAATCACTTATTGGCGAAAACGCTTAAACATCGACATTACGAAAAACCCGTTTTCTCCCAAACGACTCAACTAACACAACCACAACGTGAAAACAGAAATTCTTCTAGGTTCAATTCATCCAACAACATCAAAATTTCAGTCAACAACCTTATATATCAAAAGTTCATATTGATCCTTCACATGAACCACTTAACTCAACTTCACCATGAAGTTGAAGTAAATGTCACTAGAGGGGGGGGGGGGGGGGGGGGTTGAATAGTGACCCTTTAAAATTTCTTTGTTCTCTTTTAAAAAAATTAGACTCTCAAGAGTTTTCTTGGAGTAAGATGATGATTAGTAACACAATAATAAATATGCAGTACTAAAAAGATAATGCATAAAGTAAAGAGTAAAGTTAGAGAGAGATCACATAGAGAAGTTATTCTGGTTTTCCAAATATGGGTTAGTCCAGTCCCCACAACTTTTTTAAAATTATCCACTAGTTCTTAGGAGTTTCTTCCTCCTCTTTGCAATGTGCAAAACAATATGTATTCTCTAAGCCTCATCAGGCTTACACTAACACTCGAGCTTTTGAAGAGCTTGAGGCTATACAACTATGTATTCTCTTAGCCTCATCAGGCTTACACCACTGATATTATTAGCTTCAGCAAGCTTACAGTATCACTCAAGATTTTACAGGCTTGAGGATATACGATCAAAATGAGATTTGATGTTTGGATCTAATTACAACTTTCAAGCTACTAAGAGAATGAGAGATTGTAGTTTGTAATACTCTTAAAAATATGATTGAGTATTGTAAGAGTATTTTTGATATTGAGATTGATTGATGAACTTATTGCTTGTATGTAGGCTTGCGATTGTATTTCAAATTCATGCTTTCTTTATTGAGAGAAAGCTTCTATTTATAGCTAGCCTTCATCCTTCAATATCTGCAGTTGTTCATTCCTGTGTAGACACCCTGACTGTTGATAGGAATTGCAAAATTGTCATTGCCCCATTCTTTTGTACGTTGAGTTTGAGCTTGTCAGCCTCAAACTCAACCTCAAATTTTAACACTAAGAGCTTGAGCTTGTCTTGGACCAGGAGCGTGTGTGAACAGGGAAAAGTACATGAACAGTAAAAAAATCTTTCCTTTTTACTACTGTTTCTTACTTGTTCTCCAAGGTGCATTGTTGTAATTGTCCTTGCATTTCTTTGTCTCCAAGACACCATTAATTAATCATATTAGCATACTTGGTCACTAAGTCTTGTTACTTTATGACCTTTTGCTTGCTTGCTCATCAAGATACACAATAGGGCTTATGTCATCATCCTTGTCTTTTTCAAATGATTAGCACATGATTGAAACAAAATGTTTGTTCATTTTCCCTTGCTTGTGCGCATGGCACTTCCTTTGTGATGCTTTATGGATTAAATCATTTAATTAACCTTTCTTGATTAATAATGAATCATATTAAGCTTGAGCATAAACATCCAAGGATACATGGCTTTAACAATGTGTGAAATTTGAACTTTCCTATCCTTAATAAAATTCACTCAAGAGCACACATTAATAACCAAATAAAATTATAATCTTAATTTTAATATAAGAGTTTGTTTATCATTTAAAAACAATTTCAAAGGGATTTTTGCTTCAACAACTACAACTTCACAAAATGGAATACCCATGGTACAAATCAACAACAACAACATATCTAATTCAACAACAACTTCATTTAAACATGAATTCTCATCACAATTCAACAACAACATAGCACAATTCAACAATTTGAGCATAATTCACAATATATCATTTTCACATACTATGAACATGCAATTTCACCAACAACAATTCAATTATCACCAATTTCATGCATTCAAACATATCATCATAACTAGAGCACGAATTTCAACAACTATGAACAAAGATTCACTTATTCAATTAAGCATTTAATCATGCAATTAATGAAAAATTACAACTAATTGATTATGGTTGAATTCTAACCCCCTTACCTTAGTTAACAATAATCCAAGCCCAAACTTCACTTTAGCTCCTAGAATCACCACCACCTCTTAGGTCTTCAAGTCTCTTCTCTTTTAACCCTTTTTTCTCCTCTTGCACTTTCTCTCTCTACCTCTCTCTAAAAATCATGTGAAATGAAATGTAAACCTATTTTTCTCTCAAGTCTAAAACTTATACAGGCTCTACTCAAATGAGCTTAACCTTAATGCCTTAGTGGGCTTAATCCACTCAATCACAATTCTAAAAGTTTCTACACATTTAACGGTAAAATACTAACAACGGTCACTTACCGGTTTACAACTATTTACCACTCTAGTAACTTAGTAAAAATAATGGTCCTCACTTGAACACTAAGAATGTTCCTCACCAAAATTACTAATCTACCCTTCTAACACGAAACCCCATGAAAATGCACCAAACGATAAATAATCACACACAAACACATAAAAACACATAATAAAACAATTAAAAAATAAATCTAACAAAAATCAGGTTGGTACATGAATCCAATCCAATATTTTGATGATAGGTAACACACTCATCATGCAAAGAGAAGGTCTCCAGCCTCTCCTCATGAATAAACCAATGTTGTTCCTAAAAAATAATATAATTTCTCCAACACCAAGCATACCACACACTCGCGACAAACAAAATTGAAGAGGCACAACATGTCAACTGATAAAGCCAAAGTTGAACATCAATTTGGAAGATAAGTTTATGATAACACCCTATTTTAAAGTGGAGCCAAAGCTCTATAGAATGAGGACCCTTGCGTAAATAGTAAAGAATATCTTCTATAGGGGAAGAGTAAAGGTTGCAGCTTGGAGAAGCTACTATGTTACAATGGTGCCAATGTGACTAATAGGGATGACATTGTGAAAACAAAACCAAAGAAAGTGTGAAATTCTTGTTGGTACTTTAAGACGTCACAACCAAGTCATGTTATCATTAACATTTCAATTTCTATTTTGTTGACGAAGCCAATAGTATTCAATCGGCCTCAAAATAACTTTTCTCAATAAAAATGGACAATACTTAAGTGTTTTTTTTCTAAGAAAAACTTTGATTTTTTTTTATTTTATTTTTTATATATTTAGTTCTTAACTAAAAATACACATTTTATGGATATAATAAACTTTGAAAAAAAAATTATAAATATGTAAATATTGCATTGAATGAAACAAAATCTACTAGAAAACTTAGGTGCATATATGAGGCCGCACAAACATTGGTAGAGGAATCACAACCCCAAATAATTTTTTTTAGACACATTCACGTAAACTAAAAAAATTAAAACAAAACTTATTTAATCACATCAATTGATACATTGAATTTCATTCTCTTTTAATTTTTTTATTTTATGTGAGTGTGTCCAAATCTTTTTGATTTGAAATTGTGACCATAAAAGATTTTCTTACATCTGTAAATATTACCTTTTTAAGACGCCAAGCCTTAAATCGAGGACCACAAGGTTTAGGAGAAAACCCTCCAACCAAGTGAAGTGATCTAAGGGAAATTGGCAACCCTAGTCACGATACCATCAAGAAATATGAACAAAAGATACTATTAAGAGTATTATAAGATATTTTTCTTTTGAGGGAATAAAATATTATAAGATATTTTTTTGAGAGGAAAATATTGTTTAACTATTGAACGTCAACATTTTGGCTATAATTGGTATACCTCCTCTTTGCCTCTTTCCTAAAATCACCCAACCTATCTCCTCCCTAAACCTCTCATTCCCTCCACAGTCCCCTAGTAGTTGGTCTATCCTTGTCCTTACGATCTCTAATTTGACTCTATTTCTGAAAACGATATAGCCTTATATGGTTCAATAATACATACACATTTTTCTTATAGTACCAAAAGAGCCCTCCCTAATACTACTTGGCATTGAAAATTCTGGTTTCTTGTAAATGAACATCAAAATCAAAATCAGCAAGCAACAAATTAAAAACTAAAAGGACCCCACCTAAATGGCTCCTAAATGGGCCCTGTCTCTTATAAAATATATTAAAAAAAAGGACCTTGAATATTTGCATGTAGTACACATGACATAACTGTCATTCTTTGTGTAGCTGGCCTTCTCCTTATATTAACAAAATATTAAATACTTTCCTAATGTTTTTTTTTTATCAAAATATTATATTTCCATTTTTCTCCTCGTTCAAACAAAATATCAAATACTTTTTTAAAAGAAAATATCAAATACTCAAGGTAATGCTAACCAGTATCTCGGTGACACTAGTTAAGGAAATTAAAAGAGGAAATTTTAAATAAAAAGTAATATTTTTTAAGTATTGATTACATAACTTTGAATGCAAATATTACATTTTTTAAGTCATTATTTAAGCATTTAATGCAAATAATACTAAATAAATTTTCCTTTTTTTAATGAAAATATTTATTACTTTCTTGTAAAGTATCCATAAAAATCTCTACTAAATCAATCAACTCTATCTTTATAGGGCGTGTTTGGTTGTGTGGTGATTAAAATTTATTTTGATATAATCGATTATGTAGAGTTGATTTTAGTTAAAAGTAATTCTAACTAAAAATAATTTGTGTTTAGATACATCTATGTAAAAGTAAGCTGAACTTTAAATATACGTGTGAGAATCAATTATAGAATCAAAAGCTACAAATTCTAGCTTCAAGTATAATCAATATTGGAGGCTGAATCAATTCTAAACGAAAACAACCAAACATGTCTAAATCAATTCTACATCTCAAAAATCATTTTTTTTTTGATCGATCTCAAAAATCATTTCTGATCTTCTAAAAATGAAACCAAACATACAAATAATCTACCCTCAACTTTACGGTCGACATGAGAATTCTTTTGTAATTGCACCTTTTACCTTTAAAAGAAAAGAGTTTTATCATTTTGCTACATTTTTCCGACTCGATAAATTAGTCTCTACAATTAGGTCATATCCCATTTCATAAAAAAAGATTAATTCCACCTTTGCGTAGAATTACCATCACACAAACACATTCAGAGCACACCTTAAATTCAATTGTAAGTACACAGAAACTCTCTCTCTCTCTCTCTCTCTCTCTCTCTCTCTCAATTTTCCATGCATATAAAATACTATAAGCTTGCTTAGACTAATAAAAAGGTACAACTTTGTGCCACCAAAACTCTTCTTCTTCTTTGATAAAGTCAACATGCAAAGATTTTAGCTGAAAATGCTTCTAATGGTTTAATCAAATTTGAGTATCAAAAATACAATCTTTTTACTGAATTGAATTTGGGTTGGTTTCAAATTGGTGAATGGTAATCAAAAGATGAAGAAAGAAGAACAGGGTCGTAGTTTGTTTGGAATTTCACTCTCTGATAAACCCAGATGGCAACAATTTCTCATTTGTTCGTCTGGATTCTTCTTTGGATATCTTGTCAATGGTATCTGTGAGGTATATATGATCTTTTCTCTTTTTGGTTTTTCTTGAATTCATTATGATTTTGTTTATGTAATTTTTGTTGTTTACAATTTCTTCAATCAGATTATGCTTCAATATAGACAAGATGTAAATGATGGAATTTTTGTGTTTTTTGTGTCTTTGTGTGTAGAATGGGTTAGGAATTTTGTTTTATTTGATTTTGCTAAATTTCTTAATCATTATTTTGTCAATTATGCTTCAAATTTTCATTTTTTTTTCTAATCTTAATAGTTTTTGTTTCATATATATGAAGTTTTTTTTATTGATTTAATACTCTAGTTTCCGGGAAAATGACTCTGATAATCTGGAGTTCGGTTGGGAGATAAAACCCGGGCCAATGATTGTTCTAGCCAGAATTTGAACTCGGATTAATGTGAAGTTATTAATCTGATATTTGGTACTAATTGTTTTCTCATTTGTCTGGTTTTCAGGAATATGTGTATAACAGGCTTCATTTTAGGTGAATTTCATAACTTGTTTATTACTGTTTCATTTGTTACTGATTTTCAGCTTTCAATGGAAACTCAAAATGAAATTTGTGATTTTTTTTTTTTTTTTTTTTTTCTTGTTTCAGCTATGGTTGGTACTTCACATTTATTCAAGGATTTGTTTACCTGTTTCTGATTTACCTTAATGGTTTCACAAGCAAGCAAATGGTGAACCCATGGAAAACTTATGTGAAGCTTTCTGCTGTACTCATGGGATCACATGGCTTAACAAAGGGTTCTTTGGCTTTTCTTAATTACCCTGCACAGATTATGTTTAAATCCACAAAGGTAACTGAAAAAAAGAAAAGAAAACACCTACTTTTACTTTACCCATTTTTGAAGGATAATGTTTTGGATAGATTTTGTTTGAAACACATGGAGTCACTCTGTCTACTTTTTGTGCTCACATCAATTTTTGGACAATGATGTCAATCTCAAATCACAGAAAATAGTTGTCCGTTCAAATTCCATCGCACTACAGCGCATTAGCCACAATTTGACACAATGTTGTTAAATAGCAGCTAATACATAGCAGATTTTGAACAAATTATTAATATTGTGAAATAGTGGCTATGGCACTGTTGCATAGCGGAATTTGAACAAACCGCTATTTTTTGCAATCTACAATTGTCAACACCTTGTACTAAATCACATGAGAACAATAGCGGTTTCTCCAAATTTCGCTATGCTACAACCGTTATTTGGCAGCTATGATTATGAAGTTATCAGACTTACAATTCAGTAACTCCAAATTAGCTGACATGTTTTGGACACTATGTCATGTTTTTTGCTCTTCAAACTGTGTCATTCATGTTATATAGCTAAGTGAACGCTGAATATTCCAATATAATAAATCCAAATTTCATGTTATAGGTTCTGCCAGTGATGATAATGGGAGCCTTTATTCCTGGCCTGAGAAGAAAGTATCCAATACATGAGTATATATCTGCAATACTCCTGGTTGTTGGATTGATCCTATTTACACTAGCAGATGCACATACATCACCTAATTTCAGTGTTGTTGGTGTTGTTATGATAACCGGTGCTTTGGTTATGGATTCTTTTCTTGGAAATCTTCAAGAAGCAATCTTTACTATGAACCCTGATACCACACAGGTATCAATTTTCCATCACTTCCTAATCATCTCTGTGCTTTCGCAACAAGTATATGCATTAATTTTATGCCAAATTTGTGATTGTTTACATCATTATAAAATTTGAATTACGGAAAGTTGATCCCTAGTTTTGATGGAAAATGCGTGTTTATAAAGTAAGAGCCTATTTGGATTAACTTATTTGAGCTTATCTTTTGACCTAAGAACTTGCGAGACTGTTTGAGAGAGCTTATGGAAACGGCTTATGACATGTTCGTATGTTGTTTTCAGCTTATTTCTATAAGTTACAAGATAACTTATGAAAACATCTTATAGCTTATGAGAAAAACAGTTCGACTTTATTTTCATTTTTAGAGAAATAGCTTATACAGTGCTTATGCTATTAACGTTTACTGAATCTGTATCCAAAACAGGGCCTAAATTAAAAATTATCTACAGATTTCATATTTTTCTTCTTTGATTTTCTGTTGCTAATTTAACTTTTTCTGGTAATATAACTGCCGCATTTAAAATTCTTATACTTTTATGTTGTTAACATAGATGGAGATGCTCTTCTGCTCTACAGTAGTGGGATTACCTTTCTTAATCCCACCTATGCTTTTTACAGGAGAATTATTCAAAGCATGGACTTCATGTTCACAGGTAAATTTGGAATAAACAGCTCCTTTTTTCTAAACTAATATATTCTTCTGCTTTACTTATCAATAGAATCACACTTTTCTTGTCCTTGCAGCATCCCTACGTGTATGGTGTATTAGTATTTGAAGCAATGGCTACATTTATAGGCCAAGTTTCAGTCCTCTCCCTAATTGCCCTTTTTGGTGCTGCCACAACAGCCATGGTAAATTTACTATCACAAGCTTTTCCTCATTTCAATATGTCAGTTTGGACCATTGTACTGCACCTAACATTAATAAGTCACATACATGAAAAAACAAGCTGCTTGTGCATCATAAATGCTATTAAATGACCAAACTCTTAACCTTTTGCATATATTAGTATTAAATACTTGATACTTGATTTGAATTGAAAGTTTTTCCCAATGGTAATTCGGAGTTTGAACCAAAGGTAAGTAAAGTCCGACTAAAGATTAAATCATTGAGGAGTCGGTACTCCTATTTGATTCTACTTTAACTATAGCTTATTAATCAATTGAGCTTAACCACTTGTTAATTGGAAGTTTCTTTAACTACTCTTGTCATATTTTTGTCCACAGGTTAAGTTAAATCATTAATTTAATTGGTGACATAAATGTTAAAATCAGCTCTATGTATAAGATCATGTTTCAATTTTTGTCACATTATGTTTGTGATCTTAACTTATTTCAATTCATTGAATTCAATCACAGATAACAACAGCAAGAAAGGCAGTGACATTGCTGCTATCATACTTGATATTTACAAAACCGTTAACAGAACAACATGGGAGTGGACTGATACTCATAGCTATGGGAATCACATTGAAGATGTTGCCTGAAAACAAACCTGCCATACCCAAGAGAGCTTTAAATTCTTCTCATAGAGACAGTAGTGCAAAATCTACTACTGGTGATGAAGAGTTGGGAATGGGAACACTGCATGGTTCTGTAGGTGAAGATGATGAAAGGAGGCCCTTGGTCTAGGTTGAATGATAATAATGCAATTTTACTTTTATTTTCTGTCATTATTTAAAATTTTCATATTTTCTTTGTTATTTTCATATCATGTTATTAAAGGAAAAAGAAAAGAAGTAATTTGATGTTCAATATATAAATTTTATTGAATGCCTTTTGGATATAAATTCATTTACATATTCCAAAATGTGACTAGTCACAATCATTATTGTTAAAACTTTTTGGACAATTTATTATAATTATTTAGTTTTTCTATGTAATTTAGAGTTGAAGCTGTGAATGTGATTACACACATGCATTATTCTTCTTTCCCAATAGATATAAAAAATAAATCAAGGACAAATCCAGTTGGTAATCTCAAGTTTTTCCTTTAGTTGTACGTCTAAACTTAAAAAGCACTATATAAACATGGACAATACTTGTTTGTTGGTCTATTTCTTTACAACTTTTTGTTATCTGACCAACAAAATCAACCAAGTCGTGACGTGTTTTATGTGGTCATGAGGGAGCTCTAGAGATTATTACAAATTTACAATACAAACACACATTTGACATCACATTTTACTCAACATCTCAAGACATCAAGTATAGGTCCTTTGATTTCTACTCAAGCATAAGATTTCTAACTCATACTTTACCATGTAAAACTATAATATTGTAAGTAAAGATGTCCAATATCTTACCCCCCAAAAATAGTTCCACTGTGCACACAAAAATCTAAATTTGTAAGATATAAGATTAGTATTTTTTTTTCTTTTAAACTATTGTTGTCAAATTGTGTGCATAAGCAGCACATACATTCCCCCCAAAAAAAAGTAGCACACACATAATCAAGAAGGTAATATATAGTAGGACCTCTCACTTGAACTAACAATTATATTTGGATTCAAATCCCAAAGTGTACTATTATAGACCATACATAAACTTTGCAGTAAACATTGTTGAATTGAATTATTTCTTCAGAACTTATAGAGTGTATTTCATCTAACCTAAATGTTATATGCAAAAATAAAAGGTACACACTTTACTACCATTATATTATATATATTAGCAAACCTTTTTTTTTTGGAGGATAGCAAAACCATTTTTTTTATTATCATTAAATTCATTTTTACTATAAAAATTGTAAGAGTTCGATTCTTGGACTATTTTTGAGAGATTTATATTTGTCTTGTCTTCTTACAATAAAGTGTTATAAGAACCCTATAATGAGGTGTGTTATAAATCCAAATCATACTAATATTTATTGACTAAAAATAAATTATGCAATCGTGTGAATGTATATTCTTTCATTCATTGCTAGTAGTTTACAGCTATATATAAGAACGGTGGCCATGTGATGATTCACATAAACGTGTCAACAACGTTCCGTAAATACAGAAAACAAAAGTTTCACTCATTGGCTACGTGTTTGTGCATCGACATGCAAAGTGACACTTTCATTTTTCACTTTTTGACGAACGAATAAAGTCACACTTTGATAAACGTAAACAAAAAGGATAAAAAAGACTGAAACGTAAAATTGTGCATCACTGTGAAAACTGAAAACATTGTAAGAAAATTCTTGTTGCTATAATTTACCATAGCCACAAAGTTCCAAAAATTTAATAATAAAAAAAGAAGAAGCATTGAATGGTAATGGATGAGAGAGGTGGAAATAGCAACACAAGGCTCCTCCATGAAGATGGTGGTGATTTAGAAAGGAATAGTGAAAGGCCAAAAGAACCTTGGAGAGGAGAATATGTAAAGAGCATAGTTTATGGAGGGCTTGATGCCATCATCACATGCTTTTCTCTCATTTCCTCTATCTCAGCCAGTAGTAGTTCATCTGGTATATATGTGTTGTGTTTATTGCTCCTTTTTTTAACTCTAACTTCTTTTCAAATTATAATTAAAGTTTAATCGTGATGGGTTCACAGTACAAAACAGTTTTGCACACACAACCGATCAAACATTCTGAATTGTCAGGTTTGACTCACATAAATTAAAATTATTAATTGATCTCACAATTCAGAATCTTTTGATTGATTGTATGTGCAAAATTGTTTTGGACCGTCAACCCACCATTATTAAACTCTTATGATTATTCAAAGTGTTCTTTTAAAATAAAATATATGGTATTTAATTAAACATATTTTCATCCTCTAAAAAAAAATATACAGTATCGGTTGTGGGTAGTGTTAGATTGAGTGAAAAAAAAAAATAGGGTATTGGGGAATTTGGGGAGAGTAAACTATATATGATGTTGCAGCTGTGAGACCATTTAGAATTGGTGTCTAGTGAGGCCAATTTTCTCTCTAGATATAAAAGTCTCACATATGTTGGACCATGCAAACATCGTAGATGCATTTTATTGATGTTTTCTTTTGTATGATTTTTAATTTAAGGGTGAATTAAGTTTTTAGTCTCTATAAATATTTACAGTTTTATTTTTAGTTCTAATAAAATAAAATCACATTTTTTAGTCTTTATAAAATTTTTATCAGCATTTTTAGTCCCTATAAATTTTTTCTTTGGCACTTTTAATCCCTGTCAAAAATTTCATCAACAGTTTTGGTCCTTAAAATGCTTCAGGAAAATGTCACGGGAACTAGAAAGTGTAATTTTATTTTGTAGGGACTAAAAATAAAACTTTTGTAAATATTTATAGGGACTAAAAATTTAATTAATCCTTAATTTAAAATACACTTCTATTATGATCTTCTTAACTCAACTACTTATAATTTATTTAAATTCATATTTTTAAAGTTTTTTATAACCACAAAAAATGTCGTTTAATTAACTTGAGAACAATAGGAAAAACAACTTAAGAAATAGTACACTTATTTGTAAAAAGTTACACACCACTAATCACTATTCAGTCTCTAATCTCTATCATTAGCGACTAAATCACGGTTCCCAACTCTGCTGCAGGATCTTTGATTTTTCATGCAAAATTGTGTGCATCTCATGCTATTGACGCCAATATAGATAGTCTACTTTAGCAGGATCTGGATTCTCCATCTTGGAATTTTCATTTGAGAGATTCTAGTAGAAATATGTACCATTGAATGATGTTGTTATTTTAACTTGTGTGCTACATTGTGAATGTAGGGAATGTGTTGGTTCTTGGTTTTGCAAACCTAGTAGCAGATGCAATATCAATGGGGTTTGGAGACATAGTGTCCGCTAGCTCTGAGCGGGATGTCATTATTGAGGAAAGGAGAGTTACAGAATGGGATGTTTTGAATAGTAGGGGAAATGAACAAAGAGAGTTAGTTCGTTACTATCAATCTCTTGGGATGGAGTACAACGATGCAACCACGGTACGTACGTATGAGCTTGTCCCAAAGAGTCTCACATGTCATTAGATAAATTCAAATAAGTCATTTGTTTTTATAATGTATAGGAAATGCCTAAATGATTTTTAAGTTTTAAACATAATTTTTACTTTATTTGTGCAAGGTTGTGAACATATTTACAAAATACAATGACGTACTAGTGGACCAAAGAATGGCAGCTGACAAAGGAATTCTACCAGCAGACCAAGAAGTGAAACCTTGGAAGAATGGCCTTATCACATTTGCATCCTTCATGCTCTTTGGCTCAATACCTCTGCTATCTTTCATCATCCTTATACCATTTACAGACAATGATTCGGTTAAGTTCGCCGGTGCTTGCCTTGTTTCAGCACTTGGACTTGCTCTTCTTGGCGTGGCAAGGGCAAGAATTGCTGGTCAAAACATGATGCTCACCACAGCTATTACTCTTTTCAGTGGTGTCATAGCAGGAGCTGCAGCTTATTTAGTAGGATGGTTGCTAAAGCATATTGCTGGACTAGAAGGTTAATAAACTATGGCTAGCTGAATTAGTAGCAATGAAGGTAATAGGGTGTGATTAGCAATACCATCTTTCTGATGATGTATAACCTTGCCTAATCACCTTGGACAAAGTCCAAATTTTGTACATGTCTAATATCTATCTTTTTAGGCAGGTTATAAATACACTTGAAAACTTATCATAGTTGTAACTAGTTTTCCAAAAATCTAATGTATGCTAGGAAATATCTAAATTAAATTAATAATTTTTAAAACTAATTAGCATGTTTTTGTTTAGCAGTTATGGTCATAGGTTTGGCATTTCTTTAATATCTAATAGACAAAGGAGCCACAAAAAGTGAAGAAATAATAAAGAAAATTTAAACTCTTTAGGCAAAATTAGTTTGGTATTAACCAACAAGAATAAGTTCATTTTTTAAGGGCACGCTAAAAAGAGTGTAAGAATAATAGATGTGCCAGAATCAACTTTCAACACTAAGTATTGAAGCTAAATAACACTTTAGATAATAATTATTTAAACTGAAAAAAATGTTAAGTCTAAGAATAGAAATGACAATGAATAAATTATATAACTTGGATTAAAGATCAGGTAAAAAAAAGAGGACTTTACAACGTGACATGGTTATCAATGAACACTCATCTCTTCATCCATTGATAACTGCATATCATGTTCTGCTTCTTTCAAGAATAATCGAATTAGCTGCACCATTAATGATCGCATAAATGAATTTTATTTACTAAAATATCCTTATTACTAAAATACATGTATTAATAGGGGAAATGTTAACGAGTGGTTCTTGGCATTCTTTCAGACCCATAAATAGAAAATATTTTTAAAAATGCATGTAATCATTGTCATGGAATTCAAAATATTTAACTTTTTTTAAAGAATAATTGTTTATTTTAAAATGCTTAAAGAGTGTTCGAGGACACTCGTTAACAGAACCCTTATTAATGTAGTTGTTAGTAAAGTAGTTAGGAGTCTAAATACAATCGAGGAATACATATTTCAAATGTGATATTTAATATGAGACGGATAGAGTAGATAAAAATTTCACCTCTTCTAGAATCAAGAAAACCTTCAAAACTCATCCTCTTGGATAGCAATGATCCTTAAAGTAGCCATAAATTTCTCAGAAAAAACAAGCTTGTTTATATAAGATGAAATCTTATTTTTTTTATAAAGCTAAACTTCAATATAAAATCAGGAAAGGCCTGAACTCATTACAGAAGATAAGAGTAGCAAAACAAAAGAAACAAAACTCCCCAACAAAGGGAGAAAAAACATCAAATCATATCCAATCTAGAAAAAGGCAACCCTAAACTATCTTTATCAAGAAGGTGTTGAATGAAGGGGGGTGGGGCAGGCCACCATTGGGAAAGAAAACAAAGAGAGCCCTTGTCCATTTTTAGCCAATTAATGCATCTGCCACCATATTACCTTCCCTAAGATTATGCACACAAGAGCAGGTAATACTTTTACAAAATTTGATACAATTGTTCCATCTAATTCTCATTTTCCAAGGGACCCCAACATCCTTATTAAAAGCATTAACCACTATGATTGAGTCAGTTTTCAAACAGATGTTACTCAAACTCATTGCCATTGCTTTATCAATGGGAGAGGCATATCCAATGTTGCTGGAGATAGCTCCTAAGAAGACTGAGTTGGAGTCTCTGATCACAATACCAATGGCCCCACAAGGGTGAGCCCCTATAGAAGATTCATCACAATTGAACTTAATAGTTCCACCGCTAGTAGGTTTCCAAGCAATTTCAGTGAAGGGACTGACCCTTTTAGATTTGAGAGGGATGTGAAACAGTTGAGAGATTTTGTAGTCCTGCATAGCTGAAGCACCATTGACCAAAATTAAGCTATGACTGAGCTTGACCTCAGCAATCAGTGTTGAATAAGGTGGTCAAAGCTTGATGTTTGCTTTGGAAATATCTCTGGTTCCTTTCAATCCAAATAACCTAAATTAGGTGTATTATGGCAGAGTTCATAACCTGCTGCACCAGTTTGCTTCCCGCTCCAACCCTTCCCATAATAAGAGTGAGACAAGTAGTAATAAGATGAAATCTTAAGCTGATCACTCCAACTACAGTTGCAAAACTTGGTTGCACTGTTTATTTTCTCCACTATTTTGGGTGGCTAAAGGAAAAGTAGGTATGAATATGGTATGAAATACTATTTATGTTTCAGAACTGTTTACTAGTGTAGGACATTTTTTTTTTAGGTTGGTTGAAACTCACACATTTTAAATATGGAGAAGTGGGATGTCTAGAATTCGAACTTCGACCTCTGCATATATTATGCATTGTCCTTACCAACTGAATTATGCTCATCGGGGACCTGTTGTAAGACATATCGATGAACAGAAGGCAGGTATTATTAATTAGTTAAAGAAAAATAACAACCACATGTTGCAAGCTTCCAAATAGATACCCTTAGAATTTGAGTTAGATCTGATTTAATATCGAAAAAGTGAGAGAAATATTTTGTAATAGATGAAGTATAAGTTTTAATTAATATTTTACTTTTTAAGGAAGATGACAGAGGTAAAATTGAGAGATTTTTTTTTGAAGTTATAAGTTTTAAGCTATAATCCTCCAAAAAAAAGTTTTAAACTAAGTTAATGGAATTAATTTATCAAAATATGTTATAACCTAGTAAAAATAAGTTATAAGCTCGTATATTGGTAAACTAGTTTTTTTCTTCGACATATTATGGTACTAATATTTTAAATTTTTAAGTTTGATAGAAATTTAAGTTTGGTATTTTTGTGAGCTTAACTCAGTTGGTAGGGATATTGCATATTATAAGTAAGGGCTGGGGTTCGAACTCCGAACACCATACTTCTCCTCAATTAAATTGTGTGATCTCTAGCCACTAGGCTACTTGACAAAAAAGAAATTTAAGCTTGGTCTTATCCTTCCGATTCTTAGGGGAAAACTATAGTAATTTAAATTTAACTAGAGGAAGTAAAATCTATCAAGTATTTTTTTGATGGAGATCAAAATTTGACACTCTTGATTGAAATCTAATATTTAGAATTTTAAGTAGAAATTTATGTTTAATTAAAAAAGTATAGAAACACAATTAATATATCATCATTTTAAAATATAAAAAAAAAAAACAACTTTGAATATTAGAGAAATCATACATAATTTATTCTTCCTCATTCTCATGTATTAAATATGACTCCTAAAGAGTAACAAAAAAAAAACGACAAGTCATATATATCAATCACCAAAAACATCAACAACTGCATACATTTTTTTTTTAAAGACACCAACTACATACATGAAATCATTAACTACAATTAATCTATATTATGTTTGAATATAAAAAATTGAATATTAGATAAATCATGCATAATTGATTCTTCATCCTTTTCATGTATTAAATATGACACTCCTCATTTTCATATTTTAAATATGACTCTTGAGTCCTATTTAAAAATGAGGAATAATTGATTATATATGAGAATGAATATTATATATATGTTAGAAAAATGAAATGATTGTAAATTCTAGTCTATTACATTTATGTATTACTAGAGGAAAGACGGATACATTAAATTTTTTGCTTATTTTATTTCATATGAAGTTTTTTATATTATAAAGGAATTTAACTAATTTTTTAATTAAATATTTAAATAGTATTTTTTTTTGTGGTGGTTGGGGTTTGAACCTCGGACCTTGCATATATCATGCATTGTCTACCAACTGAGTTAGGCACAAGGACAAATATTTAAATATTATTAGAAAAAATAGTTTACAGTTATATAGAAAAAATAAGGTTGAGGAAGAAGAATTCACCTTGTGTGATCCACATGTTCTCTAACGAATATTATTCGTTTTTTTAGTAATCGAATATTAATCGTTGTTAAGCGTCGTTGAAAACTTTGTATCAATATCATGGTAATAAAAAATGAAGGGTATAATAGTGCTACATCAAAATCATGTATCTTATCTTTATATAGGTATATATGCCTTTATTATATATCAAATAACTAATGACTATTTTTATTTTGAAAGAAACAATTGAAAAAAAAATTATAATGTTTGATTCTTTTCTTAACAAATTGAAAATTTAACTGCTTTGAACTTACACAAAGAATTTTATCACAAAAAAAAATTACACAAAGAATACCACAAATATCAATTATTTCATTTATCTCTTTTTAGCATTCAGGCAGGAACTCTCGTGATCATATTTGCCCTTTTTTTTGTTGCGTTAACAGTGTAAATTATGATCCATGATTTTATATTTTGATTAAAATTATAGGTATATATGTTTGTGATTTTAAATTATAACAAACTAAATTTATCTTTTTCAATGACATCAACAATATAACACTCTTATTAATCAGTTTATTTAAGGGTATAACTGAAAGAATAAAAAGTCTGGAAATAATCTCATATCCCATTATAAATTGTTATAGATTTAAATTTTGTTAATTTAAAAAAAATAAAAAAAAAAATCCTTCTAAAATAGAAACAACCCTACTACGATGATAATGATATTGAACACTATAAAAAGAGTTTATTTTTCTTAAAAAAGAGTTTATTTAAATCTTCTTTTTCCACTAGTATTGGATAAATTAGCTATGATTCTTCAAAACATAAAAAAACCACCTTTTTGAATCATTGTAACCATTAATCTCTTTGAAGTGATTAAAACATTTAGGTTTTGTTTGAGAGTTTGGAGGGGTAGCCCTCCCTTTCATTTTTCTCCAAACTCGCAAACAAAACATTAAGAGTAAAATATCAAGTCACTCTTTTAGTGTACCATTAACCTACTTATAGTTTATCTGGTTGGCTAAATATAAAATGATTCAAAAACACTCTTAACATTGGAAAATTGTTCATGCTGTTTCCGGTTAAAAATTTGGAGATGACGTCATAAAGTGCATCCCATAAAACATGGATAGCATTTATTGTGGATGGTTGTGCTTTATTTGCGGTTGAAAACAGTCAAAGTATGTATGTAATCAACAATACCAAAGTTTATTCCTTAAATTTATTAATGGTCGCACCATCGAAATAGTGTCTGCAATGCGCCCCGCTCCCACGCCACATCAATTTTTGGGTTGGTGCACCACATTTCTGTATTGACAATAGAGGCTACACTTCATCTGTATGTGGACGACGCACTTCGCTACACGAATTAGGGTTTAGAAGGGATTCATATCGAATTGAGGTTTTTAATTTGAATTATCATTTCGAATTTATATTCTTTTTAATTTATCCAATTAATATTCTTTCAATATAAAAAAGTTATAATTTTTCTTTATCATGTTTGGTGGCTTAATCCCTTATTATGGATCAGATAGACAATGTAGCTTTTCATATTAGGTTTATTCCCTTAACTTCTTTTTTTATGTTATGCATGAGATAGACAAGGTAGCTTTTCTTATGTTTACTCCCTTAACTTCTTGTTTTGATGTTGTCTTTGTAATTAACTTTATCTGTTTTATCTTGCTCAAAAAAATAAAAATTATCTGTTTTATTTCGCCACATCATGTACATAGTAGAACATTTGGCTCATTTTAATAAATTCATTTTGGCTTGTAAAAAACATGATTGATTTCAAGCGGTTAAGGAGCTTCATCAAATAATGAATCATTTAGGAGAAATCAAGTTTGATTCTTAGGTTGAGTAATTTTTTTTTACAAGATTTTACTTACATTTCGATGGAACTCTCGATTACTAGGATCTCCTCTCTACGAACTGCAGAGCTAACACAATTTTTTTTTATATAGTCATGCATGAATGAATGATAATTCCATGATACATGATTTCAATTTGAAAAACTGAATTCAATTGAATATAATAGACATGCGAATTTTCCTAAAAATAATAGATGTATGTGAATTTAAGGTATCTCAATTCAATTAAAAAGATTAACATACATGAGTTGTAGGTTAGTTGGTAGTTACTAGAACATTATGTACAGAGGTCGGAGTTCAAACCCTAAATTTTTCACTTCTTCAAACATAATGCGTGCGAATCTAGCAAACTAACAATTGGGCTAATTGACAAAAAAAAAAAAAATTAATAATAATAAATAACATTTACGTGAATTCAATTCCGTACACCTATGTAAATTGAGTAAAGGCATATATGTAAACTAAGTTAACATAGTATTATTTTTTATTAAAGAAGTTAACATAGTATTTGTAAAGTTAATATAAGATTAAAGGCTTTTTCGATATCATGATAAGTTATGAGTCATGCTAACAAATGTCTTAATAATATTGTTTCATGAACTAAAATAATTTGTCCTGTAAATACTTGTCAAATACTTTTTTTAAGGTACCTACCTATGTCAATTACTTGTGAAATTTCTCTGGTGGGGAGTTTCTATAAGATTTTGGCGAATCGTTTACTGAAGGTGATGGGAACTGTTATTTTTGAAGTTCAGTCGACTTTTGTAAATGATAGGTAAATTCTTGATGGCATCCATATAACTAATGAGGTTGTTGATGAGGCACATATGTTGAAAAAAGATTTAATGTTGTTCAAGGTTGATTTTGAGAAAGTATACGACTATGTTGATTGGAATTATCTGGATATTGTTATGGGTATGATGTCTTTTCCATCCTCGTGGCGGAAGTGGATGAAAGAATGTATAGGTACGACGACAACTTCTGTTTTGATTAATGGGAGTCCAACTGACGAATTTCAGCTGCAGAGGGGACTGAGACAAGTTGATCCGCTTTCCCCTTTTCTTTTTCTTCTTGCAGTAGAAGGGTTGCATGTGTTGATGACATATGTGGTGGAATCCGGTTATTCTGTGGGTAGGCATAATCCTAGTGTAATATTTCATTTGCAATTTGTGAATGAAACCCTTCTGTTGGGGGTTAAGAATTGAGCGAATGTCAAAGCTTTGAGGGTTGTTTTGGTTTTGTTTGAAGTTATGTCTGGTCTGAAGGTTAATTTTCACAGGTAGGTATTAATGTTGAGGAGTTGTGGTTGCATGAGTTGGATTCATTTTAGTCTTGTAAAATTGGGAGTGTACCTTTTATATATCTAGGCCTTCCTATTGGTGGTGATGCTAGACGCTTAAAACTAGATTTTCTGATTGGAAGAGTAAACACTTGTCATTTGGTGATCGCTTAACTCTCCTTAAATCTGTCATGTCTTCTCTGTCTTGTTTTGGGATCCTGTTGTGGCTCGCATTAAAACTAAATTTTCCGATTGGAAGAGTAAACACATGTCATTTGGTGGTCGCTTAACTCTCCTTAAATCTGTCATGTCTTCTCTGCCTGTTTATGCTCTTTCCTTCTTCAAAGCTCCCTTAGGTATAATCCCATCTATTGAATCTATTTTAAATATTTTTTTTTGGGGAGGGGTGGGGATCATAGAAAAATTGCTTGGGTTGATTGGGATTCTATATGTACGAGTAAGGAGTTAGGAGGTTTTGGGATGCGGCGGATGAAAGAATTTAATATGGCCTTATCAGGAAAATGGTGTTGGAGGTGTTTGGTTGATAGGGAGAGGTTATGGTTTAAGGTTTTATCTTCTCGTTATGGTGTTGAGAAGGGGCGACTTAGAGAGAGGGAAATGATGTATTGGCTTGATAGAGGGAGATTCTGAAAGTTAGAAATGGATTAGGTGTTAAGGTAGGGAGTTGGTTTGCGGAGAACATTCAGAAGAAGGTCGATGATGGTATTAATACCTATTTTTGGACAGATCCGTGGGTGCGGACATGTCCTTTGAGGGAAAGGTTTATGAGACTTTTAGATTTGTCCTTTTATAAGGATTTGACGGTGGCTAAGATGTGTTCTTTAGGTTGGGGGGAAGGAGGGGATGCGTGATGTGGAGACAAAGATTGTTGGCTTAGGAGGAGAAGTTAGTGGGGGAGTATAGGACCTTGCTTTCTAATATTTTTGTGCAGTATTCTATTATAGATGTGTGGCAGTGGCGTCCTAATGTGGGCGACGAATATACAATTCGTGGTGTGTATCAAATGCTTATGAGGCAAGAAATACAAATCTATGATGAGGTGTCAGCAGGGATATGGCATTCAAGTGTTCGTTTAAAGGTGTCTATATGTGTGTGGCGCCTTCTCTGCAATAGGTGGTCGACAAAAGACAATTTGTTTCGTCGCAGTATTATTACTAATGAATCTCAACTACGTGTATCTGAATGTGGTCATAATGAATCAGCAGATCATCTTATAATCCATTGTCCTGTATTTGGTACTCTTTGACAACTTGTGAAGGAGTTGATAAGTGTTTATTTAGTGGATCCGTTGTATATTTTGGACCACTTCACCCAATTTGCTTATTCTTGAGGAGGCTTTAAACTTTAAAGGTCTTTTTTGCAATTAATATGACTATGTTGTATGTGGGGTTGTGGAATGAAAGAAATCATAAACTTTTCAAAAACAAAGTCAAATCGATTACGCAGTTGCTGGAAAAAGTAAAAGTTTCTTCATTTTAGTGGCCCTTGTTTGCTTGAGTATCAGTTGATTATATCATTTTGATTTGTTAAAAAAAAATACTTGTCCAAGTAGCATTTAGAGTCTAATATGTATTTTGGTCTTAGAAATATTTGAATTTTTCTTTTTAATTTTTGCAAAAAATTTCTTTGACTTTTAATCCTTCAAATTTTTTACAACACTATTATTTAGTCTGTACTTTAAGTCAATCTAAGTGTGATTCAAAATCAATTTTTCTTTTCCCTCAATCATGTTCTTTTTAACCAAAGTGTGTATATATATCAATGACAATGAGGCATTATATCAAATACTGCTTGAGATTAAAATAAACAAAAGAAACCCCATTTTGTCTCCCAAATTTCTCATAGTGTTGTTTGTAACAAAAATAATTTCAGTTTGTACCAAAAAAAAAAATAATAATCTCATAGTGTTCGCAAAAACATCATTTCCAGTGCTCAAAAGATTCGAACTCAGTAATGGTGCAGAGTTTCTACTTTCTACTGAAGCAATGGTACCTCCCTCTCTCCCCACCAACATCCCTTCTCACCTTGGTCTCAGGCTCATCAGGGTAGCCTTAAATGTAGGCGATTTCAACCGTGCCCGCCAACTGTTCGATAATATTCCTCAACCAGACCCCACTACTTGTTCAACTCTTATTTCAGCTTTAACCACTCATGGACTTTCAAATGAGGCCATAAAGATCTATTCTTCGTTGCAGGAACGTGGCATTAAACCCGACATGCCTGTTTTCTTGGCTGCTGCTAAAGCTTGTGCTGTTTCCGGTGATGCCTTGAGAGTCAAGGAAGTTCATGATGATGCGACACGGTGTGGGGTGATGTCTGATGTTTTTGTTGGCAATGCGTTGATTCATGCTTATGGTAAATGTAAATGTGTTGAGGGTGCGAGACGTGTTTTTGATGATTTGGTTGTTAGAGATGTGGTTAGTTGGACCTCGTTGTCGTCGTGTTATGTTAAGTGTGGATTTCCTCGGAAGGGCATGGATGTTTTTCGTGAAATGGGGTGGAGTGGGGTGAAGCCGAATCCGATGACTGTTTCTAGCATTTTGCCTGCTTGTGCGGAATTGAAAGATTTGAAATCGGGTAAAGAAATTCATGGGTTTGCAGTGAGACATGGGATGGTGGTAAATTTGTTTGTTTGCAGTGCACTTGTGAGCTTGTATGCAAAATGTTTAAGTGTAAGAGAAGCTAGGATGGTATTTGATTTAATGCCTCATCGAGATGTTGTGTCTTGGAATGGAGTTTTAACAGCATATTTCAAAAACAAGGAATACGAGAAGGGTTTCTCCCTGTTTTTGAAGATGAGCAGAGATGGAGTCAGAGCAGATGAAGCTACATGGAATGCTGTTATTGGTGGATGCATGGAGAACGGACGATCAGAGGAGGCAGTGGAGATGTTTAGGAAGATGCAAAAAATGGGATTTAAACCTAACGAAATAACAATTAGTAGTATCCTACCAGCTTGCTCTTTTTCAGAGAATTTGAGGATGGGCAAGGAGATACACTGCTATGTCTTCAGGCATTGGAAAGTTGGGGATTTGACAAGCACAACGGCTCTATTATACATGTATGCTAAATGCGGCGACTTGAATCTTTCAAGGAATGTCTTTGATATGATGCGTAGAAAAGATGTTGTTGCCTGGAACACAATGATCATTGCGAATGCAATGCATGGGAATGGAAAAGAAGCGCTTTTTCTCTTTGATAAGATGCTACTATCACGTGTCCAGCCCAATTCTGTTACTTTTACTGGTGTTCTATCTGGTTGTAGCCATTCAAGGCTAGTAGAGGAAGGAGTTCAGATATTCAATTCAATGGGTAGGGATCATCTTGTAGAACCTGATGCTAATCACTATTCATGCGTCGTTGATATCTATAGCCGTGCTGGTCGCCTCAACGAGGCATACAAGTTTATACAGGGCATGCCTATGGAACCAACTGCCAGTGCTTGGGGAGCACTCCTTGCTGCTTGTAGGGTTTATAAGAATGTGGAGTTGGCGAAAATTTCAGCTAAGAAACTATTTGAGATTGAGCCTAACAACCCTGGAAATTATGTTTCTTTATTCAACATTCTTGTTACTGCCAAAATGTGGAGTGAAGCTTCACAAGTCAGAATATTGATGAAAGAGCGAGGAATTACAAAAACACCAGGATGTAGTTGGCTTCAAGTGGGAAATAAAGTTCACACTTTTGTTGTTGGAGACAAAAGTAATATTGAAAGTGATAAAATCTATAACTTTTTGGACGAGTTGGTTGAGAAAATGAAAATGGCTGGATATAAGCCTGACACTGATTATGTTCTGCAAGATATTGATCAAGAGGAAAAAGCTGAGAGTCTCTGTAACCATAGTGAGAAGCTTGCTGTTGCCTTTGGGATACTTAATTTGAATGGACAGTCGACAATACGGGTTTTTAAGAATTTGAGAATATGCGGTGATTGTCACAATGCCATTAAGTATATGTCTAAGGTTGTCGGTGTTATAATTGTTGTCAGAGACTCCTTGAGGTTTCATCACTTCAAAAATGGAAATTGTTCTTGTAAAGACTTATGGTGATTATTTGAATCAGATTATTGGGATTAAGTGGTGACGATAATCCTATCTGAGTTTGTCTAACTCAAATTTGATTAGACTGTTTTACTATGCGTACAATATACAATTCCCGTGATTTTAGAGAATTGGAGACATTATCAAGTAACATTGTATGATTTTGAGCTTAAAACTTCAGAGGTTCTTAGCAATCAAAACGTATTTCTCTCTTCCTAGGGGGAACAATGCTTGGCCAGTACGCATACCTCTACATACGAGCCGGATTAGTCGTCCACCTTTGGTGGGTCGGAAACTGGTGCGAAAGCCAAAAAAAAAAACGTATTTCTCTCAAGAAAATGTCTTGGTAGAGGAGTAGCTCTCCATTGAGATTCTCTCATGTTTTCTCCATTGCATCAATCGTCACTTGTCAAATTTCACATGACTACAGGCATTGTGCATTCAAACAGGTTTAAATTATTTTTACTATTTGTTGAGACATGCGTAATGTTGTTGAGATATTATCTTAATGTTGTTGTCTTTATTATCTTTATTTTGATTAGTTGATACAACTGGTTTCGGAGAAGTGTAGCTCTCAAATGAATGAAAGACAGATTCCAACAGAACAACAACGGTGGTTTATGGCTGTTATTGCATCAGTAGCTGCTGATTTATTGGCCTTTGTCATCAGAAACAGAACATTGCAATTATTGTTCACCCTTCTGGGTTCTGACACATGGTTTATTGCTGGCCAGATCAGAAAATCTGCAGATTCAGTTATTTGAAAAAACACCTCTAACTGACCAGGTAAGGATTTATCCACTCTTGATATAATTTAAATCATCATTTACAAACATGTAATTTGATAATAGATATTTATCTATATTTTTAATATCATATCTTACATCAAAATACATTAATATCAAGAAGCATCAAATAATTTCTTTCATTATATAAAATTTTGTAGACTTGATCTAGTTCCAACCTTACACTATATGCCGTATGGCGAAATTTCCTATCTAGCTATGGTATCTAGATGGTTCTTTTCTATCTCACATATTGTTTGAAGGGCTTAATGTGATGGAATAGTTTGCCCTCACCAGAGCAAGTAAAAGTTCTAGTTTTATCATCATAAGCATAGCTATAAGCTAGAGGACATTGATTCTTAAAAATCACTGAATAAACATTTGGTGGACACTATCAGGTGAAGGCCAACAATACTCTGGCTGGTACAAAGCCAAACAAGCACTCTTGCAAGCAATGACATGATCCACCTGCAAAATTTGGAGGACAAACTCTGTTCACATCATTAGTGCAGCTACTTGTTTTGCAGTCCCCTGAACCACCTTGCGATGTTACCGAAACCGGTAGATTGAAACCATCAATAAGGCTGAGAGTGAATTCCACTAATGAAACCGGAGGGATACCACCAGCACCATTGCATGGTATTTGACCAGATCCACGATCACCAGTAGCACAAATGAATTTGCCAGTTGTGTTTGTTGAACGTTGAGTTCTTACCTGGAATCTACTTGACCATGGAGACTGGTTATTGAGAGTTGAGGAAGTTTTGGAGGGTAGCTCAAAACCTGTTGAAGTTTATTGTGAACTTCCACCTTTAGTGAGTGTAGCTGGCCATATGGTGAATGGACAATTGTTTGTGATTGTGAATGTTGCAGAGTTAGCACATGCATACATGATACTGTGTTAGATATCTTAAAATTATCTCTAAGAGGGAAAGAACATGTAAAAATATGGAGAAGATAGGTTAGAAATTAGAGCTTGCTTGATAGGAAAAGGCTTGATAAGTCCAGCATAAAAAGTAGATTTATTTTTATATTTATCTTGTATTGGCTGTGATAGAATTTTAATTCAATATGTATGTATATATAAGACTCTCTTGATGGTCATGATTATGATATTATATGAATGGATGAGATACCAGAATTGGATAAGGACCGCTGAGATTAGAATCCAAATTTTAAAACCTCACGTGTCTCTTCCTCCCCTGTCAGTATCGAGAGTTCTTTCTTCTTCGATGCAAATACAGAATAGGTAGTGTGTGCCGAATCAATTCTTTGGACATTGATACCCCATAATTTTCTGTCAGTGGTGTTTTGAGCGAGAACATGGTGGCTTGAGGTTGAGGATACTTTGCAATGTGGAAAGGAGGAGTTGATGCTGCTTGTTGCGGTTGGGGGAGGGGAGCAGAAGTTGGCTTAAGCCATTTGTGGTTTTTTTTCTTCCTAACATTGAAACATTGTTATTACGTGAGGCTGTTTGAAAAATGCTGCTTATGTTGTTTGATGAAATGCACCAAAGTTACTGTGGGTGATATACTTTCAGTTCCATTCTCTGTCTTTTTGCATACTTTCAACGATTTCTTTTTGCACCAAAGCCATTTCTTTTTTCATACTTTCAACGATTTGAACATGGGAGTCTGGATTTCAAGCTTATGTGGAGCCACACGTGATCATTTGGAATTTATTCTGTAAGGCCATTGTTGGAGTTTGGATAAGAGAAGAATGCTGAAAAGGCTCTTCAAACTCTGCAGATGTTGCAATGTAAATCTGGAAAGGGAATGATATACTGTGTCTGGTTTGTCTTCATGAGAGCTACTCATTATTGTGTTCATGTTGCTGCTGCATAGAAAAATTGTTGCAAGTGGCCTTTGGATGTAGTTGGATATATTTTAATTCTTTTGTTTCGAGTTGGGTACAAATTGTGATACTGCCATGTACATATTGTAAAAACATTGCACCTGTTTTCGTGAAATACTAGTTTATGCTATTTGGTTTCTTCAGGTAATATTGGTTATATATGTGAAATTAAGGTAACTTTTTAAACTTAGTTGCTTACTATATTATTTCCAAGGTCTCTTTTATCAGACATTATACAATAACAACACCTCATGGAGCTTTGTTCAGTTCTGGTGCTAGGTTTATCCGGAATAGCTACAAAGACGCTTGCAGGTACACACTGACATCTAACATCGCCAATCATCAATTGTGTCAGTAGTCTTTAAAGGCCCATTGTGTTTTCTTATATTCTTTCGTTGTATGAATTGCTGGAATTAACCTAGAGAGTCTTATCCTCTACACTTGTCACTTTTCCATGTTTTTCCTGTTTTTGTAAACAGGCTCACTAGTTCTATTTAATGTGTGTGCATTACAAATTGATCAATCACTTTGTCTTTCAATTTCCGTTGGGTTATCAAAACTTGACCATGACACCATTCCAAGTATGGAGGATCCCCGGCAGATTTGAAACCTAACTTTGATGAACCAGTTGTTGAGTCTCTTGATTTTTTAAAGACCAGACGAAAACAATTTTTTAAAGTCTCATAACAGTAGCTAATTTTCTAAAAATCCTAAAGTATGCTCGCTAATCAAATTTTGTGGTGATGGTTGGAGACTATATCAGTTGAACTTTTGAATGTTATTATGATCACATATGCATCTATTTTCTATCGTCAGAGATTCTCTGTTCCATATTCCAAAACAAAGACTTCTCTGTTCCATCATTTTCTTTTTCCAATTTTCATCTTTCTACAACCTCACACCCTTACCTCTTCTTCCAGCTAAACATTCATCAAGTAAAGTAATTTACTACAAAGCTCTAGTTTTTCTCATCTGGGTAACTCTCCATCAATCCAAGTTGGGATTCATATATCACAAAATGAAGTGTTTCTTCTTCAAAGAGAAGTGTAAGCGTGCTCAAGAATTGCATAATCAAATCAACTAGAAGAATCAGACGTTGAACCTCTCCCAACAATCTCTACTAACTCTGTAAATCAATTTCATATTCATGATTGATTAAAATTTAAAATTGGTTTGAACTTTTCTTAACTAAAACATGAATCAAAACGCCTTAAAGTTTCAAGTCCGGTTTCTTGTCCAAGAAATAATCAAATTCTACATTGATGCGTGGGTTTTCTAAACCATGTCATCACGGATTAAACCTGCGTAAAATCGTAGCATCGCGTTTCCGAAAATGAAAGAACGGTTCAGGTCCATTATTTCAATGAAGTTGGACATAGGAGATGAACAATCCAGATCAATCGTCGGTAGCATTTGGGTAGCATTTTGCTTATCCAAACCTCTTTTAAAAAACTAAATATATGGTAAAATGACAATCGTGAAAATTCACGAGAAACTCTCTCACGAAACATAGCATTGCTCTTTTAAATTTTTAGAAATATATTATTTTCCAACTATATTGTTATTTATGAATTATCCTAATGTCTTGAAAGATAAACATGAGTTCGACACATATACATATCACATTAAGAACGAATAGTGTTCTAAATTTAGTTACAATTTTTAAAACTAATTAGCATGTTTGTGTTTCTCAAGCAGTGAGGGTCACAAATTTGGCATTTTCTTAGTTTTAATACTAAATTGTCAAAGGAGCCACAAGAACTGAAAAAATAATCTAGAAAATCCAAACTCTTTAAGCAACATTAGCTTGGTATATATAACAAAAATAAGTTCTTCATTATCATTAGTTCTTTATATGAAAAATATTACCTCAAATAAAATAATTGATGATCTTAACTCTATCAATTTATTGCAATACTTTGTTTGGTTATAAAGAGAAAGTGATATGAGAGAAAGAGGTGAGAGTGTGAGAAAAGAGAAATATGTGAAAAATGGAGTAGATTTGAGGTATTGTTTCGTTTAACAGAAAGAGAAGAGAAACAAAAGAGAGAGAAATGTTGATTATTTTTTTAAATTCTAAAATGACCTGCATTGTTTTTAAAATAGAATACATTAAAATTAATTTAATCTTTTACTTAATTAAATTAACTTGATAAATGATTTATAAGGAAAATGCACGAACATCATTGCATCTTAAATTTCATTATCAGTTGCTCATCGATTTTTCCAATGATTGAAAGATTATCCTTGAAATCACATGACAAACAATAATCTTTGGTCAATAACCACTAAAAAATCGAATAATACATGGTTAGTCTATTAAGAATTTAATTTTTAACCTAATTTAAAATTGAGAATTTTACTTTCAATTTAATATTTAAGTGTCTTTGAGTTTCAATTAAAAAGAAAGGATAGAAACACATTTAGTATGTCATTAACATTAAATAAAAAAAAATATATTACATGAATCATACATAATAGATTCTTCCTTTTCGCATATATTAAATATGACATTTGAAGTCATGCATCCATCAAGAATAATAACACCACCAATATATCATGTAAAACGATCTATTATCCTTCACTTTCATGTATTAAATATGAATTTAAGTTATATGTGAGAAGGAATATATTATATATATGTTAAAAGTCTTAAAAAAATACATTTGTCGTTAAATATAGAAGACTCTTGAGTTTTTTCTTTGTCGTTTTCTATAATATCCCTTTCAAATTTATAGATTTATTAATTATTTATTTGCCAACATACCTCTAATTATGTTACATCATTTTCTATAATCTATAATAAATACCTTTATGCAATTAACTAATTTTCTCGCCTAGCTAAAACGTAAACTTGTAAAAACAATACATAAGTTCTATAAATTCAATATCACAACTGACTTTGTTGATTCTCATGAGTTACTTAAGGGATCCTATAGAATGGGGATAATATTATCGGAAAAGCTAACCAGTGCTTAGGGGCGTCTCTGAGGGGGTGCAAACAGCTCAAACGAGCTGGGCCTCCCTCAAGGATGGGCCTCAAATTTTTATTTTTTTTTATACCCAGTATAATATATATCCTCCAATAAAAAAAAATAATTATTTCATTCCCTCATGTATACGGTAGTATTTTCACATCTGAGTGTACCGCATATATACGGCACCTTGTATTTATCTTTTCAAAAATATAAATAGAATATTGCTCTTTTGAAAAAAAAATATGTTTTGATTTTATCATTGGTCTCTTTTCATTCCCAGAGCCGAGCCTCCGAATTTTCAGGGACGGCCCTGCCAGTGCTCTTAGGGCACTAGTTAAGAAGATTAATATAGAAATTATGCATTGGAAATTGATGAAAAGTAGAATGTTTAACTTTATGAAAGTAAAAAAGATGATATTTTTAATAAAAATGTTCTATTTTTGACATCCTTAATCATTATTCTTAAAGCACCGGTTAGCAAAATTCTAATAGTATTTATATTAGAAATACACAAAGGAATTATGATATTATTTATACTAGAAATACAAAGCAATTATGAACTCTACCTCTAATACATTTATATATTAAGTTCCTATCCAAAAGAGAAAAACAACACTTCGCAACCAAATTATGTGAAATCCTCGTTATAAGATAATTTTGCGATTTTTTGATCATGTTGATAAGAAAAATCATAACATTTAAGATATATTTATCGATTAAAAAACTTTTTACTTCGTTACAAATATAATGTCTCAAAATTTTCAATCAGAATATATTTACAATATATTCAAAAAAAATTACAACAGTTTATAGTTTCATTGATTTTTTGTTTTTGTTTTTCAAACTCCAGAGTATTATATGAGCAAAAGAAAACCATCTTACACCCTTTAAGAAAAAAAAATTATATATCATTAACTTTTTCACAACAATAAAAGAAGATAATATGTATTATCTAAAATACCCTTCTTTGAAACTTGTTCATATATATTTAAGGAATTAAACTTGATAAAAAATAATAAATAGGCAATAAATAAATGAATTTCAATTGGTTTATCTAAATTAAAGTGAGATATAAGTCAACTAATTAAAATAAGATATAGTTGTATTTATTGTTTGTTTTTGTAGCACTAACATCATCAATTATGTTATTTATCATCTACAAATAAAAACGATAATATATAAAAAAAACATAAAGACAAGATGTAAGAAAAAGAACATTTTTTTTTTGAATAATACATAATAAATTGAACGTAACGTAAAAAAAAAGATTGAATATTTTATTTTTTTAAAGATAAAAAAAAAAAAAAAAAAGATTGAATATGGTATTGATGATGGCAGAGAGATATTGAATATACATTTATTAATTTTAATTAGTTGAAATATTTTACACTTTAATTAAGGTAAACTAAGTGAGATCCATTTATTTATTGCCTATTTATTGTTCCTTATCCAGTGCCCCTGGGACACCGGTTAGCATTGCCCTATAAATTATAGCATTAAACATGATAGAGTTTGGGAAGTTTTACTTGTAATTAAGACCTTAGATATGACTATTTTGTTGCTTATATTCAAGATAAACGGAAGTAACTAATAATTATTAGAGTTTAATTGTGGTGAGTTCACAATCCAAAATAATTTTACACACACAATTAATCAAAACATTTTAAATTGTCACATCAATTAAATCAATTAAATTATTGCTATGTTTTTAAAACTATAAATTACATTATTTTCTACATTGAATGAACTTAGATAATTAATTCTATCAACATTAATTATTTCTTTAGTCTTTCACCTTTCTTCATCTATTATTTGATACTTTCTTTTCTTTTTTTCTATTTTGCCAACACATGTAAATGTAAAAATAAAAGGCAATCATTTGAACACATTGTTACCTTACTAACATTAAAAAAATTGGTATATTTTTTTATAAATAGAAGAAATGACAATAACAATTGAAAACTTAGATAATAGGGTTTGAATCTGATCACAACGTCCGGTCTGGAGGCGATGTTGCTTGAGTGTTTTAATGCAATAACACTGTTGTAGCTAGTGTGTAGATTCATGTGATATGCGATACATTGAGAAACTATCAACTTATACATTTATATAATCTAAAAAATTGTGTTAATTCAACCACAGTTTCATTTCAGAACAACATTAAAACAACTTTTACATCTCACACAAAGTGACACTAACATTATTAGTGACGGGTAAAGCTGAAGATCATTAATGTCAATTGGGACAACGACCAATCGTTTGTAACATGTCTTTATAATTTGACTTTAAAGGAACGAGACTTCATCTAAGCTGTTTAGACAGTTCAGAACATTCATTGTTAGTAAGTTATTAATTTTGTAAAATTGTCAATTATGTTGTTTTGTATTAATAATTCATGTAAATTTTGTAATTAAAGGGTTTTGACTTGTTCAATCTTCTCCTCGCATCTAGTAATTGTAGTAATCAAACCGCAAAATATAGATATATTTATACTTAATCTGGTTATTATTATAAGCAAAAGTTAACTTTTTAATTTCATTCATTAAATGATGTATTTGGTCTATATTATTGACCAAATATATCATTTAATGAATGAATGTAAAAAATTAATTTTTGCTTATAATAGTAACCGAAGGAAATATGATAAGTAGGGGCGAAGCCAGCTTACATCAGCTGAACCCCTCGACTTTTCAATTTACTCCTATAATCCTATGCTTTGTCTGTTTTGAATCCCCTCCTATAGTCTGCACCATTCACCTAGAGTTTGCCTCTCTAACCTCATATGCCACTTAGTTCAAGTCTGTATGTTACACAAAGATACATGTCTCGAATGTGTCAGATTCAACAACACGAGGAGTAACAAAATATATAAAAAATTGAGTTATGAAAATGTAGAAAATAAAAAGGAAGGAGGAACGAATTTAATAAAAATAAATACCTGACTTCCGTTCAAACAAAATCAACGGATAATATTTAAGTATAAAAGAAAAACTTGATGTTTGATGTTAACGGATCCTATCTCATATATATCATGATAATTTTCACAATTATCATTTTTTTGTGTCTTCAAAATTTAATCAGGGAAACAACTATTTTGGTTTTGATGTGTGAGATATTGTCACTTTAGTCTTTAAAATTATCAAAATTGCAAACACATCTCTAATGTCTATTTTGTTAATAATTTTATGGCAAAATTGAACAAAAAAAACACATTTGAGGATTAAATAATTTTACTTGCTATGAAGATTGTGACTACTAGATTACACAATCAAATTGGGGATAAATGAATAGATAAATGATTGTCTCTTGACTTATATTAAGACATTTGTTTGATAAAATTGATTATGAGTTTTATTCTATAGATTAAAAATATGAAACCCCGTAGAGGACAAATATAGCGTTCTATATAAGTAATTTTTTTTAGTACAATATGAATTTTTGAATATATATTAGTTTTATATATTATTATAATTATTAAGTAAGATTCAAAAGTTTGAACCCCTGCATTAGGTTCCTGGAAACGCCTACACTAATAAAGAATCAAAGGATCTGTACAAAATTTACCAAACTCAATTATTACTCAATTCCTCAAAAAAAAAAAAAAATTCTACTAAAAATGATAAGAAATTATCTCTAAAGCCAAGTTAAATGAGAAAGCTGCCAGATGTAGCTTGTTATTAATCCCAGCACTATGTTGTTGTAAATTCACTTGATTAGCATGAATCCTGAGGTGCAAAATCATGACTTAGAGATGATACTAGAATCTAGGATTTGCGAAGCATTTTCCATTCATATCTTGATCAGAAATTTTTTCCATATCCTTTGCTTCTCTTGTCCATATATGCACAGTGTAATGATCAGGAATTTGTTTCACATCCCATATATTATATACTTTCAAAATATGGCAACATAAAATGTGTTACGGACCATTTGTGAGCAAAAACTCTATGACAGTCTAAACAAGTGTTCCATCTTTCTTCTTAAAGCACACGAGTTACTTTCCTTAGTTACATCATCATTGCTGATGGCTTACGAGTTGATCCAAGCAAAGTCAATTCAAAGTTAATGCATCACGTAAATTTTCATGGATCAACTTCATTTTATAGAAGGTTGGTCAACCCACTCACATATTGCATAAGGGAGATAAATTTCAACAAGTACAAAAAAGTTTTGGTCAGGTAAAACATTTGATTGAAACACTCGTGCTAGCTAATGACGACTTTCGTAATTGTATGAATTTATGCGAGTAATAAAATTAAAACGGTAAGATTAAGTGTCAAACTCGAGGACCACATTATACTATCAAATTATATATTTATAATTTAATAGAACAAAAAAGTCTCGTTTGCTATATAGCAATAATGAAAATTAAGCAAATAAAAATTGGTTAGATGATTATAAAAATTGTTAGCGATTTCTAACTCGAGTTATTGATTTCACCTTTTATTTCACAGTTTAAAGGTGATAAATCAATAAAAACATTTAGCATGGAGATAATAAAAATAATTTATTAAGTTTCATCAATAATTAAAGTTTTTTGTATATGACAAGAGCAAATGACATAAAAAAGAGTGGCTCCCAACTCTAATCTGTCAGATGCTCAAAAATATATTATCAAAGAAAAAAAAAATTGGCGAACATAAATCTAACCAGTATATTCACAAAATGGAGGTCTACCCAAACGGGTAATATGAAAATTAAAAACAACACAAGTGGATTATAACATCCTCTTAAGTAGAGGTCTAGACTGCGGTTGAATGGACCAACCGTCAACACAGAGCAGATCTAGGTACCATCATCTCCCTGCAAAACACAACAAGATAAACGCTCTTTCGAGCCCCAAAGTACATACCAAATAAGACTCTCCTTCCGGCGTGGGGAGGAATACCGGAAGCTATAGCCCATAATCGCAACCACCATCCAGAAACATCCGGATCAACACCAGCATGCATCCCTTATCAGACCTTAAAGAACGACGACAACCTTGAGGATGAAGACGACGGTAGGTTGGGATCCGAGCTGAAGCTTGCCGCTGGAGAGAAAACCGTCTTTTCTGACATATCTACTGAACATTATGAATTGAACGAACCAATTAATCAGAGACAAGCATGAGCCTATCTTTTTGAGGGATTGTGTCTAAATCGACCGCCAATACAGACAAGATTCACGTACCAACAACCCTTGCGACAAATCACAGCAGGCATTATCAGCCCTTTCGAGCCTAACGGCAGTGGCGGAGCCTTTCATGGGCTAGGGTGGGCCATGGCCCACCTGGAAAAATTAACGATCATATGTCTACTTTGCGAGATTTTATACAATTTTATGTCAATTTTAGGTTTCAGTTGATCCAAATTTTGCAAGGTGGTGTAGTGGCCCACCCAAAAAAATTAAATAATTCAATTATAAGTCTATTTTCCAAGTCTTTAAACAATTTTTCAACGATTATAGTTTTCTACGGTTTCAAAAGGGGCATACATGATTTTTGTGATGCTTATACTTGACATATTATCATGTTAACTAAAAATTCTCTCAGAGTAATAGTCGTAATGTACAAAAAAGGTTTCATAATTTATAGTAGTTGTTAAATACGTAATTATTTAAGTATCCAGCCTAACATTTCAAACTCCATCATTTCAACTTTGTACTTAATACTTATTACAACTTTAATTTGTATTATATATTATAATTAATTTTAGTGACCTACCCAAACTTTTTTTTTCTGGCTCCGCCACTGCCTAACGGACCCCGCACACCAATGATTTGTATGTATCCATCCAATACATAACATTGGTAGCAGAATCGTGATGCTTGCACCAACATAAGGTATTCTTTCTATGTTCATTGCATCAACAATTGAAGAAAAAATAAAGGAGGCAACAATAATGTTTATCCAATTGCCTTTGTTCCAATTGTACCAATCACGTTTGCACCAACCAAAGCTTGTTTGTTGATCACGTGCTGCACCAATCAAAGATCAAATCACATAACAAAAGTATTCATGTAATTCTACTCATCCCCAACAACAGAGTGTTTAATTACTCATCACAAATAAATAAGAGATAGAAAGTGGTATGTATTGCTGCAAACATGTCTGGTTGGTGCAGGTTTGAGTCCCATGTGGGACATTTTTTTTGGATAAAAGATTAAAAATACATCAGAAATGTATAAAAAAGACACTTACAAAGTGTTTATCCAATTGTCTTTGTTCCAATTGTACCAATCACGTTTGCACCAATCAAAGATCAAATCACATAACAAAAGTGTTCATGTAATTCTACTCATCCCCAACAACAGAGTGTTTAATTACTCATCACAAATAAATAAGAGATAGAAAGTGGTATGTATTGCTGCAAACATGCCTGGTTGGTGCAGGTTTGAGTCCCATGTGGGACATTTTTTTTGGATAAAAGATTAAAAATACATCAAAATGTATAAAAAAGACACTTACAAAGGGTTGAACATGCGACCTTTATCATATAGAGACACCCCCTTACCACTGCAACCACTAAGAATTTATTGTAATTATGGGCATAATGCTATAAATATAGTAAATTCAAGGGATGCCATGGCACCTGCCTGCCCTTTAGAAGATCAGCCCATGTCCAGTATGATTAAAAAAAAACATATTTATAGTGAAACAGACCCGACATGAGACGTTGCGTTGCGCCTAGAGCCCACTTCGAGGAACCTGGCACTTCTGGATGTTTGTTCATGGCATCTAGCGCACACTTTTAGGGACCTAGCGCCACAAGATGGTATTTATAGCGCCTTAAAATGTATATTTTCACCCCTTTATGTTTCAAATTGGATTTCAGTGTCTTCATGAAAGTTGTAGATATCAATGTTAACTTTCATTTGGCTTTGGTTTGACCTTATTTGGATATCTACAACTCGAGATATGGTCAAAATACTACACATATTCGCTTGCATGAAATTTCATCACTACACTAAACCAAATAAAGAAAACAAAATTACGCAAAATGCTTGGTTAATGAAGATAACGAGAGAATGAATAGCTTATTGAATTCAAGAACAATTTGTTAAAAAAAAAAAAAAACCAACATCAAATTGAAAGAAATAAACTAAACAATTGACTTAAATGACTCTAAACACTGCATATTATGAGAAGTCATCACTAGCCCTTCCCAACTTTGTTGAGGTGTTCGAAGTCATTTGTGACATTTCCAATTCTGGAATTGGCATAGTCTAAGTCAAGAAGGTCATCTTATAAACTTCTTTATTGAAAATATCAACAATTGTAAATGTAGATACTCGATTTATGATAAGAATGTTATGCTATTACTTGTTTTTTTGGTGAACATTATGTTATTACTTGTTGAATAAAGAATGTTATAATGTATAATTTTTTAATTATTTTAGATATTATAGTACTGATATTTTAAATTTTGAAAATTTGATAAATATTTATGGTTTGGCCATATCCCTCCAATTGTCATAGGGAAGTCATTAGTAAGGTAACTTGAAATTTAGTTAGGAGGTAAGTAAAATCTATAAATTATTGAAATCAACAATCAAATTTAAATCTTTTTGATAGTTAATTTAATTTTAAACTTAATTTAAAATTGATAATTTTACTTTTAATTTAGAATTTCAAGTGTTTTCGAGTTTCAATTTAAAAGAAAAAAAAAAGACGAAAATTTGATATATATATATATATATATATATATATATATATATATATCATTAAGTTTAATTAAATAAAAGATCAATTTTAAATATTACATAAATCATACGCAATTAATTTTCACTTGTTTTCATGTATTAAATATGAATTTTACAGTCATGCATGTCAATCACTAAGAACATATATAACTACATTCATAAAATCATTGATATATCATGTAAAACCATTTCATGTATTAACTATAATTCTTAAGTCATACATATCATCTGAGAATGAATATTATATATGTTAGATGTCTTCAAAAAATATTATATATTGTAGAAATATAAAGTGATTACAAATTCTAAATTTATTAAGTATTTACTATCTCCTAACCCATATTACAGAAGACTCTTTTTTGGTCATATGTATAAGAAAATGTCACAATTTTTAAGTTATGTTTATTGTTTAAATGTAAAAAAAAAAAAAACAAGGGGTTGTGTTTATTGTTTAATCTTTTTAGTATTAATGTGTGCATTTACTAACTCACAATTTTCAACGAGGGCATATTTGAAAAAAAAATACAAATATATATAACATCATTAGTTTTGATTGTTATATTCTTCGGATCTTAGGAAATATTATATATTAAATTCTTTATTCGACCTCATTAATGAGCAAAAGAAAACCATCTCACTTCATTTTTTTTTGTTACAAAGCTAAAAGAACAAGAAAATAAACCGGGGAGAGAGAGAGAGAGTACACCGTACAAAATCATGTTCTCGTAGAGTCTATAGTGGGGAGGTCCAAGGGACCTAGAGGAGGTCGTGCAATCAATACTAGAAGAAGCACCTAGCTTAGCTAAAAAATTTGCACAATCGTTTTCATCTCGGACGATGTGTGAGCAATGCGAGTGTGCGTCTTTCTTATTTCTTCAAGTACAATATAAGGTGTGCGTTTGATACCACTAAAAACAAATTATTTTGTTACCATCATAAAATAGTAATAAACTCTCCAATATTTTTCAAGAAATCATTTTCTATGTTTACGAGCGTCACAGAGCTAGTAATGTATCTGTCTTTTTGCTTTTAAGTGAAGGATAAAATTAAAAGAAAGGAAAAATCATTACACCAAACACAATGTTTTTTCCATAAAGGGTCAAAGTTTTTTTTACATTGTCAAATAGGAACAAGGTGTTTCTAAACTCATTCTAGCTGGTCAGAATATTTAAACAAACTAGTACTAAGTAGAAATATAAAATATAGAGGTGGCATCCACAAATTGATGGATAGATAAAAATAGTGAGTAGGTTCTGCGAAACATATCTCATATGCTTAATAGAAAGGAATCAATTAAGTCGCTCAGTCGGGCATAATGCTGGTATAATACCAAATTATCATCTTTCATTGAAACCCACCCTGAATAAACAAGGGAGATAGAAGTGTTAGTGAAGTGGAAGGAGCTACCTTATTTGAGAAACTCTTGTGAGTTGGTCGATAAGATTATGGGTGCACAAAACCGGACTCATCCTACAAATCATAGAGTTGGGTTTGACCCGGTCAAAAAATAACAAAAATATAGGACAAGACATGAACAAAGATAAAATAGGGACCATGATCGGGTTAACATTTGGGTTATTTGTCCCATCCAACTTAGATCTTTCTCTCACACAGGAGATATAATGTCTGCCTTCAACCAAACCAATGGATGACAATGTTTACTACAACTTTAGACTTGATGTGTGACGAGTAAAGTACAACGGATTGATAGAGGTGAATGCTGAACAAGAAAGTATTGTATTAATTTAGCAATTGAATCATCACTGTAGGAGAAATAAATGGTAATATTTTTCTCATTGTAAATTTACCATTGGAAATATTCATAAGATCTTTTTTTATCATATTTAGGGAGAGACGGTGATTTTCCATTTTGACAATTAATTTTAAGCTTTGAAAAACATTTGAATAAGTGCTTAAACAAGTTTGTTTGCCTTACCATCACAAGCATGAAATTTTTCAACAATCTATTATGTTTCATAGATTAATTCGTGAAAGTTTTATATAAATCAAAACTCATTGTCCATGCATAAAGGAAGACCATAGCAAATATATAACAACGAATTTAAAATCATAATCAAGCACCGTCCATCGGTTCTATCCCGAATTTATAACTAGCAAGTAGGGATGATAATGAACCAATCCAACTCGAAAATAGTTTGAGACCCAATTCGTTCAACTTGGCTCATGAATCAAATGGGTTGAATTTGAGTTGAAAATTAAGTTCGTTAAACAATACATGATTCGACTCGTTTGTTCATGAACCAGCTGTATATATACACTTTGTATTTTTTATTGGAAGCTATAATATACTAGCTTATTTGCATTAGTAACGTAGCTTTCAAATTAAAAAAGAAGTAGCGTGGAAAAGATATTAGTCCCATATCGGGCACCTTAGGCACAATAGAGAGCAATAGTGGCTATAAAAGAGTAGCTAGAAACTTGAGTTGATGCACTCAAGTAATGGATAATTTGTTACCGGATTAAGGTCCCGTTTAAATTGAGTTTATTTTGAGCTTATGCAAACAAATAAGCTTTTATATCAATTCATAAGTTCTTACTAACAAATATTATATTATCTTTATAAGTTATTTTTTTATAAACTACCTTAACAAGCTTATGAATAATAAATAAAAACTTTTTTTTTTTCATAAGTTGTTTTACATAAACTCAATCCAAACAGATCCTAAATGATCTTGAGACTGGTAGAAACTATTTTGGTTATTTTCATGGGCAGGGTTGACATTTTCCCTTGATTGTCTCTTAAACACCTTGGTGGTTTAGAGTTTTATTTTCTTCTTCTTTTTAATGGTTCATTTGATTCGGGCATTGAGTTGAATTGCTCATGAGCTTGATCTGAGTCGAGTTCGAAGTGAAAAAAAGAGTTTTCTCTTTCTAATAATTTGAGGTATCGAGCCGAATCGAGTTGTTCATGAGCTTGATTTAATTCGAGTTCGAGCTGAAAAAAAAGTTCGTGACGAACTCAAGCCAAACTCTCGACTTGGCTTGACTCATTTTCTGTCCTACTGGCAAGTTTCTCTGCCCCTTTTCTAATTGAAGCTAAAATTTCAGAAATTATAAATGCCAAAATAGCAATAACAATTGATATTATTAGAAATACCCAAAAAATATCATATTTGTAAAGAAAAAACATAAATGTACTCCTATGCATATGAAAAATATACCGGATTTGAATGAAAAAAATTCTAATCTAAATAGAAATGCTTTGTATTTTATTAAGTTCACATCATCTATATTTATGTTTATATTACTTATAAAGAAAATACATAGTTTTGTGATGACTTTTATATTATATTTACTATATTGTTAGTGTCATTGAAAAAATAAGTATAGTTTGTTATAATATGAAAATGTAAAATATTTATATCTATAATTTTAATTAAAATAATTTTGATCAAAATCAAAATTGCATAAAAACTATCGTTCATAATTTATACACGTTAACATAATAAAAAAAATTGGATAAACGGACATAGACCAAAGGCTAGTTTCAAATAACCTTAATTATCATTGGAAATAGTTCTGAAATTTCTAACTGCCTTAACTAGAAACTTGTCTTTTGCAAAATGTTATTGTATATTCTTTTTATATTTTCACTTTAAACTAAGAAAGTGCTTATATGACTACTTTGTGCTTGGTACCAATAACTGCACTGTAAAACCATGTATATTCTAGGAAACACATGGATAGTCCTCTCAACTTAAAGGTAATGCATCTTCAAAGCCATTACAGTGGCATTAACTGCACTCCTACATTTAGAATAACAATGGTTGTTAAGATTCTAAACTGGCAAACACCTACGCAATTTTGTTGTAAGAACCAATAGGTGACGGAGAGTCAAATGATGCCGTGGATGAGAAGTTTAACTTTTGTTGTTATAGATTTATGGTTGAAACTCGGCAACTTCTATCTTTGTTGTACCAACACTCTTAATTGAAGATGTGTGAAATATTTTATGTGTTTGTGTTTGACACTCACCCAAGACTAACATATATGATTATATTTATAATTAATTATTTTCTCAAATTACTACTTTGTATCGACATATTAGATGATATGTTCGGTCTCTATTTCTTAATCTCAATATACGATATTTTAACAAGATCGTTCTTAATATATTTGGGTGTGTTTGTTTCAAGGCTATCACATACATATTTTTGGAAATGTGTGTTGGAAACAGTCCCCGACAATTCGGAAGCTCCAATTTAATTTTGACAAATTTTCATTTAAAATTAAAAAGAATTGTTGCACACTAGTCTCCTCCTATTCATGTGTAAATAATATTGAAAGTAAGTGTGAATATATATATAAATTTAATATCTTCAAAAGAATTGAAAAATATTTAACACCATTTATAGTGACAAACAACTAAATTATAGTTAAATATATAAACAATGCTTCAAACACGACTTAAATTGTTCCATTAGTTTGTAATTACTAATTGTACGACTTAAATAATACTATTCATCCTTTTTTTTACTGGAATATATTCATCCCTTAAAAAATATACTCAATATTCACTACGGAAGTGGTAGGTATTCGAGTCCTAATCATAAAAAAAATAAAATAATAATAATAAAACTCAACTTTTATTGTGTAATCCTATCCATTTTTCCAGAACTTCGCTTGCTATATCACCATTCACCACAAGTCCCAGGGATAATTTCTTACTATCAAGTACTGCATCGATTATTGAACACAATATCAAGATTTTTAACTATAATCAAATTAATTAACATATTTAACTGTAAAATTTGAATATAATCAAAATAATATCAAGCTATTATAATTCAGACATTTAACTATATTTTATTTTTAAAACAAGATATCCTTACGCGCAATTACATAAACTAATCATTCAAGTTACTTAAGATTCATTTAAGGAATAACATTTCCTAACAAAAGACTCATGTATCTACGTGTTATAGTGTCACACTTTACGATATTTTACTACCTCACCCCCGACACTTACGTCAAATCTGACAATGAACTAGACAAGTGGTGACTAGCTCATTCTCCTCCTCCCCCAACACTTACCCTTACCCAATCCTTCCTAGACCTCTTGCCATTCCTTCACTCTCCCACTCACACTCTTAGTTTGTCTCTCCTTGCCATTAGCATTTCAAATTTTGATTACGTTTTTGAAAAGGTCCTTGTATGGTTTATTAATAGTTTTTCTTCTTATTAATATTCAATTAACATTTTTACTTAATCTAAATAAGTCTTATGATATTCAATCAATATTTTTTAAAATCTAAAAATAATTTTGTGGTATTCAATTAAAACTCTTTTTAATTAAAGAAAACCAAGTGGCGTTCAATAACATTATAATTTTGAAGGATTGTTTAATAAATTGTATTTTGTGGGGATGTTTTTAGTGAACTTTTAGCATAAAAATATGAGATTTCTATGAATTATTATTTTGTTTTAAAATTTTACTCTCAAAAAAGAAAAGAAATAAAATAGTGAGAATTTGCGAAAGAGAGTGTATTATAGTAATTTTTTCAACAAATTCATAAAATTATAGAATCCTCCAAAATCTTATAAATTAATAAAGTCATTTTAAATATTTTAAAATCTAAATTATAATTCTTGATAATAATTTAAAATCTTCCAAATCTTTTAAAATCCACAAACTTTTTTAAACAAAAATTGTGTTTTTGATAATACATGATAATACATTTTGGGCTTAAATATGATATTAGTCCCTGTAATTTGGGTTGGTTTTGAATTTCGTCCCTGTAAAAAAAAAACTTTGAATTACATCCCTGTAAAAAAAATTTTATTTGAAAAAGGTCCTTGACCCCACATTTTTTATGATATGGCATGGTTTTTGCCACGTGGCAGTTGCTGACTGTGCAACTTATGCCACGTGGCGCTGACGTAATATTAAAATTTTAAAATATAAAAAAATTTTAAAATAATTTTCTGAAATAATTTTTATCATATAATTTTAAAAAAAATATTTTTTTTTTTAAAATTATAAAATCTGAAATTTCTGAAAAAAAATGAAATGATTTTTTTAATTTTCTTTTAAAATATGAAGAAAAAATTATAATTTTCAAATTAAAAAAAATTAATGATCGAAAATTTAATTTTAACTGTTTTTTTTGAATTTATTTTCACATTTTTTTAATTACGTGGCTACCACGTCAGCGGCACGTGCAGAAGTTGCACAGTCAGCAACTGCCACGTGGTAAAACCCATGCCATATCATCAAAAATGTGGGGCTAGAGACCTTTTTCAAACAATTTTTTTTTTAAAGGGACGAAAATCAAAACAGACCTAAATTACAAGGACGAAAATGATATTTAAACCTACATTTTGTAAGAAGAAAATAAATAAATTGACAATTAATGATTCTAAAATTGGATTGGTCGTTAAGTCGTTTACATTTTTTCTTTGACTCACAAGATTGGTCATTTCTCTTTCTTTTCTCTTCATAGATTGGTTGCAGAAGTATGAAACCAGAGAACCTCGGGAACTTGCGTACACGAAACGACATCGTTTACTTCAGACAAACACAGAAAAATATTCATTCTCCTCATCTTCCTTCGTTTTACTCTCTTCACCACTCTTTCCTCTTCGTTCCTTCAAGGTACCGATTTCCCATTTTATGTCTTTGATTTCATTATTAATCTTTCTTTTTTGTTATATGTGTTTGCAAAGTTTGAGTTTTTAAGTGTTCTATGTTTGAAATATCAGAAAGAAGTTTAAAGGGTATATGAGATTCAATTCTGTAACTTTGTTTAGTAAAAAAATATTTACAATTTAAGCTAATATTATTGTTTTCTTTTCAGATTCATCTATATTATAAACCAGACACATTAATTATTAATGAATTTGAAAAAAGAATCTTTGCTTATATACGAGACAGGCCGGAGTAGTATTTTTGGACCTGTGTTGAAAGTTATTCAGCTAATGTTTAGTTTTTATTCTCATTTGTTTCATAATGCAGTTAAAGTGATCAGTTAGTTATTCTTCTCAAGCTGTTTTTAGCTGGTGATTTACACGTTCTTTTGGGAGTTCTGAAGTGTTATGAGATTTATCTTCTATATCCAACAAATAGATGGATTGGAAACGGCATATTGCCATTTTTACTACTGCTAGCCTTCCATGGTTGACCGGAACCGCAGTGAATCCTCTCTTTCGTGCGGCGTATCTTTACAAATCTGGGATAAAGAATGTCACCTTGGTGATCCCTTGGTTATCATTGAAAGATCAAAAAGTAGTATATCCGAACAATATTACATTTGATTCTCCTGCAGAGCAGGAGAAATATATTCGCCAATGGCTTGAGGATAGAGTTGGTTTTGCATCTGGTTTCAGCATAAAGTTTTATCCGGGAAAGGTTTTAACTTCTCTCACTGTTTGTACATTTTCCATTAACAGAAAATATTGTAAAGTTATACACAAAACAAAACCACTGAAATATGCAAACATGAAAGTGAATACCAAAGTTTAAGTTTGGCCATCATGGAAAAAAAGTTATTTTGGAAAAATGGTTTGCTAATGAATGAGGTTTTGCAACTTCAAGTTGCCACTGTTTGAATAGTAATATGTTTTTCTTTGACATACTTGGGTCCATAGTTTGAGCCATTTACCAGTTTTCAAAATTCTCCATTTCTGTATTATTTAGTTTGTTTACTTGCAATTTTACGAGACCTGAGTGTTTTCCACTTGACATCATGATACCTTTTGGAATACAAGTAGTGCTAATTATGATATGCTTACAATGCAGTTTTCTAGAGATAAAAGGAGCATTCTTGCTGTGGGCGATATTTCAGAAATTATCCCCGACAATGATGCAGATATTGCTGTTCTAGAAGAGCCTGAGCACCTGACGTGGTTTCATCATGGGAAAAGATGGAAAACTAAATTCAAGCTAGTTATAGGAATTATTCACACCAATTATCTAGCATATGTGAAGAGAGAGAAGAATGGAAACCTGCAAGCATTTTTACTGAAATATTTAAACAACTGGGTTGTTGGTATATATTGTCACAAGGTAAGTTATTTTTTTTTCACAATCAATATTTATGTATCCAGTGTTTACCTTGGCATACTATACTGTCTTTTACTTCTGCAATGAAAGAAGCTATAGCCATGAAATTATTGCATTTTTTTTTCACCTGCAAACTTAAATTAAATGGTCATCTTATCTGCCCCATTACTAACAATTAGATTATGAGTTGATGCTACTGAATCAACTGGTTGATAAACATTAGCACAATGGTGTGATATTGACCTGCAGGGAGGATCTACTCACCCTTTTTTCATACACTACTGGATAACTTTTTAGACTTTGGATTTCATCAATTATATTTCGTTGAATTTTTCTAGTTGATACTATGGCACGCTATTTTTTAAAATACAAGTGCATGTTGACTATAACATACTTTTGAATATTCAATTTATCTAAAGTTTAACGTACATGATCGAGATAAAAGTATGCAATCCAATGACTATGTATTTCATACAAGTTTATTGAACAATGTAATCCCCTAACTCCCATATATATAAAATGATTGAAGAGTGTGGATATCTGTGCATAAGATTCATGCTACTACTTGGTTCATTTGGTTGGTGTGTAATCTGTATATCATCACTGAGCTTTCATAATGTTTTTTGGTGTATTCATTTGTGTGGGTAAAACTAACACCTTATCTAAAGATAACATGAGTTTTTTCTTGAGGTGGGAGCTTTACATTCTCAAGCTGTATTCATAAATATCACCGCAGTGGGAAATGAAGCTTTGTTCTTATGATTAGTTGTGAAAATACTCCCTCTGATCTTGATTAGTAAAAATAAGTTACTTCACCTATTAAGAAATTTAGTTAAATGAAATTAATCTTGATCTCAAAAAAATATCAGTGCATTTTCAAAAGTGTCCTTCATAGGTTCCATGAGAATAAAAGAGTCATTGGAAAATTAAACATATTAATGAAAGGGTGTTTTAGGATACATGTCATTAAACAGAGTCAAAGTGGTAATAATATTTACCACTTTCATGAACTTATTGCAACCATTGCATGCGCTTGCTCTGTTTGAACTGATTACCTGTATGATCACAGGTAATCAGACTCTCTGCTGCCACTCAGGATTACCCTGGGTCTGTCGTCTGTAACGTTCACGGAGTTAATCCAAAGTTCCTTGAGATTGGCAAGAAAAAAAGGGAGCAACAACAAAATGGAGAGAATGCCTTTACCAAAGGTGCCTATCTTATTGGGAAGATGATATGGAGCAAAGGCTACAAGGAGCTGCTCCAACTTCTTAATGATCATCAAAAGGAATTATCTGCTCTTGAGCTTGATTTATTTGGAAGTGGGGAGGACTCCAATGAAGTTCAAGAAGCTGCTAAAAAGCTGGAAATGACGGTTAGAGTTCATCCAGCCCGTGATCACGCCGATGATCTATTTCATGAGTAAGTTTCATATTTATCTCTTTCGCTTTGTATTTTGTTTTTGTCTGAATGGCGTGTTAAAGTTTTTTTTTTTTATCTCTTCGGCAATGTACTGATGGGAACATGTGTATGTTTACTCTTTAACACTTTATTTCCTCTGCTCCAGTTTCAAATTGTTTATTAATCCAAGCACAACAGATGTGGTTTGCACAACAACAGCAGAAGCTTTAGCAATGGGAAAAATTGTTGTGTGCGCTGACCATTGCTCAAATGAATTTTTCAAGCAGTTCCCGAATTGTTGGACGTATAATAACCCCAAGGAATTTGTTGCACTAACACTTAAAGCATTGACCGAAGAACCCGGCCAACCTACAGACGCTCAGAGACATGACCTTTCATGGGAGGCTGCCACAGAACGGTTTCTTAAGGCCGTTGACCTTGACAAGCCATCTGAGAGAGAATTATTATCAAGATCTACTTCAAACTATCTGTCTACTTCGTTATATTTGCAACAGACAGTAGAGGATGCATCAGCATTTGTACATCATGTAGCTTCTGGGTTTGAAATATCGCGAAGAATATTTGGTGCCATTCCACATAGCTTGCAACCCGATGAACAGCTGCGCAAGGAACTCGGGTTTGCTAATACTTCCGGGACATAAGGTTTGAAAGATTATGTGTTATTAACGACAGTAGTTAAAATTTGTTTAATTTATTCCTAAAAGGTTGAGAGTGGTTTGCTCATTCAAATGCTCTCTTTCTAGTCAGGATAGGAATTAAAAAGTTTACTGCCTTGAATAGATGTATGTTAAATAAGGCATCTTTGTTTAGCATCAGTAAATGTTGGAGAATTTGACTATTTCACCTGAGTTGAGATGACTGGTGTAATTCATATTGTTTGTAGTAATAAGTTCAACTCCAACCCCATTTAAATGAAGTAAGAACTACACTACAGTTAACAAAATGAGCTATGGATTACATGTCAGGTCAGCTCATCAATGTAGCTGGTTCACTAGTTGGCAGTTGTTCTGCCAAAAGCCGTGGGTAACACGTCATTGTTGAGTTCCACTATATCTTTTGACCAAGTTTTTAGCCTTTGAGGACCCACGTTCTATTCTAAGTAGTGGCATTGAGAAAGTTGGCTGGTCCAACATCGCATATCCTTCACTTGGTTGAACGGTCTCCTCGTCTAATTGCTCGATCGCCTATTTACCAAATTCAACTATTAGGATAATTCTTTTTAGTGTAAACAACTATGTTACAAGATAAATAAATCAGATTTTAATCTCACAAGAAAAATTCAATTTTAGTCCATACACATACAAAAAAAATCTAATTTTAGTATCAATACCCTTCGACCAAAAAAATTAAGGTACCAATTTGGTCCGCAACAACAAAATAAAACTAGCAATTTGACCCCTGTAAAAAAAAGCATCCATATTTTTTTTTATAAAAAATATATTAATTTGATCCCTTAAATTTTCACAAACTACAATTTTAATATTTTCATGAAGAAAACAATATAATAAGGGATCATTTGTGTAGGAATCTTAATGTCCCTTGATTTTGTAAATAAAACATGTGGTTGCCAATAAGAGAGTTGGATTGCAACATAAGCTCAATCACACGCTGAAAATAAATGAAAAAGAAAAAGACGAGGGAGGGGAGTGCTTATGAGTGTCAAGGGAAGATGACGAGGGAACAACTTAGGATAACGATCCTGAGCCATAGTACGTGCCCCATATGGAGGGTGATGCTGAGCAGCATGAGGAGGGCGCTATTGAGTAGTAGGTGGGTGTGGAGCCAGAGCCAAAGCAACTCGATGACTATCCGGGTGGTCCACACGACTTGGTTGTGCTGACCATGTATCATATTCACGTGGTCAGGATGGCGGCTAATGGAGTGGTAAGACGCTACATCTTTTATTAAATATAAATTGAATTCCTATGTTGTTTTAATTAACGTAAGCTGTTGTTAATATTTTTCATTTATTATTCTGATTATTGTGAAGTTGATGTTAATCTTTTGTTTTTAATTTTTGCAGTGGCGTAGCAATTTAAAATTTGTAAACAACAAGAAGAAGATTGCGGTGATACATGATAAAGAAAACATGGCTTGGATGGCAGCACAATGGTTTAAGGATGACCTGAGAGTCACTTGTCTTCAGTGGTTGCAAGATACCAACTACAGTCAAATTGACCATGGGTTGTGTTTTGTCTTTGTTGAGAGACGTTACTAAGAGACATCAAGCTTTCATCTTCCATATGGGGAGAAGATAATGACACTTAATGATGTGTCCAGTCTGATGCATCTCCCCATTGAGGGCATGCTCGTGGCCCACGTGGGTTCAGTGCCTAGGATTGAGGCTATTGAGACTATGGTGTAGTTGTTGGGGGCTGATGTGGACCAAGCATGGTATCAGGTGGAAAGGACAAATGGTGCCTATGCACGATTTAGCTGGTTGAATGATATTTTCAAGGAGCGTCTTCAGAAGGCACAATAGGCCTACATGTTGGTCATTTGGCTGAGATGCAGGAGAAGCGGAAACAATCTTTCCGCATATATTTGCTATACTTGATGGGTATCATGCTCTTCACTGACAAGAGCGCCACCTATGTGGATGTCACTTATTTGAGGTACTTCAGAGATTTTAAGTCCGTCTCTGATTATGCATGGGGAGCTGCTTCCCTTGCACACCTATACATGGAGCTTAACTATGCCTCCCATTATAAGACCAAACATGATACTTATCTTTGTTGCAGGTATAAATAATAATGGACTGCATGTTTATTCATTCGTATGTCTTGGTTGTTTGTATACTTATATGTTGTTGACTTTGTTATATGCTTAGGTGTTTCATCACTTCAAGGGTATGGGAGTCAGGGATGCATGAGGTGGATATCTGAACCAACAACATCCATGTGCCTTGATGTATCTACCGATGAGAGGTCTGGCTACACTAGACGAATAAAGGGAGCATATGGATCAGTTGGATCTAGCGAATGTTATCATGTCCCCGTATGCTGAACACCGTCAAACATGTTCGTTCGAGCGGGTTATCCTTTATTCTGGATGGCTCATATATGATACTCGTAGGGTGAGATATCTTCCAGAGCAGGTGCTTCGCTAGTTTGGGTTTGTCCAAACCGTCCCTAGACATCCATGTGAGAGTGCATCTCCTCATACAACCTTATCGAAGATCAGCTACCACCATGCTCACCATCTTAATCATATGCTGTCAGGTCAAGACTCATGGTTTGCTGCTATGACTGGTAATGAGACGTCACAAGGATACATCTGATGGTTTTATTCCATCTCACATCCACGCATCATACTTCTAAACGAGGTTGTTCATGTCCCGAGGCCACCCGAGAAGGATGCCCTTGATGAGATCGCTGCTGAGCAGGAGGGAAAGCATGAGTACCTAGACCTAGCTGGAATGTTGGGAAGTATCAAAGACCATGTCTATTCCATCATGATTAGTGGTGTGGTGGCGTAAGGTATTGATGAATGGAGTCATTTGGAAGCAATTCTAGCGGAGGTTCATGGAGGACGGGTTTATCGCCGTAGACGTGGTGGTAGCGGTGGGGGGTGACATAACTTAGTTGTATGATGTTGTAATATTTTGACTCATGTTTGATGTTTTGCATTTTATGTTTGAACATTGGGTTTGTAACCTTTGGATAATTTCAGTTTTAAATTTATTGTTTGAAAATTGTGTTGTTTCTTATTGTTTTTATTTAAGTATTTATTGGGTCTTGTTAACGAGTGCCTCCGGGGCACTCTTTAAGCATCCCAAAATTAGTAATTATTCTTTTGAAAAGTCAACTATTACAATTTCCAATGCATTCAATACACAACTTTTCATTAAAAACTTACTATTTAGAGTGCTTAAAGAGTGTTCCGGAGGCACTCGTTAACATTTCCCTTTATTTTATACGACCACAAATGCATGTTTATATCATTTGGAAGTAGTTTCTTACGATATATATGTCCCAACCAAAAGACGTCTCTGTGCTGAGACAATTCGTATTATATAATTCGAAAGGTTTTACGACATTTCAGATTATATAATCCGAAAGGTACCATTTTTTACTCCAAAGTTAGACTTTTCTAGGGTGTTTGACACTTTCTGTATTCTATAATCTGAAATGACTAAAAGGGTTTCAAATTATACAATCACATAGTTTTACAGAGATTACACAAACATCTCCAAGGTGCTCTAGGTTCCAACAATGTATGAAATTCGAATTTTAGAATCCAAACTGGTTTCCGATTCTAAAATCCGAAGAAAAAGAATTTTTGAAAGAAAAAAATAGGGTGGATGAGAATGCAATAGGGTCTGAAAAGTAATAGTAAGAAAAAATTGGGTGGAGAAAAATATTGCGAGAGAAACTAATGTGGACCAATTTCATTTTATGAGTAAATATGGTTTTCGTTTCAAGGATTAATCTAGGCTCCACACATTTTGGCGAAAATTAAAATGGATCTTCACTCTTCATAACCTTCCCATACACACTAGTTCAGACAAACATCTACAAGTTAATAAACACAAACATTTGTATCACACTGTATTGGTGCAATTTAAAAAATATTATTATCTTAAGGGAAACACACATTTGAAAATCTTATAAATATATTTAGATAATTATGATTTTTTTAAGAATAAAGCATTTTTTTTTTATAATTATTAACTTTCCTTAAAAAAAACTTTAGTCAAATTTTTTTCTTTTATTCTAAGAATACTATTAAAATATTTCGTAAAAGAAAAAGTATACTATTAAATAAAAGAAATAGATAAATGTTGTAAAAAAAAGGAAATAGTTTTTTAAATTCAACTATAGTATCCAATACATTAATTAGTTTATCTTTAAATAAAAATGATAAATTTTTTATTAGAGTTTTAGTTAATGTTTTTATATTTTTTTGTCCAAGTACTTTATTGACTAAAAATTTACTCTGAAGATGAATAAGTTGGAAATAAGAGTTCCTATCCTAAACTTTGCATATTACATGCAATTTTTCTACCAATTGAGTTTTTACGTATTTTAAAACATTATAAAAAATTTAGCTAAAGAATAGAGTCCATAATCCTTAAAAAAAAATAGAGTCTAAAATGTATCAAATGACTTTTGGCCTGATAAGTTATCCAAACCGCACCGCAAACACCCTTAAGTCGAAGTTTATTAACTATTGTGATTTTTGGACAACTTTGTGTACTACCACCAATACTACTCCCTACGATTTCATTTATAAACAAAAAACAGCTGTTTAAGTTCGTTAAATTAATAATGTATTTGACCACAATTATAAACTAGATACATTAGTTATTCGACGAATTTTAAAAAAATTGTATTTTGCTTATAATTGTGATCGTAGAGATTATTAGCTAAGCAATGTAAATGAAACTGAAACCTCGAAAACCAGTTTTCAGTTGCTTCCTTAAATTCAGTGTTGTTCTTTTTGGCATGGTTGCCACATCATAAAATCTAGAAAGACAACCTCAGTTTCAAACTCATTCATTCAGAAAACAACAAAACCCTTCACAAGGAAACGCACCCTTCACAATTCTACAATGTTTGCGTGCACTTCTTCACTCCAAAATGCCTGCCACATGGCGTCAGAACAAACGTTACTCACGAGCACTTTTGTGTTCTTACCATGTTTGGATCATTTCAGCATTATAAAATTTGTTTTCTTTCATTTCTTGATGCATTGTATTCTGCTGTTGTAAAAGTTGTTTTCTTTCATTTCTTGATGCATTGTATTCTGCTGTTGTAAAAGTTGTTTTCTTTCATTTCTTGAGGCTTTGTATTCTGCTGTTTGAGAAAACAACATGGCAGAAGAAGGTTTTAATCCCCAAGATTATCTTACTCTGCCGCCAAACTGGAAGGACGATCCCGAAACCAAAGTAATATTTTTCATCATTTAATTTCTTCAAATCAGTTGAAGTCCTACTTTCATTTTACCTTTTTTTTGACAATACTTTCATTTTATCTTGGAATTAAGTTGTAGTTTGTAATTTTCTTATTTTCTTTAATTCCTTTTTCTGATGTTCCTTTGATCCTATTTGTTCTTGCTTTTGCTGAATTATTTTTGAGAAAATAGATTTGGATATTGAATTTATCTTTTGAGGACAAAAATCGGCTCATGACATAAGGAACACAAGAACACAAAGATGGATCATGGAGTTACGTCTTCGACAACTGTGTGCCTGTCATAGTTTTTTTTTTTTTTGCTATACTTTAGGGTTGCATTGTAGAAGCTATGACAGAATATTACAATCAAGATTGCGCTTGTAGCTTCCCTCTCTTGCGCTCAAGTGTCCGTCCACTTCTGGATGAACATGAGTCATACTTAGCAAATCAATTAATTTTTGTTATATACATGGAATAGAAATTTCATTATGTTTGAATTCAAAGCTCAAATCCAATTTTTTTACTGAATCAATGCTCAGATCTATCAATCAATTATGTTGATTCTTTAATATGTTTGTAACGTAATTAAGAATATAATTGTGGATATGTTGCTTAAGAAAGAAAGCATTTTATTTTGCAGTTTGCTAACAAGTGATCAAGATTATGTGTTTGATGGTATATCTGGTTTAGCTATTAAAATTGTAAGAATGTTATATAAATTTTTTAATGTTGAATTTGAATTTATGATTGCAGTGTTTCATAAATTTGGACACAGGAAGAATATTCCGTTATAGTGGGGATTTTGTTGACTTTGTTGACGCCTATCCGAATCAAAATGTGAGTTTCTAGCTTCTTTTTATTTTTTTATAGGTCAAATAATTTTCTTGTGCACAACCAGTATTAACACTTAACCTAAGTGGTGTATGTACCTCTAATTTACTCTCTTGATCAGTAATTATTATCTAATAATCCCTCAAAAAAAATTATTATGTAATAACTTTCCTGCCTTGAAATACTTGTTCAATATTAAAGTGTTCTATCAATTTTCGAGATTTCTTGATCTCTAATTTACTCCTTTTGAAACTAAGGTCCCGTTTAATTTCTGAAAAAAATTTCACTTTTCATTTCTTAAAATATATGTTCGTTTTAAATTACCAACAAAGGGATGGAAGACTTATGTAGTGAATAGTTTTGATAGGGAGAAAATGGAAGGGAAACTATATATTATCAGAAGTTGTAAAAGAAAATGATGAGGAAAGTATGGAACCTGCATTCTCTTATGTTTATTATTTGAAGTAAAAATGAAAACAGGAAACATGAGATTCTTAGTTAAATGAGTATACTGTTAACTCATTAATTACTTCTCAAAGCATCTTTAATTACATATCTAGCATAAATCATATGTAATGTTTTATTTTATCTCATTAGAAATTTATCATCAGAAGTAACATGACATGTGATAGAGGAAGTGGCAAGTTTGACAAATCAGTGTTAATATTTCAAAATTTATTTTGCAATTTTTACAATATCTTTATACAATGAGAAATGTGTCTCAAATGATGGCTTAAAACTTGTGATATGCATGTTATGCGTGTATCAAATTGGGACTTTGGTACATTAAGTGCACCATAACCAGTTTTCTATTACTACATATGCTCTTTTTTGTGAAATGTAACTTTTTTGATAGTCCAAAACTTAATTCAAATGAAGGATTGTGGTGACCATATGCGGAGAAATAGAGAGAATAATACATTCTAAGAACACTTGTATTTGATCTATGGGGATAGCTCTTAGCTGGTACATGCTGTATGATATTACATTTCTGAAGAATTGTAACTAAATATGTAATCTGTGGTTGTAGGCTGAAACTAAAATAAAATTTGAGGAGAAACCATCCACAACTAAGGATTCTTCTGAGGAAGCAACTGTAGCAATGGAACTAAAAGTGAGTTTTAAATTATTATTAATATTTTTCCGTTCATTATTTTTGTTTATTACCACTAGGGGTGAGAATATGTCGGGGCATGCCAGACTTTAAAAGGTCGGAGTCTGACCTATGGTCTGTTGTAGGCCTTTTTTCTTTGTCTAGTCTGATCTATTTAAAAACTAGTCTGACATGAAAGCCTATTCAATGTTTATTTCATTTTAAGGTTATTAAATAGTCCATTTTCCCGTTTTCTAAATAGGCTAAACAGACCTTTAAGCATATTAAAAAGACTATTTCACTTTAAGGCATGTCTATCATTGTAAGGTCTTAAAGACCTATTTCACTATAAGGACTTAAAGAATATTTAAATAGTTCATTGTTTGAGTTTTTTCTTTGAAGGGAGTCCATTGTTTGAGTTGTTTCGTGATTTTTATAGATATGCATAACTAAGATGACCTATCAAATTTCATAGGCTTTTTTCGTAGGCCTTAAAAAGCCTAAGCGTAGCCTTTATAACAAATAGGTCAGGTCAGGCCGTACACCCTTGTACGTCGTCCTGACCTATTCCCACCCTACAGCCGACATAAGAATTACCATATTGGCTTTAACTGCATGCAACATATAAAACCTTTTAACCAATTTCTCTTGGTAATTGCTTTTCAAGGTGTATGGCTTTAACTGCATGCAACATATCAAATCTCATATATAGTCATTTTCTACCATTTATTTCTCCCTCTTTTTGAATATTGAAGCTCTTAAATAGATGATTAATAATAACTATATATATATATATATATATATAAAAGCTTTCCATTCAAATGAGAAGTTTGATAGGAAATATGTTTCCGTTTGTAGTTTTTTTTTTCTTCAGTTATATCAAAACTGTCAATCTACACTTGATAGAGAAATGTTAGCATTACATTCTTATTGGTTGATATTCATGTGGGTCCTTTCAAATTTAAGTAGGATATACATGATTTAGGGGATATGTTACCAAAATGGTATGTTCCACTTGAATTTTCAACAAATAAATAGTGTATATGTTCAAGAGTGTTAGAGAGGGTGTTTTTGATTGAGGAAGTACTCCAAAACTTAATAGACTTTGATGATCCATTCTAAGAAGTCTAGGATTTGATCTCTGACAATAAATGGAACATGTGGTAAGTTATTGATTTATGAGAAATTGAAACTATTTAATTTGTGGTTGTAGGATAAAATTAAACTGGAATTGGCATCATGTGCAAATGTAGAGGATTCATCTATTTCTCTTGAGGTAACAACCCTAACAATGGAAACTGTTCCTGAAAAAGTGAGCTTAATTTTATGTATTTCTCTATGTTTATTCAAAGAATGGTGTGTTTCCTTGTAAACAAAGTCACTGCTTCTCAAGTGGCGGGGCTAACAAGTAACATACCAACCTTATATTGTTTCTTTCTTCTCAAGTAGTTAAAACTCCTCCTCCTTCCAATATAGGAGATTAGAATTTAATGGTACATATGAAAATTTAATAAAATGACTAAGGGACATGTTTAAGGGTGAAGCTTCTCATCAAGATTATATTACATTTGACTTTGATGGTGGAATGGACTTTCACATGCATAATATAACATCTTATTCTGAACCTGTAGGATGGACGTTCAAGGAAAAACCGTTGCGGAGCTTGCGGTGTACGAGGTCATAATCGGCAAACCTGCTCTAAAACAACGTGAAACCGTTTATGAAAACAACCTTTATGTTTGTTCGTTAAACCTTCTAGAGTTTTGGATAGTTTTATGTTTGATTTTCGACTTTTTTAGGTATTTTTGCCTTATCCTTTGCTCCATCCGAAGTTTGGTGTACGGTAATTTGTTATAATATGCATATATATACACATGCAACATACTTGGGGCATCGTTTATATAATTTACAATTATCTTAATAGTTCCTCTCTCTCTCTCTCTCTCTCTCTCTCTCTCTCTAATCTTTTTTATTCACATTAAAAAGTTGCTAAAATTGTGGTTTCACGTTCTGGATTACATAAGTCTCCAACCAGTTCAGAGTCAGACTTACCCATCTTAAGGTTCAAGAGGAAGTTTTTTTTTTAAAAAAAGAAGCAAAGAAAGCGATTTTGTGGATAAGTTGGTTTCGAAAACACAACACTAATATTATGATATATTTTTGCATGTTCTAATTTATTCTAATATCTATTAGTCCATAACAGTTCTTCATCTCATTTTTTTTAAAGAATGAACCAATCTTCATCTTCTTGTTTTTTCACTTATCCTGATTGTGTGTTTCAACAAGCTGGAATCTGTTGAGATATATCTTCCACCCCAAGCGCCTATATGCAAGGACTATTGCGCTATAGGCGCAATTGTGAGTTGTTTTTCATAAGCAGGCCTCAAAATCTATACGTTGCACCACGATGCAGGTAAGCTGGGTGAGGAGTAAGATATATATTGTGCAGGAGGCACATGATTCATGCCGGAAACATTGAGGCAATGCTTTTTTCAATTTAAAAAGGCCACAGAAATCAGAATCTTGGGGAATGAAAAGAGGTGACAGTTGAAAAGGGGTTGGGGCTTTTTGGGAGAGAGATTCATGAGACGGGAAAGACCCGAGACATGAGAGATTTGTTAATTGCAACTTGGGTTAATCTTGAGAGATCTTTAAGTTACAAATAAGAATTTGTTTAATAAAAAAGAAACTTCTTATTATCTCAGAAATTGATAGGTTGGATATCATAATCGGAGTACGAACCCTGACTCATCCAGAAAATATATATCAATAACTATATATATATATAATATGCGTGTTCGTTTTCAATAACTATCATTATTTTTTTTATCTACCATCCTTAAAAAAAAAAAAAAAATTCCTTTTAGCAGCCAACACCTTTTATCTTTGGACCGAAAAAACCATTTCTTTAAACAAAGTGAAACTTAAATATGAGGGCAGAAAGGGAATATCAAATTCTCATTAACTGCGTATCACTTTTCTCTCTCCGTTGATTGGTGCCGTCTTCCTCTTTCTCTCCATTATCTTTTTTTGTTGTTTATAATCTTCAAAAACGCTTACGGTTCCCTTCATCCTAATTGTTCCAAACATTATCTTCTTTAAGTGTACTACACTCACTTTTTTCATGTTTTCGATTGCAAATAGTAATGGTATATTCAAGCTTCTCACAAACCCCCAATGAATTGAACAAATTTCTTTAAATTGTATGAACTGCTCCACAAAAATGAAAAATTAAATCCTCAGTCAAAGCAATGAATTTTTGAATAAGTTTTGGATTTGGGTCTTCTTTAATTTTGATTGAGTTATTGGGTTGGTGTCTTATTGATTTTGAATGAAATTTTGAACCAGTTTTGATCTTAAAAATTTGGAAGTTTTAACGCAAATGCTGAAATTGAATTGATAAAAATGGAAGAAAGTAGAAAGAAAACTCAATTAACCTGGAAGAAGAAAGAGAGAAGAAATCGTTGGAGAGATAGACATCTGATAGTAACAATAATTGCACATCAAAATTACAAGTTTATCCCTTAATGTTGGTTTGCTCAAAAAACAAAAATGAGTGTTTTTTTGTCCAAAGAAAAAGGTGTTGGTCGCTAAAATAGACCTTGATGAAAATGAGTGGGTCTATTGAAGCAAAACCCATATATATATATATATATATATATATATATATATATATATATATTTAATAGCAAATGTTAGTGTGTTAGTTCTTATATTAGTATTTTCTCTCCGGAATTCGAACCATGGATCTTTAGTCTTTACCTCCTAAATGTTTTTTAGTCAGCCTAAATTTTTTGGAAGATAGTTCCTCGAGGGCATTATATTTAATTATAACACATTCGGTAGATAACATTCGGAGGGTATTTTTCAGCCAAAAGAAATATTAAACGGACCTAAAAAGAAATCTTCTAAAATCCAAATAATTAAACTAATTCCTTAATATTACCTTTTCCATTTTTGTAGTCAACTTCTATCTTTAAAAAAACCTATGTAATAGTTTATTGTAAGAAAATAGTATAAGATATTTTAATGCTTATAATTCAACTTTTTTCTATTTTTATTGTCAATTTTATCTTAAAAAAACTATTTACTATTTTATAGTAAAAAAAGGCATGAGATATATATAAAATCAAATTTCATAATATAACGTTTTACAATTTTATGGTCAACGTCTATCTTTAAAAAATCATGTAATTGTTTATAGTAAATAAAAGTATAATATATTTTAATAATTATAACTTATTTGTTGTATAAAGTCCAAATCATTAAACTAATTTCTTAATATCTAATCAAATTTCTTATTTTAAGTTTTTTCCATTTTTATAGTCAAACTTTGACTTAATTTTTTTATTAATTTTTTATATTAAACTATTTTGAAGGATTTTGGGCATTTTTTAAAACGGGTCATTTTTTTTACCCGTTTCGTCCCTTTACCCGAGTCGTACCATCAACCCGATTTCCTATATAAAATTGAAATTCATTCTCCTCATTCTCACTAAGCCTTAACAAAACAAACCCTACCCAATCAGCGACCCTAAATCGACCCTTTCCAATGGCTTCAACTAGGCAATACATTGTTTTGCTTGATGTAAAATCAAGAAATGTGAAGTGTAAATTCTGTGAGTTAATAATTACAGGACCTGCTTACAGAAGGAAGCGTCATTTGGCTGGAACTCATGATATAGATGTTCAGTCTTGTCGAATGGTACCTCCGGATGTCAAGAAAACTGCGCAGTTTTTAATCAAGCTGGAAGAAATAGAGAGGGGACTAATAGAGATGAAGAGGGAACTAGCAGAGATGAGAAATTTATTTTCAACTTAGTGGGTTTTTTTATTACTTATGAACTCGATGTTTTGATTACTTATGAACTTAATTAGTCTTACGGATTTGAGTACTTCTGAACTAGATATTTTGAGTACTTACGAACTTAGTCTTTTCGATTTTGAGTTACTTTACCAACTCATTACTTTGTTGTTATGAATTTGAAGAAGGATGATTATGACGTATTAATTTAGTTTAATGCACTTATGATTTATATGTTATTTTGCTCTTGTATGATTTTTAATTTTTATGTTTGTGTGTGAGTTACAATTGTGTGTATATATGCTTGTGTGTGTGTGTGAATTATTTAATTAGAGCAATTGTGTAAAATCCTTCAAGTTTGATTGCAATTTTTCAATTTTGCTATCCCCTTTTAATCCTACAAAAGCAATTGAGTGAAATCCTTCGAGGGTAAAAAAACTGAGTTCGTGAATATGATGAAAGATCAACTGCTGAAGACTTCACACCTGTTCTAACAAGAAAGCAGAAACAGAAAATTAAATTACAATAGGTCTTAGCAAAGCAACCTACTAAAACCCGTTCTCGGGGTGGTAATCATCCGACTGCTCCATGAATTTTCTCTATTGGAATGTTAGAGGTATCAGTAATTCATACTCGGATTGCTTTAAAGAATTTATATCTGTCTCACAAACCTTTTCTTTCAGGATAGATGTGGTTTACCTAACTACAAATTTCCTTAATCTGTTTTTTGGTTGTTTTTGTTTACTGCTTTTTATTTCCTTTATGTTTTCTTTTGAGGGTTTTGGCCTAGTTCCCCTTCCTTTGTAATTAATTTTCCCTTTTTTTTTTAATAAAATCTCTAGAGTTTGGCGGCATAGGATGAAGATTTCTTGGGATGCCAACCTAGTTGGGATGTCGATGTTGCCTCTTGATGCATGTCCTCTCTCTTTGATATAAAAAAAAAATAAAAATTAATTAGAGCAATTGTGTAAAATCCTTCAAGTTTGATTGCAATATATTTTTCTATTTTGCTATCCCCTTTTAATCCTACAAAAGCAATCGAGTGAAATCCTTAGAGGAAAGAACTCTGTCAAAAAACTGAGATGGGAATAGATCGTATTCAACTAAGGATTCATCTAATTCTTTTAAGGAAACAACTCTTGCAACAACTCTATAGCAATGGAAACTGCTCCTGTGAAATGTGAGTTTTTATTTCTTTCTTTCTGTTTATTCATTTTGTTTAACCAGACAAAAGAATTATAAAAATGGTTTCTTTCTAATGGAATGTTTTAAAAGGAGTTATGTTTTATATGTAGAGTAAATTTATGAAAAATCAAATCCATCTGTGATCATGGAAATAGATTTTATTGCTTTTTTGGTGAAAATATGAGTCTCTTCGAAGTAGTTCTGACAAAGGATGCATGCTTTTCATCCATAATTATCGCAAATGAGATTCAACTTATAAGGATTCTTGATGAAAATATGCTTTTCAAATAACCATTACGGAAACCTTGCATGCTTTTCATCTTAGCTCTCCCCAAGTCACCAAAGCTATAATGATAATTATGTGAGTCGCTATAATGATATTTTGTTCCCCTCATTTTATTTTCCCATATCTTTTGAATTTTTGTTCTTTCTGCGATGCCTTGTTCCTGTGTATCCCAAATGGGTACTTCACTTTAAAACATGGAATGTTTTTTCTTCCCTTTCTTTTTAATAGTTGCTACTCTATTCCCCTCATGATCTTGTGTGTTTAAAATGAAATCTGTTATAAAAATACATAACACAATGGAAGAATATATGAAATGCAACAATAGTATAAGTAATAAATGTAAAATATCAGTACTTTATGAAAGAGATAAAATTGAGTCCTTTTGAGTTTCCCTTTAACAAAGCTTGAAAAACAACGTAATATACAGGGAGCGGTGAGAACCAATATTTATATGAAGCGTAATGGCAAAAAGTTTGAAACCCTAATTATGAAGTTCATTTTCTCTCAAGCTAAAAGATTGATTTTTGGCGTTTTTCTTTATAACTTTAAGGAAAAGTCATGGTGGCTATGAGAATTGTGTGTCATGTCAATAAATGATGTCACATCAACGTAAAATTTAAAGGAAATTAGAACGAAAACTACTAAATCACAAAGGAGGAAAACATAACGGGATCGCTCAAAAAAATATTAGGACCAAAATTGCATAATTGTGATACCTAAGGGGGAAAAATTGCAATTAATCCAAACATTTGACGACATACTAGAGTGTGGGGTAAAAATACCCTAAAAAGTTGAAAACCTACCACAGGGCCGGCTGTAGCACAGACCATCCAAAAGTTTAAATTTATTTTCACCAGCTAATTGGGACATTGAAGGTTCACATTGCTTTGAAGCCGATTCGTCGATTATGTCCTAATCTACCGTAAGCTCCACAACACCTTTTTCTTACTATTGGATGTTCAACCTACAAACTGAGAATAAGATGTTACGTGAGAACAAATGTTTATTTTGAGAACTAATTTTTCTTTGGTTCCATTGGTATGAGTTTAATTTTTTTCATAGAGATCACAAAAAATGGAAACATAAGTGAACAAAATCACTCAAAAAATTGGGAGACCAAAGTCGCATAATCACCATATTTGAGAGGCCAAAAGTGCATATGGTGATGCGATATACTTGGCAACATAAATTTTTTTTTTTTTTGAAGAAACTAAAATGGATTAAAATACTGAAAGCCTGGAGATTTCAGCACAAGGAGTGCCAAAACCCCAGCTAAAAGAGTCAATTACAAGAGTGCCAAAAGGCCAAAACACTTGGCAACATAATTAACTCATTTAGTTTAAAATGATTTTAGTAGTTCATATCTCACTCTAACTCCATGTATCTATCACATTCAGTTCAACAAATTTCCAAAACGAGATTTATTAAAGGTAGACTAATTTTGGATGAAGTTTTGATAACAAACAAATTGGCTGTGATGCAAAGAGCAAGATGAGACAAGCAAATTATATTTAGGTTCGACTTTGGAAAGACGTATGAATCTATGGATTGAGGTTATTGGGATTTCATGCTTTTCCATCATAAATATCATCCTTGTGTGACTTTATCATCATAGGCCATGCTTGCCCTTAGAGAATATCTAGTACTTTTTGTTCTTATATACCTCTAGATGTCATAATCTATTAAAAATCAAAGCTTAAATCTTTCCCTTCACCTTGTCTTCTTTTTCATCATTTACCAGCATAATATCGAATACTTTCGCTTCAAATTTGTATGTTTCTAACCGATCCCACAAATTTCATAGTTCAGGTGGAGACTCTTTCCCCAATGGATTGATGGGGAAGTGAAGCCTTTGTGACATCCTTTTAGATTGCCAACAATATGTCTGCCGAGACTCGGTTGGGCTATATTCTGCCTGCCAAATCCGTTTCGTCGCCTTCTTTCATTTTTGAATTGTCTTGAACCCACTCTGCTCATAAACAGACACCATGGACATCTCCATGGCTGGGAAAGGATCGGTATTAGTGGACATTTCCTAACCCCATTTGGCGTTGAGAGAAGCAATCGTGGGTAACACGTCATCATCGAGTTCCACTATATTTTTTTGACTAAGTTTTTAGCCTTTGAGGACCCACGTTCTAAGTAATGGCATTTAGAAAGTTGGCTGCTCCAACATCGCACACCCTTCACTTGGTTGAACGGTCTCCTCGCCTAATTGTTCGATCACCTATTTACCAAATTCAACCAAAAGGATAATTATTTTTAGTGTAAAAACAACTATATCTTACAAGAAAAATAAATCAGATTTTAATCTCACAAGAAAAATCAATTTTAGTCCATACACAGACAAAAACAAAATTTCTAATTTTGGTATCAATATAGTCCATACACAAGATAAAACTAGCAATTTGACCCATGACAAAAAAAAAAAGCATCAATTTCTTCAAAAAATATATATTAATTTGATCCTTTTAAATTTCACAAACTACAATTTTAATATTTTCTTGAAGATAACAATAAAGTAAGGAATCATTTGTGTAGGAACCTTAATGTTCCTTATTTTTGTAAATAAAACATGTGGTTTCTCGTAAGAGAGTTGGATTGTAACATAAGCCCAATCACGATAAAAATAAAAAAATAAATAACTGGTTGGAGAAAAATATTGCAAGAGCGACCAACGTTGCCTAATTTAATTTTATAAGAGAGTAAATATGGCTTTCGTTTTTTTTTTTTTTTTTTGTTAAGCCAGAAGCAAGGATATACATCAAAGGGAAGTGACGACATCCCAACTAGGTTGACACCTCAAGGAAACCCCAACCTATGCCGCCAAACTAAATGAAAATTTTATTAAAAAACGGGGAAAAAGATATACAAGAGGAGGGACTAGGCCAAAACCCTCAAAATAAGAAGCAAGAAATAAAAAAAAAAAAAAAAAACGAAAACAGGTAAAAACAACCGCCTAAGAAAACCTGTAATTAGGCATTCCCCAACGGACCCTAAAGAAGACAGCCTGCAAAGCCTGAGGCAACACTGAGAACCATACCATGCCCAAAAACGTGGGAAATCCAATAGAAAACATTCATTGATCAGTTGGAGAAGGATCCCCCTAGATCGAGTTCTATATGGCGACTTCCCTATATGAAGTTGTTCTTTTAGTTGTTGTTTTTGCTTCTTAGATAAGACCGGAGTAAAATGCATCTCACCATTTGCTTTATCATAATCACGGATGCGCCGCCATAATTCCAAGCTGTGTTGAATATTTGGGTTGATGTGAGTATACTCATGAACAAATAAAACCATGTCACCATGGTCATCAGAAGCCGCAAACTGTGTTACAATGACGGGGGTTCATTTGGATCTAGCCTCTCCATTTCAAATACCAATTATGTCTCAAAAGGGATAGATTGCGCAATAAGAGGACTGAGAGGAGAGCTATCTTGCATATCATCGTGCGCTACAAATTGTTGAATCAGTGACTCCTCCCTACTAGAAGTGGAGGAAACTAATTCAACAGACAAACTATGCACATTTTCATGCGTCACTGAGGATGAGAGCGTAGTAGTCGCATCCGGAGACCGGGGAACCACCTCCTCCTCACGGGAGTCCGGACTTAACTGCTCTACTACATCCGATTGGGAAGTCAATTCCAACACCAGGCTAGAGGGTCACCATGAGGGATTTCTTCGAACACATTTTGCAAATCAAAATTGAAGGATTCTGATGCTTGTTGTGTCTGCGGCTGTGGAACCTTATTAGCAACAACATCTTCAACTATAGGGACAATTTTGAGCGGTGCTTTTGGAGGAGGAACTTCAAAGGCTTTGGAAGAACCAATGCGGGGAGGATTCTCATGAATTGGAACCCAATCAAGTTTTTTAGATGGAACTTGTGATTTCCCCTTAACAACCTTCTCTTTATTAATTATGTTTTCCTTTCTGGGGTACAACCAACGGCAATTGGTAACATCATGACAAAGGTTCTAACAATGGGAGCAGAAATCCAGAAGCCATTCATAGGCCACCTCCACGCAAAAAGAGAAACCTTCCCTCTCTACCATAATATCATGAAACAACTTCTTAGAGAAATCCATGTCGACTAAAACCCTCGCGTAGTGGCCAAAATTTCTCTTGAACGTAGCAGCTTCAATGACCAGCAGTGTGCCAACCGCACTTGAGATTTCCCAAAGTGTATGTTCCATCCAATATTCTTGCGGCAGTTCCAATAACTGTATCCAAACTTGTGCATGACTGTTTCTTTAACTATACATATTGAAATATGGCTTTCGTTTCAAGGATAAATATGGGCTCCACACATTTTGTCAGAAATTAAAATAGATCTTCACTCTTTCTAACCTTCCCATACACACTAGTTTAGACAAACATCTACAAGTTAATAAACACAAACATTTGTGTTACACTGTATTGGTGCAATTAAAAAAAATATTATTATTTTAAGGAAAACACACGTTGAAAATCTTATAATTATATTTAAACAATTACGATTTTTTTTTTAAAGAATAATGTATTTTCTTTCTAGAATTTTATACATTCACTTTTCCTTAAAAAAAACTTTAGTCAAAAGAAAAAAAATTCTTTAACTAGTATTCTAAGAATACTATTAAAACACATAAAATTGAATCAGATTGAACTTTTTTCCGAAATCATTCAAACGAAACCATACATAATTTTTGTATCAAATGAGGTTTGGCCTCATAACTTATCCAAACCGCACCACAAACACCCTTAAGTCAAAGCTTATTAACTATTGTGATTTTTGGACAATGTTATTGTACTACCACCAATACTACTCGTTTCGATCACATTTATAAGCAAAAAACAATTGTTTAGGTTTATTAAATAAATAATGTATTTGACCACATTTATAGACTAGATAAATTAGTTATTCGACGAATCTAAAAAAAATTGTATTTTGCTTAAAAATATAAGGCATAATAGCAGTTTCCGCCCCCTAACTTTCACGAAGTTACGATTTTGGCCCCCTAGGAAAAAAAAACTACAAAACCGCCCCCTAAGTTTTGCAACTGTTGTAGTTTTGGCCCACAAAGGCCAATTTTTGGTAAAAAATAACACGTGGCACCTCACTTAGGGTGTCACGTCAGCGTAGACCGAGTCAAAATTAGCCTTGGGGGTCAAAACTGCCATAAATGCAAAACTTATGGGGCAGTTTTGTAGTTTTTTTTCTTCTTAAGGGCCAAAATCACAACTTTGGAAAAGTTATGGGGTTAAAACTGCTATTAAGCCTAAATATAACCGTGTAGAGTATTAGCTAAGCAATGCAAATGAAACCGAAACCTCGAAAACCAGTTTTTTGCTTTCTCAAATTCTGTGATGTTCGTTATGGCATGGTTGCCACATCACAAAATCTAGAAAGACAACCTCAGTTTCAAACTAATTCATTCACAAAACAACAAAACCCTTCACAATTTTACAATGTTTGCGTGCACTTCTTCACTCCAAAATGCCTGCCACATGGCATCAAACAAATGTTACTCACCTGCACTTTTGTGTTCTTACCATGTTTGGATAGCATTATAAAATTTGTTTTCTTTCATTTCTTGATGCATTGTATTCTGCTGTTTGTAAAAGTTGTTTTCTTTCATTTCTTGAGGCTTTGTATTCTCTGTTTGAGAAAACAACATGGCAGAAGAAGGTTTTAATCCCCACGATTATCTTACTCTGCCACCAAATTGGAGGGATGATCCTGAAACCAAAGTAATATTTTTCATCACTTAATTTCTTCAAATCAGTTGAAGTCCTACTTTCATTTTACCTATCTTGGAATTAAGTTGTAGTTTGTAATTTTCATTTTTTCTTTAATTCCTTTTTCTGATGTTCCTTAGATCCTATTTGTTCTTGAGTTTGCTGAATTATTTTTGAGAAAATAGATTTGGATATTGAATTTATCTTTTGAGAACAAAAATCGGCTCATGACATAAGGCACACAAGAACACAAAGATGGATCATGGAGTTACGTCTTCGACAACTGTGTGCCTGCCATAGTTTATTTTATTTTTTTTGCTATACTTTAGGGTTGCATTTTAGAAGCTAATATTACAATCAAGATTGCGCTTGTAGCTTCCCTCTCTTGCGCTCAAGTGTGTGTCCACTTATGGGTGAACATGAGTCATACTCAGCAAATCAATTAATTTTTGTTATGTATATGGAATAGAAATTTCATTCTGTTTGAATTCAAAGCTCATATCCATTTTTTTTACTGAATCAATGCTCAGATCTATCAATCAATTATGTTAATTCTTTGATATGATAGTAAAGTAATTAAGAATTTTGGATATATTTTGCAGTTTGTTAACAGGTGATCATGATTATGTGTTTGATGGTTTATCTGGTTTGGCTGTTAAAATTGTATGAATGTTATATAAATTTTTTAATGCTGAATTTGAATTTATGATTGCAGTGTTTCATAAATCTGGACACAGGAAGAATATTCCGTTATAGTGGGGATTTTGTTGGCTTTGTTGACGCCTATCCGAATCAATATGTGAGTTTCTAGCTCATTTTCTTGTGCACAACCAATATTAACACTTAACCTAAGTGGTGTATGTACCTCTAATTTACTCTCTTGATCAGTAATTAATTATCTAACTTTCCTGCCTTGAAATACTTGTGAAATATGAAACGTGTTTTTATTAATTTTTGAGTTTTCCTGTTTTTTTTATTTTTTATTTTGCAGTGTTACTCCTTTTGAAACTAAGGTCCCGTTTAATTTCTGAAAGAAAAAAAAAATCTAACTTTTCATTTTAAATTACCACCAAACGGATGGAAGACTTATGTAGTGAACAATTGTGATAGAGAGAAGATGGAAGGGAATATATGAAGAATGTATTTTTAGCATTTTCGAAATTTATAAAAATGCTAGATCTATTACCAAATGTTGTAAAAAAAATGATGAGGAAGGTATTGGATCTGCATTCTCTTATGTTTATTAGCTCGTTCATTACTTCTCAAAGCATCTTTAATTACATATCTAGCATAAATCATATGTAATGTTTTTTTTTTCTTTTCATCTCATTAGAAATTTATCATCAGAAGTAACATGTCATGTGATAGAGGAAGTGGCAACTTTGGCAGATCAGTATTAATATTTCAAAACTTATTTTGCAATTTTTACAATATCTTTATACAATGAGAAATGTGTCTCAAATGATGGCTTAAAACTTGTGATATGCATGTTGTGCGTGTATCAAATTGGGACTTTGGTACATTAAGTGCACCATAACCAGTTTTCTATTACTACATATGCTCTTTTTTGTGCGTGTGTCAATTTGGAAAACAATGAAATGTAATTCAAATGAAGAATTGTGGTGATACATTCTAATAACACTTGTATTTGATCTATGGGGTTAGCTCTTAGCTGGTACATCTGTATATGATATTACATTTCTGAAAAATTGTAACTATATATGTAATCTGTGGTTGTAGGGTCAAACTAAAATAAAATTTGAGGAGAAACCATCCACAACTAAGGAAGCAACTGCAGCAATGGCAAAGCAAGTGAGTTTTAAATTATTATTAATATTTTTCTGTTCATTCTTTTTGTTTATTACCACCGACTAGGCCGGTTGAGAATATGTCAGGTCATGCCAGACTTTAAAAGGTCGGAGTCTGACTTATGGTCTATTGTAGGCCTTTTTTCTTTGTCTGGTCTACTTAAAAACCTTGTATGACCTAAAAGCTTATTTATAGGTTTATTTCTTGTTGAGGTCATTAAATAATCCATTTTACCGTTTTTTAAATAGGCTAAACACCCTTTTGAGCAAATAAAAAAGACTATTTCACTTTAAGGCATGTCTATATCATTGTAAGGCCTTAAGGGCCAATTTCACTGTAAGGACTTAAAGCCTATTTAAATAGTTCATTGTTTGAGTTTTTTCTTTAAAGGGAGTCCATTGTTTGAGTTGTTTCGTGATTTTTATGTTTAATATAATTTTTTTTTAAAAAAACTTTTAATAGATATGCATAACTAGGACGACCTATCAAACTTTGTAGGTTTTCTTCGTAGGCCTTAAATAGACTTTTAATAGATATGCATAACTAGGACGACCTATCAAACTTTGTAACTTTTAAAGCCCTTGTACGCTGGTCTGACCTATTACCACTGACATAAGAATTACCATAATGGCTTTAACTGTATACAACATATCAAACCTTGTATCTCTCTTTGTAATTGCTTTTCAAGTTGTATGGAGTTAAATGCAGGCAACATATCAAATCTCATATAGTCATTTTCTACCATTTATTTCTCCCTCTCTTTGAATATTGAAGCCCTTAAATAGATGCTTAATAATAACTATATGCATATATTTAACCTTTCCATTCAAATGAGAAGTTTAAAAGGAAATATGTTTCCTTTTATAGTTTTTTTATTCAGTTATATCAAAATTGTCAATCTATACTTGATAGAGAAATGTTAGCAAAATACTATCTATCCCTTTTTTTAATACAAACACTCTTATTGGTTGATATTCATGTGGGTCCTTTCAAATTTAAGTAGGGTATACATGATTTCGAGGCATATGTTTCCAAAATAGTATATTCCACTTGAATTTTCAACAAATAATAGTGTGTATAAGTTCAAGAGTGTTAATTAGAGAGGGTGTTTTTGATTGAGGAAGTACTCCAAATTACTTAATAGACTTTGATGATCCATTCTAAGAAGTCTAGGATTTGATCTCTGACAATAACTGGAACATGTGGTAAGTTATTGATTTATGAGAAATTGAAACTATTTAATTTGTGGTTGTAGGGTAAAATTAAACTGGAATTGGCATCATGTGCAATTGTAGAGGATTCATCTATTTCTCTTGAGGTAACAACTCTAACAATGGAAACTGTTCTTGTTCAAAAAAAACAATGGAAACTGTTCCTGAAAAAGTGAGCTTAATTTTATGTATTTCTCTATGTTTATTCAAAGATTGGTGTGTTTCCTTGTAAACAAAGTCACTGCTTCTCAAGTGGCGTGGCTAACAAGTAACATACCAACCTTATATTGTTTCTTTCTTTTCAAGTAGTTAAGCCCTCAAGCACAAAGGTTAATAATCACAAAGCTAGTCTGTACATTAAAACTCCTCCTTCTTCCAATATAGGAGATTAGAATTTAATGGTACATATGAAAATTTGATAAAATGACTAAGAGACATGTTTAAGGATGAAGCTTCCCATGAAGATTATATTACATTTGATTTTGTTGGTGGAATGGACTTTCACATGCATAATATAACATCTTATTCTCAACCTGTAGGATGGACGTACAAGAAAAAACCGTTGCGGAGCTTGCGGTGTGAGAGGACATAATAGGCAAACCTGCTCTAAAGCAACGTGAAACCTTTTATGAAAACAATGTTTATGTTTGTTTGTTTAAACCTTTCTAGAGTTTTGGATAGTTATATGTTTGGTTTTCGACTTTCTAAGGTATTTTTGCCGTATCCTTTGCTACATCCGAATATTTTTAAATAGCATTCAGACTGAAGTTTGGTGTATTGTAATGTGTTACGATATGCATATACACAAACAATTTCACACACACAAACACAGACAATTTCATTTCCTCCATACTTCTTCTACACACAATTGATTGTAAATAATTTTTTATGATTGTAGATGTTTTGTTTCTCGTAGGTTTTTCGTTGGTACTAAAACTAGCCCTTACACCGAGGTTTGTTGCCATGCACTGACCTTAAAAGTGGGCAAACTGAAAATCACTTATTTTATGATGTAGTTGCTAAAAGAATCTTTTGATTGGGGAATGAAAAGAGGGGAATGATAGATTTGTTTGCAACTTGGGTGAATTTTGAGAGATCTTTAGGTTACAAATAAGTATTTGTTTAATAAAAAAGAATTTTTCTATCTCAACCGACAAAAATTCATACTTATGTTTGAGTTTTCAATAACTATCATCATTTCTTGTATCTACCAAAAAAATAAAAAATAAATGAAACAGACATTTGTTTCTATGATACAACATTGTTATATTTTTTTTTAATAGCGAATGTTAGTATGTTGTTGTTATATTAGTAATTTATCCCCATGATTCGAACCAGTAACCTTTAGACTTTACCTCCTAAATGTTTCTTAGTCAACCAAAAAAATGGAGATAATTCAAGGAGGGCATTTTTTTTAATTATAACATCTTCAGTAGATTAATCCCAGAGGGTATTTTTTAGCCAAAAGAGAGATAATAAAGGGGCCTAAAAAGAAATCTTCTAAATAATTGGGTAAGAGCAATCAGACCTACATATATGATAATTTTTTTGAGGCCCCAATATTTCATAGGCACAACTCCGTAGAGTTGTTTGCACCATCAAGGACACCCATGTCGTTGTCACGTCAAATATATGTAGAGTAACCAAATTTTACACTATGTAATACCAATGTTACAAAAATACCCTTTATTAATTCTCATATTTTGTTAGATGGGGATCTGATTTTGTTCAAAATGGTTTATGATTCAATAGAGTGGGAAGTGGCTTTGCAAAAAAATGGGATTTTTGATAATTTGATGCAACTGGATTATGGAATGTGTGACATCAGCAACAATCTCAGTCTTAGTTCATGGAAATCCCAATATCAGTTTAAGTTAGGCAGGGGGTTGCATCAAGGTGACCCTTTCTCACCTTTCTTGTTTTTATTGCAGCAAAAGGTTTGAATGTAATGTTAAATGCATCTGCTCGTGCGGCCATTTTTACCGGATATGGTGTTTCGGCAGACTCGGACTTTCAGGTCTCCCATTTACAATTTTCTAATGTGACACTACTTCTGGCCGAGAAAAGTTGGAGTAAAATTCGGTCTTTGAGGGCAAATTTAATTCTTTTCGAAATCATTTTCGGTTTAAAAGTGAATTTTCACAAGAGTATGTTGGTAAGTATTAATGTGGAGGAGTATTGATTATTAGAAGTTGTCGTGGTTTTTAATTTTAAGGTGGGTCAATTACCGTTTATTTACTTGGGCCTTCATATTGATGGTAATTCGTGTTGATTATCATTTTAGGAGCCTCGGCTTGATAACATTCATAAGAAAAAAAAAGTATCGGTTTGGAAGAGTAAAAATTTGTCTACGGGTGGTCGTCGTGTCATGATCAAACATATCTTGTCGTCTCTTCCAATTTATTTAGTCCCTTCTTCAAGGCTCCCACATGTATTATTTCTTATATAGAATCAATATTTAAATCTTTTTTGTGTGGTGGTGGTGGTGGGGTCGAGGAGGAAGGGGATTAGTGTAGCTGCTCGCAAAATAAATAGGATCTGTTGGGGTAAGATATGTTCTAACAAGGAGTTTGGAGGTTTAGGTATGAAAAAGATTATAAAATCTAATATGGAAATGTTACGAAAGTGGCGGCGAAATATGGGGATGAGGGTGGGAGTATTAGGTGGCGAAGTGTAAACGTGTCTAGTTGATGGAAAGATTCGTATGGGGTTACAGAGGATGTAGCTGTGCATGAGGTTGGTTGGCTTGAGGCAGGTATAGAGCATCGTTTGGGTAATTGTGAAAGTTCATCATTTTGGAACAATTCAATGTTGTAAGGAGGAATTTTATGAATTATATTTCGTCGGCTTTATGACATTCATGTCATGAATAATAACCTAGTCGAGGATATGACGAGATTAAGGTGTGGGGTTGAGGGAGACTAGTGGAGATGGAGGAGGAGGCTTTTTTTTTTTTGGGAGGAGGATTTGTTTGTGCAGTCATTTATTTTTTGGATAACATCGTTTTGCACTACTCTGTTACGGATAGTTGGTTTTGGAAACTTGATCTAGCATATGGTTATTTGGTTAAAGGAGTTTACAAATGGTTGCCTTCTGAATCAGCAAGCTCAAGCGCCAATTATAGACATATTATGGAATAAAGCGATGATGCCTCTCAAAGTGTCTCTATTTGTATGGAGATTGATAAATAAAAGTCTAGCAACTATAACTTGGCTTGGCGTGGAATCCTCCAACCAGGCTTGCTATTGTACTCAGGTGTTTGGTCTTCTATGTTTTGCATTGGATGGAAATATCTATTGCGCATTCCTTAGAAACATGCATGCATGCTTCTTAGTTTGGTGGTGTCCGTCTTTTCATGAAGGACATGCATATTTGTTTTCAAACAATATGGATGGCTTGTATTTGGATAGTTTGAAAGGAGCGTAACCTTCAAATTTTCAGAACAACGAGTCGTCAATCTCTCAGAATGGTTGCCATAGTGAAACTTCATTCTTGGTGGTGGTTTAAAGGTTTTAGACCCAATTTTTTTTAATTACCATGATTGGTGGAGCAATTATCCTGTTTGCATTGGTTACTCCACCGTATTGTGCCGTTTGTTGCCTTTAAGTATTGGTTGTGTTTACCTTGTATCCTTTTTTCTATTTAATCTAATTCATTTGCCTTTTTTATTTTTTTTTAAAAAAAAAATGTACAGCATATAATGAACATAACAATATAAGATATTTCATTGAAAGGACTTTTCCATGAACAAAATACTATCTTTCCTTTAATCTTGCCTGCCGCTCCAATTTTTTTGTCCATATTCCTCTCTTCTTCTTCTTCCATCCATTGATAAGGGGCGGTTTATAAACATATTCAAATAAACACACACGATTAAAGAAAAATATTATTACCCAAATTCAAACCCATAATTTCACATAAAATGTACTCTAAGCCAAAGCATACTAGGTTGTAACAATGAGAATATTTTTCTTTTGACATGCACTATATTTAGTTGTTCAATCATGATTTTGTGTCGTAGTATGACATTGTTTTGTTTGTCATTCTTGTTTTAAAATATCATTTTTATAGTAAAAGAAAGTATAAGAAATTTTCATAATTATAACTTATTTGTTATATTCTCTAAAATAAATTTGTTATATTCTCTAAAATAAAGTTATTTGTTATGTAAAATCCAAATCATTAAACTAGTTTTTGAATATAACCTTTTTCCATTATTAGTGGCAAACTTTATCTTTTAAAAAATTATGTAATTTTCGTAGTAAAACACTGTATAAGATATAAGATATTTAAATAATTATATTTTATTTGTTTATAAAATTCATATCATTTAACTAATTTGATAATATGAAATTGTTCTGGACCGGTCGAAAGGATCTTAGGCCCAATACAATCAAACCCAGATAACGCATTTGGCAACAATGCTCGCAACACATCCCTTCCCCGCGGGGGAGGGGGGGGGGTGCATAAAGCAAACGAGACATGTTCAAACGAACTGCAACGTCTCTTCACACGTTCCCGAATCTCTCTCTGGCGGTTACACTTCCCACGATTTCGTAACCGTCAGACACACGTGTGCCATTACAACGGCTATGCAGCCACTCACCTTTATATATAGGGGACTCTTAACAGTCCCCAAGGTAGAATCTATTCTCCCTCTAAACCCTCATTCTCTGATCTCTACTGACTTGAGCGTCGGAGTGCGTGCAGGTACACATCCCCCGCCGTTCCAAGAACCATTCTTAACGTATTCAACCACCCTCAAATCATCGCATTCAAAACACCGACAGTCACCTTCTGATCAGGTATGATCAGAAATCATATTTCTTAATATAATTTTTTTCCATTTTTACAGTCAACTTTTATTTTTGAAATGTTGTGTAATTTTTTATAGTAAAAAAATGTATATAATATTTATAATTATAATTTATTAATACAACTTTTTCCATTTTGATAGTCAAATTTTATCTTACGATAATTATTTAAGTTAATTATAAGATATTTTAATAATTATAACTTATTTGTTATATAAAATCCAAATCATTAAACTAATTTCTTAATTTAAGTTTTTTCCATTTTTATAGTCAAACCTTATCTTAAAAAAACTTATTAATTTTTTAATTGTAAAAAAAAGGCATAAGATATTTTAATAATTATAACTTATTTGTTATATAAAATCCAAATCATTAAACTAATTTCTTAATATAAAATAAAATTTCTTAATTTAAGTTGTTTCCATTTTTATAGTCAAACCTTATCTTAAAAAAACTTATTAATTTTTTAATTGTAAAAAAAAAGCATAAGATATTTTATTAATTATACCTTATTTGTTATATAAAATCCAAATCATTAAACTAATTTCTTAATATAAAATAAAATTTCTTAATTTAAGTTGTTTCCATTTTTATAGTCAAACCTTATCTTAAAAAAACTTATTAATTTTTTATTGCGAAAAAAGGCATAAGATGTTTTAATAATTATAATTTATTTGTCCTGGTGAGCATATAGTCCAGTTGCTTAGGACAATGCATAATTTATTTGTTATATGAATCCAAATAATTAAACTAATTTTCCTTATTAAACTATTCAATTTTTATTATTTGTTTGTTTATTTATCAATTTCCTGAACTTCTTTTTGATTGAAAATATAAGGTGATGATTTGTTGCAAGAGCATTTGTATTTCATCTTTAAAGATAGCTGGAATTGTTGTCAAAATTGGGATGATTTTGCAATTTTACTCACCTTCCTTGTTCCAAATCGATTACAGAATTGAAAAACTTGCAAAACCGTGTTAAGATCACATAAAAATCACTTGAAATCGTGAAACCGCAGCAAAATTGCAGCCAGTTAAACAATTTTGAAGGATTAGGGAATTTTTTGAAACGGGTCATTTTTTACCCGGCTCGTCCCTTAACCCGAGTCGAACCATCGACCCAGTTTCCTATATAAAATTCAAACCGGTTGTCCTCATTTTAACTCAGCCTCACCAAAACAAACCTATTTCAATTCATTTGATAACCCTAAGTCGACCGATTATTCGAGGAAACAACTCTAGCAACAACTTAGAGAAATCAGCGAAACCCTTTCAATCCTACCAAAGCAAATCAGCGAAATCCTTCGAGGAAAAACTGAGGTGGGGATAGATCATCTTCAACTAAGGATTCATCTGATTCTTTTCAGGAAACAACTCTTGCAACAACTCTATAGCAACGGAAACTGCTTCTGAAATGTGAGTTTTTATTTATTTCTTTACGTTTTAAATGCTTGCAACATATCAAACTTTGTATTGTCATGGTTTAGGGATTGTTTCTTTCTAATGGGATGTTTTAAAAGGAGTAAGACATAATTTTATGTTCAGCCCTTATCAATTTTCAAGTTTACCATTAATCCTAATCTTCTATGTCCATTATTACTTGGTTTAATGTTAAACGGAAACTCAAAACAACTCAACTTTATCTATTTCTTAAGGTAGCCTCATCTTTTGCATTTCTTAAGTTTTTTGTCCTAATAAATATATCAAATTTAGTTTTTAGTCTCTAAGAAATTTCGCAACAATGGTTCTCCAAATATTTTCAGTGATGTAAGAAGGAAATCGCATTGCGGAGCCTACAATGGACTAGGAAGGAACACTGATGAACATGCTTCAAATCAATGTGAAACCTTAATATCAAGATTAGTTCGTGAGAATGTCTATGCTCTATTTTTTAGATTACCGGATATCTTATCCTTGGTTTTCAACTTTTTAAGGTATCTTGTCCCCATCTTTTTGTACAACCTAATATGTTTGGTTTAATTGCGATTTTTTTTTTAATTAACGAATTTATGCGATGTTAGTAATTTTTTAATGATTTTGACCGTTGATCTTTCTATCATTTGTGATTTTGTAGTCCAGCTCCTCTCAATTTCCTCCAAGTTTTACACTGAGATTACATTATTTATTGTTGTGACACCCCGTTCTCATAGCCACCATCACTTTTCTTTAAAAGAAACAAAGCTAAAAATCAACTTCTACAATTGAGAGAAAATGAAATCCCTAATTAAAGTTTCAAACTTGTTGGGGTTATTTGGAGTTTTTAACTTTAAAGAAAAACCATGATGGCTGTGAAAGTTTGGTGTCATGTCAATAAACGATGTAACTCAATGTAAGATTTGCAGGAAAATGAAAGGGGACTGCAAAATCATAGAAGATAGAAACATAAATGGTCAAAATCATTAAAAAAAATTGCTAAAATAGCACAAACACGTTACGTATAAGAAAAAATCACAATTAAACCAAACATAATGTGATGTACAAAATGATGGGGTGAATACCTTAAAAATTTGAAAACCAAGGATAAGATATCCAAAACTCTAAACAACAGAACATAGACAAAGTTCTCACGAACTAATCTGGATGTTATGGTTTCACATTGATTTGAAGCACAATCGTCAGTTATGTCTTAGTCCAATGCTGGCTAAGCAACGTGTTTTCCTCACCATCAACACGACTTCCTATATAAAATTGAAACCCGTTGTCCTCATTCTCACCCATCCTCACCAAAACAAACTCTAATCAAATGGCAACCCTAACTCGACCTTTTCCAATGGCTTCAACTTGTAATGGATCTTCTTCTTCTTCTGCCACTACCATGGGGTTGCAATTCTAAAAAAAACACAACTGGAAATAAGACTGATCCAATCCAACATAAGCAAATCAGTGAAATCCTTCGAGGAAAAACTGAGATGGGGATAGATCTTCTTCAACAAAGGATTCATCTGATTCTTTTCAGGAAACAACTCTTGCAACAACTCTATAGCAATGGAAACTGCTTCTGAAATGTGAGTTTTTATTTATTTCTTTCTGTTTATTCATTTTGTTTAACCAGACAAAAGAATTATAAAAATGGTTTCATTCTAATTGAATGTTTTAAAAGGAGTTATGTTTTATAAGTAGAGTAAATGCATGAAAAATCAAATCCATTTATGATCATGGAAATAGATTTTGTAGCTTTTTTGGTGAAAATATTAGTCTTCGATTTAGTTTGGACAAAGGATGCAACCTAGCATGTATTCTTCATCCATAATCAAATCCTATATTTTTTTATCAAGATTTAGTAGGAGTTAATACTTTTTATTTATTTTAACAAGTTATTCAAATAACCACTATGGATATATATTCTCATATTAGTACTCCTTCATTGCAAGCAGATCACACTCATCAATATCCACTATTTGAGCCTATGCAGTTTGTCTTCATTCCTTTTCTTACCATTAAAAAAGAGTCTTCCATTGCAGATGTATTTCAGAACGATCCCATACGCCATAGTCAGATGGCTATTACTTATGGTGTACATGATAAACGAACGATGTGAGCGATGTGGTAAACTAAACATGGAAACCTTGCATGCTTTTCATCTTAGCTCTCCCCAGGTGACCAAAGATAAAATTATTTATGAGTCTAGTTTATAATATTTTGTTCCCCTCATTTTCTTTTCCTATATACATTGAATTTTTGTTCTTTTTTAATTTAGACGGGACTGTAAGAACTTATAGACACAAATTTCTGTGATGCCTTGTTTCTATCCCAGATGGGTACTTTACTTTACTTTACTACATGGAATATTTTTCCTTCCCTTTATTTTTATTAGTTGCTACTCTATTCCCCAAATGATCTTGTGTGTTTAGAATGAAATCTGTTATAAAAATACATAACACAATGGAAGAATACATGAAACGCAACAATAGTATAAGTAACAAATGTAAAATATGAGTACTATATGAAAGAGATAAAGTTGAGTCCTTTTGACAAAGCTTGAAAAACTAAGTAATATATATAGAGAGCCTATCTGGTGAGAACTAATGTTTACATAGGAAGCGTATCCGGTATATAAATATAATACATTGAAGGAGCCAGAGAAAAATTAGTATCACAATAAACATTCATTCTCACTTGATACGCTCCCAATATATAAATATAATATAATATATGAGATTAGAATTCTAATGGTAAACATAAAAATTTGATTAAATGACAAGGATGTGTATTAGGGTAAAGCTTCCCATGAAGAGTGGAATGAATGAATGAATTGGTGGAAAAGTAACTTGGGATGAATTTGACATTTTATATTGTTGGTAGGATGGATTGTCACATGTATATTGCAACTTCTTATTCTTAGTTTGTAGGTTAAACATCATATATGAAGGAAAACGTGTTGCGGAGCCTGCAATGGACTAGGATGGAACACCGATGAACGTGCTTCAAATCAATGTGAAACTTGAATGTCAAGATTAGTTTGTGAGAATGTCTATGTTCTCTTTTTTAGACTATACTGGATATCTTATCCTTGGTTTTCAACCTTTTAAGGTATTTTGGCCCCATCTTTTTGTACAACCTAATATGTTTGGTTTAATTGCGATTTTTTTTTCGATTAACGTGTTTATGCGATTTTAGTAATTTTTTATGACTTTGATCGTTGATGTTTTTAACATTTGTGATTTTGTAGTCTAGCTCTCTCAATTTCCTCCAAGTTTTATACTGAGATTACATTATTTATTGTTGTGACACCCAATTCTCATAGCCACCGTTACTTTTCTTTAAAAGAAACAAAGCTAAAAATCAACTTCTACAATTGAGAGAAAATGAAATCCCTAATTAGAGTATCAAACTTGTTGGGGTTATTTGGAGTTTTTAACTTTAAGAAAAACCATGATGGCTATGAAAGGTTGGTGTCATGTCTATAAATGATGTAACTCAATGTAAAATTTGGAGGAAAATGAAAGGGGACTGCAAAATCATAGAGAATAAAAACATAAAGGGTCTAATGAATTTTTTTTCATTTTCTTCAAGAGAGACTTCTATAATTTGTTAAAAATTATTAAAAAAAAATTTCCTTCTTATATCAACTCATGCATTTTCTTCACATCTTTTGTTAAAAAATTATTAAAAAAAATTCAAGAGAGACTTCTATAATTTACTAAACATTACGACAAAAAAAAATGTGAAGAAAATACATGAGTTGACTTAAAAGTATAGACCGAAAATGTTCACTAAAAACATATGGAGGATAATTCTTAGAAGAAATGTTTTAGAAAGACTAAAAATAAAATTTGATATATTAATATTGACCAAAATCATATTTAATCTTATATTACGGTTGTCTAATGAATTTTTTTTATGGGAACGAAATCGCTCAAAAACAGTGGAAGACCAAATACAATTACAGTATTTGACTGATGGTGATTTGTTAGGCAATTAGGCAATGCATACGGTTTAACAAAATTAATTTACTCATAATAGAATAAATAATATTTAAAAATAGTTCCTCAAGAATGTTGTTCTCCTTTTGTTATCAGAGCACAGTGGCAACTTCCGTTGTTAGCTAATCGTTGTTGAATTGTCACGTAATGTGCACGTATGTCACTACTTTTTTTTTTTGTCAAGTAGTCTAGTGGTTGGAGCTCACACATTTTTAAATGTAGAGAAGTGGGGTGTCAGGGGTTCAAACCCCTGCCCCTGCATAAATTATGCATTGTCCCTACCAACTGAGTTAAGTCCCCGTGAGCTCAGGTCAGTTGGTATGGACAATCCATAATTTATGTAGGGGCAGGGGTTCGAACTTCTGACACCCCACTTCTCCACATTTAAAAAGGTGTGAGCTTCAACCACTAGACTACTTGACAAAAAAAAAAGTAGTGACATACGTGCACATTACGTGACAATTCAACAATGATTAGCTAACAACGGAAGTTGCCACTGCGCTCTGATAACAAAAGCAGAACAACATTCTTGAAGAATTGCTTTTTTTTTTCATCAACAATTTCATTCAATCATTCTTAAATACATTCTAAAATCAATGCCTCCTCAACCATTCTTTAATAAAATAAAATTCAAATGATTCATTAATACGATAATGTCATTAATTTACATATGATAAGGTCATAAAAAAAGTGATCCAATTATATACAACCAAAATACAAAAAACAAAAGTAAACATAAAACTAACGTGTCCTCAACTTCTGCTGTCAATGCCTTTTGGATATTTGATATGTGGAGGTCATAGATCCTCCTCAAGAGACTTGGAAGTATTCCACTAAGTCACCATCACGCAACCCCTTATCCTCCATGCCATATAGGGTATGTATACACAGTGTGTTAGGACAATCTCTGACATGATCCTCTTGAGTAATGACCTCCTCATTAATCAGCCTAGGAGGTGGTACCTGAACCACCTTCGCAGATGGGTATAATTGCATACGAGAAACATTGTAGAACCATGATACGTACCCCGGTGTACACTGCCACGAATCCACTACCATCGGACTCCACCAATACTAAAAAAACAAAAATTAGTGAGGGATATTTAGTGAGGGAAAACATGAAATCCCTCTCTAATTCCGTCACTAAATTTTGCGACCAAGAAATTTGTGAGGAATTTCATTTTTTCTGTCACTAATTTCCCTCGCTAATTTTGCTTTTTCTAGTAGTGCACTGAGCATGTGATATGATGTGAATCAAGAAGTCTTGGAAGGCATGTAATATCTGGGCTGAACCAAGGGGAACCGAGGTACATATGACGGAAGTATGGGAATGTCCTTGACATGGTTGTACTGCCTCTTCTGTTTGTCGTCCATGGTTGTAAATGCTTGCAATATATCAAACTTGGTATTGTCAAGGTTTAGGAATTGTTTCTTTCTAATGGGATGTTTTAAAAGGAGTTATGTTTTATAAGTAGAGTAAATGCATGAAAAATGAAATCCATTTATGATCATGGAAATAGATTTTGTAGCTTTTTTGGTGAAAATATTAGTCTTCGAAGTAGTTCTGACAAAGAATGCAACCTAGCATATATTCTTCACCCATAATTATCGCAACTTAGAAGGTTTGGGTTTCATTTGTTTTCTTATTTAATCCTATATTTTTTTATCAAGATTTAGTAGGAGTTAATACTTTTTATTTATTTTAACAAGTTATTCAAATAACCACTATGGATATATATTCTCATATTAGTATTCCTTCATTGCAAGCAGGTCACACTCATCAATATCCACTATTGGAGCCTATGCAGTTTGCCTTCATTCCTTTTCTTACCATTGCAAAGGAGTCTTCCATTGCAGATGTATTTCTGAACGATCCCATACTCCATAGACGGATGGCTATTACTCGTGGTGTACATGATAAACGATGTGAGAGATGTGGTAAACTAAAGATGGAAACCTTACATGCTTTTCATCTCAGCTCTCCCCAGGTGACCAAAGATAAAATTATTTATGAATCTAGTTTATGATATTTTGTTCCTCTCGTTTTGTTTTCCGATATATATATATATTGAATTTTTGTTCTTTCTTAATTTAGGGTTTTAAGAGAGTACCTGAAGATGAGCAAAAGCAAATATGTAGCAACTGTAAGAACTTGGACTTCTGCGATGCATTGTTCCTATGAATCCCAAATGGGTACTTTACTTTAATACATGGAATGGTTTTTCTTCCCTTTCTTTTTAATAGTTGCTACTCTATTCCCCTCACGATCTTGTATGTTTAGAATGAAATCTGTTATAAAAATACATAACACAATGGAAGAATACATGAAACGCAACAATAGTATAAGTAATAAATGTAAAATATGAGTGCTTTATGAAAAAGATAAAGTTGAGTTCTTTTGACAAAGCTTGAAAAACTAAGTAATATATAATTTGGGGGTTAGGGTGTGTGCTTTGAGGAAGAAGAATACCCATATTGTAAAAGGTTCTCATTGAGACTTCTTGAAGGTATATTTATCAATTGACAACTCAATTAGTGTATATTTAGGCATGATTAGTGTTAGAAATTAATTATTGAGATTAGAGTAGATGAAATGGGGATTTTATCGTTAACATTGTTAGAGAAGTAGTAGAATGAGTTTCTAATTCATGAGAAAATATTATTGATGCTCAGATATGACGCCGGACGCTTCACATGCTTCTTTAGGAGTGGTTAGAGAGCAAACTTAGCTGATTCGTCATAACAGTGAGTTGATGACGATCATTATCACATATTTTCATTATCGTTATTATTGATATTTTTATGATTTTATATGTTAAAGTGTTTATAAAAATGGGGAACACACTCTTTGAACATTTCTCCTCTCATTGATACTTATGGTAAAAGTCATTGATATTATCATGGTCTCTATTTAGATTTATCCTTGCTTATTGAGCAAATGATTTGAAATTGAGATTTGGCTGCATATACAATGACATGAGTTTTGAGATATGGGAAATACGGTTTTGAGATACATATTTTTGAAAATTTTCGATGTTAATATGCGCTTCATTTGGATTTGGATTTTACTTGTGATTTATAAAGTAAAGAAATTGAAACGGAGGATTGGATTTTATGTATTTTCGTATTTGTTTTGATATGGTGTGAAACGTGGGGTTGAAATATGCGTTTTTCAAAGGTTTAATTATATTTGTATACGATTCGGATTTGAATTTACTTATGATTTTAAGTAGTAGATCTTCGATTGAGTTTTGATGATACGTATTTTGAAACAAGTTTCGTTATGTTGTGATATATGGTTTTAGCACTGTGATTTAAGAATGATGTTTTGAAAATTACGGTTATAATGGCGACGACCTAGGTGCACCTAGTATGTGATTTCAATTAGGTAGAGTTACCCCGTTAGATGGAGCCGCCCCTATGGAAAAGCCGCCATTAGGAGGAGAGGGCTATCAATGAGAGGTAAACTCCCTAATTGAAAATGTTTTACACCTTTTTTTGAGTCGAGAGAAAAGAGCTATCTGTTAGATGGAGCCGCCCCATGGAAAGGCCACCATTAGGAGGAGAGGGCTATCAACGAGATGGAGCTAGTTCTCGATTCACCCATTTGATTATTTTCATTAAAGTTGAATTTCTATACTTTATTTAAGTTGATTATTTTGGTATTATGAAATTGAATATGGTTTTATATTTTCTTTGAAGTGATTATTTTGATTCCATTTCATTAAGTCCAATTTTTATACTCTATTTGGATTTGATTATTTCGATTCCTTTTTCATTATATGCGATTTCTATATTCTCTTTAAAATTGTGGATTTGGGTTCATTTTTTTACGACATTGGAATTTTGGTTTGGCCTTATTTATTTGATAAATTTATAAAGATTTCTGAATTTTCACGGTGCACTTGTTTGGGAGTTTATTATATTTTTATACGTTTAATAACTTTGTAATTAAAATTTGATTTGAGAAAAGTAAATAATCGTGCCCTTGTGTATTTCCCTTCTAGTTGGTGGTGATTGTTGTCTCCTCACTAAGTCTTTGTGACTTACCCCTTCTTCTTACATTTTTTTTCAGATTCAAAGTCAAATGCGTAGAAAGCTTGTAGCAGAGTTAAAGATCTATCAATGTCATTCTTTTGGTAGGTCTCCTCTATGTATAAACTGAATGGTCGATGTATCTGCAGCTATTGGTAGTCTAGAAATGCTTTGTTTTGAGTTGTACGAACATCTAGTTATGTCACTTTGAGATTATGTTGATAATAAAGGTATATAGACATGATTCATATCTTGAAAAGTATTCAAAATATAGAGAATACCTTGTCGAAATTTCAGTGGATATCATTTTAAGTGAAAAACAATTTAAAAATTGTTTAAATTATAGTTTGTCAAGTGTCATCAATAGACTTGCCGGACTAGGATGCTCTAGTTCGTGCGCCGGTCACGATATTAAATTTTGGGTCGTGACAAGAAACCTCACCAGAAAACACAACCCTTATCAATTTTCATGTGTACCATTAATCCTAATCTCCTATGTCCATTATTACTTGGTTTTTCAAGCATTAATGTTAAATGGAAACTCAAAAACAACTCAATTTTATTTATTTCTTTAAGGTACCTTCATTTTTGTATTTCTTATGTTTTTGGTCCCTATAAAATATATCAAATTAGTTTTTGGTCTCAAAAAATTTCCCAAACATTGGTTCTCCAAATATTTTCATTAATATTTTTATGTTCCTATTTCAAAGTCACCTATGTGTACCCTTTATATTTTTGAATGAGTTTTTACATGCATATTAATTTAAAATATTATAAGAATCTATCCTAAACAAAAAAGTTTTTTTATTTTAAAAAAAGATGAAATAAATATGAATTTGTAGGTGCCAAAAAACATAAAAATCATATTTAATTCATCTTTTATTAAAAAATATTAAAATTTTCAAGTGAGATTTCTATAATTTACTAAAGATTGCTACAAAAAAAATGTGAGAAAATGCATGAGTTGACTTAAAAGTATAAACCAAAATTGTTCACTAAAAATATATGGAGGATAATTCTTAGAAAGACTAAAAATAAAATTTGATATATTTACACCGGCAATGATAGGTAGACACCCTTAATATGTACACCCTTTTGTACCATTCTAGAAAATTTCAGTTAACCAAATATATGGTCTATGTGACCACATTTTTTTTTTAGTTGTGTGACCACTATATTTCCATAATTTATTTGGTTAACTAAGTGGAAAAATAGTGGTCCGCGCATTTTGGTTGTGTGACCACATTTTTCAGCTTCTAAATAGTGATCACTTCCTTCAAAAAAATAAAAAAAATCGTGATCACGCAACTGAAAAAATGTGGTCACACATACCATATATTTGGTTAACTTAAATTTTTCAGAGTGATACAAAGGGGTATACACATTAAGGGTGTCTACCAATCTTTATTCTATTTATACGAACCAAAATCATATTTAATCTTATATTAAGGTTGTCTAATGAATTTTTTTTATATTCAATGAGCTTAGCTCAGTTGGTAGGGATATTGCATATCATATGCAGGGGTCGGGGTTAGAACCCCGGACACCCCACTTCTCCACAATTAAATTGAGTGAGCTCTAACCACTAGACTACTTGACTAAAAAAAATGAATTTTTTTTATGGGAACGAAATCGCTAAAAAAAGTGGAAGACCAAATACAATCAACTTATGGTGATTTGTTAGCCAATTAGGCAATGCATATGGTTTAACAAAATTAGTTACTCATAATAGAATAAATCATATTTAAAATGTAGTTCTTCAAGAATGTTGTTCTGCTCTTGTTATCAGAGCGCGGTGACAATTTCCGTTGTTAGCAAATCCTTGTAGAATTTTCACGTATTGTGCACATATGTCACTATTATTTATTTATTTTTTCGGTCAAGTAGTCTCGTGTCTGGAGTTCACATATTTTTAAATGTGGAGAAGTGGGGTATCAGGGGTTTGAACCCCTGCCCCTCCATAAATTGAACCCCTGCCCCTCCATAAATTATGCATTGTCCATATCAACCGAGTTAAATCCTCGTGAGCTTAGCTCAGTTCGAACTCCTGACACCCCACTTCTCCATATTTAAAAATGTGTGAACTCCAGACACTAGGTTACTTGACCAAAAAAAAATGTGACATACGTGCACATTACTTAACAATTCTACAAGGATTTGCTAGCAACGGAAGTTACCACTGCGCTCTGATAACAAAAGCAGAACAACATTCTTGAAGAATTGCTTATTTTTTATCAACAATTTCATTCAATCATTCTTAAATACATTCTAAAATCAATGCCTCCTGATCAACCATTCTTTAATAAAATAAAATTCAAATGATTCATTAATACGATAATGTCATTAATTTACATACGATAAGGTCATAAAAAAGTGATTCAATTATTTACAACCAAAATACAAAAAACACGAGTAAAAATAAAACTAATGTCTCCTCAACTTTTGTTGTCAATGCCTTTTGGATATTTGATATGTGGAGGTCATGGATCCTCCTCAAGAAATCTTGGAAGTATTCCACTGAGTCACCATCACGCAACCCGTTATCCTCCATGCCGTATAGGGTTTGTATCATACACAGTGTGTTAGGACAATCTCTGACAAATATATAATGATTTTAAAATGATAGTTCAACCGGTATCTATTTGAATATTATGGTAGCTAAATTTTGTCATTTTCCATATAACAAAATGGATTATTTGAAATCATGAGAAAAACAAAGCAATTGCATCAACACATAAACAATTAGCAATGCATGTGGCACTTCTTTGAAACCTTGAGGCAGGCGCAATGGATGTATATTGAAAGCTTTGTTTTGTCTCGTTGAATGTAAGTTTCTCTTCCACTGTTTTACTTGTTTGAATACATGCTGTTGATTGTTTTGTCTATATTTTGAATTTCCTGATGTTCATTTTATCAATTTTATTGGTTGCAGGATTTTGCGGTGCAATAAATTATCTATATATAGATCGAGTTCAAGGCAAGATCAAAGCCAGTCCATACTGCATATAGATAGTGTATTATCATTATTGTTTTTGATTTGTAACACATTGTATTTTCACCAAATGGTGATCTATAATACTCCTGTATGAAAGAAGATTGGTTTAATATCATGTTTTTCTTTGGAAAAATTAGCTATTGTAATTAATGATTTCTTATCAATTTGCATTTTACTTTTGATTTCAATTGGCAATTTAGCATTGTCTTCGATAAAGTAAGGTTTGGCAAAATTGACACACTGAAATTAGGGTTTTCTAAACAATGCTGATTTCATCATAATTCAAAGGATCATTATAACCAATCCACATTTTGAAATAGAAAAGTACAATTGGAAGATGGCATAAGTTAATTTTTCAATGGAAAATTAAAACACCACTTTGTGTTATTGATAGCTAGAAAGCAAAATGTCTCAAAGAGAGAAGGAAATGCTCTCATCAACAATCTGCACCCCTTTTTCATTTCTTATATACATTGAGCTCCATCTTCCTTGCACACCCCTTTCCTTGCATGTGATTTCATTCTTTCTGTTACAACTAACTTAGGTAATGTGGCATATCCTTTCTGGTGTCACAACACCATAGAGTTGTTAAAAGAATCCCTAAACAGTTGTTTACCGGCGTGACGAATAATGTTTTCAAAGTCATTGTTATTATTATTATTATCACCATTGAAAGCATCGACTATGACCTTCGAATCAATAGAAAATTCATGCTATCAAACCTCAAAACAGCCACCGACTACAATGCTTCACCAACATCTACCCAACAAAATGGAGAAAGCCATGCGGTTTTCGCTAGCACAAAACAGCCATCAACATCACAAATACACGTGTCAATGCTAACCTTATTTTCAGATGAAGAGAATGATGCATCTGCATTACATTTGGGACGGGTCACTGTCGTTGAATGTTGTGAGTGTTGCTCGGCCCTGGTGCAGTTTCAGTAGTAGGTGTAGCATTAATCCTTCTTAATTCTTGCGCAATCTTCCAATCGTCGAGCATATGCATAGCTCTCTAACTAACCTGGGAGTTTGTTTCGTCATTTTGTTGCCACAATTTTAAATTGTGACAACAATGATCCTGCCATACCTGAGATCCTTGGGTGATGTCATTGAATGACCTTTGAGTAGGATACTTCTGTCAGCGATAACCATCTTCTCCGAGCGAGTGGGGGTGGCGTACCTGCACATACTTTGATGATCAAGTCAGTGAGTGTCATGGGTGATACAATATTTTTGGTAACAATATGCGAACTTGAGCCAATGCCCTTGAGTTAGTAGGGTTTTGGCCCTTGAGCCTTTACTTGAACAGTTATCTTCAACGGACACTGTAGTCCTTGACGGGAAACTGTGAGAGGATTAGGACGAGATGACATCAGATCTGGACAGGATGGTATAAATCCCCTTTAGGGTTCACTATTCCAGTATGGTCATGCTTGAGGACCAAAGAGATATCTAAAACCTATCAAGAGTTGAGTGTTGGCCCATATCGAAACAGTCGACCCTCAAGTTATTAGTTAAGGGATTCGAGTGATAGTTGAGGGACTTGACTTTCTAATCTATGCAACATTGCAAATGTTAATACCTTCAACATACCATGAAAGCATATGAACGTTGGATATGCATGTTCAATGATTGATAGAACTTAGAAGGTTGGGGAGATGGGTAGCTCAGTTAGTTGAAGTACACGATTGGAGGAGTTAAATACTATCCAAATAATTGAGTAGTTTTTTTTTTTTAAATAAAGTTAAAGTTAAATAGTTAAATGTGTAGTGTTAGAATTCTAACAAGAGAGAAAATAATAGCATAATAATTAGTATATTAATTTTTTTGTCAAGATTATCATACTAATATTTATCATTTAAAAAAAAAGTGATCGGTGGAAGGTTAATTTCACGATATGGTATATCTTTGAGTGGAAATCCCATCAACTGTAGAGGCGAGAAACAAAATGTAGTTGTCTAATTAGGGGCTGACGTTGAATTTCAAGCTATCGTATAAAGCAATAATCTGCAAACTGTCTTGGATGAAACTTGTATCAGATAACTTTGAAGATAATAGAAGAGTCTTTCACAATGGAGATTTGTTTCTAAACTATCCATGACATTAAGTAGAAGCTTAGACTCTTTTTTCTAAGAAGTTGCTCCCTTTATAGAGCTAAAACCAACACATAAATATTGTTTTCGTACAAAAACGTTTAAGTCAACTACAATAGATCCACTTAAAGTTGCATATTCTCCTCTAGAATAAGTAAAACGAAAAACCACAAAACCTTAGCAAACATTTCTAAATGTCTGCACTATTAATAAATATATACACTTCTATTCTGGTACACCAAAAAGTTTCACGTTACTTGAGAATCGAGGCTCATGGTAGTTTATGAACACCCACTCTCATCAATCCACCTAAGCGCCTCAGATAATACCTCAAAAAAGCCGTGCGGCGGACTTGAAGTTGAAGTCTGAACAGCGTCTTATGATTTTTATGGAAGAGTTAACTACTACTATACTATACTAATAGAGAGAGTTGTAGGTGCAGAAGGTAGCAAAAATGGATGAGATGCAGATGAGGAGTGCAGGTAGTAAGGTTGTATTGAGTAGTTTACTTTCACTGAAATACCCTGAAATTGTTATTGTACCATCTGCAATTACTCGAGCTAGAGTTCCGGCTTCGGTTGACAGTAATCCTCCGTTATAGGTTCCGCGAGAAAGCCTTGATGACATCATTTTTGATAGAAGTGAAAGGTTAACTCCTGGATTGAACAAGCAAAAACACAAATATGAAGACATGTTAAAGATAGACAAAACTTAGGTATTGTTCTATCAGAAGCAGTTCAGTTTACATTTGTCATCATTCCTTCTATCCATGCATGTTTTATTTATTACAATAATAATTTTAGGGTATGATAAGAAAAAATTACCTTCAAGAACTTCAGCGGACACAAATGTGATAAGGGCAGATCCAACATATTGAATGACTGAATAAGGGATTAATATATGGAAGCTTAGAAGTAGTCCAATGCAAACCATGATTTCTGATGTCAGTAGAACTTGCCTGCAAGTACAAGCCAACCATCAAGTGGTCAAACAGACTCATCAGATTAAATTATGGTACAAACTCCATTTTAATTTGTGCATAAACTCTTTTCCCAACTTGCTAGGTTTCTTATTTCAAATCAAAGCCTTGAGATTTTTGAAAATGAAAAACAAAAGAACTGTTCAAAATTTTAATCACAATAAATTTAAAGCCAGAGGTAGAGTTTTTATGATATTTGAAAGTAAGTTGGTCCAATATAATTAAAGCAATTCCTTAAGATTTTAAAATTACTAATATAGTCTGCTAATGAAGAGGTCTATTATATATTGTTTAATAAAATATGGTTCATTCTTAATACACTTTCTAGCTACTAACAAGAAACGGTGAACATCATTTAAATTTTTGGATAAGATAACACTTGAAGGTCTACCTTTCTTCAAAGATGTTGCTGATGTAGCTTCCAATAACAATATTCACAGGAAGGACAGTAAGACCAAGGCATGCAAGGAAAATGGCTACTTTGGTGGTTGACCAAATAAAATAGTATTCTGTTATAAGGCTTGATTCAGCAAGCACTATCTCCATTGCATACTTGAGCATAAAATACACAAATAATTGAACCTAATAAAAACATTCATCGTTAGTGCATAAAAAGATTGAATTATACTTCATATTATAAATCCGACGACAGATTCATATTATTCATATTGAAGAAGTTTCATAAGTCAAGACTATGTAGAAAATATTTAAAATTAAATGCATGAAATTAAAATCAATAGCTGTTCCTTACCTTTACTGATGGTGTAAGCAACTTATATGCCAGCACAATTGAAGTAACAGGTTTTTGAGCTTCAATTTTATCATTAACTTCTTCGTCGTCATCTTTTTCTTCTCCGTCTTTCTCCTGCTCCTTTGCTTCTGAATTCATTAGCAATGGTTGCGTATGCATGTTCTCTACTGCAATATGTACTTGTTGTCCTATGCATTTAGAAATATTGAAACTGAATTTATTAGCATGAATCTAAGAGATAAACTATTGAGCATAGGAAGGGGAAACTGTTATCTTTCAATACTAACACTTTGAACCTGCTTCATATACCTGATTGTGTTGGATTATTTAAGCTTATTTACTGGCATAAGCACTTGTAATTAGGACTGTTCATGGTTGGGTTTAGGAAGAAAAACAGAACTGACTTCTTTAGAAAAACGAAAACCGAACTGAAACTGAACTGTTGGCGGTTCTTCCCAAACCGAACTACCTTAAAAAAAATGAATTGTGCTTTTTCAAACCAAAACTAAATTAAATCGATTATTAGGACTATTTAAAAAGAATTAAAAACCAAACTGAACCGCATGGAAAAACGTTGAACTATGATGGATAGTTCACGAACTGAACTAAACCCACCTGACATACCAAAATGACATCATATAAAAGTGACTTCATATAACAAAATGAATACATGGAACCTTGCTGACATACCAGTTTCTGCTTCATAAGCCAAAAGATTTCCTGGTTCCTTGAAACAAAGGCACAACCACAGTAGATAAACAAGCCATGCAATAGCCATTACCCATCCAGGTAGTGTGTCTTGGTTCATTGTCAACTTATAAATCCTAAAATCAGTCTGCAACAAACAAGCAATAGCTGGACCACAAGCCATTCCAAGAGCACTTGCACTAACAAAACCGGCCGATGCTTGCATCCGAAGTTTCAATGGTACACAGTCACTGATATAACGCCTATTCACAGCCCTTGCAGAGCCTAGCCTGAAATATTATTGATTCATTTACCACATCAATGACTTCAATTTATCAAAAATTTGCAATTCCCTTACCAAACATTGATGATACAGTATATGCATCAATAATTTTAATTTTTTATAATTTCATGACAGTCTAAACAAAATTTCTGTTAAGCAATGCTCAAGATGCATATCTAGTATACTCAAAACTTCTGTAGGGATTGAAGACATGATTAAACCAATAATATACCAGAATCGGAAGCAACTATCTTTTCCTAATAAGATAAAAAACTTAATTTTACTTACGAGAGTAATAAGTGTAACTTTACTTTCCCTTAAAAAACAAAAAGTGTAACTTTACTTACCCGCAGAAAAGGCGTCCCATAAGAAGAACTGCTACCGAGTTAAGATCATAGGCCAATGCATACATGATGTTTCCAATCATAAGAACAATGGTACTGAATATGAGAGGTCTTAGATACGATCGGTTCGACCACGCACTGAAATAAACAGAAGCAAAAACCTGTGCAACAGCCATTGATCCGATGACGACACCGCAAACACTTGCAGCAGCTCCAAGGTTCAATGAGTAATTGTCAGCCGTAGGTACAACGATGTAAGTATTGACCATATACAAAAATGTGCTTGCCAAGTTCAAAAGAAGTGACATGAAATGATATCTTTCATCGACAATGTTTTCTTCAGATGGAGATGGTGATATCTCCTCTGGTTGCATGATAAAAGCGTGTCTTCCCAAAAACTGAAGGAAATTTGTTGAGTTGGATAATCTGTCTGCAGCTACTTTGATAGATTCAAGAATTGGATCCTTCAAGAAAAAAGACAGAAGGATATCCTCATCAAAAGTTGGAAGAATACCTTAGATTTTGCGTATGAGTAAACCAAAAGTACAAAAAATTAAAGCTAAACTCCAATTATGCAATTGTTGTTAATGATATTAATTATGTTTGTATGTTAATATCTTCTATGCTACTCTTTTATCTCCCTCAAATTAGTATTAGATCAAACACAAGAACGACTAGAAAACTAGTAAAGGTTGGTCAAGAACTAACTTGATGAGCATAAGAAGGTTGGTCATATATAGAAATGTAGCTTCCTTGACACTTCTGTAAATCATTAAGGTCTGCAAGATTATGAGACAAGACTCCCACAACAGCACCAATTCCCTGCAAAGAAACTACTACATGATGATACTGTTTCGAACATACAAAGATCGCATAAAAGGATTCTAATACAAAAATACTACCTTATATTTTGTAACATTAAGCATGATATAGTCAGGGTTAGAAACATTACCACGTGCCTTAGAACCTGTCTGAGCTGAGAATAAGGATGATTTGCGCGTGTCTTGACATAATAGTCGGTGAATTTATAGCCGAACCGCTTATCAAACTTCTTCAAGATCTTTCTCAAACCAGTAGCATTCATTTCCACAAAATGAAGAAGCCTTAACAGGTCTCTTCCAACTTCTCTATTAGCTTCTTGGAGTTCAGATATCTTTGAACTATCTGGTTGCTGTAGAAGATTTTGGTGATCTTGTCCAATATGCGACAGCCTTCGCGCAAGTACACCTTGTTGTTCAAGTAGAAATAAAACAATTTTTTCTATCTGAAAATCAAGAGCAAGCAAAGAAGTCTTAAAATTTATTGTAATATCAAAATGTACCGCCAATCTAAACATTTCGTTAAGCGTATTGACCTGATTGTCTAGCAGCAGTGAAAAATCTCGGAGTACATTATGGTGATTTTGAGCTCCAACCTCAATTTGTTCTACATATCTCTTGACTTTCTTTTTCATAAACTTATAGTTAATGTAGTATCTGTAAAAAATTAAAACGTGTTACCTAAATTAAACAAAACATTTCTGACTTTGGTACAAGAATCAAAAGAAAAAAGCATGAATATTGTTACCCTTTCCATTCTTGAATCTGTGATTCTCTCAACTTCTTGCCAAAAGCAACCATATTGTGCACTAAAAAAATACAAAAAACCTTAAGACCAATACAATATTTTCAAGCTACTCAAGATGCTACAAAAGAATGTTTAAATAGAAGCAGAAATTAAACCTTGTAATTATTAGCAGTATCCCTCTTTCTTCTTTGAAATCAAATCAAACTTCAATTGCAACAATATCATTGACTTTTGTATCTGAAACCAAATTAGTATAGCTCAATATGAATACTTCCTATTAAGTAGAAAACATTTAGCATTGAAATGTGACAAATATAAAAAGCACAATCAGTTATAAATTATAAATTCTGATTTTGTTTAACGTTAATTTCGCTTTTTAATAATTGTTTTGTCATTTAATCAACTCCATGATCACTAATATTCACTATCAAAGTAAATAATGAAAATAGAAACCCCATAAATGACAAAAATAACATGTTTGAAAAAATTTAATTGCCGCACAAATGAAAGAAAATGCTTGCTCCAAAATAGAGAATGCTGATTTTATGCAGACAAAACAATCATTCATTCCTTTGATGATTGAAAATCAAGAAACATGAGTGTGAGTGATGACAACATGGTGCATGAACAAACTCAAAAAGTGGTAAATTTGCATGTGGATGATGAAAATGGTATATTTATTTTATTATATGCAAAAGTGAGTGTTTGTTTTGTTAAGCACACAAAAGACATTAGTGGAAGTGAATCATGTAAGAAAAGTAATTAGGAGAGAACGAGAATGTAGGCACATATGATCCTGTGTCCTTAAGAGGGTTGGTAGCCTGCTGAGTAGGATCAGGAACTGTTTTACAAGCTGACACCTAGCTATTATATTATATTATATTATATTATATTATATTTATTTATTTCATATTTTCACCCCAAGACAAGAAGAGAAAAGTATATATCAACCAAAACAAAACAAAAGTGATTTCATTTTTACCATCTCAAACATTTTTCAAGATTGCTTTCTTCATGTAAATTGTTTGTAATTTTTTTGCTTACTTTTTGATATTTCAACGTACCATAAATATAATTTTTTTTATAGGTCTAACGTACCATAATATGTTATGTTTATATCTATGATCTACTATAATAATATTAATTATTGACTTATTCGCTAAATTAACGGTGAGATGTTTATTTTTTAGTTATCATACGAAATTTCCACCACTATTTATCAGTGATTAATCTTCATCAAAGAACATGTGGGACAGACAAGGTGACATCTTCCCTCTAATCAATTTTTTCTATATGCATGAATTAAGAATCGAACCCCTAACCAGATATTTTACAAGTTCAAATCTTTTATCACTTCGATCGATCTATCGTTGGTGGTGAGAAACTCTTTTAGAGGTGGAAAGTTACATATATTGATTTGAGTCAAGTAAACTCAATTCAATAGAATAAAGTTAATTATTTTTTTTTTTATTATTTGACAAGATATGAATTTGATGTTTTATTAAAAAAAAAAAAAAAAGGTAAATTTTCATTTCATTATCATGACAAAATATAAATAAACGTTTAAACACAGAATTATTATGCAGCAAGATATTGAAATATGATTAAGCAATTAAGTAAAATTCATAATCAAATTTATGGTTGACCAAAGCAAAGCACTCCAATTGGACCTTATTGAAAACCCGGCCCATAACATTAATGGTTTTAAGGGTTTATGGGATTATATATACATACATTCTTTTTTGCGAATGTGATTCAGAAGAAACCCTAAAAATGCAGAACGAAGAAGGCCAAATCACCGAACTCTACATTCCTAGAAAATGGTATAATATATCTGGTTATTTTGATTGTTATTTGGTTATGGAATTTGAAAAACGTGTTTTTGGATTTGTTTCAGTTCTGCTACAAATCGATTGATTACTGCCAAGGATCACGCTTCAGTTCAGATTAACGTTGGTCATTTGGATGAAAGCGGTGTCTACAATGGTCAATTTTCCACTTTTGCCCTTTGTGGCTTCACTCGCGCACAGGTCTATAATCATGTTTAGGATATTTTTAATTGGATTGTGTCTTCAGCTATGTTTGTGTTATGTATGAACAGAATTTGAATTAGCTTTAGACTCTGTTTGAGTAAACAACATAAATGCTTATTTCTATAACAAATTATCATGAAATTAAGTCAAATTGTTTTCATATAAGCTACATGTTGTTGTCATAAATGCTGTTCTATTGTTTTTATTTTTAGTTTTGTGAAGGCGATGATGTTGAAAACTACCTATTTTATGAAGGAATTGAGAATTTTCCTTTATGATTAGTAAAATTACCAATGGATCCTTCTGAGCCTTCATATTAGCAAAAAAAAAAAAAAATTGTCTTGTATGTCTGGGGTGGGGCTTCTATTAGTTCAGATTGTATTTTATAGTCCATAGATTATATTACAACTTATTAGTGTGATTCCAACTGAATAAAGAAGGACAATGGCTGATAGAATTGTCAAGAATTTCATTGCATCAATTCTGAGTAAATTTGAACTGATAATACTTATAATCTGTGGTCGCAAGAAGAGTATGTGAAAGTGAAAGGAACTGACACTGTCTACTTTTGTAAGAAAAAAACTTAACTGAAAATTGATATGTTACAATGGTTTTTATTCTTTAGAAACATATTGAAATATATATATATATATATGTGCTTTTAGTTTATGTTGTGTGACTGAATCATGACATGTTTATTAATGCTGGGTTGAACAACAATATTTAATCTTTATATTCATGTTGGACATGCTCTCAATACCATATTGTATTCTGATTTCTGTCAGCCATTGAACATACTATGTTGTTCTATTCATACACCTTGATGATTTAGGTTTTATGAATTGCATTTCTAAGGTCATGATTTCATGTTATATCATTTTTATTTTCAGGGAGATGCTGACAGTGGAATTGATCGCTTATGGCAGAAAAAGAAAGCTGAAATTAAGCAATAGATGTCATGACCACATCTTTCTTTATTATGTGCTGAGTTTAATTTTTGCTAGAGATATTATTGGATCATTGTGATCTATGTATTGCAATATCATTTTTGAATTTCTTTTTGGTACCTTCAACTGAAGTTGCTCTCTTATTAATTGCTTTAAAATATAAGTTGCTCTCTTATTTCAACTCTTTTCTTTAACATTTCCAATGTTTATTTATCTATGTCTAATTGTAGTAGAAAGATTGTTTCTAGAGTTCTAGCAATCTAATATGAGAAATAATATTTAAACAATTATTATGTGATAACTTTTAGACAACTTTCTTTTTTATTTTCACATGATATACTTATCTTTTCTTTTTCTCTATTGTTTTTTTTAACCAATTAAAAAAAGAAAAACAACGTTGTCACATAAATTGTCATCAAATAGTATACTCAAGAATCTTTTCACATGCAAGCCATTAACTTGTAACTTGTGTGTGTCCCAAGATCACTTTGTGGAAGGATGACCACCAAGCAAAACTATTGACTAAGAGGGATTTGGACACATGTCCTCCTCTTAAACTATCTAAGCCAATCAAAATTGTTTTTTAAAATATTTGCGTATGTCAATTTTTGTGAAGTAGTTATATAGTAGTTAATAACCATACAACACATACATACAAAAACTATTATTTTCAGAAGTATATTTATAAAAGCATTTAACATAAAAAATAAGAAGTATATGTATAAGAGACAACAAAACTGATACAGAGTTTGTTGCCACAAGTGGTTTTTTGTTTTTGTTTTTTGAGAGGTGCCACAAGTGGCTTATCCTTTGCTAATTGCTGGTATTATATAAGGCAAAATTTTAAATTACCATATCATATGTAAGCCAAATAAAATTATGTAAAAACAATAATAAATTTTATTGATGTGAGACACAATCTAAAATTTTACTTCATGATGACAATTTTGCTCTATTAATTAGTAAAGATATTATGGTTGCTAATCTAGCCAGGACAAAATGTTCGACTCAGCATTCATGCATACATCGTACAACAACAACAACAATTATTATTTTTGAGGTAAACAACAGTTATTATTATATTATAGAAACCAATCAAATATTATTAAATCTTACATGAATGTATGTAATCAACTTTTTCTTATTGTTTGTTGATATATAGAAACCAACTGATCCACAATGGTGAGAGTGACATGAATTTCAAAGTAGTGCCAAGAAGTGTCACTTGAACAATGACATTTATCAGCACATCCTTAAAACTGTTTGTATGACATGCTAGACAATCAGCAGAAAACATCAATTCAGGTAACATGATTAGACTTCAGTTTCTTGCAAGAATGTTATATTTGCTTAAAGGATCATATAATTCCACAAAATGTATTTCTAAATGTTTCAACAAAGAAAATGAAGGGAAAAACAGCAAATTATATCATATATAATTTGGACTTACCAGTAGAGATATGAAGATAATATTCCATCATTGTAACTCATTTTCTTCGATGCTTCATGCAGCTAGAATTTTGAAGGACCAGAGCTCAGTGGAGAAAAATTTTGTTTGAAAAAAGTGACAAATATGGAAAGTCTAGTGACAAATGAAAGTAGTAATGTTCACAAACATGTTAGTAAGTTTTCGATATATAATATAACAAAGTGAGTGACTTGACAGCCAAAAATAGTGGAATCTCTTGGCTCATACAAAAGCAAAATGCCACGTTTACATGCTATCCAAAGTCCTCCTTGAATTTATAGCATTGTTAGAACCACCATTATGATTTTTTGTGAATAGTAACCTATTATTACCTTACTTTTTTTATCAGTAGTGGGTATGTTTTGTCCTGAGTTCAAAAGTGGCTTTATTCAGCTTGGTTCTTTTAATTATTTCTGTCCATAATTATTAACCCAACTTATGAACACTCTAATAGCATACCTTATAAATATAAGCACTGATATAAAAAATGTGATTTTAATCAATAAAAAATTTATTCGAAATACACTTAATCAATAAAAAATTTCTTTTTCTCAAATCTAAAAGGGTTAAACGATGTCGTTGTAAATTAGTTTTACCTTAACATCCAATAAAAACTCACTATTTCTTAAAATTAATTTCAAAATACACTTATTAAAATGAAATGATGCAGAAAAAAATAGAGATTTATTGAATATCATTGTAATATAGTGTATTTACTTTATAATAAATTTTCATAAGAAAGTGGAAAGTAGTACCTCAGAATCTAATATGTTTCGGGTGTCAAAATGTGATTGCATGCTGTCCTTGTACGTCAACTTCGTGGCAGATGTTGGTGTTCCTGTCTACTGCATCCTTTTCACATGCCTAATACATTTTTTTTCTTCTTTTTTATCCACAAATTGTATGGTCTACAAGGAATATTCTATGCTTTTCAATTTCACAATGATGAATAATATTTTCTTTTTTTATGATGAATAATAATATATATATACATGGTTTCCCTTGTTCCCACAATTTATGCGTTTTATAGTTTCTTTACACTATAAATGTGGGCCACTCAGACATAGATAAGAATGTGCAAGCTGATGTGTTATTTAGATGTGATTTTAGTGGAAGACTTAGAAACTCCAACTGAGAAAATGGTTAAAAAATAAGTATCAACACACAAACCCAGTATTATAGGCCATTTTTAAAGTTGTGGCGTTTTGTCTTTTACTTACATTAAGTTATCCAAGTGAAAGATATAAATCAATGAAAGCAACTCAACATTCCACATACAAGGGCCATCAAATTTTATACTGTATATTTTAATAACAAGAGATTATTAAATGCATGCTCTTTTGATTTTATAAAATAAATTAGCCACCATAAAAGTTTAAAAAAAGAAAGATATTTGGTAAGTTTTAGCAAGTTGTAATACAATTTGTTTTTATATAATGCATGCATGAACATGTGAAATGCAAAATAATAATCTCTCTGCAAATAGTTTCACTAGATCATGTTAGTGGAGGTATTATTTCTCGATTCAATTGTTAGGCAAAGATAGTCTGACTGTAAGAGAGGTAGGTAAGGTCAGATTCGTATCCTTAACTTTGTTGGACATGAAACCAAATCTTTTGGTATCTAGTTTTTGTAACATGCTAATGGATAAAAAAACTAACTGACCAATTTGGTTTTAAGCATGAAATATATTAACAATTTGGGTTAACTTTAAAATTATTTTCTACCTCGACAACCTTTAACAATTATAAAATAACTGACCAACTTGGTTTTAAGTCTCTGATCTTATTTTTCAATTGATTTTTGCTAACTCTAGTTCAAGTACGTGGCACCACAAAGGAGCAAACTTAATAGTTAATTACAGTCATGCATAGATTTTGAGTATATGCCTTGGATTATGCTAATGTTAATGGGTCGGTGGAATTGAACTCAAGATATTAAGTAAAATAATGTTATAATTAATATGCTCTGTTTTGTTGCTAAGAAAGCTGTGTGGTTTGGAATTTATATTAACCAGTCACTTTTTGCATCAACTACTTTGTGATAAGAATTTTAGGATGTGGTGATTGATAAGAATGGAGAGGAAATGAATGAAAATTAGTGTAAACTTCGGTTGTCTAAACTAATTTTTTGAAAATTAGTTTAAACTAAATGATTCCCCAAATATGTTGCATGGCTATATATATGCATACTATAGAGCATAACAAATTACCATAAAACAGGCTTCATTCTGAATGTCATTTCCATAAAATTAAAAGTTCAAGGAAACATCAATTAAACATAAACCAGCCAAAAGTCTAAAAAAGTTCAAACAATAGAATGCATAAACTGTTCTCACAAAATAATTAAGACATTAATGTCTCGAAATGCTTTCTTTGAATGAAAGGAACTTGAAACACGAGCGTCGGTTGTGCCCTTGTTCACCACAGACTCTGCAACACCCCATCGCCCTCTTCCTTGCTATACGAAAATCAGACTACAAATAGAGAATATGATGTTATAGTATTTATGTATGTCACATACTTATTATCTAGAGGTGGCAAATTAACCTTCTGCTTAAGGAGCTTCGCTACTGAAGAAAGGAGAAGCAAATGCTAAACCATGACCATTAAAAAGGTTTGATATGTTGCAAGCATTTAAAGTCACTCAACTTAAAAAGAAAATACTAAGTTTTGAGTCTCGCTCGTATATAGACACAGAAGAGGGGTAGGGGGGCATTTAAAGGTTTGGACTATGGGGTATTGTTGTAATTTGGACCATAATACTATATATATGGTTTGTAACACTGTAAACTCTAATTCACTCAAGTAATATATGGAACTATAGGTAAACAAACGATCGTGTTCCATTGTTTGTGATTTGTGTTTTATTTAATCTTTTGTTACTAGTTATGTTTTAACACTAAGAGTGGTAGGTTACAAGGAAATACACCGTAATGCTAATTCTTATGTTTGTGACGGTAAAACAAAATGAATAAACAGAAAGAAATAATTAATAACGCACCATTTTGGGACCAGTTTTTATTGCTAGAGTTGATTTCCCAGATTGATTCTTCAGATCCATTTTAATTTGATCCTACAACCACAAATTACGTTATTCATGGTAAAAAATAAAGAATAAACAGAGAAATAATTAAAAACTAACTTTTCTGGGACCAGTATGCAATGCTTGCATACTGGAGTTGAGAAAACCTCGGTTGCAACTGATCTATATCCTTCACCTGCAAATGATCTATATGCATTTGCCATTTTAGTTTGATCCTGCAACCACAAATTACACAGCCTCAACTTACTAAATGTCTCAGTTATCCTCGTAGATAAAATTCAAGTGTTTCTAGAATGGATCGTCAGAGTCTATTTTACATCAAAAAGTTGAGGAAATTGGTAAATAAATTATACAAATTGAGAAATAAGTGGTACATGAAGCAGATTCACATAAAATCTTCAACAAACAAATAAAACCATTCAAAGATACAAACTTAATTAGCTTGTTCGTTCCCAGTTTCTCATTCCTATAATGCATAATTTTTTACACAATAGGTTTTGCCATCGTACTATAAGCCATAAAGGACCTCATAAAGCATGCCACCGCTGTCCTTCCTTTATCTTAAGTTTTGCTCAGAGCCCCTCCTCTATCATAAAGGTTATATCTCAGCTTTCTCACTAGATTTACAAAAAACATAGTAGTTATTATAGTAATAACACCATGTGGTTTATTAGGCATGTGATGCCATCGATGATTCAGATAATTATATTGCAATAAGAACGACAGAAAAATTAAATGAACGATGGTGAGCTTGATAGGCAACAGCCCCATATGAAATAGGAGAGTCGTAGAGGATAACAACCTCTAAGTGACTCTCTGATTGTAACAGAGTAGGAGGTATATTGGAAACTGTATCGTTATTGGAGTGGGAGAGTCAGGTCACTGGTTTTAGTGCAATTCAACTACTAAAAATGCTTCTTATTGCGGTACTTTTTTTATGAGATTGAGGATGACAGTGCATGTTACAAGCTTTATTCCAGCATTTGACATGCATTCCTTTATTCCTAAGGAGTACTACTGCAAAAAAAAGGGAAACCTAATAGTGATAGATCGCATTTAATATTCATAGGTATTTTAAGCCAGCAAAGTTGGAGAGTAATTGCTGATAAAGAGAGTAAATTATGAAATTGTTATGCTGGTTGTACACAAAATGATTCAATGATAATAAAGTGAAAGAACTAAGAAGACACATCATTTATGAAGTCTGATTAGGAGAGGCATCGACAAAGCAAAGCATCATACTTTACTTCGCTGAGCATAATGCTTACCACGAGATGTTCCAAGGGGTAGGAGAGGGATGAGAGACATTACCCCTCCTTTGAGTAACCCCAGGTAACACTCAAGAGCAGGAGACAAAATCAAGAAGAGAGAAATGTTACAAACTGAGAGAAGCACTCAAAAGATCCCAGACCAAGTAACAAACCTAAGTTCCAACAAAAACACTAACATTCTTTGGGAGAAGAAAGGAAAGTAGTTGTTCACTACTTCAGCTAGCGTTTAGGGTTTAGTAACAGGATCAGTTTAGGAGTTGAGCATCCTCATCGAGACCCAACCCCACAACTAATCCTAAAAGAAAATATCAGTAACAGTATAAATAAGTGACAATTTAACAGTAAAACCACAAAAACCATCAAACACGAAATCATGATGACTGGTTAGTATATTACAAAATGCTATCTTTAATTGAGTAACATATCCATCCACCCGAACAGAAATCAAATTCCTTTCTTCAGCAAGAAGAACTCACATTGATAAAGGTACAAACAAAAGCCTAAATTATGTTACAAACAAATGGTAAGAACCCAACAAGCCCACAATATGCCAGCTAATGCTATAAAGAGGTTAGCAAACATATCAAAGAATCAACATAATTGATGGACAGATTCGAGCATTGAATTCACACGATTAAAATTCTATTCCATATATATAACAAAAAGGAATTGATTTTTATTCACACAATTAAATATCCAAAATCTTTTCTTTTTTTCAAAAAGTTCAGCAGATGGAAGAGGGAAAAGATCTAGATCTAGGAGACATTAAAAAAAAGGAAACAAAGAACTAAACACCCATCCCCAACAAGCCACAACAAAATTCCAATAGCATGAATCTCAAGCAGACACATTAATTGATCCGAAGAAATTCAGTGATGTCAAATGATTCAATCAACAAAAAGCTTACATTCATTTGAGGATCTTCCTTCGAGTTACTTGGCAAAGTAAACGCGGAATTAAAGTTTTCTTCCATGTTGCTGTCTCAAACACTAGAATACACGACCCCTGGCTATGAAAGACAGTAGCTTAACCCTAGTAGTTTATTTAATAAACACAAAATGTAGTTAGTAACACTTGGTCACAGACCATGTGTCAGGCTAAACACGTGCACCGGAAACTAGGGAGTTTTATTTGCACCTGGAAGTGGGGGTCACCGCGGGGACTGCCCCATTCGAGGGTCAACGGGAAGGGATTTTTTTTCACACGAGGTCCCCAATCCCTGAGAAGATTAACGGAGCACCCTCACATAAATGTATGCAAGTATTATATTGTATCTTTTTGTCAGTAAAAAAAAAGGAAAAAAAAATAAAAAACAACTCGCTGCGCCACGAGAATTGAGAAACTAGTAATTGCTGGGGGAGAACTGAAAAACAACAGATCACATTGTATTCCTTTGACAACTTCCAAGCAGATTCAAACCCTAATAAACCCACTGTGCTGATGCTCCATCTCTGCTCCATGCGTCTGTGCTTGCTTTAGGTGTCCTGCTCTATTACGTCTCTGCTTACGTTTGTGTCCTCTTCATCCCCGCCGCGTTCACATCCTCTTTATCTTCACAGCTGAGCAGTTATTTGAACACAGATCTGTTGATTTCCCTTCTCTTCAAAGAAGTTAATGCAATATCCCCTAATTGATATAGCCAGTTTCCCTTGGCAATAACTACTGTAAAGCTTGACTCGCATTTTTTCCATTGTGCTGATTTCCCATTTATGGTCTGTAGTAAGGCATTTAAAAATATGTCTACTGTTTTTGTATTTTATTGATGCAAAGTTCTTTTAATTTCAAAATCCCCTGAATCACAGCTTTGTGTCATAGTGGTTAAGTTTGTTTATTTTGAGATACAATAATCGTAGTGCCGATTTCCCATTTATGGTCCTTAGTAAGACATTTGCAAGTATTATATTGTTTAGAAGATATGTGGTGTGGTCACAATGAATAATTGACAGTGTGTTTGTTGAGTTGTACTAATAGAATTTGAATAATTTGCTATTTTTCATGCTAACCGGACCTTTGCAGTGATCTGCAGGGGCTGCGGTAGGGAGAGAAAAACTCCTTGTGGAGGGTATCAAGGAATAGGTGTAATATGGGAGCGGAGAGTGGGGAATAATACCCACCCCGTTGACATGCCTAGAAATGATGCAAACTAAAGGGGATTTCCTTGCGCAATTGGTTTGCTGGTTTGTAGTGTTGCTGATGGGTAAGGGGAATTGAAAAGAGAAATGATATTTGTACAACCACTTTCTGACAACTTTTTGACAACTTTCTCTCTCATATTCACATTATACTCATATTCTCTCTCTTCCTTTTTCTCTCTCCATTGTTTCTGACCAATGAAAAGAGAGGAAACAAAAGTTGTCACATAAGTTGTCTCATTTGGTTGTTCAAATAACACTACTCAATTGAAAATTGAAACTGAGGGGAAGTGATAGATTCAAGATTCTCTTCTGGGTTTCTTAGGTGGTAATCATGCCTACCAACAACACCAAGATTAAGGTAACACCCATTAATGGTTTGAAATGAATACCTTCAAAATTAATTTCTTTCAAATCAAAAGGAGTAAAATGAAATACTTAGGTTCACAAAACATAATTGTCTTTTCTTGTGGACATACATAAAATATATTAACCAGTAAACTCTTGGTTCATCGTTCAGTAACAATTATCCTAGATTAAAGCTAATTCTTTTTGCAACTTTTACATGCATTAAACCTTACCAAATAAACTACACTAATATCAAACAATTTTATTTAAAGCATGCATGTGTACGCTTCCACACTTATTTGAACTATATTGCAATCCAAGTTCAATCAAGGGTCCCACATAAAAAAACCTTTTAAATTTATTTTCATGAATAGAAAATTAAATGAGGAATCCCAAACATGGCTATTCCAGAACTTTGGTAGAATGGCTCTTAAACCAATTAAATAGAAAATTAAATGAGCAATCCCACTCGCAAAAAACGAAATAAAGCAAATTTTGATCATATTGAAGCACTAATTCGAAAAGGATACAAGATATTGAAAATAGGGACACAACAGATGACTTAGTTTTAAATGGTACAGCATACCTGATTCAAGCAATAAAGAAAATATGTGAAGACCCACCATTGAATCTTCTAAACCTGACTTTTCGGAATGGAATAAACAAGTGGGCAAATTATTCCAATTAATAAAATCAAAACTTTTAGAGAGAGAAATACCGCCTACAGAATGCTATCGTACAAGAGCCCAGTTAACAGGATCTTAGCCCAGATTTTAGTCCAGCAGAGTGAAATCTTCTGTCGAACATACTCGTACCCCATCTTTAGATAATTCTGTTGGTTTAATTTTCCAAAAGGATTTTAATCAGATAAAATACTTCAAAATATATTCTTTGAAGAACCATTGCTACTCAAATCAACAAGCTAGCTCTAACTGATCGAGTCCAATTTTTCTCATATAATAACTTATCCGATTACACGTAGCATACCTGAGGCAGGAACAAGGATAATGATAACTTAAAGACTCAAAAATTTAGCCGGCAGGGAAAAACATAAGCTCAAAATGAAATTTAAGCTACATTAATCAATCAAATCAAAACTTCTTCAAGAACAAGCAGGCTAATAGAAACTCAGAGAGATGTTAGATTCATGATAGAAACAGAGAGAAAATGAGGGGAAATTAGATTCAATGCTTTCTTGTATTTCATTAATGAATTGTTAGTAACAACATTTGAGAGATTGATGTTTATATACTGATTCGAGATCACTCGAGACTTTGTTGACTCAGCACAGTCAGTTACAACAATAAGGCCTTGTTTGGCTTTTAACTATTAATCTATTATCTACTCTATTACAGGCCATTGACTACTCTGACTTCTTTGATGCAGGACACAAGTATCTGCTAATCATACAAAGTTTCAAAAAAACTTCAACATGGAAGAAAAAAAAATATTCTAACCTTGTCACTTGTCATGTCATTTTCCTATAAATCTCCCGGCAACCTTTCCTTGAAAAAGTTTCTTAGCCCCCAACAAATTCCCATTATTTCACCAGAATCGCACGAACAATGGTATCAAAAGTTATATAGTTAGGAAGGTAATTATTGTTTACCATTTTATAAAGTAAGGCCTCCGCTTCGTCTAAAAAACCCTCTTTACAAAGACCATGGATCATAATGTTATACGTCCGAATATTTGGTTGACAGCCTTTGGCAGACAGAAGTTGAAAAATCTCTTTTGCATACTTTAGTCTTCCACTTTTGCAAAGACCATCAAGAAGTATATTATACGTGCGTATGTTTGGTGAAATCCCTATCTCAATAATGTGCTGAAACAATGCAAGTGCCTTGTCAAATTTCTCATGTTTGAAATAATCATCTAACAATACATTGTAAGTGATTAAATCAGCTGGTTGTCCACTGGCTCGCATGGCCTCAACCAGGTCCCACTCATACAACGATCTTCCCGATTTCGACAAACCATCAAGAAGACAATTATAAGTTACAGTATCCGGAACTAAATTCTTATTATGCATTTCCGTTAATAACACCATAGCTTCATCCACCATCCTAACCTTACAATATCCATTAATCAAAGTACAATAACTAATAACATTAGGCAAAGCCGTTCTCTCAACCATCTTATCAAACACCTGTTTAGCCTCACCCACACTTCCACTCAAACAATAACCATTCATCAAAGCATTATAACTAACAATATCCGGCTTCCAACCTCTTTTAATCATCACCGCAACCACATTATACGCTTCACTAACCCTCCCTAGCTTACACAACCCGTCAATCAATATATTAAAAGTATACACATCCGGATAAACCTTCCCCCTTACAACCATTTCATCGAGCAACTTAACCGCAGCTTGAAACCTACCAACCGAACAAAAACCATGAATCATAGAATTATAACTATAAACATCAAGTTCAATACCATTCTCAACCATCTCGGTACACAAACCACAAGCCTCGTCAACAAGTCCTTGTTTACAAAGACCATCAATAACAGTATTATACATAATCAAATTAGGATAAACCCTAATTTTTTTCATCTTAGGAAACATCTGAATAGCATCCCTAGTTTTACCAATTTTACACAACCCATTAATAATAGTCCCATAACAAACCTCATCAAACCTAAACCCTCTATCAACATACTCATGAAGCAAGCTAACAGCTTCCAAAACCCTACCTTTCAAGCACAAACCTTTCATCAAAGTAGTAAGTATTCTAACATCAATTTGAAAACCCATTTTGAGAATGTTCCCAAGAAGTGAAAAAGCAAAACCCATTTGACCCAATTGAGCAAAAGCGTTGATTAATATACTAAAGGTGATGAGTGAGGGTTTAATGGTTGGTTTGGATTGTAAGATGGTGTAGAGTGAAACGACGGCGTTGTAGCGTTTGAGTTTAATTAGGGTTGATAGGAGCTTGTTGAAGTGTTGGATTGGAGGTGGTGGGTGGTGGTGGAGGATGTGGTGGAAGGATGAAACGGTGTCGTTGAAGGTTGGGAGTTTGTGGAGTTTTTTGTGGTGGGTGCGTGCGAAGAAGGTTGTGAAAGGGTAGAGAAGGAGGAAGGTTGTGGTGGTGGAGGATGAATTGCGGAGAGAGGTGAAGAGAATGGTGGTGAAATAGGTTGGATTCAGCATCATGTGAAAAAAATGTAATGGAGATTGAGATTTGAAAATTGGTTAAATACTACGAGTTGTGGAAGAGAAAGTGAAAAATTTGTTGTAATAAATGTGTCACGGTCATGAAAGTAAATAGCTTGTTGGACTTGGATAAGAAGTTACTTATGTCAACCGTCGGATTTGAATCAATGGCCGACATCATTTAATAGTGTTAAAATTGTTGTATAATCTTGATTGTTTAATCATAATCAATTATAGTCTCAATAGTCGTAGATTCATATCTCGTTGACATATTGTTGGTTTGTGAGAGAGAATTATTGAATATTTTCTAAATATAGTTAAATACACGTTTGAGTCTAAGTTTGGGAGTTCGGGTCCTCCCAAACACACGAAATTTAAACTCTCCAATTTAGATTTAGATAGTATGTGTTTTAAAGTAAATATTGCATTGGTTGTTGTGCCAAACACACACCAATGGTATGTTTCGAACAACATCCAAGAGGGAAAAAACGAACTTCTACATAGAAGCTTAGAAAAGTAGCTTCACAAAATTCACATTAAAAGCTCATTGGGACGCGAGAAACACCACTCAAACGTGAATCGAAACACTTGCTAAGTATGCTGGTTAGAGATCAAAAGATGGCGCAAAAAAGTGAAAGTTTATGCTAACTTATGACATTTGTTAAGGATTCAAAAGTTTGGTTGGTAAGAACAAAATTTTTGTTTCAACGAGTTGATATTATAAAGGTATTTGTTAGCATTTTCCTTTCTTTAATGAGTAAGTCATTTATTACGAAGGCAATTTAGAAACAAATCAGAACTTATCATTTTTTTTTTGTAGACCAGGGATCCTCCGCGAGCAACTGCGCAGACTAATCCATTGAGCCTTGTGAGACCCAAATGGACGATAAACTCTCTCTGAGAGTTTTAACGCTGCTACATGTTTAAAGTTGAATTCGAACCTAAAATATTAGTTAAGCTAGAAGAGACTCACGTCATCTAATCTAAATGCTCGTGAACTTATCAATATTTTAAAGATGATGAAATGGTGGGTTTTGCCCTCCATTGTAAAAAAAAAAAAAAAAAAAATATTATAATGATGAAGACTGTTAACTTATTTTTTGTGGAAATCATGGGGCAATGGTTGTAAAGAGCGGTGGAGATTTCTTCCTTACAATTCGTAACAACAAGCATTATTCATCAACAACAAAAAAGTTCATGCGTAATGTTGATACATCTTTCTCCTCTACTCTTGAATGTGTTGGCATTTGTGTGTACATAAGGGATGGCTAAGGTTGTAAGGTTGTGATGCATTTGCTACCCCATTTAAGCAAAACATGTGTCATTTAAATGTGTAAAACATCATTTCCCAACCCAATACAGAAATGCATATCTTTTGAACATGTTTGGAAAATTTTCGAAGTATTTTATTCTTGAGTCAAGCAAGATCCATTAATCAAACTTAATGGCATGATTGATATTATCTATAAGTTAGTTTAACTGATTCAACCTCTATTTTTTTTATTAAAAGTGTATGTATCCTGATTTAACTTTTTTTAACCCAGCAAACAACTTTTGGGTTCATATTTTTCCCTGTTACAAATGCTCGTCTAATTTGAAGTAACACAAACAAATAGGGTGAAAAAAAATTGAAAGCAACGTCCATCATGGCCACAACTGTTCTCATCTACTACTTGTTGCAGCTCTTCATCTTCATTGAGCTGTTGGGACTTCCATCAAGTACAAATGGTCTGAAAAGAGTCTCTTCCCAAGCATCTTTGCATGTATGTATGCATGAAAACTCCCTTCTGTCGGTAGGCCGAGAACACATGAAGGAAAATGCTTTTTGGGATTACAACAATAATTTTAACTGAAAATTTGAATTAGTCCTAGCCATGGTATGAAGACATAGGCAAAATTTGGTTTGGCTGAGTTTCTCTATACATCATGAATGTTCGTGCCTAGCAATTTCTCCTCCTCTCTTGGAATTTCTGCGAGTTGAACACCGGACCGAGTAATCTTGTTCCATTCATTTTCAACTCTAAAAAACACCCATTGGAAGCGCCGGAACATCTCCAACAGAGTGATGCCAAACACCGTCAGGTAGTTATGACGTAAATGAGCAGATAACTTGTATGTCCATGAACCACGTAGAATAAGGTTGCTTCCAATTACCCAAAAGTATACCTGTAACTCATAAATTAGATTTGTCATTGTCAAATCAAATGAAAATATGTTGCAATATGATATGCATTAATCAGGTTATTACCCATTGCCGTCCATAAAACACATTGGAAACTAGACTTGGTTTGTTGAACTTGAATATGCGTGAAAAGCCGCTGTTAGACAAGGAAACAAAATACAAATTTCATTACAGAGAAAAATCAGGGTGAATGTATTCCATTTGGGCACCTATGTGAATGTCAACTTCTTTCATTATTTGTTGCTAATGAAATTAAAACTGATATTTTGCATAAGTAATAGATGTATCTGTACAAAATTATAAGGTCTGTTTGTTACTGTAAACATGAAAAGGAAAGATGGTAGATTTGGTACCTTAAATCCCAATCTCTGGTTATATCCCAGTAAAATGAATAGAGTGAATTAATGACACTTGAGAGAAGCCACAGCGGACGATAAAGATTTGTCCATTTCTCAGGGAAGACATGATATTTAAGGGCAGAAAGAAAAATTACTGGGATTGCTGTCGAATATTTTAAAGCTGGAAAACAAGTGCAAATGGAGTTAGAATACTAGGAAACTAAGCAATTGTAATTGTGATCACAAGTTCATTAAAATTATTTAAAGTATACATGTGCCATGAGTGTTAGAGAATGTTTACAACAATAGATTACACATCACAGCACAAGTCATGCTGGACACTATAAAGGGGATCTTACACTTATGGTTAAGGACTGATCTAGCACATTATGTTCAGAGTGGTTATTTGGTCCTTAACTTATGTGGTTAAAAATAAATAAATTTGCAGTTAGTACGCATAAGTTAAATAAAAAAAATGTGTTGTAGTTCCACAGACAAAAATATTCTCTCAAGTCATATGACAGCTAAAGTATAACACTCAACTGTATACAGAACTTATCAAGAACTTCGTTAGCATTGCTGTTATTTGGCCAACGACATTAATGTCCCCTTTAGATGTCTAATCTTGAGCATGAGGGAACATGTTGAGAACTGAGATCCTGTATCATCTAGAGATATGACTAAATTAGTCCTTATAAGATATAGGCATTCTCACCTCTTTGAGCTAGCTTTTGGGATCGTGTTAGGCCTAAACCTTAACTTTTATTGGGCTACCCTGTCCATGTTCTAGATGTTCGGTCTTAGACGTGGGTGTTAAGATCTCAATGATCAGGTGACTCACATTTGTTCAAACTTTATATGTTCTATACCGAGCGTGAGAGTGTTTGTTGAGATCCCACATAGACTATAGATATGGACAAATTTGTCCTTGTAAGTTTTTGTTAATTCTCACCTCTTCTCTTCTCCTAGATTTGGGGTTGAGTTAGGCCTAAAGTCCAAAATCTAATAATATTCAAATAGAAACTAAGTTTTGTCAAAATGAACAATGAACTATTATCCATGACATGTTACATTATTAGGAGAGCAAGGGGAAAAGATGCCGCGAGAAATTACCATTGAAGAGACAGTTTTTTTCTTTGGTATCTTTGTATTGGCGAAGACATTGCAATAGACGCCATAAATAAGGAAGAACAAGAACTATTGGTATCGCAATTGAGTGACTACCACAAACTGAATCAGCTTCAAGCCAAGCAATTGTGGCAACCTGAATATATATTATAAAAAATGAAAATACTATTTTCAAGTCCCTATTATGGAACAAAATGCAAGGAAATACATCAAACCGAACAGACAACCAATGACAAGGAATGGAAAAGAGTTTTGATGTATCTGTAGTGTTTTACCAAGTTTAGCATTGACTAAATCAAAGTTATAAATGCAAATGATAATTATAAACATAGAGGAATGTAAGAACTATGAACCCAATGTTGTCTCAGACTCTCAGTAATAAATATTAAGATATTAAGGAAAATTAAACAATTAAAAAATAAAGAAAGGAAAAAATAACCTTCTATTTGATGAGTCTCATTATAATAACTTGAAAAGAAACTCATTAAGTTAGACTTTTAGTTCTAGGTAACACTATTTGTCACCGTATCTCGAACACATTAAAAAAATAAAATAAGAAATGAAATCAAAATTAAACAAAAATAAATAAACCAATACATAAATAATACAGTTTCTTCAAAAAATTGAAAAGAAAAAACAGAGAAAAATGATTGAAGTATAAGGAAAAAAGAAGTTCGCCCATTCAAAATCTAGAGCAATTTGGTCTCTTACCATTTAAAAGCAATACATGAACGTATTAAAATAGCCATACAATATGTATTCAACACACACACACACACACGTATATTGACAATGTTTACTAGAAAACATAGATTTACAAGTTTGATTTAAACCATACCTGTCTGTTTACCATTCTACAAACTGAACGCTCCAAATCTGAAAACACCTGAATGAAATGAGCAGTTAGGAGCCACAACTAAATGTAGGAATTGATTGTTAACACAAAAATATCAGAAAATATCACAGTAGTAGGTTTTTTCGTTAAAAAAATTAGCAGAGCAGTAAGATGACTGTCTAAATATATAAATTTCTTAGCACTTAGAAATTGACATTTGCAAAGTTAATAGAAAATTAGAGCAATGAATGTACATTAGGCTATGTACTGTACCTTTGCCATGGAGGTTAAAATATCAGCCAAGAAAAAGTCGGGAAAGGAAATTGGCTGTATGAAAAAAAGAACCGTTATTTGTGAGCCAAATGATAAGCTTTATATAAGAACATCAATTGACAAGCTTACAGAATCTAATGATGTAAACTACACCTAAAATATCAACACCACTAAACCAAACTAGTGGTTCTCAGACTGCTAACTTCACGTCTATGCATCAATAAACTAAAAGGAACCTACTGGAGATGTTGCATGGCTTTACAAAAGTAATGAAAAGCAGATAAACCCTCAAAATTCGATATCGCGCATGATAGTCAAGAATCTTGCCTGCAAAGGGAAAGCTATCCGCAATAATGTCCTCAAAAAGAAGTACCGAGAGGACAAATAGAAAATATCGAAGGGAAAGATCAAGACCATTGCAACAAAAATGTAGAGAAGCACCTGCAATATGTAAATATTACATGATTAGAATATATGGTAGAAGAAAAAGATTATCATAGAAAGGATTACAGGAAGCAATCCATTTGCTGGTATATAAGAAAAATTTACTTCCATTGTTCCTTAAACAAATAATTTAAGAAGTTAATGAATCCCTCAACACCAACAGATAGAATGAAATTACATCTATATGTTATATTTATATATCAAAAGGAAGAAGAAAAAAAACATGTATATCAAAAAGTCAACGAATGAAAGAACAGAGCAGATACTGAACTGGTTGAGATGCAGCCAACGATACTTCCCCATGAGAATAGAGATAGAGATAAGCAGTCATGCTAGTAGGGACAATGATTGTCATCCAAGTACTACACTGAAAATAACACAAGAGTTGAAGTTAATATATAAACATGCATATGAGTTTATGCTCTAAATCTACGGTATTGGCATCATCTTGTTGACACAACATTCAGAGTTATTATCTTCTATTTTCCTTTTATCTGAATTCCCACAACTTCAACAATTACTTTGATTACCAATATATTTTGGGGAACCAGATACAGACAACAACTCCATGGTTGAAATATTAATTGTCAAAATTGAAAATCAAGAAAAACAACGTAGAGCATTTTGCACTTAGTAATTAGTATTGAATAATGATTTCTCATAAACAAAGGTAAAGAACTTGACTACCTTCCATATTTCTCTGTGGGTAAGGTGATTTTGATCAAGATCAAAAATCTTGGGATAGCTTACATTGGATTGTAGAAATACCCATAAATTCACTCCCCAAAGCCAGACCATAATAGTCTGTAAAAGTAACAGCAAAAATCATCAAGCAAAGTTTTCACAAAAATTGTGTTCAACATAAAAAATAAACAGCATGATTAACCCCCAACTCACCACAAGTAGGAGAGGGTTGTAATACAAAAATGCCTCATATAAAAACAGGTCTCGCAATTTAGCATCCATTCTCATGACAGAATCCCAACTAATCTGATGCAAGAGCAGAAAAAATTTAATACTTGACGTGAAATAGGTAAATGAATGCTGAGGAAATTTCTCAAGAGATCTTCACTGGTACGTAGACAATTGTAAATATTATTAAGTGGAGAGACAAAATTTAACCTTACAGCAAGTAAGTGCCCATATCAGAAAGAGTGTCACCTGAAGAAAAAAATGAGCACGCAAGAGGTTCATAAACACTGGGAGTTGAAAAATAACAGATAAAGTAGAGACAGACATGCAACTAAAATAGGAATACAATTAAATAGACAACAATCTGATACTTCAACATATTTAAAATTTCAGTCTGAATCTGAAGGGAAAAAAAAATCATTTTCCAGAAATTTAAAAAAAAAAAATAGTTTGTATAACATCACCAAAGAACATCACTATAACACAGATGCTGCAACAAAAGACTAGCTTGCAATTAAAAATAGAGCACAACAATATTCTATGCAGATTATACATGATATCCTAACAGACCTTGAACCTCCATAGAAAAGTAGGAGATGGCGCAGCACTTTGAATGGGTGAAATCATATTCTTCATTGTATCCGACAGCACTGCTTTATCGTAGGCCATTTAGGTCTGCGACTGCAAAAACAAAAAATAATTGGTCAAAAAGTGCGTCGAGACTAAAAGGAAAAGACGACAATGATTTGGGGGCAAAGTTTGAGGGACTTGATAATCAAAAATCACTGTTAAAGTTCTCCACATAGAATTTACAATTCCATTTTATTTTCATCTAGACTAAATTTATTTTGCTTCAAAAATTTCATAATTTCTTGCTTATAGCTCATTAGCACCTATGTCATTGTCAAAATGTAATCCATCCCATTGTCAATCCTGGCACAAGTTAACCCAAGGCATGCATGAAATCTCCTTGTATACAATACCAAGATTGGCTGTATTTAAGCTTCTACGGCTAAATTATGTTCAGGAACATCGCATTGCTCTTTGTCAATAGGGTCGCACCTTAATTGCTAATTATAGCATATCCAACCAGAAACTTTTAATTCATTAAAGTAATCAATTTTGAGCACATATAAATTGGGCTGTTTAAACTCCTGGAAATGAGAAACCAAGTGATTGAGATCAAGTGGTTGATGAGCTCAAGTTAAGGACGAATCGTTAAGGAGAACCCAAGTTTGAGTCCTAGCTGGAACAATCATTAACCAGACTTAACTTACCTGCAAGTCAAACTCCGGTTATCAAGGTCCCCCTTCCCCTTGGGCCTCGGGAGCCCAAGGGTTAAGACCCATGGAATCATCCAAATGAGAATTCTGAGCTATCGAGATAAAGCCCCCCTTCCCCACACACACACACATTATAAATAAAAATCCAAGCATCCCACATGAAAAGGCACAAAATTTTAGCATCAACTACAATTGGAGCAAATCCAATTCCTCAATGAATTGTAAGCTACACCACATCAAAATATTCAAAGTCCAAACATTTGACGAAATACTAATAAAAACAAATCCATTTCCAATTCTACAATAAAATTCCAAAACCATCATGCACGATAAATCAATCTCATCACAGAGTACAAAAACATAATCATGCCCAAAAGCCCACATAAAAAAAAAAGTCATCAAAAACAAAAATTGACAATGACCCATGATTCAGAAAGACCTTATACCTCTGAAATATCAATCAGATGAATTACCTGTTGTGGTAGTCAGAGTGAGTCCGATCTGAAAACAACAGAATTATGGGAAACTGTTGATGACAGCAACATGACAAAAGGGAACAACGATGATGATGATGTTGCGTAAATCTCAAAGAAAATGTTGTTTGCTTACAATGTTGGCATTGAGATTTGGACAAAAAGCGTGGAAGTGGCAGTGTTGTTCTTTTAACCGCCACTCTGTTCTGTGTCTGTGTTACCAAAACATTCTCACTTCTAAATTCTGATGTCACAAGACAAAGAGAGAGAGAGAGATGGGTTCGCAATTCTTAGGACAAACAATTGTTTAGTTTAACTCCTAACTCAGGTGACCGTGATTTGAACCCAACCCTCAGCTTGTGTTGTATATTTTAACAGTTATTCGTTGGATCCAAAAATAATCCTCTATTTGTCCAAAAATATTGATAATCTGATTATAGATAAAGATTCTAGGAACTAACGGTGGTTCAAGTGTTGCACCAAAAATTCTATCAAGTGAGGGGTCTACATCAAAACCTCATAGCGTCTTTAACAGGAGTTTTTTACTTAACAAAGACCTTAACATATTAAGGACTCTTATTAGAGGAAAAAAATGGTTATCTATTTTTTTCGGGAAGGATTCCACGATTAAAATAGAAAAGAAAGTAGATAAAATTTGGTCTCACCGTCTCAAATTATGTGATTCTTATTCTTTTCCATTTTTTTTAATTTATTTTTTAAATGCACATATTAAAGTAGATATTAGTGGACATGTTAAACTATAACTTGTAATAAAATACTTGGTAGAAATACTCGAGTTGAATCTAATATAAGGCATGTAAAAGGACATGTTATGTTTGGAGAAAATAGTAATCTCATTGTCATTAATGCTGTTAAAATTTTGTTTAGATCAAAGTCATTAACGTGTATCACTAGTGAATCAGTTCAAGTGCAACAACGTGCTATAAATTTGGTAAAGAATCAATCAGCGAAATAAATAGAGGATCAACAAGGTAATTGATTTCTTGACATGTGCATTATTGATTTTTGGAGTGATGTAGTGACAAAGAGTGTTTGTATTCAAGAATATAGGAATGAAGTCCTTGTGTAATATAAGGATATTTTTTTTATTTCTCACCATTTTTATTCGGATTAATTGCTGAAATTAACCATGTAATATACCCAAAATCTGAAAAAGGACCTTGCAAAATAAAAAATAAAAACGCAAATTTTAACCTTGTTATTTGATATTCTTATTATTTATGACCCTGTAATATATGTGAAGTCCAGAAAAGTGATATGCAAATAGAATTTTTTCATGATTTTTTCCACACATAATTAGGACGTTAAAATATGTCTTTCCACAAATAAAAATCAATTATTCAACCATACAAAATTAATTATAAATTTTTAAAGCGTCAAAAACTCAAAACAAAACAACTGAAATCTCGACCTAGAAATTCAATTTTGAGTTGATTGTTTGCAAAGGCATCTATAAAAATACCTTAAAAGGATCTTCAAAGTTTCTTAGCATTTTGAAGTTGTTTCGATCTTTTTTTTATTTTTCAATTAAAATGTGTAAAATTGCAATTTTGTTTCGAGTAAGCGTATACTCTATGTCGGTAATTTTCTAGGTATGGTTAGAATATCATAAAAACCTTCACAATGAAATTTTAGAGTTTTTTAACGAGAAACAAATTAATATGAATTGTTTAAAAAAGGTCATGTTTTAACGTCCTAAACATGCCTGGAAAAAATCATTAAAAAAGTTATAAAATAAAAAATAAAAAATATCAACATCTAGGTCATTTTTTGGACCATATGTATACTATAGTAGGAAAAAAAAAATAGGAAGAATATCAAATTACAAGGTTATCGTATGTTCTTTCAAAAAAAAAAAAAAGGTTATCATATGTGTTTTTATTTCAGAGGGTCATTTTTCAGACATCGCGTATATTATAGGATCAAATTGAACAATTGTTTCTTTTTATTCTAATGGGTTTAGATTTATGTCCCGTTAAGTATTTTGTTTTTCTTTTTTCATAAATGAATTTCTAGATTATATAAATATATATTTGATTTTGCATTAAAAAAAACAAATAGTTTTTAATGAAAATGTCTAAAATAACGTAAATATATAATTAATCATTTACAATAAATATTGAGTAGTAATTATACTTTTGAAATATTTAATATTTAAATAGAAAAAGTAAAATAAATGAATAAATAAATCTATAATTTATTAACACTGATTATTGAATGTAATTTTTTTGGGAATAATAATCTAAGAATTTATGTTTTGACTTTTTAGAAAAATAATTTTTTATTCTTATTTATTAAAAAACATTAAAAATAATTGAATGATAGCGTGTATTATTAAAAATAAGTATTAATGTATCTGGTCTTCATTGTAAACGAGATACATTAATTATTCAATGTACCTAACAAAAGAATTTTTTTCTTATATATAGGACCGAAGTATATCTATATATAATAGTCAAAGTATTAAATAAATGAAAAAAGTATTTTTTGAATATGAATATTGTAATATATTTAATGGTCTTTTCATTTATTTTAGTGTTAAATATGTTTTTAGTCTTTACATTTTGTGTCCTTTGAAGAAGTCCCGACATTTCATTAAATGTTTTTAAAATCCTCACATTTTATCTCCGTTATCAAAATTAGTCATTGGTGTTAATTCTCTAACGAAATGCTGATGTGGCAGTTAGTGGGTTCCAATTATTTTAAGGTTAAATATGTTTTTGGTCCCTACATTTTGCATCATTTTGAAAAATAATCCTTACATTTTAATAAATGTTTTTAAAATCGCTAAAATAATATGAATTATTCTTAAATTTTGTTTCTTTATTTAATCTTTTATGCATTAATTCAAATTTTATTTCATTAATTTATTTTTTTCTTTAATTTATATTTTATAGAAAACGTTAAAAAGTAGTCAAAAGAAACGCATCCAATTAAATAATTTTGTCAATATTATCGAAATTTAGTCTATAAATTTCAAAGACCTACAATGTTCAGTCATTGCATTTTCGTTTTAGTGGTAACACCATAAATCGAATGGAAATTATTTTGTCTCTTATTCCTTTCTTCATTGCAATGTTCTTCTTCCATTCTTCATTGGCTTCTCTTGTCTCTTTACCAATGAAAAATTCTGAAAACCAAAACAAATCACCTGAAGAAAATAAAACCGATTCACCTGATAACCTTCCAGAGAATATTGTTCAAAATATTTTCACTTTCCTACCAATAAAAAATGCAATTGTAATTGCATCAACCGTGTCTCCTAGGTACAAAAGTTCATGGCGTTATAATCGTCGATTCTTGTTTGATAGTGACTTCCATTCGCGATACAGTCAACCAGATTTGGCAGCAATGGTTGATCATTTATTCAATTCTCACAAAGGTGACGAAATCAAAACATTTAAGTTACACATCGATTCCATTGGAATCGAAGCTTTGCTTAAAAGATGGTTATATATATGTACTGAAAAAAATCTAGAAGATCTTGAGTTGCATCTTTACCAACCTGGTTTCACGGTTGAATTTAGTGTTTTTAACGCACTTCACAAATTAAAAACACTAAAATTAGTTAATTGTGCAATTCAGTTAATCGAGGTTCCGAGTGGTTTGCAATTTCTGCAAACACTAAGTCTGTGTAACCTCCATATTACCGAAGATATGTTTGATGTGTTGATTGAGCATTGTAAAATGCTTGAAATTATTGATTTGATTAAATGCTCTACAATTAATAATCTCAACTTAAATGCTAGAGAAAATAAACATTTCAAAAAATTGAGACTTGTTGAATGCCCAAACTTGGAAAAGATTGAAATTGATTCACCAACTCTTCGTTCAATTTTTTATCATGGAAATTTTTGTACTGTTCGAATTGCTGAAGGGATGAAATTGTATGAGGCTTTCTTTTACTTTATACCATCCACACACTACATTCAATCCACTCCGCTGGAAGCTCTAGTCAAAGATCTCTCTAATGTTTCCATTCTCACAACTACACCTCTACTTATTGAGGTAAATATACATGTTTGTTTAGTATACTTAATTACATTTAATTCTTTACTATTTCATTTAATTTCGTAAAGATTATAGCATGTTATACATTTATTATTATCACCATTTGATGCCCCATTTTAGGGTGTGGCTGGGGTATTACAAGGAGCTCAATATTGTTTTGAGAATCTGCTGGAGCTTCAATTGTTTACGGATGAGGCAGTGTTTTGCAATCCATATGACATATTCATGTTTCTGAAAAATTGTCCATCCTTGGTGAAACTTTTCATTGATGTGAGTACTGTCTATTCATTCTTAACTAACTAGACAATAATATCTATAAATTTATTTTTGATTGAATGAATCTAAAGTCTAACTGTATTTCTTTTTTAAGATTCATATTTATTAGATACATCTCAAACAATCCACGATAATTTTCTTTTGGTGTCACATAGTACCTATGACGGTCAAGCCTTCACGGGCTAACTGAGTAATTCTAACAACTTAAAATTGTTTGTTATATTGATTTTTTCCTAATTTTAAGTTTGAAGTAAACTCTACAATAATGATTGAAAAATAAAGCTAAATATGAAAGGTGAAGAAAAAATAGACACATGCTATTACCATTGAAGTAAAACCATTATTTATAAATAAAGATTGAAAAATAATGATTTTTTTTTATTTAAAAAAAAAAAACATAGCACATACTGCAAATCTAGAATTTTTTTTTTTATTGAACCCGACTTATAATAAAACTATATAATTGTAATATTGAAGCATACTTTTGATCTCTCGAATAATTCATATTTATTTTTTTTTTTTATCTTGAGTCTAACTTTAAACTATATATGCAGCTAAATGATTACATATTTGACCTTGGAATGTATTGGAAATTGAACCAGCAGCCTCTACTTAACAACTGTAATCACAAATTTACTCAGCTCAAAGTTCTGGTGATAAGGAGTTTTAAGTTTCTTCCTTCAGAACTTGAGTTGGTAAAGATAGTTTTGCAAAGAGCAACAATTTTGGAGAGGTTGACTTTAATTTCACAAGAGAGTGATGGTAGTAGCAAGTTTGAAGGAGAAGATGTAGCAAAATATGTAAAACTTTTCGGTTCTTGGGCAGCATCAACAAGGGTCATAATAAAGTACGTTGATAAGAGTTTTGACAATCCAACCCATCCAAAACGTTGGCTTCATACAGATGCAAATTGAGTTTGGTGTTATAATGGCACTGTGCCAATTTAGCATTATATGTGCTTGCTTATTTTATGGTGTTTTTAGTATTACAAACAATTATATATTTCAATGTTAAACTTGTTATGTATTCTTCTTTATATTTTTTTTTTACTTTGATGACTAGCTTCTTTTTCATTCATCCATACTTTTCCCCCTTCTAGGCTATAACGATGAAACACAAGTTAGGAAGATACAAAGTGTCTTAAGACTCATTTGGAGACACTATGTTTACAAATTAGTTAATGATCCGAGCTTAAAAACTTAATGAAATTAAGGTCGAATCGTTCAAGAGAATCCGAATTTCAATACTGATTTAATAATTTATTCATTATATTTTACTTAGTTTCAGTCTGCCTCAAATTACTGAGACCTGGAACCGTAGAACTAAGATAGAAAATATATAGCTTATAGTTTTTCATTAATAATCAAAGTCAAAATATAAAGAGGTGCATCATTAAAGATATGGAGACCAACTAAGACAGTGACCTCTCGAACTAGAGAGTAAGCAACCTCATTTGCTTGACTCCGACTAAACTCTACCTTAGAGTTTTTAAATTAAAGTTCACAACTTCTATGACACTCCTCCACTATTGCTCCAAATTCAGGTATATCATTTATACCTCTATTGAAGTAATATACAACCTTTTTTGCATCCAACTCAAAATCCACATTTGTAAGTTGTAGTTCAAGCACCCATCGGATAACATGTGAGAGTCCTAGAGCTTCTCCAACATCTGTTGAGCAAACCGGATTCAATCACATTGTTTTTGTTCTTATAAAGTTTACAGCCTCATCCCGAATGCAAAAACCAAAACCAACACAATTTAAATCATCCAAAAACGACACATCAAACATTTTAGCCTACCATGAACATATTTCTGCCACCAAGCCTACACAAGTTGCACAACATTATTCTCAACCTCTGTTAGTTGTACATATGCGCTCGACCCAACTGATACAACAACCAATCCACCCTGCTGCCTTTTTATGTTCGCTTCTGTACATTTAAATAACAGCCGCCTCGTGCGCTCCAAAATGGCATGTGTTGTTTCTGTAACATTCTACCATAACCGTAAATTGCGGCTTTTCCACAAACTTCAAAGTACCCTTGCAAACAACTGAGCTTGAGCATGTGACAACTCTTGTAACAATGCAAAAATGGTTGCAGTTGTTATGTTATTATTTAGCATTACCGAATTCACCTTGCTTAGAAGCAAATTGTCTTGCCAAACTTTCCTTGCTCGCGGGCAATCAAACAACACATGACTCACATCTTTATAACTTTCTTCACACGTAACACACTAAGATATGTAATTAACCCCTTTGTCCAGTAACTGCGCTCGTGTCGGTAAGCACCCCTACAAACTCTCCAAACCATATTTTTTACTTTCGAGAAGACTTTAAGCTTCCATATACTAGACCAATTACCCAGATGAAACAAATGAGAATTATCTGCTATATTTTCCATACACAATATGTACGCACTTCTAACATAATAATGCCCTTTTTCTCAACTCTTCAAATTAATTTATCCTCTTCAACTTGACGAAAAGGAAGAGCTTTAAGAATTTTCTAAATAATGTGTTGATCAAAATAGTAATTAATCAAATGATAATTCCAATTATTATTATTGTGATCAATGAGAGAATGAACTCTTGCTTGCTGGATTACCTCGCTTGATTGTCCTACACCCGAGATACAACCTCCATTTTTTTAGCCAAGGCGCTTCGAAAATTAGGATATTTATACCATTCTTGATTTTCCATCTGACACCTTCACAGACAACCCCTTTTGCACTAAAAAATTTTCGCCACACAAAAAGGTACACACTTGCTAACTTGGACTTTCATGTTTTTTTTATTGGTTTAAATTAGCAAATCATCTTTTTGCACTAAAAATGCTTCGCCACACGAAAAGGTACACATTTGCTAACTTGAACCTTCATGTTTTTTTGCTGGTTTAAATTAGCAAACCACACACACATATAATAATGTTATGTTGTTGGTGTTATTAAAAAAAAAAAAAGAATTTCTATTATTTTTGTTATATTATTGTTGTTAATATGAAAAGATAAATATGGTTTATTAAATTTGTTATATTTGAAAATCACATATATCTATACATATAATATTAATCTATATCAAAAAATTTATATAAAATATTATTTGTAATATACACATAAATTTGATAAAATATCTTGATAATATACACACATTAGCGCAATAAAAAATGAAAAGCCGCACATATGTGTGCTCGTCTTTTTGCGCTAGTATATTAGAATGTAAGTTATAAAAAAAAAGTAACACTTTGGTGTGATTTTATTTGATTACGTGTAAAAAGAGTTTTACATCATTTCTTGGTGCATAGAAATTATTCTCAAGAAAATACTTCATACTCCCTCCGTCCCAATTTATTAGAATAAAATAAATTCACGCTTATTAAAACAATAAAAACATAGTAGTTTGAGGTATAATTTTTTGTGATTTTCTTGGAATAAGTTTTATAGGAAAAACAATTCTTATTGATTAATGATTATGGAGAGAATAGAAAGTAGATAAAATTAAATGTAATTTATATTTAATTTTATTTTGGAAAAGATGATTTTTTTGTAATAAAAATTTATCCTTTTTACTTATATTTTGGGATAAAGAAAATGACATTTTTTTTTTGCACGAAGAGAGTACTTAATTAAAAAATTATATATATAAAAAAAAACCTTTAAACCTTCACCATTTTTTTTTTCTTGTCAAAGTAGGTTGCAATGGCGAACCCAGAAGCAAAGCTCGAAACTTTCTTGCAGTGGCTACAGGTTTGTTAACTTGGTTTGTAATTTAAGGCCTAATGGTAAAACATGTTAAGCCTTTATACCATTCGATGGTGAATTTTCAAAATGGTTTTTTTGCATAGTTTTGAATGTTGATTTGGTTTTGAATTCAGGCAAATGGGGTGGAGCTACGAGGTTGCAATATCAAGTACTGTGATTCCAGAAAAGGGTTTGGCATATTTTGTGATAAAGATGTTTCTGATGGTAATCATGTACTAATATCAATATGAATGGATTTTATTGTAGTTGGAGTTTGTTACTGGTTAGCATATAATTTTGTTATTGTCATTGTTTTGAATTGGATATAATAGTATGTACGAGTTAGGACCTAACTCAACTGATGATGCCTATATTGTTAGGCTGGAAATTCGAACCCGGGACTTCGTAGTCGTGTGTTTCAGTGGTACTTGCCACTTCGTCTATAGACAAAAAAATGGATATAATGTGAAATTCTATTAATGCCATTTTATTGCAATATTGGATACTGAATTTAGGTCCTGTCTGGATATACAACTTAATTAAGTGTTTATAGCATAAGCGCTTATTGTATAAGTGCTTATGTATAAGATATTTCGATAAAAAAAGATAAAACAACTGATTTTGATAAAAAGCTATTTTCATATAAGCTATAAGCTATTTTCATATGCTATGAACTTATCGAAATAAACTGAAAACAACTGATGGACATGTCATAAGTTGTTTTCAGAAGCTCTCCTAAACAGTATCACATGTGCTTATGACAATAAACAAGCTCAAACAAGTCAATTCAAATAGCTTCATACCCATCTTGGCTATGAAGCAAAAAAAAAAGTCATTCTTCAGAAAACAGCAAAAGTTTGAGACGCTGATCGCTAAATGTTCTTATGCGAAACATTTTAACCCTGAACAGTGTTTATTGCTATGTGCCTTACTTTTTGAAAACAGAGAAAGTAATTTTGGTTTTCTTTGAAAAAAGGGATTTTGTTGGTTGTTCCACTAGAATTATCAATTACTCCAATGAGGGTATTGCAAGATCCTTTTCTAGGACCAGAATGTAGAGCATTGTTTGAAGAAGGAGATGTAGATGACAGGCTCTTAATGATGTTGTTATTGACGGTGGAGCGTTTGCGCAAGGATTCTCTATGGAAACCGTATGTATGGTTTATTTTGTTTTACTTTTATGGTTCAGAACTTCAGATTGTGTTGGGAGTTTCACTCACTTGTGGAGATGCTGAAATTTTAACAGGTACCTTGATATGCTTCCAACCACTTTTGGAAATACACTTTGGTTTAGTGAAGAGGAACTTCAAGAGCTAAGAGGAACAACATTATATCGTGCAACTGAATTACAGGTAATATACATGATGAAGTTCATCTTTTGATACCATTAACCAATTTGAGTAAACCTGTATTTTACTAGCTAATTTAAATACACTGCATTATTAATAAAACATGCTGGTTGGCCAGTGGTCATCCATGTGTTGGTTTCTATGCTTTATGTGTTTCCCGAAATTTTAAAAAACAATCTGTGTGAAGTTATGATTGCTCTCTTCTGAGCTCTGAAGCTCTATTCTATTTCCTTCCTTGAAAAAAATAGTTAATTTAAAGCGGTCGTCTGCAGTATACTTTTTTAGTAATCACTGAATGATATAGTGTTGTGAAATAGCAGCTATAGCTGCGTTATATCATAGAGATATTTAAACAAATTGCTATTGTTCCACGATACGTTATTTACTACAAAGTGTTGTTATATAGAGTCAATTGCGGCGCTATATCGCTGTGGCATATCAGAATTAAAGAATCCGCTATTTTCCGCGATTGACAACACTAGAATGTTATATGAGGAGTATGCACTAGAATGTTATATAGAGTCAAAGTCAACATTACCTAAAAGCCAAACCTAGCTATTCTAATATAATCTCCATGGTGTAATGGGTATGTAGCTTTTATTTATGGCTTTTTTGAACCTTTCAGGCAAACAGATTTAGGCAATTGCGATAGAACGAGATGTCATTTCTGGCATTAACTTGTTTCCATTGTATTTTGAAGTATTTGATGACTGTCTTGTCTTGCAGAAGAAAAGCCTGTTGAATTTGTATGAAACTAAAGTGAAGGATATAGTAAAGAAACTTTTGACTCTTGACAGCGATTCTGAGAAGTATGTGTTTGGTAAAATTGTTTTTTTGTTTTTGTTTTTGTTTTCTAGTTTATGTTTTTAAGTGGTTTATTTGTATTTGACATAGACCTGTTAAAATTTTGACATCTTAAAGTTTGATTTAATTATTGTTAGGTTTATGTCATTCATGTTAATTTGGTTTTGAAAATGAGAACTACGATTTTGAAAGTATAATTTACCAGTACGTTCACTGCTTCACTTTATATGAAAACCATTATTGCACTAAATATACTAAATAACTAGTTATTACTCATTTTTTAAGTTTATACGTTCAAGGCTATATACCTTCTCAACTACCTTCAGGATGATAAATTGAAACGTGTTTTGTAGATATTGCTTTCTAACTGCAATTTTATAAGTTTCAAACATACATTTACGATGGTTCTCTTGTGTATGCCCTGTTTTTCCAGAGAGGTGTGCTTTGAAGATTTCCTTTGGTATGTACTTCTAGTGAACTTGTATATGAGTATGACTTCAACTAACTCCTTGGAGGTTGATATCCGACTTGCATTCATGCTAGGGCAAATTCAGTATTTTGGAGCCGTGCTTTGAACACTCCATTGCCTCGTTCTTATGTATTTCCTGAGATGCAAGATGTTCATCAGAGTTGCACTCCAAAAGCTGATGAAAATGGTTAGTCCATCTCTCTCTCTCTCTCTCTCTCTCTCATTTTTGTGTTTAACTGATTTCCTGTAAAGATTGTCTCCTGTGATGTGTCCAGTGGATGGGTCTCCGTTTAGTATTTCTCTGATTTTTTTTGGTTAAAATTGATATTAAAGTAAGGAAGTTATATTGCAGGAAGCCAAGTCACAAAATCTGACGATCTAACCAAGGAAACTACACATAGCACAGTGCAAGGAGATACTGTTTGGGTTGAGGGTCTTGTACCTGGCATTGACTTTTGCAACCATGGTAAATTGTTGCTTGATGCTCTAATATTTCACTTTACTATGTGCTTTCAAAATGCTTTCCTTGTTTTTTCATTGATTGGGATCTGATTTTTTGCCCCTTGATATATTTTTTATATGATACGTATTCTTAGACCTTCACTAAACACCTTATAAATATTGGTCATTAATTTCTTGCACAGCATCATAGTCCTTATGATCAAACAGCTGATATTTCTAATATATACATACATATACATATACATGCATGTCTGGATTTGTGGCCGGCTAAATTACTTTTCTTGCCATATACGGTAGTATGGTAGATATATCAAATGCCTCATGAGAATATGTGATTTACCTTGATTACATGGCCAATCAGATTTGAAGCCAATAGCAACATGGGAAGTTGATGGAACTGGCTTAACAACAGGAGTTCCTGTCTCCATGTATCTTCTCTCCGGTAACATTCTTTTTATGCGTTTTTAGTCTTGCACGTGTATTTGACTTAATTGAATTTCTAACTTAATTTCATTTTGGTTTCTCTCCTTCCATTTAAACAGTTTCATAAAATCACATTTCATGAAATTATTCCCCTTTAATTCATTGTTTTCTTGGCTGTAAAGCTGCTCAAAGTCCCTTGCAGATTGATCGAGAAATTTCCATTAGTTATGGCAACAAGGGAAATGAGGTACTTTATATGGTCCCATGATTGAAAAACAAAACACAATTTTTATTCTATGGTTTACTTTTCTCTTTTCTTCTCTTCTTTTGATTGAGCATTGTTGAATGAGTGAGAGCATAGGCATAATATTGTGAATCGTCTCAACTATACAGCAAAGTCGATTTTATATAGGCTTACAACAATAAATACAAAATAAATAAACGAGATATTATTCCTATTTAGATGATATGACATGATGCAATATGCCTGTACAACAAATATATAGATTTCAATATATTTTCATCAAGCACCAATATGATATGATGCTATCAAAGAGGTATGCAAGGGAAACATACGGCTTACCATATGAGTTTTCCACGTGCTCAGTTCTGGTTCAATGCTTTGTTGGCTGTTTATTCAAATTGACTGAACAAAAGGTTTAATAGAACTGGATCCATAATTTACTGATCAATAAAATTCCATCAAGGCATTGGATCATACACTAGGCCTTTTAGCTTACTGGACTCGCTATTTGAAATTTTGAATACATGCTTGCGTATGATATTTTACTAAATGCATGAGCCCAGTGGAACTCTGTTCTGTTGAAGGCAGATGTGTAAGTTGCTTTGAAGCTTATTTCAAGTGTTAACATGGTTTCCATATTTTTCCACTTGATGCAGGAACTTCTATATCTGTATGGTTTCGTCATTGATGGTAACACAGATGACTACCTCATGGTAATGGCTTACACTTGTATCCTGTGCACCAAGACTAAAATTTATACCTAACATATTACTTCCATTCCTTAGTTGTTTCTGTTGACATGATTCAGTTTCTGTTGTCCCTCAGGTCCATTATCCTTCAGAAGCAATCAATACTATTTCTTTTTCAGAGTCTAAAAGCCAGCTTCTTGAAGTGCAGGTATGCCAATAATTTGACTTCAACTTTATGCAATTCTTTTAAGTAGAATATGATTTATTTTAGGCTTAAATATGTAAAACGTCCCTGTAATTTCGCGTGTTTTTGCAAATCGTCCCTGTATCTTTTTTGTTTCAAAATCATCCTAAGTTACTAGCCGTTTGCAATTCGTCCCTCCCGTTAACTCCCGTTACAAAAACGTTGTGGTGGCAGACGGAGACACACGCGGCGAAGTGTGAGTTGGCAAAAGCTTGCTTATGTGTCAAGAGAGATGATGAGTGGTTAGAAAGGAGGGACCAAAACCAAAAACGCAAAATTGCAGAGGGATGAAATTAAAAAAACTTACATTTTGTTCATTCCTCTCCCTCTATTTTTTCTTCTTCATCTCCAACCCCAATTAAAACTCTACCATCTTAAGCATTAACATATTTTAGTCTGCAAGTACCAAGCATCACTCACATGTTAAACCACAACAGGAACATAAATAAACCCATTTTTCCCATTTAGTGTTAAACCCAAACCCAAAAATTCATAAATCCTCAAACAAGACAGATCCAAAAGCACCCTTTTGTTCATGCAACAACTCAAAAATCCAACACATACACGTTTTAATTCATCCAAAAGGGTAGTCGATTCCACAAGAAAAACCAAATTTTGGAGGAGAAACTTGAAAGGAGAAATTGTGAGTAAGTGAGTTAACTAGAGATGGGTGAAAAGGAACCGTTTACTTGCAAGATTCGAGAATGTCCCACAAATTATTGACCCCCATTGTTGTAATGGAGAATGAGTGATTGTTCTACAGGTTTGAGAGGGATAATTTCAGAGTATCAAATCTCAAACGCTTGATCCAAAAGTACACCTAGATGTGCAATGTTTCTTCTTCTCCTTTCCTTCCATGATTCTTTTTCTTGTTTCAATAGAAAAGAAAGAAAAAGAAGTAGATATTTGCAATTCGTTCAGCCATGTTTCTGTTGGTGATTCCCCATGTTACTTCTCTTTTTGAACCCATTCAACAACACACTCAGCTCACCCTTCTTTTCTATTCTTCTCATGAAATCAATGAATTCAAGTGGTATCATGAGCCTTTACCTAGTGTGAAGTGTTCTTGATTTTGGGGAGAAAAACTAAGAATATGTTGATGCACTCTTATCATCAAAAATCCAACACATACACATTTTTAACTGGGATTGGAGATGAAGAAATTGGGGTTGGAGATGAAGAAGAAAAAAATAGAGGGAGAGGAATGAACTAAATTTACTTTTTTTTTTTTTTAATTTCATCCCTCTGCAATTTTGCGCTTTTGGTTTTGGTCCCTCCTTTCTAACCACTCATCATCTCTCTTGACACATAAGCAAGCTTTTGCCAACTCACACTTCACCACGTGTGTCTCCGTCTGCCACCACAACGTTTTTGTAACGGGAGGGCCGAATTGCAAACGATTGGCAACTTACAAGGATGATTTTGAAACAAAAAAAGATACAGGGACGATTTGCAAAAACACGCGAAGTTACAGGGACGTTTTGCATATTAAAGCCTTTATTTTACCTATTTGATATTATCTATTGTTTTAAAGCTTCCCTCTTTTGTAAATTCAGTTTCTGTTATTTTGGTTTTGTTTACAGAAGGCTGAAATGAGATGTCTTTTACCCAAAACTCTGCTGGATAATGGATTTTTTCCATCAGGCACCGAAAACAGTGGAGAAAATAACAAGAGCAACAAAGTTTGCAAATATAGTTGGAGTGGTCAGCGCAAGACTCCATCTTATGTAGACAAGCTTGTTTTTCCTGAGAAATTTATGGCTACCTTGAGGACCATAGCCATGCAAGAGGATGAGCTTTTCAAGGTTTCGTCAATGCTTGAAGAGGTGCAGTTTCTATGCAATATATTTTTTAATGGTTCAGTTACTTAGCTCCAGCCTTAGTCACTGAAACTGCATTTCTATCTCAAGATATACCACATACATGATACCCTTTTTCATCACTTGTCTATTGCAAGTGATATGATTTTTTCTGCTATTTGGATAAGCAACTTAATTAACCACTTGTAACATAAGTGCTTATCATATAATTGATTATGCCAGTAGATGGAAAAAGCTAAACTTAGCTAACCCAAGCAGACTATTGATATGTAATACTCTGCTTTTTGCCATCAGGACAGCATATGAAAATTGTATGATGCATTTATCTTTCAAAGACAAAATAGACCGGGCAATTTTGTTTTCATTTGGACTATTTAGTTTCAATTTCATCAGAATTCAACATTAATACAATTTTTATTCTGTCACATGAAGCTTGTTGGACCTGAAGGGGAGAGACAATTATCAGATATAGATGTCCAGTCAGCAATATGGGAGGTTTGCGGTGATTCTGGAGCTTTACAATTGCTAGTTGATCTTCTTCATGTCAAGTGAGTGGCAGGAATTACATAACAACTATAACAGTTGATTGTATATATATTAATCGTTAACTATAACCTAAAATATATTTAGTGTCTAAATCCTACACTACATGCTTCTTTGCAACTTGATTATGCAAATGAAGTTGAATGTTCTTTTTTATATCCGATGCACCATTTCACTTATTGAAGAAAAAAGGACAAACTAGAGTATCAACATTGATGTATCTTGTGTGCAATGCCTAATTTGCTTTCATATATTCACTGCATTTAAGGTTAATGGACCTTGAAGAGCATTCTGGAACAGAGGAAAATGACTTTGAATTGCTCAAGAAGGCCCTTATCATTGATAGCCAGGAAGATAGCAAACAGTATGCAATTATAAATTTTCATAAGCTCTGCAATTGCATGATATCTATAATCATCATTTTTCACCCTAAGTAAAACTTGCATTTCTCACTAATTTTCCTACAATATATTGATGTCTTTGTAATACCTTTTTATTAATTTCCTTTAAGCAGAATGGCAAATGACTCAGAGGAAACAACGTTGATGACTAGAAACAAATGGTCTGCTATTGTATATAGACGAGGTCAAAAGCAGCTAACTCGATTATTCTTGAAAGAAGCAGAACATGCTCTGCACTTATCGATGAGCGAAGAGATGGCTGTTCCTTGATAACCATGTCACATTGTAAAGTTCCTCTTGTTACCTGATCTTTAGTCCAAGTTAGATTTTTATTCATTGTCAATTCAGTTCTTGGCAGTTTACATGATTGTTCGAAGGGTTATTTAGCTCCAATTTTTTAGTGTTGAAAGTTGATTCTTAAAAATGTCTGTGACATCTATAATTCTTATACTCTATTCGCACGCCCTTAATTGGGGTGAAAATGAAGTTTTTATGATAAACAAATAATATGAAGAACTTATTCTTGCTCTACCAAACTAATGTTGCCAAAGAGTTTGAATTTTCTTGAGCAATTCATTTAAACATTTATTGTTCAATACATCGATGATCATTAGATTGAGATTAGATGGCGCAGAAAGCTAATGAATTGATTCCTTCAAACTCAAAATACCGAGTTTGAAATTTGGTCCCTTTGATCTTGATCCAATAGTCACTAATGTGTTCACAATGTGAATTTGTGGAATTTGTGACAGCAACAAAGTTAAATCTTTTAGAAACAATTGTGTTATTTTGACATTGAGATCCATACACCGTATATGACATAGTTCGCATTTATCTTTGGCTTACTTTTTTTTTTTTTTTTATCTTTTACAGCTTAAAAACATTTGAAATACACAAAATAATCAAAAGAAAATTGTATTTGGCATCACAATTTCGATGTCAAAAGATAATTTATCTATAAAAGGTAAATTTTAACAAAATATTAGGAGGTCTCTTTTGGTATAACTCATTACTTTTTCATCATATAAAAAAAAATCTTATTTGTAACAAAAAAGAACACATCCTTGAGTCGGAGATGATGCCCTGACTCAAGGCAAGATTAATTTTCACGTACTCATATTAATTTAAGTAAAAAAATAATAATGAATTAGCTATCTCTTTGTACAACCGTAGAGATTAATCTTTTCAACTAAGTAGAACCACAATAGATTTAGCTCTATTGCATTATCAGGATTGAGTTTGACCTTACAACATCTCTTTAAACTCAAAGATATCTCTTATCATCTCATCCAAGTGTTTTTTTTAATAATTTTGTATTTATGTATTTTAGAAGTGCATAAAAAAAAATTGTTAAAAAAAAAGGTGCCTAAATATATGTGAACCATTTATTATTTTGGGTTAAATATGTTTTTAATCCTTACATTTTGTGTCCATTTAAATAATACTCCCTACATTTCATTAAATGTTTTTAAAATCCTCACATTTTATCCCCGTTATCAAAATTAGCCTCTGTTGTTAATTCTCTAAGGGAATGTTTTTAAGTCCGTGTTGTTAATCAAGCAAAATATAAAATATTTATCAAGTAAAATTAATACAAATTTTGAAAAATATAAAATATTATAGAAACTTATGGTGTGTTTGGCCTGACTTTTTCTCAACTTCTCTTCTACTTCAAAGAAGAAGCAGGGTCAAACAGTATTTTGGGTGTGTTTGGCCTAGCTTTTTTGAGGTTTAGAAGCTACTTTAAAACTAAAGTTGAAAATAAGAACTTTGTAAATTAAGTTAAAGTTGTTTGGTATTAGCTATATTTTTTATAGGTTCAAAAAATAACTTTAAGCCTAAAAAGTTTGGTAATTTAGTTTTTTCACTTATAATTTTCTTTATTAGTTATCATAATTGAATTAAGCATTTAACTAATCGGTTTTTTTGACAAATGCATTTAATTAATAGGTATTATCACTATTTTTATACATATGCATCTAATTATTGATAGAGATATTTCACATGCACCTAATTTAACACGTTCATATAACTTCATATCACCAGGTGAATATTGTTTTTTTTTTTTTACACAAACGAGCTAACTATTGGTGGAAATATGTTCTTTATACAATTTTGTGAAATATTTTATACAGGAACAAGTATAACAAAGTGATCTCTCAAAAAAAAAAAGTATAACAAAGTGACTAATATATGGTAAAATATTATTAGATATATAAGTAGAGAAATTTTTACACCAATACAAATCCTTTATAAATTAAATTACGAAATTTCTTATAAAATTCTATTTTAATGTATTAAAAAACCTATCTAAAAAATGGACAATGAATTTCATCAATTCAACCAGTGAATTAAAACTTTTTATTTATTTGAAAAATTGAAAATAAAAAAGAAAATATTAATAATATATGTATGAATAAATAAAAAAATTAAAAAGACATAATAAGATATAAAAATATAAATCTAAAAATAAATAAATTTAGCAAGATAAAAGAAATACGCACACAAAATAAGAGAAGGAAGAAAAGGTGCTGATAAATAAAATTGAATAAAAGATGTTATTGAATTAAAGTGGGGAATCAAACATAAAATTAAGACTAATAAAATAACAAAATGAGTTTGCTGGGAATCGAAGATGGAGGTAGAGGTTAATGCTCCGCATAAGTTTGTTTAAAGTTCATTTCAACAACTTCTATAATAGCTTCCTTAACAAAACTCTTTCGAAAAAAAGTCACTTATATTTTACAAAGAAAAATTCAATTAAAGGAGCTATTACAGAAGTTGTTAAAAAAGTCACTAAAAACATCCCCACAAAATACAATTTATTAAACAATCCTTCAAAATTATAATGTTATTGAATGCCACGTGTTTTTTTTAATTAAAAAGAATTTTAATTGAATACCACAAAATTGTTTTTAAATTTTAAAAAATATTGATTGAATACCACAAGACTTATTTAGATTAAATAAAAATGTTAATTGAATAACTCATTACTTCTTCATCATATAAAAAAAAAATCTTATTTGTAACAAAAAAAGAATAGATCCTTGGGTCGGAGATGATGCCCTCACTTAAGGCAAGATTAATTTTCGCGCACTTCATATTAATCTAAGTATAAAAAAAAAAATGAATTAGCTATCTCTTTGTACAACCGTAGAGATTAATCTTTTCAACTAAGTAGAACTGCAATAGATTTAGCTCTATTGCATTATCAGGATTGAGTTTGACCTTACAACATCTCGTTAAACTCAAAGATATCTCTTATCATCTCATCTAAGTGTTTTTTAATAATCAGTTGTATGTATGTATTTTAGAAGTGCCTAATTTTTTTTTTGTTAAAAAAAAATGCCTAAATATATGTGAACCGTTTATTATTTTGGGTTAAATATGTTTTTAATCCTTATATTTTGCGCCCATTTAAAGAATACTCCCTACATTTTATTAAATGTTTTTAAAATCCTCACATTTTATTTCAGTTATCAAAATTAACCTATGTTGTTAATTTTCTAACCGAATGTTGTTAAGTCCGTGCTGTTAATCATCAAGCAAAAGATAAAATATTTATCAAGTAAAATTAATACAAATTTTGAAAAATATAAAATATTATAGAAACTTATAAATAAAAGGTTTTAAGGGCAATAGTTAAGAAAACTGTAAAATAAAAAATAAAAAAAATATTGTTTTAAAAATATAAGTTTTACTTTCGATAAAGTAATTATTACACATTAGATTTATAGAAAGTTTTTTATTTTGGTTGCTTATTCATGAAAGTAGTATAGTCCTGATCAGCGAAAACAGAAAACCGTCTCGGAAGGTTGTTGACCATCCTTTGAATTGGAATGTTTGGTACCATTTTCAGTGTTTTCCACTTTTTACAGCATCAAACCATTTCGTCACACATCTTGCAAGTACGAGGTAATAATTTCACTTCATCTTACATTTATTTTTTTTTTGACAAAACTTCATCTTATATTTTATTAATCTCTTCTGTTTCCTTCAACCTTCTTCGCATATTTTCTAAAGAGATATCTGGTTTTGTTTTGTTTTGTTTGGTTCCTTTTTTCTTCATATTCTGCTGTTTGCCAAAGTTGAAATCTTCATATGTTTGATTATGTGGTGACTAAAATTGCTTTTAAATTCATCGTTTTGGTTAAAAATGAGTTAAATGTAAAACTAGTCATGTTTGGATATATTTATGTAAAAATGAGTTGACCAATACACTTTAGGACGTATTTACATAAACATGGTTTGGGCAAGTGGAGAGAAGACATATAGATTATGTAGTACGAAGACTAAATCAGATTTAGGGTATTCGTATCGTTGGTTGGAAGTAGAGGAAAGATTAAAAAAAAGACCTAGAGATCAATGAGTTAGAGATATGATACATGAAATAACATTCTGACGTTGTTTGATCCATGTAGCCGATCCTATTTAATGGAGTAAGACTTGGTGGTTGTTTCAATTCAACCCATATGAGAGACGCACCACATCTTTACCCGAAACCTTAAGGCATTAGATTTATGAGGCATGTCACTTATAAAGTACTCAACCTTCACTTTTCCAAGCAATGTCAGACTTCTAACTCACCTCACACTTGCCACAACACGGTGAATTTTTTATTTTATTTTATGTCAGTAGTATTTATTCTAGGATAAAGGCTTTTAATTTTATATTTTGGGGCTAATATTGTTATTTGTGTTCCTTTCTTCTTGAATGGGCTGTAGTTGAGGGATGTTGGGTCACACCGATCGACTAACAGAAGAATTGATATCATCAAATGATCAAATACTGGCAGACCCTGTGTCTGAATTTGGCAACGATGAAGAGGAAACTTGTTCAGAACAGATAGTTTACTCAACTTCCTTTGAAGAGCTTGCAAGCAGTAGTATTAAATATGATACAGTCATATGGCTTTCTATATCATTACTTCTGGTTTTAGCTTGGGGATTTGGTCTTTTAATGTTGCTCTACCTCCCCTTTAGGAGATATGTGCTTCGAAAGGATTTGTCGTCTCGCAGATTATATGTTACACATACTGAAGTAGTTTATGAGGTACATATGAATAGTTCTGTTTGTACATGGTGTTGTATTGCGAGTTTGATTGAGAAGTGATTTTTTAATTTCCATTCTCCCTTGGTCAAGGTGTCAAGGCCTTCATATATACCTTTTTGGGGCACCATAACAATTGAGAGGCGTTTACCTCTTTCTTTGGTGATTGATATTATTATTGAACAAGGTACTGATGCAAGCCTTACTGGATTATTTTCTTGCATCCTACGCTAACATCCTTTGTTTAAAACCTCACTTTTCAGATTATTGTGCATGGTTCTTATGATGTTTATTATGACTTCTTTTCAGGTTGTTTACAGTCTATATATGGTGTCCATACTTTTCGGGTTGAAAGTATTGCTCATGGAAAGGCTGCTGCAATAGATCAACTACAAGCTCAAGGAATTTCTGACCCTGATCTTTTGAGAAAGGTCTGATCATAACAAAGGGGATGTTTCTTTACATTATACTACCTAAGTGCTAGCAAAGAGGATGGTATCATCATACAAAATATTGCAATTGATTTGCAGGTGATCATAACTGAAGCTTCAAAGATCTCAAGAGATTTAGGGAAAAGTTGGAATCCTATGGCTCCAAGCATAGACGTGGAAAACATGGCTCGTATGCCAGCAATAACTGAGGGACCAGTTGTCTTGAGATCACCATCAAGAAGTCACAAGGTAAATAATAGTCCTCCTCCATGCATCCTAACAAAAAAGCTGCTCCTAGTACAGAAAATGTTACAACTTGTAATTCTAAGAGACATACTATAAATGATCTGGTCTAGAATGTTGTTATTTCTATAATGGTGTGAAGTAACCCTTGCGAAGGAAATTAGGTTCCACTTGTGTACGTTAGAAAGGAATCTCAAACTGGATGAGAAATAACTATATCTCATAATTCAAGGGATTGTAGTCGACCATTCTGTTTTATTATTGTTGCTAACTTTTAGGGGTTCCTAGTTAATTTTAGGAACTTTTTCCGTTTCTTTGTTTAGCCTATATATGTGCTGTTAAATCAGTTGAATAAATGCAGAGAAGAAATAATTTCTCCATAATCTAATCTTAGGGTGCATATGATTTGCACACTAAATGTAAGGGACTGGACAACACAACTCTAGTTGTTCCATGTTTGATTTTAAAACTGGTCATGAGACTGGACAAATGGGGGACAAAGGACTAGGCAATATGCCGTCAGTTAGAATATATCATAGATTGATTTTTTTTTTGACCATTAAAAAGTTTAGCAGTTAGTCTAAATCATCATCCCAGAGCTACCTGAGCTCAAGCCGGTGCAAATTGAACCTAAGGCCCTCTATTAACATAGAATCATTTGAGGCCTTGTGATGGTCTTTGTAAGAAGCATGCTCGAGTCGGTACAAATTTAACCTACATTTTGTGCAAAAGTTTAAGTTAGAATTTTGTGGGTTTTCTAGAAGGTAAACATCCAGTTTTGACTCAGTGGATAAAGCAATGCAATTTATGAACTCTAGTGATAGAAGTCCTATTTCCTAGCATTCTCATGTTTCTTTTGTTGTTGTTGTGGTTGTTGATGAGCATTCCTGGCTTCGAGCCTAGAATTTCAAAGAATTTTAAAATAGTTCCCTAAAAATCTAACAGGTTGAAGAAGTTACTACTAGGAAAACAAGTTCGACTTGTTGACGCCTAGGATTAGAAATGACAACATTAGTGAGAGATGGGGTGGCACCTATTGTAGAAAACATGGTAGAAACTCAAGTTAGGTGGTTTGGGCATGTAGAAAGATGACCTGTGGATTCTATAGTAAGAAGAGTAGATTCAGATGGAGCATTGTCAAATCACTATAGACAAAGTAAGACTTAGAAAAACTATAAGACAAACTATTAAGAAAGATCTAGAGATTAATAAGTTGGATAGAAATATTTTATATGATAGAACGTTATGATCTCATTTGATCAATGTAGCCGACCCCACTTGGTAGCATAAGCTTGGTTTTTGTCGTTGTTGTAGTTGTGGATTTAGGTTATCATGGCCCAATGATAACTGATCTGATAGTAGGATGAATCTTTCTACTAATCTGGTTACTGAGGGGCACAGAAAATGATCACTTATCTGTGGGAAAATGTACTTGTACAAGAAAGCAATCCATATATGCACCTGCTACTAGAATTAGAAATTTCAAAATATATTGGAGGACAATCACAGTAATGTATTCATGTTATTTATTTAAAAATGCTATAATCATTCTATGATGTATGGTATCAGTTAGGTTAGGTGGTAGATTTGTAATTTAGCTGATCAGCTTTGATAGAAATGCAATTTTGCAAGGTTTTACTTTTTGGTTGTAAGATTGATACTAATACATCTACCATTTAGAGAGAGACATAGATAATTCATTATGATATTTTGCTGTTAAGATTCAAGCCGTAAACATATCACAATAGTATCAAAAGCATTGCTTGAATTTCAGGCATATAAACCTCTGACTTACTCTAATCTGCAGATGATAGGCTCACCACATTCTTCTTCAGTGGAGCGCAGAATAGGCGGAGGATTGATTCTTAATAAACTCGAAGAAGTCAATAAATCGGTAAAGGTATGCATCTTAGTTTAATAGAACATGGGTTCTATTGAAGAACTTATATATTTTCTATTGGCTCCAAATTCTCAGCATGCTCCCGTTGAATATATCTATTTTACAAAACAGAACAGCAGGCCTGTGAACTATGCTTTTCAATTTTGTTTTTGACTATTTGCATTTGTACTTTAATTGTGTTCTTCCTTTATAATAATGACCAGAGACTTGAGCTTCTTATTGCGAAGTCCCATCCTTCTCTCGACGCCAGCTAAAGTACCATAGGCCAGCCCTGCAAGAATTGAGTTGGAGTTTTCTAATCAGTAATACCTTGTTTATATCTATGGAAATATGAAGCAATATTTGTAATTATTTTTGTGTTTATTAGTCTCCCAATTTTGATTGATTGTATAGAATACTAGATGTTTGGAATCTCAAGTTGTGATTGCATAGCATAATATTTGTCCTAGTTCCATTTTCTTATTCTCTGTTGTATGTGGTTCATTTGATATACTTAAGTACTTAACAACCGAGTTAACAATGGTTCCGAATGTGATCACTGCCATATATATTTTGAAAGCATGTTCAAATTAATTTCATTTCTGTGCAAAAACGATCATAAGAAACTCTCTCTGCGAGGTAAAATTGAACAAAATAAACTATATGTTCTGTAACTTTGAAAACTTGTCTAAGGACTCAAATTTTCTATCTGGCCTTGCACGAGAACGTGTCTCTGAATCTAAAATTCTTGTTTTTAAAGTTTCGACCATTAGATTAATCCAATGACTGATTTTACTAGAGAGATAGAAGGGGTGGTAGATGGAGGATACGTGTGCATTATGTTAATGTTCTTTCCAACAATTCATTCAACTTTTGTCCACTTCTATATTTTGGATAAATGTAATCAATGACAACCAACCACCTATTGGATGTACTATGTTATGTAAGATATTAATTTGTGGTTAGAATTAAATGAGGAATCTATTCATCTAGATATTCAAACTATACATCCAAAACTCATTAACATGTTAAGGATTACATCAAAACTCTTTCTTTTTGCACCAAACTTCACTTCCTCATCTTATTATTGTAAAAACAATGGTTGCTTTTGCTACTCTTCAAGGCCTTCATGGCTCTCTCCTACGATCCCAATTCCTAGGCCAAGATCACCACTTCACTCTCATGAAATCTTCAACAACACATCACAGAAAACCAGCTTCTCAACTACAACCACGTGCTGAATTCAACATACTAAAAATGATGGGAGGAAGAGGATTATGCAATGGAGAAAAAGGACTTGAACAAGAGCTGAAAAGGCAAGTTGATAAAGAAGAAACAACATCATCCAATGAAAAAGTGCAAGAAAACTCAGATGGATCAGAAAAGTTGACTAGTGATATTGTTGCAATTCCAGAAGATGGTTTTGAGAAGGAAATGATGGGGCTAACTGGAGGGTTTCCTGGTGGTGAAAAAGGGTTGATTAAGTTCATTGAGAAAAATCCACCTAGGAATTCTTCTCAGCCTTTTACTAATGAAGAAAGAAATCAAAGTCTTGTTGAAGAATCCAAAGCAACATAGTTCAACTCTCTTTCTGTCCACTTTTATTTGATGTATATGTTTTCCCATATGATTTCTGACAATTCAAACATGGATGAGGTTGAGGTGAGACAAGATTTTTGTGGAGAGTAATATTCTTTTCTCTTTTACTGGTATCTATGTATCTAGGTTCTTTCTAATTATATAGGTTATGTTTTGCTTAACATTGTTCAATGTTAATAGGACATTTTTTTTAATGAGGCCAGTTATAAGTAACTTCTTAAAAAATAAATTCAGAATACCTTTCAATCTGATGGTTAGATCAACAAAAATTAGTCTTGAGAAATCAAAATGGGAGTTTACTTACTCTAAATCACTAGTATTATTATTGGCACAAATTGAATTGATCATAATGTTCTATTTCAATCCTGTGTAGGCTGTGTTCAGTCCATAGCTGTCAATTAGAATAATTTAGGCATCACATGAAAATTGAAATTGATACATTTTAACTTGTACTCGATTTTTAGAGATAAAATGAAACAACATTGTTGGTCGATTTTGATGAATTATAGCCACAGAAAAAATAATGTGTTTTTTTTTTTTTTAGAACATGTGCTTGGTTAGATATCAAAATTGCATCAACATCCTTATTGGCCATGATTTCAAGTTCAATGTAGAATCCAAAAATGCTTTGACAGCTTCCAAGTTGTCTATATTCTGTTGTTCACCACAACAAGTTGAAACGTGTCCAATGTTTCTTTTGTTGGATTGTCCAAGATGAGGGTTGTCCATGTATTTGTAAACAAGCAATTTCCTGCTCAAGCTCATTAATCCAAATTATGATTTGATCAATTTATCAATTATAATAATCTACGATTGATTATTATTATCATTATAAAAAACCATATGCACTATATATGATCATTGAATTTAAGGATGTGAATTTGAACATGTAAGTGGAGATCTATGTGGGGACTGGTCCATTCGAAGTCTTTTACGCGGAGGATTTTTTCAGTGACAGAGGTGATTTTAGGAAAGTGATGAATATCATGCAATATGTTCCGTAAGAACCTCATATTTAAACAGTTTACTAAAGTATGATTGACATTTACGTGACGATTTTCCGATTTCTAACGAAAATATTTTTGTTTGACCAAAAGCTAAAAACTAAAGGAAATACTTGTCTATTCATATGATTTAGGGACCAAATTACCATCATTTATATTTGAGTGACTAATTTAGTCATAAACTCATTTTTCTAGTGATATGATATTAAGGGTTGATTAAAGAGAATAATGCAGGTTTTGGATATGCATGTTGAGAGTTCAAGAATCAAGCCTTGTTAATCTCTTGTGTAAATAAATGTAAATATTTTTGTGAGTGATATATGAGTAAGAAGGAAGGTTTTAGGAACATTACTCCTCGTTATAATTTATCTTTTTTTTATAAAAGAAAGACGCACCTCACTTAGTTGAATAAGATATCAAAACAAGTTTGAGATGTTAAGAGTTAAAACTCTAGCTTCAGGAAAAAAGAAGTTAAAACTATAGTGGTTAGCATAAGAGTAGTGATATTTGAACAATCATTTGTGACAACTTCTTTTTTCCCTCTTTTCATCGGTTAAAAACAATGGAGAGAGAATAAGATAATAATATGAATATGAAAGAGAAAGTTGTCATAAAATGGATGTACAAATATCATTTCTCTTAGCATAAATATCAACTTCCTATCTAATACAAAACAAAATTCTAATTTAATTTAATATATTTTTCAAAAATAAAAAAACCTCAAAAAAATAACTTGATCTTGAGTTTTGGAGTTGTCTATTTGAAAGGTTGTCCAACTATAGTGAAAAAAGAAAGAAAAAAAAAATTATATATATATATGTCTTCTCTGTACTCAATGATTAATCTCATAGTAGGTTCATTTAAAAGATCTAAGTCGTGGAGATACCTTAACACATCTAAAGGTAAAAAAAATACTAATTACGGATGATTAAAAGAAAGAAAAAGCTAAAAATAATAAAATTATACTACAAATTATTTTTATTTTTATTTATCGTGATTTTACAATTCATTTATTAATATGAGTCAACCAACCAATAGGATAATTAGAAATTAGTGAACCCTACGATAAGCCCGTGGTCAGTCACACACTGAGTTACATCCCTTCCTCCTTCTCATTCCTCACTTCCTCCCAATCCCAAACACAATTGTGTAAAATCAAACGCGATTGATCAAATTAGGGTTTCGAATTTTCGGTTCTGAAATTGTAGAACAAAAATGGGAGGTGGTGGAGCAGATCACGGTAATGGCGGAGCCAATGGAGGAGATTTCAGGTACAAGGTTTGGAGTATGACTGGTGGCCCTCACTGTCGCCCTAAACACTGGAAACGCAACACCGCCATCGCTATGTTCGGTATCGTCCTCGTTTGTATTCCCATCTTCAAACTCTCAGCTAAACTTGAGGTTCTTCATTCTCTCTTTCTCAATCTGATTCCTGTTTTCTTTACCAGATTTCCATGTTTTGATTTTATTTCTCAGAATTATTATGAATATTTTTAGGGAAATTGTGTTTTTGTATCATGTTTTTGATTAATTCTGTATGATGTGTAGAAATGAGGTACTGGATAACGGAATCTTAATTTGATTGGATTTTATTATTGTTGTTATTATTATTTGGCGAAATTAAGAATGTTTTGGGCTAATTTTAATGTTAATGTTAACGACGATCTGGGCATATGAAGATCTTTTCAATGTTTACTTTGATACACTGGTTAGTATGCTGGGTTGTTGTTCTGTGCTTAGAAAATATGGTTCTGAATTGTTAGTTATGTAGTAGCAACAATTTCAATCAAAGGGGGAGTGAGATTTTCACTGATGCATGGGACTGGGTACCATAATATAAGTCTGTGGTATTGTAGATTTCATATGTGGTTCTTAGAATGCATGATTGCTAAACCATGTAAGGGTTGGCATTTGAGTTTGGACTGATTCCTTGAATTATGAGTTGGACATGGACTTTAAGGTACTCTGCATGAATGTCAAAGATGGGTTGGATGGTGTATGGTTATTTTCTAGCTTATTTGTTGGAAGAAGTGTCTTTTCATTCATTTTCCTCGTTTTCACCTTTATCAAGGTTCTGTTTAGACTATTCTTCGGTGGGTTCTTTCCTTCTGTATTGGAACTGCTTTCCTGTTCTGTCATTATAGCTTTAGCTTTGTGTGAATTTTCTGTGTAATGCTACTGTTCTAGATCATTGATTTTATAGTAGTTTTGAGACCTGCATGGGCTACCGGAAAAAAAGATCATTGATATTGTCATGGAACTTGGATTCTCCTTTTGGTCTTGAGGTTTTAGTTGAGGTCCATAAAAAGTACATGAAATGTAAGTTTAGCAAGAAGTACACAATTCTAGCATAGATGTGAAAATTGGAGAATATATACCATGCCTCCAGTCCCATGGTTTAAGTATGTTGATTCCATTATACAGTATGATAGGGAGATGGAAAGAGATGTTAGTCAAAGGACCCAATTTGGGTGGATGAAATGGATAAAGGGGAATTTGTGATAGAAATACACAACTTATAAGAAAATTTTACTGCACAATCATATGTAATATGGAATTGAATATTGGGCAATAAAGAGACAACTAGAAAGTAAGCTCAATGTTGCAAATGAGTCAGCACTGTGCACGCAAAATAAGATAGGAATAGGAATCAAGTTATTAAAGAGAAAATTGAGGTTTCTCCCATTGTACAAAAGGTGTGAGTCTTGTTTTTAGTGATTTTGTCATATATGGAGAGGACTCATAGAAACAAATGGAGAATAGTCCAATTGTTGGAGGCAGGAGAGACCATAAATAATTTATGCCAAAAAATTAAAAGAATTTTAAATGTCTGTCTTTAGGCATGATTCATGATTGGGCATTATGGTTTTGTTTGATCCATGTAGCTTTTTCTCACCTAGTGTGGAAGAATTTAGTTGTCTTTGTTGTTATGGGGTGGGGTTTTATGCCATCCTTTGTGATTTGAAATTTTTGACTGATGAGTTAAGTACACAAGTACAAACCTATGATAAGTAGTGGATGTGTTGAATTCAAAATTTCAAATGGTGTAAACTGTTTTCTCCATTGTCATGGTTTGCTTTTATTGGTTCTTTTTTCACATTGTCTCTCGGGAGAGCAAATGGATGTTGTTTTAAATTTGTAAATGCTAACAAGTAGATCTGCCCACCTCTTTTTTATTGATAGTAATGAGGATTGAAGAGTTTAGCTTCTTCTTTTAGGAATACATTGGCAAGTCTTGACTGAAAGAGAACCTTTTTAGGATATGGAAATTTCAGGTTAAATATATATTAATCCCTGTGAATTTGGCAAATTTTGATTTTGGTCCATATTAATTTTAAATATGTTGTGCTATACAAAAATGATGTGCTTTTTTAGTCGTTGGTGAGGGACTAAAAACATACTATTATTTGTAACTGCAGGGATCAAAAACAAATAAATGAAGACCAAATAAAAATTTGCCAATTTTTATAGCGAAGAAAAACATATCATCGTTAGAATTTTTTTTTTCCTTTCACAAAAAATATAGGTCAAATTTAAAAGAAGATTATTTCGTGGCACACGTTTGTCAGTATTGTCTATCACGTATCCCCCACCCTCTCTTCTTTTTCCCAAAGAAAGAGATTAGTTAAGCTCTTATTCATGTGTGATATATGTAGCTGTAGAGTGTAAATTAATTCCAAATAGTTAGGTCGAAACAATTGGAGTGTAGAGCAATGCTACGGACAACGTCTCTCTCATACACTCTCTTGAACACTCAACCATTGCATTATTTTTTTAAAAGCATTACAGGCTAACCGACTATGCAGCTATACCACACTTTTCTTTTATTCAACTTTTAAAAAAAATCTTCAATGTTCTCTGCTTTGACTCTTATCTCTTGTGAGAGTAGAGATCCCACTTCTGAGAATCACAAAAAACTAGTGGTGCTCAAACTCAAACACAGCCACCACATCTCAACAAGCCAAACCGATGCTGCTGCTTTACATATTTGTGAGGATGCTAGTCCATGAAAAAACAGGTTCTTTGTATATTAAAAAAAATGGTTTTTTTTCCCCCCCTCAAAAAATGGTTCTTTGCCTTCCTCTATCTCATCCCTCTCTCCATCTTTTTCTCACTTGCAACAACCCACACCCCGACCAGAAGAAATGTGCTAGAATTTGACTTCTTTGTCCCAATTTAAGTGTTCTTTAATACAATACTGGAACAAGTTTTCGACGATATGTGTGCTCTCATTGCCTTATTTGCAATGCAAAGGATGCCATCACCTCTTCGCTTCCCACGATTTTGGTGAGGTTGACGGTGAAGGCGGTCTTGCCGTGAAGCCTGTAGACAGTAATTTGAAGACCTTGGGGAAAACGTTCTTGGGATTTTCCATGATTCACCCAACATTATTGTGTAGATGTGATCAGTTAATTTTGATTCCCTTTGTCTTTTCCCCTGTTGTTCCACTTTCAAAAAATTGGGGTTAATTATTGATTGAAATCTACAATCTTGAGTGAAATATAGCTGTATTTAGATCAGTACGTGAATTGCAAGAGACTATGGCAGAGTTTATGTTTAATTGGCAGTTGTCGTGTGTGCATCATATAGATTCTATGCTCTCTGGTTTCTAGATTTATGTGCATATAAATAGAATATTTGTTTCTCTTTGCAACAGCCAGAAAATTTACCAATGATTTGCTTTGGAAATAGATGGATGACTTGAATTTCTTTCTGGAAGAATCTAGTTCTACTTTTCCTAGTTGCTGCTGCTATTCTGTTTTAACTTTTTGAAATGCCAGAAATTTTTGTATATCATGTTTTCTTTTTTGGTAGTGTTATGATGTTTACTAATAGCATTTTGCCATAAATAGTATATATTATATTGGCTAACAATATCTTTTGAACTCTTTCTTCAGCAACGACCACATCACCCGGTTCGTCCAATCCCTTCCCAAATGTGGTGCAAGAACTTTGGAACCAAAGACTACAAAGACTACGAATAATCTGGGATTATCAATTACATCAGTTGCGTGGGTGTTCAAATATTGTCAACTAAAATTTCCTTGTTATGAACAGCATTGAAGAGTTGCTGTTGTCAATGTTATGTAAGACTTGGGTCTAGGATAATTGTAATAGAACTTTTTTTTTTTTTTTGCTGCATTGAGTTTCATTTGAAAACTGAAGAAATTTTAAATAAGCTGCTCATGCCTGGATTCTTTGGAGAGCTTGTTCAAATTGGCATTACTGGTTACTATATAGTAATTGATGCTTTATCGATTTTGTTCATATAATAACTTTTGGTTTATAGGCCCTCATTTTCTTCTGTACTCGGCGGTTGAGTTTCTACAAAACTTTTTTCTTTTTTTGAAGGATAGTTTCTACAAAACTTATTTAATGCGATATTCCCCATTTTAATTCTGAGTAAAAAATTATTTTGTATCAAATGAATGGAATATATAAATGATTCAAGCAGCCGTTTGCACTCTACAGAAAAAGTTATAATTAGAGTCTGAGAAAATAATTCATTACATTAAAGAGTCTCTTTTATAATTTTCTCGTGACCTGACAATATTGGAGACTACTTAGACTTTTATTTTTGCAAGGGACTAAATTGTATTATGTTTATGAGTAAGGGTTAATGATATTGTATCAAACTCCTTACCAAAGAGCGCTTAGATAAGATCACATGAGTATCTTCTAACTTAATTAAAGTCTTAGGTTTGAATGCATTAATATCGTTAAAACTTTTAGAAGAGAGTTTGTTATCCATCTAAATTCCACACTTGAGCAATTCGTCTCCACTATCATACGCGGATGATATCCGGTTCACACAAAAATTGTATCAAACTCCTTACCCAATAAACAAAGTTAACATTGTATCCTTTAAAAAAAAAAAAAATTGTACTTACCGGAAACATTATGAGAAATTGCATAGCGATTGCTTTTGTCCATTCTTATGTGAAAAGAACGGGCAGTGTCGCAAGGCTAGCTATGACTAATCCCAACAGATTGTGATTTAATCCACACAACCTCCATGAATTGTATACTATCTTGCTCATGATTGGGGTTAAAAATAATTAAAAATATCCTTCCCCAAAAAAAGTTGTATCGAAATAATCCCTTGAGTCTTGTGAAATTCAAATAGGCGGCAAACTTCCTAGTTTTATTGCATGCCAAGACTAAATTCGAATCAGGACTTTGATTAAACTAGAAGAAAGCCGTGTCATTTCATTTAAACGCTTTTGGGTTCCTAACACCGTTTATAATGTACGCTTGCCTTTTCTTTCTGTTGTGGACTGAAAAATGTATGTGTATTTTAATTTGTTTGATTATATTATACTATGAGAAAAAAGAATCATAAACTTAAAAGAGGGTGCTATTTATTTTTTAGATTAATAGGTCTTTATCCCCTGTAATTAGGTTATTTCTGGTTTCCCCTGTAAAATATTTTTTTTTAATTTATCCCCATTTAAAAAATAAATTAATCCGACGTTTGAATTATGACTCTACATATATAATGCAATATCATTACCAACTAATCTAAATTCAAGTAAACAATGAGGATGATATATACCACAAATGAGCAAACCATGAAATATATGATACACACAAGCATGTGACAGTTTATTTTTAATTGAATAATAAATAAATTGGTCTTTGGTGGGAAACATGAGTGGTGGTAAGTGAAATTTTTGGTTTTGTTGTTTTATGGTTCGTGGCAAAAGGTTTTTTCCCAACTTTAAATTAAAAATTAAAAATTAAACCAGTGGTAATGACCAGTTGCCTACTAATCGAATGAGCTGAAAGTTCTAACATAATAGAATATGTGCAGATTTGGTTCCAATTTCCACATGATTTTAGAAAGGTTAAAAATCTATCTCCATCCATTGCATTTAATGGAATCAAATTCTATGTTTTTCAACCAAATTCATCCTATCTCCATATGTCTTTACTACGAGAATAGATAAATGAATTTTATTCTACGAACAAATTCTTTACTCATTCGAATCAAATTTATATGCATGGAACACATTCCAACAAAAATCATATCGTCTTGTTTCATTGTTTTGCAAGTGTTTCTATATTGTGAAAGATTCCTTAATTTGTTGACCATCTATTGTGGACAAGGCATATTCTTAGACTGACAAAGTTGATAAAATGGAAGGATGTTGAAAATTAGAGGAAACAAAAATACAACTAAAGGGCTACTTATTTGTTTAGCATATTCGACATGAGCTTGAATGCTTGATAGTGATATCATATTTCTAAAATAGGTAAAATTTAGAAGAAGAAAAAAAAAGTAATCAAACTATGCTTTGAAAAGTATCGTGTTACTTTAAGATGACGGTGGCATTTAGGGTGGGTGAGGGAAAGAATTTTCCTCCATGGAAAAGCTGATTTTAACTATCAGATTTAATAAAGAACAATCTTTTACAATGTTCTCCACACACTAGGTTTTATTCTCTTTGTCTTCAACCTTACTAACATCAACTCCATCTCCATGAGACACTAATAAACCTGTCACCAACACCGATTTTAACATTCACTTTAAAAACTACTCTCATATTTTTCTTATCTCTTTCAATAGTTTTTATTTCAATATACAATGTCAAATGAGTCATTATTTTTCTTGAACATTGATTTTTATTTGTGTCCATGGATGAAACTCATAATTTCCAATTTACAAGTTCTTCACCGACGAATCCAATTGTTTCAGCCCAACTGTTTTATTATTGAACGAATTTGAGGAAATAATTTTCATTTGTGTTATCTGTGAACAAATCCAAAATCAAAACCCCAATTGTTTTATTGAACGTTCTCATCGAATTTGGGTCGGGATGACATGAATCTGGGTCAGGTCGGTCGAAATCTGACGTGGGTTTGTGTTGGAGAGTTGATTTATGGTGATGGAAAGAAGAAAATGAGTATGACAAAGGTTGAGATGTGAAGATGATGTGAATCTGAGACTGGATTTTGAGTCGGAATCATGTTTTTCGCTGCCGGGATGTCGCCGGTGAAGTTCTTGCCGCCAAGATTGAGATGGGTCAGTGTTTTGAGGTCGTTAAGATTTGGTCGGTGAAGTAGTTCTGGAAGAGATGGAGGCACCTGAGGTTGGTACAGCCACGTCGGACACTTGATGGTGATGGGAAATCTGGGTTGGTATTTAAAGACAAGCCATTAATGGTGGTTGTGGGTGGAGGTTGATAAAGTTGAAGACAAACTAAACAATTCGGTGTGGATGGACCATGATAAAATCAGTGCTCCACTTTAATCTAATGTAAACAAACAACTTTCCTATGATGGGAAAATCTTTCCATCACCCACCCTAAATGCCACCGTCAAAGAGCGTTGGCGAGTTTTAGCATGGGGCAATTGTCAAATTGCCCCATCTTAGATCAATTTTGTTTTATTTGCTATTAGTTAATTGTACATCTTGCATTTTTATATTCCAATTTATAGCCATATTCATTTATAATATATAAGTTTTAATTTTAATTTAATGGGGACTAAAATATTTTGAAGGGACAAAAATATGTCATTTTTTATAAGAACTAAAAACAAATTTAGTTATATTTATAAGCACCAAAAATATATTTAACCCTATTTAATATTAAAAAGTTTTGTGGATGGGATTAATATTACAAAGTTAGATACAAACTAAATTTATTTCTTTATCAATAATGTAGTAAATATATATTTACGCCATATTTTTTTTCGCCCAGATTTAAACATGACTATGTTTTCAAATTAAAAAAAAAAAATGTTTTCGTATTAAAAAAATTATTGAGAATGAGCTGGACCTATTAGATTTTTAAACAGAAGATTAAAAAATAATGTATTTACAAGTAAATTAATTTGAGTCAAATTATAATTGAGTAGAACTATAAATTGGAATATAAAATGCAGGGTGTACATGTAACAACAAATAAAACAAAATTGATCTAAGATGGAGCAATTTCACAATTACCCCATGCTAAAACTCACCTATTATATATTCTCAGTAGCATTTTTATTATATTAGTTGTACCTATCAAACTACTTAAAATTTAAAAATGATATAAACTCTAATGATAATATTTTTTGACAAGTTAATAACAAGATTGTAAAAATTGGGAGTTTTTACAAACATGTTATTTCTATGTGAAATCAGTTGTCGTATACCATGAGTCTATCTAATTTTAAGATAAAAATATGTATTATTACTACAATGATCGCGCCGTTGCCGCTTAAAAGTTAGAACTGATTACATTAGGGATAAGTTAGGTTTACCCTGTTAGAGGTTTGTAAATGGTGGAAAGATTAAAGCTTCATGTCCCCCTTTCTTTTTGGTTTTCTTTTGATGTTAATACATAGTTGATGCCCTTTGCATCAACAACCTTTTATATATATATATATATATATATATATATATATATATATATATATATAAAGATCGTCTATAAAGGTTCTATGAAAAATCACTATTTTATATTATTATTACTCTATTTTTTGTAACAATATTGGTAATCAATAGTATTACAATTATATAAAAAATGCAATTATTTTAACTATATGTCAAGCTATTTTTTTCTTCTTCTAGTATACGTTGATTTAAACTCGACATTCATCTAGAAAGAAATGAAATATAAGTAAAAATAGTATATTCCCTAAAAATAAATATTATTTTGATTTTTTTGTTAAGCATTCTATTAACTAAAAATTAATCTATTTAAGATTAATAAATTAGGAGTTTGGGGTTTGAACTTATGCTTCTACATATAAATAGTCAAATAGTTTTGGTTGGATTTATATATGTCTAGAAGTTAACAAAATCTATTATATTTAGTGATAATATCTCTAAAATTTCTCATTTAATTTAATATTTTATAATTCCAATGATCTATCCTAAAAAAAATCCAATGATCTAAATTCAGTAGTCATAGCAATTAGTCATATATACTAAATATGTATTTGACATTTTAAATATTATTTTTTAGTGGAACATTCTAAATAATATCATCCACTTTTTTTTACACTCAATCAACTTCCCTTTTTTTTATATATTATTACCCACCATTCCATCTTTTTTGTTTACAATTAATATTTTTCCTAAACAAAATCTGTTTCCTAAAAAACGGTTTGACAATTTATTTAAATATTATATAAAATCATTTGACAATTTATATAAAAAACCGAAAATCAATATTAAATATTAATGACGAAAGAAAGAAAAGCGATAGTACACACGTTATTTATTGCAATCATTTTACTATTTGGTTAGTCACTTTCACATTACAACACTGACCCTATTCTCCTCTGCCCGTATCTCCTCGGGCAGTTTCCTCTTTTACAATTCATAGCTGCCCGTATCAGTATCGGGCAGCACCTGCCACAACTGAATCAAACTGTTTCTTTCACCTCTCTCTCACACAACACGCAGAGAGAGAAAGTTTCTCACTCCTCATCCTATAAATTCTTGTTCTCGCTTTTTCTCTCTGATAACACCTACCTCAATTCTCACCTGCAACGTGAAAAAGGTGCGAAATCTCATTGATTTGGAAGAATGTGGAAGGTTACGCGATTCGCCGCATCATCGCGATCGCGGTTGTTCTCGACGGCGATACCTGCACCGTGTATGGTTCATAAACGTGGTGCTGATATTCTTCATGATCCTTGGTTCAATAAGGTTCATCATCTTTAACTCACTAGTTTTTTGAGTTCGCTATTACTCTGTTTCTATCTTCGTTTTTATTTTTTTTTTATTAGTGTTTTGATGTTCTAATTGTTTTAATTTTAGTTCTTTGTTATGTTAATCAATGATTTGATATAAAAATGTAGTTATTTTGAAGGTTTGTCTATTACAGATTATAAAAAAAAAAGTGATTTTGATAGATTTTTAAAATGTTGAAGTTGTTTTGTGTTTGCTTACCACTATGAAAATAAATTATTACATACAAAAAAAATCAGTTATGGAAAAAGTGATTTTAACAACTTATTTGAAGCAGTTTTTAGATTAAAACAAACATATGATATGATTATGAAATCATCTAAAAATAGTTATTTTGTTTAAAAAAATGATGTTTTTATGAAAAAAGGTGTAACAAATGGGGCTCTGAGTGTTATTTGTTGATAATCACTTTTGTTTTCTGTCAATGTTCATTTGAAGTCCCAAAATTTGATGATTTTGTGATTTGATTCAGCTGATTTAAAGTTTGAATACTGATATTAGTTTTATGAATGAGAAAATAGACATTGGGAAAGTTATACCATTATATGTGTTCATTCAATTCACCTCGAATTAGTTTAGGTTCAATGTCATTTTTGGTCCTGGATACTGAGGATTTAGATAAACGAATAAGTACTATCTGCGTAAAATTTCAAGTTTCTGATTCCCGTTCTTAACCATTGGTTTGGATTTAATATATATATTTTTTTTGAATTCTCAAAATGTAGGATACAGGATTTCCTTTAACTGAAAGAGATCGTTTGGGTCTTCGAGGCCTCCTTCCTCCTCGTATCATTTCATTTCAGGAGCAATATGACCGTTTTAGTAAGTTTTATGCATCATCTTCTAATACTATATGCATCTATGTTCTTGGCTATCTTAAAGTTGCATTATCTACATTGCTAGTGTGATTATCTTCATGTTTATTTTTAATTTTTATTTTTTGATAGCCATAACATATTATTATTTTAATTTTCCAGTGAGCTCATATAGATCATTGGAGAAGAATACCCATGGCCAGTCAGATAAAATTGTTTCCTTATCCAAATGGAGGATCTTAAATAGACTACATGACAGGAATGAGACATTGTACTATAGAGTGAGTCTGATGATGAAATTAGGCTGTTATGTGAGAAAATATGGTAACATTTATTTCCAAATGGTTCTTATGTTGTTACCTTTCATTCTCTTCAGGCACTTATTGATAACATCAAAGAATTTGCTCCAATAATTTATACTCCTACAGTTGGGTTAGTGTGTCAAAATTATTGTGGGTTATATAGACGCCCACGTGGAATGTATTTTAGTGCCAAAGATAAAGGAGAGATGATGTCAATGATCTATAACTGGCCAGCTCCTCAGGTATTGAATATTTTTTTTTTTTTTTTTTGAATGGCAAAATATATTATATATATAAGGGGATTAAATCCCAAGTATTACACCAAAAATAGAAAATAAAAACACCAAAAATCCCCCGAAGAAAAACCACCAGCACCCTCAGGTATTGAATTGATCTTGGTAAACTGTATCCATTTTCTTTTTGTTCTTAATTGAAATGGAAGTGACATTTTCTTTTCATTATTCCCTTCTATGGGCTGGAACATTGACATAGTATTGTTCAAGTTTGTGCGGGTCGGAATATAACAAATTCTGCAGTTACTTTAATTCTGTCGATGAATTTAGTAAAATTTTAACTTGCTGATGGATAAAGTGTAATTCAAGTGAGCAGGATGTTGCCTTTTTGTTATGGATCCAGTTAGTTGTGCCATTTTTTTATTTTTTATTTTTATTAGTGGAATTGAGGACTTCTATTAGACATGTAACTTGATATACTTTCTTTTTAAGTTCTTATTTTTTTGAATTTTGGCAAATATACCGTGCTAGAGTCAGGTGCATGTAGGTAAAAGTAGAGGGGAGGTAGGTAAAAATAGGAAAATATAGAGGAGGTTAGTTTATTTTATTCTTTCTTTATGTAAATATGTTCTTTTGCACTCTCTAAACATCTGTCATGCATTGGCACTCATTTTAAAACTTATAGAACTTCTTCAACGATTTAGGTATTTAGCTTTGAATCTGGTTACTTCATTTCTTATCTTTTTATTTGACTGCATTGGTAAATGTCGCAGTTACTAGATGCATTGTTCTGTGACTATATGCCTTGTTTCAATGTAGGAGGTTTTTGGTTCATTAAGTAACATTCTTGTTCCTGACTTTTTGTTATTCATTTGTTAGAATTGGTCTTTAACATGTTTCCCTTTTTCAGGTAGACATGATTGTCTTGACAGATGGTAGTCGTATTCTTGGGTTAGGTGACCTTGGAGTTCAGGGCATTGGAATACCTGTAGGAAAACTTGATATGTATGTTGCAGCTGCTGGTATCAACCCACAAAGAGTATGTGTTTCTTTTCCCTTACTCACACTCTATGTATCTTTAATTTCCCCTCAACTTGTGTATTTTTCATGTATTTTAATTTATTTATTGGTTTTGCGTAATAATTTTATTTTAGGTATGTTTTCATTTTTAACTGGAACTTAGTATGGCCAGCAACTCTCGTTAACTTATGCTGTATGCTTTTTTCTCAACTGTGGCAGATACTTCCGATCATGCTGGATGTTGGAACAAACAATCAAAAGCTACTTGATGATCGCCTTTGTGAGTAAAATTCATTCTGTTAGATATTTAATTTTCTTATTTCTATTGTTGTATTGTCTCATCTCTCATTTTCGGGGGATGTATTTGCTTTACAAACTGTAGGAAGGTTTCATGTTTTTCAGCATCCTAGATCATGTGATTACATTTAAATAATATTTTATAATGGCTCTGCCACTTTTGTTGGTCTCTTGAGCAAGAAGAAAACAAACATGCTAATTCTTCATAGTTTACAGTGTGAAAGTACTGACATGATTTTCATGTGACAGATTTAGGACTTCGACAACCTAGGTTGGAAGGTGAAGAGTATCTGTCTATTGTGGATGAATTCATGGAAGCTGTTCACGCACGGTGGCCGAAGGCTATTGTGCAGGTTTGCATTTCTTTTAGAACATGTTGCTCTTGATGTTTACATTAGTAACTGATTGATAATGACTTTTTTCAGTTTGAGGATTTCCAAATGAAGTGGGCTTTTGAAACCCTGAAACGATATCGCCATAAGTTTTGCATGTTTAATGATGATATACAGGTGAATAAGTGATATATTTGTTAATGTTGAAAATGTTCAATCATTTAAGTAATGGAGCCGTGTTCTTGAAGTAACTACTGAAATCTCGATTTCCCATCATTTTCATTGTCCAATAGGGCACAGCTGGTGTTGCACTTGCTGGACTACTGGGAACTGTAAGAGCCCAAGGTCGACCGTTGTCTGATTTTGCAAAACAAAAGATAGTTATAGTTGGAGCTGGGAGGTACTCGCAAAACTTATTGTGATGTAATCCTTATTGTGTCCAGTTTGTTTTATTGTTCCATCATGCTCCTCGTTATAGCTACTTTATGCCTAACATGACTGCCAAAAAACTGTCCGCTCCTGCCTTACATGATATTTTTTTGCCTGACTTGCAGTGCAGGGCTTGGCGTTCTTAACATGGCTGTCCAAGCAGTTTCAAGGATGTCAGGGTGCAGCGAAACAGCTGCAAAAAGTCAATTTTTCTTAATTGATAAAAATGTATGTTTCTGTCTTTATTTGCACAGTTGCATTGCTATTGCTTCAAGTTGAAGCACCTAATCCATAATCATCTTCATGATTCTATATGATGTTACTTAGTGATTATTGTCAAAATATCCTCATTTTTTTTATCATCAAAATCTGTTTTAACTTGTTTTCATTTATAGTTTTGACGGCATGAAAAATATACGCTCTTGGCATATCTGTTTTGGATTATGTTATTTCATTGTACCTATCCGATTCAGCCATTGTTGATAAGATTCATCATCTAAGTCTGTCAATAATGACGTGATGCCTGAATGCAGGGTCTTGTCACGACAGAAAGGAGTAATCTAGATCCAGCTGCAGTTCCATTTGCTAAAAATCCAAGAGACCTTGAAGGGCTTGCAGAGGGTGCTAGTATCATTGAAGTGGTAATGCTCCTGAATTTGTTTGAGGAAAACTCCATTGGCTTAAGTCTGTTATTTTTGGATAAAATAAAGTATCAATTTACGACACCATAAATAATCATGTTTGTATAAGAAGATACTTAAATAATGCTAGTTAAAGATACTCATGTGCATGCTGTTGTTGATGCCAATTATCTTTAGGTTAAGAAGGTTAAGCCACATGTGCTGCTTGGATTGTCTGGGGTTGGTGGTGTCTTTAATGAGCAGGTAATTACCTTTTATACTCTGACAGTGTCTTCTTCTTCAGTGGTATATTATCTTAATGGTTTTTTTTTTTTTTTTGGGATTCAACTCAGGTTCTTAAGGCAATGAGAGAATCTGTTTCAACAAAACCGGCTATCTTTGCCATGTCTAATCCCACTATGAATGGTTTGTTTGTACAAGGCTTATTCAGCACTCACAATTGCTAATGTCTATGTTTTTCATTCTGATATTTTTATTATTATTGGTACAGCTGAGTGTACTGCTATTGATGCATTTAATCATGCTGGAGAAAACATAGTGTTTGCAAGTGGAAGCCCTTTTGAAAATGTAGATCTTGGTAATTACCTCTTAATATGATTTTTTGGCTTTGAAGTATCTTGTCATTTTCATATATTTCTCAGATATGGAGGCTATATAGGATATACATCTTGTGGTACAAAGTTTGGTTGATTTGTTCGGTATTATGTTTTAGTTTTTACCATTACCTTCAAATTCATTTTTGTACAGGAAATGGAAGAGCTGGCCATGTAAATCAAGCCAACAACATGTACCTGTTTCCAGGGTAGGGTGTGAGCTTATAAAATTTTCATGAATCATGCCTTTGAATGAAAATGTCGGGGTAATTTCTATTGTAACCTTCCATTTCAGGATTGGCTTGGGATCACTTCTGTCTGGTGCTCATCATATAACAGATGGAATGTTGCAGGCAGCATCTGAATGGTATAGTTTGGGGGCAGTGGAAGTTTAGAAAATTTATCTTGTTTGATGTTTGTAGGGCTTGGTATAATGCCGAAAAAATTCAGCACTCTGACCTTCTCACGTATTGTCAAATCATTTTATCTGTTTTCTACCTCCTTTCTTTGAAAATTTCTCTACACGTCTTGATGTGTGGTGGGGATTTTGTTTGTATGAAGTAATAAATAAGAATATTTACATACATAGAGGTTCCTCACCCTTGCCACCAGCTCTACACTACCTTCAGCACATTTCTTCTAAAATTATGTGATGAAAAGCTTATTAATATTTTTATTTTTTTAGATCAATTGTGGATTTTGTCTACCCTTATGATGCAATGCCACTCAATGCCTTTTAATACTAACCATACTGTCATCCTGACAGCCTTGCTTCATACATGACAGAGGAAGATATCCAAAAAGGAATCTTGTATCCATCCATTGATTGGTAATGTTCGATTTTTTTTTTTTATCATTTGATTTTCATTTTTTCTTGGCTCTCCTTTTCCTTAGCACGTTTCTGAACTGCTTAGAAAAATAAAAATCAATTTGTTTAAAACAAAACTATGTACACAAGTTTTTAAAAAAAATAATGGTATGTATATGGTTATTTGTGGAAGCTAATAAATTATTTCTACTTTTGCACTACAGTATACGAAATGTTACAGCAGAGGTCGGGGCTGCTGTTCTACGTGCAGCAATTGCTGAAGGACTGGCTGAAGGACACGGGGGTGTTGGGTCCAAAGAACTTGAACATATGTCAGAAGTATGAAAACTTTCAGATTACTCACTAATCATGCATTGCATATTCTGGTTGAGTGGACTGATATAATTTGTATTCTATCAGGGAAGAGTGAATACAAACATGATTAGAAACAGTCCATTGCAAAATTGACCAAACCTCTTATTTTATGTTATATATGGTTCTTATGTCAATGCTACCCTGGTTTTACTCGTATTCTGCTGCTGCTAACTCATTGTTATTTGCTTTGGCTGCATTTCAGGATGATACTGTGGAGTATGTCAGAGGAAATATGTGGTACCCTGAGTATTGCCCTCTTGTTCATGAAAAATGAAATTTCGGTGAAGGCCTTGCATTATTCATATTTAGTTACAGCAATTCATGACTGACAAGGTTTAGAGAGTTGAAGGTCGAATAATGGAGGGGAAGGGGAAGGAAGAAAAAAAAAAGTGTCCCTTTGTTGCAGCCGTAAATTGTTTGTGTAATCAGTAATGAAGTTTTGATTTAATATTTATTGGTTTTTTTATTTTAGAAGCTCCATGCTATTGACTTTATATTAGATTCTAATTAATATACATTTTCTTTGGCATATTACAGTCACCCTAGTTGTAAAAAATTGAATGCCGTTTCATCTCTTTTATGATTTTTTTCTTCTTAATTTTGATTGAAAACAGTTTTACAGGCTTGCTTACAAATAAAGATTGATACATGATGAGTACAGTCATCCACTTCTTATTCGACTCTCAATAAAAAGTAAATAAAACTACAATTATAACTGAATGTTAACAAACCAAAAAATAAGAACTGAATGTTTTATTGAAAAATATATATTAAGGAGTTGCATGAATTGACCAATAACAATATTTTAGTTCAATAATATTAAGAAACTGACAACTAGTAGGTTGTAACCATTATTACTCCTGTTGGGCATAAAATACTTCAATATGGACAAAGTTTGAGACAAGTATGTATGATACCTTAGAATGCCAAGATGTTTAACTCCAAAGGGAATTGAATATAACTCGGTCTGGCTAAAATAAGGGACATTAGCTAGTTGTCCAACATCAATGTAATGTTATATTTTTCTGATGTTGCTTAGATCCGTTTTGTAATGTTTGGTTTTCTATTAATTATTTGAGTGAAAATCTAGTTTGATTTCTCACGACTTTCTCGCGGCCTAATAGTCTTTACAAAAAATAATATGTACGATTAGTTTGAGTGAAAACATCAAATTGGATCTTGATTATATTTATTTATATTTTGATTGGACAACATTATTCACCCCTCTCCTTAGTTCATGCATTCATAGTTTCAACATCTATGGCAGAAGCAAAACTAAGGTTAGTATGACTACTACACTACTTTGAACTACTTCACTTTTCTGGGGCCCATATGATTTTCTTCTTCTTTTTTTGACAAAATTCTTTCATATCAACCAGCCTACATGCAAAGATTCAATATATTTTTTTTCCTATGTATGTTTGCATAATTTGTAGCTTTATATGGAGTTGTTTAATAAAGGTTTGTTCTTTTCAGGAATGCTGTTGTTACTGGCTCAAATAAAGGGATAGGATTTGAGACTGTTAAAATGTTGGCCTCAAATGGTGTCAAGGTGATGCTCACAGCTAGAGATGAGAAAAAGGGGAATGAAGCCATTCAGAAATTGAAACAGTTTGGTCTCTCTGACCAAGTTATGTTTCACCAACTTGATGTCACTGACCCTGCTAGTATTACTTCACTGGTAGAATTTGTTAAGACACAGTTTGGGAGACTTGATATCTTGGTAAGAACTCTTGGTAAGAACTAAGAAGGCATATACTAAATATTCCAACTATGGATTTCATTCTCGATAGATTCCTTTTTCTTTTTTTTTTTTTTTCAGGAAAAAAATGTAATTTTATGAATTTTATTTTAAAAATAAGAGAGATTTTTGTGTTTGGGGAAATGGATAGCTTACTTGGTTGATCTAAGGGATTAAAGAAGTTCAAGGTCTGGTGTTTTGAATCTTGACAAGGGAGAAAAATACTAAAAATCATGGCGCTTTTGTTGAAGCTACAAAATATAGTTTCTGACAAACTCACAATGGCTCACCGCCAATTGGACAATATCACCGTCAATAAATATAAGACACAAAAATGTGTTTTACTATTTGGTTATGGTACAAGAAATCGTTGGGGGTGGAGAAGTGTCACATGTGGTCAATAATGAACGATGCGTAAAAATTGTTCAAAATTTTGATTGATCTACACCGCCACCTTAAAGTAGAAGTTTAGTCTCCAATGACCTGATCGGTGTTGAATCAACAAATATAATAGAAAATGAATATAAGCTAGATAACTTTTGAGGCACTAATATTCGTTTTCCTTTTTTTTTTTTTTTTTTTTGCATAACCGACTCTGATTGCATCACCGTCTTAGTTGTGAAGACGACTAATATACTGTGTTTCTACTTATAGCGAGCAGAAGAAGTCATTGTTACAATTAATTCAATCGATTTACAAGTATCAATCCACCGTAGATCATGAGATACTTTCCTAAGTTGCCTATATAATAGATGGCAAAATAGCACCAAGTTTTATGATATCACCTAGGGGTAGGCTACTACAAAAAGTAAAAGACATGGCATGCCATCTTCTTTATTATCCTTTAGTTTTATATGAGTGAATCTTTTGAATATGAGGTATTCTAAATTCTGTTGTAGGTGAACAATGCAGGAGTTAGTGGTGTCAATCCATATGAAACGGTTAGTGTTCTTATTTTATTTACTAGTAAGTATTACTATTGGTGTATGCGAAGCCTCTATATCAAAGCTTTGAATTTATTCAACATGAATGTAGGTGGGATCAACAGTTGATTGGGAGAAACTGACACAAACTAGTGACATGGCTGAAAATTGCCTCAGAACAAACTACTATGGTGTTAAGGAAACAACTGAGGCCTTTCTTTCCCTTCTCAAGTTATCCAATTCTCCCAAGATTATTAATGTTTCCTCCCAAGCAGCATTATTGCAGGTCCAAACAAGAGTACCAAAACTTTGAATGATTCACCAATTTAGTTTCTGAAATTGCTATGCTTTGTCAAATTAGTCTCTTAAATTAACACAATATTAATATAACTTTAATAGTGTATGTTTGGATTGTTGGCGAGTTTGTTAATCGCAACGGCACGGTGAGTTTGTTGAAACTCAAAAGTGTAACTTTTATCAAAATTGTAATGGCTCATCATGATTCTGCCAATCCAAACATGCACTTAACCTCTCGTAGAAAATTTCAAGGACTAAATTCCAAAACGACCAACATGATCAAAGACTTCAAAGTTCAAGAACTATTTTGAAATATTAACAATTTTATGAGTTAAATTGACAATGTTGTACAGCTTCATAGGACTAAATCAACGATTTATTCCTGAATTTTATCTTTTTTAACATTAGTCCATTTTAACATATGTTTTTACATTACCTTCTTAACATAGGCAATATTGTGGTGATGTTTCAGAATATACCAAATCAATGGGCTAAAAGGGTGTTTGATGATATTGAAAATCTTACAGAAGAGAGAATAGATAAAGTACTAATAGAGTTTATCAAAGATTTCAAAGAAGGTTCACTAGAAAACAAAGGGTGGCCAACCTTCTTGTCAACCTATATTGTCTCAAAAGCAGCAACAAATTCTTACACAAGGATTCTAGCCAAGAAGTATCCAAACATGTGCATCAATTGTGTGTGTCCTGGTTATGTGAAAACAGACCTCACCAAAAACATTGGCATGTTATCTGTTGACCAAGGTGCTGCTAGTGTTGTGAGATTAGCACTGCTTCCTGATGGTTCCCCTTCTGGCCTCTTCTTTATTAGGGAAGAAATGTCAAACTTTTGAATGGTTTTATTAAATGTATTGCAACCATATCTAGGGGTGTAAAAACAATATTGAGGAGTTCAAATTGCAAAATATACAGGGGTATATTTACATTTTTTAAGTCAAGGGGGTTGAATTGAACCCTTCATAGGGACTCGATTTGCCCCTATGCAATAATTAAGCATGTATTATGAAGAGATATAATAAGGTCATGACCTTGAATTTCTTAATTTATAGGTTATACATAAATTTCATTTTAGATCGTCAATGAGGTTGATGATTCTCTCTGATTTTACATAAGGTGTGTATTTCTTAATCTAAATGTTATTATATAAAAAAAGTATGTAATAATTTTTAAAATATGCAATAATACATGTTCATTTACTATAAACAAGAACATAAAATATATAGTTATAGCATATACATCTTTAGGTGGTGATCTAAAATTTGATTTTTTGGAGTTGGCTTAAATGCAATTTTACCCCCCCTATTTTGATTGAATCTGAATTTTACCCTCCCTATTTTAAAACTCGGAATTTTACCCCCTCTATTTTGATTGAATTGGGATTTTGCCCCCCTTATTTTAAAACTCGAAATTTTACCCCCTCTATTTTACGTTTTTTTAGAATTTTGCCCCCTATTTTAAAATAAAGAACAAAAAAAATAAAGAAACGATTAGAAAATATTAATTTGGTAAAAAAAAATATAAAGAAAACACAAAAAAAAACTAAAAAATAAAAAAACAATGAAATTACAAGAAAAAATTAAATTAAGAATACATGAAAAAACTAGTTTGCACCTCTAAATATTTTTTATTTTCATGTATTTTAATACTAGTTTTTTATTTTATTTTTAGAGATCATACTAGTTTTATGCATTTTTTAAGCCTTAATTATTTGTATTAAATGTTTTTTAATGAAAAAATAAAAATAAAACCAAAAAAATACTAAAAAAATGAATAGAAAATACTAGAAAAAATGCATAAAACTAGTATGATCTCTAAAAATAAAATAAAAAACTAGTACGAAAATACATGAAAATAGGAAATAATTAGAGGTGCAAACTAGTTTTTTCATGAATTCTTAATTGAATTTTTTCTTGTAATTTCATTGTTTTTCTATTTTTTAGTTTTTTTTTGTTGTGTTTTTCTTATATTTTTTTACCAAATTAATGTTTTCTAATCGTTTCTTTATTTTTCTAGTATTTTTTGGTTCTTTATTTTAAAATAGGGGGTAAAATTTTGAAAAAGGTAATATAGAGGGGGGTAAAATTCTGAGTTTTAAAATAGGGGGGGTGAAATTCAGATTCAATCAAAATAGGGGGGGTAAAATTGCATTTAAGCCTTTGGAGTTTAAGTAGAAACTCTTTCTAATAAACAGATATTCATTTAGAAAAGAAAATAATATAGAGTAGAAAAATGTTTCCGAATTGAAGAAAAAGAATGATATAAAAATCTCAATGAGATTAGGTGGAACATTCTTTGGATTTTGTCTCGTCTATTTCCTCACATGTGGTGGTTAGTCTAGTAACTTGTCATCAAGTATAGCCACTACCACTACCTACCACTACCAAATTTACACATATATATCAAGAACAATGAAGCTGTTGAAAAATTTAAATCATTTCATGATAAGTTGCCAACCCACCAATTTGTAGAAATCATTGCTATTAATTATTTGAGTAAAAATTCATCATAATTTTCTCGTTGCTTAATTTAACCCTTACAAAAAATAATTTACAAATTAGTCTCTAACATTTCATTTATAAAAGGCAAATTAGTTTCGACTCAAAGACTAATTTAATATTATTTTTAGTCCAAGGTTAATTTGGACTGACATAAAATTGTCGATGACTAAATTGGATTTTCATTCTAATTATTTATATTTCTGATTAGATTACATTTATTCACCCCTCTCCTTAGTTCATGCATTCATTGAATTTCAGCATCTATGGCAGAAGCAAAACTAAGGTTAGTATTACTACTAGTACCACTACTACCAGGGGCGGATCCAGTGCATGACGAGTGTGTGCACGTGCATACCCTAAACTTTGAAAAATTGCACTAATATTCTTATAGTTTTGCATTATGACCACCATGAATTTTTTTGCTTTGCACCTTTGACCCAAAGAGTTTGCATCTAAACCCCAAATATCCTTCCATTGCTTTAATTTATTATTTCTGTCACACCGACTTTTCTTCCCTTCTTTACTTTTCAGCACCGATCAAATCATACAGTTTTCTGACCATATGAAGGTACCAAGGGATCCAACCCATGAATGCTCCCAACCTGTTTAAAAAGATATGCTGCTTGGCTATATCAAGAATCATATAGCCAAAAATATTATATTTACTCACAAATATAATATATAGTACTGTGCTACACCACTTTGAACTACTTCATTTTTCTGTGGCTCATGCATATCAATCAGCACACATGCAAAGATTCAATTTCCATAAGTATGTTTCCATATATTACTTTGTATTATATGGACCTGTTTAATTAAGATTTGTGCTTTTCAGGTATGCAGTTGTTACTGGGTCAAACAAAGGGATAGGATTTGAGACTGTTAAAATGTTGGCCTCAAATGGTGTCAAGGTGGTGCTTACAGCTAGAGATGAGAAAAAAGGGAATGAAGCCATTCAGAAATTGAAACAGTTTGGTCTCTCTGACCAAGTTATGTTTCACCAACTTGATGTCACTGACTCTGCTAGTATTACTTCACTTGTGATCATAATATAAGAAATTGTTGAGGTGGAGAAGTGTCACATGTGATCTATAGTCAACTGATGCTTAAAAATTGTTCAAAATTTCAATTGATCTATTAAAGTAGAAGTTTTTAGTTCTCCACATCCTTAGAGTTAGTGACTTGATCAATGTAGATTCAACAAATATAAAAGAAAACGAATATAAGCTAGAAAGATTTTGAAGCACTAATATTCATTTTCTTAGTTTTTTTGCATAACTATGACGCCCGATTGGGTCACCTCAGTTGTGAGGAGGACAACTGATTTAGTGAGTTTCTACTTATGGTGAGTAGCACAGATGATTGTTAAAATTTCAAACGATTTTCAAGTATCAGTTCATGATAGATCATGACACACTTCCCTAAGCTGTCTATAATAGATGGCAAAATAATAATAAGTTTTATGATATCACAAAAAGAAAAGAACATGACAAGCCAACTTGTTTGTGATCCTTAGTTTTATACGAGTGAATCTTTTGAAATCTTAAGTATTTTAAATTTTGTTGTAGGTGAACAATGCAGGAGTTAGTGGTGTCAATCCATATGAAACGGTTAGTGTTCTTATTTTATTTACTACTCTCTCCGTCCCTATATGTAAGCACCATTTTCCTCTAATAAAAGGGTGCTTACATATAAGGACGGAGGGAGTAGTAAGTATTACCATTGGTGTATGTGAAGCCTCTATATCAAAGCTTTGAATTTATTCAACATGAATGTAGGTGGGATCAACAGTTGATTGGGAGAAACTGACACAAACTAGTGACATGGCTGAAAATTGCCTCAGAACAAACTACTATGGTGTTAAGGAAACAACTGATGCCTTTCTTCCCCTTCTCAAGTTATCCAATTCTTCCAAGATTGTTAATGTTTCCTCCCAAGCAGCATTATTGAAGGTACAATCAAGAGTACCAGATCTTTTGAATGATTCACCAATTTGGTTTATGAAATTGCTAGCTTTGTCAAATTAGTTTATTAAATTAACACAATGTCAACATGATTTTATTTGTGCATGTTTGGATTGTTGGCGAGTTTGTTAATTGCAACGGTAAGTTTGTTAAAATTCTAAATGTAACTTTTGTCAAAATTGTAATGGCTCGTCATGATTCTGCCAATCCAAACATGCACTTGCCTCTAGTAGAAAATTTCAAGAACTAAATTCCAAAACGATCAATATGATCAAAGACTTCAATGTTCAAGGACTATTTTGAAATATTAACAATTTTATAGGTTAAATTGACAATGTCGTACAACTTCGTGGGACTAAATCGATGATTCAGTCCTAAACTTTTTGTTTTTAACTTTAGTCCATTTTATAATAATATGTTTTTACTCTACCTTCTCAACATATGCAAAATTTTGGTGATGTTTCAGAATATACCAAATCAATGGGCTAAAAGGGTGTTTGATGATATTGAAAATCTTACAGAAGAGAAAATAGATGAGGTACTAAAAGAGTTTATCAAAGACTTCAAAGAAGGTTCACTAGAAAACAAAGGGTGGCCAACAATCATGTCTGCCTATATTATCTCAAAAGCAGCCATGAATTCTTACACAAGAATTCTAGCCAAGAAGTATCCAAACATGTGCATCAATTGTGTGTGTCCTGGTTTTGTTAAAACAGACATCAACAAAAACACTGGCATGTTACCTGTTGACCAAGGTGCTGCTAGTGTTGTGAGATTAGCTCTGCTTCCTGATGATTCCCCTTCTGGCCTCTTCTTTATTAGGGAAGAAATATCAAACTTTTGAATGGTTTTATGAAGTGTATTACAATTATAGAATGTGTCTCTTGCTGATATTTTGTACCCTTGTTAAATTGTTCACTTTTTGCATGATCATAGTTGCTATTTGCCATGTTTTTATGGACTTGCAATGTTTAGAACATTAGATGAACCCATCCTCAGTTATGAAATTTTATAAACCAATCCTAATTAATTTTAAAGCTATGAAACCTTGATACAGGTGTGATACGATAGTTACGCCTCTATTACTAGGCGATATAAAAAGATCATATTTCTCTTACTTTAAATTTTGCAATTGGTAGATTATATGTAAATCTTCAATGAGATTGGTAGCTCTTCCCAACCTTACATGACGATGTGTCTCCCCTAATCTAAATTCTACTTCATAAAAAAAATAGTATGTTTGCAATAATTTTTTTCAAGAAAATGCAATATAATATACATAAACATTTACCAGAAACAAGTACCAAAATTATGATTCGTCACAAAAGATAAAATAAAAAGTACCAAAATTATGGTTGTAGCATACATTTATGATTTGATGGTTTAAGATATGATTTAGATGGTGATCTAAAATTTGATGTTTTAATCATACAAATAGCATCTATATTGTCAAAGGTTCATAAACTAAATAAAAACAATATATTAATGTAAAAGACGAAATTGATTTTTCAAAAATTGAGAGACCAACCTCAGTAATCTAAGAGACCAAAAAATATTTAAGCCTTCAAATTCAAATGGGAGAGAATTGCCGTCCAAAATATCCAAATCCAAAAGGAAAATGATCACCTAGGCCAAATATGACCTTGGAATAATGAGTACATGACAGTAATATAATCATAGTTAATTAATTTTCTTACTCTAATTTCCATAAGCTATTCTTAGTTGTTATTTTCTTTATAACATTTCAATCTTTCCGTTACCAATATTCATGCAAACGGCAATTGATTCCAGATATATATACTCCTTTAAAAAAACATTAACATATGTCATTGTAACCAACTAACATAATTATTTTTTAAAAGAAGGTTCATCATTTTGATGATACTATATAAGGAACAAGCTTGTAAGAAATAGGTGCTAATACAACAAATTTAGATTCATCAATCACCTCCTAAGTGTTACATAATGGGGACAGAAGCCATAAGGTACTTTTTGTTTTGTTTAGGTGGTCTTTGTATACAAAAAATAGCAAATACTTTGTAACAACATAGTTGATTTTTAGTTTTATGAAATTTGTTTTCAGGTATGCTGTTGTGACAGGAGCAAATAAGGGAATTGGTTATGGAATATGTAAGAAACTTGCTTCAAGTGGTGTTGTCGTTGTGTTAACAGCTAGAAATGAAGAGAGGGGCTTGGAAGCAGTAGAAAGACTAAAAAATGAGTTTGATTTCTCTGACTTTGTGGTTTTTCATCAGCTTGATGTTGATGACCCTGCTAGTGTTGCATCTTTAGCTTCTTTCATTAAAACCATGTTTGGGAAACTTGATATCTTGGTATGAATGATAGTTTTGACACAAGTGGTAGATGCTTAGGTCTCATAAGCATTTGGTCTAGTATTCGATCATTAGCCAATGCGTGTGAAAAAAATATATTGGGAGATTTCAAACCCTTAAATGAATCTCAGTTATCTCGAGAGATTACTCTCCGCAGTTGTATGCAGGGATACATTGGTTTAAAAAAATTAAGATAGAAACAATATAAAAAAAAAAATATAGTGATTAAGGTTATACACTATTCTCACATTATTTAATGACTTACTCATCTTGTATGTTGTGCCACACTATTGACCAAGTTACAAGAAATCTTGAAATTGGGCATGAAGGAAGTTATCCTAGCTAAAAAAAAGTACAAAAAATTTACTATTTATATATTGATGCAGGTGAATAATGCAGGTGTTCCTGGGGGCAAATTAATAGATGGTGATGCTCTACTTAGAAAGGTGTTCTTGGGGGAAAATTACGTTATTTAATTTTTTTTGTTAGGTCTATACTATATATGATGGAGGACTAACAAGTGAATAATATATAACATATGAATTTATTGTAGAGAAATGGAGCAGAAATTGATACCAAGGAAATAGGGTATGAAACCTATGAGTTAGCTGAAAAATGTTTGAAAACAAACTTCTATGGAGTAGAAAGAGTAACAGAAGCTCTTGTTCCTCTTCTTCAACTATCCACTTCTCCAACAATTGTCAATGTTTCCTCCAGAGCAGGACTATTGAAAGTACAATTTTTTTAGAATATGTTGTTTGGATTCTTCATATCTCTATAGATCATCTGACCATAGATTAATCGTTGAATTAATATAAAATCTGATAGTTTAACAATTGAACTATGGTCAGATGAACTATAAAAGACACATGATGATCAATGTCTAAAAGCTAGTTGATCATTTCACCTATAATCATTGTGATTTATTATTCTTAATATTATTATTTAATTTAACTGTTTCAGAATATATCAAATGAGTGGGCTAGAATAGTGTTTAATGACATTGAAAACCTAACAAAGGAAAAAATAGATGAGGTGCTAAAAGAGTTTGAGAAAGATTACAAAGAAGGATCACTAGAGATCAAAGATTGGCCAACTTTTGCTTCTGCTTATACAATGTCAAAAGCAGCTTTAAATGCTTACACAAGGATAATGGCCAAGAAATATCCTCATTTTCATATAAACTCTGTGTGTCCTGGCTTTGTCAAGACTGATATGAATAACAATATTGGAAACTTAAGCATTGATGAAGGTGTTGAAACTCCTTTAATGTTGGCACTATGGTCAAATAATGGTCCTTCTGGTTGTTTCTTTAATAAGGGTGAAGTAATATCCTTTTGATCATTATTATCCTAATAGTGTTCTTATATTCTAGAAATGAAGTGACACCCTTTTGATCAAAAGTTTATGTTATGTATCCAAGAGAATGAATAATAGGCCATATTCATGTTAGGAAATCAAGTTTGAACCTAGCACAACAAAAATAAAATGGCACATTGATGGGAACAAATACAATCCTACTATACACTTTTGAATTTGCATTTACCAAACAAGATTGAATAAACTTCACTTGTAAAATTGAAGTGATTTATGTGTAAATGTTTTACTCCTGCACTTTATGATGCCAAGTCTCGAACCGACAACCACAAGAATCACGAGTAATCTTAGAACCGAGTTTGAAGTTATACTCTAAACTTTAAAATTACTAAATTTAATGTAAAACTTATAGTAAACTTTTCATCTAATCCAAAAGTCACTTTCTTCCAATTAGTATTTTTTGTTGCTGAATGTATCACACTTCTAGTTAAAATTAAGATTTGAAGACAAAATCCATCTTATCTAGCTATAATCAAAGATATGTAAATCAACTAAAACCAAATTCCATCAAGACAAATCAATTTTAATAGTCTTATTTTTTTTACTGTAAAATCAAGCACAAACAATCTTTGATTCCAACAGATTTGTGAGAAATATGAAAGTCTACTATTGTAAGAAAACTGACAAAAAGGGGAGGCTTAGTGTGAAGCAAGACAATGAAGTGAAGTTGCTAAGAAGCTGCTTTCCTACTTAAAGCCAAAAGTGCTTGTTAAGATGCAACTGCTTATTATTAGCGTCATGATTCATCCAAACTTCCCTTTAGCCTAATGCACGTAACATTTTTTTGGCTTTTTGAAAATCCTTCCAAATGCTACAATTACTTTCCCTTACCTTATCACTTGTCAAATACGCTCTCTATTTTTAGTAAGAGATTCAATCTAGAGTTATAAATGTTTGAGAAGTGTATATAAGTGTTGATCTAGTCTCCTGACGCATGTTTAAGACGTGTCTAATAGATTTTCGAGTCAAAACAAGTATAATTAAACACTCTTAAAGATGTCTCTAAGAAGTTTGATGTCTAAAATAAAGATGTAAGTTTTGTAGATATATAATAAGGTTTAATGATGTGTTTCGTCCTTGCAATTAGACGTCATTTAAAAATTAGTCCTTGTAATCGCTAATCCTAGCAATTTACCCTTGCATTGTTTAATCATTTAAAATTTCGTCTTTTGACTAACTTAATCACTGTCACGTCATCAAATTAGCAAAATGGCATGAAAATGGACAAAAATACCCTCGTCATCAATGTTCGAACTCCTCCCTTATATTCAACTGAGTCAAATGAAAACAAATTCCTTTGCATTGTATTATATAGAATTGAATCAAACAGTCATGCATTATTATACGCAGGGGCCGAGGTTCGAACCTCAGACAAGTCACTTATTCATCTTAAAAAGGTGAATTCTAGCCATTAGGCTACCTTAAAAAAAAAAAAATTCAATCAAATAAATGAGTCATATATACGCAGATTTATTTTTTTTGGTCAAGTAGTCTAGTGACTAGAACTCACACAATTAATTGTGGAGAAGTGTGATGTCCGAGGTTTGAACCCCAACCTCTGCCTATAATATGTGTATCCCTACCAACTGAGGCTAAACTCACGTTGATATACGCAAAAATTTTATACATTTGATTTAAAATACATAAACATTGAATATTGTTTACGGAAAATATTGTCAACATATGATGCTGTGTTGATGCTGCTTAACCTCTAATAATTTAACAAGTGGATTATACAATCCATGTCACTGATAAACCTTGTTAACTCCATTTAGAAGCTTTTGTGAAAAACAACCTGAATCATGGATAAAAACCTGTCAAAATTGAAAACTTTCCCAAAATATCCTAAATTTTCCTCCGAATATCCTCTCAAGGAAAGAAAACAACGACAACTTTATTCTCTTTCACGTTTCCTTTTGACAACGTAAGCACATGTTCTTTTTCCCGCTTGTTGGGTCCCACTTGAATCTTCTCTTCCACTGTTTGTCTCACTCTCACATCAGATCTCATCCAGTTTGTGTTATATAAACCCCATTCAAGGATACATCTCTTCATCCTTCTCCTCCCAGGTAACTTTTACCTTTCAATTCTACTTCTTCATTTGCAAAGTTTCAACCTTTTCACCAATTTTATCTCTTTTTTATCATAAAATAACTTGGGTCATTTTTATTTTCTCATGGGTGTCTTCAAATTTTCAAATTTGATCTCTTGTGTAATCTATGGAACTGTTCACTCTGTTTTTGACACTCCATTAGTGTTCATTGCTTAGTTGCTTGCAATTTTGCAGGTTTAAGTGCTTGATTAACAAGTTATAATGGCTTCCCTGAATCCTGGTGTGCTTGCTTTGTTTGATGTTGATGGGACTCTTACAGCTCCAAGGAAGGTATTTCATTCTTCTACTACAGATATTGACACTCCATTAGTGTAGTTATTTTGTTGTGATCAATTTAGCAATGCTGCAATTTTATATGATTCTGAATTGTTATCAGATCTATTGTCTGCTAAGCAGTATTGTCAAATAACGGCTGTAGCGTTGTAACTTAGCAGAATTTTAACAAATCAGTACTGTTTCACGATCCTTTATTTAGTACAAAAGGATTTCCAAATAATGGATATAGCGATGCTATAACACTATAGCATAGCCGAATTTGAACAAACTGCTATTTTGCATGATCCGTAATTGGCAATATTGCTGTTGAGTCATCTAATCTTAATCATCAGTCCGCTTATCATAAAATGCCGTGACTTCTCCTTGCTGTGAACAAGACTAGAAAATATGGATTTGTTATTTTTTATTGTTTGGCTTTGGATCACATCTATTTACTGTTGCCTACTCAATTGTTAGGGGGTTACTCCAGAGATGTTGAAGTTCATGCAAGACCTACGCAAGGTATGTGATTTGGGATTTTTTACTTTTTTTACATTACATGTTTTTAGTTTGTTGATGCCTTTTTCCTCTGTCATGCAAAAGCCTGTTCTTAAAGTTGTTTGCTTTTGTTGTTGAATCTTGCTTTGTTGTCACAGTTTGTAACAGTTGGAGTTGTTGGGGGTTCTGATCTCGTAAAGATATCTGAGCAACTTGGCCAGACAGGTTAGCTATAAGTATCTCTTTGGTTTCTGATGCTGCAGTGTTAACAACATGTAGGAAGCCACTTTTTGAAAATTCTTGATTTTAGTTTTTCTTTTCATTACTAATTAATTCCATCTTTTTTTTCTCGTTCTTCTGTGTTCTATTCCAATCTCCAAAATTGGATGGAATCATGTGCGCCGATCTAAGCTGATAATTATTGTTACAGTTCTATTTTACATACCCTACTTCCTTTTTCTTCCTCATCTTTGAGAAAACATAAATCTTAGATGATATATTATCTTGAGTTTTGAATGTCCTGTCCCTATTTGCCTGTTGCAGTTACCACTGACTATGATTACGTATTTTCTGAGAATGGTCTTGTGGCTCATAAGCAAGGAAAGCTCATTGGAACTCAGGTACACCATCCAAACTCAATCCATAATTGAATAAAATTGCCACCGTGACTGGGGATGTATTCAAATAGATTCGGTTAACCCCCTATGTAATACACCACGATAAGTTGTGAATTTCCCTCTTTTCAGAGCTTGAAGACGTTCGTTGGGGACGAAAAGCTCAAGGTGAGGCCTATACTTCTATTCCTATTCAAAACATTAGACATCATTGCATTGATGAGTTGTTCATATTGATTAATCATTAATAACAGAGGGTATTTTGCAGGAATTTATTAATTTTACTCTTCATTACATTGCTGACTTGGATATCCCTATTAAGAGGTTAGTGAGATTCAGTGGTTAATCACATTGTTATATCAAGCTTCTTAATCCTAATCTATGTAAGAAAAAATCTAGGGGAACATTTATAGAGTTCCGTAGTGGGATGCTGAATGTATCACCGATTGGGCGAAACTGTAGCCAAGAAGAAAGAGATGAGTTTGAGAAGTATGACAAGGTGATGATATATTTTAGTTTTTATCATACAAGAACTGTTGCTTTCTTTAATTTGAAATGCTATAGGTTTAATTTTATCCTGAAAATTTGCAATGATTTCTCAGGTTCAGAACATACGCTCAAAAATGGTTTCTATACTTCGCGAGAAGTTTGCTCATCTTAACTTGACATTTTCCATTGGAGGACAGATAAGCTTTGATGTAATGATGATCTTCATAATGATATGGTGAATTTATTTTTTGGTTAAGTGATAGGCCAACAGGTCTTGATTATATATGTACTCTGCAGGTTTTCCCTCAAGGTTGGGATAAAACATACTGCTTGAGATACCTTGATGGTTTCAATGAAATCCACTTTTTTGGTGACAAAACTTACAAGGTCAGTCCATAATTTACGGTGAAATACTACGAAATCAATGTCTGTCTTGTTACATTTCCTACCTCTGTGCATTCCTATGAATTGGGGCAGAAATTTGTGTAACAAGAATGTATTTGGCAATTTAGTTTAGTTACCTAAAATCAATCAATGGTTATGGCTATATCACTTCATTTTATTATCTTTTAAAATGAACCCCTCATTTTAGAAGAGACTATAAAGATAATTAATAATATAATGGTGAAACTGAAATATCTCCCAAACTTTAGTTAGTTGATGACGGTCGCTCACTTTGCAAGAGATTTATCATTTTTGTTTCACTGCTCGATTTCTAGTTTCTACAAGCAGTTCATCTTATATGCGACTGCGCGCGTCAATAGGGTTCTTTATTCAATTTCCATCTTCCCTAATCGCCGAGGAACAAATCAACGGCCAGCCATGGGTCACTCCAATGTGTGGAACTCTCACCCTAAGACCTATGGACCTGGTTCTCGCACCTGTCGTGTGTGTGGGAACTCTAGTGTGTGTTGCAGGCAGTGCTTCCATAGCAATTCCAAGGAATGCCTAGGAAACTAGCTTCATTAAGTATCACTGAAATGTTTAGAATCCTTTCTGTGTTGCAGACTTGCAGTATTACTGAAGGATCAGCATCCACCTGCCCCACCATTTTAGATTATTGTATTGGGATGATACTGATGCCCAGATGATTTTAATTTTTTAACTTTTAACTTTGTGGCTTTGAGTTGTGAGACTCAATTTTTTTTTTCTTTCTACTTAGAACTGGAGTTGCTGTTTATTTTCTATTTATCCATCACTGGAATTATAAATTAGATCTTGGCATCTTTGTGTGTGTTGTCTGTTTTATGATGATGTCTACAGAAATTACCACCAGAAAAAAATAAAAAAGCTTCTCTAATCACTGTATAGGGATATAGGACAAAATCCATCTATTAATTTCCTAAACTTTTGTTTTTTTTTTTATTTTCACTGAGCAGGGTGGAAATGACCATGAAATTTATGAATCTGAACGGACTATCGGGCACACAGGTATGTTGCTCTAAATTGTATCATCGTATGTAGTTGTGTAGAAATGACCGAATTTCAGTTACATGGTGAAAATTTTGATTTTGTTGTTATAATTAAACTAAAAACCAAATTAATGCAAGTTCAAAACGGTTTTCCATGTGAACTTTACGCGTTAATACTGATCGTTTTTCAGTTACCAGCCCTGAAGATACTATCAAGCAGTGTACATCTCTCTTCCTGGGACATTAAGATTTTTGCAGTCAGCATATCATTATTGATACTGGAAACAACATGGAGCAATGATTGACAGAGGAGAGGGCCACATGATTCGAATATAATTATATCTTCTGATTGTAATTTTATCATAGTACTTCACATTGTGGATTTAATAAGAAGCATATCATTCAATTAAATTTGGTTTCTCAATAATTTGTTAATTACCTAAATTCATGGTTTTCTCTAATTTCCAAAAGGTTTGATTTGGTTTAAAAGGATAAAAACCATGCAAAAGAATTATTTCCAAAAGGCTTGATTTGGTTCAAGTGTCAGTAATATGTGGGATACTATTACTTGGTTCATATCATGCAAAATATTAACCATATATCCATACAGTGAAGGCACAAGATTATATTATGAAATCTCAAATAGGGTAGTTCGAGTATCGATTTGGATTCCATAATCCCATGATACCGCAATCAAGCAATATGGATAGCCATATAAAGCACGATACACTTCAAAAAATAAACCCCATGCAAACCGTTTCAGCTTGGAGAAATTCTGTATTAACCCCCGCCACGTCGATTGATCACAAATAGAATCCTAGGAAAAAAAGCCGATTGAAAAGTAGAATCCGTAGACTTTTAAAGTAAAAATTATGCAATTGAAAAGTTGCTTCTGATATGAAAGGCTTTTGCAGCAATTTATGGGTAGATAGAACCTTGCTTTGAATCTTGATCTAATGATCGGAGTGATGAATGAAGGCTTCCTTGAACGCAAGGAATCCAAATCCTTCAAATACAGGCCTACTTGACGATCATGCAAACACCATGCATTTTCATTGAAAGGAGGATACACGTGTAGGAAAGGTATGCCAATTGAAAATCATTACTTCACCAAATGGTTGTTAAAAAGGATTCAAGCAAAATCAGTTAAATTTTTTGGCAAAAGGACAACAATGGATTATGCCCAACCAATGTTGTCATGCCTCACTGAACTTTTGTAGTTCCCTCCTTGGCACAGTCTTGACAGCTACGAAAGTGTATCAAGTAAATTTGAGAGAAGTAAATAAATACTAAACAAATGGTTGAGCACACACCTATGTTTTTCTTTGTAACCAAAGAGCATGGAAGAACAAAAGAGTGAGACCTATACTTAGATATACTTGCACTCAGAAATATTAGAGACAAAAGTAACTAGATCAATAAGATTGATGTGGGTTATAATTTTTTCATTAAATTACACCTTTTTTCACAAACATGTCTACTTTAGTACTCTAATTATACGTAAACATTATTGAGTTGTGTACTCTAAGTAGACATGGACGGAGACTTTTTTCCGACAAATGAACCTATATGGAAGTGGTAAACTCCTCCTCCACCTCCAACTTTTTATCAAAGTACAATAAAATCAAAGATAAGGCAAAATCCAAGACTCTTCTAATCAAGAACTGATGGCTCATAATGATATACATCATTTTGTTAGATTATTATTCAAAACTATGGATTCTCTTTGCAGAGATGAGCGTATTTTGTAGAAGCATTGCAATAGTCATTGGACCAACACCTCCAGGAACAGGTGTAATAGCAGAGGCAACTTTTACGGCTTCTTCATAACAAACATCTCCAACCAATTTATAACCTCGAGAACTACTTGGATCCTGTCACAAACACAAGAAAGCGCAATGTAAACTTGTTCATCATCCTAAAATTTAAGCATCAAATGTTAAATCTGTTCATTCATCCTAAAAACAGTACAAACTCAGAGAGAGCCCTAGCAGCATACTATAAACTAGACCATGAAATAAAATCTACTCACATCTACCGGGTTGATTCCGACATCAATAATGACTGCACCGGGTTTTATCCAGCTTCCCTTAACCATGTTTGGTTGGCCAACAGCAGCGATGATGATATCTGCTTGTCTAATGATCTCTTCAGGGTTAGTAGTTCTGGAATGAACAATACTGACAGTAGCATCTTCCCTCTAGTAACATAAGAGACATATAAAGAAATTAAATTGTATTCTTTTGAAGCAAAAAGGAAAGGAACGAATGTTCATACTCAAACAAAACTAGTTTTGAACTGTTAACTAAAAATTTGAGTTTGGTGCAATGAGATATTACTTGCAACAAGAGAGCAGCTGGCATTCCAACAATATTACTACGGCCAATCACAACAGCCCTCTTTCCTTTGATAGAAACGCCATATCTGTGGAGTAGTTCTATGCATCCCTTTGGTGTACAGGGAACAAACAGGGGTTCTCTCCCTCGCATAGCAAGCCGACCAATATTCAATGGATGAAAACCATCTACATCCTTCTCGATTCTAACAGCATTCAACACATTTTGTTCATTCATATGCTGTCACAAGATCAATGAAAATCAATTCAACTTCCACAAGAAAATATTTAGGTTATGAATTGAAGTTTTGGTTTAGGTTATAGTAAACTTAGCTACAAGCCTACAAGAGTAAGTTATTGTTGAGAATCTCATATATGAGTAAGTTATTGTTGAGAATCTCATATTGGACGAGATATGACATGAAAGGGTGTTTATAAGTGAGAATCCTTCACTTTATAAGTAGGTTTTGTGGGGTTGAGCTAAGCTCCACCCAAATTCTATATGGATGGTATCAAAGCCTATCCAATATCTATTAGGCCACCCTTTATCGGGCTACTCAGGTCCAAATGAGAAATAACTTGAAGAAGTGTTTATAAGTGAGAGACATGTCTTGCCTTACAAGTCAAATTTGTGGGGTTGAATTTAACTCAACTCAATTTTGAGAGTCTCGCGTTGAATGAGATATGACCTAAAGAAGTGTTTACAAGTGGGAGGCACCCCTCACCTTACAAGCCAATTTTATGGGTTGAGTTGGACTCAACACAAATTCTAATAGTTATTAATTTTAGGGTTAAATATGTTTTTGGTCCCTACATTTTGCGCGATTTTGAGAATAGTCCCTACATTTCAATGAATGTTTTTAAAATCCCTACATTTTTTCTCCGTTAGTGCAATTGGTCCCTGCCATCAGTGCCATGTTGATGAAACACAGGCCATCATAACAAGTTCAACCCAACCCCACCAAATCTCCACCACAACACCTTCCACACCCGCAACAACAAGCGCTTTCAACGATAACATCATCGCTTTCGGCCTCCAAATCTTCCCCTCTAAACCAACATATTTCACCGGAAGTGTGACGAACACCGGCGATCCGCATCTACGAAGCTGCGGAGAAAGATCGTGGTGAAGTTCTCCGCCGTTTTCCGGCGAGATTGAACCGCCAACATTGGCATCACGTTAGAAATTTGACAACAGGGACTATTTACACTAACTCAGGAAAAATGTAGGGATTTTAAAAACATTTATTGAAATGTAAGGACTAATTCTCAAAATCGTGCAAAACGTAGGGACCAAAAACATATTTAACCCTTAATTTTATCATGTGACCAATTTGAATATTTGACGCAAATACACAAATAGGCTAATTACACAAGTTAGCATACTTTTTCTTACTCAAATACTCTGAATGATTGTATTCTTTACAAGTTAATGTGTACAGCTATATATACAAGGGAAGGGGACCTGACTGGAATCCCTTGAGATTAACAAAATTAATAACAACTAAACAGTATACGCAAACTATCAAAGAATAAAGGAAATTAAAAAAAAAAAAAAAAAAGATAACTATAACAGCTTGAAAAAGAAAATAAAGTTAGAGAACTAGAAGCATACAGATGGTAAAGGTAGCTGAACAAGAATGCCATGAACCGAAGGATCATCATTATAACCTGCAATATGGTTCAAAACTTCTTCTTCTGTGGAATCCTCGGGCAAATTTACTTCCAACGAATTTATTCCAACAGTTTCACAAGCCTTCTTCTTGTTACGCACATAAGTAGCAGAGTCCTTTCTATCTCCGACAAGGATAACAGCTAACCCTGGAATCACACCTGCGGCTTCTCTCATCCTGGAGACTTCAACTGCTATCTCATCTCTGATTTGCTTTGCCACCGTTTTTCCATCAATCACCTTGGCAGAAGAAGCCTCGGTAGCACTAGCAGCTGCATACAGTCATATGAAAACATATAAACAGGTTAACTAAACCTTTTTCTGGTCAATAGCATGCAGAGGAAAAACACAACAATATGAGCATGAATGGGAATAAATATACACATATAGGCACCGGAAAAAAAATTAGCATTGTATCGGGCGACATATGAACCTACAATATCAAAGCAAAGACAACAAGTTAACAATAGGCTAATAGCTAAAAGAACAAAATAACCTTTCAAGAAACAAATCCCATTCATCCACAACTAAGTTTAATATATTGACTCCAACCTATTTATGGTGTGTTTGGTTTCGTGTTTGGTATACATTTCTTGCGTCCCAATATCGTATTTTCTGTGAATATAAGAAGCCAGGATTCCTAGCTTTTGCTGGATGCGCGAATGAAAGGCATTTGGTCGGGGTTTCAAACATGCTATAAAAAAGCCTACAGCTTTGGACAAATCATAATCTTAAATCTAATAAGCAGTTAATTTAGACATATGACTTCTTATACTAACACCAATCCGCAGCCAAATTGAAGTGGATGCAGTGTTCTGAAAACACCCCAAAGCACTCATAATTTATGACACCAGAAAGCTATATATTGATAAATAACTACAGGAAAACCCCAAAGTCATCCAATTTAAAGTACTCCCTTTCATATTTCAAATTTTGGAACCAAATAGATCATGCCCTTTTTCAGGTCTTTAACCAAGCACTTCCCACATACTAGTATCATAACCTTGGGAAAAAGAAGATAAAAGTGTTCAATTAAGACATGCACAAACTTAAAATGATTAATCACACTATAAAAGCAAAAAATATAGGTACAAATAGAGCTAGCAAATAGCAGCTATAGCGCTATTACATAGAAGAATTCAAACAAACCGTTATTGTTCCGTGATAACAGAAGGCAGTGTAGCACTATATAGCATAGCAGAATTTGAATAAACTGATATTTTTCGCAATCTGAGTGACAATACTAGGTAGAAAATGATTTAACATTTAATGGTTTTACGGTTATGAGGAAATTGTAAAATAAAAACAAACCATGCACTCAAAATATCCAAAAATCTCAAAACCCATAATTTTTATTTTTTTTTGTTCATGTGCAACTAATTACATCAACTCTAGCAAACAAATAATGAAAAAAATAAGACTACCCAGAAGCTAAAAAGTGAAGAGTAGAGTAAAGGTGAGAGCTTTATACCAATGGAGAGAACACGGGATGAAGAGGGAGAAGAGTGAATGGTGAAGAAGCGGAGAGAGGTGGGACCCACATTGATGGGATGGCGGCGGCGGAGGAGGAGAGTAGTGGTGGAAGAAGGAGAAGAATAGCAATGAGTCAAAGAAGAAGCCATTACTGTGTGATTTCTTCTTAAACAATGACTCAGTAATAATAATAATCTATAGGTTTTGTTGCTTTGTTGTGCAATGATTCCTTCTCAGAACTTTTTATCGACTTTTTCACTCAGAATCGAATTCCCTCTCTCAGTCTCCTCCGGCGATGGATGATCAAAAGGGGAAACAATGTGACTGGGCCTTGCTACAGTAATAGACATAAGCCCAATAATACGTAGGACCTATTTGGATAAACAACTTATTTGCAGCTTATAACACAAGCATTTATTATGATAAGCGCTTATGTCTAATCGGACATATATTATTTTTATTATCAAATGATAAAATAAAGTTAAATTATCTTTGTATATGATTTAAGCTGTTTTTAAGAACTTATGAAAATAAGCTGAAAAAGCCTTACGAGAAAATGTCATAAGCTGTTTTCAAAATGTTCTCTCAAATACTCTTGCAAAATTTATATCGATAGATAAGCTTAATTAAGTCAATCGGAACAAACCTTCAATGAGTGTGCCAAATATGAAGTCAATTTTCATTTGTATGTGAAAAAACACTTTTGTTATATATATGTGCTTTGTAAACTTCAAATCAATATGCACTAGTCTTTTAAAAATTAACTACGTCAAATGCATCGTATATAATTTATACTCTTTTACTTGAATCAAATCAAATTAATTATTATGCTTGACATGTCTTAAGGTATCAAATGACTCTTTACTGGGAAAAGGTATTTTCAATTGGATTCCGAATGAGCTTGAATTGACGTATCGGCATAATAAAAAAATTTGCTAGCTAATATTAGTTAACTATGAAATTTAATCAGCTACCAAGGACCATGTGGTTCATACTAAACATACGTCTCAGCGAAATGAAACACACTTTTTACATTGCACTCTTGAAAACACGCATTGTATTATCCCAAATTTACATTCCTTGCAAAACATGCGACATATCTTCCTCATCTTCCTCTTCAAAACAATCTCAGTTTCATTAAATAGTGATTTGCCGTACAATTCTACACTAGCAAGTTCCTTGGTCTTTATCCAGTCTTCTTCCTTTTGAAGCCTTGATGTATGTTTGCAGCATTATATGAATCTAACTTTTCAATTTTCGCAATGCAATCTTTCATCCTTTTCAAAACTATTGGCATAGCAGCACAATTGCTTGAGATCTTCTCCTTTAGTAATTTTACTTTCTCAGCACTCTCTGGATCTTCTGCAGTAGATGAACTTCCCTCTCTGGAAATGTTTTGATCAGAAGCACCTGTAACAATGTAATTAAGGACAACATATTAAATACATTTTGGAAAAAAAATGTCTAAACATATGGCATCTTGAAAGAGTTAAATAGAGGTGTAACACAAAGAAAAGTCTTAACCACCAAATGGCACAAGATAATTCTGCTACCAATATAGTGAGTCACAGTAACAATAATAGCATGCAATATCCATATAGAAAACAAATGCAGAGACTTAGATTAACAAAAGGTAGCAGGAAAGATGAAAAATACATAAGCCATAGAGGGAAAGGAATACCCGAAAGGCTGCATATACAATTTGACAAAATATAATCAGTCAACTCTCCAAGTATTTTCAAAACTGAACTTTTTGTTTACATGATAATATTCAAAATGCACTTTGAATTTCAAATTAGCTTGAAGCATCACTACACCAACAACAAGAATCAAAATCTCTTCAAACTAGATAGAGTCAACTATATGGACCAGATGACGATATAAGAAAGTTTGAAGTCTAAATCATCGGTCCATCACTATAGTCATCAACACCATATCATTAACAAGTAATCCCTAGATGCTAGTTTTAGTATCAATAGAGAAAATTTCCAAATTGTATCTCATTATCACCCAAAACTTGTATGGAAAAGTTTCGAAGTCAGGTGGCAGGTAGGTAGATTAGAAATATTGCTTCAGAACAGACAAAGGGCAATAACGTATTTGGTTACGCATACTAGCTGAAACTAACAAAATGCAGGGTTACTTTTAAGAAAGTGAAAGACCCTTCAAATGATAACTTTATTCTACTTTTCATATAGAAGATTAAAATGATAATAACCAACAGGTCATTCAAAAAACTATCGCTAAATCAGTATCTTAAAGTTTTCATGTTCAGTACAAAGAAAATTATAGTAAAACAAGTTCATCACACATGCCACTGAAATCTTTACATAAAAAAACTTAGCTTTACCAACATGCAGATGATCAAAATATTTAGGGATTTGCAGAAAACCTAAAACCCGCACAAAATAAAAATAATATGCTGAACAGTTGAATTAAATCTACTTAAATGTGTTATACTTTCATGCATTTTAAAAACAGCAATGAGTGTGCAATTACAGCACTGATAATTCTCTAGTCGATTATGATTCACCAGAAAATAACACCTATGATAAAATCCCCTCGTGATCCATTTAGAGACACAGAAGCTGTTTTCAATTATCCAAGTGATGTTTGGAGGATGAATGAAGAGGGTACTTTGGTTGGAGATTTTAGAATATCATCAAGGGAAAAAAGAGGCCATTTGATGAATGGTATTGATATAAGGTACTTCTTTGTAGGGATGATAAAAAAGTCCATCCATTTTTTGTGCTAATTCTGAATCTACTAAAGGTTCAAACAAGGGTAAAAATCTAAATACTAGAGTAGATTTATGGACTTTTTCATGTGAATGTGCACAAGCTGTTGCTAGTAACGATCAAATGAAAGCAATTAATATGCATTACCCACACAAGAATAAAACCCAAACAAACCAGTTAAATTTTCCATAAAACCCCATAACCAAAAACACATAAATTGAATAAACTTTGAATCTCATAATGTGTCGTGTCCGAGTATATGCTTCATCGTCAAACTCAAGACAACATTAAATTCCAAACATCAATTGTTGGGTCACCCAGTTAAATGCAAAAATCAGCTTTTTATTAATATTTTTCCAAAATAGGAAGGAAAAAAATCAAATTTTGGTTGACCCCTAGAAAGTACCTGAATTGAATTGAGGAAGAAAGGGTCTTTGGGATTCGAGAACCGAAAGGAGTGTGGATTTGAGCTGATCCGGAAGAGTTGATCGAAATTCAAGAATTTTGTGCGACATTTCCTTCAAATCAGACTCCAACCTCTCCAACTCCTCTGAATCTGAATCTTCGGAGCTGCGAAATGCTTCATGGGTTTTCGAAATTTCTGGAGCCATATTCAGATTCAAATACTCAAGTTGAACAATAACAACACATAAATGATGCAGAGGGCGTGTTTTTATTAACGGCCAATGTTTGTGAGAACCTATAAAATTTATATCAACAATTTTTGCTCGGGTTTTATTTTTGGCGTCATAATTTTTGTTTCCGAAGTATTAAATTTACAATATATTTATTCTCGAGGATGAATAAAACACAATTATCTTATTCTTTATTTGACAAGTAATTCTTTATTATTGCTCCTAAAAATATGATTATTGTTATGAATAAATAATTTAGTGGATGTTCATCTTAGCCATTCACCTTCTTATAAACTCCATAAATGAATGGATGGTTAATGATCCTTAATTATTTTGTGTCTTATAAATAAGATTCATATTTGAGTGTAAATGCACACTTGTAAAGAGAATAATACACAAAGCTTACATCTTTGATCTTGTACTTTTAGGGTGTGTTTGTTTTAAGTTATAATTGTTGATTCCCGAGAATAAAATGATAGAAATGTATATGTCTATGTTTGTTACAAGTTTACTAAAATTTATTCCTTGGTATAAAATGTTTCTGGGAATAGAAAAAAATTTATAAGAAAAAGGGTGGGAATAAAGTTCCCATGGAGATGGGAATAAATTCATAAATAGTTTACCTATTATAATCCATATTTTTATGGTTCCTAGGAATATTATAAAGTTAACCAAACATATTTTTCCTAAATTCCTTAGAATAAAATTCTCATCTTTATATTCCAAGGAATGTTATTCCTAGGAATAAATTTGGTAAACTTGAAACAAACACACCCTTAATTTTTTTTTTTATAACAATTATTTATTTATTAAACACATTTGTGAAAATGATATTCTCTTTAATAGGATTCCTAAGCACGTGAATTTGAAAAATAAAATTTTAAACCATGAAACAAATGTTTAAACTTTATTTATTTATTATTTTTTTTGCAATTTCAACTTAATTATTCGCTTTCATAAAATACAATAAACTTAAAATAATGTACCTAAAAACCACAAACAAGATATTTGGAAAATGGATCCTCTACGGTGACTACAGGGTCCAGTAAAATCTCAACCTTTAAACAATAAATACTTCAAAATCTAAATGTTCAAAACTTGAAATTAAGAGAGATAATAAATTTAATGGTGTAGATTCCCACACTGCAACATGAGAAAAACACTTGAGGAAATCCCCTCCCAAATATTTGTAAGAACATTATTATATATATCGACGGTTTATCTACTTTTTTGTTATGATTAATCGTATATCTATTGATATATCATAAAATTTAAGTCATTAACCACTTAGTGTGTTTCATTTTAGTAGTTAATGAAGTACTCTAAATGATTAATGTGATATTTATATTCTTCAAGGAATTGGGGGACAAAATGGAGTGGGAGACCAAAACTCAAAATCAAAATTGGGGGACAAAATGTTGTTTTTAAAATAGGGGGATCAAATTTTCATTTTTCTGAAAATAGGTAAACCAAAAGTACATTTAAGCCAATAATCAAATGAAACCCCTGAGCATGAAGTGGAAGGTTCAAGGAAGTGACGAACATGTTGAATCAAAGGTTAAACCTATTGTGAAGAAAGGCATGAGAGCCAGACAACATCCAAGTATTTGAAACACTACGGTTGATCTACCACCCTTAATCGCTTCATCTTCATCAATTGCGATTATTTCACTATGATTGAAATTCCATTTGTAAGAACCGAATTGGAAAGTGAAAAAAATACAAAAATGGGGGACAATGTCTTCCAAAAAACTGAGGCAAACAAATGCCATCAGCATATACAACAGCAGCAACAGAGAAATTATTCTCGACATGAATTTGACAAATTTTGGAGCCAAAATTTTCCGGCAAGAGAGAAAAGATGACAATGAGATGAAAATATATTGCATCTCGTTCTATCCCGCTATATTTCTGTACATAATGAAACTTACAATCTGCTATACAACTTTTTTTCCCACTTTTTTTTTTTCCTTTTCCCTAACCTTTATTTTCTTCTGCTTTCTACTTTGTATACGTGAGGTAAGTTCATACTGCCAGTGTCCCTTCAGAGACTTGGGCATCATCTAAATCTAATGCATCTGGAGATTGAGATTTGGTTTTGCTCATAATTCTTGTAAATCCATAACCAAGAGAACTTCCACTTGCTTCACACAGCTGCATAAATAGAACAAGAACAAAATACATTCATTCATACATCACTTGAGTATTTCATAATTTTGAACTAGTTTAAAAGAGAAAATCACTAATTTAATCTCTAAAATAATGTTGTGCAATCAATTTAGTCCCTGATTTTATTAATATTTTAAAATGGTCCCTACAATTAAAATTTTCTGATCATATTAGTCATTTTGGATCAGTCAATTTAGACACTGAAATTGTCTAGCAAGTAGCAAGGACTAATGTGATTGAGGATTTCAATTTGAGAATCATTCAGAAACTCTTCAGTTCCAGGAACTAACTTGACAACGCCCTACTTCAAGGACTAGATTGGTGATTCAGAATGCATACCTCTGAAAGCTCAGCTAGATGTCGGCATCTGAATTCATTTATAGTAGCTGAAATCTCTGATGCCGGAAGTTTAGCCTGAAGAAAGAAAGAATGCTTAGAAAATTGAAGGCCAAAGATCTCCATGCTATATTACTGTTTCATATATTCATATAAGCTGGTATAATCAAAACTTGTTCTTTGAATGATTTGATTCTCAGAAGGCCTACATTAAACATTACCTAACATATTCATTTCCTTTTTTTTTCTCTTCATATTTTTTATGAAGTACAACTATTGTTCCTCAGTAAATTAATATGAGAAGGGAAATTTTCAGGTAGTGTAACCAGGAATTCATTTCAAGAAGAAATGACCACGATCTTTTATCTCTCAATAATGTCATAATCAAATAAAAGAGACATATTACCAGTGACAGTGAGACAAAAATATTTTCATTTGATCAATATTTATGTGGCAAAAAAAATCAACTCAGACCCTCTTCATCTGTACAGCTCGTCCAGCCAAATCCACATCGTTGAATCCAAATCATATATGATCTAACGGTCAAGATTTGGCTGCACCGGATGCAGAGCATTTGGTTAGAGCATTCAATGAAACTTGATTTACCTGAGCAAGCACAGCAGCTGCTAATTGAAGACTTGGCTCCAAGGTCTCTGGGACCACCTGCAAATGACAGAAAATTCTACAGTAATCATTCCACTAAAAGCCAGTTTTGCTTTCAATTTGCTATAAAAAAGCAAGAATTAAATGACTCTTTTCCTACGGTTTTGGGACTGTCCTGTAAGGTAACTAAAACATGAATACTAGAAGTAGGTATGAGAATATTACCGCAGTAGCTCCAGCCTTCTCTAAATTCACTCCATGATCAACGTCATGGGCGCGAACAAAAGTCTTCACATTTGGGAAGTACTTACTCAGAGCCCAAACTGTTCTATAATTTGCTCCAGGCGTATCTAGAGTAATAGCTGCAGCACATGCCCTTTCAGCCCCGATCTTATGAAGGACCTAGTCATCCGTTAAAAAGAAAATCAGGCAACGACAAGTATGTGACACATGTACCCAAGTTGCAAGTACTACCTCTCGACTGCCAGCATCTCCAAAGTACACAGGGAGATCGAGTGCTCGCCCAACTGCCACTCTTTCACTGTTAATATTGGCAAATATGGATAGCAAGTTAGTTCATCATCTTCTGTGTCCTACCCAAAATTGCACAGACATCAAGGGAAGATGGAAGATTTATTCCTACAAACCTTTGAACGAAAGTCAAAGGCCTCAATTGAACTCAAAAAGACTTGTACTAAAGAAGAGTATCTATTATCTAAACTACTCCTATTATAAAACAACTTGAAAATTTAAGATAAAAGAAGTATGAAAAGTGTTGAAGATATATGTTTTAGATAAAAGGATGAGAAAAATAATAAGAACTTCGAATATTATCGATAATAACTTGATACTAACTTCATACAAAAGTTTAACGTAATAGGGATACGCAGACTCGATCCTAAATAAATAGGGAAATCACAATAAACTAATTCCCAAGAGATAACGTAACATATTATAAGCTTACAAACATAGTAATAGACATCAAATCATTCATCCATAAGAACAATTACAAGAAAAGGATAGAAATTTAAATTAGGGATGTTGTGTTACCTTCTCACATCTAGTGCAACAAATGGAATAAGTCGCTCGGAAAGAAGTTGTGCAATGATCTGAAAATAACAAAGGTAAATTCCAGCACATTTATGTAAACTAACTAAGCAAACCAAAATATAGAGAATTTACCTGGCCAACTCGTCCAAATCCACAAATAATGATATGATCTTGCAGATCATCTGTCTGTAAAAGATGACATCCAAAATTCAGTAACTACTAAGTTTGTACGTCAACTCCAAATAAAAAAATGTAAATGGCAAAACTACAGGTGTCAGTGTCAGAGTAGGTGCTTCATAGATTCTAAGGATAAAAATTTATGACCATGTGCAACTAACGAAGTTACAGGGCTGCAACCAATTTAAGAGATTTTACCTCACTTTCTACAGGTAATAAACTTCTAACATCATTCTGCTCGAAACGGGAAGCAATCAGCTGGCCTCCTGCAGCTAGCCATGGAGTGATGGCCATTGAAATGCCCACAACAAGAAACAACAAAGAAGATAGCTGGGAAGACATTATGCCCTGCAGAAATGTCAATTAGCAAAAGGTCTTTACATATCATCAAGAAAACGAAACTTCTCCGCAGCTACTAATACACAAATAATTTTGTATTTTTCAACTTACAATGATGATTGATAATAAACAAAACTAACGGCAACGAAATGCAAATTTAATTTTTCAGCACTTGTCTGGCACTCTAACCAGCAACTATTATTTATCCATTTATTAAACTAACTCCAGAAAAATGACTTATTTTACATTAATATAAAGATCAAGAGCAAAATAGTATTAATAAATCACAGATTCTTGGTAAGGAAAACAGTATTAAAAAACAAAAACCTGATTAACAGCTTCTCCAAAAGCCACAAATGCAAATTCTCCACCAGGAGCAAGAAGAAGTCCAGCTCTTAAAGCAGAAATGACGGAAATCCCAAAGATTCTACCCATCAAAGAAACTAAGAGAGTCTTGCCGCATATTAAGAGTGCCAATGTCCCCGTGACGACTGGGAAGTTTGAAACAAAAAGTTTTGGATCGATTGACATTCCAACCTGAAAAGTCACAAAATATAATTGCTATTGATTACACAAGTTACATATTGACGTTGGGTTGATCTTTAACTCATTTGCAACAATAATACTGGGAAATCCAAAGACAAATCAACAACAAAAATCAATATTTTTCTGGTCAATTCAACATAACTGTTAAATCTGGGTTTTAGATCAACCCTTCAGCTTGCTTGAAAAATATCAGTTTTCTTTCTAGTAATAATATGAAGTTATATCTCCAACGCAAATCCCACTTAAGTGTGATAAAGTTCAGTTAATGTTGTTACATATGTGATGCTTTTGTGAGACTATCAGTCCACAACAAGCATTTACAATTTATTGAATTTAGCACAAAGAAATACTCTACTTGAATTCTTTTTTCAGTTGCTTTATAATCTTAAACTTTGAACTCTTCTTCACACAACTGTTGCTGAATACAAAACTAAATTAATAAAAAAATTAGAGCAGTTAGTTACTTTGTATGGACGAAGCAAAAGAAAATGTTTGATATCTAAACTTTTCAACTTCAAATAGTTTTTCGCTTTTTCTTCATTGAAGGATCTAACTTGGTTTCCATTTTGAACTATAACTTAGTGGCATGAAATCCTGATCATAATCATTTATGGTGAATAATGAAGATGGAGATAAGAGGGAGAATCTTTCAAATTTCGATCTGGAAAGGAAACAAGAAGACAGAGATGACCTGTAGAGTTTGCATTCAATGCAGGAAATAAATTTTCAGAAGAGGACACATATAACACAAAATGAACTCTGCTCTTCGAAAAAATTTACTGTATGATTTCATCTCTAATGTATGATTTCTCAAATGGCCAATTCATTGCTCGTGAATAGTAACTGTTGCAGTAATGATGGACTCGACAACCACAATTGTAGTCACATCAATAGTAACTGTCTGCAACTATTGACATCATAATGAAATTGTAAGGATAGTTCTTGTTGGAAATTCCGCCTTTATTGTGGTCCGCCCCTAGTCGCCTAAATTGCGCCCTTTGGTTTGCTTTCATTGCAGCCTCCAACACCTTCATTGTGTTGGCTTTGAGGGGGTGGATTTAGTCCCACATAAGATAGATAGGACTCTTGGGAAGAGTTTATAAAGAGGAGGCACTCCTCACCTTACAAGCCGGTTTTGTAAGGATGAGTTAGCCCCCAAATTTCAACAGTTCAAAATGAAAACAGTGTTTGTCACATGAACAAATAAAATAAAACAGTTAGTAAATTTGCAAATTTTTTATATTCAGCACTCACCTTACAAGCCGGTTTTGTAAGGATGAGTTAGCCCCCAAATTTCAACAGTTCAAAATGAAAACAATGTTTGTCACATGAACAAATAAAATAAAACAGTTAGTAAATTTGCGAATTTTTTATATTCAGCACCTACCGTCATAAAGAAGAGCCCCAAAAGAAGGCCACGATATGGAGCAATATCAGATTCAACCTGTAAGGAAAATTCAGTTTCTGCCAGTAGTAAACCAGCTAAAAATGCTCCCAATGCCATGGAAAGTCCTGCCTGTTATAAGAAAAAAGGACAAAATGTCAAAGTCGGGCTAATGGACACAACAAGTAATGAACTTAAACCCTAAGTTTTGAGCATTAGACCAGTCATCGAGTCGGGTTATGGTTGATGGTCTAACAAGAAGACACACACACATGAATATTATCATTTTTTATATAATTAACATTTAACAGTGTTGAAGTTTAAAAAAATATTGAATTTCTTGTGGTTCAAACAACACCATAACTGGTGCATCTTGTGGTTAAAAATCTGAACAAGTTAAATTTTCAAAATGTAATTAATTTAAGCAGTCAATATCTAATTCACTGGTGAGACAAGTTCTATAAAAGTTTCAATTATAGAGGTTTGATCGGTCATGACACTAGTTCTCTAGTTACAATGATGAAGGCTCGACTGGATTAGCTACTGGAGCAGTATACAGGCTTGACTGGATAAACTACTGGAGCAGTTCACATTGAGCTGGTCCGACCAGTTTGTTCCGTTTTCAGAGTAGTGCTTAAACCAAACAATCAAACCTTGGTTGTTAGCCTTCTAATTTGTCTTAAATTATTCTAAGATAATATTACAGAAAACATGAACAGTTGCTTTTATAATGAACAAAAACACTAGAAGAAACTCTTCAGCTAGTCAAAAATCAAAGGAAAGGATGAAAAGCAAAGCAATAGGATAATCACGTACCCTGGCAGTCAAAAGACTGGTCCCAAGAATAACAAGAAGTGTATTGGCTGAGAATATTTCAGCATTTTGATTTTCTGCGACTTGCTTGTATATTGGCCGAAGGAGCTGTAAAGAAGAAGAAGAGGAAACTCAGTACAAAGCCCACACTATATCTGCAAATGAAGTATCACTATCCAAAGCCTTCTAATTGAACCCCAAAAAAATATCACTTTTCCACTGAACAAATGGCTTTTTTATGATTTATGTTTTATCATTAGGATCCTGAATGGCCACAGCATTAATCCACTAACACAAGGCACAAAAACTATAAAGAAACTTTCACCATGGCCTCATAAGTTCGACAGTTATAACATGGTCGGTCCAACGTGTTTGGAGGCCTAAAGCAAATTGTTAAATAGGCTAAAATATGGTTTTAGTCCCTGCAAATATGCCTCGTTTTAGTTTTAGTCCCTGTAAAAAAAAAAAATTGTTTTTGGTCCCTGCAAAATTTTTTGTTTTTGAAAATAGTCCCTGACCCCACTTTTGTGATGATTTGCATACGTGACACATTATAACTGAACCCATTTTGTAGTTTTTGGTCCCTGCAAAATATTTTGTTTTTAAAAAAGGTCCCTGCAAAATTTGATAGTCCCTCAAAAAATTTTGCAGGGACCAAAAACAATTTTTTTTTACAGGGACTAAAACCAAAACGAGGCATATTTGCAGGGACTAAAACCATATTTTAGCCTTGTTAAATAAGGCCTTTTTATTAAATTAATGATAATTTTTTAAAAAATTGTATTATTTGTTTGTTATAAAATTGATATTTTATATATGTGTAAATTTTGAAGTTATATAAATTTTTGTTATATATATATATATATGGGGTTAGCTAGAACACACTCACTAGTTTTTATGTAGGAGTGTTTTAGCAAGCTACGCCTTAAGGTGTATTTAACTACTTTTTAGTTATAACTTGCTAAAACACACCTTCTAAAAAATAAGTGGGTGTATCCTAGCAAATGCCCATAGGAGTTGCTAACATACACCCACTTATTTTTTAGAATGTGTGTTTTAGCAACATTCACCTTAAGGTGTATTTAACAACTTTTTAGTTATATCTTTGCTAAAACACACCTTAATAAAAACTAGTGGGTGTATCCTAGCAAACCCCTATATATATATGTATAGTAGAACTTAACCATTATTTGAGAGGTCAAAATGGTTAAATAATGTATTTATTATTAATAAGTAAATGTGACAAAAAAAAAAGTATATGCAAACAAGATATAGTGAAAACACTTCTTCAATTGTAATTTGTGATTGTGGTGATGTCACTGGGTTTTATTAATGTAGATCATGTGTTCAATTCTTGCAAAATGCATTTTAGTATTTACGGACCGTTTTTTTAGTAAAGAAGATTATATAAAAAATGTTAAAAAGTGACAGATGGGATTCGAACCCATGGAATATTATTTTTTGAAAAATCGGTTAACCACAGTGCCACTATACAAGAATTGTAATAATACGGAAAATATTTATATAATATGCAAACTTTTGGGCCTAAAGCACTAGCTTTAGTGCCCATAGGCCATGGCAGGTCATGCGTTATAAACAACCAGGAACATTATATTATTGCAACTGGTTGGTAACTTCCATCAATTATGACTAGTTGAATATCTAATGGTGCTTCACATGGGCATCTATATCATGTGAAACTATAGAATTGATGGCCTAGCTTTATGCCCTATACACAATTGATTTGAAAAGCACTTAAATTAAATATTAGTAAAACAAAAATAGATATAGCAATTCATGAGGACAAGAAAAATTGATATTTCCTTCAAGTATAAAAAAGCTTTAGCTACAAGACTAGGGTTATGTAATAATAATTAGAAGTCGTACTGATGAGACCTCACATGTCATTTTGAAAACCACTTACCAATCGTCCACCTGCAATTATGGCAGTAATGGCAACTGCTGCCTTAACAGCAGCCAGTCCAAGAGCTTCAGCAATGGCTTGAAAACCAACCTGAAAACAAAGACTGCCTCTTTTATACGTGACAAACTAAATCATTGAACTTCTCATGTCACAAATGTTCTCACTCTCCACCGAGGTTCATGCAATTTAAACATATTCAAAACAGCTAAACCTCATGACAGCAATATATTGTACCTAACAGAAATAAGTAGTTTATGATGACAAGGGAGTGTCTAGAAAAATCTTACCCCTCCTTTGGAAGAATTAGGTGAAATAAGAGGTATGAGAATTAGTAAGACTACGACAGCCAAATCCTGAATAGAAACAAGAGTAAAATAAATTTTGGGTCAAAATATTGCAACACCGATTAAAGAAAGAAATGAAAGGCATTCAGAGCTAATAAAAAAACAGGCAAAATCTGGAATTTCAAATTCACAAAACAGTTGACCAGATAGAGCAACAAAGTGAAGGATGCTTATTGAGAATCTTGATAGAATAATGGTTGTTAATCTTGGATAGCCGCGTGTAGCGGCTGACCCAAAAAACACTATAGCAAGATAGCGCACACTGGTGGCAGCTATTTTTAATAAAAAAAAGTTAGCAATTAAATAATCTATATTATCTGTATATTAATGCTCAAAAATAAAAAAATAAAAATCCTTTTCCCCATCAGCTTACCCTCCTCACTATAATTTTTTCCTTTCAAAAAAGTGTAGCAATCACACTTCTTACTCCCTATTGCTGTAGCCCCTGCTTCAGTAATCCCCAAAATCTAGAAACCACAATTCCTCCTTTTTCTCTTCTTCACATGACAACAACTCTCACCCACATGCAACCACTTCCCCTCTTTTGACTACTTTTGTTTCGCCTTTACCCACAGGATCCAAACACCCATTGTAGATACGTCAGAAGGATCTCGCAGCGACCACTTCCACTTTTTTCTCCAAAAGCACGCAAAAAGTTGTGATTTTCATCGCAACACCAAAATGTGATGCGAAGAACCCTAGATAGTGGCCAGCTGTGGCAACGAGGCGCGGTGCCGCAATAGTGCCATTAATGTACCCTGTTAATAAACTAGTACGTAAAAATCTTGATGGGCAGATCTGTAAATGAGTGCAGCCATTTTCCCCAACATTCAACAGCAGATGCAGATTTTCAGTTTATTAGGAAGATGTCGTGATCATTAGGAAGATCCTTGTTTATCATGTGTCATGAATTAACTCTCCCATAACATGGTACTGGCATAGAATCAGTATGCACGTAGAATTGTAAACTATGTAAATTGCAAAGTGCAATGATATTGATATGATCACTCAAATAACCTCTCCTGCAACTATGAGAGATCCTGTTTAGCTGGAAGATACAGGCGACGGTATGAGGTACTGAAACAAACTACATAAACCACTCACTCATAAGACAAAGTTCCGCCATCTATGTTTCACAATTAAATTCTCTGTAAACTTTAGTACATCATTTGACGAGAAATTTTGTAAGCATCCATAAAAATGGGTAAGAAGCAAAATTACCTGAAAAAGTAAAACAGAAAATGTAGCTCGTCCATGCCGTGATGTGCTCTCGCCTCTTTCCTGCAACACCTGCAAAACAAGTTCACTGAAACTATTACAGCTTGACAGACTCACAAAAAAATATAGACAGAATGTACAGTGTCTTTTCCCATTTAATGACATGATATGTTTCTATTTTTTTTTTTTGGTCAAGTAGCCTAGTGGCTAGAGAAATTCACCTTTAAAGTGAATAAGTGGGGTGTCCGGGGTTCGAACCCCGGCCCCTGCATATAATATGCATTATCCCTTACCATGTGAGCTAATCTCCCAGGGACAAGATATGTTTCTATCTATGAAGCACCGATACGCCTAAATAGCCACCGAATCGTATCCGATACGTCCCGATACTCCGATATGCCGTCGATACATATCAAAGGAGTATCCGGAATTTTTTAATTAAAAAATAAAAATAAAAAAATCTGATATGTCGCCGACACGCCAAGATACGCCGCCGACTCGTCTCAGATACGTCTGACCGTTAAGCCCCTCTTCTTCAAAAGCTTGCTTTGAAGCTTCTTGTGCAACCTACCTCTTCATCTTGTTGTGAAAGGAACTGGAGTACCTATTCATTCGTTCACTCTTTAAAAAGAAATAAGTTAAATCCTAAAAGGGCTGAAGACTTGGTTTATGTGCATACAAATTTGAGGCTTTTGGGTAGGAAAAGTGAAGAATACAAAGAAGGGAATACTAAGATGTGGGACATTGGTGGAGATGCATGGGAAAGCTTTGATGGTGTTGGAACTCTTGAAGTTGCATCATTGTCTCTTGATGAACCAAATTTAGAAGCCGTTCTGTTTACTGATGATGGTGAAGGAGGAGATGACATTGATACCATTCCAATATCTTAGTTTAGATTTAATATTTAGTAATGTGTTAAAGATTTTGTTGGCTTCTGAGTTTGGTTTATGACAATGGTTCACAATTTCCATTTTATTTTAATTGGCCAAAGTTTTGAGTTTGGTTTGAAACACTGCTTTTTAATTTTCATTTATTTTAATTTTTTAATATATGTATCTTAAACGTATCGTATCCTATGTTTTTCAATTTTTGACATATCGCCGTATCGGATACGTAACGTATCCGATACACGTATCGTGTCCGTGCTTCATAGGTTTCTATTTAATGACAAGATATGTTTCTATTTAATGACAAGATATGTCTTTTCCTTGTTTATCTTTACACATATGTTTCTATTTTGTAAATTTTATACATATCTACTTAATAAATTTTAGATTATAAAAATTATATCTCTAATACTATATAGCATAATAAATATTATATAATATTGTTTGCAGTTAAGAGTCATTACATACATTATGCTTATGACACAATATATCATAAAATAGTGTCTCGTCTCGCCTGTGTTCGAGGTGTCAGAGCAAAAATGAAATAAAACAAAACTAGTGGACACTATTAACACATGTCGTTGTAAGGGTGTTGTTTTGAATACGTGTAAGAAAAAGAACGTGCGGTGCCTAAAACTAGCAGTGTTTGTGCTCCATAAACTGGAATTCATTTTTAAAGAATAAAGCATAAAAGAATTCATTTTGAAAGAATTGAGGTTATAAAAATTGTTTCATATTTGCGAATGATATTTTAAAATTATAGAAGAATTAGTAAGTTTACTGGCCATAGAATTAAATTTCCAACTCCAAATTCAACCAAATGCAGGAGATATTATAGCTACATCACTGTGTTGCCCACAACCTCCATTTGGATGATTTCCAAACAGGAACAACTTAGCTTGTTTTTCCCGAGTCGTTGGAAGAGATAAAGTAGGCTCTTCAAAGTGGTTTGAGAATATTGACATAGTGATGTTTTTATTTGATTATTTCTCTTAATGAAAGAGACAAAATTTTCCAAGAATATGGATCTTCTATTCAATTAAGATATGATACAAAAAGGTTAGTATGCTTTAGCCTTAGAGGGAATGTTAGATGATAAAAAAATCTAAACATCTTTTTAAAGTAACAAAGATTATCTTAGTGTTGGTTTCCGTATGTTTTATTAGTTATTGTAATGCTTTGTTTCCCTACTTTATTAGGATATTGAGTCTTATATATTACTATAAATAAGAGCTAGTGTTTAGTTTTTTTCATCAAATCACCTATTATGTTAAACCATAATCATAACATGAAGTTTTCATTCTTTTTCCCTTTACTTAATATTTGAAACCCTACTTTATTACTTCAATAATTTGTTTATTTTTCACCAACCTATATTCCATGGTTCTCATTTATTTCGACTTTACTAAATTTTTAAAAATGGTGGTTTTGATGAGTATATGGTTTGTGCTAGTTCATTGGAAGAAACTACTGATAGCATTGAATTGTAATCAAAATCTAGAAAGGAATGTTCTTGGCATTGATGGATGGGATTTAATTATCACTTTTTCTCTAACTACAAGCGTCAAATATCCATGATGGCTTTTGATGTTACAACGCCATTTGTCATTAGCGAGGAAACAAAATGACAGGTGTGCATAATATATTCGGATTACAGTAAAATTTTATTCCTTTAGTTACATTACGTCTTGGGTTATGTTAGGGTCTATATACTCATGCAAAAACATCCTTCACCTTCTTGTATGTTTTCTTTATTATTATTCCCTTACCAAGTTAGTGTGACCTACCCCATTTCTCTCCTTTAGGTTTGCAAGTAGTAAAGTAGTAGGTTTGTGAGATTTGATGATCTTACCAAGTCATTATTCTTATCAACAGGTCTTCATGGCTTGCAGTGGTTTGTGTTATGTTAACACTAGTATAATGAAGCTATATGGGATAAGGATAGTTTCTTATTTTAAATGTTTACAAAAATAGAGTTTTGATATGTTCTTTGACATAGTTGCCTTTAGGTAATTAAGAGTTAAGACTGACATAATATATAGATTAAGGATATCAATTCTGGTTGACGTTTCTACTTTCTAGATATGTGTATGTATGTTGTTGAACAGGTTAAATTGAAATGAATTCTGGGGGAAATTCTACCGAAACATTGGAAGCATAATGATAAAATTATAAAATCAGACGGTGACAAGACACGGAAAGTAGCAATGTTAAACAAACTAGTGTGTGAAAGTATACCTTGAAAAATAAAAAATTTAAAGCATATAATGATTTGTTTATTAACCTGCAGAACAACAGCAGTGGATGATAAAGCCAGGCCATTCCCGATAACTATAGCAGCAGGGCCAGGTAGGCCACAGATATAATGAGCCACCAAGCCAATAACTCCAGCAGTTGCCAAAACCTATATTTGTTGCAGCCATACATACTATGAATCGTCAGGCATTACTATAGTGTAACAAAAAATTTGAGGTGAACAATAATAACAAGGATGGAAGATGGAGGTTCCCAATCACCTGCGCAGAACCTAATCCGAAAACATATTTCTTCATAGAACTAAGCCTTTCAACAGAGAGCTAAAACAACAAAGCAATTCAAATCTTCAGTTTAGCTCCTGATTAGTTGATAATGGTGATGTTCGAAGTTAAGGTAGAACAATAACTTATAGAAAACCCCACCTCCAGGCCAATATTAAATAAAAGGAAAACAACTCCAAATTCAGCTATTGCTTTTGTCGCATGAACGTTACGAATGATGGAGAAACCATAAGGCCCAATCAAGATACCAGCAGCCAAGTAGCCAAGAACAGGACTACCTAAACATTGTTGCAAGATAGAGAGCATAGCATCAGCACAATGAAATGTGAATGTAGGACAAGAAATTTTAGTATGCCCGGCTATTATAAAAGATATTTAACACATCCAGATAATGGTTAGAACCTTCTGACGAAAGCAACAATTTACTATTCAAGTGAAGTAAAAAAAATTCCCGAAATATAACAGTTTCATAATGTCATAACCATAGTTTACAAACTCTGACCAAATCAGAAAGTTAGAGCAGGTAACCCATTAACCAGTCCACTGGTAGGTCAAATAAGGCCTCAGAAACTATGTTTGGAAACCATTCTGAACCAGAAAACCAGTCAAACCATAAAAACTGGAGATGGTTTAATGAGGACCAAACAAATGTTGGTGCCACTAAGCCAAATTATGGGTCCGTTTGTTTTAGATTTTAAAAAAAATGGATTTTCCTTAGTATTTCTAAAAGTGATTCTTGTTTGGAAATTTACTTAATAGTATAAGTTATTTCAAACTCATTTGTCATAAGTTAAAAAGAGATTTTTGACATTCACTATCTTAAATATTCATTGTTAGAGATTTTACATAATAAAAATCACATTTTTTTTCTTTCAAAAAGACATCTTTCAAAAATGATTTTAATGAAAAGCTATTTGAAATAGCTTTTTATTTTTAGAGATTTTTTAAAATTTTATTATCCAAAAAAAATTATAACAAAATGATGAAATATTTAGAATGACATTTTAAGATAAGTTATTCAAACGAATTTTTTCATTGAAGCTTTCTTAAAAAAATTATAACAAAGATTTTACATTATAAAAATCTATTTAAAAAAAAACTATAACAAACGGGCCCTATGTCTGATGTTTAAATATCACATTACATTCTATATATTAAATCCTTCAAATGAAGGAAATTTTAGAATACTATTGTATTTATCTGTTGCTAAACTTGATTATTTATTGTAGAATATTATATCTGATCGATATAAATGTATTGTATAGGTAGCGTACTATTCTTATCAATTGTATATATATATTGTACTCTTTCGGTGATGCTTCAATCTTACATGTATATGCGTATGTATGTTATAAATATTAATATTTTAGTATATGTTTATAGAATATATAGGCATGTTAAAACCTTCTTCAACCTTCACCAGAGCTCAAAACCATAAAAAACAAGTCTATTTACCAGTTCAAGGACCAATCCAATTTTGAAAACATTGATCATAATCGCTAATCATCAAGAAACAGAAGAATGAGTCAAATAGAATGGAGATTATCTATACATAGAAGTTTCATCGAAGCAACCGTGTAGTTTGGTGGCTTATCACATTCTGTCTAAAACATCTAGTCATAGACAAGCAACCTTGATAATACTGTAAGAGACTATGTTCAATTCAAGACTCAGAAATCATGGTAATTGAGTTACCTCCAGGGATTTTTTGAAATATTGGCACAAATATAACACTTGCAAGTAATAACCAGAGCATGTCAAAGAGGGAGGCTTCTTCCTCATTCACCTGGGATAAATATTTTATGCTACAGTTAGATGAAATTTATAAAATAAATCATCAAATTAAGTGAAAAGAATGAAGAAAAGCAAACCTCTTGATGAGGTAACGACGCAATAATCTTCTTAATTTTCTTGGGGATTTTCTGGAGTTTTCTAAAGAGAGGCTTTGCATTAGAAGAAAGTTCTTCAGCACTGGTCATAATGACATCTGCCGGTTGAAGGAGCTGAGCATTTTTGTCTGCTCTACTGGCATAGACAGCAGCTCTGAAATAAAAAAGTCCATCATATGTTGAATACTGGATATGTTCATTGTATATAATCTTTGCATATAAATATACATGGCAATAAGGCACAATATAGTCTCCTTTAAATTTATTGAGCAACTCAATTAAAGGTGACATGTATCGTATATCTATGAGATATCCCTTTGTACTTGATATTTTAAATCATATTGTCCATAAATCTTAAAAAAGTCGTCCTAATATTTAGAAAGTTTGAAATAGATAACAATAAAAGAATAAGATATATGAAGATCATACGGACCCTGCTCCCATTAACAATAATCCAAGAACTAGCTTGGGAAACTGCTTTTTCGCAGATAGTATGAGGCCCTGGAAAACCGATGTTGGTGTGGACTCAGCCTCCTCTTCAGGAAAAGAAAAGAACGATGCCGGAAAGAATCGAGATGACTTCTTCAATAATGCTTTGGGAGCTAATGGTGAACTATCTTTAGTAAAATCTTTTTGTGTTTCCTGCTTTTTTGTTTGGACGCCATTCTCATTATCACTTATATAATCCAACTGTGTTGGTTCTTCCAAAATTTGGCCGGTTTTTTCAGATTGTGTTTCAGGTGGTAACTTGGCAGGCAAAGATGCATCATCGCTTGTGGCCAAATCTTTGTCACTACCAACTGTGACATCATCAGAAAAACTTTCTACCATGTTCTCCTCAGAAACAAGAACGACATCTTCTACTTGTATAGTTTCTACAGCCTCAGCATTCAAATTTTGAAAAGACTTATCAGCTCGCTGTAAAGCAATCTCAGCATCGTTCACACGTTGTGTAGCCTCAAGTTCAAACGCAACAGCTTGCTCCGCTAAGAGCATTATGTTTGTAACATCCTCCTCAGCTTTCACTGCATCCAGTTGTGCCTTTTCAGAAATTTCTTGCAATTTGCTAACTTCCTTTTGCAGCTCCTCCTTTTTATTTTGCAAGCGCCTCAACTCTACCTCACAATTTGTCAAATTATCCTGACATTTCTTTATATCTTCTTGCGCAACAAAAAGCGTGCTCTCCTTTTCTGTCAAGTCCTTATCGCCATCACTCTCATTAGAACTTTCATGCACTTCTTTCACGGCCTCTAAAGACTCTATAGCTACCTGAAGTTTTGCCTCGGCCAATGAAAGAGCCATTGTAGCATTTTGGACAGCATCTTTAGCGATATGTTCTTCATTTGCAACTTTTTGAATGCTGTCAAGGGTAGAATTAACATCATCCAAAGATCGGGCTGCTTCATCATGCAAAAAAATGGCAGTCTCTGATATTTTTTTAACCTTTTCTTCAAACATAGTACTATTTATTTGCGCTACCTCAAGCTCTTTCACGGCCTTTTGCAATAGTTCTTTCAACTCATCAACATTTTTTTCCTCTACTCCTATTTCCCTCTCAACCTTCCCTCCTTCTTCCCCTGAAACATCCAATTCAACACCAGCTACAGGTACCACCCCTAAATCCTCACCCGAACCTTCCACATAATCAACATTGCGACCATTTCCATTAACATAAGCTAAAGAATCACTACCCTGACACTTCAACCAAATCTTTCTAGATCCCATAAGAAGTTTCTCATTCTTAGATGACACGCTTCTCTTCTTGTTCAAAACTTTAAACTCATCACCAGAATCATTCAAAGCAGAAATACAACTAACTTTGTTCTCCACACTAAAACGCGACCTCAAAACACTTTTACCCAGTAAACCACAACCAAAACCTCTCCTTCTAAAGTCGAAACAACCTGCTTGACCTACATATTTTTGTCCGTAACTAGTCCCCGCGCCTCCGTGTAAAACTCTTGACTGTGGCAAACTACAACCTATATCAATATTCATATTTCTCGACCTTGCACAACTCAACTCTCACACAAACAATTTCACCAACACCAATCAGCGATTCATCAATAACCTAATGCAAAAAAATAACAAAGTCAGATATGTATGAATTCATCCAAAGCAAAATAATCACTAAATTTTGTAATGCAGTAATAACAAATTCACAACTGAAAAACTCAGATACCACATTTCCTAACACTTTTATTTTGTAATTAATCAGCAATTAATAAAAAAAAACTATCAAATCTAACAAAATTTCAACATCCATTTATCATAATTCAAAAACAAATAATTGAGTGAAGTTAGTGAGAAAACGAAATTGAAACAAATTGAGAGAGAATACGTTGCAAGTGTGTAGTAGTGCATCGAAGAGTGTGAAGATTGATCGAGAAATGTAGTAGATAGAGAAAATATGAAACGACGCAGTGTTCGAAGTTCGGAGCTCAGTTCAGCGAAATCTACAAAATGGAACGAGAACGAACCTAAGACGGCGGAAACGACGAAGTAACTCGGCGATGACGGTGGTGGAAGCTGCCGGCGTAGAGACGATACGAACGATGACGACGGCGCTGGTTAATATGCTGCTGAGTTAGTTAAGTTGAATTTTTGTTTTTTTTCTTTTGCTCAGAAATTTAATTTTGCAATAAGCTAGTGACACATTTGTTTTTTGTCAGAAGAATAAAAAAACTGAAAATTTCTTTTATATGTAAAAATAAATAAATGTAATAATATTAAATATTATCAATAATAATAAGTCAATATTGTTTGTCTTTTTGAAGGTAAATGACCCTTTTTAAATTTTTGAAATACCTGCAAAAACGGCCATTGGGTATATGAGGGGATATTCCTAAGCTCTTTTGTCTTCTCTTTGTTTTAATTTTCAAAAGAAATATCAAGGATAGTAAAGTGAAAGAAAATAGAGTACAAAATTAAAAAAATTCCTTCTTTTGTGTTTAAGATAAGAAGTATTATAAGGTTGAATATGATATTATCTCCGTCTTACGTTAAGTGAATTATTTGTTCATTTCACATACTCTCATTAGTCCTAAATATAAAAGAAGATTAATTTTTCAAGTTTATTGAATAAATGATGTATTTAGTTTATATTATAGTATATATACATTAATAATTCAATGAACCTAAAAAAAATATTATTCTCTTATATTTATGATTGGAGAGTGTAAAAAATATTATTCTCTTATATTTATGGCTGAAGGGAGTATTAAGAAAAATGTATAAATGAATGAGAGAAATGTAGTTTTAAGTGATTTTGTCAAGTATTGGTGCATTCACCATTATTATAAATGCAAAGTGGAAGATAATAAATTGAGAGTGATGAAAGTGATATTAATTATAATTATAAATAAAAAAATAATTAATATTGTATTGAAAAATGAAATAAGTCAGTTATTTTAAGACAATTTTTTTTTTTTACAAAAAAACGCACTTATTGTGGGACGGAGGGAGAATAAAAACAGGACTAGCTTGAACTAAGTTGATCTTGCTAATTGGTTAACAACTTTATAACTTTGTGTTAAGATTTTGATTACTTAACAAAATAGGTCCAATCCATTAATTTTCAAATAGTATCGAAGAACAAAAAGGAACACTAGTCGATAAATCGTCATATTTTTGTGTGTTTGATATGTATATACATATCTATCGACATGAAGTCTTGGTTATCATAAACCGTAACATCAATGTTGCATTTATAAGAGTCCATCGGAGGAAGGTTCCATTGAGAAATGGAAGTAATTGGACCAATTTATTTATCGATTTGAGGGTTTAATGGTCTTTGAATAATTGAACAAGTATGGAAGACCATACCATGCAAACTTTATTATACATTGACTATTCAACATATCAAGCTCAACTACATATTCAGAATGTCTACCTAAAAAAAAAAAAAACGTTGTAGCTTTTCTTTGAGAGTAAGAAAAAACTTTTGTTTGAGGTGCAATACGTGACAATTATTTAATACTTTTTTTTTTAACAATAAACAATAGAGTGTTAGTTATGTGAACATAATTCACTTGATAAAGACATTACAATATACATAAGTCATGGTTTGAATTATAAATTTTTCATTTATTCATCTTAATGGGGTGAAATCCTGACCATTAAACTACTTTAAAAAAAAAACAATGGAGTGTTAATTATGACGTTATAACGTCATCACTTTATTAGCAGACACAAGTTGAACTCAGAGATACACATAGGAACATAATGAACTTCATATATCCCTTTACTACTCATTCACATCCTGGAATTTGACTTTGGAGTTTGGATTGAATTGAAAAACCCTGCATTCATCTTGAATATTTTTTTTTTGGTTACACTCATTCATCTTGTTTGATTTGTCTCAACTTGGATAAAGGAAGTGTTGAATAATAGATTATAATAGAAGGTTAAATATGTTTTTAATCCCTATAAATTGAGACTTTTTAAATTTAGTCATTACTTAATTTTAATAGTTTTTTTGTCCCTATAAAAACATTCTGCATTTAGTTTTAGTCTCTTCTTAATCTAAATTTGTTTAATTATGCTTAAATTCGTAAACTTATAAACAATTTTTTGTAAACTTTTTAAGAACATTATAAAAGTTCCTCTGCAAAATATTATCTCAATTTGATTTCTACGTCCAGATTTTTGTTACTCTTTTCTTGAACTTTTGTCGTTTAAAAAAAATTCATATTTATTCTCTTGTTAAAAAATTATATTTTTTTTAGTAAATGAACATTTTATAATGTTTTAAACATGTCTCCAAAAAATCGTTCAAAACTTTAAGAATTCAAAGATAATTAAACAAATTTAGTTTATACAAGGACTAAAATTACATGTAATTTTCTTTTTGTAGGGACTAAAAAAGCTATTAAAATTAAGTAAGGATTAAACTTAGAAGTTCCCAATTTTATAGGGATCAAAAATATATTTAACCCTAAAATATATAAGGATAAAATTGTAATTAAAAAAAATCTAAAGTTCAATTAGTAAAAGTGATTCCATTCCGTACCCTTCAAATAGGAGAGGTAACACAATGAGAAAAGACAATGGAATGAGACTGAATGGATGCCATTAGATTTCATTCATCATTTAAAAAAAATATCCAAACAATGAAATACTTCGTCACACCATTTTATACCATCCTATTGCATTCCATTTCATCGTCAATTCAAATATAGTCCAAGAACATAAAAAAAAAATTGACACATCTTCATCCAAAATTTTGAGACATCGAGTATATACGTCACATCTCTTATAAAACTAATCACTCAGACGTCAGATCTAAACCAAACAAGAACCATCACCATAAGCCACTCTCGAAGAAGCTTATGCGAAATGATATGTTCTCAACAGTGAACATTTCGTGTACGTAACAATGAAAAGAAAGAAAAAAAAAGTAGGAACAAAATCATGCAGTGGTTACAGCAAACAAAATAATACTTTTTTTTTTGACAAGCAAAATAATACTTGTTTCCTCTCATTTGTCCATAATTAGTATTGGTATATCACAGTACAACATTGATAAGTTGTAGAAGACAAATCATGCAAAAGACCAAGAATAATTGTCCAAAAATAAAAAACAAGAATCATAGCTCAAATGGTGCCAAGAACAGCTTATACAAAAAATTATATCCAAATTTGGGGAGTATGTGATTGGACGTGCTAGTATCTCTTATCAAGTATTGTATATTGATTGCTAACAATGTAATATGTATATAAGTTTCATGCTGTATATATCCTGGAACTTGAGTGCAGTATTATAACACTGCTTGATACACCAGTGTCTAGTTAATAACAGTTGAAAGATGTGACTGGAAGTATATATGGGTTCGAAAAGAGTCAAGTTGTCTGCCCTTTCAATACCCAAGTGGATAAAATGGTATCACAGAAAGCAGAAGCTTAAACAACCTTTGCCTCATGAATTTGATGATGTCCTTAATGTCATTATCTCAAGCTGCTATATGGCTAGTCTTTTTTAAGAGGTTTGTCGTCTTCTGCTGCAACTTCGATGAGTCATTATGAAGCGGTAATATGAGGTAACAGCAGCCACCGGTGATTTCAGTATGAGCATGGTACATTAAGACACATTCTTAATGGTTAGATACAACCAGGCATTATTAATCCTCTGCTTGTTTAGCAATTCAATCTCTAATCCACAACAAGCAACTCAACATGTACATGTAGCGACAGATATAAGTCACTTGTGAGAAATCGAAGACGATTAGGCCATCAAGAGTCAGGTGTAAATCTCAAGACCATTTGTTTTTTCCCTTCTATTGACCGTGGTGTCCCACAAAAGTAATCAATTTATAAAGTAATAAATGATTCTTCTACGGAACTTCAACAAAACGTGTATCTTGAGAACTGTCTGAATCGTTTATTTCTACGGAACTGCTAGCTGATGGTTTATGTACATTACTCTCCTCCATCAATCTTCTCATTTTAATAACATCTTCCCACCTATTGGACCCTGCATAAGTATTAGAGGACAATATATAGTTGCCACTATTAGAAGGATCCGTCTCTAGAAGCTTCTTTGTGGCAATCTCAGCCAAGTGTAGATTTCCATGAACCTGAGAAGCACTGAGCAATATCCTCCATACAACAACATCAGGATCCATGGGCATCCTCTTTATGAACTCATAAGCCCTTCCTAAATTGCCAGAACGACTCAAAAGATCCACAACACAACCATAATGTTTCATTTCTGGTGTCAGTCCATAAACTCTTTCCATGCTTTCGAAATATTCCAACCCCTTATCAACCACTCCAGCATGAGCACAGGCCAGCAAAACTCCAACAAAGGTTCCATGAGTAGGCCTAACACCTTCTCGCAACATCAGTGAAAATAAATTAAGTGCGGAATCTGCAGAACCATTAACAGCAAGGCCTGCGATAACTGATGTCCACGATACCGAGTCCCTCTTCCCCATCTCTTCAAACACCGACAATCCTTTCTCAACCGCACCACACTTGCAATACATATCAATCAAAGCATTTCCAACATAAATATCAGCATTCACGTCATATTTCCTGATATACTCATGAACAGCCTCCCCAACATCAAGTGCGCCAATATGAGCACACGCAGAGAGCACACTGGCAACCGTTATTTCATCTGGCTTCACCTTAGTAACCATCATTTCTTGGAAAAGCCTCACTGCCTTTCCAAACTGACCCGCTTGAGAGTAACTGCTGATCATAGAAGTCCACGAGATCACATCCCTATGCGGCATATCATCAAACAATTTCCTTGCAGCAACCAAGTTTCCTGCTTTCCCATAACCCATAATCATAGCATTCCAAGAAACCATATTTCTATCACGCATCCGATCAAACACTCGTCGAGCCAAATCAACCATACTGCGCCGGCCATACATATCAATCAATGTATTTCCCAGGTAAACATCAACCTCCACCTTATTTTCCTCAATATACTCAATCATAGCATCAACAACACCCCACTCACCCAAAACCGTACACGCCAAAACAACTTTCACCATTGTCACAGCATCACCCTTCACATCAGCCATCCTCATTTCTTCAAAAACAACCAAAACCTCGCTATACCTCCTACACCGACCATACCCACAAATCAACGAATTCCAAGAAACCAAATCCCTTTCAGACATTTCATCAAACACCTTACGCGCAAAACCCAGTTCACAAAATCCAGCATACCCATGAATCAAAGCATTCGAAACAAACAAATCCGAGTCAAACCCAAGTTTCAAAACACGAGCATGAACTGTAGTGCATGAAACATTAGATATACGAGCACATGCTTTGAGGAGAAAAGGGTAAGTGAGGTTGTTACCAAATAAGGCTTGGCTATACATGAGATTGTAGTTGCGAATGGCTTCAATGGGTTGGTTGGTTTGGGACCAACCACGGATCATGATATTCCAATGGGATAAAGTGGGTCTGGGAATTTGGCGGAAGAGTTCATTGGCTTTGAGAATGTTTGTGGGTGAAAGTGCGTAGGATTTGAGAAGATTGAAAATGGAGATAGGGTCTGTGGGAAGAAGCTCCTTGATCATGTTTGAGAAAGAGCAAGATAGAGAAAATATGAAACGACGTGGTGTTCGAAGTTCGGAGCTCAGTTCATCGAAATCTAAGAAATGGAACCTAAGACGGCGGTGGAAGCTGCCGGCGTAGAGACGATACGAACGAGAATGACGGCGCTGGTTAATAAGCTGAGTTAGTTAGTTAAGTTGATTTTTTTTTTTTTTTCCTTTGCTCAGAAATTTAATTTTGCAATAAGTTAGTGACACATTTGTTTTTTTTAATCGTTTATTCGATCGTTTCATAACATAGACCGGATGTATCTATACAAGTAAAATATATAACTCCCATGCACTAGTTAAAAACTAAAAATAAAAATAAAGAGATGATTTATATTAAAAAGAGCAATATTTTAATTTTTTAAAAATAGAATACACTTCCTTCAAAAAAATAAATAAATAGAATACACAATATCTAAAAAAATATTTATTTGTTTAATTTCTTAAACAATACCTCGGGCAGCCGTTAACAATCCCCCTTTAATATTTTGTTTACTCTTCAATTTTCATAGAAAAGATTATGATAATCTAGAGTTCGACCATAAAATAAGTAAAATATGACCAATAATTCCTCCAACTTTTGTGGTATATTCGTTAACTCATTTTTTAATTGATATTTTTTTTTAAGGAAACTCATTTTTTTTAGTTGATAATTTAAATAAATATTATAATCCTTTATATAATGTTATAGATATATACAATTACCATTTTCAATAGTATATCTGGAGTATTTCTTTTTCTTTATACGTCTTCTCTTAAAATCAGCCCCCCCTCCCCCCGTTGAAAAATAATTATATTTAATTATTTTTGCTATCAATTAAGTTAATTACAATGTAAATTAAGTGATCCACTTTATTATTGATTTAAATACAAACTCATTAATCACTTATGATGTTCATGGTGGGCGAAATTGCATAGAATTTGAGAAGGTTGAAAATGGAGATAGGGTATGTGGGAAGAAGCTCTTTGATCATATATGTATTCAACAATAAGATGATGGTAATTGATTTTAGGTTGATTTGGAGCTTTTAAGGTGGAGTTAAATCGATGAACATAGTGCCAGAGACAGAGGGAAAACGGTGAACTACTCTGACGAGGCAAAAATACATAGACTTTCTCTTAGTCGACGACTACTAATGTACCAAATGCTTGAATGCTGAAAATTATGTAAGAAATAGTTCAACCGACAATGTCAATATTGTTTGGTTGTACACCTTTACCATACGTTGCGGTTATGAGTGTCAGTTTTAATGACCGTCACTTGATGTACGAATCATAACAAAAAAAAGTCAATTTTGCCTATTGTGCTATATTTGTGAATTATTTTTAGTCGAGATACAAGAAGGCCGAAGCCCCCAAAAGAAAACAACTAAATAACAATCATCCCATGGGTAATCAACCTAAAACATTAACTAGCAATAAATAACTAATTCGAGTAAGACATTACTCATATATCATCAAAACATGCTCATGATCCTAGCCCATTTTAGCAACCACGTCCGCACAAAAATTCGCCTCACGATAAGAACAAGTGAGTGACAAACCTTAATCTTCCAATCCAAAACTATAACCGTCGGATCCTTTGAATCAACCCCCCATAATAATGACAACTCATGACGACTCATGACAACATTGCTGGTTCGCGCCTGCTCATAATAATGAGCCCACACCAGAACCTCACACCACGGTTGTTGGGGACGAAGAAAGTAGAGTTTTAGACCTCGTGATTTCGCCACTTCCAGTGAGAATGACAGGTAACAGCCCACAAATGCTTGGCCACGAAACATCATTTATTTTACCATGCTCATGACAGAGGTTCCAAATTAATTCAATCATGAAAATTTTAATAAAAGAAATTACCACTTCTTGTAGGATTAAGCAACTTACACCACAGTGCATTTGCCGAAGGACAATCTCGGAGGACATGAAGAGCGTCTTCAATTTCATTTTGATAATAATTGCACCAAGGTTCACTAATCATCATCTTACTCTTCTTATAAATTAGTGAGAATACGATCATGCTTAGCCATCCAGATTCCAGTGGAAACTTCTAACTCACTCTGATGTGTTCAATTTCCAGGTTTTAAACCAAATCCCTGTCCAGCTCATTTTCATTGAAATTGCATAGCAGCATATAAGCCGATGACACGTCCAAATTACCTGTAAGGGGTCTATTCCAGATCCTCTTGACCGAACCATGACAGAGGTGGGGCAAAACATGTAATCGTTTATAGCTCAAACAATTATCTAATCCGTGCAGGACAGGATTACCTAAAAGAGTAATTCATGATTGTATATTTAGAAAGATAAATTGGAAAATGTCTGCCATTTCAAATTGAAATGGTGGTTCACTCACTTACCATGCAAAATCAATTTCCTTACGGTAACTGTGACACACTTATCATTCTTCATCGTTTCATCTAAATCAATGAAAACACTTATTTAAAGCTGATTTGTAATTGAAAGATTCATAAAATCAACAACACATTGATCAAACAGACGACATCTGCATAGCTATTTTGCACTTTGCAAGTGTAGACAAAACTCAACATCCATATACAAATTGAAATACACCAAAATTGAAAGGTTTATAAAATTAATTCTAACCTCTCCTAATATATGCTTAGAAAACAAAATCACTACCTTTGAAAATCTTTGGCTGTATTATAAAATCCAAAACCTACACTCATATAGCACCATGACAAATAGTTACTGTCTATCTGGTCTTGGGGGCTTTAGACAATTTTCTCTCTATTTTCCTCAGTTTTTTCTTTTTCCTTTTTTCTTTATTCTCTTCTTTCACCTTCTTTTTATTTTCTTTCCTAGCTTTTTTTCTAGCATCTTTCTTCTCTTGAGTATCTGAACCACTTTCAGAATATAAAATCTCTTCAGAATCACTTATGTCACCATTGTCCTCACTGGGTTGAGACTCGGCATCATCTAATAGATTGTTTGGCCCTGCAGCTGCGGCAACTAAAAGTCCAGGAATTGTCTGATAATACAAATCTAAAATGTCTTTGCCGTTCATTGTCTTAACATCGACAAGTTTATTTGCAATGTATTCCTGGTAACAAGAGTTCAAGAAAATAAACATGTCATAATGGAGAGAAAAAATCAATGAGCTAAATAGAAAATAGACCAACATGACTATAGTGCTTTTAGTTCATCAAAATACATTTAATTTTTATATCAAAACCAGACTCATAATGTTTTAGAAAGAAAACACGATATTGGCAGGTTAAATAAAGTATGAATTTTACATTTTTTTTTTTGGTACAAAAGTATGAATTTTACATTTTTATCATATATGTAAATTAATAACAAACTACTGCACTAATATCATATCTAATTGGGAATACTTATATTTAGAATCAGTTGTAAATAGAAGTGTTAGAATAGTTGTTATGCTTATATACTTGATGACTCAATGTTATTAAAATCACAATCTTAATTGTGGGATTGCACAATTTCACAAGTCGAGATCCCCCCATTCTGTGCTGCGTAGCTGCATTTCACTTTCACATGGGTCTTTCTTGTGTGATCATCAGATTCAAGAAGGCGGAAAGTCATGCACATTGGCTTGTTTTATTATCCGGATCAGTTTTCCATAAAACTGTCCCCTCCCGATCCTAGGTTGAATCTCAATTTTCACAACATCGCTTATACTCTTATTTTTAGTTATAAAAAAACTTAGTGCCTAATAGTTGCGTTTCCAGCATTGTAGTGGTGTTTTCTGTATGGCAAGAGTTCTAGTATCCGAAGGGGCTTATCTCCATAGCTTGTTACACCTTTTTGCTTAAATACAAATATCTAAGACTATACTCGCTAAATTTCTGACTTCAGTTTTTTCTTCATTTGCTTGCGTTCTGATTCATATTCTTACATTCATACAAAAAGTAACTTTATATGGCCAGTTACCTTCGCAAATAGACGGTCTGCATTCTCATCCTCTATCGATACATCTCCTCTGGCCAAAAGTTTTTGTTGCACCTGGGAAATGTTGAAAATGATAAGCATATGTTTAAAGTTGTTCAGAGAATGTAATCAATGACAAATTAACGACAAATACCTCTTCCAAATAACTATCCACAGCATCGTCGGCAATCAATGCATCAAAAATAAAAACAAACAGTTCTACTATTGTCATGACACCTACACCATGCTTTTTAAAGAAATCCTGCAAGTAAAACAAGTACTTAAAATCACTTTTTTTTTCTTATTAGCCCCCCACACATGAGGAAGATGACAAGAGATATGTGATTTACAGATAGTGCCTCGGGAGGAACTTACGGATACGTGAATACAGTCTTCAATCAGAAACTCAAAAGCAAGAGGATGGTCAAGGTCAACCCCTTGAGAAACATCAATAATATATAAGTGACCCTGATAAATGAAGAATAAATAAGTAAACTATGTATAGAGAGACATTTCGTCACTAAAATATAAACACCCAAAGAAGTATTCACCTCATTATAAAGTATATTATATTCACTGAGGTCGCCATGCACCAATCTGCACTTCTGATATAATGTCCGCATTGCAACAATCATCTGAAACACAAAAGCTCATAGTGTCAGCCTCAAAAATTGGCATAACAGATTAAACTTTAGCACCTTTATAATTTAGAAAGGTATGGGAAATGTGTGAGAAGTGTTTCCATGGATAATCCTTAAATGATGCCCCATAAGATAGTGTAGACTTCTAAACTACTTTAATCACACAGGTGAGCTTTTAGCAGTGTTGTCAATTGAGGAAGGCAGGAAAAGAAAAACAGTTTGTTCAAATTCTGCTACACTACAGTATTACATCGTGCAACTATATCCTCTATTCAACAACACGTCGTACTAATGAGCGTATCGCAGAACAATATCAATCTTTTGAAATTCCGCTACACGGGAGCGCTATGGTGCTACTGTAGCCGCTATTGAACAACTCTGGCTTTTAGTAACCATTCTAGATAAAAGGCTTCTGAGGACCAAAACAAGAGCCATATATTAAAGCATCCCAACAACATTCTAAACCATGCTAACTTTACTAGACTACTGTATGACACACCTCAACATAGCCTTCCCGTAGCCTGTCTAAAGATAAATCTGCGTCTTTGAGACGTGGAGCGGCACAACCATCCTTTCCTGCATGACTCAAATAACCAGAGAACTTTAGTTAAACTCCTACTTGCATTTGTTCTGTCTAAACTGCAGTATGTATTACAAGAACGAGATGATACGCTACACCAAGAAATTGGAATTTTGTAGGACTGATAATGCATTTGATCATTATTGAACGATGCACTACGTTACTTTCCATTTTTCTTTCTTTTTTAATCAAATGTTGACATATATACACTGGTATTCAATATAACAAACACAATTAAGAGTAGTTGACTATAATCGGACAATCAGATTGTATCAAAATCCAGGATAAAAGCAATACCAATAAATTCCATAACAAGGATATGTTGCTTCAGAAGATATGGTTTAGGGCACCTAATTCCTTCTGCCTTTAGCCTGCACTCCAATACAGACAGGGAGAAAGAAAGAACAACTTAGGCAAAAAACTAATCAAACTCTTTCTTAATTGGAAAAATATGAAAGAAGAAACTATACATAAAGGAGGCCATTTAACACCATAATAATATAATACAGTTGGAAAAAAAAAATAGTGGATAACTTGAATGATTTTCTCCTTTCTTCAATTCTTTTTTTCATATTATTTTTGTTGACAGTGTAATTTAATATATCACATTTTACATCAGTACTATCTTTAACATTTTTCAGTTAAGTGCATATCCAACAGAAGAAGAAAAAATCCAACAGAAGAGAAAAACAGGAATGAAAAAAGAGCAAATGCAAACCTCGAAAGATTACTCCTTTCCTTTTCTGCCCATGTTTTTACCATTTTTCGGGGATTAGACCCACAGTACTCGTTTTCAAACCGGCGATCTCCTTTCACATATCTAGCTCTATCCCTGATATCAATTAGATCATAAAAGTCAGTTTATAAATAAAATATTATAGCAGCCTGTGTAATTCTTTCTTAATATTTCAGCGTTCAAGAATCAAGATAATATGAAATAAAATAACAGAAGTTAGAACAATCTGATACTCGTAGTACTCACTTAAATGCCAGAACAGATGTTTTGTATATTTTAATTGCAAGTTCTCGACCATCGGATTTTGTAGCATGATAAACATTTGCCTGTTAGAAAACAAAAGAGAGTAAAGACATAAGTATAATAACAAATAGACTCAATTATTCACATTAAGTTCCCATCATAAAACCTTAATAAAAAAATCACAAAAAATAAAAATAAAAAAATCTGAAACTTGTAAATAAAAGCTTCTGGTGTACGACATACTTCTTTTCCAGTTGAAATGCATCCATTCATACATTGAATTTGAAACAAATCTTCTTCGTTCAGCATCTTGCGCGTTCTGAGATCAATTACCTATTGTAATTTTATTGTTAGGAGCATATGTATTTATTGAAAATGAATAAGATAAACAAGGAAACTTTAAGTAAAAATAAATATGTATAACAAATAGAATCAATTATCCACATCCAATCCCCATCATAAAACCTTGACTACAAAATCACAAAAACAAAACTGAAACATGTAAGTAAAAGCTTCTGGTGTATGACATACTTCTTTTCTAGTTAAAATGCATCCATTGGAATCTTGAAACCAACGTTTGTTCATCATCTTGTATATTTCCATGCGCGTTCTGGGATCAATTGCCTAGGGGATTTTTAGCGTTAGTTGCACAAGAATTATTGAGAATGAATTAAGGCAAACAAGGAAACCTTAAGTAAAAAATAGAAAATTTCTATTGACAAGTGCAGCTTTTGAAAGTACTAATATATACTAGATGTTGTGATTTCCAATAAATAATCTCTATTCATTGATTTCTTAACCAATGCCCTAGTGCGAGACAAAAGAAAAATTCAGGTACTAAATGCTATGAAATAATTATTGTTTACATTCTCAACAGTGGCTCGGTCGGCTTTGTCATTAGTTTTAGTTTTACCAATGGCCATCTCTTTCACACATCCACGAATTTCTGTTGTAACACTGTTAGACATGGCAATATTCATTCTTCCTTCCAAATCCTGCAACAACAATAACATCTAACTTAGCTTAAAACTAGAACCGAAAAACACATTGCACAGAACACAAAATCAAACAAATCATCTCACAACAGAAAAACCAAACCAATATATTTAAATGATTCATAGTAACATTTGCGAATCAATAAAATATATGTCACAGTTGAAGACCACATACACACGAAAACAACTGCAACATGTGAAACTCACACATACATGTGATGTCTACAGATGAAAGCATACAAATATGCATGGTAATGTCGTTAGAGAGAGAGAGGGTTATGAAGAATGGAACCTCTAATGGGGAAGCATCATCAAATTCGGAACCTGAGGAAAACGAGTCATGATCATCGCTTTTGAATTCATCATCTTCATAACTGTTTTGTTGTTCCACCTCAATGGCCATTGATTCTAGTTCATCATCATCGATTTTCTGTTCGACCTCCATGACCATTGTTATGGCCGCTTTGAATGCCGAAAGAAACAAACCAAGGCAGAAAAGAGTGATGATGCAAAAACCCTAATTTGCTTTAGTTTTAGTGTGCACAAGTTTAGTAATAATTCATTCGTCAAACAAAATCAAAAAGTTAGTAATTAGTAATAATTCAGAAACGTGGGCGTCAAGCTAGACTACTAATAACCAAAACCCTGGAATTTTTTACCTTTCTTTAAAAAACTCAACATTACCCCCTCCTCTTTCAATTATGGGCATGTTTGGACTGACTTAATTTTGAACTTATACAAATAAATAAGTTTTTAGTTTATCAAGGTAAGATACAATTTTCGTCGATGACAACTTATGAATTCACATAAAAACTTGTTTATTTGCTTAATCTTCTTTTTTATAAGCTCAAAAATAAGTAAATCCAAACGAGTTTTATATACACAATTATCCCTTGTCAATACTCTCTCCAATCCTTATTATTAAAAACAATTGACTTTTTAGATTTATTGAATAATTAATGTATTTGGTTTTATAACTCTAACTCTAATTGTTGCGCCGATAATCTAGGTAATCTTGGTCATAATGGACTCATTAATTTTTGTATAAATTGTCTAATCCTCCCTTCTTTTTCCAACTTCTAATGGCTAATGATTGTAGAGAGAACTTTTTATCTTGTTTGTTTCTTAGCCTTCATATTGTTATTTTTCCCTTTATTAAAAAAAAGGATAAGTTTACCATTGATTTAATGGTTGGATTATATTTGATTCATAATTTGAATTAGGATTACTATAGATTTGATTTGTTAAAATTGATCTAAAAATTAAATTATATTTTATTTAAAATTCAAATTAGAACCGGTTTAGCTTTAATTTGTTAAATTTAATTATTAAATGAAGAAATTTGATCTTATAGATCTTGACACCACATATTCACTCAGAATTTTAATATTTAGATGGAGATGTGGTGTCCCAATCTTAAGTTGGTTTTGAATCATTAGTCTATTACTTTAAGTGTTCCTTAATTGAAGCAAAAACAAATGATGCGTAAAGAACTTTTTGATGGGAAGCCGCCATATAGCACCCGCTCTAGGGACCTTCTCCAACTCGTCAATGAATTCTCTCTACTGGTATATTAGAGTGTATGACTTTTAAAAAAAAAAAAATGGGAATCAGCGATTTTCACTTCAAAGTCAAGGCACTTAATTTTCATGTTTAGGAAATAGAAAGGTAAGAAGAAATAATGGAGTTGGAAACAAGCAATCCTGACTGAAGCCAATATCACATGGTCATCATGTAGTGGAGCATGATTGGATTAATGGGGATTCTGACGTCTGTGAGTTTGATTTAGTTGTGTTACGAAGAGAGCAAATTGGTGAGACATAGTACTTAGGAATCTTTGATACTTTGGTTGGAGATTGTGTTACCAAATATTTGCAAGACAATTATTTTGACAAGAATTTCAAAGAGTCTCATTTGAGGAGAAAAGCCAAATAAACACTCAAGAGAGCATACCTAGGTGCAAAAAAAAAATTAGAGATGCTGAAAAGTCAGATGAAACTTGCATCATAGGTTCAACATATGTGATTATAATAAATGGAGAAAAACTCGTGCTACTGCCCAATGAATATTGGAATGTAGTTCAAGGTTATGTTTGGTTAGACAGGCTTCCAGCGGAGTTGTATATGGATTTCTTTCGAGATAGAATTGGCTTGCCCAATTATAAATTTTAGTAGTCTTTTTTAATAAAATTTTAGAGTTTGACGGGCATAGGATGGAGGCTTTCCGGGATGCCAACCTAGTTGGGATGTCGGTGTGGCCTCCCTGATGTCTGTCTTTTTCCTTGCTTAGCAAAAAAAAAAAAAAAGTTCTTTAATTTCACTTGTTTTTTTTTTTTTTTTTTTTATGCTAGCTGAATTAGTAGAAATTGATAGACACATAAATCTATGGACAATATTAAATTATCTCACTTTACTATAGATGTTACTATTACATGGTAGTGGAATGACTCCACGAGAATAACCTCCAAAAAAATGAAATAATATAATTAATATAATGTATATATTGAACAACTCTTTTTCTGAATACATAAATTAATTAAACTCTCAAATTAGCTTATAATTAAAACTAATTTGTAAAAAATGTTAAATACTGAAATTCAATCAAAAGGGGGTGGAAGAAGCAATTCATGTTTCTGCTGTTTCAGACTTTTCTTCTGCCTGTGCCTCAGTTTCTTCTGGTTTTGATGGTTCTTCCTCATCAGCCGGTTCAGGTGGTGGAGTGGAATTCTTTTTGTTTGCAGCAGCTTGAAGCACATGATTGTAGTTTCCTTTCTCCATGAAAAGCTGTTGAAAATGATGCTTGCAATAGAGGACACCATCTAGTGCAGCATAGGAAGAATGTGTAAGGTGGCAACCTCCATGAGCACACCTAAAGCAATTCTTGTGGTAACATTCCCCTTCCAATGACATCTATTTCACCGAGCAAATTTTTTATAATTAGTTCGGTTTAGTCAATACACGGTTATAAAGAGTTTAAATCTTAAATGAATCTTACAATAAAATTGAGTTTGGTGATATTACAAACCTTTTCCAAAGGATAAACAGTTTTTGTGCAAACTGCACATTTGTCTAGAGTTCCACTGAACATAGAGGAGAGTCTGCTGGGTGTCCTGTTCTGTAAAGGAAGAACATTATAACATATATATTAGAAAGAGTATAGAAGAATACTTAAAGACACAGAAAATCATGATTTCCAATTGTGGCCGCGATATAAAGTATTTTAAGGCTTTGGCTGCATCAACGGCATTTTCCCATAATATAAAATTTGATGTTTAACTACGACCGCAATTTAAAACAATGTTCAAAATAGTAACACTTTGTTTAGGTTGGATAGTGAACATACCATCAACTCATTTATCTTCTCAGAAGACTTTGCTGCCAGAATTAAGCCATGAAAATAAAGTATCATATGTTAGCAAGATTGTGACTGAATAACAGTAGAAAACAAAGAATCGATAACAAAAGATGTTTTACATCGTAAATCTTAATTACCTTGAAAGTTCTTGCTGAAATTTCCAGATTCCTTGAAAAGTTGTTCAAAATGGGGCTTGCAATAGAGGACACCATCCATTGAGGAGTAAGTACTCATCTGACCAACATATATGATGAAACCCAACTTAGACACAAGTTTAAACTATACTTTTTTTCTTCTATGTGCAAATCCAACCTTAAGAATGCGGCAGAGTTAAAAAAAAAACTCTTGAGAAAGAACTTTGTTGTCCATACTATGGTCCTACCCGACTTGTGTATAAAGGATACCCGGTTTATCCAAAATAGTCATAACCATATTTCACTTTATATCAAATGTGCATGTAATTTGCTAAATAATTGCATGTTTCGACAAGGGGTCGTTAATAGGAAAGACAAACCATTGATGCCAAATTCAAATATTCAATCATAATGATTCAAGAATCAAACAATATAAAATTATAAAGAAGCATACCGTAAGATTTCCCTTGCAGTGAGTGCATTTCAAGCAACTTTTATGGTAAGGTATACCTTCAAGAGTTAACAAATCAACCACATAAACAGTCTTGTCACAAGCCTTGCATTTATCGAGAGTTCCAGTGAATGACATTTTGTTGTTTCTTTAATTATTTATCAAGCCTTATTTTCTGCTTGTGTTTCTTCTTCTTCTTCTTCTTCCCTTTAACACAGAATCTGAGGATAAGAGAAAACGAGACTCATTACTTGCACCTCATGATGATAAATATGGGATTGAATAAAGGTATTTGATATTTCTAAACAAAGGATTTGATTGCTGTGGTAAATTATTGACTAGTGATCAGAGACCTCACAAATTAAGGAAATGGTGTAAAAATAATATGTTGTAATTTGTGGATACAATCTAGTTGTTTAGAGTGAAAACAGGTTGATCTCTGACCTTTTCAACAGTTGGAAATAAATGTGTATATAACCAAAATAACTCCAACTTTTTATTTTGCTATTCATGTATGGCTCCTAAATTTGTCAAATACAATGAATGTCTTAGAATTTCATAATTAACCTGCCATAATACCATACAATATCAACAAATGAACACACACACAGTATTACCAGAATATTACCAGTAATAATAATAACAATAACATCATTAATAATTTTTTTAAAGGAACAACAACAACAACAACAACAACAACAACAACAACAACAATAATAATAATAATAATAATAATAATATTGATAACAACAACATAATGAAATAAAAAAAATTAAATAAGTTTTTTCTCTCTATCAATATCTAAAACTTCCTCCTCAAAAAAATATCAAATTTTGATTTTCATCCCTTTAAAAAATTGTCAACAAGTTTTCGTCCCTTAAATATTTTCCGTCACGACTTTTCATCTCTGTTTTTAAGTCAGCTCACACTTACCCTTCACATTCTTGAGTGACTTTTTTTATAGAGATGCTTAAAATATATATTATAACAATCACTCCCACAAAAATTTAAAAGTGTTTAACAAAATATGAATTAAATAAATTTTTAAGCGTTAAAGCATAAAATTTCGTATTTAATTTATTTCTTGTTAAAAAAATTAAACTTTTTTGAAAGAGATTTCTATAAAGTACTAAGCATGACTTAAAAAATAACTCAAAATTTGGAAGAATGCGCATGAGTTTACCTAAAAGCAGGGAACAAGTCGTGACAAAAAAACATTTAGGCGAGCAAAACTATTTGAAATTTTGTAGGCAGATTAAAAATGAAATTTGATATATTAATAGGGACAAAAAATTATTTAACCTAACAAAAAATACCTCGGTTTATTAAAAATTTGCTCAATCAATTTTCAAGAAGGCTATAGTGACATAACTCTATATTATTGGCTCCAAATCTATGAGATACTACCAACCAACAACCAAGCCTTATCCCACTAAATGGGGTCGACAAATCTATGAGATACTAATGCCTTAAATATCAAAATACCAGTGGGTCGGAGTTTGAAACCTAAATTTCCTATTTCTTCATACTTATAGTGTGAGTTTAATCCTGCACTACTTGATAAAAGAAAAAACACATCCAACATTTTCTGATGCATCTTTGTTACAACATAATAACTCGTAACTACAGACACATAATTATATGCTTTTTTGACATAATCATAATAGAAAGAATATATTTTGATATATGTGGGTGAAAGATATGAAACTATCAATGTGTTTGGAATCACGGTCATTATAAAACTATAACCAGAAGCTTCATATTAGCATGTTGCATGTCGCGAAAGCGCTTGTCGCTGGTTCTAGCATTTTCCAAGTTTTATTGATAAGTCTGAATTAATTTTTATTTATTTATTTATATTTTAGGACGGAAGGACCATGTGATTATGGTGTCAATTTTTATCTTAGAAAGATGCTCTACTTTCAATTTTTTAAAATAGAGGACTGCTATTTAAAGCGACAATTAATATCTAGAAATGCTCATGAAATGAAGTTAACCTGTGAAATTCTATTATGAGCGGCAAACACGGAGGGGGAAGTAGCAAATCACCACATGCCACCTCATGTCGGGAAAATATCGTGAAAGCGCCTGTCGCTGGATCTAGCATTTTCCATAAAACTTGAAATGAGAATATGTAAAAACAATTTTAATTGGTTCTTGGTTTTGGAGAAAATAGAAGGGTCCAAATTTAATGCAATTTGCATTTAATTTCACTTTGGAAAAGATGGTTTTAAACACCGTAATTAAATAGGATCAAGTTAGTTTTTTTTTTTTCGCTTATAATTTAGGAAAAAAAAGAGCATAATTTTTTTGCTTATACTTTCAGATGGAAGAAGTATCATTGAACACATGAAAATAAAAGGGATGAACTCAACATCGGTCATTGATTTTTTTTAAGCTTTGTTAACTAGTGTCTCGAAGACACTCTTCAATGATTTCAAATTAAAAATTATTCCCTTTTTTACAAAGTTAAAAATTATTCTTTAAAAAATCAAATATTTTAATTTTCAACGCATATATAAAGCCAACTATATCTAAGCCTCATTAAGTTGGAAGTGTTTCAACTAAGAATTAAGAAAAAATACAAGTGGTACCCCACATCGGCTAATAAGAAAAAGTTGATAAAGTGGTAGTGGTCTTAGAATTCTTCAATCGACTTCTGAATCAATTTGAACTTCCTTGAACGTCTTCATGACACTCACTCTAATAGAATCTTAAGTCTTTGGTGATCATCAAATGTCAAAATTGACTAACAAAACTTAACCACCATACAGTAAAAGCAAAAAGAGAATGAAAAATGGTTAGCTACAAATAGGGTTAGAAGCAAAAAAAAAGAATTAAAAATGTGTTAACATAGGGAATGAAATAAGAAATAAGCTTAACTAATAGAGCATATATTGAGAATTCATCATCAAACTCAAATCACCAAAGTGGAACCCCTTGTTTGAATGTGTATGTTTCAAGTTTATAATTTTTCCTATTGGGTTTATGGGGCCATTGGCATATAAAAATCCATAAATAGCTTCGTAATTTTGTGATCAACGGTTCAAAACTCTTGCATATGGCTCATGCTCGCAAATTTGGTGATCCCCCAAAAAACATCCTCTTCACAAGGGGCCCACCATATTTCATGCAACTTTTCTAGATAAAAACATATAAACTCCAAAAACGCAGCTTCTTTCTCTGTTTCTCTCTGTTTTTGCATTGCGTCTCTCTCTTCCAATTCTTCCAATAACAATGGCAGAGACACAAGTAAAATCAGAATCATCATCTGGTTCATCTCCACATCTGGTTGTAATTGAGGTATCATCAAACAACGTCGTACCGAATAACCAATTGACTTTGTGTGCTTTTTTTGGAGTACAGATATTGTTCTAGCAGAAGTGACCAAAGAGAAAAAGCTATGTTATGTGAAAGCATGGGAAGAAAGTGAAAAAACCAAAGCAGATAACAAGTATGACTATTTCATGTGTTTTTGCATTTTCTAGTTATAAGCATAGTTTATTTATTTAATCAAGAAACATTGTATGGCACTATTACATTGCATGAATGAGACAATAATCATAATTCACACTAGTCTCAAAACTGAAAAGATTATGTGAATTTACAAATGACCAATTGATAAATTATGTAATAAATATTTTTACAAATTTCAAATGTTGATTTAATGTTTTTTTAGTACATCTCTGTATTTTACTATTCTCTGAATTCTCAATCTAAATTTTGGAAATGATTTAATTTGTTAACAGAGCTCACAAGCACATCTCTTCCATTGCTGCTTGGGAAGACAGCAAAAAGGCAGCTCTAGAAGCTGAGCTCAAAAAAATTGAGGTAATTACTAACCTAATTCTCAACATGATAACATTATATTTCTTGACTAATGCCAAAAAAAACTTACATATAAAATAAGATGCATGGTCAAGGGTAAGACTATTAAAATTATAGCTTTAGGTTCACATGTAAAATGATTATTTGCTATTAATTTTTATAAACAAATGTTAGTGATTAATTTGTTAAGGAAATATTAACAGCCAAGATCGAGCTCTAAGAATCCTTCTTAGAGCTCATATCATAACACTAGAGAACACCTTCAAAGACATTAATTTTTATAAAGTAAAGGGCTATGCATGCTAATAAAAAAAGTTCAAAGTTAAAGGAAATACTTATGTGTAAAAATAAAATGGCCACATATGCAAGTAAAAGGGGTTAACTTATCTCAAAATTTATTTGAAGTAGCAACTATTACACACAATACAAATGAAGCACGGACACTCCTCAGATTAGGTGTGTTATGGTTTCGGACATGCGTCGGTGTCGACACGACACGGACTATGATGATTACATTGAGTTATGTCATTTTATCAAATTATTATCAATGTCGGTGTATCGGCATCCATATCGTGTCGGTGCTTCATATACAACTCTCGAATAACATATTATTTACATGAGCAGGAACAACTAGAGAGAAAGAAAGCAAGATATGGTGAAATAATGAGAAACAAGATAGCATTAGTTCACAAGGAAGCAGAGGAGAAGAGGGCAATGATTGAAGCCAAACGAGGTGAAGAGGTTCTTAAGGTACAGGAAATGGCTGCTAAATACCGTGCAACTGGAACCACTCCAAAAAAGACCATTGGATGTTTTTGATAGTTTTTCTTTTTCCAACAAAATAAATATGTAGTTGCAGCAAATTTTGTCTTTGACCTCAATATGTTTGTGTGCAAAAAACACAAGAAAATTGTCCGAAGAATAAACAGTTTTGGTTAATGCCTTTTGTAGATAACTGGCATAAATGCAGTGTTCGAGTTGCGACATTTTGTTATATTTATTAACTGTCTAAATAGAATTAACTACATATTTGAACTGTGTTAAACATCTAATTTAGTGTAAAAGATTGATGTCAAAATGTTGTGTACAAATGGAACAGCTAAGGTTGCAATTAAAAATCCTCAATGTCACCAATGCTAACCTACCACAAAGTCATCTCATTCTCATACCTCTTGAATTGCATTGATAGAAATACTACAAAACACCAAACAGAAAACAACAAATATCATAGATATACACACAACAAGAAAAAGATAATTAGCAAGATAAATATAGAGTAGAAAATACAAAATATTTCCCTAATTCCATCACAAAATTTAATGATGAAAGAATTAGAAAATATTTCATTTTTTTCCAACTCCAAGTCCAACTAGTAGTGACAAATGCCTAAAAAGGAGAAGCAAAAGAGTTTCCTAAGAAACTCATGTCATTGTTCATAGGAAAATCAAACAAGAGCTGCAAAGCAGTGTCTGATGAATCTTGCAAGTCATTGGAGCTTGATGAATCAGACTCAAGAAGCACATCTTCAGCACTAAACTTGTAGTTCCTCCAATCCAACTCTTCTTTCACAATACTATTGCTTGCTGTAACAGCAGAAATGGAGTCACATTTGTTGGAAGATAATGATCCTGCAGAAATAGGACTCTGAGAGCAACTAGTGATTATGTTAATATGATCTGTATCTGGTTTTTGAACCTTGCGAAATGCATCTCCAACTTCAGAGTTCCATATACGGAGGAAATAATCAGAAGAAGAATCAGTTTTTGTGAAGGAATTAGGATTGTTGTTGAAGTGTGATGACTCAATTGAGAGTCTTGCTTCTGCTTCAAGCCTTGCACTCTCCCATTGAGCCATGTGACGTGTTGAAACCGATGCATGTGACTTGTGATTTGGGTAACTAGTTAATGAGGCTACTGGCTCGTGTGTTTTTGGATCAATTCCCAAGCTTTTGAGACGTTTCTTCAAATGTGTGTTCCAAAAGTTCTTTATCTCATTGTCTGTTCTTCCGGGTAACTGGGATGCAATAGCAGCCCACCTGAAATTTTGTTAAATTTGTTGAATTATTTTTGTAAGTTATATGTTAATAAACTCAAAGAGTTTGAACTGATTAAGGTTCAAAGAATGCATCCAACTATCTAGATTCAATGATCATGGATTTTTGAGGGAAAAAAATTATGAAACTGGAATCTTGGTCAGGACATCAAAGTATTTGATGTCTCTGCAACTGCGGTCGAGGACACATCAGCAGTATTTACCGGACCGACTCAACACAGTTGTATGCCTAAGACTTATTTAAATAAGGGCGAAAAGTAATTTTGCTTTAACTTCACAGCCATGTATTTTAGTTAAGTTGAGCTTGAATAATTATAACTTGCACAATGTAGGTTTTGAACTTAAGTCTCCGAGCATAAAAGTAGAGCTCTTTGCGAATTATGCTTCATAACAACTTAGTAAATTTTATACACGCAATTTACTTATCCTAAACAATATTTTTATTCGGGGGTCTAATTTGTTATTGATAAAATAAGTCTAGAGCGAAGGCTTTGGTCGCCTTATGCTCGGGGCAATCCTCAGCATTTAAACACAATTTTCTACAATATCAAAGTTTGTGACACAAATGTGACCTCTATTCAAAATTATGTTTTATGATAAAGTACTATGATATATTCTATAGAGATCTAAAAGTTTCACAACAACAGTGGATCTCATGAAGAGGAATCTAGATTTGTGAAGGATGAGACAAAACTGAAGAGCAAATACTTCACTACCAAAGAAACTGTATGAATTGAAAACAAGCTTAATAATAAATGCTGAACTGTTTACCTATTTCCAAGGATAGCATGAAGCTGAATGACTAATTTTTCTTCCTCAGGAGTAAAGGGTCCACGTTTAATGTCAGGTCTTAGATAGTTGGTCCACCTAAGCCTACAACTCTTACCACAACGAAGAAGACCTGAAAGTAAATTACTAATCTGTATAAACATGAAGTCTTTAATTAATGTTGGGCTGACAAACAGAATAAAATATCAATTATTGTTGTTATTTTGTTTCTTTAATTTGACAATGGTTATTAATTAAAGAACATAGAAGAAAAAGTGTCCAAAGAAAATAAATCATTGTTTGCCACGTGGCTAGCTGGTCTACAATTGAAACCTATTAGAGTACTGCATGAAAAATGAAAACCAAAGTTTTGGTTAGGAATATTGAAAGGTTAAAACAAATTAAAACAAGAGAGCAATAAAAATCAAAGCATATTTTTGTTTTTCTAAATCTAATGTAGCAACTAATATACCAACATTTTGTTATTTCGAGTGGAAACCAACTCGGATTCCTTAAGTATTGTAGAAAGGAAAAAAAAAATATGGTTGAGAAGGGAGAATTCACTTAAGATGGCTAGCAAGGTTTTTTAGCATAAATTAATTATTGACAAAGTTGATGGATACTTTTGGACTAATAAAATGGTTATAAATAAATAAAATTTAGAGTAATTATAATGTTCCAAGCATGGCATTAAATATGTCTGCTATTCAAATTATTTTGCTTTTGACACATTCCTGTTTTTTTAACTTTTAATAACTCAAGAAAAAAAATAGAGTGGGAGACAAGGAGTTAAGAGTGATAGCATCCCTTCACATGTTAAAGAGTCCTTAAATTGGTAAGTGATGTGTTAGTGTCGCAAAAAAGCAGCAACTACCATGGATGTATATAAAGCCAAAGATAGGAACTTTCTTCCCCTTCACTCCATGACCCCACTTTTGTTCTAAACTTTATTATAGCTCAGTGCTTAAAATATGCCCACCATTATTGAGAGACATAAAAAAATTATTCTAAGTTACTTAAAAACATTGTTCAAAAAAAGTTACTTAAAAACAAGGTTTGTAACTGATTCCAAAGAAAAGTTAAGAAAGTTCTCTATGAAATATCTTTTTCACCTTGAAAAAAGTTTATTCAAACATATAGAATATTTTAATTTGCAGTGAAGACATAAAACATCAAAATGTTGGTTCAAATTGCAACAGCAGACATTTTCTCTAAGAAAACTTATAGTCTCCAAATCCTTAATATTACTTAGGTTTGACTTTGAACTTGACATTTTCTATAAGTTTGACAAAATCACAGTGACACTGTGATTTCACTTGATATCACACTGAGTTTGTTAGAATCACATGTAGCCGGTCACCATGATTTTACAAAACTACAGCTTTAGCTAACTATTTTAAAAAAACATGCACTCACAAACAACCCTAAAATGCACTTAGCAAGTCAAATAGAAGCAAAAAAGAAAGACATATATAAAGGATGAAATGAAACCTGTGATCTTGGGAAGAGAACGCCAGCTTCCATGACCACCATTCTTCTTAATATAGTTAGCAAGAATTTCATCCTCTTCAGCAGTCCAAGGTCCTTTCTTCAAACCCTTCTTATCACAACAAGGTGTCCTTCCCATTTTTTTTCTCTCTTCACTTCTCAAGAACAGCTAGTACACATTAATAAAGAAAAGGTGACAACAAAAAATGCAGAATTTAGAGCATGTTTTCAACACTTGAACTAGACTCAAGAGTATTGTGAGATAATAAATAGGGAAGAACATGGATGTTGAAAAAGTTGATCTGAGGTGGCATTATTACTGGATGGGGGGCATGCAGCATCAGCGAGTTTCAAGCTGGATTTATTAGCAATAAATGCATGTTCTGTAGCATTGGAGAAGTTGCATCATCATTGAGACAAATTAAGAACTTGCTGAAACAGTGAAAGAGATTTTTTTGGTTTTCATTTTGCACAGAACTAGGATGAGAGAGAAAATTTGCAGTCAAGATGATAGTGATAGCATTAATGGCAGAGACAGAACAACTATGGAATGCATTTATGTTGGATTCTCTTGCAGAAAAGTCAGCGTAGGATTGAAAACCAACACAGACAGTTAAAAGAGAAGGACATTAGCATTTATGGAGAGTGCAATTATTAGGGTTTGCATAGGGTACCAACACAGTCACTCACCATGAAATGAATACTTGAGTATTCTACTTTTACACTAGCTTAGTTCATCTGTTTGTTAGCACATGTGCAATGGCTCCTGTGGTGAAGACTGTCCACCACTTACATAAATACATTTTCATAGTATATTTCATCAACACACATTCTCAATTAAATGACAATCTAAATATCTAGAGCATGACCTGCGTAGTAGTCTGATAACCGTGACCCAAAATAGTGGGCAACTAATAGATCTTAGATAGACTTTGATGTTATCTTTTAATTTAGATCAAGTTTATCTCAACTATTACAAAATTAGTTTGTAAAGTAAGGACCTTCTCGCCAAATCAATTATCATCTTATGTGAGACTTTTAACAAAAACTAAATAAGAGTGAATTGATCATTCTACATCTCTGCATCCATAGATAAAGACTAGGGTTTCATTTACACTTTGTTGGAATAGAAAATATTAGAATGTGACTCGCGCGACGCGCATACGTTGGTGTATTTTTATACATTTTGAATGAGATGATTCTAATACGCAACAAATGAATACTTGAGACAAAATTGGTACATTAGCAATGATAGAGGATTGTGCAAGCCATAAGAGAAAAATAAGGAAATGAATTAAGATTTAAAATGGTGAGGTAGGATTGATAAATAAAATGGATTCAAATTCTCCTAGAATAGTGTTTGATTTATATATCGTGAATTGGGCTGCGATTATGGATTTTTAGATTATGAATAGTGTGTAAAATTAATTGATCTTTTAAAAAAATCTATCCATTCGTGAACTTTTAAATTTCATTTCTTATCTTACTTCAATCTTCAACAAAATTTCAGATCACACGATTTCTTTGAAATAGACACTAATTAATTGCTCTAACCCCAAACCATTTCAAGTATTGCTTCACGATTTGAAAAAAAATATATATATAGGAAATACTGAATGATCTCAACAATAAAAGTACTGAATGATAGAGAAATTCTTGTGTAGGAAATAATTTAAGAAATGAAAAATAACTGCTCCTCCTCTCTCTCTGAACCATTATTTGCGGTTAGTATTCACCACCACCAATCATGGTTAAAAGAAAGAAAAAAAATGACGTGTCATGTTTTAATTTATTGTTTGTAAGAATGATAGTTAGGTTCGTTCCTACACAAAAATTTCTCCTGATATTTTCAAACATAAAAAATAATTAAAATTCGTGACATACAATACTCATTTACTACATGGATGACATCGTATTTAGAATCCAAATCAAATTGAGTAGACAAAATTATTTGCTCTTCCCGTCATCATGAAGATGAAATGAAAAGAATATAAACATATATGTGTCATTGTCTGATTTAGATTTCTAACAATATTATACACCATCCGATCACTATTATAAGTAAAAGTTTACAGTTTAGATTCATTCATTATTTAATGATGCATATGGTCTTTATTATAGACCACATACATCATTAAATGAATGAACCTAGAATGTAGTTTTTTGCTTATATTAGTGACCGGAGGGTGTACATGTTATTGTCTAATTTCTAAAAATATTATATTGACCTAACAGAAGGTTTGACGTCGGAGGTGGGCCCTTTGGCGGTTTGAATTAAGGTGTTGACAGAGTCATAGAAGAATTCGTTGATTGAAGAAGCTGCATTAGAGATGCATGTTCTAAATATCACGGGATTTGCGGAGAGCAAGCACATAAGGAGAGGGAGGAGAGGATCCATAAGAAATAGAGAGGGTTGTGGTTGATGAGAGAAGAAGAGAGATGTCATTTTCAGAAGAAAACAATGAGATGAAAGAGAGTGGAGGTTTTGTGAGTTAATGAAAAAGAAAGGGGGTGGGATTCATGAGGGTTAGGGCTGGCAATGAACCGAATCAACTCGATTATAGTTCGACATTCGACTCGATATCTAATCCGTTGAACTTGGTTCATGAACCTAACGAGCTGGAATTGAGCTAAAAATTAAGTTCGTTAATTAAATGAGCTGAACTTGAGCTACATATAGTTCGACTCGTTAGGTTCATGAAATGACTCGATTATCGATTATATATATAAATCAATTTGAGGTAGTTTTTTTAAAAAAATTAATTCAAATGTGGCAAATGTGGCTGAATAAAAGTAAAAGAATATTATGAATTTTGTTCATAGCTAATTGAATTTTGTTGGATTTTTTGTCTCTGTTACTTGTATCAGATATTTTTCTTCGTATTTATGCAACCTTTAACTTTATATAATTTATGTGTATTACATGCATGCTTGTGGGAACTTTTATTTTAATTCAATATTTAATTTTAATATATATATATAATATCAAAGATCTATAAATTAACTTTTTTTTTTATAATTTTTTTTGGACGAGTTGAGCAACCGAACTGAACCTAACGAGCTGAACCGAACTGTTCGTGAACTTTAAACGAGCCGAACTCGAGCTGAAAAAAATAGTTCGTGTCGAACTCGAGCCGAACCAATTCTTATCGAGTTGAGCCGAGCTCAGGCAGTTTGGTTCGACTCGACTCATTTCCAGCCCTAATGAGGGCAGAAGAAAGAGATATGTTTTATTGTATGAATAACACTTGACTTCTTGCATGTAATCTTAATGACACTTTTTTACTGCATGGATAACAATTGAATTGTTGCATGCATTCGTCATGACATTTGAGTTATTGCATGAGTAACACTTGGTTGTTGCATGTACTCCTCTTGACACTTGATTTGTTGCATGGGTAAAACTTAACTTGTTGCATTCATTCATCTTGACACTTGGCTTGTTGTATGTATTCCTCGTGAGTCACAACACTTGGTTTATTGCATAGGTAACACTTGAATTGTTACATGTGTTCCTCTTGACACTTGTCTTGTTGCGTGTAGTCATGACACTTAGGGGTGTGCAAAAAAACTGGATTACTTAAACTGATTTAGAGCCAAATTACTAGAACTGTTTAATTAAGAAAAAAACCATATCAACCCATTTAGGTTGGCCTAGTGGTTGGCTTGGGGTCTTGGAGTAGTTTGCTCCTTCAGAGGTCTCAGGTTCGACTCCCTCTGGTGCCAATTTCGGTGGGCTAAGTTCATATAGAGCTTGCTCTGGCTTTAAACGGGTCCCTCGCAAGTCGGCGGTGGGATTGGTCCCCTCGAACTAGACAATTCTTGGATCGGATACCGAGTTTTAAAAAAAAATCCATTTGTTAAAAAACTAAATCAACCCCATTTTCAGGAAGAAAAAAAAAAAGTTAAACCCGTACGGCCGTACCCACTTATTAGAACCGGTTAAAGACTCGGTGCAACAACCTCTGATGAACAAGCACATCGCGTCTATTATTACACTCCAAAGTTTCAACGAGATTGAAATAAGTCATTTGTAAAATTGAATCTTTGATGTCTTTTTTCAGATCTCATAAAATTCCTCCTTCTCAGAATTTATTTACTGACATTCCTCCCACAAAATCAAATAATAAGAAGATAAGCATGAAGAGGGATTATGATTGGCCATGGTGGAGATGTGTTTATGTATGCAGATGGCCACATTGTTGTATTCACCTCTTACTTGTGTGATAGAATTTCTGTTTCTCTCGATTCCAAATTTCATCTACTTCTATTCTTATTTTTTATTTTAATTTTATCGAATTAATAAACTCTCATTTTTAAAGGCAAATAACATATTTATCCTTCTAAAATTTGAAGGCTAATTAAAAATCTTTTGTTTCAATAAGTTTGCATAGGGAATAAAACTAATTGCATGATAATTTTGTAGTGACGAGAATATACAATTTTTTTAATAGGGAAGAAAAATGAAACTTGATAATTTTATAGGGCTAAAAAAAAAAGTATCTAACTTTTTCTTGTGTTAACCCTCTCTGAAAATCAGAGGGGCACCATGTGGTGAATTATGCGGTTTTTCGTCATTTTCGAACGTTCTTCCATCTTGAAATGTGTTGGAACTAGGATGAATTTTGCTAACTTGTATTGTCTTCAAAAACCTTTTAAGTACCATCGAATATCATTCTTTAAATCTCTTGATCCTCCATGTGGTGTCTTTCTTTGTCAAAACGTCTATGAAGTTGCATGATTAGAGAAGAAACTAAATTACAATGACTCAAATGAATAAAATATGTTCCTCAAACCATAAACAACTCCTCTAAATAATTTTTAATTTATCTTCAAATGTAAAGAAAATGACTAAAAGCATAGCCTAAAGTATCATATGATGCTCTGTCATCAAGAAACCACCTTATGTTCATAAGTTCCTGAAAGAAAATTAACCACTGCTAAATGACGACGGAAACTTCGTACCGATTATATGATAAACCTAAAAAATGTATTTAGTATAATAATTATTGTTATCATATATAAGTTAATTCTTTTAAAAATAATTACTAATTAACTTTTGGAGTTTTTTTTTTTTTAGAAAATTAACTTTTGGAGTTATTTTACCGATTCGTTGAATTTCTCTTTTGAAGTTGAGATTGTACCATATTGGGAGAATTTGGTTTAAAAATAATAATTACATATATATTAAAAAATGAATTTACGCATAATATGAAGAAAAAAATTAATTTATTGTACCATATCGGGAGAATTCGGTCTAAAAATAATAATTACATATATATATTAAAAAAATGAATTTGCGCATAATATGAAGAAAAAAAGTTAATGTAAAAACTTACATGGTAAGATATTTTTCTTTTGACTAGACTCGACTGGTTAGATACTAATTAGTCATTTTAATGATGAAACGACAACGATTGATCCATGGTGTAAAAATTATTTTCAATTATGTGTGTATGCATTAAATCCTTACTAATTTAGTGTCTGGAAAATGTTTCTTTAATTTAAATCTTATAAAAAAACTCATTTTCTCATTAATACAATTTTTATTTTTATTTTTTAATTATGAATTTCAATCTATAAATTCAGTCCAGTGGTACACACATGAAATCCAACCCTGCTCTTATTCCTTTCTTCATTGTTTTTGCTAATCTCTTTACCAATGGCCAATTATCGAAACCAAAACCAAAAGCAATTTTCCAAAGAAAAGAAAACCAAAATCGATTCACCTTGTAATCTTCCAGAGGATATCATTAAACACATTTTCACCTTTTTACCAATCAAAGATGCAATAGTGATTGCATCAACTGTGTCTCCTATGTACAAAAGTTCATTGCGTCATAATCGTCAATTCTTGTTCGGTAAGGACTTCCATTTTCGATACACTCAACGATATCAAGCTGCAACCATTGATCGTTTATTCAATTCGCACAAAGGTGAAAAAATTAAATCATTTATGTTACATATCGATCCCGTTGGGATTGAAGCTTTGGTAAGGAAATGGTTACAAATATGCACTAAGAAGGATCTAGAAGATCTTGAGTTGCATTTTTACCAACCTGGTTTCACAGTTGATTTTAATGTTTTTAATGCACTATCCAAGTTAAAAACACTGAAATTGGTTAAATGTGCGATCCAGTGTCCAAACGTTCCCAATGGCTTGCAATTTCTGCAAACGTTAAGTCTATGTAACCTCCACATGACTAAAGATATGTTTGATGTATTGATTAAGCATTGTAAAATGCTTAAATCTATTGATTTGATTAATTGCTCCACAATTAAGAAATTGAACTTAATTGCTAGAGAAAATAAATATTTCAAAAAATTAAAAATTGTAGACTGTCGAGATTTGAAAGAGATTGAAATTGATTCACCAACTCTTCATTCAATTTTTTATCATGGAAAATTTTCAATAGTTCGAATTATTCAAGGGATGCAATTGTATGAAGCTTTCTTTTACTTTATACCTTCCCAAAACTACATGAAGTTTGATCATTTGGAAGCTCTAGTCAAAGATCTCTCTCATGTCTCCGTTCTCACCACTACACCTCTACTTATTGAGGTATATTCTTAATCTACTTTGATTTACATTTTGTTCTTTACTAATCTATTTAATTCCATACAAATTATAGCATGTTATATGTCTTTATACATTTATTATTATTGTCAAATGATGCCGGTATGTTATTTAAACAACTATTTTTGGTACAACAAACAAAACAACCAAAGATATACAAAGAAATATACTCCCTCAAGTCACATTTATAAGTAACTATTCCGTTTTATGATTCATTAAATAACTTATGTATTTGGACAATATTATAATTCAGATACATCAGTTATTCAATAAATCTAAAAAAAACAATATTTTCTCATAAATGTGAACATAACGTAATAAGAGAGAGAGAGAGAGAGAGAGAGAGAGGATTGTCCCAAAAATAAGAGCATAACGTAAACGAAAATTGTTTTGCAAATATCATTTCTCTTTATTAATAAGTCTTAACTATCAAATCTTATAATTTCAGAGTGTCGCTGCAAGGATTCGTAATGGGATATATCAAGAAGCCCAATATTGGTTTGAGAATCTGATTGAGCTTCAATTGTTTATGAAAGGGGGAATGTCTTGCAATCCATATGATATAACAATGTTTGCCAAAAATTGTCCATCCTTAGAAAAATTGTTCATTGATGTGAGTACAACTAATTCATTTTCAAATAATTAGTTAACAGTAACCATTAATTAATCTTGATTGATATGAATCTAAATTTAAAAATATATCTATGATTTATTTATGTTGTCTTGTGCCTGACTTTAAATTATATGTGCAGTTAAATGATTACCAATTTGACCTTGCAATATATTGGCAATTGTATCATAAACATCACATTGACAACTGCAATCACAGATTTACTCAACTCAAAGTTGTAGTAATCAGAAATTTTGAATATATGTCAGCTGAACTTCAATTAGTAAAGCAAGTTTTGCAAAGAGCAACAATCTTGGAGAGGTTGATTTTGATTCCACCAAAGATTATTAATGGTCGACTCAAGTTCAAAATAGAAGATGCACCAAAATATGAAAAACTTTTTTGTTCTTGGAGAGCATCAACAAGGGTCTTAGTAGAGTTACATGAAAATTATGTTGAGGAGGCTTTCCTCAATCCAACTCATTCAAAATTTTGGCTATAGACAACTACAAATAATTAGTATTTGTTGGGTTTAAGGATGTGTTGGTTTATTAGTATGTAGTATTTCTTTCATGGTGTCTTTAGTATTACAAATAATTAATGTTAAACTTGATTGTGTATTCCTTTCATATACTATTAGATCTCAATAGATACAATATTCAAGATATTTATGTTTAGCATAACATGAAAGTCAATCTAAATAGAATATATTTTATACTCGAGAATGACATAAAAAATCATATGCTTGAAATTCTCTAGTGATCGGTCCAACCAAGGTACTGGTCACTGGTTTGTTTGTTATGTAAATTAGTTTAAGTAAATGCACGCACAAACAAACATATATATTGAAGCAACATCTATATTTTATGTTAACTTATCTATGATGGTTATTATACTATTAAGTAGTAAGATAACTCCTTACTCCTTAATGGATATATTTAGATTAAGATAACTCCTTATTTTGATAAAGCAAATCGTATCGTTTGTCTACGAAATAACAAGACAAGATAAGAAAAGAAAATGTTTGTTTTAGGGTCAAGGCAATGAGTCCTACCTTGCATGTTTAGTGCAAATAACAACTACAAGAAGTAATACTAATTGTACATTTTTAAATCCTTAATTATTATTTTTTACAGTCGAAGAAGAAAGCATGTAGTTCAAATTAATTTTAAAAATATTATATGTACAAGTTTAAGTAGCTATATGTGTTTCTTGATTAATATTTTATTTGTTTTCTGATGGAGACAACGCCTTTGTATTTTATTAATCCTTTAATAGTTATTGTTTTTTCTGGATGTAAGACACAAAGCAGAACTAATATCCCACTCCATAATGCATATATACAAGTTCTTCTTTCTAAAATTTTAATTTTTATTAATTAGAAAAAGGACAAGAAGTAAAATATAATATTGCAAGGTAAAATGAATGAATCACAGCCTACAATCGAATTTGTCTTGCTTATGCAATAAGTTGTCTTGTCTGGCACTACTACTAGATGCAAATGGTTAATAATAACTTGTAACAATATTAATACATGAAAAATAACATTTTCTTGTTACAACAAAGACAAAATACCAGTTGCTTGATGGAAATTTTATCAGATGTCTACGTTTTAATACATAATAAATAAAAATAAATATTGCATAATTGAAATTGGTTGGAGTTTCACTTATCTATTTGATTTATTAATGTTAATTCAATCTATTTTGTTGTCTACCAAATAAAAATACCTCACAGCATCCATTTTAATGAATCGGTATCTTTTATCAATAGTTTAAAAGCCTTAAAAAGAACCAACTAAAAGAATGTGTAGTTGCCATAGTCTAAATATGGTAGTCTAGAACTTGTTCTTTGACCGCAAAAGGGATCCTATAGTACTTTGTACTTGTCATTTAGGCTAAATTCAGCAGCATAGAATACATAACTTTGACCCAAAATCTAACTTCTATATATCTTTTTCTTTTGCTTGTTATTACAATGGCAGCCAAGAGTTCTCTATATATACCAACTAAAATCTCCCCCAAAACATAAAACATTAAGAAGAACAAAGAGGAGAAACATAAAGTTTGAAACACAAGATGAAGAGATTTTGCCCCAAAGCTTCTTTTCTTTTGTTCATTATTACTCTTGTTTTAACAAGTTCTGTATACTCGGAAGCTCAGAGTTGCCGCCCAAGCGGTAGAATTGAAGGAAAAAATGCTCCTCCAGGACAATGTAATCAAGAGAACGATTCTGATTGTTGTGTACAAGAAAAAATGTACACAACTTATGAATGTTCTCCAGCAGTGTCTACTTACACCAAGGCATATCTCACTCTTAATAGTTTTCAAAATGGTGGTGATGGAGGTGGCCCTTCAGAATGTGATAATCAATACCATTCTGATGACACTCCAGTTGTTGCACTTTCCACCGGATGGTTCAACCACGAGAGCAGGTGTCTCAAAAACATTACAATTAGTGCGAATGGGAAAAGTGTGGTGGCCATGGTTGTTGATGAGTGTGACTCCACAAAGGGATGTGATGAAGAACATGATTACCAACCTCCTTGTCCAAACAACATTGTTGATGCTTCCAAGGCTGTGTGGGAAGCTTTAGGTGTGCCTCAAGATCAATGGGGTGGCCTTGACATTACATGGTCAGATGCTTGATATAGTATGAGTTGAAATCAATGTTTGTGTCTGATTTAATTTAGTGGCGTTCTGTACTTTTATTTCTCATTTCTCATTATATGTGTATGATATACTTGTAGTTACCCTTCTGTTATAAATTAAGAAAATCTCGTACATACTTCTATTTATAAAGCTCAATCCTAAACTTAAATATTTGCCTTGATAACAAAAAAGTACTACGTTACTAAACACAGTTGGCAGAACAAGAAGCTTTATCTACACTACACTGTCGCATAATGCATAGGAGATGTTAATTTGTTTTTCTACGCCATCACATAATTTTATTGAAGAGCCTAAAAGGCTCTTTGATAAAAATAAGTTATAAGCTAGCTGATAGCTTGTGACTGATAGTTGATAGTTTATAGCTGAAAAACTTGCTTATTAAAAATAATGTGTTTGGTAAAATTAGTTGTTGAAGTGGCTGATAAGTATAAAAGGACATTTTTTTTTTTTTAATATACATATGGACACACACATTTTTTTGTAATGTATTTATTTTTTAATATTTTTAATTATAGTTAAATATGTTTTTGGTCCTAGAAATATTCAAACTTTTGGTCTTAGTCTCCATAAAAAAATTCTTCGACCTTTAATCCTAAAAAAAAAATTCACCGACAATTTTGATCTATGTTTTATGAATCCCAAATTAAATAAGAGAAAGTGGAAACAAAATGTGAGCTAGAATATATAAAATTTTACAACGTACAAAAGACTAGTTATTTTTTCCTTTAAAAAAAAAATGGGCTAGTTATTTTTTGTGTGGTGTACGGCAAGTTAGTTATAGCAAAATATAAAGAATTTCCTTAAAAATACACACACACATATATATATATAAAGTGCTCCTTAAAAAAAACAACCTGACATTTTTTTTAAGGGAAAAAATGGGGCGGTTATAAAGATGAACATGGGTAGTTGTTTAATTAAAAAAATAATTAATTTAAATTAGTAGGGTTAAAGTTGGAAGAAAATATAAAAAGCTACCAGCTATAAGCTAAAAAGCTACTTGAAATAGCTTTTCAAAAAACGTTATAAGCTCATGAAAAAAGCTTGTTACCAAACACGCCACGTTTTCATCTAACGAGCTTATAAGTTAATCCAACAAGCTATAAGCTAGCTTTTTTGTGTTACCAAACACAACCAAAATGTTGTTAGATCGAGTACAAACCAAGTACCAGACTAAGTCACACCACATTATAAACTTATGTATTGGTTGGAAGTTGGAACATTTGCTACTGGAGTTGAATTTTTGTATGATGAATCCTTGGAAATAATCAATCAACTTAACAACTCTTCAGCCAACCGTTAGAAGAGGAAAAAGCAAATAATTGATTATCACTTTCAACAGATAAGATTCTTAAGAATTATAAAACTACCTCTAACCTCAAAGGATAGATTTAGCTACTTACTTTCATAGTAGCTTTGCAAAAATGGAAGAAAATATGAAGATTCATGACAAGATTCATAATTTCTCTACAAATCTTGGGAAGAATCCACTTCTAACACTCTTGCTTCATGTTTCTCTCTCTAGAAATGCCCTTTCTCTCTCTCTCTAAAAATCAGAAAATATCAAAAATAATGGATAGCTTTCAGAAAATGAGAGAAAAGCTATTTACATGACTGAATCTGTCAAACTCGCTTATAGCGAAATTTACTCGCTTATATCGAGTTGCTCGAAAATCTACTCTGCTCCAATGGATGACCTCCACGTGTCCCTTATCCTCTTAAACTTTTTGAACTCGTTTGAAACTCGCTTATGGCGAGTTGGCTCTCGACAAAACTCGCTATAAGCCAAAAACGCCAAAAACTCAGCTTTTGCACTTTGGTTGATTTTTTGTTCTTGCTTGTATTTTCCTGCACAAAAAGGGGTAGAATAAGGCACTAAAGCATAAACGGCATAACTGCATCAAATTGTAGCTTTTCCCTTAAGTAATTTGCAAAACAAATCACTAAAGTGTCTAAATTAACATAAGAAATATATCACTTTTTTGAGCACTTATCAGTATTCGTATCGTTTAAATTTATTATTATCCATTTGTTACATATGTTATTTGTATTAAAAATTAAAGGCATTTTTGAAAAAAGAAAAAGTCAACCTAAAAGAGTCGAAAGAGTTGTTTTCTTTATATATAGTATAGATATTGCACATGATTAAACAATTGTCAATGAATGTCACGTCTAAAGTTTGTTGAGATTATTAAGGAGACATGTGTAGTTAAACATTCTATTTAATGTATGTATATGAGATGGGATATGAGATGAGATGTTATGTGTGTTGTTATCATAAACTTAATGATGGTGCAACAATTAAAGATTGCTTTTGCAACCTAAGGTTCAGGGAACAGATCTAACTTGTTAAAATAATTTTGGAAAGGATAAAATAAAATCCTATATATAGAGAAAAATTGGAAGAATTTTTTCAAAAACTAACCAACCTTTTTATTTATCATATTAATTTTAATCTCTTGACACATTCATTCATGATATCCGGTTAAAATAATAGTACAACCACTAAAATAAGAGTTCTTCTCAAACATGCTTTGCCACCAATGGAAGCTTTTATTCGATTGTATCAACGAGGTTCTCATGGAGGTTTGTGAGCATTACTTTAAGGCATGAATAAACTTTGGTACTATTTTTTTAATCATTCATGAATCATGATGGAACATATAATGAGAATCAGGATACTCAATAAGAAATCATGAAGTCACAAGAAAAATGTGGGAAGCTGGCCAGTTGCAATTGCTTCTTGCAATAGTACTAAAGTAGGCTTGTTTTCAATGATAATAGAAAATGCAACAATTTTGTAAAGTTTGAGTGTAGATTTTGTAAAGTTTGATTTACTGATCACATTACTTCGTGTGTTATTTTTTGGTTTGACACCATACTTATATTTTTTGAATTATAATTACTGATTTTGCTCCTTTTTCCTTTTTCTTGTACCTTTCTGCTAGAGAATGAGATGTTCAACATGAAGGATATGTCCCATTAAAACCATACTAAAAAAAACTTTGTAGAAAAGAACCGTTGGATGCATTTGGCCTACAATATAAGCACACATTATAACATTTTAAAAAGGACAACGATGATCCTTACAAATTTTCAATTATTCCAATAAAAAAATTATATGACTCATATCTTGTCAAAAAAATGGATATCATATCTTCACGTTGCAAAGCTAGACAACAATTTTTTTTGTCAGGGGAACAGTTTGTTTGTTTAAGATTAAAACAAAAGCTGTAATTTATATTAAGCATAAGCTAATCTTTGTTTATTATCAGTATAGTAAAATAATCTTTTTTTTAGCAATAGTAGTAAAATAATCTAGACATTAGTTTTAGATCTTTACATCAAGCATAAGCCAATTTCTATTTGTCAAAATTACTTTAACAAATAACCTTCTCTCATCTAGACATAATTAAAATTACTAATTTTTTTATTAGAAAATCACTTCTCTCAAATAATTGCATGTTGGCTATATAAAAGTGAATAAGCGATAAATTCAAGGTAACTCTGCCTTCCACACATTGCAACGCATCGTCTCTACAATAAATCATTTATATAAAGCTTAATAGCAGTTTTGGCCCCTAAGTATCAAGAAGTTGTGATTTTGGTCCCTAACAAAATAAAATACAATTCAACCCTCTAAGTATTGCCTCTTATGTAATTTTGACTGGGTCAATACATACGTGGCACCCAAATAGGTGTCACATGTGTTAAAAAAAAATAGAAGGAAAAGTTAATAATTTAAAAAATTAAAAAACTGTTAATACTTGGGGTCAAAACCGCTATTAAGCTTTTATATAAAGTAGTATAATATAATAAATAGAAAGTAAAAACGGGAGTGCATATAAGTAAAAAAGTAATATTAATATTTAGAATTAGGGTTACAATGACTAGGCCCAAAAAACAGAAAAGCCCGGAGCAAAATCTATAAATTGGAGACACGCTGTTTTCCTTTCTTTCGCTCCAAACGCGATTCTTCTTTCGCGGTTCAGACCCTTCCTCATCGATGTTTCACAAAATCCAACTCCTTCAATAAATCGTTTCAAACTCAAACCTCTGATCGAAGATACCGAGTTTTAACGACTGCAAGGTTGGTTGCGCCGAGTCGGATCACACCGAGTCTCAGAATTTAACTCAGTTGATCACCGATGAAAACCTTGGGGTTTTCAATTCAGATTATGGGGTTTGTCGCGTTATGATGTGAAACCGTCGCAATTTGAAGGTTACGATGTGTTGGTGGTTTCGTCTCGTTGTCTCGTTATGGGTTTTTCTTCGATGGTACTTTTCTAACTCTATCTTGATTTAAGGTTTTGATTCTTGAATTTTCATAAACCCTATGCTATACAATTGGTACGTGTTGGGAATTTTGTTGTTGGGATAGCCATTCCATCATTCTTGCTTATTCAATCTTCTGCTTTAACAACAAATTTAAAAAGGTTATATACAAAACCTTGAGTGCAATAAATGTTGCAAGTGTTTGGTTGCCTCGGCGATTTTATCATCTTGAGTGCAATACTAGACTTTGAATTGTCACTCATATATTATATGCCTCGATGACCCGAAAAGAATTGATGGATATTATTTGTTTGTCCCGTAAATGTTGCAAGTGTTTGGTTGCCTCGGCGATTTTATCATCTTGAGTGCAATTCTAGACTTTGAATTGTCACTCATATATTATATGATATATGCGGCTAAATTTTGATACTATTATGATGACTCGATGACTCGACTCGAAAGGAACTGGATATTATTTGTCCCATAAATGTTGTAAGCGTTTGGATGGCTCACTGATTTTATCATCTTGAGTGCAATTCTAGAATATGAATTGTCACTCGTTTATTATATGATATATGCGGCTAAATTTTGAAACTATTATGATGCCTCGATGACCCGAAAGGAATTGATGGATATTATTTTTTCCATAAATGTTAAGTGTTTGGATGCCTCAGTGATTTTATCATCTTGAGTTCAATTCTAGACTATGAATTGTCACTCATATTATATGATATATTCGCCTAAATTTTGATACTCTCGATGACCCGAAAGGAATTGATGGATAATATTTGTCCCATAAATGTTGCAAGTGTTTGTATGCCTCGGTGATTTTATCATCTTGAGTGCAATTCTAGACTTTGAATTGTCACTCATATTTATATGATATATGCGGCTAAATTTTGATACTATTATGATGCCTCGATGACTCGACTCGAAGGAACTAGATATTATTTGTCCCATGAATGTTGCAAGTGTTTGGATGCCTCGTTGAACCTAAAGCAAACATTATGCCTCGATGCCTTAAATGTGATATCGATATGAATTTTTATTCATTCATAATGTCTCGATGACCCAAAAGGAATTAATGGATATTGTTTGTTTTAAAAATGTTGCAAGTTCTTGGATGCCTCGATGACCCTACATGAAACACTATGAACGATTCATTCATAGTGTAAAAGTTGCATGATGCCATAGATATTGGTATGAATTTTTATTCATAATATAAAGGATGGATCTGTTGTGCTCTTATGACCCTGAGTGTAATTCTTGTAAATTCCCACAATGAGATGGAACATAGGATGCCTGAATGACCCGAAAGGAATATGAATCATGGATATTATTTGTTCCATAAATTTTTGAGGTATTGGATGCCTGATTTGACCCTAAAAGGAACATTATTAACACTTCGATGATATGAATTTGAGTTCATAATATAAAGGTTTGTATTCGTTGTGCTTTTATGACCTTGAATTCATTTTTAGACCGTGATTTGTCATTTCATGCTATGTGGGAAACCTTAATGATCCAAAAAGATATATGAATTTTATATGCTCCATTAATTTACTGTAGTGCTTTTTCGTAATATAAAGGTTTGTACTCATTGTGCTTTTATGACCTTTTTGCCACTGCTATATGGGTTGCTTCAATACTTCTCTATTTTTGTCTTTGAAGGTTCTGATATGTTTTAAAGAAGGTGAAACACGCTCCTTTCATCTTCTTTAAAAAACGGAATATAAAAAATTTGCAGTTTCACCTTCAACGGTAACATCTCTACACTTTTTCAGGTTTTAATTCTTGAATTTTTTAATAGTGGAATTGGTAGTACCAGAATGATTCAGCAAACTCTGCTTTTGTATGGATACCCTTTTGGCACCGATGTCTTGAAAGATAATTTATTCGTTGGGCTAGGTAATGGAATTTTCACAAACCCTTCTGGTTTTTTAATAACCGGTACATGTTGTTAGGCTACTAACCATTTTCACAAGAACCTTCAATTCTCTGCTTCATACAAATATAGACAAATCCTTCGTATACGAGCCTAAATTTTAAAACGGTTAGGGTGCCTTGACAACCCTAAAGGAATGAATCTGTAGAAATTTATTGTTGGATGGTTAGATGAATCTAAAAGGAATACCGTGGCCACTATATTCACAATGTAATCCATTACTCGATGACCGAAAGGAATTAATGTATACTATTTGTTTAAAAAATGGTGCAAATGTTTGGATGCCTCGATACCCTAAAGGAAACACGATGAACAATTCATTCATAGTGCAAAAGTTGCTTATTGCCCTAAATGTGATATTGGTATGAATTTGTATTCTTAATATAAAGGATGGATCCATTGTGCTCTTATGACCCTGAATGCAATTTCTTAATTGTAAACTGCCACAATGAGATGGAACAAAGGATGTCTCGATGACCCAAAAGGAATATGAATTATGGATATTTTCCTTAGCCAAGGTAAATGGAATTTTCACAAACCCTTCTGGTTTTATTGGTACATGTTGTTAGGCTAAACATTTTCACAAGAACCTTCAATCCTCTGCTTTATAGAAATATAGGCAAATGCGGACGCAGAGATCGATTGATCAATATGAATCTCGAGAGTGGATGGTTGACCGCTGCACGGAGTGGCTTGCTATCGTAACCTTTTCTCCTGGTGTATGTCGAAAAGAGTCACAAACCCTTTTTTGTTCGATCATAGGTTGGTGTCCAAAGAACGAGAGTCGGCTTCCTTAACTTAAGTCCATTGTTCCTCAGTAGCTCAGTGGTAGAGCGGTCGGCTGTTAACCGATTGGTCGTAGGTTCAAATCCTACTTGAGGAGAATTTTGAGTTATCGCTTTTCTGACCTAGTGACCCCTGTCCTTCCCCTGAGTTTCTAAACTAGCAGAATAGTGGGACATCAAAGGTGGAAAGTTTATTGTGTTTTTTTTCTAGTTGAGACCATGAAAAGAACCTGCATGTTAGAATCCAATATGAGGTATTTAAGTAGAACATTCCTATTACATAGATACCTTACTAATTACGCAAACACCTTGTATTGGGCCCTAGCACTGCAGCGACCCAACTCATGAAGTGCTGGTTTGTCATTTCAAACGTGTTAATATACTTGGAGAAGTGTTACCCTTAACATCATGAGAGAAGTTATACATGGGGATAAAATAACCGTGATTTATCAATAGGAAATATGTTGAAGCTTTTTTTATGTAATTTTTTGTGATAAAATATGACATGTGGAAGCTTTTTGAAAAAGTAAATTTAATTTGAGTTAAATACTTTGGTTGTTAACCTGAGATCTATATATAGCTAAGGTAAATTTTCAGCTGTGCAAGCTGATTTGGGCTAAAGCCCAGATCTCGGGTGGCTCACATGCGTAAAATCTTCACAATCTTAGAGTATGATGCAGTGGGTGGTAATCATCTTTGTTGATGATCTTTGCATAACTCATTCATGTAATGGTTTAATCCTACTATTTTCTAACCATTTTTTGTATTCCTTGATCATGCATGTATGCTAAATCAAGAGGAGGATTCTTGCTGGCGGTCAAGCAAAGACGACGTTGGAAGGAAGTTCTCTTTTCCCTTCAATTTCAGGTTTAGAAAATTGTAGGGAGGAATTTACTGAATCAACAAACTTAAGGGAGTGATCTTTGAAATGAATTATATAAACATGCACAAAGTAAAAAATAAAAGATTTTAGGATCTTTAAGTATGTACACATTGGTATGTGAAATGTTGTTTGCATGCTGCATGGTGAGGTTTGTGCATGACTTAATTTTCTGTTAGAAAGTAAATTCAAATATGATAGATAGCAGGGGACTTTCATGAGTTAAAAGTCTTGTGTGAATGATCTACATGTTATTGAGATTTACATGCTTTGTTTTTGTACATCTGAGATTTTGTTCTGCTCTACAAGTATGCATAGTTGGGATATTCCTCCATAAATATGATTATAATTGTTGCTGTTTGATGAGAGGTTCTGTTATAATATGCTTTGAATGCTTGTTTGAAATTCGATCAATTCATGAGATTTGGGGTAAGGTTGATTTTAGATTTTGGAAGTGTGTTTATCACCACATATTTTAATTGATTTATTATGTTCTGGTAAGTTTGAAAATAGGTCATTTGAAAAATGGCAAGAAACGCTAGATAGCTTAGAAATCCAGGCCTAGGCTCTCTTTTTCCATATGAGTGTTATCAACCTTGGTACACAACAGATCAATTGGAGATGAAGTAAGGTGGTAGTGCTAGGTAATTGCCTTGAAATTGTGAGAAAATACCACCTAAATCATAGATTAAGAATGTGGAAAATCAAACTTGTAAATATGAGTTGGAATAAGTTAGTTTGTTGTTATTCCATCTATAAATATTGAAAAGAGTTGCACACAAAATCTCAGTCAAATTGTAAGTAAAACTCAAACTGACATTGTAGTATGTAGCAAATCATGTAAAAAAGGCTCAACTTCAGAATGGGATAATTTTCAAATGAAAAAAGGTTTTGACATGGGGTTTTTGTTTGCTAACTACTATGTTCACGCCAGAAACCAGATCTAGTATACTACCAGGACTTCGGTTGCACCCCGAGAACCAAGTTCATGACTTAAAGCATAAATGAGTGGATAAAAGGATTAAATATCAAATCAGATGTAGAAATGGAACATTACCAACAGTCCAAATATAGATGAAACTAAACTAGGGTGCAAGTGAAGGAACCGATATAAGTATTCGAACCCAGAACTGTCTCATAGGTTTCAATGTAAAGCTAGCTAAAGCCTAAAAAGGGGTATAATAATACAGCTCTCCTAACCAGAATGGACTTTTGAACGAAACTTCGTACCAGTTTTCTATAACCAAGTAACTATCCTTTATTTTAATTTTTAGTACAATTTTTCAAGCTCCAATTGTCACATACTATTAGCAAGTGCAAAACTCTGAGTGATCAAACCGGGCCATGATGTTTTTTATTAAACTACTTAAGGATTTGTCTTCCATTTATTTAAATGTATCATACACAACAATAGAATACTAATTTATTGTTTCCTTGACAATATATTTTTGATGGTTAATCAATATTCTATGTTTTTGCATGAGAAGCAAAAGCTTAGATTTTGATAGTAGAAACATAGTCATATTTGTTAAGTGTCCCCATTGTCCTTCAGTTAATGGAATAAATTACAATAAGTTGTATAGCCATAGAAATATTGCAGGTTTGTATTCTTGCTATTTTGACAAAGGGGATTTAATCATTTTAAAATAATTTTTAAGATACGTTTTTATAATTAAAGGTAAATGTATCTATGTACTCCTTGGCTGTGAAAAAAATGACTGAATGGGATTGCTTGTGCAATACAATCTTACAATTGGCAAAACTTTTATTTTAATGGAACATCTGAGTTGCCTTCTGCAGAAGAGAATTTCTTCTTGCCTGTTAGAAACTCAATCCTTCAAACCTTTGAACATATGGTATCCAATTAATATTTCATTTGTAAGGTACACTATTTGAAAACTACATGAAGGGCTTCAATTGTTTTTCCGTTTCTGCCTTCATACCTTACTTTTTCTATGTTGATATTACTGAAATTGTTTAGCACTTGTTGTCAACTATAGGTCACATTCATCATTTTTTTTCTTCGATATAAAATAAAACAATAGTTTTCTATCTTTTTTGCGAGTTGCTGGCAATGAGGGGAGTAGTTCAACAATATCAATGAAAAAAACTAGATTTGCATTTGTCTCAATTCAAGGAAAAGTTACACTTATTAGTCATTTTCATCTATAATATGTTATAGGACCCGCACGATTCATTGCTTGCATTGGTATTTATGCTAGTGTGATTCATTGCTTGCATTGGTATTTATGCTAGTGTGATTCATTGCTTGCATTGGTATATATGCTAGTCTTATGCTTGAATTGGTCACATTCACTACTTTTGTGATTGGCGTCTGCAGACTACAATGGGAGATTTCATCAAGGTATGATTTCCAGGGTACCAAATAGAGGGAAACTTTCTCTTGGTAAGAGTTAAAGCTTTTGCCCAGGTGCTTGAAAGATTTGAATTGATAGTAATGGACATCGTTGAAGGAAGATTTTAATGGCACAGACGATGGAAAGGATATAAAGTCATTTACTAAAAATCATTATAGATGATGATTGGCTAGCTTTAGAATGACATTCTGTAGAGATCTCGTGTTGCCAACACTTGGATTGTAATCCCATCCTTTTGAGGTTGGGGTGTCTTCCTCAAATTAAACGCCCTTGCCCCTTTCATTTTGAAGCTACATGGATCATTCATGAGAACTAACGAACTATCATAAGTTGGATGAAAATGCTTGATATGTAGAATGAGGCAGGTCTGTTTCTGCAATGAATAAAGCCAAGGAGGAGTCCATAAAGTTTGGTTTTCTAGAATATTGACTCTCTGTATTTGTTTTTTTATAATAGAATTCTTTGTTAGGAGAAGTTGCATCGGTATCTAAAACCCAGGGAGCAACAAATTAAGTTTGGTAATAACAACACCTCTTTTTTCCATGCTCAAAGTGTTATTTGCAGGGAAAGAAACAAGATCCATGGTTAGCTGGAATAAGACAACCAGAGACTTTATATGAAAAGGAACATCGAATGTGATAACTTTGGCTAGAAACATCTGTAGCTTAGGTGTGAGAATGGCCACAAAAGTCAATAATACTTTGCTTGGAAACCTGGTGTGGGAACTACAAATTGCTTACGGTCGGGTGAAAGATTTTAGGTTCCATAGTTTGGAACTTCATTACTAAGGTCGGAATTATTCTCAGAGATTCAGGTAGGAGCTGGTGATCTTTAATTTTGGTATAAGGATTGGATAGAGTTTGCCCCCCTTTGTTACCAGGTTCCATAATATGTTGACATCCATGATGTTGAAGTTAAGTCAAGGATTTGATTGAAAATAATATGCTCAATCCTTTCCTTGCTCCCAATTTTTCCTCTAATGGTATGCAACTACATCTGAAAATGTTAAACCATCATGGAATGCTAGTCTCTAATACCTGTCAAATTTGACAGACGAGAGAGCAATCCTTTCCTATGTAAAGGGACAATTGTATTGCTAATTGTTATCATTAGTTGTTTCATAGGGATAATTGTTTTCCATTCTCACTCCAATTCTCGAGAGTTCTCTACTATGTGCTCCTAAATTGTGAATGGTAACAGTGTTGGTTATCAAGGGAAACATGGTTTTAGTGATTGTTATTATTTTAGAATGCAGATCGCAAATAGATATGAGCTTTGCAAAATTATTTATTTATATATATATTTTTTTTGGTCAAGTAGTAGAGTGGAATTCACCTTTTTCAAGGTGAATAAGTGAGATGTTCGGGGTTCAAACCCTGGCCCCTTTATATAACAATGCGTCTCTACCAATTGAGTTATGTTCATGGGGACATGCTATTATTGTTTTCTTCGCAATTTACCAAAAAAAAAATAAGTCTTGTTACCTGCTAGCTAGCCGATGCATTTTTCTTTTCATTTTAAAAAAATGGGATAAAACAATTCTAAAAATAAGATTAATAATGTGCAATTACGATGTCAAAATTTTATGTGAAATGTTATTTAGATATAATTTTTTACATAAATATCATTTTTTACTACTCACCAACATAATTTAAATATGTAGTTAATTATGAATACTAATTAGTATGTGGTTAATTGTATCTTTCATTATTTGTAACACTGATTTTTGACATAAAGCAAGCACTGTACATTTATTCATTACATTACATGGTTAACTCATTTCAAATCCAAATTGAGCATTGAAACTTATACCCCAAATCTAAACAAATCCAGGAAAAGTGCATTGAACCCCGATCTCTTCTTCTCCAAATCTGTTTTTTCTCTCTCTCTCTCTCTTTTCTACATGAGGTGGTGAATGTGTTTACTGTTTCGGTAATTTTTGTGATGATGGTGTAAATAATAGTGATGATGGGTGAGAGAAAAGGATTTGATGGGTTTAATTTATGGGTTTGTGATGTGGGATCAAAAGTTAGTATTTTTGTGTGTTGTCTCCATAGGAACTAGCACGATATTTGAGCCGTTCAACAATCGATATCGTTCTAAACTTATGGTTCAAATAATTAATTGATTAAAATTGAGACAAGGTGGGTAATTCATATCTGGGGTTAGAATCAATGACCAAGCATTAAATAGTGCATTCTTATGATCGCTTAAACAAACTTTAGCTTTACTCGATATTATATTATCACTCAACAACATCATTCGTGTCCAAATGATGTCATGATTTCTATTGAATCTTTTAAATGTCAATTTCCCGAACTATTAAACGATACAAAAGCTTTAAGTTCCTATATTCAAAGTGATTATCAAACCTAAATTCCATGTCTAGAACTTTGACGTATTGATATATGATTATTCTAACCTTAGATTCAAAAACATCATTTCAAATCATAAATATAACATTAAACACAAGAATAAAATCAACCAGTAAAAATTGCTAGAACCATATAGTTAAGGATCAAAACGAATACATATTATCTTGATCAAATTTCTTTATGTGATCAACAAGAATCTTCACTAAATACACTAAGGCAAAAAGGATCTACACAAAAGCTGTTTGCATATGATGTAAATGCTCCGTCCGTCTTGAGATAAAGTATTTTGATTCAAGATATAATTTTTTGGCTTCTCAATTGTAATTTTGCAATGGTTTCCTACTTCCTACAAATATCTAGTTCTACCCCCCTTATACCTTGGGATTGACTCGGTGAATTAAACTCAATCCTTAGTGATAGAATGCATTACGATAGTTTAATGGCACGCTCCCAGTATAATACATAGATATTCAATCATACTATCCAGCAGTTCATATTTCTGCTTTTAAATGCATCTTTACATAGTAGCAGCAAGTAGTGAAATATAATTGAATAACTCAAAAGAGGTTATAAAAGCTCCTAATTGTGGTATACCATTGTTGCTAAGTTTTTCACTTTTGTCATGTGAATTGATTGATGACCTTGAATGCCATCCATGGATGGCTAGGATGAATTGATTGATGACCTTGAATGCCAATCATGGATGGCTCGGATGAACACAATAGTATCAAATAAATTATCCAAAGAAATTGAAGATATACCATCATCACCATTTAACATGCAAACGTAATATGAGAAGCAAATTCACATGGGAACAAGAAAATCATTGTGTGAACCACAATGACAACATAAGACTCAAATGTTACAATGGGATAGCCAAAAAGGAAGCGGAGTATCATAGTAAGGCATTCCTAAACAATTTACCGAAGAAAACGGGAAAATCTAAACTAATAACAGTCGCTAACAACCACATATGCAAATGTAATTCACGGAAACCAAAACAAGACCCAACATCTATCTGGCATTTAAATATTCAACTTTAAGTCCTAATCATGATCCAGGGCTCTTAAAAGAGGAAATTAACAACAAAACAGTCGACAAAAGGGTCTAACAATTCCCTAACTTCCTTATTGCATACTCACACAGAGCATAATTAACAACAAAACAGTCAACAAAAGGGTCTAACAATACCCTAACTTCCTTATTGCAACCTCACAGAGCATTCACACCTGCTTGCGGTGCAGTCACATCAAGCTGAAAAAAAGATACATACACATCAATCAGAGAGAGAAACAACTGAAACAACATAAATGAATTCTAGCCTACAAATATCAATTGCACAGGTTAAAAAAATAAAAAATATTAGAATCAAAAAATCATTTAGTTGGTTAAAGCTTTGCCTTTATTTCTTATAGAAATGGAAGTGAATTTGACTTTTCCAGACGGGGTACATTTAGAAGTTAAAGTGCAGAATTATACTGGTTCATTGGAAAATCAACGATTGAGATTTAAATGACTATATGGTTTGTAAATTTAATCCAATTGATTCTTCAATGAACGGTTATCATTGCACTTTATCCTCTATGCACCCCTTCAAAATAGAGAAGCCAAATGGAAATACTTCTCTTACTTATCTTACAAAAGAAAAAGAGAAAAGTAGAGCCAATTTGTATCTAAAACAAACAAACTTGCAGATAGTTACAGATAAAAATAAATTTGTATCTAAAAGAAACAAACTTGCAGACAGTTACAGATAAAAATAAAATAATTATTTTCACTCTTAGATCATAAAATCTCACAAACAAGATTGACTATCATCATAAATAAAGGTAAATGCTTCGTATCACTTACCATCGTGATTCACCACAGTTGAGAATACAAACAAGGTATTTACCACCAATCACCGACAGTATATAGCCTGGTCAATGAATGGTGGAATTTGTTTTATTTCAGTGCCAAGTTCTTGTTCAATCCTATACCTGGAAACATAGAGATACAAACACATCAGAAATCAACAGAAAGTAGCTCTGAAATTCATATCAAACAAAAATACTTACAGATTGAAGCGATCCTCATAGGTTATCAAGTTCACTGCTAAACCGAGGTGCCCAAACCTCCCGGATCGACCAACCTGCATATCAACAGAACATTCATGAGAACCCATACAGAGAATCATTATCGAGGTAGGGGAGAAGGAAGAAATCAAACATACCCTGTGCAGATATGTTTCTGAGTTCTTGGGAAAATCAAAATTAATAACAACATTCACTGCTTGGATATCTATTCCTCGAGTGAAAAGATCTGTGTTCCAAATGATAAAAACAAGAAGTTAACCATCAGATCTGTTATAAATCTTTTACTATAACACACATTATCACTCAAAATATCACCATTGCATTAACGAATTACATTAATCATATAAATTATGCTACTATTAACTTATAAAACTGATTTCCAACAAATAAATGGATATAATATCAGAAATAAAAGGAAATAAGATAAGAAAAAGCTACATATTTAAGAAAGTCGCAGTAAATACAAACAAAAAAAAAAAACACCCTAGCTCATCTATAGAAGGATACTGAATTGCCATTAACATTAGCATACCAGTACAAACGAGATTCCTGCATGCACCATTGCGGAAGTCGTGGAAAACTCTATTACGGTGGTCTTGCAACATCTTTGCATGAATATAGAAACATGAATACCCTAGTTCAGTGATTTTCTTAGCAAGGAGTTCAACTCGATTTACCGAATTGCAGAAGATGATGGATTGGTTTATTTGCAGCTGAAAAAGAAGCCATTATTACTATCATATTCAAATCTTGCAAATAAGAAAATCTACAGTATCTTGGCATGGACATCGTATACCTTAGAAAAAAGAGTATTTAGGCAGTGGACTTTCTGCCTCTCCTCCACAAATGCATAAAATTGTGTAATACCCTTCAGGGTTAGCTCATCCATAAGGTTAATGATATATGGCTTACGAAGATATCTATCTTTGAAGTCCTTTACAGTAACAGGAAATGTAGCTGAAAACATTAGGATTTGACGGGTTGGGGGAAGAAATTGAATCAGCTGCTCTATTGAAGGCTGGAACTCTGGGGAGAGAAGTTTATCAGCCTGAGAGAGAGAAAGAAATATAAAACTTAGCTCAATTGCTGTGCATTCAATTCTTTAAGAGTTCAAAATTGCTTTTTTCAACGCAAAATATATACTTTTGGATTTTTTAACGCACATGTTAGCAAGACCCTTCGTAAATTTCAGGAAACTGTCATTACCTCATCCATGACAAGCATAGAACAATCTTTCAGAACACAGACACCCTTCTTTGCAAGATCCAATATTCTTCCGGGAGTACCAACTAGCAGATGAACAGGTTGATATAAACGCATAATGTCATCTTTCAGACTGGTACCACCTGTTGTGACCATAACTTGAATTTGTAAATGTTTTCCAAGCTCTTTACACACTTGAGATGTTTGCAGAGCCAATTCTCGTGTTGGAACCAGTATAACAACTGCATCACAAAACAAAACAAAACAAAACAAAAGGTGATGATTAAATAATTGGTAGAACCTAAATCTATAATCACTCAAAAACAAACTGGTCATGAAATAACTAAAAGCAATTAAAAATTAAAGCTAGCATCAATACAACAAAAAACATCCTTTGCTATTTTCAATTAACTTTGACAATTGGCACCAAGAAACTGTCAGAACATTTGTTATGAAACAAAATAGAAGACTCAGTAGGCCATAACACAATTTTGTTGAGTAATTTATCTATAAATAATAAATTATGAATTAATATCAAGAACATGGAACAATTGATGGATACACAAAATACTGTATAGTAGCCTCACCTAACTTAGACTCCCTCCGCCGTGAAATATAAGTGAAATTTGACCAAATTATGCATATTAAGAAAAGTAGCTGATCACATTTAATCAATGCAATTTCAATAATAAGCAAGCACATTTCCTAAATTACCCTTCATGACTAATAATATGATTCATTGAAAATACAAAAATCAAATGAGATGTATGCTAACATTAAATAAGAGAGTAGTGCAATTTGCTTATATTGCATTCAAAAAATATATTAAGAGTTTTGCTTATAATTCATTAGGGAGAGAGTGCCTTCATCACATGCTATGAAGCACGGACACACCTCGGATTAGGCGTGTCCCGAAACGAAAGTGAAGGAAGGGGATAATCATTTATACTAGACTTCAGATCCTCGGACACTCCTCTAACTGAGTGCTGACAACAAGCAGTAGGCTACCAGAATGAAACAGAGACATAATAAGGATAATCATTTATACTAGACTTCAGATCCTCGCGTAAACAAAGTGAAGGAAGCGCACCTTGAATAATATTGTTATCTTGATCAATTTTTTCCAATGCAGGAATGCTAAATGCAGCTGTTTTGCCTGTTCCATTTTTAGCCCTAGCAAGAATGTCACTGCCAGTAAGGGCAATTGGAATGCTTTCTTCTTGGATAGGGGAAGGCCTTTCAAACCCCTTCTCGTATATTCCCATTAGCAGCTCACGCTTCAAAAAGTAATCCTCAAACTCATTTCCCTTAGTTGCTGTCACGTCCTGGGAAGAAAAAATAACATAAGATCAAAACTACACAATGTTTAAATGACTACCCTAAGATGATAACATTTAGCAGGCCTTCAAAAGGATATTATGAAATATCATTTGAAAATATAGCTACAATCTGATCTAGCACTTAATTTAGGAGAAAAAATTCTTGTTCAAAAAAAAAATTAGGATAAAAAATTAAGTCTATAATAATAATATTTGAAGAGTGAGACTGAGTAGTATACGAGATTATTTCCTAGATTTCTAGAGGAGTAATAAATGATTAATACTAGAAGAGTTTTCGGTTTTACAAGCATGTTTATGCTCTGAATTTAAAGTCTTAATTGTCTAATGACTGAAAGCATGGGCTATAGGGTACAAAAAATTAAATGAATCAACAAGATGAAAACTAAAACCTATTCAGAGAATCAACTCCTACAAAAGATGTGGTCATGTTCTGTACAAACTCAAAGATCGCAATTCTAAACAAAGGGCCTGTTTGTTACGGATTAAAATAAAATTCATTTTGACATAAAACAATTTAGAGATTATTTTTTAGAGATTTTATGAAAAACTAGAATCTATTTTGTGTTTGTTTTCCATAATAAAAATCACTTTTTTTTGAACAAATAATTTATGATCAAACATAATGCATATCTTAAATAACAATCACTGGGAAATTGGAGTATATATAGGATAATAGCTTTTATTTGTACAGAATCATACCTCTGTTCTATAGCGTGTATCAGCTGGTGGAAGCTTTAGTCTTGCCTTCCAATCTTGTGAACTATAAAAGCAAAATTAATTGAGAATAAAATTAGAAGGCATTCATTCATTCCTTAGGAAAAACAAACGGATTAGCTTTATCAGGCACTAATGATTGAATTTTACATGCTATTTTCAAACCTGTCACAAACTCATGATAGAACAAACATCAATCCATACCATACTAAATTTGCAACAGCAAGGCATTGGAAATTGATTGTAAAAAAATCATCCAAAGTTCTTGATTATATGAAGCAAAAAAAAAACTCTAATCTGATTCTTCACTGGATAGAAATAAGCAAATAAAATCAAGAGTCACTGCAATCTATGATAGGAAAATTAACTAAACCACAGTGGAAGCAGATAGACTGCTTTCAACCAAATCCTACGCAGGATCGGGGAAGGGGTTACAAGATCGTAAATCAGGGCAGCATAACACGGATCGTAAGATCCTATCAGATTCATAATTCACTTAGAAACATGTATATAGAATCATATATATGCATAAAAAATATGTATGTGGAAAAACACTTTGAAAACCCACAATTACTCAATCAATAAACAAATAAATTGTATACTTATTAATTAAAAAATAATATAGCATTGTACCAAAAAAATATATATAATATAGCATACTAAATTTTCTCTCATTATTATTTTTAATGCAAACTTTTAATATAATATGTATCAAGTTGGCAACAAAAAAATCACCAAAAAATACAAGAAAGCAAAACGGTAAATTAATAGGCAAACTGGCAAAGTATGTAAGTAGTAGGTAACAATGAGTTAGAAACTGAACGTCGCAGCCTTTCGCATGGTATTCTAGGGTTTTTTAGGCCTATGGTGTTTTAAAAAAGCGGGGCACTCGTTTCTACCGGTCTCACGTCTATGCGCGGCGATCCCAGCCACTCTCTAATTTCTGATTCAAGCCACTCACAAACACGGCAAAGGATTGCAAGATCGTGATAGAGTAACATTCTACCCTCCAGATCGGGATTTTGTCTACCTTACTTTCAACAGTATAAGAAAGAAGAAGAAGAAAAAAAAACTGAGCTCAAACTCTCAGGCTATCAAAATCAACAAACATTAACAGCAAATATCCTTCATAAGAATATAGACATCTCTCATACAATTCAAAATTCAACACGACAAACATATAAACTGTATTCATTATTCCCATCAAAATGCATTTGTCTGCATAACAGTCACAAACACAGCAATATTAGCAATCGCAGATCACGGAAATAGTGGTTTGTTCAAATTCCACTACACAACAATGCTATAGCACTTCCTTCAAAAAACAAAAAAAAAATGCTATAGCACCACTATAGCCACTATCCCAAAATATTTTGTACTAAATAGTGTATCATGGAAAAATAGCAGTTTGTTTAAATTCCACTATGTAGTGGCGCAAATAGCCACTATTTCACAATATTATGTACTAAATCATATATCGTGGACCAATGGCAGTTTGTTCAAATTCCGCTATGCAATAGCGCTATAGCACCACTATTTAACAACATTGAAACGCAGACAGATCGTAATTACAAGACAAACACACAAACAAATAGACAAATGTAAAAAGTCAAAAGACCAAAGAGTATCCACCTAGAGTCATTTGCTTCAGACTGTACAGTCTTCTCAACCTCCTCGACAACGTTGGTGTCGGTGCCACCACCCAACTGGTTCCTCCTCAACCACTGTTGTTGTTGCTGCTGCTGTTGATTCTGCTGTTGATTCTGTTGTTGATTCTGATAGTGTTGCTGATGCTGATTTTGCATCATGTGCCTCTGCACATACTGTTGTTGTTGTTGATATTGATGATGTGGTCTCTGTTGAAACCCGGTGTTCGAGTTCGAGGTCAAACCACCACCACCACCACTACCACCTCGTCCTAACCCAATCCCAGGTGGATATCTCCCTCTATTGTTATTGTTCATGATTCGAAGTTTCAAATCCAAAAAATTTCAACCCAAAAATAATGTACAATAAACTAAACTCAACTACAAACCTAGGTTTTCTTCTGAATCAGTGAAACGATAACTATACCCAAATCCCGTAAAACTATTAATTCTCAAAATGGGGTTACAATTAGAGACTGAACTAACGAAAAGTGCATAGAAAAATGTGAAATTTCTAAAAGTATGATAAATTGATAATCACCCAAAAAATTGGGTAGGGTTGAGAATTTGACCGAAAATTGAGGATTTTTGTACAGATCTACGCTACAAGAGATGTATGAGGGTTTGATTTTGATGATTAGGTTTGAATCGAAAAGCAATTTGTTGAAGAATCGAAGAGAGGAAAATTGATTTGAAGGGTTAGGGCGAAAAAAGAGTAAGGTTTCAGTTTCAATGTTGTTTCATTTCGAATTGTACGTACAAAAAACTTGTTAGTTTGTGGATTGAGAATTGTTGTTCCCGCATTCGATAAGGAAATCACGGATAAAATACATTTTTGTCCCCTCAGCAGTTAACTATCAAAGAATTGAAAATTTGGCTGTAGTTAACTCACTCCTGAGGAAAAACCTCGGCAGATAACTGTCGAGAAAAATGTTATAAGAACAGACATAGGAGTTTCCAAAACTCTATTGTTACGATTTTTGATCTTCAAGGTGCGATTTTGAGCTATTTCAAGTCATTCCAATCCAATTTCAATCACATAAACAAGTAAGTTTTTTTAATCCTATTGCATTGTTGTTTTGTGGTTGAATTATTTTTTTTTTTTTGTTAAATTTTGATTATATAGGTTCGACTATATTGATTTGTTGATTTTATGATATATTAGGATAGTTTAGGTTAGAATTGTTAGAGAACTTTTTATTGAATTGTTAGGTTTAGGTTTTGATGAATCGTTGTAGAATTGTTAGAATTGTTTAGGTTTAGGTGTAGGTTTTGATGATAGTTTAGGTTTAGGTATAGTTTTTTATTTTACGATTTTATGGCATTGTTGTTTAGTTAGGTTTTGATCGCCATTTTTTTTTAATGTAAATATGTCTTAAAATCAGAATCAGGGTAATGTTCAGGGTGATGAGAAGAACAAAGAAAAATCGCATATGACGTGGCACGGAATTGTTTGTGATGGTTCCGAAAAAAAGAAGGGTTCGAAGGTCCCGGTGTACAATCACTCGAGGTTGAGGAGGAGCGGGAGGACATGTTATTTTGGTCCTCAACAAAAACAAGGCGCCACAGGGACTGTAGCGGGCAACCCGATTGACTTGTGTGACGAGGAAGAATGAATGTAAAGACTTTTAATGTCTGATTGTTTTGGATTTTTTATGTTTTATTTTTGTGTCGCGCACATTTTGTTTGACATTATGGTACTTAGAATAAAATCGCATTTGAAATAATTTCGGTTAAAGTCGCGTTTTGAAAAATTGCGTATTCAAATAAAAACTAATTAAATCTAACGTGAATTCAACTAATTAAAATTGTGTAAGGAATAAATAAATTCAAAAGTGAATAAATAAGATAATTATTGTTCCATTCAAAACAAAATATATGTTATCACATTACATTACATTCCGGAATGTGCCTTCCAACTGCAACAATTATCTTACCATTGAATGGGGCAAATTCAAATTTGCTAACCAACAGGACTCTAGTAATTCGATCAGCATCTTGAACGGTGGTATTCAAGTGTCAAAAGAATGAGGTTCATTCCTTGACACTTGAATACCAGCGTGCAAGACGCTTATCGAATGTTGGAGTCCTGCCGATTAACAAGTTTGAATTGTCCCATTCAGAGTAAGATAATTGTTGGAGTTGGAATGCACGTTGGAATGTGCATTCCAACTCCAACAATTGTCTTACCTTTGAATTGGGTCAATTCAAACTTGTCAAACAATAGGACTCAAACATGAATGTCGAGCGAAATGCTTTAGTCCTGGCTGTTTGGCAAGTTTGAATTACCCCATTTCAGAGGTAAGACAATTGTTGCAGTTGGAATGCACCTTACCCTAACTAATGACGATCTTCAGTTGATCTCAGCAACGTCACCCGCATATCGATCCACTGGAACATGCTGTGCTCCCAAAACATGCTCGTCACGTTTTTGTCGCTCGTTAATTTCACCCAAGTGAATGATACTCTCCTCTCGTCGAGCGTTGGACGTTTATACCGAACGTGTTCCACCCTCCTTGTGTCTATGGGGTTGACTCCTTGGTTGAATTCAGTCAGTTCATCCTTGAGACCTCTTAACGTTACACCAAGGCACCGAACCTTCAACCTCTGAGGTTCTCCGCCGTTGAATTGTGCATGAACGTCGATCCACCCGACAATTGTTTCAAATCTACACAATAAGAAATAAAAAAAAAATCGATGAAAAACTCATTCAAACATTTCATCAAACACTTGATGTGCAAATTATACATAGACTCTAAAAATCATAAAAATAACCCTAAAATTATAAATCATATACTCTTACTAAAATAAAAAAATTAATCATATACTATAACATAAATCATTCAACTTATGTTTAACATAAATTTTTTTGTTATAACCTAAAATATAACAAAATTATTCAACTTATATTTACTCTTAAAATAAATCATATACTCTTACTAAAATAAAAAAATAAATATAAAACACCAAATTAAAATATAACCCTAAAATTTTAAACTATAACATAATCATCATGCAAACATTTTAACTAAATTAATCAACTAACATCTAATCTAAAAATGATTTATAACATGTAAATCTAATTAAAAACTAAAATAAAAAAATAAATATAAAACACCAAAATAATAAATAACCCTAAAATTCTAAATTATAACATAAACATCATGCAAATATTTTAACAACATTAATCAACTAACATCTACTCTAAAAATTAATTATAACATGTAAATCTACTCAAAAACTAAAAAAAAAAAAAATCTACTCAAAAACTAACAAATAAAAACATTTATAATAACTAAAATGTAAGTTAATAACATTATAATTACTTACTTGTGATTTTGTTGAATAAATTTGGTTGGGTTTTTTAGAGAGATTTGTGAGAGAGATTTGAAATTTTGGAAGATGAGATGGGATGAATAATGGATGAGAGAGCTTCTGTCAGATTTGTAGCAGAAAATCCTCGGCAGTTAACTACCGAGGTTTTCCTTCGGCAGTTAACTGCATCCGGATATTGAATTCTTCGGCAGCTAACTGCTGAGGGGGCAAAAACGTATTTTACTCGTGTGTCTCAGCCTTATGCAATGTGTCAACAACAATTCTCATGTGGATTTGTGCTGCCCATTTTTCAATATCGGTGAAATAACAATACCCCTCTTTTTCTTTCAAAAAAATAAAAAATAATAATACCCCTCTTTTCGATGAAACTCACAACTACAAGATCTTGAGATTAAAATAGAATAAAAACTTTTTAATAAATTTTACATACAATTGTGAAATCTCACGTTTAAACTAAATAAAAACGTTTAATTAAACAACAATTTTTTAGGAAGTTTAATTAAACAACATTAGCATTACTAGTATGATAGCACGAGGGATCAACGTACGTATTAAATTTTGTGTCTAAAAAACGTACATATTAAATTTGCTGTTCAACAAAAAAATATGTAAATGTTAAATTGTAATAAAAATATTATTTTAAATTGAATTGAAAATTAATTAACAAAAAAAAATTACATCTCACACAATGTTAGTGATAGGTTAAGTTATTTGACATAAGTAAAGTAAGAGATTTTCACTTCGAAGAGATTTGCACTATAATCATTAAAGATTACAAACGTTCGATCACATAATAAAAAAACTAAATGCTCAAGCACAACTAAAAGAGACTTCTCACACTCTATCTTAATCAAATAAGAGATGGTTTGGTTTTACACTTAATATACAACCAGATGTGTAAACAATTACAAAACATAGTAGACTCTGAGACTTAAGAATTTCTAAGATGATAAGTTTGTAAGAAATTCGAAGTTCAAATGCGCTTTGATTTTGACTGAGTAATGACACTTTAATTATTAAAGTCTTCAGCTCCATGTGTAGAGAAAGATATAATAGACAATGGAGAGATGTCAGCGCATATTTTAATTTTTGATAAGCTTGATCATAGATGTTAAAATGTTTCTTGATTTGGTTAATGTCGTTGAAAAGTCGTTTGAAATCCCCTTGCTTCAAAAGAAATTATCCGTTCATTACAATTGTCTTTGAAGTTCTTTGTTTGTTTCTGCAAGTGGTAAGAAGACAAAGTGTACTACCTAAGTCTGATAGTGACATCTTCAGAAGACGACAATTTTGACGTGTCATTCAGAGTCTTCGGAGCTTTCTGACCTTCGGAGTCTGATGTCCTTTGGAAGGTACTTCTTCAGAGTGCAGGACTTCAAAGTCTGATCCTCCAGAAGTTATACTTCTTCAGAGTCTAGTCTAGAACTTCAACTTCTCTTTAAATTCCAATTGCTCTTGTATATGTTCTTCCATAACCAAAACTTGATTTGATACATTAAATTTTAGTTTTGGTTCTCAGCACTTGAACATACATTAGCATATCCAATTGTTCTTTTAAGAGCTACTGTATAAAACTCATTTTGTGTCAACAAATTCAACATGATTCTCAAACATTGATAATGAAAATAATTAATCTGTTAGTTGCATACCGATTCAACTGAAACCTCACAGCATCCATTTTAACAAATCACTATCTTTTGTCAATAGTTAAAAATCTTTAAAAAGAATCTACTAAAAGAATTTGTAGTTGTCATATATGATAGTGTAGAACTTGTTCTTTGACCTCAAAAGGGATCCTATAGTGTTTTGTGCTTGTCATTTAGGCTAAATTCAGCAATCAGCAGCCTAGAACACATAACTTTGACCCAAAATCTAACAACTTCTATTTATCTTTTTCTTTTGCTTGTTATTACAAAGCCAACTAAATTACTTTACAGAGAGTTCTCTATGTATATTAACTTAAGTCTCCTCCAAAACATAAAACATTAGAAAAACAACAAAGAGGAGAAAAGTTGGAGATGGATGTGACCCTTCCGAATGTGATAATCAGTAATGACACTCCAGTAGTTGCACTTTCAACCGGATGGTTCAACCACGACAGTAGGTGCCTCAAAAACAAGGTACTAACTTGTTAGAGATACAAATGTGTTTCTTGATCTTAAATAGCACCATGTCAGCATCAGAAGTATTATGGAGGTCCAAAATTTGATCATTGCTACTAGTGTTTTTTCCTCCCCTAACAAAGTAACGACGTACACTTCCCTATAAAACATAATCACCATCTTGGTCTTATAAATAACAATTGATCACTAGCATGATCTATGGCCCCGGCCACTAATCTATACATAGATGTCATGACCTAAATAAATCCTAAAGAATCAAACAAAAAATGATAAAAAAAAAAAAAAAAATTAATATCAAGACGTAATAAATGCAAAGTTGCAGTTTCCATGAGAGAAAAAAAACTACTCCTATATTTCTCAGACTCAGTAACTCTTGATGTTAATGATAGTGTGATTTTTTATATTGAAGTAATGGTAGGAAGTATTTTACTAACACTGTCACATAATGTAAAGGAGATGTTAATTTGTTTTTCCACACCATCACATAATTTTATTGAAGAGCCTTAAACAAAATGTTGTTAGATGGAGTACATACCAAGTACCTGACTAATTCATACCACATTATGAGCTTATGTATGGTTGGAACATTAGCTACTGGAGTTGCATTTTTGCTTTGGTTGATGCCATGTTTTTCACTTTTGTCATGTGAACTGATTGATGACCTCGAATGTCATCCGTGGATGGCTCGGATGTACGCAACAGTATCAAATAAATTATCCAAAGAAATTGCAGATATACCATCATCACCATTTAACATGCAAACATAATAACGAGAAGCAAATTCCCAAGGGAACAAGCAAATCTGTGTGACCACAACGACAAAACAAAAAACTCAAATGTCATAATGGAATAGCCAATAAAGGAAGGAGTGTCATAGTAAGGCATATTCCTAAACAGATTACCAACAAAAACGGGAAGATCTAGAGTAATAACAGTTGCTAACAACCACATTTGCGAATGCAATCCACGAAAACTAAAACAAGACCCAAAACATCTATCTGGCAATTAAAACCCCGTTACTCAACTTTAGGTCCTAATCATGTTTCAGGGCTCTTAAAAGCAGAAATTAACAACAAAACAGTCAACAAAAGGGTCTAACAATAACCTAACTTCCTTGTTGCATCCTCGCGCAGAGGATAATTAACAACAGAATAGTCAACAAAAGGGTCTAACAATACCCTAACATCCTTATTGCATCCTCATGCAAAGCATTCCCACCTGTTTGCGTGGCAGTTACATCAAGCTGAAAAAAAGATGCATACACATCAATCAGCAAGACAAACAACAGCAACTACATAAATGAATTCTAGTCTACAAAGCAGTAAAAGAATAAATATATAGTGCACAACTACAAGTAAAAAGAATATTTAAATTAGAATAAAAAAATCATTCGGTTGGTTAAACATTGGCTTATTTCTTATAGAAATGGAAATTAATTTGACCTTTCTAAAAGAGGGGTGCATTTAAAAGATAAAGTACACAATTGAACTGGTTCATGGGAAAACCAATTATTGAGATTTAAAAGACTATATGGTTTGTTAATTTAACCCCATTGATTCTTCAATGAATAGTTGTAATTGCAATTTATCCTCTATGCACCCCTTCATAATAGAGAAGCCAAATGGAAATACTTCTCTCTATAGAAAAAAGAAACCGAGAAAAATAGAGTTGGTTTCTAAAAGAAACAAACAAGATTCACTATCATCATAAATATTAAAGGAAAAGGCTTCCTATCACTTACCATTGTTATTCACCGCACTTTGAGAATACACAAACAAGGTATTTACCACCAATCACCGACAATATATGGCCTGGTCAATGAATGGCGGAATTTGTTTTATTTCAGTGCCAAGTTCTTGTTCAATCCTATACCTGGACAACATAGAGATACAAACACATCAGAAATCACCAGAAAGTAGATCTGAAATTCATATCTAACAAAAGGCTTAGGATCCACTAAAGCGAGTAAAGAGTAAAGAATAAAGTGAGAAAATCAAGGGTTATTATTATAACAAACTCGTGATTTGTTGTTGTGTACGTACAATATCTACTTTGAATTTTTTTAATTAATGGTTAATATTGTCCACTTTACTCTCTAAAGTGAGTTGCTAACTTTAGTCTAAAGTGAGTTGCTCGCTTTAGAGGAGCCGGATCCCTAACAAAAATACTTACAGATTGAAGCGATCCTCATAGGTTACCAAGTTCACTGCTAAACCAAGGTGCCCAAACCTTCCGGATCGACCAACCTGCATATCAACAGAATATCAATGAGAACCCATAAAGAGAATAATTATCAAGGTAGGGGAGAATGAATAAATCAAACATACCCTGTGCAGATATGTTTCTGAGTTCTTGGGAAAATCAAAATTAATAACAACATTCACTGCTTGGATATCTATTCCTCGAGTGAAAAGATCTGAGTTTCAAAATGAGAAAAGCAATAAGTTGACCATCACTGTTATATATATTGTATTATAACACACATCATCACTCAAAAATCATCATTGCACCAATGAACTGCATTAATCATATAAATATAAATGACAGTTGCTTTTCTGACATATAAAACTTCCTAAAAACACATGTAAATGATGTTTTTGCCCCCAACGGTAGTTAACTGCCGCTGGATAGATCCGGCGGTAGTTAACTACCGCTGTATACCAACACAGCTTAAAAAAAAAAAAAAAGCTCCAACGGTAGTTAACTACTGTGGAGCATGAAAATTTAGTTGTTTTCTACGCAAACACACTGAGTGCATGTGTGCTCACTGTATATCATGTTGGCAGAGGCACCTCCTCCTCATTTGGAAAGAAAACAAAAAGGGTCAAGATTCCTTGCCCATTCTTCTACTCTTTGACAGCTAGCTAGTCCAATGCTTACTTTCTTTTGCCATCGATGTTAAATCAAATCAACCCACTTTTTTCTTTCTCTCATGTTGACAGCTAGCTTGTCCAATGTTATTTGTGTCATACCGTCATTAATCATTATTCATTACTAATGCTTTCTAGTTCCTTTTTTGTTATGAAAAGATGATGAGCTTGAAGCAACTACAGTGACATAAATTGAAAAAATTGAATTCAGCGGTAGTTAACTGCTGCCGGTTTGCCCAACGGTACTTAACTACCGTTGGGGGTAATTTCGTCATTTACTTGTGTTTTTAGGAAACTTTTGATGTCAGAACAGCACTTTTCAATATAAATTATGCTACTATTAACTTATAAAAATTATTTCCGAAAAATGAATAGATATAATATCAGAAAATAAAGGAAATAAGATCAAAAAAAGCTACCTATTTAAGAAAGTCATAGTAAATACAAAAAACATGATTGCTCATCTATAGCAGGATACTGAATTGTCATTAACACTTAACACTAACATACCAGTACAAACGAGATTCCTGCATGCACCATTGCGGAAGTCATGGAAAACTCTATTACGGTGGTCTTGCAACATCTTTGCATGTATATAGAAACATGAATACCCTAGTTCTGTGATTTTCTTAGCAAGGAGTTCAACTCGATTCACCGAATTGCAGAAGATGATGGATTGGTTTATTTGCAGCTGAAATAGAAGCCATTATTACTATCATATTCAAATCTTGCAAATAATAAAACCTACAATATCTTGGCATGGACATCACATACCTTAGAAAAAAGAGTATTTAGGCAGTGGACTTTCTGCCTCTCCTCCACAAATGCATAAAATTGTGTAATACCCTTCAGAGTAAGCTCATCCATAAGGTTAATGATATACGGCTTACGAAGATATCTATCGTTGAAGTCCTTTACAGTGACAGGAAATGTAGCTGAAAACAATAGGATTTGACGGTTTGAAGGAAGAAATTGAATCAGCTGCTCTATTGAAGGCTTGAACTCTGGGGAGAGAAGTTTATCAGCCTGATAGAGAGAGAGAGAGAGAGAGAGAGAGATATAAAACTTCTGTTTGATGTATAACTCACTACTAAAAGCAAGGATGTTTAAAGTGCCATAGAATGAACATTAGTGAAGGACACAGGTGAACATGTTCAGATATATGTTTACAACACAAATCAGATGCAACAGAGTTGTTGCATCTGCTTCAAACTTGATAACACAACTTACTCAAGGATAGAAATGCCTCAAAAGTCATGCATTCAATTTTGTAAAAGTTTAAAAATAGTTTTTTTCAATGCAAAATTTCTACTTATGGATTCATTACGGTACATGTTAGCAAAGACCCATTGTAAATTTTAGGTAAACTGTCATTACCTCATCCATGACAAGCATAGAACAATCTTTCAGAACACAGACACCCTTCTTTGCAAGATCCAATATTCTTCCGGGAGTACCAACTAGCAGATGAACAGGTTGATATAAACGCATAATGTCATCTTTCAGGCTGGTACCACCTGTTGTGACCATAACTTGAATTTGTAAATGCTTTCCAAGCTCTTTACACACTTGAGATGTTTGCAGAGCCAATTCTCGTGTTGGAACCAGTATAACAACTGCATCACAGAACAAAATAAAAGGCAATGATCAAAACATTGGTAGAACCTAAATCAATAATCACTCAAAAAACACATCCTCTGCTATTTTCAACTAACTTCGACAATTGGCAACAAAAAACACAATTTTGTCAAGTAATTATCTATAAACAGTAAATTAACAATTAATATTAAGAACAAGGAATAATTAATGGATATACAAAAGACTGTATTGTAGCCTCACCTAACTTATAATCCCTCCGGCGTGAAATATAAGTGAAATTTGACCAAAAGATGCATATTAAGAAAAGTAGTTGATCACATTTAATCAATGCAATCTCAAAGAAAAAAATAAGCACATTGCCTAAATTACCCTTCATGACTAATAATTTGATTCATTGAAAATACAAAAATTAAATTAAATGAGGGGTATTTTAGAGATGCTAACATTAAATAAGAAAACTTTTCAATTTGCTTATATTGCATTCCAAAAACATATGAAGTAAATTGTGCTTATAACTCATTAGAGTGTACATTCGTCAGATGTTGATATTCTTGACAGCAATGATGGAATGTCTAAAACAACAATAACAACGTATCTACTAAAAACAAGTTTGTTCCAAGGTAACTCCAAAATTTATATTAAAAATGAAAAATCTCAGGAACAAATTGCTCCCAAAACGTAAGTGTGTTTTTGGTCAAACTGGTGAAAACAGATATGTAGCCAAACTTGTTTATCTGAATACAAAACGAAATTATTAAACTAGCAGGACCTACCCTTTAACAAATTCCATTTTATTTTTATTTTTCAAATTTAATAAAACACAGATGAGTGTGCTGACAATAAATAAGCAGTAGGCTACCAGAATGAAACTGAGACATAATAAGGCATAAACATGTATAACTTCAGATCCTCAAGTAAGCAAAGAGAAGGAAGCACACCTTGAATAACATTTTTATCTTGATCAATTTTTTCCAATGCAGGAATGCTAAATGCAGCTGTTTTGCCTGTTCCATTTTTAGCCCTCGCAAGAATGTCACTGCCAGTAAGGGCAATTGGAATGCTTTCTTCTTGGATAGGGGAAGGCCTTTCAAACCCCTTCTCATATATTCCCATTAGCAGCTCACGCTTCAAAAAGTAATCCTCAAACTCATTTCCCTTAGTTGCTGTCACGTCCTGGGTAGAAAAATTAACAAAAGGTCAAGACTGGACAATGTTTAAATGACTAACACCAAGATGATATAACATTTACCAGGTCTTCAAAACGATATTATGAAATATCATTTGGAAATATAGCCACAATCTGACATCTAGCACTTAATTTAGGATAAAAAAAATTAATTCTATAATAATAAAAAATATTATTTCCTAGATTTCTAGAGGTGTAATAAATGATTAATACTAGAGAAGAGTTTTCAGTTTTACAAGCATGCATGTTTCTACTATAAATTTTAGAGTCTTAATCGTCTAATAACTGAAAGCACGGGCTATACGGTACAAAAGATGACATGAATCAACAAAGTGAAAGCTAAAACCTATGCAGAGAATCAATTCCTACAACAGATGTGTCCTGTTCTGTACAAACTTGAAGATCGCAACCCCAAAGAATATATGATCAAAACATAATGTATATTCTAAATAAACAATCACTTGGAATCAAGGTAGTCAAAGTCGAGATGCAGTAACAGGGTGGGGTGGGTCACAAGATCGAAAATCAGGGCATCGTAACAAGGGTCGTAAAATTCACTTTGAAACATGTATATAAAAAATCATGCATATGCCTAAAAAATATATATAAGTGGAAAAACACTTTGAAACACCACAATTACTTAATCAATAAACAAATAAATTTTATACTTATTAAAAAAAAAAATATAGCATACTATCTTTTCTTTCGTTATTATCATTGTCATCATCATCATAATCATAATAACTATTATTATTAATGCAAACTTTTATCATTATATGTATTAAGTATGACAACCAAAAAAATTACCAAAAATAAAAAGAAAGCAAAACGGTAAATTAATAGGCAAAGCGTGTAAGTAGTTGGTAACAATGGGTTTGAAACTGAAGGTCGCAGCCTTTCATGGTATTTTGGGGTTTTTGTAAGCCAGTGTCATTTTGAAAAAAGGAAAGCGGACCCAGCCTGTGAAACACATCTCCGTGTAACACAATCTGCATCTGCAGAACTCGTTTCTACCAGTCTAACGTCTATGCACGCGGCGATCCCAGCCACTCGCACTAATTTCTGATTCAAGCCACTCACAAACACGGCAAGAGGTTGCAAGATCGTGAAAGCGTAGGATTCTATGCTCCAGATCGCGATTTTGTCTACCTCACTTGGATTATATATATATATAAAGGATAATAGCTTTTAATTGTTCAGAATCATACCTCTGTAGGCAAAACGGTAAATTAATAGGCAAAGCGTGTAAGTAGTTGGTAACAATGGGTTTGAAACTGAAGGTCGCAGCCTTTCATGGTATTTTGGGGTTTTTGTAAGCCAGTGTCATTTTGAAAAAAGGAAAGCGGACCCAACCTGTGAAACACATCTCCGTGTAACACAATCTGCATCTGCAGAACTCGTTTCTACCAGTCTAACGTCTATGCACGCGGCGATCCCAGCCACTCGCACTAATTTCCGATTCAAGCCACTCACAAACACGGCAAGAGGTTGCAAGATCCTGAAAGCGTAAGATTCTATGCTCCAGATCGCGATTTTGTCTACCTCACTTGGATTATATATATATATATATATATATATATATATATATAAAGGATAATAGCTTTTAATTGTTCAGAATCATACCTCTGTCCTATAGCGTGTATCAGCAGCTGGAATCTTTAATCTTGCCTTCCAATCTTGTGAACTAAACAAAATTAATTGAGAATATGATAGATTGCTTTCAACAGATAGAAAAAAGCAAATAAAAACAAGATTCACTGCACTCTAAGATAAGAAAATTACAGTGGAAGCAGATAAATTGCTTTCAACAGTAAAAGAAATTAAAAAAAAAAAGCTGAGCTCATATACTCAAGCTATCAAAATTACACGTGAACCATATCAATAAACATTAACGGAGAAAATCCTTCATAAGAATATCGGCTTCTCTCGAACAGTTACATATCATCTGATACACTTGGGCAAACAACCACTCATGCACAAATAGATAAACATCGAAAAAGATCTCATGCCCTAACATCAAAAATTCAACACCACAAACATACAAAAATGTATTCATTATTTGAAAATGCATATGAGTAACAGAGTCACAAACATGGTAATATTGTCAATTGCAGATCATGGAAAATAGTGATTTGTTCAAATTCCGCTACGCAACACTGCTATAGTACTGCTATAGTGCTGCTACAGCCGCTTATCCACAATATTTTGTACTAAATAGCAAATAGTGGAACAACAGCAGTTTGTTAGTGCTATAGTGTCGTTGTAGCCGCTATTTAACAACATTGAAACACAAGACAAATAGTAATTACAAGACAAACACACAAACAATTATACAAATGTAAAAAGTCAAGCAACAAAAAGAGCAATCACCTAGGGTCATTTGTTTCAGACTGTACAGTCTTCTCAACCTCCTCGACAACATTGGTGTCAGTACCACCACCCAACTGGTTCCTCCTCAGCCACTGTTGCTGCTGCTGCTGCTGCTGCTGATACTGTTGTTGATTCTGTTGATGATGCTGATAGTGTTGTTGATGCTGATTCTGATTTTGCATCATGTGCCTCTGCACATACTGTTGTTGTTGTTGTTGTTGATAATGTGGTCTCTGTTGAAACCCGGCGTTCGCATTGTTCGGGTTTGAGTTCAAACCACCACCACCACCACCACTACCACTACCACTACCTCGTCCTAACCCAATCCCAGGTGGATATCTCCCTCTATTGTTATTGTTCATGATTCAAAGTTTCAAATCCGAAAAATTTCTACCCAAAAAGAATGTACAATTAACTAAACTCAACTACAAACCTAGGGTTTCTTCTGAATCGCTGAAACGATAAGTATACTCAAACCCCGTAAGTCGATGAATTCTCAAGATGGGGTTACGATTAAAGACTAAAGTAACGAAATCTTGGAAGAAAAATGTGAAATTTCTAAGGGTATGATACAACTACAAGATCACCCAAAAGAATTTGGTAGGGTTGAGAATTTGACAAAAATTTGAGGATTTTTGTACAGATCTACGCTACAAGAGATGTTTGAGTATTAGGTTTGAATCGAGAAGCGATTTGTTGCAGAAATCGAAGAAAGGAAAATTGATTTGAAGGGTTACGGTGAAGGCGCTCTATGTTTCAGTCTTAGTGTTGTTTCATTTCCCTAAGTTTTACACCTCAAGCGTCAAGGTCGGTAGGGTAAAGGCGCTCTAAGAGTTGTCTCTATGTATCAAACAATTCTTCCTCTAAAGTGGGGTGCCATCTTTTAAAAAAAAATAATTAAAAAAGGGTCTTCGACCTAAGAGCCGACTAATTCGAGAGGTCTAATCCCACCATTCATTTGTGGGAGTCCATTTAAAGTTAGATCGTAGTTTTGTACGGACTTAATCCATCAAAATTGACACTAGAAAAAACCAAACCCGAAACCTTGACTGGAATATCATCTTGATGACGTTGTACATTAGTTATCTACATAAATGAGTTATTGTCACAAGCTAAAGGGCACCTTGTTTAGAGACCCCTTAACTATTTGACTAGGGATTTGATTTATGTCTGATGCATATGACGAAACATATGTAAAAAGTCTTCATTTAATTGCACACGTGAATATGATGATGATGACTTCACCTTATCATCTATTTCAATCTTTTTTTGCTTCAAATAGTGGATTCTTTTCTGCTTGCCTAAATAAAGTAATTTCATTCCCTATACTTGAATTCTTAATAGGAGTAAAATATTTGTTAAAAAAAATTAGTCAAAGTATTTCATATAACAATAGAATGTTTCTATATAGAACTTAAACAACTTAGAGTTATCCTCGAGTCAGTACGGGAAAAACCTTAACTTGAACGCAACATCAAGTGATTCCATAAGTTATGAAGTTGCCTGCCACACATTTAAAAATTTATTGAGATGTAAATGTGGATCTTCGACAAGAGCTCCACTCAACTTCCCCATAATTTGCAGCATAGAAAGGTAATGCTACAATTTAATTTAAGCAATCTAAGAGAAGGACGGTTAAATTTAGTAAGTTTAACAACTCGACGATTAGATAAGAAGTGATGTAAGTAAATAATTATGTATCCCTTATTATGTAATTGTTGTGTTTGTACGTGATGCTCTAAGGTTATTTCTTGTTATCACGAAAAAGCTTTATAAATAAAAGAAAGAATCATAGCATGAACTTCTTCTTTCAATATTCCATTTTAACCCTATAATCTTAAGTCTCCATAACAAATAAAAGTTACCAACACTTACTCTGGCACAAGTAGCACACATTTGGGGTTCCTTAAACTCAATTATACATTTTTTTAAAACACTTAATTAATTATTTTACTTAGTTAACATCCAATTTATTAGTTCTTGTGAGCATAACTCAGTTAATCGGTAAGAACATCACATTTTATATGCAAGGGTCACGGTTCAAACCCCAAATTTAATACATAATTGATTAACTCAACACTCTAATCGACGAGTCTATAGGAATACGCAATGACGACTTTAGTGAAGGGATCACTATTGGCCTCAACAATCGAGTGGTGGGTCATGTGGACGTTAGGATTGAGGGAAAATGTGTCATCAAATATAACGATAGTTCATTAGCAAGTGCGTTCATTCAACATCTTCAAGTATTAAATTCATTTTGATATATATTTCAGATTATCAAATTTGAATCTTTTCTCAAAGTTCAAAAGCAGAAAAAAAAATTCAAAGGGTTGCAACACAATTCAAATACCCTCTTTCTTGTGAATCTCTTCTCAAAGTTAAGAATATAAGAAAAAATAAACAAATTTGGTTTTAGGATGGACTAAAATTGTGTGAAGGATAATTTTGTAGGGACAAATAACATATCTAACCCTTTAAAATTTGTGCAACTTTTTTCAAGGTTGTGGAAATTTTGTCTTCTCTAAACAGCTCCTTCAGGTTAAGATTCCGACTCGACATAAGATTTTTTTCAAGAAGAATTATAGTTGATCCTGGTGGTATTTCTTTTGTTTTCTTTAATGTGCATGTACAATTGGTTTATCACATGTCTTTTTTTAGGTTGTGGTATCTTGTGTTTAGGTGGTTGGAGTGGAAGTTTGTTTTCCCTTCAAATTTAGCGAATCTTCTTAGTATTATATAAAACTTAGGTGGAGGAAAAAGGAGAGGTTATGTTTCTTATTTACCGGCAAACTATTGTGTTGACCACGTGTCGATCTCAAAATGCTCACCTTTTTGGATAAGGAGACGTTTGTGCACGCACAGGTTGCAGGTGGATAAGGTTAAATTCACCTATTGAAAATGGTTATTAAGAAAACATTCTAGTCAAAGTTGTTCCTTCTATGAATGATGGTTTTTTTGGTGTTGTTTTACCTTTCAGCTTTCGCTCTTGTTTTAATGCGGGAGAGATTCTTTGATTTTGTCATCCCATGACTACTACTTGTACTCAATTTTATATACGTTTGTACTTCTAATTTTTATTTATATATAATATATTTGCCATTCAAAAGAAACCAACACAAAAGAGGTCACAAGAACCTCCTAATTGTGGTAAACCGTTTTTCACTTTTATCATGTGAACTGATTGATGATCAACCTCGAATGTCATCCGTGGATAGCTAGGATGAAAACAATAGTGCCAAATAAATTATCCAGAGAAATTGAAGATATACCATCATCACCTTTTAACATGCAAACATAATATGAGAAGCAAATTCCCAAGGGAACAAGAAAATCATTGTGTGAACCACAATGACAACAAAAGACTCAAATGACATAATGGAATAGCCAATAAGGAAGGGGAGCATCATAGTAAGGCATATTCCTAAACAGCTTACCGACGAAAACGGGAAAAATCTAGAGTAATAACAGTCGCTAACAACCACATATGCAAATGCAATCCACGGAAACAAAAACAAGACCGAACAACTATCTGGCATTTAAAACCCTGTTGTTCAACTTTAGGTCCTAAGCATGTTTCAGGGCTCTTAAAAGCGGAAATTAACAACAAAACAGTCGACAAAAGGGTCTATAAATGCCCTAACTTCCTCTTATTGCATACTCACTCGGAGCATAATTAACGACAAAACAGTCAACAAAAGGGTCCAACAATACCCTAACTTCCTTATTGCATCCTCAAACAGAGCATTCACACCTGCTTGTGTGGCAGTCACGTCAAGCTGGAAAAAAAACATACACATCAATCGGAGAGAGAAACAACAGCAAGTTAAAAGAATATTTAAATTAGAATAAAAAATCATTTAGTTGGTTAAGCTTTGGCTTATTTCTTATAGAAATGGAAGTGAATTTGACTTTTCCAGACGAGGGGTGCATTTAGAAGATAAAGTGCAGAATTATACTGGTTCAATGGAAAACCAGTGATTGAGATTTAAATGATTATATGGTTTGTTAATTTAATCCCATTGATTCTTCAATGAACAGTTGTCATTGCACTTAATCCTCTATGCACCGCTTCAAAATAGAGAAGCCAAATGGAAATATTTCTCTTACTTAACTTTTTATAAAAATGAAACAGAGAAAAGTATGTCCAATTTGTTTCTAAAAGAAACAAACTTGCAGACAATTACAGAAAAATAAAATAACTATTTTCACTTAGTCATAATAAAATCTCACAAACAAGATTGGCTATCATCATTAGATCATAAATTCTCACAATATTGAATATCATCATAAATATTAAAGGTAAATGCTTCCTATCACTTACCATTGTGATTCACCACAGTTGAGAATACAAACAAGGTATTTACCACCAATCACCGACAGTATACAGCCTGGTCAATGAATGGCGGAATTTGTTTTATTTCAGTGCCAAGTTCTTGTTCAATCCTATACCTGGACAACATAGAGATACAGACACATCAGAAATCAACAGAAAGTAGCTCTAAAATTCAAATTCATATCCAACAAAAATACTTACAGATTGAAGCGATCCTCATATGTTATCAAGTTCACTGCTAAACCAAGGTGCCCAAACCTCCCGGATCGACCAACCTGCATATCAACAGAACATTCATGAGAACCCATAGAGAGAATCATTATCGAGGTAGGGGAGAAGGAAGAAATCAAACATACCCTGTGCAGATATGTTTCTGAGTTCTTGGGAAAATCAAAATTAATAACAACATTCACTGCTTGGATATCTATTCCTCGAGTGAAAAGATCTGTGTTTCAAATGAGAAAAACAAGAAGTTAATCATCAGATCTGTTATAAATCTTTTATTATAACACATTATCACTCAAAATATCACCATTGCATTAATGAATTACATTAATTATATAAATTATGATACTATTAACTTATAAAACTGACCAACAAATGAATGGATATAATATCAGAAAATGAAGGAAATAAGATAAGAAAAAGCTACATATTTAAGAAAGTCGCAGTAAATACAAACAAACAAAAAAACACTCTTGCTCATCTATAGCAGGATACTGAATTGCCATTAACATTAGCATACCAGTACAAACGAGATTCCTGCATGCACCATTGCGGAAGTCGTGGAAAACTCTATTACGGTGGTCTTGCAACATCTTTGCATGTATATAGAAACATGAATACCCTAGTTCTGTGATTTTCTTAGCAAGGAGTTCAACTCGATTCACCGAATTGCAGAAGATGATGGATTGGTTTATTTGCAGCTGAAATAGAAGCCATTATTACTATCATATTCAAATCTTGCAAATAATAAAATCTACAATATCTTGTCATGGACATCACATACCTTAGAAAAAAGAGTATTTAGGCAGTGGACTTTCTGCCTCTCCTCCACAAATGCATAAAATTGTGTAATACCCTTCAGAGTAAGCTCATCCATAAGGTTAATGATATACGGTTTACGAAGATATCTATCTTTGAAGTCCTTTACAGTAACAGGAAATGTAGCTGAAAACATTAGGATTTGACGGGTTGGGGGAAGAAATTGAATCAGCTGCTCTATTGAAGGCTGGAACTCTGGGGAGAGAAGTTTATCAGCCTGAGAGAAAGAAAAATATATAAAAACTCTGTTTGATGTATGATTTGCTACTAAAAGTAATGATGTTAAAAGTGCCATAGCATTAACACGTGCAAAGGACACAAAGGTGAAGATGATCAGACATATGTGATCAACACAAATTAGAGATCAAATAGAGCTGCTGCATCTGCTGCAAACTTAGCAACACAACTTACACAAGGATAGAAATTCCTTATCCTATCAGACCAAACAGAAACATAACCAGATATCAGACAACACAACATTCCGTACTCTCATCTTAAGTCCTCTTCCGTAAAACAATATCATCAAGAACAGTTAATAATGCTCCTCTACAGAATGCTATATAGATTAGTAAATGGAAAATGCTAACATGTGCCCTAAGAGAAAATGTTAAGGAACTCAATATAAACCTTGTCTCAAAAGCTGTGCATTTAATTCTTTAAAAGTATAAAAAAACTAAAAAATCAACGCAAAATATATACTTTTGGATTCATGAACGCACGTGTTAGCAAGACCCTTAGTAAAATTCAGGTGAACAGTCATTACCTCATCCATGACAAGCATAGAACAATCTTTCAGAACACAGACACCCTTCTTCGCAAGATCCAATATTCTTCCAGGAGTACCAACTAGCAGATGAACAGGTTGATATAAACGCATAATGTCATCTTTCAGGCTGGTACCACCTGTTGTGACCATAACTTGAATTTGTAAATGCTTTCCAAGCTCTTTACACACTTGAGATGTTTGCAGAGCCAATTCTCGTGTTGGAACGAGTATAACAACTGCATCACAGAACAAAATAAAAGGCAATGATCAAAACATTGGTAGAACCTAAATCAATAATCACTCAAAAACAAACTAGTCATGAAATAACTAAAAGCAATTAAAAATGAAAGCATGCATCAATACAACAAAACACATCCTTTGCTATTTTCAATTAACTTTGACAATTGGCACCAAGAAACTATCAGAACATTTGTTATGAAAAAAAATAGAAGACTCAGTAGGCCATAACACAATTTTGTTGAGCAATTATCTATAAATAATAAATTATGAATTAATATCAAGAACAGGGAACAATTGATGGATACACAAAATACTGTATAGTAGCCTAACCTAACTTATACTCCCTCCGGCGTGAAATATAAGTGAAATTTGACCAAATTATGCATATTAAGAAAAGTAGTCGATCACATTTAATCAATGCAATTTCAATAATAAACAAGCACATTGCCTAAATTACCCTTCATGACTAATAATATGATTCATTGAAAATACAAAAATCAAATGAGATGTATGCTAACATTAAATAAGAGAGTAGTGCAATTTGCTTATATTGCATTCGAAAAATATATGAAGAATTTTGCTTATAATTCATTAGGGAGAGAGTGCATTCATCGCATGTTGATATTATTGACAGCATTAATCCGATGTCTAAAACAACAACTTATCCACTAAAAATAAGGTTGTTCCAAGGAAATTTTAAAATTTATAGTAAAAATGAAAAATCTCAGGAACAAATTGAGCCCGAAATGCAAGTGTTTTTGGTCAAAATGGTGAAAACAGATATGTAGCCAAACTTGTTTTTCTGAATATTCACAAAATGATATTATTGAACTAGCTGAGTGCTGACAACAAGCAGTAGGCTACCACAACGAAACAGAGACATAATAGGGCATAATCATTTATACTAGACTTCATATCCTCGCGTAAACAAAGAGAAGGAACACACCTTGAATAATATTGTTATCTTGATCAATTTTTTCCAATGCAGGAATGCTAAATGCAGCTGTTTTGCCTGTTCCATTTTTAGCCCTAGCAAGAATGTCACTGCCAGTAAGGGCAATTGGAATGCTTTCTTCTTGGATAGGGGAAGGCCTTTCAAACCCCTTCTCATATATTCCCATTAGCAGCTCACGCTTCAAAAAGTAATCCTCAAACTCATTTCCCTTAGTTGCTGTCACGTCCTGGGAAGAAAAATTAACATAAGGTCAAGACTACCCCAAGATGATAACATTTAGCAGGCCTTCAAAAGGATATTATGAAATATCATTTGAAAATATAGCCACAATCTGACATGTAGCACTTAATTTAGGATAAAAAATTCTTGTTAAAAAGAAATTAAGTCTATAATACTAGAAGAGTTTTCCGTTTTACAAGCATGTTTATACTCTGAATTTTAAAGTTTTAATCGTCTAATAACTGAAAGCATGGGCTATAGGGTCAGGGGCGGATCTACTGTGAAACATGGTGTGGCAGTTGCCACACCAGATATACATTAAGTATATATATAATATAAGTCATCAATGTATTGAAGTTTCTTTGTTAGTCTAACGGTATACATTTGATGGTTGGCTTGCAGATCCTGTGTTCAACTCTCGGCGAGTTGCAGTTTTTGATCTTTTTTTTTAAATTATTAATATTAAAAATGGTGTTGCAGGGAATCGAACCTGTAACACCATGGTAAAATGCTCTCACCCAAACCACTTTGCTATAGTTTTTAAGTTGTTAAAGCTTTACTTTGTTAATATATATAGTTGCTTTGCAAATTTTGCCATACCAATATCAATTGTCTGGATCCACCCCTGTATAGGGTACAAAAAATTACATGAATCAACAAAATGAAAACTAAAACCTATTCATAGAATCAACTCCATAAAAGATGTGTCCTGTTCTGTACAAACTCAAAGATCGCAAATCCCAAACAAAATATATGATCAAAACATAATGCATATTTTAAATCAACAATCACTTGGAAATTGGAATATAAATATATATATATATAATATATAGGATAATAGCTTTTAATTGTTCAGAATCATACCTCTGTCCTATAGCGTGTATCAGCTGGTGGAAGCTTTAGTTTTTCCTTCCAATCTTGTGAACTAACAAACAAAATTAATTGAGAATAAAATTAGAAGACATTCATTCCTTAGGTAAAACAAACACATTAGCTTTATCTGGCAGTAATGATTAAATTTGCAACAGCAAAGTATTGGAAATTGATTGTAAAAAAATCATCTAAGATTGGAAAATTAACTAAACCATAGTGGAAGCAGATAGATTGCTTACAACCAAATCGGGGCAGGATCGGTGTAAATTGGGGCAGCGTAACACGGATCGTAAGATCCTATCAGGCTCATAAATTGACTTTGAAACATGTATATAGAATTATGTATATGCATCATAGTAGTTAAGAGCGGATAGCGGTGCGTAGCGGCCGACCCCAAAAATGCTATAGCGGGATAGCGCATAGCGCTATGACCGCTATTTCATAAAAACAAAAACAACAAAAATAAAGAAACAGAGAGAGCAGAATAGAGTTTTATATGAATAAAACAGAGGATTGTTTGTACAAACTACAAACAGAAACAGAGAGAGCAGAATGGAGTTTGGAATCAATAATAACAAAGAAAACTAGAACAAAAAAGTAACAGGACAACAGAGTTTTGAGATTGTTAAACAAAAAAATAACAGGATAACAGAGCAAACACGACAAAGTAGAGGAAGATTTACAGCAGAGGTGAAGAAGTTTTACAGAAAAGCAGAGGAAGATTTACAGAAATACCCTTGTTTTTTTTTTAAACCGAGGACAATTTTGTATTTTCTCTTAAAATGAAATAGCGGTTCTAAACTGCAAAACCGCTACAAAGCGTTGCGCTGCTATCTCACACCGCAACGTTATGGCTTGTTGCGTAGCGCTCCGGCACCGCACCGCACGGCCGCTATAGCGGCGCTATTGACTACTATGATATGCATAAAAAGTATAAGTGGAAAACCACTTTGAAAAACCACAATTACTCAATCAATAAACAAATAAATTGTATACTTATTAATTAAAAAGCAATATAGCATACTATATTTTCTTTCATTATTATTTTTAATGCAAAATTTTATTATTATACGTCTCAAGTTGGCAACAAAAAAATCACCAAAAAAAAAAACCAGAAGAAAGCAAAACGGTAAATTAATAGGCAAAGTATATAAGTAGTAGGTAACAGTGAGTTGGAAACTGAAAGTCGTAGCCTTTTGCATGGTATTCTAGGTTTTTTCTTAAGCCTATGGTGTTTTAAAAAAGTGGGGCGCATACCCGACCCGTGAAACACATCTCAGCGTAACACAATCAGCATCTGCAGAATCACTCATTTCTACCGGCCTCACGTCTATGTGCAGCGATCCCAGCCGCTCCCACTAATTTCTGATTCAAGCCACTCACAAACACGGCAAGGGATTGCAAGATCGTGAAAGAGTAAGATTCTACGCTCCAAATCGCGATTTTGTCTACCTTACTTTCAACAGTAAAAGAAAGAAGAAGAAGAAGAAACTGATCTCAAACTCTCAAGCCATCAAAATCAACAAACATTAACAGCAAATATCCTTCATAAGAATATAAGCTTCTCTCGTACAATTCAATTACATATCATCTGATAGACTTGGGCAAACTAACCACTCACTCAGAAATTCATAAATACGGAAAAGGTCCTGTGCCTTAACATCAATAATCCAAAATTCAACACGACAAACATACAAACTGTATTCATTATTTCCATCAACATGCATATGTCTGTATAACACAGTAAAAAAAAACACAGCAATATTGGCAATTGCAGATCACGGAAAATAGCGGGTTGTTCAAATTTTGCTACTCAACACTCCTATAGTGCTGCTTGCTACAGCCGTTATTTCACAATATTTTGTACTATTAATAGCATATTCGTGGAACAATAGCTGTTTGTTCAAATTCCACTATGTTGTAACCACTATTGAACAACATTGAAACACAAACAAATCGTAATTACAAGACAAACACTCAAACAAATATACAAATGTAGAAAGTCAAACAAAAAAAAGAGCAATCACCTAGGGTCATTTGTTTCAGACTGTACAGTCTTCTCAACCTCCTCGACAACATTGGTGTCGGTACCACCACCCAACTGGTTCCTCCTCAGCCACTGTTGTTGTTGCTGCTGTTGATTCTGCTGCTGATACTGTTGTTGATTCTGTTGATGATGCTGATAGTGTTGCTGATGCTGATTCTGATTTTGCATCAGGTGCCTCTGCACATACTGTTGTTGTTGATAATGTGGTCTCTGTTGAAACCCGGCGTTTGCATTGTTCGGGTTTGAGTTCAAACCACCACCACCACTACCTCGTCCTAACCCAATCCCAGGTGGATATCTCCCTCTATTGTTATTGTTCATGATTCAAAGTTTCAAATCCAAAAAAATTCTACCCAAAAAGAATGTACAATCAACTAAACTCAACTACAAACCTAGGGTTTCTTCTGAATCACCGAAACGGTAACTATAGCGGAACCCCGTGAAACTGAGATTTGTCAAAATGGGGTTACGATTAAAGACTAAACTAAAGAAATATGGGAAGAAAAATGTGAAATTTCTAAGGGTATGATACAACTACAAGATCACCCAAAAAAATTGGGTAGGGTTGAAAATTTGACCAAAAAGTGAGGATTTTTGTACAGATCTACGCTACAAGAAATGTTTGAGGGTTTGATTTTGATGATTAGGTTTTGAATCGAGGAGCGATTTGTTGAAGAGATCGAAGAGAGGAAAATTGATTTGAAGGGTTAGGGCGAAAGAAGAGTAAGGTTTCAGTCTCAATTTCCAATTGTTCATAAAAAAAACTTGTTTGTTTGTATGGAGTTAGTGGATTTGTGTGTTTCGAACACTCTAATTTACTCCTCAATTTTTTAACAAATTACACACCGATTAAGTAACGGAATAAAGTAGTTAAATATCATAGAAATTTTAATAAAATAATCTTATTTTATAGGAACAAAACAAACTTAAAGTTGCATTGAAAATTGTGTGAGAAATAAAAGTTGGAAGAATAAAATTAAGGTTATATTGGAAATGTAAAACGACATTAATTTTGAAACAATTATTTTTGACTAAAGTGACACTCATTTTAAAACGGATGAAGTAATAAACGCCTATTTTTCAATCTTCTCCAATCCACTGTAACTACAAATAATAATATACTAACATAGTTACTAATCTACCCTTTTCCAAATCTAATCGCATAGAATGCTTTTTGTATATGAAATTGAATAGATATAAATTGTATGAGTGGGTTATCAATAGGTGATTCCTTCGAAGACAAAGAGTAACCAAATGATAATCAACGAGGATGAACTCGAAACAGAGAAGGGTAAGTTGAAATTGAAGAGGAAGAAAATGTGACAATCGTCTAGACAAAAAGCATGCAAATGACGACGACTGTGACGAATTCTTATAGAATGGTAATAACTTATGTATCATCTATTGTAAGTATTGTTATTCGAAGGCATAACAGCAAAAAAAAATATTTTTGCAGGAAAATAAATCTATTACAAGAAAAAATTCAAAACATACATAGAAAAGAAATTTCAAAATTTATATGTTTCATTTTTTTTAGCACGGGTCAAACATGGATTCAAAATGTCTGTGTTCTCTTTTATTCTTTGTTCTCTTCAAAAAAAACTTTGTTTCTTTACTATCGTTTGATTTCATTTCCAAGGTATTTTATGTAGGATTTTCGACTCAATTTATGACTAAAGTTAATGAAGGAAAAGTAAGAGCAGAATGGAAAAGAGTTAATAGTATTTTATCACCCTGTAATATAGGTTATTTCTGATTTTCCACCCTGTAAAATTTTTTGTTTGGTTTTCGTCCTTGTTTTGTTTTTACTTTTTAATTTTTTTTTATGTCAAGTTAAATAGCTTTGTTCAAACAAATACAATAGAATTGTTGGTGGATTGATTGTGAGGCTAACAAGTTAAAAGGGAGCAAGGCTATTTTTTTTTTTTTTTTAGAAATGATATTTAAACATCTATTTAGTGACAACTTTTGCAACAACTTTCTCTCTCGTAATCACATTACTTTTTACTTTATCTCTACTGTTATGGTTTCCGTGCCAATACAACTTTTTTCTTTGTAAAATATAGTTGTCAAATAAGCTGTCACCAAATTGGTTGTTCAAATAACACTTTTTTTTTCTCTTAACATCGAGTGTAGACGCATGAAGCAAATAAAGTTCATGATAGGGTTTGGTTCTATTCAATGATGTGTAATTGTGTGAAGATTTGCTAAATTACTTTCATCTTATTTGAGAGAATAAATATGTTGTATTATTTTTTGTTGAGTTTGAGTAGAATATGGCAAAGATATGTGTTTACTTCATGGTGTGAGGTTTGTCTCATTGATAACAAGAAGAGTAAGAATTTGTGGCATGGTTTTGGTGCATCTTGTAACACCCCGTTTTCCCAACATAAAAATTTCATAAATTAATCAAAGTAAAACACCTTAAACGGAATGTTACACTACCTTTCTTAAAAATCACAAATTGAATAATTAAATAATAATCCTTCAAATTTCAACAACGCAATAATTAAAACTTTGCAGCAGAATTAATTCAACGACAATAAAAGCTTCAACAACATGTTCCAAAATTGATACATAAAGGAATGATAAACTTAGCAACAATTTCCCATCCCGTTACGTATCAGAGCCCTAAGACACTTGAGCCACCGCTCCTACTAACCTTTAAAACCTGCAAGTTACTCATACGAAGGGCAACATTTTCAAGCAGAAGGGGTGAGATTTCACAAACAATAATAATAAGCATATAATTCATCAAATGCATCTAACAACTTATAGTTTAACATAATGTAATCATCATCACAACATTCATAACCATCATCATGTAACATCATAACAACCTTATATTCAACATATCATAAACCTCATTTTATAACAATGTAAACAACAACAAATCATCATAATAATATTCTTACTTCTTTAACTTTAGTAACACTTACTAATTCAACCAACAACGACGACAACAACAAGATTCTACAACAACGACAACAACTCTCCCAACAACAACAACAACAACTTAATCAACGACATAAACAACGTGAGAGTACATCACCTCTCATAACTCAATCAACATAAGAGTACACCACCTCTTATAAAACGACAAAGTAAGAGTACACCACCTCTTATAACACAACAACATAAGAGTACACCACCTCTTATAAACAGGACAAGTAAGAGTACACCACCTCTTATAAAACACCTGACATAAACAATCACCAACAACGGCTACAACTACGACTTCAACAACAACACCAACGATGATGACAACATCGATAATTTGCATAACATACTTATGACTTATTCGGCAACGTTCAACCCAACAACGCTTACAACTTAAACCAACATTTACATCGTAATTAAGATTCAACAGCAACACTAGTAGCACATAAACATCTCAAAATATGACAATACCAAATGATAGTCAACACTACTTAAACATCATACATAATCCACATAAGACATTTGCAAATTTACTATAACATTAACAACCTCAACCATCTTTTATCAGACTCACTGAACATCAACAACATTTTAATAAACCTTCATTCCTAACCAAAGGATCAACTCACAACATGGGTTAAATACTCTTAAACACCTTAATTGAACTCATAGTACTTCTAGTTTTTAGTCCTGGAATTATCCCATAAGTTTTCGATTAACTTGGAAACGGTTATGCTAAATTTTCATAAGATTTCACTAGGACCTCCCTTGAGTATTTTCATCATATCTCAAAAACTAAAAATCATTTTCAAGTCAAACCAACGCCATTGGAAAGCTAACAAAATTATCTACAACTTTCATGTTTACACTAAGACCCAATTCAAAACGGAAAGGGGTGAAAATAGTGAAATAAGAAGGATCTGATTCACAGAAATCGTGTCACGATTTTAGAAAATCGTGCCACGTTTTTGTGCCCAGAACCATTGAATTTTCGGCCAACAAAATCGTGTCACGCTTGCCAAATTGTGACACGTTTTAACAGCATCAGGTCCAGAAATCTGCTTATCAAAAAATGCGATTTTCACCATTTCGCGCGAAAAATTCAAACCGTTAATCGGATTTTGGTGCCGTTTTCGCCTACACGCTCCTAACACTTTGCTCTATCTTAATCTACAACAATTTCAAGTCTCAACCATCCCAAAGGTCATTTTCCTCAAACCTCACATAGTCTCTTATTTGCAAACGTTTAGACACCGACTTTTCAAGGAAAAATCTCAATTTTCATTAACCCAACCCCAAAACTGATTGGAGCATTAGACTATGAATAATCTATAATCGAAACACCATCCGTGCACAAATTCTATGGATTTTCTATTCAATTAATAACTAATTGCAATTCTCAAAACCTAATCCCAATTATTCAACCTAAGAACAACAACACGTTAATTCACAAATTTAGAATTATATACTATGATTACTGAGTGTTAGTCTCACCCTTACCTTAGATTGATGAACAAATCTCTACACGATCTTCTCTTCGATAGTCTAGGCTCCCTCTTGGTTTTTCTCCCAAAAACTGCTTCCACGTGAAAATGTTTCTGACTGACAGTTTCCCAACTTCTCCCCTATTCTTAACTTCCCCAATTATAACACTTAACTCCTACTTAATTCCTTTAATTAAAATATAACCCCCAAAACTCCAATTATTCTAAATTCCCACATATTCTATTAAATAGTAACATAACTTATTTAATAAAATATAACACACCACATAATAATATAAAATCATATATATATATATATATATATATATATATATATATATATATATATAAAAAGACTTTAAATCGACCAATAATAATTAAATAATATTGGGGCGTTACACATCTCGGAATAGCATTTATTCCAATGGTTTGCTGCATTTATCAAATTTGCTAGGAGATTAACTCAAGGTGCGGGAAGTTGGGAATAACTTCAACTCATGTAGTTTTTTTAGTTATGTTTTGAGACCTAATTTTGTTTATTTATTAGTGATGTAACTAGTGTTTTCCATGAAGTTGTAATTTTTTTACTTCTATACAACTTAAATGTACTTCATTAAGATCATTTTTAGGGTTTATAATTAAAATTGTGTTGATGTGATGACAGCACGACCTTTACTAATTTTTTTCTAGGCTTTAATTACTTTTCGTCCAAACTTCATATTATTAGGACTCATTCAATGAAAATCGAAAGGTTAACACAAAAAAAACATCTCTGCTAAAATTATGATGGGTTATGTAACCAAAAAAATCCACCACAAAATTTGGTCTATAACAAAATTTATAAGAAAAAGAAGTGTATGACTATTTATCTTTCTTTCCTTCTACTATCTCTCATACCAAACTACTAAAACAATCCTCTCACTTTCCACTCTCAATCTTTCCTTTTACAATTTTTCCTCTTACATTCTTTTCTTGAACTTTCTTTTGCCAGCCAAACAAAGCCTAAATGATTGCTAAAGTAGAGAATGAAAATTAATCATTGAGGTAATCTTAGTAAGTTGATTATTGAAATTGTGAGATTGTATAATCTAGTACTTCATATTATCAATATTCTAAAAACTATATATTATGCAATTCACTTTAGGACTGGTAAAACCATGATTTTCTACTTCTAGATAATGACATTATTTTTGGTTGGTAGAGTTTTATGCAATTTTCAAGCATGGTCTATTGTAAACCAGGTGCCATTTAATTTGGGAAAGGCTTGTTTTTTCCCACCATGGGAAAGTTAGTTTTTAACCATTAGATTAAAGAGGAGTACCAATTTTATCATGGTCTATCCACACTATATTTTTTCTCTTTCTCTTTCACCATCTTCTTCAACCTCCATCACTGTCCTCCTCTCCACTTCTCTACCTTTTCTCATAAACCCCCAACACAGTCACCATTAAACAAACTTAACATATTGTGATCATCTTCTCCCTCACGGCACCCCCAAGTTCACTTTCTAAACCGACCACAACAACTCTTTCTGGCCGCTGCTCTCGAATTTCCGGTCGCCGCAGATTCCAAATTAAATTCCTTTCCTTCCTAAAGCTCTCGTGCCTTCTTTCTTTCGTTATCCTATCAACGACAGTGCGGGATTGTGATTTGGTTTCTGGAAATTCACAATTGTAACTTGAGTAAGAGAATGAAGTTGTTGAACGAAACTCATTGAAGAAGATGAAAGTGCTGGAAAATTATTGAAGAAAATTAGCAACACACTACTTCCAACCTTCAACCTTCAACATTGAAGAAAATTTCCTTGTTATACGATTTTAGATCTTTTTTTAATTCTTTGAAATAATTAGTTAAAATAAGGTCCCATTTTCCTTTATTATTATGACTATAATTTTCTATTTGTCACCATGAGATATCTACCAAGTTTGTTTAGTGGTGACTGTGTTGGGGGTTTATGAGAAAAGGTAGAGAAGTGGAGAGGAGAACAATGATGGAGGTTGAAGAAAATGGTGAAAGAGAAAGAGAAAAAAATATAGTGTGGATAGACCATGATAAAATTAGTACTCCTCTTTAATCTAATGGTTAAAAACTAACTTTCCCATGGTGGGAAAAAACAAGCCTTTCCCAAATTAAATGACACCTGTAAACCATATGTGACACTTCCTTACTCTAAAAAAAAATTCCTTATTTTAACTTGGATGATAGAGATCAATATTCACTTTAATGCTTTCTTTTCGCTAATTCCTTCTTATTGGAATAAATTTATGTAGATTCATGGTACCATGTTTTTTTTAATGTACATTATCCCTTTTCAAGAATGAGAATATAAGGAAAAAAAACGTCAAAGAAAGTACATAAATTTGATTTAAATTTTTAATCAAATGTATCAACTTTGGGTAACTTTTTTTTTGCTTATATTTAAAGTCGGAGTAATACATGACTCATTCTTGAAAAGGGAGTATATAATAGTGGAATTTGAATTCCCAAACGACGAGGAATGTCACATTCCAAACATTGATGATTGTTTGATTAAGATTGGACAATCCAAAAAAATGAAGCTTAATTTTTATTTTAGAGTTTATAATATCGAGTATGAAATTGAATTGTCCGACTTGATAGAATGACTTTGAATGTGTCTACCACATGAATGCAGAAAATCCTTAACCGCGAGGGAGTCCAATACAAAAAAGATAGTGTTAGAAAGTAGGTGTTAGAGTGAGCATTGGTACACAATATATATTTAGTACATATAATTACTTATCATAGCATTATTTAACCAAACTTGAAACTCCTCCCATTTTGTTCAACTTCATCCCATTGTTAAAGACTTTTCTGTTTGGTTTTTCTTTAGGGTCTGTTTGGTTCGCGGGTTTTGAAGGGGAGGGGAGGGGAAGGGAGGGAATATTTTAAAAATTTTGTGTTTTGGTTCAATTTTTAGAAGGGGAGGGGAGCAAAATCCCTCATAAGTTAATTTATTGCTCCCCCTCAAATTGGAGTTTTTTGGAGGGGAGGGGAGGGAAAGAGAGATGAGTTAATGCAATTTTAATTACATTGACATAATTATCCTCATGTTTATTTTTAAATGATAAATCCGTCCTTATTAAAAATTTAAGTGTTTTCAACATATTACTTATTACCATCTTTTTTGTAACATGCCAATGTCAATTTTTTTTTTATACCGAGAACTGCATATTCTTGTCTTCTAATTTTTTTTTTTACGTGAATTCACTTTTTTGACTAACGTTGCTTTTATTTTTTTTATTTTGATATATTTATTTTATAGTTTTTAATTGTATTATATATTAAAACATAATTAATAAAATTTGTAGAAGATTTTTTATAAATATATTTTAAAAATAATTTCTAACAATAAATTTTTTATAAATATTTTTATATTGTACTAGATTATTTTAGAAGTGCTCTAATATTTATGAATACCTAATATTTTGTTAAAACTTTTGTGTTTGATTATTTATGGAGTTTTTGGTTACGAGTTTTTATGTTTAAATTTTTATGAAGTGAATAATATAAAAATCATAATATTGTTTTAAGGTTAGAGGGATAAAAAAGTAATTTGGTTTTAAAATCCCTCCCCTCCCCGTACGAACCAAACACATATTTAATTAAAATCTCTTCACTCCCCTTCCCTCCCATCATTTGAATCAAACATATATTTAATTGATATATCTCCCCTTCCATTCCTTCCCTTTCCATCCGTTCCATTAAAACTCCTCCCCTCCCCTCCATTGAACCAAACGGAGTCTTAGTTTATTCATAGTTCACAAAAGTGGGAAAAGAGAGAGAAAAATGGAACTTGGTTTTCTTGAGGAGCTACTAGCTCCAAGAAAAGACACATGGAATACTTTATCCAATGGTTTGAATGAGTTACTACTCCCTAATGGTTGGACCTTTGACTCATTTGATGAAAATCTTCTCATCAATCCATCTTTAAACCCTTCATTTGCTTCATTCTCAACACCATTAGACCATAGATTTGAATGTCCTTATGGAACTGATGCATCATCATATCCTTATCTATCTTGATTGATTCTCAGTTCCTGAGTTTGATGATTCAGCACCACTTTTACCACAACAAGAAAGTATTGAAGAGTTTGGATTTGTTGGAAGTGAGAACAAGAGTTTGGAACAAAGTAAAATCAGCTGCAAAGTTGAGGAACAAGTTAGTGAGACTCCAGTTTTTAACATGGGTTTGTGTGATGAGAAAAAAGCCAAATCCAAAAGGGTTGAAAGGAGAAGAAGAAAGCGTTTGAATGACAGGCTTTCCATGCTTAGGTCAATTGTACCTAAGATCAGCAAGGTGATTCAATATATATAATGTCTATGTTTTATGTTGTCTGGCTCCGACACTTCAGATTGAAGATATGTCTGGTGTTTGACACGACACCGATATATATAATTATGTTCAGTTATTCTTTTTTGTCAAATTATTATCGGTGTCAAGCATTAGTGTTGTGTTTGGTGTTAATGTAAATGCTCATAGTATGTATATGCATGTGTGTTTTATTTTTGGTACAAATGTTAGTGTTTTTTTACCTTATTCTTATGATGTTATATCTCATTGAATAGAAGTCAATTAAGCTTCTCAACAGGTATTTGGTGTTTGATTTTGATATAAATGTATTTGAGCTAACAAGAAAATGTGACATCAATTCTTGGAGATACAATTGATTACATGAAAGAGCTTCTAGAAAGGATTAGTAAGTTACAAGAAGAAATGGAGGAATAAGGAACAAATCAGATAAACATTTTAGGAATTTCTAAGGAGTTAAAGCCAAATGAAGTAATGGTAAGAAATTTCCCCTATCCTTGAACAACTAATGCATAATCATAGACCAAGTTCATGAATAAATGTAATCAATGTAATGTTCTTTTCTTTTTCTTTTAGTTTGATGTTGAGAGAGAGCAGGACACAAGAATCAGTATCTGCTGTGCCACAAAGCCAGGATTGTTACTGTCAACAGTGAACACATTAGAAGCATTAGGCCTTGAGATTCACCAGTGTGTTATAAGCAGTTTCAATGATTTTTCATTGCAAGCATCTTGCTCAGAGGTTAGTAATTGTATTACTGCATGTTCGGATGGATATCGAATTTGGCAGAATTACACTGTGTCACTGTCATTTTACTAAAAACTATGCTATTGAGCTTTAAGTATATGGTTGATTTCACTGCGGTAAAATTAATTCCAAAGGGTTATTGATTATGAAAAGTTTTTTATTAACTTTCAAGCAAAGTACCTAGACTGATACAAGACAGTAATCATTGCTCTATAGCCTAATCTAAATGCATTACATCTAAAAAATTCTCATTGCCGTATTACAATGGAAGTTTGGAACAACAAAAAAGCGGATTGCTTCTTTTTATTAACTACTACAAGTAATGCTACATCTACAAAACTTGGGATTTCCAAAAACTAGATTTTGACTAGCTACAATGCCTAAAACTTCAAAAGAAACTGTACATGCAATTCTTCAACAAGTTTCAGTCAATTAGCTCGAGAAGAGCCTATGGGCTTTCACCTTCAACTCCAATGTCATCGTCATTGTCGTCGTCAGAACTACAAGTGTCGCCCATGAAATTGATTTGGGATTGCTGAAATTTATTGATAGCATCTCTAGCTTCAGAAACCAATGCAACTTTTGCAGCTTTAACAACATCAGTTTTCCGAATGCCTTTTCCTTCTCCAGCTACAGATTTGTTTGTCCATGTAGATGCTGCTCTTCTCCTAAGGTCCCTAAATCTTAATTGATTGACATATTTTTCATGTTGCACCTTGTTCTTTACTTGCTTTAGCACAGGTGGACTAGCAAGATCTTTAACACCTGATGAGCCACTAAATCTAGAAAGAGACTTCTTATGAATTGAAGATGATGACGATCTCTCATTGCAAATTTGTAGGAACCCTTGATTTTCCTTTTGTTGCTTGGGAGTACAAAGTTCTTCACTAGGCAGAATAGCATTAGTAGAAAAATCAATGTTGGGTTCAAGAACAGAAAATATGTCCCCTTTATGATTTTGATCAACTTTAAGATGGCGCTGTAGCAGATTCTCAATAGACTTCTGAGCTACGATGCTCTTTGGTTTGAGAATATTTGATTTGCCGGCCTTCTTTCCAGTAGGTATGAGCAGTTTACTTGCAGATATTGAGAATCGATGAAGGGGTGATGAGTCAATTGCCTTTGCCCTTGATCGAGGCTGACATTGAGGTGGTGTGTGGAAGTCGTGGTGAACTCTATCGAAGCAATCTTGTTTAGACTTCCCAGGTACCTGCAACAGATTTTGTACAGCAATTTCAATGACCAGAGCAAATTAGCACATATGCACTTATCTGGCAATCAATTAACCATCAACAAATTAGAATTTTATTACAATTTTCTTTGTGATGGTTACAAATAACAATCATTAACCAGTAATCCGAAAAGTTAAAGTGATTCTGTCATTTCATAAAGATGTATGAATGGTTTTATATCTAACATATCCCCCCATGCAATTGAAAGCTTAACCTCTGAATAATGCAAATGCTCGCCTAGATAGATCACTTGGTCATGGAAACTCTAATATCATATCATAAATAAACTATTCCAAAAACGATATTCGATAGACATGAAAGATTTCATATTATTTTTTTTTAATTTTTTAAGGTTTCATATTTTATATTTAACAGTTACCTTTAGGAAATAAACACAAAGAAAGCTTTTCTATAACAACAGCATATTAGAAACGGTTTACATCCCAAACATCGAGATCCAACAGTTATCATACTGGATATTGTGCAGCCTCCATAAAATCATTGGATCAAACACTATAATTAGATCCAACCGCACTCTGTGCAGCTCTACCACTGTAAGCCCTGCTGCAATGCCATCTTTATCATTGTGTGCCACATCGCAGCGGCTGGACTGTTTTCAAGTGATATTTCAAGCAATGTATTAAAAGAACAACAAAACAAAGGCATAAGATAAGGTAGTGATAAACCAAAGTCATCGTCTTTGAGGGCAAATGGTGAATCACTCAGAAGTTTCAAATCTCACAATTGGAGACTAATCCGCTCTGACTCTTCGGACACGGCCTTTCTATAAACACCAACTAGTTTGAACCTAGGACACATGATCCAACTATTTACCAACTGTGTTGAACTTTGTTGATCCTTGACGGGTTCCATAGTATGCCAAAAAAAGTTTAGCTTACTGAAGCCATTTAGACACATCAACAACAACAACCAAGTCTTATCCCACTAAGTAGGGTCAACTACGTGAATTAAACAAAGCCATAAACAATATGTTATATATTAAATCTCTATCAAACTCACTAATCACTAGGTTTTTCTTAATAATTTCTCATATAGTATTTCGAGGTCTTCCTCATTTGGACACATAATTCTATAAAATAGTCATACATGAATAATTAACTTCGTTTTTACTTAAGATTCTTCTCCAACTACAGATATTTTTCATAGATTCAACAGTTCTACAACGACTACACTGTGTGCAACTCTACCGTTGTAAACCCTGATGCAATGCCTTCTATAAAACCATTGGATTAAACACTATAATTAGATTTGATAGTTCTACAGCGACCACCACACTATGTGCGACTCTACCGCTGTAAGCCCTGCTGTAATTCCTTGCTTATCATTGTGTGCAGCATCACAGCGGCAGCACTGCTTTCACATACATTTCAAACAAAAGTATTTGTTCCCTAACATTGAAAAAAACTACAAAACAATGGCATAAGATAAGTCCGTGACAAACCAATATCGTCATCTTTGAGCGATTATTTTTGAGCAAATGGTTAATCACCCAGAAATTTCAAATCTCACAATTGCAGACTAATCCGCTCTGAGATTAAGGCATCACCTGTGTTTTGACTCTCCTGAGAAGACCTTTCTATACAAACACACTACTAACTAGTTTAAACCTAGGACACGTTATCTAGTTATTTACTAATAGTGTTGAAGCTTGCTGATACTTGACGAATTTCATAGTATACCGAACAAATTTAGCTTACTGAAGTCATTGAACACATCAACAACAACAACCAAACCTTATCACACTAAATATGGTCGACTACATGGATCAAATAAAGCCATAATATTATGTCACATATCACATCTCTATCCAACCCATTAATCTTCTTAATAGTATCTCATATAACTTAACAATTTCCGATCAAATATTCATACATGAATGATTAAATTTGCTTTCACTTAAAATCAATTCTTGTTCTAAAATTGCAATCTTACATACAGAGGGATAACATACCAGTTTTGAAACGTTCTTCCAGAAATGTGGACTAGGCTTTGCAGTAAAATAAGCCGTTCGCAGAGCCAATTCTTGTTCCTTAGTCCACCCTTCTGCAACTTCACCACCAACGCGCTTTCTCTTCCTTTTCACACCACATTCAACTTCTTCCTTCCTCAAGTCTTCCACTATTTCACAACCATCGTGCTTCCTTTTCCCTTCTTCTTCTCCACCTTCAATCTCTTCCTTCTTCCCCCCTTCCTCAATTCCATGGCCACCACGCTTTCTTCTCCTTTTTCTACCACCTTCAACCACAACTCCCTCATCACAGGAACCAAATTCACTCACTTTAACATCATTTTTGTTGGAGAATCTAGGAGATCGTCTACGTGACGGAACTTCATGGCTCAAATTGGGTGATTTTCTTACCCTAACGGTTTTGGATCTTGACTGGGTTGAAGATTTGTTAGTGGAATTGGGTTTTGGGGTTGTGGGGTTGTTGTTTTCATGGAGGAGGACGAGTCTCGGTGATCTTCGTGGGGCGCCAGGTGGGTACACGACGGTGGGGTTTCTGTTTGGCATTTTCACAAACACTTGGTAGGGACGATGATTCTACTGAACAGAGAGGAAATAGCTCGTTGTTGTTTTTGAGAGGGAATATCGTGCAATCAAACCTGATGTGATTGTAAGAATGGGAATGAACACAAAGCAAATGAGAAGTTTTACTGTGAAAATATAATTTTATCCTTAAATCATTTTTTAAATATTTATATTTATCTAATTAAATTAAGTATCAGTAAATTTTAATTTTGAAATGGTCTAAACAGAATATGTATTGGTTTTTGAAGGAAGAGGTGGAATGTTGTAAAAAAGAAAACAAGATAAGAAAAAAGAAAAATGTTTCGTAAAAATCAAATAAATGTTTTCAATTTTATAAATTACAAATATTACATTATTAATAAAAAAGAAAAATAAAATTTAGAGATACTTTTTATTCATTATTAATAATAAATAAATTGTAAAAGAATCATGATTTTTTTTCAATAATAAAAGAATAATGTTAATTGATAGAAATAAGTTTAAAAAATGTCATTCAAATATTATATAATTAATATTTTTCATCTATTGTTTTGAACAAGGTTTTTCATCTATTTTATTTTCAATATGGGAGGATTATTTTTATTGTAGGTTCTACACATTTTTTCCATTTTTTCATGGTCAAATTATTAAATTGTGTGGGGTCCACAATAAAAACTAATCCACCTAAATTAAGAAGAAACAAAGAAATAGATGATATTCCTTAAAAAAAAATAATAATAGATGGTATATAATCAAATGGACAAAAATAAAAGTATAACAATTAACTAGTTATATAATACCTTGTAAAAAAAAAAAAACTGGTTATATAATATTTTATTGATGTTTTTTTCTTTTGTTTTTAGGAGCATATTTTATTGTTGTTGTTTATCTTATTTTTATATATTATTATATTTTACAATTTATAACTAACAATTAGGCATGACAACAAAACTCGTGTTAATGGATATCTGCCCAAACCAATCCCGATTTGATTGGGTTTAGGTATGAGTTTGAGTTTTTCCCGATTTCAAAATACGGGTACGGGACGGATAGCGGGGATATATATATATATATCCACCCCGAACCCATACTCAAACCCTACCCGACTGTAGAAAGGTCATATTTTTGTTTTTGTTGAGGGGGTTGATAATTATATGGCATGTTATTTGGTTTGATAATTGTCATGATATAAAAACTTTTATTGATAGTTAAAGGAGCAATCGAATTATTCGGTAAGAAAATGTTAAAATGAGCGCAAATTGTTGAATAATACATTACAACATTACCATTGAAGCTTAAAAAAACTTTTTTTTTTAATTAAAAAAAATTGATTCACTATGGGAACGGGGATGAGGCGGGAATACCTAAACCCATTGGGGACGGGGATGAGATTCAATTTCTCATCTCCGTTGGATATGGTAGGGTAACGACATGGGATTAGAGGATGGGGATGTGGGAGGCAAAACACGTCCCCACTCCGCTCTATTGCCATGCCGACTCACAATATGCATATGCATAAAAATATTTCTATGTTTGATTTTTTATTAATAAAATAATATATTTTTAATTGATTATTATGAATTATGTTTTTTTATTCTCTTTATTTTTTATTTTTTTGAGAGAACTCTATTTTTTTAATGCTTTATAAATTTTTAGTTTATTTTAATGAAATTGTTGAGTAATGATCATCTTCATTTTTCAAAATAAACGGATAATGCCACTTTTTTTTTTTTTTTTTGCATTTGTATAAGGACAATAATGTCATTCAACAAACACAACTCTATCTTTCCTTTCACTTTCCACTCATATCAAACGCTGAAACAATCATCTCATTTTCTATTAACTTTCTTCTTACTTTCTTTCCTTTAACAATCTTTCTTCTCACTTTCTTTAATAATCCAAACAATGCTTTGAGGTTTAAGAAAAGAAAACTGAGTTTTTTCTTCCGATCCAACTTGAAAGACAAAGAACGGGCTGTTTATGTTATGTCTCTATCAATTAAGTTAAGGTCGCAGGAAAATAATATATTTATACATAAATAGCCATTCTAATAATTTTTTTTAGGGATGTTCTAATAATATCTGTACGGGGTATCGATCCAATTTATTATATTTATATCTTTTTCAAAAGAAGGTATTGACCCAATATTTGTTTAGCAAATTAGGCAACATATTACATTGTTTCCAACAGGAAATATTTTCATATTTTGTTTTTAAGTGTATTCCCATATTTCTTGTCAAAACAATGATAATATAATAACTCTTATTAAATAAAATGATAATATAATAATTCTGAATCTCTGGTAGATATATTATGGTTGACTCCATTCTACACTTGTTGCATTTGGTTTGAATGTTTATGAAGCATAAGGTTAGCATGGTTAGATGGGTATTAGTGAGCACATTTTTCTTCATCAATTTGATTATTATAAGTTACCGTAACACCTACATCAGCCAGTTTGATCCTGTAAGTTTATCTTCAATTTCTTCATCTATTCTCTATTTTTATTTTTCTAAACAAATGACAAGATTTGGGTACATATTTGTCTACCAAATGAGATTTTGTGTGGGTACATGAAATTAAGGTTGTAACCTTCTGTTCATATAGAGGAGCCAATTTCTCACATACAAATGAAAATCAACCAAAAGGGTAGTAAACTATTTTTTGAATAAAATCTAAGTTTAAGGGGATAATGAGGTAGGTTTTTTCTTTCTTTCTTTTTTCTGAGCTTTATAAACAAATAAAAATATAGATATTGAGAGTGTTTCTTTGTTAGTATTGAATAGTCTATCGTTGATTTAATAAATTGAATGTCGCTATAACATTTTATCATCTAAGCTACACATACGAGAAAAAATAATGTTAAGAGAGTTTTATCTTTTTTAACGAGTGCGTTTGATTTGATTTAGATTAGTCAAGTTCATTTGAGGTTTCACACTTGATAAAGTGTTTTGTCTAAATTCTAAATCATTTTAATGATAACGTTTTACTCGCTTCATTTTTTTTCCAAAGCTTTTGTTCTTCTTTATTTGGTTTTTCAAAATTTTAACTAGTATTAATGATTATTTTGTCAAAAGCATCTAATTGCTTATTGTAGAGAAAAAAATATTTAAAATAAGATAATAAATAATTAAGTATTTATAGGAAAAAGAGTAAGAATTTCATAATAAACAACAAAAATTATTAGTTTTCGATAATCATTTTTAAGTTTGTCTTTTTAACTAATGTCCTTGGACACTATTTAACATTTCTCTAACGTTAATTAGATAGCAAAGTCATTTTACATCTTTTCTTTGATCAGTTCAAAACAAAAAGCACTTCACCTTCCAAAATTACAATCATCAAAAGGCAACAAACACAATTCACACTAAACTGCTTTAATGGAAGCATGACAAGAACATGCCAAAAGGATCATCATCCAATTCAAGCATTTCATCAAGATCAAGATCCATCATCATCTACATCAACATGTCCAGAGCACTTTAGATGGATTCATGAAGATTTGGAACCATGGAAGAGTACAGGAATCACAAGGGAAACGGTGGAAAGTGGAAAAAATATTTCACAGCTTAGAATTGTGATTAAAAAAGGAAAAGCTTATGTAGAAACATATGCAGATTCATTTCAAACAAGGGATTTGTTCACTGTATGGGGAATAGTACAACTTTTAAGGTTGTACCCTGGGAGAGTACCAGATTTGGAGCTATTGTTTGAGACTGGTGATAGAACTGTATTGGATAAAAAAAGATTTCAAGGATCACAATCTGTGACACTACCACCTATTTTTAGTTATTGTGGACAAAATGATGCTCTTGATATTGTCTTTCCTGATTGGTCCTTTTGGGGTTGGTAAGTCTTCTCCATTCAATTTAGGTCATTACTTTTTGGGTTAATGGTGCTTTACCCTCTGTAATATAGATTATTTTTGATTTTTCCCCCTGTAAAATATCTATTTTTTTTGGAATATCTCCCTAATAGGTCATAAAAAAACGAAAAAATTCGGCAAAAAAAAAAAGCCGTTTTTTTATGACCTATTAGGGGGTATTCAAAAAAAAAAAAATTTTACAAGGGGTAAATTAAAAAAAAATTTTACAGGGGGAAAACAAAAAATAACCTATATTACAGGGGGGTAAAACACCATTAACCCTTACTTTTTTCACCTTATGAGATTCTCATGCATCTTATTCAGATTCTAAACTTTGAAATATTTCAACGTAAATTTGAAGGGCTGAGACTGGAATAAAACCATGGGAGAAAGTGTTGAAGGATATACAAGAAAGCAACAAGAAGATCACATGGAAGGATAGGATTCCCTATGCTTTTTGGAAAGGAAACACACATGTGTCCTCACAAAGGTATAAGCTTAGGCAGTGTAATGTCACAGACCAGCATGATTGGAATGCTCGTATATATTCAGTGGTAAATATATATAATTTATCAAATGAATAATATTATCAAATGTTTTATGAAAACTTGATTTTAATGAATATTGTTTGTTTTTAGCACTGGAATAAGGAAATTGAACATGGGTTCAATAGCACAAAACTAGAAGATCAATGTACACACAGGTAATTAAGTATCTAATAACTTTTTAATGCGTTTTTCATAACTTATTGCTATGTATTACGAATCATGATCTAAACAAAAGACATAGTTATACACAATTTTTTAACTCAATTGTTAATCTAAGATCAAAGATTAGACGATTTATAATATCCGCTAACAAAATAAGTTAAAATCTCAACTGTTAATTTGAAATCAGGGCGACGGAGTTACTAAACCAAATCAAAATCCAATACCTTTAGGTTTGTCACTTAGTAAATTGCTACATTTCTTGTGTTGCTTTTTTTATGAAGGTACAAGATTTACGTGGAAGGGAGATCATGGTCTGTGAGTGAAAAATATATAATAGCATGTGACTCAATGACATTGTTCATAAAGCCAAGATATTATGATTTCTTTACAAGAAGCCTAGTACCTTATAAGCACTACTGGCCCATCAACAAGCAAAACATGTGTCAAGATATTAAGTATGCTGTTGATTGGGGCAATACTCATCCAGGGAAGGTAATCCCTATATTCCTTCCCCTAATACTATAATATTTTCTCATATAAAATGTCAATACATGTCTATAAGTAAAGTTCAAATGATAAAAGATTGGAGAGACATTTGATATGTTGTGACGTAAGTTCGAATTCGCAATTCTCTATTTCTTTGCATTTAATCTGTGTTAATTTTGCCGCTAGAATCTTTAACACAAAAAAATGTCAATATAATATATTTTTGGTTAAATTATATTAGGAGTCATTTAAGTTTGAGGTTTGTAACAGATTGGTTTTAAGTTAGTATTTTAGTCGCACACAAGTCCTTTTAAGACTTCTAATAGATTTGTCGTTTAAGTTATTTTGGTCACACATAAGTCCTTTAAGTTTGTAAACGTTTTCAATTTAGTCATTCTGTTAATCAAAATTCAGTTAATTTGCTTCATAATTATTGTTAATCGTGGCTGAGATTTTTTTAATACATAATTCAACAGGCAGAAGAGATTGGCAGAGAAGGGACAAGATTCATAGAAGAGAACGTAAATATGAAATTGGTGTATGATTATATGTTACATCTATTGACTGAATATGCAAAGCTCATGAGATTTGAAGCAACCATACCTGCAGGAGCAGTTGAGGTTTGTTCTGAAAACTTGGCATGTCCAATGGGTGGTATATGGAGGGAGTTTATGGTTGAGTCCATGGTTAAGTCACCAAGTGATACACTTCCATGTACTATGTTTTCTCCTTATTTATGATTACAAACAAGGTATGAAAGGGTATATTAATTGTAGCCATTGTTGTAAACAATGAGCAGAAAATTATTTTGGCTGAAAGTAAGATATTCATTTATTCAAATATGTATATTACATCGAAAACAATACAAGGCTAAACGAGAAAAAGGATGTAGTTGAAAACAAACTCACAACAGTTAAGTTAATAACATAAAGCGACACAATATCTACAAAAGTGATACAAATAAAGTGATTGGAATACTTATATCTTAGAATTTATAGCCGTTATGCCCAAGTCAACATTAGTTGAATGTGTAATGAGTTGAAGTCCGTCTAACAATCTGAATGGAACAAATATTGTAAAAAGACAGGAAAATCAAACTATGACGTACTTACCTATCCTCGTACAACAATAAGTATTATGCCGGTTTCAAATAAAAAAGTATCAAACCACATAGACCACGCTTAGTTTCAATCATTCTTAAATTCACTGAAATTCTAAATTAAGGTTTGTAAAATTGTTTTGGTAGCAGGATTGCAAGCAAGTTAAGACAAGTTAGAGAAAGTTGTGTTGGGATTAGACTTAGATAATTTCACATCCAATGGTTCCTCTTAATCGATTGTATATTATTTATACATCAAATATAACTCCACGTGTCACTTAACGTACGTTTCCATCTTTGGATAATGACACAAACTCAATTGAATCAACTGACTTTTGATACTCGGTGGCAAAATAACTGATTGATTCAATGACATGTGACAGAATAGTTATACATGAATATAGACCTAATCAACATCTCTAAAGTATTAGCACCTATACATGGCTTAAACTACACCTGTTAGATAGCAAGACAATCTCTCACACTTAATAAATCGAAAGAATGTTTCCGGTGTGATCGTCGACAAAAACATTAAGAAATATATCTAAACTAAAGATTATATTAAATACATAAATCATATACAACCAAACAAACTAAGAGTGATACATCAGAATTCGAGATATTTACCTCTAATCTCAACACAAATGAGAGTTTAATTACCCGTGGAGAGCATAACACTAACAAAGAAAGGTTGATTGATGTTTGAGAAGCATGAACAAGCTTGTCTCCAAGCTTCCTAGCCCTCCAATGGTGGAATCGCGTATTCCTCTCTATTCTCTAAAATTTATTGTATTGCAAGGGATAACCCAAAATTTATGACCACACCCTGTCATACCCCAATTTTGGACCGTTTAAGATCGTTTGTCCGTATTTTAAAATGGTTCACGTTCCCTTTTATTCGTTTTTTTACCATTTAAAATTCGTGTTTCTTGTCTTTAGTCATTCAAAAAGTTTTTATTTTACATTTAAATCAACGTTTGCATTTCACAACAATTAAAACCGTCTCACTTTCATTTTTATGACGCATTTTTTGTTATATAGTCTTTTTAATCGTAACGGTCATGTCAAAAAAAAAAAGAGAAGGTCTAACCGTATTTTAAAAGTCGCATCTTTTTTTATTTTTATCATTTCAAACAAAATTTCGGCAGGGAGGTTACTTTGAAGTACCTCATTTGGTTCCGAAGGGACATTGTTTTTATTTTTATTTAATCTTCATCTTTATTTTTTTTTTATTTTATTTTCAAGAAAAAAGAGAAGACAGTCACGTAAGTGACTTTGGTCTTTCTTCTTCTTCTTCTTTTTTTTATTTGTTTATTTTTTATTTTTATTATTTTTGCTTTTTTTTGTTGTTTATTTTTATTTTTTGTCAAGTCTTTTTCTCCAAGTCTCAGCTGCAAGGGTAATTTGGTCATTTCAATGTATCAGAGACAAACCCTAATATTTTACTATAAATGGCCTGTCACTGCACTGTTCACGAGGTCAGAGAAAGTCAGTCACAATAATCAGCAATCACACTCATAAACAATCTCCAATTTTCTCTCTCCAAAATTTTGGATCAAAACCCAAAATTTCATGAACTCATATGAACAATATCAAGAACACATGAACCTCAATCATTTCCAGAAACACACAATAACAACATAAACACCTCAAATCAATACAAGTCCGAACCCAACAACACAAATCCGGATCTATATCACTACAAATCCGAATCATACAACAACCACAATAGCTCAGAAGCTAATAACCATAACAAATCCGAATCGAATAACAACAACAGCTCAGAATACCACAACAAACACGGCAACAGCTTAGAAGCTCAGATCGGACCAGAAACGACAACAACAAAGCAAAAAGAGGAAAAAAAATTTCAAATCTTCATTTGTAGATCTAGCTCAAATCTCTCTACCCTTTTAAAAAATAACACCGGATTTGTATAGAGGAGAAGGAGAAGAAGCTTTTGATGTAAAAAAATTTCAAAAAAAATAAAATAAAAAAAAGCTCCGACGCGGCGGCGCTATGGCCGACCACCGCGCCGGAGCAGCTCCGGCCACCGCCTTCCTCCTTCTTCTCCGATCTGTCATTTGTAGTGAGAAGGGAGAGCTTCTCTCTCTAAAATAAACTTAGAGAGAGAAGTGTTTTGGATTTGTTTTGTTTTTTTGTTAAAATTGCTTTTATAGTGCTTTCTTTTTTGCCGGATCACACGCGCGCGTATTCACAACCTTACGATGCTCCATCGCGTTAGTAGCCATCAGATCTGGATCGTTCCTTGATCTGACGGCTACTGTATGATCTGTCTTTAAATCCTGTATGTGTTCCGCTGGATGGACTGTGGTGTGTTTTCTGTTTGAACCGTCAGATCGTTGATCTGACGGTCGCTGTGCTTTCTGTGATTTCCTTCCTTTGTTCTGTTTATTTTTAAAACCGTTGGATCTTAGATCCTATGGCTGTGATGAGATCTTGGGATTCAGATTTGGACCTCTGGATTCATCCAACGGTCCAGATTAAATCCTGCTGAGCCAATTTTGTATTTTCTTTTTTTTAGTTGTTCTTTATCATTTTTAAATACTTTTTACATTTTTTTTTTACATTTTAATGCTTTTAAAAATTCCAAAAATATTGTTCTTATCATCTTAATTTTCTCTAATTTTAAAAATCCATCCTATTTGTTTTCTTTTAATTTTTTTTTTTTTTATTTCTTATATGATGATCTTAATTGTTGCTTGTCTTAATTCCTTGTTTTTTATTACTTATGTCTCATTCACCATGATATTTCTTATGTTACTAACGATTTAATTTTTGTCTTGAATCATAGCATGTACATTTAATTTTCTCATCATTTTATTTTGTCATTGACTTAGTGTGTATAAATAGGAAATTGATGTAAGTTTTATTTCTTACATTTTATTTTGGCATAAAGGCCTTAGGGTTGTATTTAGGAATTGATGTAATAATGTAGGTAACACAAGCACCGACACTTGCACCGACACTACCACAATATATTTACCGCTTTCCGCTCGTTCTTTTTACGACGCTACGTTAGTTTTCACCGTTAGTTTAGAAAAACCATTTTCTCAAAAAATCAAATATGCACAACTTCAAAATCATTTTCTTAATAACATTTTTCCTTTATTTTCTTAATCAAACTCTCAATCAATTTTAATTCAACTTCAATCATTTTCAAAATTTAAAATCAATCAACCTCACTCATTTTTTTATCTCATGCCTTGAGGCCTCTTTCTCTTCTTAAAACCCATTTTCAAAAATCTTAAAATCAACCTAACCCACCAAAGAAATTTTTGTGTGGAACTACGTCGGTTTTGATCCCTTTCCCAAAAAGGGTACGTAGGCAGAGGACTTATCCTTCCAAATCAAATAAAAATAACCAAAAACATACTTCTTCTCCCTCCATTCTTTCACTTAGATTTTAGGTAATAATTTTTCAAGTAAGCCAAATGAATTTAGCACAAGATAATCTAGGTAAGCGGTTCCTTCGGAGTACCGAAGTCGTTTAGGGTGCTTAACACCTTCCCTATTCGAAACCAACCCCCGAATCCAAAGTCTCGACAAGGGTTTTTACTCATTTTTTCCCTTCCCACGAATAAAAATTGAGAGTTCAAAGATTGACGATTCAAATCAATCAATGGTTTGATATCCGAAAATCGGGGAGCACAGAATGGCGACTTCACTGGGGACTTAGTCTTACGCGGGTTAAACCCACCTTACTTGTTTTTTTACTTGTGCTTTATTATTTCTTATGCCTTGTAAGTACATGCCTAAATGCTATTGCTTTCACGTGAGTGGTGAGATAAAGCTCCACACCCGAGCTTGAGGGAAATATAAGATAGGAGTGGTAGACTCATAGTGGCATACCGAGAGTATACTCGTGTCTTGTCACACGTGAGATAACTACACTTAGCAAAGGAGCTTGAAGTAATATATGTCGGCGTGTGTTTTCACGTTTAGACTTTATTACTCTTAAGTTTTCAATGAAGCTAAGGACCTTTTAGTAACCCTTAACCCATCTTAGCCTTTTTAGGACGTAGTGCGGTGGCTAACCGGGTGTTTTCTCGGAATTAGTCGACACGCGATACTACACTCAAATGAGACTTTCCTACGAACGTTGTTGGACCGGGTGTTTTCTCGGTATCCGATAGTATTCGGAAGTGGTCAATGACTTTGGGAACCTTGGTAGAACTTTTGTTACAAGTGCAATTTAAACCATAGTCCTTACCAAATGGCGTTGTTACCCTTGACTCCAACATGTGGACTTAACCTCATCATGTACTTTAGCATAACCATTCATAAACAACTTTTTCCATCAAAAATTGAAGGATTTAGACAAGTTTTTGTAAACATCATGGATATGGACCTTGTAAGAATGAACACCAAGAGATACAACTTCAAAAAAAAAATCTCTTAACTAAGTTTTAGCTTTTGTTAAGAACTTTTTCCTTGGTTTCGTTCTTATCATTTGAAAAAGGACCTTTTGCAATATCTTCACAATTTTCAAATGAAACCATGTTTCTCTACAATGTTTAAAAATTAACTTTGATAAGTCCTTTAAAAAAAAAAATAGTACATTTCTGCATAAATATATCATGCATCATCTTTGCATTCATAGTTTCTAGTCCATGCCTCATATTTTGTTTTTACCTACAAAAGGTCAATCCAACATTAAAGGGGTCAGATGTCTTCATCCAAGTTCGGCTCGCATATGCAGACACTCGTGCAAACAGGAAAAATGGACCGGCTTGAGCAAGAGGTTCATGAGCTTCGTGGAGAGGTAACAACACTTAGGGCTGAGGTAGAGAAGTTAACTAGCCTTGTATCTTCATTGATGGCTACAAACGATCCACTGCTTGTCCAACAAAGGCCTCAATCACCATATCAGCCAATGTGCCCTCAAAAGCCTCGACAACAGGCTCCTCGGCAGTCTATCCCTCAGAATTAGGTTCCTCAGAAGTTCATTCCGCAAAATCAGGTCCAAAAAGCATCTCAGTGTGACCCGATTCCTGTGAAATATGCGGATTTGCTTCCCATTTTGCTTAAGAAGAACCTTGTTCAAACCCTACCACTTCTCGGGTGCCGAATTCGCTGCCACCTTGGTATCGCCCTGACCTCAACTGTGTATTCCATCAAGGGGCACCAGGTCATGACACTGAGCAGTGCTACCCTTTGAAAGAAGAAGTTCAGAAGTTGATTGAAAATAACGTGTGGTCCTTCGATGACCAAGATATAAAAGTGCTACTTCAACAACAACATCTGGCTCCTCACTCTGTTGCCGCTGTTAGGCCCATCACCAATGTTGTTCAAGATCCGGGTTATCAACCCCAGTTTCGACCAAGTCAACAACAGTATCTGGATTCTCACTCTGTTACCACTGTTTTGCCCATCATGAATGTTGTCCGCAATCCGGGCTATCAGCCCCAGTTTCAGCAATATCAACAACAGCCTCGACAACAGGCTCCAAGAATTAAATTTGATCCGATTCCAATGAAATATGGGGAGTTGTTTCCCTATTTATTTGAGAGGAACCTTGTCCAGACTAGGCCACCTCCTCCAATACCGAAGAAATTGCCGGCTCGATGGAGACCTGATCTCTTTTGTGTTTTCCATCAGGGGGCACAAGGTCATGATGTTGAGTGCTGTTTTTCTTTAAAGATTGAAGTCCAGAAGCTGATCAAAGACGATCTCATACCTTTAGAGGAGTTTGGATTTGAATATGCAAGTTAATCCGCTATCGGATCTTGATGCCTAATGTTGACACATGGATTGTTGAGCTGCAATTGGGTTTTTGGTGATGTTTATTTCTTCTACTCATTTGTTCAATTAATATGTTTGTTTGTTGTTTTATGCTTTTCAAAAAAAAAAAAAATCCTTTCGTCCCACCCGAGACGGAAGTGAGCTTGTTTAGGGCTTTTTGCTTTACGTATTTTCATCATTAATGAAAGGCCATCTCGATCCCGACCTTCTTTTATTTTGTGCTTTTTCTGGAAAAATGGTAATACAAAAAAACCAAAAAAATTCTTCTTCTTTAATTATTTCCACATATCTGCATAATCATAATGTTTATATCAATAATCAAATCATGCATTAATAAACCCGTTGAACACTTTAATCCTGTACTCCCTCTTGACTTTGAGTTCCTTGTATCCGAGGCTGAATAAGAGGATGATGAAGAAGTTTCCAATGAGTTTTCTCGCCTCCTGGAGCATTTTGGTCGTCGAAGCTGCAAATATCAAGAAAGATTGTCCAGAAGAGGACTTTCATGTACAAAGACTGGCACGAGACGCTACCATCAGTCTTGCAGGGATATTGTACTCCATGCATACTTTAACAGGAGCAAACCCCCCTCCATCCCTTAGTATACAACATAAAAGCAGTGCCTCTCATGGAGGTCAAAGTCTTGTCAACGGAAGTTCCAATGAAAACTAAGCTTGATTGAATTTAAAAGTGTTATTGCCATGTGGCATGGACAGTTATATCAAAATGATAAAGCAAGTATTCGATAAAGAAGGCCCGTTCCCGTGAATGTCAAGAAAGTGGCTTTGTGCTCAAAAATATGTTACCCAATTCCAGAGGCTTTGAATGCCTAATACAAAGAATGAGGGTAAACTTGTATGTCCTGAGAATACTGATGCAGTCAAGAAATACTTTGTTAAAATGAAAAAGCTCGATAAGTTGCAAACCTGAAAAGGCGGCTTAGGCAAAAAAAAAGAAAAAAAAAAAAGCGTCTCGATGGATTGAAAACCCAAAAGGGCGGTCCATGCAAAAGTTAGAGACATATATAAAAAAAAATGAAAAATGATGTTTATCCTGATAGGTTGAAACCCGCAAGGGCGATCTATGCAAAAGTTAAGGATCATGACAAAGTAACTGCATCTGGTCGGACATGACTCATCTAGGGCATTTCAGCCGTCAAAAGACCTCCGACTCATGGTAAGGTAATTGCATCAAATCAGATATGATTCATATGGGGCATTTCAGCCGTCAAAAGACCTTCGACTCATGGCAAGGTAATTGCATCAAATCAGATATGATTCATCTGGGGCATCTTAGTTGTTAAAGGGCTTCCGTTCTGAAACGTCTGCAAATCAAAGACTCAGAACAGTGGGATTCAAAATTGGTAGAGGAAACAGTGGTTATTGTGTTCAATGTACCTTTTCCATTTAATTACCATTTTCCAAACTTTTAAAATCCGTGGAACCACGCCTTTGGCAGACCACCACTCCATTTACATTAACTTGAGCTTGTGCCCATTTATTTGAAATTCTCATTTATTCTGTTTGCAAACTTTTCTTCTATTTTTGATGTTAATACCTAAAGCAAAAAAAAAAATCAAAAAAAATCTTTTAAAAAAAACTTTTATCATGTCTTCTGAAAAGCATAAACAACAGGTACATCTTCTTTGAACTTATGAGCATGTGAAACATACATCAACATCCGTCTCAAGGACAGTTAAACTCTGCAAGGTTGGCATGACTAAAAGCTGTGAGATGACCTCTGTCAAAAAAAAAAAAAAGTAAAATGCTCGCTAAGTCGAAAACCCGAAAGGGCGGTTTTAAGCCAAAAATGAGCGTCCCGATGGACTGAAAACCCGAAAGGACGGTCCAAGCAAAAATTAGGGGCATACAAACAAAAAGAATATATTCCCGGTGGATTGAAAACCCGAAAGGGCGATCCAGACAAAAGTTAGGGATTCAAAAAAAATATATATACAAAGAAATGAAAAAAGACAGAGGCATCACAGTTCAAGTTGGCCAAATGGAAGAATGCACTTTGTGTTGGCTTACAGAATGGCGACTTCTGCCAGATTTATTAATTGATGGGTTTTATCCCGAAAAATTGCGACTTCTGCCTGTGGTTTGATTGATGGCAACTTCTGCATGTGATTTGATTGATGGCGACCCCTGCCAGAATGGTTGATTGATGGGTTTCATCCCGATAAATGGCGACTTCTACCCTAGTTTTTGATCATGAGGACTTACCCCAGCAGTATGTTTAAGGGGCGGTACCCCAACATTGGTTGATTCATCTCCCGTGACTTTATCCCCAATGAAAGTTTCGAGTGTTCGCACAGTGATGCCGGGCCATTCTCCTTGTAGACCTGCCCAATCCTGTCTCAACAATCTTACCATTACACCGTCATACGAGTCTCATACATATTCATTCATGCATGCATACATAGCACGCATATAAATATCATTCATACATAGTTGCATTTTTGCCCAATATTTTGCTTCACTATCCTCAGATACCACACCCAGTGTGTCTAATTCCAAAATGTCATCAAATCAAACATGTTCCAAAGGGGCAGGTCTCACCAGTAATCAGTCTATACAATTCCCCATTGTCGTCAGACAAATTCCTTGTTCCCCTCAACTTTACCTTTATCAAGTCACTCCCTTGATACCAAGCTTTACAATGTCTTTATTTTTACCGTGTGTTTGCTATCCCACAATGTTAGCAAACCCTGTCGGTCCGTCATGTCTTTACTTTCGCCACTCGTCGGCAATCATGTCTTTACTTTCGCCACTCGTCGGCAGTCATGTCTTTACTTTCGCCACTCGTCGGCAAATCATATCTTTACTTTCGCCACTCGTCGGCAAATCATGTCTTTACTTTCGCCACTCGTCGGCAAATCACGTCGGCCAATCATGTCTTTACTTTCGCCACTCGTCGGCAAATCATGTCTTTACTTTCGCCACACGTCGGCCAATCATGTCTTTACTTTCGCCACTCGTCGGCAGTCATGTCTTTACTTTCGCCACTCGTCGGCCCGTCATGTCTTTAATTTAGCCACTCGTCGGCCCGTCATGTCTTTACTTTAGCCACTCATCGGCCCGTCATGTCTTTACTTTAGCCGGCCCGTCATGTCTTTACTTTAGCCACTCGTCGGCCCGTCATGTCTTTAATTCCGCCACTCGTCGGCCCGTCATGTCTTTAATTCCGCCACCCGTCGTTTAACCACGTCTTTATCTCACTACTCGGCAGATAATTTTGTCCTTACCTTTAAAATAATGTTAACAAACATTATCATTTATTCCCCAGTCAGTCTTTATTCGTCATTCACATTCAGGTCAGCATCATATTTAGTCATACCATCACATGCATAAGCATCGCATCTGTGGCACTTCAAACGGTCCAAAATCGGCGTTTTTATATATTTAAGTCTCTCCGACCCTTTGGTTTAAAAAGTATTCTCTTTTAAAACCTTTGTGACGAAGAAACTTAAATAGGGGCATCTGTCATACCCCAATTTTGGACCGTTTAAGATCGTTTGTCCGTATTTTAAAATGGTTCACGTTCCCTTTTATTCGTTTTTTTACCATTTAAAATTCGTGTTTCTTGTCTTTAGTCATTCAAAAAGTTTTTATTTTACATTTAAATCAACGTTTGCATTTCACAACAATTAAAACCGTCTCACTTTCATTTTTATGACGCATTTTTTGTTATATAGTCTTTTTAATCGTAACGGTCATGTCAAAAAAAAAAAGAGAAGGTCTAACCGTATTTTAAAAGTCGCGTCTTTTTTTATTTTTATCATTTCAAACAAAATTTCGGCAGGGAGGTTACTTTGAAGTACCTCATTTGGTTCCGAAGGGACATTGTTTTTATTTTTATTTAATCTTCATCTTTATTTTTATTTTTATTTTTTATTTATTTTATTTTCAAGAAAAAAGAGAAGACAGTCACGTAAGTGACTTTGGTCTTTCTTCTTCTTCTTCTTTTTTTTATTTGTTTATTTTTTATTTTTATTATTTTTGCTTTTTTTTTTGTTGTTTATTTTTATTTTTTGTCAAGTCTTTTTCTCCAAGTCTCAGCTACAAGGGTAATTTGGTCATTTCAATGTATCAGAGACAAACCCTAATATTTTACTATAAATGGCCTGTCAGTGCACTGTTCACGAGGTCAGAGAAAGTCAGTCACAATAATCAGCAATCACACTCATAAACAATCTCCAATTTTCTCTCTCCAAAATTTTGGATCAAAACCCAAAATTTCATGAACTCATATGAACAATATCAAGAACACATGAACCTCAATCATTTCCAGAAACACACAATAACAACATAAACACCTCAAATCAATACAAGTCCGAACCCAACAACACAAATCCGGATCTATATCACTACAAATCCAAATCATACAACAACCACAATAGCTCAGAAGCTAATAACCATAACAAATCCGAATCGCATAACAACAACAGCTCAGAATACCACAACAAACACGGCAACAGCTTAGAAGCTCAGATCGGACCAGAAACGACAACAACAAAGCAAAAAGAGGTAAAAAAATTTCAAATCTTCATTTGTAGATCTAGCTCAAATCTCTCTACCCTTTTAAAAAATAACACCGGATTTGTATAGAGGAGAAGGAGAAGAAGCTTTTGATGTAAAAAAATTTCAAAAAAAATAAAATAAAAAAAAGCTCCGACGCGGCGGCGCTATGGCCGACCACCGCGTCGGAGCAGCTCCGGCCACCGCCTTCCTCCTTCTTCTCCGATCTGTCATTTGTAGTGAGAAGGGAGAGCTTCTCTCTCTAAAATAAACTTAGAGAGAGAAGTGTTTTGGATTTGTTTTGTTTTTTTGTTAAAATTGCTTTTATAGTGCTTTCTTTTTTGCCGGATCACACGCGCGCGTATTCACAACCTTACGATGCTCCATCGCGTTAGTAGCCATCAGATCTGGATCGTTCCTTGATCTGACGGCTACTGTATGATCTGTCTTTAAATCCTGTATGTGTTCCGCTGGATGGACTGTGGTGTGTTTTCTGTTTGAACCGTCAGATCGTTGATCTGACGGTCGCTGTGCTTTCTGTGATTTCCTTCCTTTGTTCTGTTTATTTTTAAAACCGTTGGATCTTAGATCCTATGGCTGTGATGAGATCTTGGGATTCAGATTTGGACCTCTGGATTCATCCAACGGTCCAGATTAAATCCTGCTGAGCCAATTTTGTATTTTCTTTTTTTTAGTTGTTCTTTATCATTTTTAAATACTTTTTACATTTTTTTTTACATTTTAATGTTTTTAAAAATTCCAAAAATATTGTTCTTATCATCTTAATTTTCTCTAATTTTAAAAATCCATCCTATTTGTTTTCTTTTAAATTTTTTTTTTATTTATTTCTTATATGATGATCTTAATTGTTGCTTGTCTTAATTCCTTGTTTTTTATTACTTATGTCTCATTCACCATGATATTTCTTATGTTACTAACGATTTAATTTTTGTCTTGAATCATAGCATGTACATTTAATTTTCTCATCATTTTATTTTGTCATTGACTTAGTGTGTATAAATAGGAAATTGATGTAAGTTTTATTTCTTACATTTTATTTTGGCATAAAGGCCTTAGGGTTGTATTTAGGAATTGATGTAATAATGTAGGTAACACAAGCACCGACACTTGCACCGACACTACCACAATATATTTACCGCTTTCCGCTCGTTCTTTTTACGACGCTACGTTAGTTTTCACCGTTAGTTTAGAAAAACCATTTTCTCAAAAAATCAAATATGCACAACTTCAAAATCATTTTCTTAATAACATTTTTCCTTTATTTTCTTAATCAAACTCTCAATCAATTTTAATTCAACTTCAATCATTTTCAAAATTTAAAATCAATCAACCTCACTCATTTTTTTATCTCATGCCTTGAGGCCTCTTTCTCTTCTTAAAACCCATTTTCAAAAATCTTAAAATCAACCTAACCCACCAAAGAAATTTTTGTGTGGAACTACGTCGGTTTTGATCCCTTTCCCAAAAAGGGTACGTAGGCAGAGGACTTATCCTTCCAAATCAAATAAAAATAACCAAAAACATACTTCTTCTCCCTCCATTCTTTCACTTAGATTTTAGGTAATAATTTTTCAAGTAAGCCAAATGAATTTAGCACAAGATAATCTAGGTAAGCGGTTCGTTCGGAGTACCGAAGTCGTTTAGGGTGCTTAACACCTTCCCTATTCGAAACCAACCCCCGAATCCAAAGTCTCGACAAGGGTTTTTACTCATTTTTTTGGTAGGCGAAAGTGATGCTCGCCTAATGATGTAGTATTTTTCTATCAATCAAAAGTAAGTATTTTTGTGTATATCGTCACCACAAGGACTAGCGCGATATTCAAGCCATTCAACAATCAATATTGTTTTAAGTGTATGAATTTAAAACGTGTGTTTGTGTAAACTATATAAACTATTTGACATAAAATAAATAGAGAAAAAAATATGGTCATTTCGCTTGGGGTCAGAGACACTCAACCAAGCGTAACAACTGCATTCTCACGATCAAATTACAGATTCTAGCTTTTTAAACGATATTATCACAATCACTCAACAACATCATCCGTGTCCAAATGATGTCGTGATTTCTAATGGACTATTCAAAAGTCGATTTCCCAAACTATTAAACAATCACAAAGTCGATCGGATCATTTAATCGATGATTTCTCAATCAATTAATTGATCCAAAAGCATTAAGTTCTAGATTAAAAGTGATTATCAAATATTAAAAGTGATAACTTAAGATATATTTTTATTCTATTTCTTAGATTCAAAAGTATTTGTCAATATCATTTTGAATTTCAATAAAGCATTAAATACAAGAATAACAACAATATTGAATAAATAAGCTAGAACCATATATTAAAAGATCAAAAGTTTACATAATGACTTGTTTGAATACCTCAAAACCCACAAGGTTAGATGTAGCTACATATGTCTATGCAAGCTTGGCAAATGATGAAAGAAAGATGAAGATTCCATGTCTAGACTCATGATGTCTCAACAAATCTTGAATAGAATCTACTCCTAACACCTTACTTTGTGTTTCTCTATAGAAATGCCATCTCTCTAAATAATCAAATCTCCAAAAAATGTGATACTACAGCCTACTCTTCCATGGCCGCAAAACGTGAATCCCCCTTTCTTGTTCCAAAACGTGTTTGTTCCTGGTGTGTGTTACTTCTCCATATATATAGTCACGAGACCCTACTTTTTAGAATGCTGCTATTCATCCAGCACTTTTCGCTCGCGCTCTACAGCGTTGCCTAAATTATCCATGCGCAAGTTAAGTCACATAGCGTGTCTTAACTTGCGCACTTTGTATTTTGTGCGCCACTTAAGTAGCGCAGCGTGAGTTAACTCACGCAGCAATTACTTAAGTCGTTTATCAGCAAAACAGAGACAAAGTTTCTCATTTTTCCAACTTCTCCAAACACGAAAATTTTCCCTCCAAGTGGGATTTTCATAATTCTTGTGCCATTCAAAGCTAATTTCTCCCACAATATCAAGTAAGTGATGATTACCCTACTTCATTGCATTTAACTTGTAGAAATTTTAGTTTTTTTTTTTAAGAAATATAACTTTTTTAGGTTTTTATAAATTTTGCTTGCATGTTAGTTTTGATAATTGTTAGTGATGAATTAACTTAGGAATTGTTGTTTATAAGTTATTTAGAGTACAATGTGGTATTTTGAGGTACAATTCTTATATTTTGAGGTACATCTTATTTTTTATTATCTCTCTCTTTCCTATCATATTAGCATATTTAAATTATAGTGTTAAATATATGTAAAAAAATCAAAACAACTCCAAACTTTGGAGTTTCTGGATTCATAAATGGTTAATATTGTAAAAATTGTTTTATAGTGTTAAATATTTTCAAACAATTTATTAAAAAAAACTACCTTTGACTGTAATCACTTTGTTCAATACTTTTATGAAAAACTATTTGACTACAATCCACTTTGTCAAAGAAAACTTTAAATTATGAAAAACATCCCGCCGTTGAACATGATAAAATTATGTTTTTCCGAAACGCAGTTTTAGGCTTGCTACAAAAAGAAAACCAATTAGATCATGTTGGAATAAACAACTTAATTAACCACTCACAAGTGTTTATCAAATAATGTTAATAAATAATTGTTAGATTAATTTTTCTCATAGGACATCCAATTATTTATCTCTTTGCTCAAAGTAGTTAAGTTTAGAAAAAAGATATTTGTACAATCATTTTGTGACAATTTTTTGATAATTTTCTCTCTCATACTCACATTATATTCTTACCCTCTCTTCATTGTTTTTGACCAATGAAAAGAGAGAAAAAGAAGATTGTCAAAAAGGTTGTACAATTTTTTTTTTTTTTAAAAAGGTTATACCAAATGGTTGTTTAAATATCATTGTTCCTAAGTCTATCCAATCACCACATAAATGTTGAAGTATAAGTTTTTATATAAAGAAGTAGCTGATTTTTTTTAAATAGAGGAGAGAGATATTACCGAATTTGATCTCATTATGGATATTATCTAGTTTTGTAGTGTTCAATTAACAAATAAACGCTCATGTTGAGTTTAGTAAGAGATAATAGAATGAAGTTGTCAATGAATTAGCTAATGTAGTGACATCCTTACATATCTTTTTTTGGTAGTGACATCCATATATATCTTTGATGATATTCCGACATGTATCATGAATTTAATTAATAATGAAATGCGATAAAGAACATTTTCTAAAAAAATAATAATATTTTAATGGGTTTTGCTAATCAGGGCAATGGTTAAGAAAGCCAAAAGTAGCATGTTTGCATTAGTTTCAACAACATTTTGACTTTTAAAAAGTTAAATTTATCACTTTTCACCATTTTCCAATACTATATTTATATTTTTATCCCCTTATCCAATGCCTCAAGGACAATGGTTAGCATTCTCCTATTTTAATATATATTAATTAGGTTGTCCTCGTGAGCTTTTAACTAAATTGATAAAAAAAATATTGTATAATATATGCAGAGCCCAGAGTTCGAACATTGGCCACTATATTTATTTCCTTTAAAAGTAAATTTATAATCATCAAACTTGACCTTAAAAAAAATTAAGCTTAAAACATTATGGGTAGATCATAATTAACTCTAAATGCTAGTATTTTTTTTCTTTGACAAAACTTTGTACAAAGTATTGAACCAATATATTTTTAGCAAATTGGGAAATATTTTCATATCAATACTTTTTAAAGTAAACTTCCATATTTACTATTTCCAAAATTAAAAAAGAATATTATATATAATAGAAAAATAATATTATATATAATTATTTTTTTAGAGAAAAAAATATAATTATTCTCAATCTCTAATAGACATTAGCACTCCATTGAAGACTTGTTGTATCTGGGTTGAATGTTAGTGAGCCATTAATTTAGAGCAGGATGAATAGATTGGTTTTATTGAGCACCATTTTTTTCTTCATCTTTTTTATGATAATAATTGATTGGAACACCTACATCAACCGGTTTGATCCTGTAAGTTTGTCTTCCATTCCATCATCTTGATCTTTGTCATTGGATTTAATACTTACATCAATCAATATTTCTCTTTTTTTATGCCCACCATTTTTTTATATCATGGTTTATCTTTATCGATATATGATGCTCAATATTATTTATTTTTCTTTTTCTATACAAAATGATGGTAGTATGACACCCTCAATGTACATGGCACCAATGACATGATCACAGACTAAATTCAAACAAATTAATTTACAAATAATCGACAAAAGTTGGGAGGATCTCCCAAATGAGATTTTTTGTGTACGGGATCAAAAAACAATAATCATTTTAATTTTTGTTTTGTTGAGGAAATAATAGTTTTAAACATGTATTCTTCAACTCGTATTTAATAAATATCATAAAGTTTAAAAGAGTTGGAGTTGAGAGGTTCATTTTAATGTATGTTTAACATGTTTTATTGATTTTGAGTATAATTTATTTTGCCTCTAAAATTAAAATGATTTAAAGTTAAAATATGAAGTTTTTGATTTTAGGATTGAATTTTGTACTCAAACTTATTATTTAATCCATTTTTATATAAATATGTTCGGTATTACTTATTTTCCTTCAACTCATTTTAATCCTAAATAATTTTTGTCACTACATAACCAAGCACATGTTAACATAGGAGCCAATTTATCTTTAGGAGAAAACTAGAACCAGGAGTATAATACACTATTTTTTTTTAGGCTAAATACCTACCCGAGTCCTTTAAGTTTCATATTTGTTTCAGATATATCCTTTAAGTTTCAAAGGTTTTAGATAAGTCCTTTTAAGTTTGAAGTTTGTTTAAGATAGGTTCTTTAAGTTTCTAAGGTTTCAGGTAGGTTCTTTGAGTTTCGAGTTTGTTTCAGATAGGTCCTTTCTATCAACCTCCGTTAAGCTAAAGTTGATTTGATAGAAATGACCAATCCGAAACAAACTCGAAACTTAAAGAACCTATCTGAAACCTTAAAAACTTAAAGGGCCTATCCGAAACAAACTCGAAACTTAAAGACCTATCTGAAACCTTAGAAACTTAAAGGACCTATCAGAAACAAATGTGAAACTTAAAGGACCCTGGGAGGTATTTGGTTTTTTTTTTTAATACAATCAAATTTCAAAGAGTAATGTTATATTTTTTCCTTGAGCTGGGAAAATTTAAAGTGATATTAATTATTAATTTGTCAAACTTTTTTAATTTTGAAAGGAATTTGTCAAAACTTAGTCGTCACTATTTATTGTAGAGAGAATTTTTTGAAAAAGGAGATAATAAAAGTATAAGAATATCTAGAAAAAGATAAATAAATTCTAAGTATGTCTAAAAAAACTTATATCGATAATTAAAAAAGAATATATTAGTTTATGAAATTTCGAGCCCTTCCTCCGCTTTAAAATGAGTGTAATAGTAGCTAGTGACCATATGAGAACTATTCAAGGCAACAATGGTACTTAATAAGAAAAAGTATATTAGCTATCTTTTTTTAGATAGATTAAATGGTAAATAACCATTGAAAACTCATACACATAAGTGGAGTAGTTGATGTTTGAACTCCAATCATAACATCCGGTCTAATAATTTCCGCATGGCTATTATCTTTGTTTTAATTATGCATTTTTAAATATATGTGTAAAATCTTTAAAGATAATTATTGTTAGTTGGATGACACATTCATTTTACTTCTTGTCTTTGATCAGTTCAAAACAAAGAGCACTTCTCTTACCAAAACAACTACAATCATCAATAGACAACAAACACAATTCACACTAAAGTGCTTCAATGGAAACCCAACACAAACCTGTCCAAACGATCATTCCCCAATTCAAGCATTTCATCAAGATCAAGATCCATCATCATCTACATCAACATGTCCAGAACACTTCAGATGGATTCATGAAGATTTGGAACCATGGAAGAGTACAGGAATCACAAGGGAAATGGTGGATAGTGGAGAAAACATTTCACAGCTTAGAATTGTGATTAAACAAGGAAAAGTTTATGTAGAAACTTATGGAGATTCATTTCAAACAAGGGCTACATTTACTGTATGGGGAATAGTACAACTTTTAAGGTTGTACCCTGGGAGAGTACCAGATTTGGAGCTATTGTTTGAGACTGGTGATAGAGCTGTGGTGGATAAAAAAAGATACGAAGGACCAGAAGCTGTGACACCACCACCTATTTTTAGTTATTGTGGAAAGAATGAAGCTCTTGACATTGTCTTTCCTGATTGGTCCTATTGGGGTTGGTAAGTCTCCTATATTAAATTACTACTTATTAATGTGGATTTTTGGAATGTTAATAAGTTTAACAAGGTGCTATACACGATTTTGTTGAAGCATTAAAATGTAGCGTGATGGCGAGTGTATAGGACTAGCAGTCAACCGTACCAGCTCGAAAATAGTTTGAGACTCGATTCGGTAATTAATTTGCTGAACTTTGTTCATGAACCAAATGAGACGAACTTGAGTTGAAAATTAAGTCCGTTAAACAAATGAGTTGAATTTAAACTATATATGGTTCGACTCGTTTGATTCATGAGTCAGCTCGAGATATATATATATATATATATATATTCAAAAATCAATTTATTTCTACTGTACTAAATATTCCACATAATTAGGAGGGCTATGATACCCACCTTCTTCATCGGGGAGAAATTATTCAGAAAAAATGATCCAAACCAATAGATAAGCACATAGAGAACCCACCAGGAGATTAGGATGACATTTACAAAGCTAAAAGCATGATACAATTAACTATAGAAAGAAAGAATAACGTAAAAAACATTAAAATAAGGAAAGAGCAATAGCACCTCTCAAACAATAAAGGAAAGAGCAAAAACAAGTAAATTGCAACTTTTTAGTCCCACATCGCCTGAAAGTATGTTCTACCTGGCTGCACTATTGTTATAAAAGAAGAGCTTATTCCCGGATGAGAAGAAATAATTAACATCTAAGAACAAAGCGTGGAAATTAAGGAAAAAGCGCAACTCAAAGCGTTTTTAGTTTTTTTTTATTACCTTGCTAAGGCATATTTTTTACTTCTCTTTTGGTTAGTTTAATTCGAGTTAAGCTTAACTAAATTCGACTCAACTTAACTCATTTTCAGCTCTACGCCCAATTCTCGTTTTTACTATTCCTATAAGTTTTTCTGTTTTTAATCCCTTTAAATAAAAACTTGTTTTGATGTTATGTGGATCATATTGAAATTTGTTGTTTTGTTTTAGTCTCTATAACATTTGTCCTATTGGAATTAGTTACGTGGATTATATTGATTTTAATCTCTATAATAGATTATATAAGGATTAAAATTGATGTAGTACTCGATGAAAGTTGGCTCAATTGATAAGAAGTTGATGAATTTGTAAGATAAAAAAATCAACTTCCACTGTCAATGTGAAGATTCAACACTGCTAGATCAACTCAAGTGAGTGATCCTTAAGTGTAAGTGCTCGTTTGTAACATCCCAGACGACTTTAAGCATTGCCGACTGACCCTACAAACCAACACGAGTCTTTTCAGCGTGTTTTGTCCTCAGTCACACGCTTACCGGGAAACTTACCGGTAGGTCATCCATCCAAAGACTACTCCAAGTCAAGCACGCTTAAATGTAGAGTTCTTATGGAATGGATTATCAAAAAGAAGATGCATGTTGTTGATATAGGTAGTACCAAACAATTCTTGTAAGCCTCCATTCAACCATGTAGTCACATATCTACACGGCCTCAGGATGCCTCTCATTCCGATGTGATTCGGTTTCTGTCGGGAGCCGCTCATTGTCGTGCCTTGTGCACCGGCGATCACTCCCCTGCCCCCATCAGCCGTGGGTGTTACATCGTTGAGTCTTTAGGATCTTATTCAAGCATAAGCATTTCAAGGATGGAAAATATAATGTAAAAATTGCAGACATTTTTTTTTTTTACGATGGAAAAAATTGCAGACATGAAAAATAGATAAATTTAAACCAAAAATGTCTATTGTGTTTTTTCTTTCTAGGATTTCTATCCTTTCATTCTTCTTTTGAAACACGACAGAGACAAATGCTCAACTTTCTAGTACATAAACCTACCAATTCTGGAAATTGAAGTTTTTGTTTTATTTTGTTTGAATTTGAAGGGCTGAGACTAGAATAAAACCATGGGAGAAAGTGTTGAAGGATATACAAGAAAGCAACAAGAAGATCAAATGGAAGGATAGGATACCCTATGCTTTTTGGAAAGGAAACTTTTTGTCCAACCCTAGGCATGAGCTTAGGAAATGTAATGTCACAGATCAACATGATTGGAATGCTCGTGTATATTCAGTGGTAAATAGTATATAATATGTTAAATAAATAAAATTATCACAATTTGTGAACACTTTATATTAATGAATATTGTTTGTTTTTAGGACTGGAATGAGGAAATTGATCAAGGGTTTAAGAACACAAAACTAGAAGATCAATGTGCACACAGGTAAGTATCTAAAACATTTTCATGCCTTTTTTTGTAACTTATTGCTATAATTTTTTTTTTTAATGCTGCATTAAACAAAATATAAGGTTTTTTATCTCAACCGTTAATATGAGATCAGATGGTTTAAATTATATAATAACAAAATCAGTTAAGAATTATCTTGATCGTTAATCAAAATGAATGATTGAAATCGATAATTGCGGATGGAGTTACTACAATCAAAATCCAATATATTCTTTTAGATTTGTCACTCAATAAATTGCTACATTCCTTGTGTTACTCTTTTATGTGAAGGTACAAGATTTATGTGGAAGGGATTTCATGGTCTGTGAGTGAAAAATATATAATAGCATGTGATTCAATGACATTGTTCATAAAGCCAAGATATTATGATTTCTTTACAAGAAGCCTAGTACCTTATAAGCACTACTGGCCCATCAACAAGCAAAACATGTGTCAAGATATTAAGTATGCTGTTGATTGGGGCAATACACATCCAGAGAAGGTAATCCCTATATTCCTTTCCCGTAATACTATAGTAATTGCTGTTATAAAATCTCAATATATGCCTCAGAAGTATAGTTCAAACGATAAAAGATTGGATAAACATTTGATATTCTGGGACTTGAGTTTGAACTTTCGATTTCTCCCTTCTTTACACTTTGTATCTGTGTGAAATCCACCACTAAACTATTTGAAACCAAGAAAATGTCAATATATGATATTTTTGGACAAATAACACTTTCCATCTTTGACACTTAAGAGAAGATTAAATTACACTTTTGTCTCCATGAGTAAATTACAACTATCTCTCAAATAATTTGTTTTCTATCTTTACAATTTTAAGAATCACCACAAGTAATAACCTTGAATATTTTATTATTAATTTTAACAATTTCAAAGATAAAATAAAGTTCTATATACCTATTTTATATGTGTGAAACAATGTTCAAATCCTTATTTTATTTGTGTTGATAGATGAATTCAAAACTATACGTTGTTCAATTCATGCTAGGAGTTCAGCTTGAAATAGAGGAAATTATGTGTACAAATTTTTTGATTATATTAAAATTGATTAAAATGTAAAATTTCAGCAAATATGAAATTGTAGGTTTTGATTTGTATAAGAGAAAAAAAAAATTGTAATTCAAACCTCTCTTACAAAAGAAGAGTGTGGTTTTCTCTCTATGTTTTTTAATAAAATATGCTCTTGGAATTGTGACAAAATCAATATTTGAAGAAAACCCTATTTATTTGCTTCATAATTATTTTTATTGTGGCTGAGTTTTTTTAATGCATAATTCAACAGGCACAAGAGATTGGCAGAGAAGGTACAAGGTTCGTTGAAGAGAACGTAAATATGAAATTGGTGTATGATTATATGTTACATCTATTGACTGAATATGCAAATCTCATAAGATTTGAACCAAAAATACCTGCAGAAGCTATTGAGGTTTGTACTGAAAATGTGGCATGTTCAATGGATGGTATATGGAGGGAATTTATGGTTGAGTCCATGGTTAAGTCACCAAGTGACACACCTCCATGTGCAATGTTTTCTCCTTATTTTATTTATGATGATGTCAAATAAGCTATGAAAGGTATTATATTTTATGAACAGATTATATTGTGGCCTTTTTTAAACAAGAAACATTACATTATATTATAGAATACATACTCAATAAGATGGACAACAAAGTTTGGGTTCTGGCTCTTATAAGATATGAGTTGGATTATTACCAATTAAACCAAATATTTGTTGGTATTTATTATTTCTTTTATTTATCAGAAGTTTTGACTTGGTCATTTTTGGGTAGATTTCTAGACTTGACTTGATCTTCTTTTCTCATTTATGATCTTACCTATATCTTACCACTATGATATATATGCTATTCAGGTGCAAGTTTATTTTGAGGTACAATTCTTATATAATAAGCTTGAGAGTTGAATATATTGTTAATTTCTATACAATTATATTTATTTATAACCATCGAAGATATTGAAAGTGTTAAAGTAAGACGGATAAATTTAACGATCGAAGAATAATTTTTAACTTTTTCGCTTTTTTTACTTTTTGATAAATAAGTTTGTTTGAGGTAGATAAAAATATATTATTAGGGCAGCTTAAAATAAAACTTACTCAAATCATTCAAGATAATTTTTTTGGTAGCCCAAAGCTACCCTATTCTCACAAGAGATTCCGCCAATGAACCTACTTATTCCCTTTATAAAGGTAAATTTATAGTCATTAAATAATCCTTGAGAAAAAATATGTAGAGTTTTTCTAATTACACCTTGTTTAATCCTAGTTGCACCTCAAAATGACAAAATTATCCTTTCATAAAATTAATTTTCAACAAGCATCTTCATTTTTTCTTGGTTACACCCTAAAATCCCTCTTCAATTTAAGTAGGTCATGTAAGCTTAGTTTCAGTAGGTCATGTAAACTGAGTTTAAGTGTACATCTAAAAGTTCAACCTTGTTCAATGATTATACGTAATATCAGTTTAAGTATGTACATGTAAACTTAGTTTAAGTAGGTCATGTAAACTGAGTTTAAGTGTGCATACTTAAACTCAGCTTAAGTAGTTATGCAAACTAAGTTTAAGTAGATTATGTAAACTAAGTTTACATGAACCTACTTAAACTGAATTTAAGTTAACCTCAATAATGTAAAACTGAAACTGTCGTACAGTGCAGTTGAACAAGAAGAAGAAAATTGAAACCAGCGTTATTGAAAAAGAAGAAAAAATTCACTTATTTATATGCAATCGAGTATGAATGAAAGATGTTTTGATTCACTCTTTAATCTTCCATAGAGATTAATTGAACATCAGGATTGTTTGATTGTTGGTGGGTGAAAGAGAGTGGAATTTTAGAGTGACAATGAATGAAATCAAGATTTTAAGATAATTTATATAAAAGGACAATTTTGGTATTATCAAAAAATTTAAAAAAAACTAGGTGTAATAAAAAATATATAGTGTGTGAATAGAAAAACTCAAATATGTATAATACTCAATTATTTAAGTGTGCATTTGTTTTGCTAAAAAAAAATAAGGTATTGTATTGCACAACTTTTTTTGTACACTTTGATTTATTACGAGACTCTACGATAGGTAGCGAGAAATTGAACAAAAATAAAAATTATTGTCCTTACTAAGTCATGAGACAATTTTTTGTCCAGAATACATACTATCAAAAATATCAAATTACAATTCTTTATTTTATTTTTGTACATAAAAAAGTATTATTTTTCTATGGTACAATTATGCCTCATCAGTTATCATATACTTTTTAACTAGTATTCAATGATTTGTGAATCAAACGCTCCATAAAATTTTACTCTTGCCAAGAAAATGCTAAGTCGATTTTGTGATGTTGAGTTAGACAAAAATCACAAATTGTAAGACATATAATATAGAGCATGAGTTGACTATAAAGTTTATAATGTTTTTCTACCCATGCATGATTGGTGCAATAATTGAATAAAAAGGCTACTTAAACTCTCAAGATAGGAACATGACGACTTGCAAATATTTTTGTACAAGTCTTTGTTTAAGACAAAATATCCCTCAACCTTGATCTTCAAACGGCACTGTCAATGAAAACGATCACGAGTTTTTTAAGATTGTTAATGGTTAGAAGGAAACAACCATGCATATATTTTTATTTTTTTTTATTAATTTTCTTCCGAAGACTATAAATTTATCAGTCTTGTGTAGGAAAAAAAAAAGACAAGGAGGACGGTGTTGGATGAGTTCATTGACTTTTCAGATAACTTGACTAAAAATTGTTACCTAACTTTATTTGCATTATACCGAGTTTTGTATGTATTTGGATTTTGGAAACGATATGATTTAATTTTTCTAATATTTATAATGTCATGACTATCCACGATATATTTCTAAATGAATTAAAAGAAGAGGTAGACTTGAGCTGTTATAATGTTTATTTTTTGTCCAAAAAAAAATTGTTTACTTAAGAAGAGGTAGACTAGAAGTAATGTTATATTTAGACACACAAACCACGATATGAAACACTTGCACGGTGTTGTATTATTGTCTAGAATTTGTGTCCAAATAGCATTTCAATATGCACAATGTCGTCCTCCCTTCTTCTTTTTTAATCCCTTCAGTGAGTGTTCATTATTTCTCTATTAAAATATATTTGTATTTTTAATCTCAATTTTAATGTTGATTAGGGAGGAAGGTATTATAAATTAAGGTCATATTATATTTGACTGCACAAAAATAGAAATTTTACGTTTATTCAAACAAAACAAATAAAACATTATTGACTACATAATTTTCAAAATATTTGATTATTTAGTACATTTGACTATAAATTATCAATAACGATACAATATAGACAAAATTACATTTGTTGTCTATTAACTTAATTTCATATGACTATTTCGTCATTTATCTTTCTTTTTCACATCATTTTTTTTTCCCTTTTGATCAATTTACATATGGACTTTATCAAATCTAAAATTCATATGAAAACATCTTATTAAACATCTATTAAACATATTATTTTCTTTTTATTACTCTCTTTCTATCACATAATTTATATATCACATCTATCATATCACTATCTCTATTGACGTAAAATGGTTAGAGTAATGTTATTTAAACAATCAATATATACATAGAAATATATATAAATATTGACACAAAAACCAAAGCAATAAAGAGAGAAAATAAGAATGTTGTCGATGGTCACAAAATAATTGTTCAGATATCATTTCTAATAGATATATGGTGTCAAAAAATAATTTTCCTTTTGAAATGAAGAACTATTATACGTGAGGGACACAGAGATGTGTGTGTACTAGAAAGGGCTTTTTAACGCGGTTAGACGTGAGACAAAAACTGAAGCTAAGACCGAGGTTGTTGTTGTTCTCTTAAAAACTAAGCAAATACAAAGAAACACAAGAAAACAAACATAAACGAACATTCTAACAACAAGTACAACCCTATCTCTCTTTCTCTCTCTCTCAACAAAATATGAAGGAAAAAAAAATGCAAGTCAAAGTATGTCATTTTCACTCATTTTCAACGACTCTCTCTCTTGCGAACCATCCTGGAACATCTCAACCCTTTCTTCCTTCTTATTTATCTTGTATCCTCCTCTCTCTCTCTCTCTCTCTCTCTCTCTCATTGTTATATTTCCAAGCACAAAAGACCGTTGTTTTTGTTGCTGACTTAAAAACACCAAGGTATACGTTTCATCTACCTTCTCCTCTTCACTTGTTGCTCATTTATTTTTTCATGTGAAACATTTTTCTGATTTTTAGCTTTTGAGTACTTGCATGTATATATAGTCTTCAAAGTTTCAATCTTTGGATGAAATACGTTGCTTCACTTTAAATATTGATGCATCATACAGAAACTAGTTGACTCCTAATTATGGTTTTTTTTTTTTTGAGATGTTTGAAACTAGTTTTATGTTTTTTCTTTTTCTTAATAAAACTACTTTGTTTGTCTTATAAGTTTGAGTTTCTATGAAGATTTCAAGTTCGATTCTCCCAGGTATCAATTTCGATAGAATAGTTTGATTTCTTAAGAAAAAACTTGAGTTTCTATTTTCACTTCTAGTTTAACACCCTCTCCTCCTTCTTTTGAAAATACAGAATCATTGGGAGTTCATGTATTAATCCTTAATTTTCTTTTGAATTTTTTTACTTTGTATTAAGATCATTCTCCCTGTATTGAGCAGAGTACAAGGAGTCTATGGAGCCTATGTTTTTTATTCATTGTTCACAAAATCTGTATTTCACCTTTTAGAGTACAAAAAGATTTCTTTATTATTCTTGTCTTGCCTTTTGGTCACTTAAAAAAGTGTTGTGGGATTGGTTGCTTTTTGTCCACTATTATATGTTCCAAATTTTCTTCTTTCTTGCTTGTACTCGAGGTATTACTTGCTTTCCAAGACAAATTTCCACTCCCTTTTTTCACTTTTTGTTTCTTCCTTGTCTATGATTGAAAAATATGTGATTTTATTTTATGTATTAAGATTCACAAAATATTTCAGATTATTACTTTTAGAAAAAGAGGAAATCAAATAAAATTTTAAATTTCATGCCTTTATGTAATAAGTCAAACAAATATCATGTTTATTTGATGAATGAACTTTCAATTGTACTCATGGATATTAGGTTAGGAACTCTATCTTTTTTTGTTGATCAATTATTATGATAGAACACAAAAGTGATCTAGAGAAATCGGTGAAGATGGATCTTGTTGTATTCTTACATTTTTTTTCTTCTTCTTTTGCAAACATAATTTTTTTTCCTAGAAAATACATCTTGACTTGATTAATGGGAAAGCATAAAGATCCTGTAACAACTAGGCTTGTTAAGTTGTCCTTCTAAGACTATAGGATTGTAACAACAATTGAGATTTATATATTATGCGATATTCTCTCCGATTACATTTATAAATAAAAAAGTACTTTTGTAAATCAAATACATTAGATATTTAATGAATTTAAAAAATTGTTTTTTGCTTATAAATGTGACTGTAAGGAGTATTACTCTTCAATCTTATTCATGACGGACCCAGGTTACGGGTAGTGTGTGCAATGACCTACACTAAAGTTTGAAAAACAATTTTTGTAGTACATAATACACTAAAAGCCAAATTATATGGTACGAAAAAGACATATGTGATTGTGCCTCCATTATGTTTTGATTTTATTTTTAAAAAATATGAGATGTTATAATAGTTTTAAAATGTTTCAAAATTACGAAAGTAAACTTAATTGTGTCTTATTAGTCATTTTGGTGTTTAAACGTGTCTTTAGTCGGTTACTTTAGTTTCCAAATTTACTTTTCACCAGTCAAATTTTGATCTATACAATTAATAACAAAGAGACCTTTGGAGATGAGTTTGTAACTTTGATAAATTTATATATTACTGCGATAATATATCACACGTTTAAAGACCAAAATGACTATTTTTATAATTTTTAGTACGATAGATAGGACAACGGTTGAAAAGAGATATATATGGTGCCCCCCTAATTCGAAATTTCTTTGTTTGTCCTGCTTATTTATTTCATTTCCATTTTCAGATACTTTCAATGAGCAGTCTCAAGCTATGTGTTGAAGTTGTTGGTGCTCATGACCTTGTTGCCAAAGATGGAGAGGGGTCATCTACTACTTTTGTAGAACTTGAATTTGATGATCAGAAATTTCGTACAACAACTAAAGATAAAGATCTTAGTCCATATTGGAATGAGATTTTTTACTTCAACATTACAGATCCAAGCAAGTTATCAAACCTTAATCTTGAAGCCTGCATAAACCACTATAACAAAACCAATGGCTCCAAAATTCCCCTTGGCAAGGTTAAGCTCACTGGAACCTCATTTGTTCCACATTCTGATGCTGTTGTATTACACTATCCTCTTGAAAAGAAAGGCATTTTTTCGCGCACGAAAGGTGAACTTGGTTTGAAGGTATTCATTACAAATAATCCTTCTTTAAGAGCCTCAAACCCTCTTCCTGCTATGCAAGAACCCTTCGTCAACAATGGATTCATGAATACCGATCAAAACCTTGCACAAGATCAAATACCGGTACCGGCATCATTTACAAATCAAATCCTCAACAATGTGTTGAAAAAGAAAAATGAGTCAAGGCACACATTTCACAACCTTCCTAAATCAAATGATGGAAAGGAAAAGAAATCAAATGTAACAGTTGGGATGCATGAGATGAAATCTGGACCGTCTGCTCCGAAAGTTGTTAAAGCGTTTGCAGGCACAGCAGCGTCTGCAATGGACTATGTAATCAAAGAGACAAATCCTTCTCTTGGAGGTGGAAAAGTCGTTGGTGGAAGAATTCTTCGCGGGAGTAATAATTCTCCTAGCAGCACCTATGACCTTGTAGAACCAATGGACTATCTTTTCATACGAGTTGTGAAAGCTCGCGATCTTCCAAGGATGGATTTGACCGGTAGCCTTGATCCCTATGTGATTGTCAAGGTTGGAAACTTCAAAGGAACAACCAATCACTTTGAGAAAAACAATAGTCCTGAATGGAACCTGGTGTTTGCATTTGCCAAGGAGAATCAACAAGCAACTACTCTTGAAGTTGTTATCAAAGACAAGGACACAATACATGATGATTTTGTTGGAACTGTGAGGTTTGATCTGTACGATGTTCCTAAACGTGTTCCACCTGATAGTCCTTTGGCTCCTCAGTGGTATAGGATTGTGAACAAAAAAGGCGAAATGATGAATACTGGAGAGATAATGCTTGCTGTCTGGCATGGCACACAAGCTGATGAGGCTTTTCCTGATGCTTGGCATTCCGATTCAATGTCTCCTAATGAAAGCTTTTCAGCTAACTATGCTCAGATTCGGTCTAAAGTCTACACTTCTCCAAGGTTATGGTACCTACGTGTGAAAGTGATTGAGGCACACGACTTGGTTTCACACGACAACAAGTCTAGAGCTCCTGATGCTTTTGTTAAGGTGCAACATGGTAACCAGATTTTCAAGACAAAACCGGTTCAATCAAGAATCAATAACCCGCGGTGGGATCAAGGTACTTTGTTTGTTGCTGCTGAACCCTTTGAAGAACCTTTGATCATTACGGTTGAAGATAAGGATGAGACTATTGGCAATATTGTTATTCCTCTCAGCACAATTGAAAAACGCGTTGATGACCGAAAAGTCCGTAGCAGGTGGTATCCGCTTGCTAAGTCCATGTCCTCAGCAATGGAAGCAGAAGAAAGGAAAATTAAAGAGAAAAACAAAGATAAAGACAAGTTCGCGAGTCGAATCCATATCGATGTTTTTCTTGATGGTGGATACCATGTGTTAGATGAATCAACTTATTATAGCAGTGATCTTAGGCCTACTTCAAGACAACTATGGAAAAAAGCAATTGGTGTATTGGAACTTGGCATTTTGAATGCTGATGTACAACCAACCAAAACTAGGGATGGTAGAGGGGCAGCAGATGTATACTGTGTGGCAAAATATGGTCACAAATGGGTGCGAACGCGAACGATTGTGGGCAGTTTAAGCCCGAAATTCCATGAGCAGTACTATTGGGAAGTTTATGATCCATCCACAGTTCTCACCCTTGGTGTGTTTAACAATGGACAACTTAATGATTCAAATGACAGCAATGATTCAAAGATCGGTAAGGTTCGGATAAGGCTCTCAACGTTGGAAACCGGTCGCATTTACACACATAATTATCCGTTGTTGTCGCTGCAAGGTTCCGGTCTCAAGAAGATGGGTGAGGTTCATTTAGCCATCCGATTCTCATGTACCTCAATGATGAACATGATTAATTTGTATTTCAAACCGCATTTGCCGAAGATGCACTATACAAAACCTCTCAACATATTTGAACAAGAAAAGTTGAAATTCCAAGCAATGATCATTGTTCAAGCTAGACTTGGCAGAACAGAACCACCTCTTAGAAAGGAAGTGGTTGGATACATGTCTGATACAGACTCTCATCTATGGAGCATGAGAAAAAGCAAGGCGAACATCAACCGTCTGAAAGAAGTTTTCTCGGGACTAATATCAGTTGGAAGTTGGTTAATAGAAATTTCAACATGGAAAAATTCTGTCACAACAGTATTAGTCCACATTCTTTACATGATGCTTGTTTGTTTCCCACAACTCATTCTACCAACCATGTTTCTCTACATGTTCATTATAGGTCTGTGGAAATGGAGGTTTCGCCCGAGGAACCCTCCTCACATGAACACTAGTCTTTCTTGTACTGATGTGACAACTCCAGACGAATTGGACGAGGAGTTTGATACGTTTCCAACGAAGAAAAGCCAGGATATAGTTCGTTGGAGGTACGATCGGTTGAGAAGTTTGGCGGGGAGGGTTCAAAGTGTTGTTGGAGACATAGCAACACAAGGTGAGAGGCTACATGCACTACTAAACTGGAGGGATCCTCGAGCAACATATATATTCATGGCGTTTTCTTTTGTGGCTGCAATAGTTTTGTATCTGATACCTACTCAGTTAGTGTTTCTTTCAGCTGGATTTTACCTAATGAGGCACCCTAAGTTAAGGGGTAAGTTACCATCTGCACCAGTTAATTTCTTCAGAAGGTTGCCTGCTCTTACTGATAGTATGTTGTAAATTGAACCTTTGGGTTTTTTACTGTTTATGGAATTGCTTGTACAAAATCAATGGGTTTGTTTAATGTCACTTGTATCATTATTAGTGTGGATATAAATTGCAATGATGTGGATTTTGATACGAATGGCTACAATTTTTAAAGAAGTAAATTGAAGAACTTACACCAATAATTAGGATTTGAGTGTTTGAGTCACTTGATAAAGATGAGCACACAACATGACAACATATATAACAATGAAAACAATCAATAGTCATCCTGAATATACATCATAAATAAGACCTTAAACTAATACTCAAAATCTAAATACTTTATTTTAGAGGTTTATTTTTTAAAAGCCATAAGAATACTATATTAAAAACTGACGAACAAAGAACAGAAAGAAAGTGCTAAGATAAGTACAAAGAAACAATACCAAAAAATTATACCTCCAAAAACCAACAAAAAAACCTTGAGGATTATATTACAACCAAGACACTTTTAAACATCTGAGTGGTTGAATGTTTCATTGATATATATCATATGAAAAATATTTAGCTTTAGACTTGATCTAAGACCACACCAAAAGTTTATTCATGTCTACATGTTTGCGTATTAAGCCATCCTTATTATCGAACAACCTTATAATATGATTCTTTCAAATTACTCATATGCAAGACAACCAAATCGCAAAAAGGCATTCTTTCACTTTCATGAGAAACTAAACTTATGAATTGAACATTTGACTAAATCCATTGTTTGTAATAGTTTTCTGGAAATCCAACAATAAAAAAACAAATGAATATTTGTTTCATTAACTTTCTTCTATAAGTTGATGGAGGTTTTGCAGAAGTACTAGCACTTATAGTGAAAGTGAACAACCACAGAAAGGACACCAAGTGAAACCAATAACATAAAAAAAAAAAAATAAAAAAAAAAACTACATATATTTGATTTTTGAGATTTAAAAAGAAAAACGTCATGCAAGTACAACTTGATTTATAGTTATATGAACATTATTATGCATGTGTAGGATTTAATTTAAACATCAAATTCCTCGCTTTTTTACTGGGCTACTTAACCTAATAAAAAAAGGTTGTAAATTAGAACTTCTTAGAACCAGTGATCGCTCTTGAGCTCTCATCAATTGCTCACAAATAGTAGAATATAATTATATAATTATCTTTTGTGCACTATCAAGCTAAACATATGCCTGTCAGAAGGTGTGAAATGATAAGTTGAGCAATTAAGGGGGACAATGCGTAAAAGAATTTCTTTTCCATCCCTCCGTCTTTCTCGCACGTCATTCATTTTTCTCATTTGATCCTGTTTGAATTTTATAATTTGAAATATATTTAATGTTTTTTCGATTATAAAATGTGATTAATTAACATTATATTAATGTAAATGTATTATGAAATCATGTTCAATTAATAAAATGATAGATTATAAATTTTGTTATCAATTTCAAATTATATCATTTTAATAAAGTCAGTTGAATTTAAATAAAATAAGTTTTTTCTTTTTTGAGCAGTTGAATAAAATAGGTTAAACATAGTTCAAATTTTATAATTAGAAAACATTGGGATTAAATGTAAAATAGCCAATTTGGAGTAGCGTGAAGAAAGAAAGATCACAACTTTATAAAAAAGGTTAAGGTGCACTTTTCAACCCTTAAGTTTTAAAAAGTTGTGATTTTGATCTGAAAAAAATGACGAAAGTGATCCCATGTTTAGAAAAATATGCTCCTTTGACCCATAATATAAGAGAAAAATGATTTTTGACCCCTTATCTTCTCAAAAAGTTGCGATTATTGTAACGCTCTCTTTGAATTATTTGATTTATTTGATTGTTTTAATAGGTTTAGAATATATTTATATGATTATATAATTTGTTAAGTGACTTATTTTAGTATTTATGTGATTTAAATGATTATGTGGTGTGTCGTTATTTTATTAAGTAGTGTTATTTTATTATTTAATATAATAAGTCTTGAAAATAGAAATAAGATTAAGATTGTGGGGCTGTTTTGAGAATTTAGAGAGTTTAGTGGATTAAGTGGAAATAAGATAAAATAGATGGGAAGAGATAAATAGGAGAAATTAGGTTTAGAATTATTTTTCACGTACAACCAGTTTTGGGAGAAAAAAGAGAAAACAAGAGAAGAGGAGAACTAAGAGGGAGAGAAACCGTCGATCATCAATACTAAGGTAAGGGTGGGACTAACTTTCTCTAATTCTAAGTATTTTAATTCTGAAAACTGGATTTAACATGATGTAGGTGGTAATTTTGATGATTAGAGAAATTAGGTTTTGGTTTGGAATTGATTGTTAAAGAGTAGGTAATTCAATTAATTAACATAAGAATTGAAGTTCAGGCTGTAGAATAAACATAGGTTGAGTTTCCTATCAAATTTGGGTTGATGAAATTGGGACTTTTGGAGTGAAAACTGGTCTGTTCCCGTAGATTTGTCCGTCGCAACTCGCCTCGCGGGCTGCACTTTAACAACATCCCCTGTTTTGCGTTCTTGCGTCTTTTTCACACGTTTCTGTTTTGAATTGGCCTTTGGTGTAAACATGAAAGTTGTAGGTAATTGTGTTAGCTTTCCAGTGGTTTTGGTTTGACTTGAAAATGATTTTTGGTGTTTGAGATATGATGAAAATACTCCAAGGAGGTCTTAGTGAAATCTTATGAAAATTCAGCATAACCATTTCTAAGTTAATCCAAAACTTATGGGATAATTCCAAACCTCAAAACCTCAAACCTTATGGGATATGACATGTCACATGATTAATAATTATCTTAAAATTCATATCGGCTAAAACTTGTCTCTTTATGTTATAATTATTTTGAATTTGTACTCAATGATAACAAATGCTGTGTATAATTCTATTATTTTTTTTAAGTTAGTTTTTCACTTACGTTATGGTTTGAAAAAAAAGGAGAATAATGTTTTTTTGAAGGAAGGAGAATAATGTTTAATAATATATATTAATCTCTTGTCTCGTGTATAATAATTATTTTATAATATATATTAGTGATGACAAATCATAATACTTATGTCCCCGTGAGCTTAGCTCAGTTGGTTTGGATAATGCTTAATATATCCAAGGTCCGGGGTTCAAACTCCGACCACTAACAAAATATGTTCAATACTTATTTTAATTTAAAATTTTGCGAAGTGACAACTTGTCTCGTTTACAACAATTATTTTAAAATTCTGAAGTGATGAGTTGACCTTTGTATAATATATTTTGTCAATCTTTTTTAAAACTTGTCTCTTAAACTATTTATACCTCGTCTGTTACTGCTTCACTTCAAATCTATACACATCACTGGGTAACATTTGGGTGACATAGAGTTTGGTGACATTGGCCAATCACAATGCCTCAATGCTTGTGAAAGAGAGAGAAACACAAACATTGTGGCATTGTGATTGGCCAATGTCACCCAACTCTATGTCACCCAAGTATTTTCCCTTTCTCTACTACTCTTTTTGGTATGTTATACGTATCAAACGATCAATGTTTTACCGTTATTTTTATGTAACAATGAAATATATTTACCTAATGTTTTTATGAATATAAGTTTTTTTTATTTTTAATATTCATTAATTAATGCAACAACACGTCTTTAGATCTTGTAGAAAAATATGTCGTTAGATATATATATATATATATATATATATATATATATATATATATATGTGTGTGTAAAATAACATTTATTAAATTATATTTTTAGAGGTTAAATAAACTACTACTATTTTTTTATTATTTGATAAAGAAATTATTATTATTATTTTTATAGATTTTTTAAAGAATTTATTTATTTTTATTTTAATTATCTTACATTAATTTTGCAATAAAAAAAGTCTATACCCCTTTACCCCTTTCTATCTCGTACAAACCTAGAGTATTTTTTTATAATTTTCTTTTTATTTTATTTTTTGTCATTTAACTTTATTCCACACACACCATATTTATTTCAAAGTTAATTTTCTCTCTCTTCACCAAAGAAATCTGGAAAACTCTCTCATTCTCAAACAAACCCTAGCCTCCTTCAGTGTGTCTCCGGCGGTCGTTACATTGCTCCACCATCTTCATTTTTGAAAATCCATCACCATAAAAAGAGTCCCCTCCATCTTCTCTACAAAACCCATTTAAAAATATCAGGAACGGACAACCTTCGCCGGTGACCACCACGCCGGAGCTTGCAACCACCGCGCCGGGAAAGAGCTTACGTGTTTTCATCCCAATCTGGGTCAGAATTTTTACACAAACGCTTAAACCTGGGCTGTTGTCTTCATCAAGGTCAAGTTCTTTACATATTTTGTTTCCATTACATGCAACAACAACAATACAAATATGAAAATTGGATGTGATGTTGTATAACTAATGAATATATTTTGTATATTTGCTTTTTTGTTGTTGATATAATTATAAATATACATGATATGAAGGTCAACAACAAATGAAATAATTAATGATATTAGGAAAATGAATTCTTATACCTGCCGTGTTCTTCTTGTTGTCAAAGAGAGAATGAGAGAGTATTAAATTATGAAAGAGTAGTGAATGACAATATAAGAGTATTTGAAATTTGAAATTGAAAATTTGCCTCCAATTAATTTGGTTGAATAAAGTAAGTTAAAGACAGATTTTACCCTTACTTTGGTGATTTGTCAATTAACCAGGCTGGGGCATTAATAGGATTTCCACAACATCTTCTCTTCTTATATTAAGAGAGATAAAAGGCAAGCGAGCAATAAGCTGCGCCGCTAATCCTTTATGGATGGCAAAACCAATCCTCTTAAAAACTACATTCATAGACCTAGGAGATACAACATTAGTATTCATTTGAGTTATTGTCTCTTGTGTCCTTTTTTGTGTGTTCCTAACTGTGGCTAGTCAATAGTGCAGCCTTTTTTTTTCTGCCGAGTGAATTCAGAGCGAAGGGCATTTTTATCAATTTCATTTCATGGAGATAGACAGACCTGATGGAAGGAGTCCCAATCAATTGAGGCCGCTAGCTTGCTCTCATTCTGTCCTCCACCGAGCCCATGGCTCAGCCACATGGGCTCAAGGAGAAACCAAAGTTCTGGCTGCAGTTTATGGACCTAAAGCTGGAACCAAGAAGAATGAAAATCCAGAAAAAGCCTCCATTGAAGTTATTTGGAAGCCTAATACAGGACACGTTGGTCAAGCGGATAGGGAGTATGAAATGATATTGAAGAAAACCTTGGAAAGCATATGCATTCGTACCATATATCCCAACACCACCACTTCTGTTATAGTCCAGGCAAGTTTCTCACTTCCTTCTTTAGTTCATTAACTCTAACTACTTGGAGTTAAAAATATTTTATTTGTGTATTTGGTCTGTAAAACTGAACATTCTGTTTCTAATGCAGGTTGTCCATGACGATGGTGCTGTATCCTATTTAATTCAATTCTAATATATGATCTATGTAGTGCTGTAGCAATAACTGCTTTCATTACGATTGTTATTTTGGTTAGGAAAATCTTGAGTTCTACTATTGTGGCATGTGTTTCTTAGGATTTTAGTTTCTGCACATTTATTGATGTTTTTCAATTGGCTGGAAGACATGAAGAGTCTGCATTTTACTTTTTTAGAACTTTGAAGGAACAAAATAGGTTTACCATTGCTTCCATCTTGTTTATGCACTCTAGTTTGATTGATTTATTTATTTTTTGTTTATGACGAGAGCAGTGCAGACCTGAAGATATTAATATTTAATAATTATGTTTCTGGATCTTTTGCTTCTTTTTCTTGACTTAATATGTAGCTTCTTCCATGTGCAATAAACGCAGCATGCGCTGCACTTGTGGATGCCGGAATACCCCTAAGACATCTGGCTGGTAGTTGAAACTTGTTGGTTATTGTCTTTTGGATTACTTCTTAGATTTCGTATTGTTAACAAATAATTATTTCTCTTGTTTCTGCAGTTGCAATATGTTGTTCTGTAACAGATAATAATTCTATTATATTGGACCCTTCCAAAAAAGAAGAGGAGGTTCGTATAACCTTTTTTTCTTTTTGACAATTTTAAAGCATTATTTTATTTTCACCCTATCATAACCCTTTCATGTACGATAAATGTTAGTATATAGTTGTATGATCCTCATTGATGTTGCAAGTAATGCTAACTCGTGTATATATATTTTTTTTGTTACTTAAGTAAATTACTTTGACATCCTTTGAGGTTTGATTAACCTAACTGCTTTTACTGGAAAACATAAAGAATCTCATTTATTTTAGATGTGACACAATTATGCATACTAGAAATAGATGGCTAGCTTCCTAGTTGAGTTGGATAACTAGATGTGTATTTACTGTTAAGTCTCCCATGATTCTGTATGTGATACTTTTGCAGTTAAACTAGTTAGAAGTTAAACCAATGTTCATGTGTATGTGTGTACGTGAAGCTAACTAATTGGAGTCTGGAGTAGAATTATGCATCCAATAGACATCGCATACCTGATCTAAGAAAAAGTTCATGCGTAATTAATTGCTTGTAAATATTCAATTGCATATTGTAAGGTTTATTGGAACCCAACATATAGTATTTTTATGTCACAAGCCCATAAACAAGGCATAGTTGTTTCTATATTCATGTCCGGGTGGTTTAAACAAATTCATAAATTGGAGACCTTGATCCTATGTTGCTTGTACACAATTCTAATTCAGTGCATTTTTGTTTTCAAGCAGAAATCAAAAGCATTTGCCTATTTAGTTTTTCCAAATACAACTGTTTCTGTCGTCCCAGAGAAATCATCGCAGGTGGGTAATGATCCCATGGCACATGGAATCATCACATCTGTTACACATGGTGCTATGTCAGGTATTCTGATACACTTCCTTTATGTCTTTCTAGTTAGTCCTTCAATAGAAATGTTGAAGCCAAGTGTTCCTTATGCTTCTGTTTTTCACAGCATTGGCCTAATAATTTCATAGAATCCATCTGTAGGTTTGATTTTCTAATATGTGAAATAATAACTAGTTTTCTGTTTAATTTCTTTTAGTGGACGATTACCTTCATTGCCTAGAACGAGGACGAGCCACAACTCAAAGGTTGTCTGAATTTTTGAGGAAGAATATAGCACCGAAATCTACCCGTGAGGCATCTAAAGCTGGATGATTTCCAAACATTTTGAATGTAATGTACTTGTATCTAAATTTTCCCATACAAGGGTTGAGGAAGATAGAATTTCATTGTAGGACAAGTGTGTGACATCCTTGCTCCATGCCTACTAACTCTAAATTTCTAATTAGCTTTGTAGTTCTACAACATCTTACATGAAATTGCTATTGAAATTATTAAGATTCTGTTTACCCAGTAGTAGCCTTTGTTTGGACAATGGAGATTACATGTCATTTTTCATATGTATGCTATTAAAACTGAACTCAGCGGCATCAGAATCGGCAACTTATTTTTATAAAGTTAAATGAATTCAACATTTTTCATACCTGTGGCCACCTTGACATCAAAGTTGGTTTATTATTTTTCTGATACAAAAATATTTCAAGTGTAAATAGAAACTTCACATTTTCTCAAAGATGAACATAAGGTATTATTGCGAAGGAGTAAATGGCTCAATGCTTCCTCGGGCAACTTATGATTGGAGCAGTGGCAAATCAATTCCACAGCACGCTTGGAAGCTTTTCAACGGGAAAAAAATTAGCAGTGACAAATTGTAGCATTACTCTACCGTGAAAACAAACACCTGCAGGGCTCCTATTTTGTAGCCTGCCAAAGAATGTCTACATCCCTTATTTTGTGCAAGTTATAGTGATTTTGTGTGAATTTCAAAACATTGGCATTATGATGCGAATTTTATGGGATCTTCGTAATACAATAGTGCTATGCAATTTGCAAACATTACTACAGATAAAATAGTGCAGTCATATCATAAGGTGACTCAGTGCACATTTTAAAACCATGTTAAATGTATTGAATTTTCTTAATTTACAACAGAATGATCACTGGTAACAACATTTACATAATACACATAAGATGAGAAATAAAAGTACACAATATCACATAATTATTACAACACAAAAACACACATATTTCATCTTCTACAATCAAGCATCTGACCATGTAATGTCAAGGCCACCCCATTGATCTTGAGGCACACCCAAGGCTTTCCACACAGCCTTGGAAGCATCAACAATGTTGTTTGGGCAAGGAGGTTGATAATCATGTTCTTCATCACATCCCATTGTTGAGTCACACTCATCAACCACCGTGGCCACTACACTTTTTCCATTGGCACTTATGGTAATTTTGTTGAGACATCTGCTCTTATCGTTGAACCATCCTGTGGAAAGTGCAACGACTGGAGTGTCATCAGAATGATACTGATTATCACATGCTGAAGGGCCACCTCCATCTCCACCTTTTTGAAAACTGTTAAGTGTGAGGTATGCTTTAGTATGAGCAGACACCGATGGTGAACATTCATAAGTTGTGTACATCTTTCCTTGTACACAACAATCAGAGTCATTCTCTTTGTTGCATTGTCCAGATGGAGCTTTCTTTCCCCTGATTCTACCGTTTGGACGACACTTTTGAGCTTCAGAATACACACAACTTGTTAAAATAAGAGTAATCACCAAAAGAAAAGAAACTTTAGGGCAAAATCTCATCATTTTTTTTCTCTCTGTGCAACTCTATGTTTCTTCTAGTTCTTGTTCTTAATGTTTGATGCTATGATGGAGCATTTAGTTGGGTATATATAGGAAATTTAATATTTGTGAATTGTGAAGTAAACGATAATCTTGGTATGAATAAAAAATCAGTGGGTAGGGGGTTAGTTTTTGGGTCAAGACAATGAGTTCTAGCCTGCCGTGTTTAGCTCACATGACAACTACCACAATATAGGAATGCTTTTGAGGTCAAAGTACAAGTTTTGGCCATATATATATATATATATATATATATATATATATATTTTAGTTTTATACTTCTTGCTTAATGCAATAAGCTCTTAAAATATCAAAAAAATTTTGATTTACAAGCTACTCCCTGTAGATGAGCCAAATTTTTCATTTTTAATTTTTGTGTCTAACTTTTATAGTTTCTTATTTGCACGAAAATATGCAGTGACGAAATAAAAAAGAACAAAAATGCTAAACGGTGCGAAAGGATTTTCTTACAAAACACACGAATGGATGTAAAACCTTTGAATTGCTACGTGTTTTTGTCAAATTTAATCTCAATTGAAAACATGCCTTTTAACTACACCTCTAATATAATTTTATATTGATGTAGCATAATCCTAGTCCTTCTTCTATCTCTCGTTTGACACCAACAGTGGCTTCTTGTAACAGTTCTATCCAACTTCTACCTGTTTTACTTTTCACTCCACTTTTTCATTTTTAATTTAACTTTTGATTATTCATTCCAAAAAAAGAAGCTGGGGTTGTTGTAGTTCTAAAGAGCATGCACGTGGATGAAGTTTCATAAGAGAAGAAAAGGAATAGAATGAAGGGTCCTTATTATGATCAATTAGATGAAGAAATTCCACCGTCAAAAAGAAAAGAAAATTCTCAAGCGGTTATATTTAACTTTTCTGTTATTTAAAAAATTTACAAGTGGGAAGAGTAGGACAAAAAAAATCACAAGAGCTCGTAGGATAAAAAAATTACAAGTATTTTCGTTGAATTTGCGCGACAAGTTTATCGTGCGATATAGCACTTCTCAAAAAAGAATTAAAGTTATAAATGCCAAAAAAGTTTGTGACACTTCGGTAACAATATGAAACATCAACTCTTGCAAATGTTAACCCAAGAGCACTTAGATGAGATGGAACGGGTCTCTTCTAGCTTAACCAAGGTCCTGGGTTCGAATCCAGCCTTGGGCATGCAGCAGTGTTAAAACTCTTAGGGAGAGCCTGCCGCCCATTTGGGTCCCACAATGCTTGAGGGATTAGTCTCCGCAGTTGCGCGCGGAGGATACCCGGTTTACACCAAAAAAACTCTTGCAAATGTTAACCATAATGCAAGTAGGGTGGGGTTTAGCATGGGAAAGGAAAATTGTTTTCCACGATAAGAAAGTTTTTTTTAACAGTTAAATTAAGTAAAGAACATATTATTATCATGCACTCTCAACACTAGATTACTTTTTTCTTTCCCTTTCACCATTGTCTTCAACCCACGGTTTTGGAATTTTACACTCACTTTCAATGAAGAACAACAACATGAAACCACAACAAGAACAACATGAGTGCTATCATCATAATCATCATCAACAACATCTCAAATGACACAATAACCAATAAATCAAGAAAAAGAAAATCAAGGGTGTCCTTATTCTTACTTGTTCACCATCCTGACAACAAGTTCATGACTGATATTTTATTTTTATTTCTACGATTATGCAATAATTAAATTCATTGTATTCAACCAATCAATGAGTAAATTTCTTATAAATTTCAGCTCATCATATCATCACGAATTTGATATATTTCAGATTGGGAAGAAAAGGGTTGATGAAGAAAGCTATTTTTGCTTGTTAGGGATTTTGCGGTTTACTAATTTGAGTTTGCAACACATGAAGATTGAATTTGGATTGTCCTTTAATTTTAGTTTTCTGGATTTTTTTAAGAACAACACTATGGGTTCAGTCTCATGTTGGATGAATTGCAGATTTGCATGTTGAAGATGATGTGTGGAAAATATATGGTGTGAACAGACCATCATAAAATATGCGCTACTCCTTAATCTAACCGTTAAAAAAAACTTTCCCATGGTGGGAAACAATTCCCCTTTCCCATGCTAAACCCCACCTGCAAGTAGCCCACTATTTCTTCAGAATGAATTTAAATCTTTAAAAGTGTTTGAAAAACTTTTCATCCAAGTTCATTCAAACTAACAACATCACACAACCATTGACATGTTTTTTAGTTTTTTCCTAAGTCAATTGATGACAAATTAATGTCCATTTCAGATACTTTGATATTGTGATATCTACTCATGCAGTCATTTTATGAAAGAAACAAAAAACATAATAAAACCGACCAATATATCCTATAATAAGGTGCTGTAAAAAATATCACACATACAAATGTTTACCATCCGTGTCTAGTCGCATGAAGTCATATCTCACATTTAACATTTTCAAAAAAGGCAGAGATGGTAACGACCCACCAACATGCGACAATGAGTATTATTCCAATGACACTCCGGTGGTTTCACTCTCAACCGGATGGTTCAATACTAATAGTATGTTTGGTTTAGCATTTTAGCAAGGTTTATCAATTCTTAATGCAATCTCAACGCTAAAATAAGGAAGCTATTAATTGGAGCTTCTAACCAAACGAGCGTCTAAAAAGACTTTGCCATAAGTGTTATAAGTCAAAGTGTAGGTGCACACCATACATGAATATTGTAAATTTGAATTGTGGAATTCAATTTTTCATCATAAAAAAAATTGTTATCAATTTTTCTCTCTCTAGATCCTTTCTACCGAACCGATATCTTGCACTAATATTTTTGTTTTTGTCAATTTTTTATGAAATTACTTCATACATTATTTAACACATTTACTTTTACTGATATCAATTTAAACAAGTTCCACCAAATTTATATAAACCCAACGAAATACGTATAAATTTTAACAAATAAAAAGAAAATCTTAAAAAATACGTTGTTAGTGTTATTCTTAATTTCTTAATACAATAGAATCGAAATACAAAAGTTTTTGTTTTAGCAAATGTTAAAAATATTGGGCCTTGACTGACCCGGCCCATAAAGATTACAACCAAAGACCCAATCCAATCTATCTACTACATATAAACCCTAATATCCACCTCAAAACAAAACCTAGGGTTAGAACTTCTTCATACCTCACTCCCCTTTCTCCATTTCTCGCCGCCGCTAAAATGGGTCGTGTCATCCGTGCCCAACGTAAGGGAGCAGGTTCCGTTTTCAAATCCCATACGCACCACCGCAAAGGCCCCGCCCGTTTCCGTTCCCTCGACTTCGGCGAGCGCAACGGTTACCTCAAAGGAGTCGTCACCGACGTCATCCACGATCCAGGTCGCGGTGCTCCTCTTGCTAAGGTCACTTTCCGTCATCCCTTCCGTTATCAGAAACAGAAGGAGCTTTTCGTTGCTGCTGAGGGTTTGTATACCGGTCAATTTATTTACTGCGGTAAAAAGGCGACTCTTGTTGTTGGTAATGTTTTGCCTCTTAGATCTATCCCTGAAGGTGCTGTGATTTGTAATGTTGAGGGTCATGTTGGTGACCGTGGTGTTTTTGCTAGAGCTTCTGGTGATTATGCTATTGTTATCAGTCATAATCCTGATAATGATACTTCTAGGTATGCTTTTCTTCTTCTTTTTTCTTTAATTTTCTTTATTATTCATATAATTATTTAGTGTTAGTGTTATGTGTTCTGGAAAATTATAAGTGGATTTGAACTTTCAATAGAAATGGTTGATCTGCTTTGTTACAGTTTCAAGTTAGATATTTTTTAATTTTATTATTGGTTTTATGTTATGGAAAATTATTATTACTGATGCTGAATTATGTATTTTTGAGTAGATTGAATTGGAGTTGAAATGGCTGATCTGATTTGATACAATTTATTTGATTTGTTTAAGTTAGATTAATTTAAAAAAAATTATGTTGCATTGTTTAAAAAAGTGAAATTTGATTGCTTGCAGATTCATGCATTTCATGTTGCTAAGCTGAATTTTGAACCTGATTTGCTTATATTGAGTAGTAATTGCTTAATTTCAGTGCAGCTCCATACAATCTGATTAAAAATTTGCATTTTTTTGTATTTTGAATGCAACTCCAATTAGTTCTAGTTGTAATACTGATTCAAGGGTAATCATGAATATAGGGATTTTTACAAACATTAATTTTCTAGGAAATGATTTTATCAACATAACACTTTTTTATTGTTTTTGTTTGATTATTGAGGTGTATACTTGATTTAGGATAGTAATGTTGAAATGGGTTTGTTATACAGGATCAAGCTTCCATCTGGTGCAAAGAAGATTGTTCCAAGTGATTGCAGGGCCATGATTGGGCAAGTTGCTGGTGGTGGAAGAACCGAGAAGCCAATGTTGAAGGCTGGTAATGCTTACCACAAGTTCAGAGTGAAGAGAAACTGCTGGCCTAAGGTTCGTGGTGTTGCTATGAATCCAGTTGAGCATCCCCACGGAGGAGGTAATCACCAACATATTGGTCATGCGAGTACTGTCAGACGTGATGCTCCTCCTGGACAGAAGGTTGGTCTCATTGCTGCCAAGAGGACTGGTCGTCTCAGGGGTCAAGCTGCTGCAAGTGCTGCTAAAGCCGATAAATAAGCAGTTTAGATTGTTAAGATTATATTCTATTGCTTGTTTTCCAATTTTGTTTCTTGTTAAACTGTTGTGTTGTTTTGAGAACCATTTTCCCCAAAAATTATGGAGCTTTTGTTAGACAGCATTTTATATTTTGTTACATCTATCTTGCAGTTTGTCTCTGGTTTACTTGATATTTGTTTGGAAAGGTTAAATTGCCAATTTTTCAACTTGAACTCTTGACATGCCATTTATTGTTAATTCCTGTCTGAAATTCAGGATCACATTTCTTTTAAATTCATGACCACAAGTGTCATGACGGTGCCAATGCGGAAATCTGGTATATGGTTTGCAATTTTAGTATGATACATGAATGGCTGCATTTTGAATTAATTAAATTCTATTGTATGTATTTATTTTGAACGACATGAACTTAAAATTGAGTTCAACTGTATTTATTCTATAGTTAACTAGTATTCCAACTGTATTTCTAACTTAAAATTAAGACCTGTACATTTGATTTACATCGAATATCCTAACTTTTGAAAACCTGCTTTCTTAACATCAATTACACTCGTTAATTCTTTACAAGTTAACTATCAGCCTAGGTTTTACTAAAGAGGAAAATAACGTGTTAAGATTCTTAAGTTTGACGGAGTATTTCGTTTTGTTTTAACGAAATGGTACAAGTTAGACGTTTTTCGTGAATTTCAAAGCACAGGCTTCATGATCTAAATTTTCTGAGATTCTCGTCAACAATTGTGCTATGCAATTTGCCAACATAACTACGAACTGAAAAATTGCAGTCATATCATAAGGTGACGCAGTACACATTTTAAATCCATTGAAAATGTATTTTCTTAATTTAAACAAAATGATCACCGGTAACATTTACATAATACTCCCTCCGTCCCTATATATATAAGACATTTTTGCCAAAATCACGGGAATTAAGATAGTGAATATTTGTATTAAAGTTGTTTGAAATCACTATTGTTTTTACAATTTTATCCTTTAAGAAAGAAGGTTAGTTTATGTTTTCAACATGTTATTTATTGTTGATTGAAGAAAAAGATGTATAATAAATAGGGGCATGTATGTAAAGAAATAATTAATGTAGTTGGAAATAACAAAGGGGTCTTATAAAAAGGGACAAAAAAAATTCTCAAAAGGGTCTTATAATCAGAGTCATTCTCTTTGTTGCATTGTTCAGATGGTGCTTTCTTTCCCCTCATTCTACCATTTGGACGACACTTTTGAGCTTCAGAATACAAGAAACTTGTTAAAACAAGAGTAATCAATAAAAGAAAAGAAACTCTAGGACAAAGGCTCTTCATTTTGTCTGTGCAACTCTGTTTCTTCTCTTAGTTGTTGTTCTCTTAACGTTTGATGCTATAATGTAGCTTTTAGTAGGGTTATATATATATATATATATATATATATATATATATTTCAAATGAGAGGAGTTTTTAAATGAGAGGGTGAGAGGAGTAAATAACAGCTATTATATCTGATCAAACAGTTCAGCTAGATTTTCTTATTAAAAATGTTAATGTGCTTATCTTTCTCTTTCATGGCATCGTTCCTTCTTTTTTATTTTCATCCATTCTAGTTCTTCCATTCACATCAGCAATTAGGGGTGTAAAAGGGAACAAATTTGATGATGCACAAATTGTTCCGCCATCGAATTCAAATATCCAACTTTCCAATTGTCATAAAAAGAGATCCAATTAACATTAACAAATCTTCTTTTACAGATCTTCATATGTCCCCTTATCTGCATGTGTTTCACGATGGAATCCACAACCAAAACTCAGTTGAGTATCATAGTTACAAATCCAATTTTTTGTATGAAATGTAAAATAGTTTGCTTCTAAAGTCATGATTTTATTCTTGGTTCAACAAAAGTCATGAGTTTTTTTTTAATTAAAAGAATAAAGATGATAAAGAAAAAGAAGAAGAAGACGACTTGTGCAGAACCCACAGAAAAAACTGCAACTATTGATAATGTGGATACGTTAGACAACGACAGAATAGCAACAGGCGCGAGAAAAGGAGAAGAAAGTGTGAAAAGATTACCTACATTAATAAAAATTAAATATCATGATAATGATTGATCCAAGGGTTGTGATTTAACCCTCTCACTTCTCATTTTAAGAACTCCTCTCACTTGATACATTCCATATATATATATAGGAAACTTACTGTCTGTGAATTAAACTGATATTCGTCTATGAATCAAAAAGTAGGGGGCTGAGGGGTTAGTTTTCGGGTCAAGACAATTCTATCCTGCCGTGTTTAGCTCAAATGACAACTACTAATTCAATATAGGATTGCTTTTGAGGTCAAAGAAAAAGTTTTACACTACCTATTTAAATTATCATAAAAGTTATAAAATACACTTAAAATAATAATGTAATACTTTCTTGAGTGGTGTTATTTAAACAAATAAAAATTGACACCGTATAAAAAATACAACACTTATGCCGTAACTAACACTTAATATAACTTGGAGATTACCTTAAGAGTGTGTTTGGATGGATGAATGTTTTGAGGGAATGTAATGTTTTGAGGGAATTCAACTACTTTGAGGTGAATTCTATTGTTTGAATCCACCTCAAAATAATTGAATTCCCTCAAAACATTACATTACCTTAAAACATTCCTCCATCCAAACACACTCTAAAAGGAATTAATCTATGTCGTTCCCCTTTAACCATTTGGTCCAGGGTTCAATCCATGAGCGACCAATGCGCATCAATTACTTTAAGGAGATTAATCTCTATAGTTGCGCACATAGGATACATTTGAAAGTGTTTCAACAGCTTTTCATCCAAACAAGCAACATCACACAACCATTGACTTGTTTTTTAGTTTTTTCCTCAGCCAATTTAAGACAAACTTATGTCCATCACAGATACTTTGATACGATGATATCTACTCATGTAGTCATTTACGAAAGAAACAAAAAACAGAATAAAACCTACCAATTTATCCTATAACAAGGTACTGTAGTTTGTCCGACAACTTTTTCTAAACAAACCAACATGAGCAGCATCCTATTTAATATATCTATATATATACCCAATGAACATCCACTTGTTGCATTAAGCACTCAAAACAACAACACAAGGAGTACACACACACACACACACAATGACTTGCTTCTTCTCAAAGACATTCATTGCACTATTAGTCCTTTTCTTGACAAATTGTCTATACATTGAAGCTCAAAAATGCAACCCTAATGGTATAGTTAAAGGTAAAAGTCCTTCAGGGCGTTGCAAGCACGAGGATGACTTATGTTGTGTGCCAGGTAAAAAATATCAGACATACAAATGTTCACCGCCGGTATCTAGTCACACGAAGGCATATCTCACTCTTAACAGTTTCGAAAAAGGTGGAGATGGTAACGGCCCTTCAACTTGTGACAACAAGTATTATTCCGATGATACGCCTGTGGTGGCACTTTCCACTGGATGGTTCAATACTAAGAGAAGGTGTCTTCACAACATCACCATAAGTGGAAATGGTCAAAGTGTGGTTGCAATGGTAGTTGATGAATGTGACTCATCAAAGGGGTGTGATGCAGAACATGAGTATCAACCTCCATGTGCCAATAACATTGTTGATGCTTCAATGGCTGTGTGGAAAGCCTTAGGTGTCCCAAGGAATCAATGGGGTGGGTTGGATATTACATGGTCTGATGCTTGATCCTCCAAAATGAATGCAATTTTTATTTATATTTGTTTCTGTTCTGCGAGGTTTTCTTAGTTTTTACTTTTTTTCCTGTCATGGCTCATATTTTACCTTCACAAATTTATCCTAAATGTATTTCATATAATTTCTCTCGTGTCAAATATGAACTTTTCATTTGTTTATGGAACATAGTAACTTATATTAAATTTACCAATGAATTATTTATTTTTTCATGTCCTCATTTCTGTCAATGAATAATGGTACACAAGTTTTGATGGGATGAATTTCTGGGATTATCTTCCTAACTTTTGCAGCTTATTATTAGTGAAGAAATTGAGAGAGAAACTTCACAAACAAGATGAAAATTGAATAATGATTCCCTTCATTGAATGAAGTGGTCAAAATATATATACAAGAGTGAAGATTCATAGTAAGCTAAGCTAGCCCAACCGTATAGTGTAGTAGCTTGCGAAACAAGAAACAGATAATCTAACTAATTTCCTAACCAACTCCATCTGTCATTAACCATCATCAACCTCTTTTAACTTTCTTGTAAGCTTCTCATGTAATACAACTGCAGAAACATACCCTGAAATTAGTAATGAAAAAATTGATCAAACATGCCCAGCAGTGTACCCTCAATATAAAATTGTTTTAGACTTAAAACCAATCACAAATTGCCAAGCCAACAAACAATTACGCTTATATTTTTGAAAATGAAAAATCAAAACAAACAGTTACCTGTCTGGTTTTATTTAAAAACCGACCAATATGATACGGAAAATTGAAGAGTTATGGTCGGGTATCAGTGTAAAATAACTTTACCATATCCCTTAATCTCCTCATGAATGAAGATGACGTACTTGCCTTTGCAATAAGCTCGAATGAGAACCCTGCTGAGTCTTGAACTGATCTGTGCAATAGGTGCCACTCTCAAATCCCCCTCGAGTAATTAACAACAATGCATAAACCCAAATCCACAATGATAACTAGAATTCCAACAACGACGCCAACAAAATTTTGGACTTGGTACAATTTCGTCTTCCCACGAGTCTCGGTACAATATGATACTGCATGCTGATGCTGCGCACTCCATGATAAACAGTTTCCATTACTCTTAACAACTCTATTTTCTGAAACATTTCTTAGTGAAGAAGGCAAGGCTCTGACTAACCTACGGTTTGATATATCAACGAAACTAAGATTATGGCCACATTTAAGGTGATTCTGGATTAGTCCAGTCAAGATTGAAAACGGTGATTCCTTAATACTACTACATACGAAAATCAAGATGGAGCTATATATGAAGCATCCCATCAAACTTGATTAGAAACTCCAGCAGCATGACTGCATACATAAAATTTTAATTTAAACTTCAAACAAATTAGTAGTTATAGAGGGTGGTAAATTTATGAATTTTTTGCTTCTTTGTGCAACAAGCCACCTAGCATGTGTTAAAAAGAACTAACAACACCTCCACTTACATTTTTGTTTAGCTTCTCTTTAAAACATCAGTAATGCATAAAAAAATTATATTTTGGTCATTACAATGATTCAAAGACATTTATCTGACATTCTGACCTACCTATGATATAAGGCCATGCATCATGCTACTAGTCAACCATTATTTATAAGTACAAAATATCATTAAAGGGAGAATTTGGAGTATTGATATAAAGGCAAATATTCTATTTTCGATTTGAGCTATATCAATAAAAGTATGTACTGTATTTTCTTAATAACAGAATGGTCACAAGTATATGATACATATACACATGATGAGAAATAAAAGTACAAAATAAGTAACATGACTAAGTTAAACCATAGAAACACGAACAAGGATTTCAACTCATATCAAGCATCTGACCATGTAATGTCAAGGCCACCCCATTGCTCTTTAGGCACATTTAAAGCTTTCCACACAGCCTTGGAAGCATCAACAATGTTATTTGGACAAGGAGGTTGGTAATCATGTTGTTCATCACATCCCTTTCTGGAGTCACACTCATCAACAACCATGGCCACCACACTTTTTCCATTCGCACTTATGGTAATGTTGTTGAGGCACCTGCTCTTGCGGTTGAACCATCCGGTTGAGAGTGCAACAACGGGAGTGTCATCGGAATGATACTGCTTGTCACATTCTGAAGGACCACCTCCATCTCCACCCTTTTCAAAACTATTAAGAGTGAGATATGCTTTTGTGTGAGTAGACACTGATGGAGAACATACATATGTTGTGTACATTTTTCCTTGTACACAACAATCAGAATCGTTCTCTTGATTACATTGTCCTGGAGGAGCTTTCTTTCCTCTAATTCTACCGCTTGGACGACAGTTCTGAGCTTCTGAATACACAAAACTTGTTAAAATAAGAGTAATAACCAACAAAATAAAAGAAGCTTTGGGGCAAAATCTCTTCATTTTGTCTATGAAACTCTATTTTTCTCTTTGTTGTTCTTCTTAGTGTTTGATGTTTTGGGATAGATTTTAGTTAGTATATATAGAGAACTCCTCTTCTAGTAAAGTAATTTGCTTGGTTTTGTATAAAAAGCAAAAGAAAAACAAACACAGCATATAGAAGTTAGATTTTTGGTCAAAGAAAAACATATATAGGTTCACTTTTGAGGTCAAAGAACAAGTTCTACACTACCTTGTTTAACCAATACAATATCTATTTTGGACACTAACCAGAACTTGTTATTTATTATGTATTAACAGGTAAACATCTAATCTAAATCTAATACACATAAAGATATTCAGTTTAATGGTATTTTGTAGGTTTTTGAAACTCTTATGTCTCATTGCTTCCTAAGATGTTTTATGTTATATGCTCCTTATTGGAGAACGACTGGTTTTTTGTCTATTGTGACAACCAAACTTTCTATCCCCGTTTTCATCAAGTAGTGATTGTAGGCCATGATTCATTCATTTTACCTTACAATATTTTATTTAATATTAGCGTGAAAACAATAAGAATTAAGAATTGCATCTCAAACTATTGTCCTTTAATATAATCTAATAACAATTATAATTTTGGGGAGTAGAACTTTAACTTATATGCATTCTGTAAAAAAAAGAAAAGAAGACTTGTTTATGTTTAGAGTGAAATATTAGTTCTGTTTCCTCTCACATAAAATTGTCATAAGCTTGAAAAACAATAACTCTCAAAGGCTTAATAAGAAGCAAAGTTGCTGTCTCCATGACAAAATAAATAAAATATTAATCAAGAAACATAGTTAGTTTGTAAACATGTACGTAATAATCTTTTCAAAGAAAACCGAACACTTATATTTTGGTACACTTGCGACATCCCTTTTTCGTACAGGTGCGACACTAGGTTAATCACGTGCAAAATGTGGTTAATTCAATTGAATATATAGTTAATTTAGATCGTGTTGAAAATTGTGGTTAATCATTGTAATGATTTAGGTGTAAAAGGCCCAATCTAATTATCCTAATGATCATCACTCGATTCAAACGCTCCAAACTAGCCCAACAGCGAGGTCCAATAACGAGTCCATCTGAGGCGCTTAACTCGGCATTAAGGATGACAGAACACGAATATCAATATCCAACGTCATCTCAAAAAACTAGCTCACCTCCAAAATAGAAATTCACTAATGTGCTCCACCCTTTCTACTTCCTAGTCTTATATGGAACATATTTGTTTATCTCAGATTCATTTTCCCTACCAAACCGAGCCTATTGAACATAAATTCAACATGAAGATAGCACAGTCTGAAGCCATCAGGGTTACAGGGGCATATCACTTTGGAACCACGGTACAAATAGGGGGTCTGTGTATGATCACCACACTTACTCTCACTCATTTGCTACGTGTTATTGCACAACCTGAAGCCAAGTCGTCCGGACCAATCTCAGAATGAACCAAGTCCTCAAATCATAACCTAAGCTATTGACGTGCCATTTATTGATTTATTCATGTTGGTCACATTTGGTTGGTGTTTTTCGATCTGTTGTTAAGATTTTGGACGATCAATGATTGTTGATTATTGTTTAAGGGCTTCCAATTGTTCTGTTGTTATCGATCTTGATTTGATTTGTGATTTTCAAAATACTAAATTGCTGTAGAATTTGCAAGCACCACTACAATTGAACTGAAGTATTGCAGTCATATCATAAGGTGGTGCAACTCACATTTTAAAACCACGGAAAATGTATTTAACTTTCTTAATTTACAACAGAATGATCACTGGTAGCAATATTTACATAATCCACATAAGATGAGAAATAAATGTACACACTATCACATAAATATTACAGCACAAAAAGACACATTTCATCTTCTACAATCAAGCATCTGACCATGTAATGTCAAGGCCACCCCATTGATCTTGAGGCACACCCAAGGCTTTCCACACAGCCTTGGAAGCATCAACAATGTTGTTTGGACAAGGAGGTTGGTAATCATGTTCTTCATCACATCCCATCGTAGAGTCACACTCATCAACCACAGTGGCCACTACACTTCTTCCATTGGCACTTATGGTAATCTTGTTGAGACATCTGCTCTTGTCGTTGAACCATCCGGTGGAAAGTGCAACAACTGGAGTGTCATCAGAATGATATTGATTATCACACGCTGAAGGTCCGCCTCCATCTCCACCTTTCTGGAAACTGTTAAGTGTGAGGTATGCCTTAGTATGAGTAGACACTGATGGTGAACATTCATAAGTTGTGTACATCTTTCCTTGTACACAACAATCAGAGTCATTCTCTTTGTTGCATTGTCCCGATGGAGCTTTCTTTCCCCTGATTCTACCGTTTGGACGACACTTTTGAGCCTCAGAATACAAGAAACTTGTTAAAATAAGAGTAATCAATAAGAGAAAAGAAAATTTGGGGCAAAAGCTCTTCATTTTGTCTATGCAACTCTATATTTCTCCTCTTAGTTCTTGTTCTTAGTGTTTGATGCTATGATGGAGCTTTTAGTAGGATATATATAGGAAACTTAATGTGTATTATGTATGTTGATCGGCTTTGAAACAACAAGCAAGGGATTGCTTTTGAGGTCAAATAACAAGATTTGCACTACTAAATAAATTATCTTTTTTTTTTTTGACAAATACTAAATAAATTATCTTAAAAAGTTATAAAATACACTTTAATAGCATAATGCAATAAATGGTAGATTAATATGTACATGTATAATAAAGGTTGTAGAACATAATGCTGTGTTTTGCTCAAATGACAAGTCCAGTCCTATAAGATCACTTTTGAGGTCAAAGAATAAGTTCTACAGTATCTTGTTTAGACAATGCAATATTTATTTTGAACACTAACCATTACTTTTTAGTTATTAAATATTAACATGCAAAAAGATAATTTGTCTACAAGAGAAAACCTTTGCTCTTCTTTTGTCTTGTATTGATTTTTTTAAGCCAGTTTTGTAATATGCTTACAAGATATTTAACTGTTAATAAGTACTAATGTTTAACATAAACATTGTATGATTTTAATATGAATTTTACTTTCCTATGTTTCAGGGCATTGCTTCGGATGTTGACTATGTGATCAATTTAATACATGCCCCTCAAACTATTAAATAAAGTAGAATGTAAAATTCGTTCAAGTAATTGGCAAGCAAAGTAATATGAAACTAACTCTTTGACCTCAAAAATGTTACAACCCTACATTGAAGTGGTGGACATATTTGTGGCAATTAATCTCTATATATACCTTTTGAGAATTCCAATCCATGCATATCAAACACACAAATACTCGGAAGAAAAACACAACTATATAGACAATATGAAGAGTTTTTGCTCAAAAGCATCCTTTCTTTTTTTTAGTTTTTATGATTATCACAAATTTGTTGCACTCTCAAGCCCAACAATGTCGTCCAAGTGGTAGAATTAAAAAAGAAAAGCTCCTTCCGGACAATGTAATCAGGAGAATGACTCTGATTGTTGTGTACAGGGAAAAATGTACACAACTTATAAATGTTCACCATCAGTATCTACTCACACTAAAGAATTTATCACGCTAAATAGTTTTCAAGAAGGTGGAGATGGAGGTGGTCCTTCAGCGTGTGATAATCAATATCATTCTGATGACACTCCAGTTGTTGCACTTTCTAGTGGATGGTTCAACAACAAGAGTAGATGTCTCAACAAAATTAAGATTAGTGCGAACGGAAGAAGTGTGGTGGCCAAAGTTGTTGATGAGTGTGATTCGAGAGCAGGATGCGATAAAGAACATGATTATCAACCTCCTTGTAACAACAACATAGTTGATGCCTCTAAAGCTGTGTGGAAAGCCTTGGGTGTGCCTCATGATCAATGGGGTGGATTGGACATTACATGGTCCGATGCTTGATATACTCTATGTGTTTCACGTAATATAAATTGTATTTTGGTGAGTTTATTTGTTTATAATCTTTTATGGATCATATATATATGTACCGGTATATAAGTTTTCATTATTATTTTCCATTAATATTTATAATTTTTCTTTCAACTTGCAATATGATTTTACTTATAAAAATCAGCATTAGCTGCTACCACATTTGGAGTTTGAGTTGTTTCACTTTAGCTTGGATGTGTGAAACATAACAATCACAGTCTTAATTCACTTCCAAGTTTTAACCATTCTTAAGTTCTATTTGTATTTGTTTCTGTCCTGAGCTTGTCTTAGTTTTTTTTCCCTTTGCTATACTTTATATTTTACCTTCATAACTTTATCCTAAATGTTTCTCATATAGTTTATCTTGTGTCAAATGTGAACATCCATTTAATCATAGAACATATTAACTCATATTACCTCAAAACAAAAACAAAAGATAGTAACTTACGTTAATTTTATCATTTTGAATTATTGTTTATTTCTTGTCCTCTTTGGTGTCAATGAACAATGGTACATTAGTTTTGTGACGAGATGAATTTACTTGTGTATTCATCGGCAGGATGCAATAATTACCTCCAAAATCCTTGCAATAATTACATTAATATTATCATTGAATTTTTATTTATTTCCTGGTCTTGTTCGGTTTATTGTTTTTGTAAGACTTTAGTGTTCTTTTCTACTACGCTTTGTGTTATATAAAATACTTTCTATGTGTGCGGTTCCTTCAAACAGATGTGCGCTGCTGCATTCATGTGAAATTGAATATACAATCGGCAAAGTCTATGGCTCTGTCGTCGGTGGTTCTTCCCGATGATCTCATCGCAGAAGTTCTTTCCTTCCTTCCCTTATATTTCTTCTTCGATTTAGGTCTGTCAGCAAGTCTTGGAAAACTCTTATTTCCAATCCTGCCTTCGTGAAATTGCATCTCAAGAGATCAGCAACACAAAATCCACACTTCACAGTAATCACGGCATACACCAAATATCTTCTGAGAGGAGACATTGACGTGGATTACCGTGTCGTTCCATACCCCATGTCCGGTTTAATTAAGAACCCGACTGAAACTTTCCCCCTTCTCGTTGATCCTTACTATTTTGTGAGCGACAAAGAATGTTGTGCTATAGTTGGTACCTGCAATGGATTGATCTGTTTGTCTGGTGAAAATTACAATCCCACCAATGATTAAACAGAGTACTGGCTCCGTTTATGGAACCCAGCCACCAGGACAACATCTCCAAAATTTGGCAAAACTCTCCGGTCTGATGGAATGTTCAACTTTAAGTTTGGTTGTGACGATTCAAGCGGCACTTGTAAGGTTGCGGCATTCCGTTATAATCATATTCAACTGAGAAGTGTAGTGAAAATTATCAGTTTTGGTGATAATGTTTGGAGAGATGTTGAAAGTTTCCCGGTTAAAATCCCTTGGAGGTTTTTTTTCTTCTATAATATTAGAATTGAACCAAAGATTTTGGTTAATACGAGTGGTTGTTATTATTCTTATAGTTTTAATACCTGTTGGGAAATTTTGCTTTGTATTAGCTATTCATGGCGTTAATATGGCAGGAAAGGAAAATAGGACTGCACAGAGCTGATGCACCAGCATGCATGCAGTGGCGGAACCAGAAAAAAAATGTCAGGTGGACCACTAAAATTAACTATTAAAAAATTGTTTAAAGTTTCGCAAATTAGACCTATAATTGAATTATTTAAATTTTTCGGGTGGACCACTACACCAATTTGGATCAACCGAAACTTAAAACCGACATAAAATTGTATAAAATCTCGCAAAATAGACCTATAATTGAATTATTTAAATTTTCGGGTGGGCCACTACACCACTTTGCAAGAATTTGGATCAACCAAAACATAAAACCGACACAAAATTGCATAAAATATCGCAAAATAGACCTATAGTCGTTGATTTTTTAATTTTTCCGGGTGGGCCACATGAAAGGCTCCGCCACTGCCAGCATGGAATGCCGCTGTCGCTCATATCCGAAGGAAGCTGAACTCTGATATGCTCAACCTTGTGGATTTCAATTTTCATTTCCACAGAAATCAGATTCATGAACTCTTTTTGTCGAAGTACACTTTTTTTTCTGCATTTTGTTTTCCCTTTTTTTGGTTCTGGGTACCATAGATTTCTATGACAATTTCATAGTCGTGTCGGTGTTTATGCATTTAAGGGTTTATGATTGACTATATTGTCCAATTACTAATCTATAAACCATTTTATTAAATCTTGATTATCATTGACCTATTCAATTATTAAGCTTTGTTGATGCATTACATGATGTTCAAATGAAAACGTGGCAAAATGCACAGAAAATGAGATAAAATTGTGATTGAAGAGGAAATATGGAAGTGCTATTTTCTAGTGTTGTTTTCAATTGTTAGGAAAAAATAACTATTGGAATCAATGGTGACAAAATAAAAGTTTGCACGATTTTTGTTTTTGCTACTTACAATAAAAGTTTCAGTACTACTTCCATAAATGTAAAGAGGCAATATTTTTTTGCTACAATGCTAACGAAACAAAGAGAAAAGAACAGAAGAAAAAAGAAAAACAATTAAAAACTATAGGAAAGAAAGTCCCAGCTGCACCCATCTTCAGGGGATACAAGAGACCATCTAGAGGGGAGGCATGGTAAACCATATCATTATCTTAGGAGGCTCCAAGCTTGGTCAAAAAATTCGCACATTGATTTCTCTCTCTGAGAGTGTGACAAACAATAATATTAGTTTGTTCAGTCTAGTCCTTCACGTCTTGAATCAAAACAGCATAAACATAAAATTTGGGAGTTGGGTCTTTGACGAGGTTAATAAAAAGTAAAGAGTCGGAGTAGCAAACGAGCTCTTCAATCCCCAATTTTGTTTCCAATGTTTCCGTTGAGACATGCTTCCGGAAAAAATCCGCCCCTTACATCACTTG